>NW_027526335.1:208787453-209987453 GCF_048455015.1 Haemaphysalis longicornis | reverse complement strand
TGGAGCCAGAGCCAGCAGGGCGATTCAGTCGATTCTACTCCAAAGAAGCATCGCATTGCTTTAGGGAATTATGACGCGCCTTCCTTAAAGTACCATTTCATGAACGATATATTACTACCAGTGTGCTGTTTGCCGTGTTATCGCGTGCGAAATGATGCAACACGGCCAATGACAGATCACCGATTTAATGATCAAGCAATAGCTAAATATGGTGGGATGAAATATGGCGTCCACGGGACACAAAATGGATGGCGAGTGGCACAAAAAGGGCCAACGGCTGGAAGGATAGATTTCGCTAAGTGAGCGGTCGAAGGGATGCTGGTTTTTACAGCAAAGCTCCAACACTCGGGCACAACTTACAGGGACACTGAAGTGATTTGTAAACATTGCGAGAATATTAGCGCATATCGTATTCCGGAGTCGATAGGCCATGTTTCGACCATTTTGAGCACGTTTACGTGAATTTATTTACTAGAAAAATCAATTCGAAAATGCTGTCCTCCTCTCTGCATCCTCGCCGATTGTCTCTGGCGTTTTCGTGTGACGTCAGGAGGAGATGAGTTGGCTTGACTCGAGCTACTGCACGGCTCACCGACCTTCCGACGGAGTCAGTCGGCCCAGCGTTTAGTCCAACGGCCGCCGACGGGTTGTCGCAATTCTTCCGCTCAATTCAAAAGAAAGCCACGACACGTTTGTGAATGAAAGAATGTGCCTTTCTTCACTTTATTAGTTTGTACACTGTATCTAGCTCCAAGTCAAGGTCGCTCCACACAAGCGCTGCACAAGCGCACATGCGACGCTTCGGTGACTGGTACGCTGGCTGGAAAATTTAAGGCCACTTGAAGGCGGGAGAAGAGTCAGCGAAGTCAATATAGGTACTAAGGAAATAAAATCAACTGGTACCTTTACCGTGCAGGGTAAAACTATACTCGGGGGCAACTTTCTGTGGCAATGGAGAGAAAGCTACAGGGGGGGGGGGGGGGGAGGCGAAGTGGCCGGGTGAACCACGACATGTCGCTGCGCAGCTGGAAGTAGTTCTACAAACATTATTGAATGCGCGTAACCTATGCAATTCAAGAACATCTATTTTGTTTTTTAGCCTTGCATTGACAATGCCAATAAATCGTCTGAATATAATCGCCAGTAAGCGTTACTTCTTGAAATTTTCGGTTTTGTTTGGTTGCGGAAATTACCACGCGAAGGTTCTCTTCAGAAAAGAATGGCGTCTTCGTCGACGGAAGCTACTTTTCCGTCCAAAAGCCCGCCACTTAATTCGCCTCAAAAAATTTTCAGAAAGCTTCACAACCAAAAGCTGCCAAAACAGACCTAGCAAGTTGTCTGCAACGTGTACGCCCAAGTGAGACTGACGGAACCAGGACTCTTTGTCGTTTCCGCATTTCGTTCGGTTAGCCAGCTTACCGGCGTAAGCGAGTGTACGGTCGCACAACTGAAGAATGAGGATTTGCGTGGTACCCCGATGTCCCCAAAGCGCAAAAGGCTTCGTTTGTCGACTGGGAAACCGCCTGCAGTTACAGGAAAGACAAGAGTACAGCGGTACGACAGCTTTACCCTTGCTGCTTTCCGACGGAAAGTGCATCAGTACTTCATTCGCAACGAGGCGCCAACTGCAGGAAAGATCCTCAGCGATGTGACCAGCGACCCCGACATGGGGCTGCCGAAGCTGAGTGCCAGAACAATGCGTCGGCTTCTGAATGACATTGGATTTGCTTTTCGGAAGCCAAACCGTAACTCTGCGCTTCTGGAAAGGGAGGACATCATCGTGTGGCGGCGGAAATATCTGTGGACCCTTCGATAAATTCGAAGGCAGAAACGGTACGTGGTTACTGTTTCGATTTGCCGGAGAGATAGATAAATGTCAATTCCGAAGATTAAAACAAAAATTCCGTATGTAACATATATATTTGACAGTTGAAATATAACAAGAATTATAACGATGGAGGTTCTCGTACAGCCAAATATTTTATTTCTGAGAGTTACTTATCAGCACCACTCCACATGCATACTGGCATTCACTTTATTTTTTTCATGGCGTTTTTCTGTATCCCTGCCTCTTCGTCGTGTTTTGCATGCTATTCTGGTTCAGCAAGTGAAGGGACAAGTATGCATCCACATGTTACAATAATCTATCGCTAGCCGTCACTGACTGGATTTTGTTAGTCACGTGGGTGGTGTACGTACTGCGAACCTTTTTTATTTTGGTGTTTTGTGGTGCCACCAAAAACTAAACATACCTGCTACGTAGTAGAATGACGTTAGGTGCAAGCAATAAATGCCTTCTCTGTCTTAAATTATCCCTCTCCCCCCAAAAAAAACTGACACGTATTCCTTTCATTTTCGCAAGACTTCGCACTACCTCGACGAGACTTGGGTCAATGCTGGGCACACAAAGGGCACGGTGTGGGAAGACACCACTGTGTCATGCCGTGAAGACGCCTTTCGCAAAGATCTAACTACTGGGCTTCGTGCACCAAGTGGCAAAGGTAGTCGGCTCATCGTCCTTCAGAAGGGTTTTGTGGACGGGGCATGTTTCATTTTCCGTGTGTCAAAGAGTGCTTCCACTGACTACCACAGTGAAATGGATGGCCCACGCTTTGAAAAGGGGTTCGTAGAACAACTTCTACCCAACATTGAGCCACGCAGTGTTATTGTCATGGACAATGCTCCGTACCACATTGTTCAGACCGGAAAGCTGCCCTCGACGTCGTGGCGCAAGGCCGACATTCAGTCTTGGTTGACTGCAAAAACCATACCGCGGTGTGATGACCAGTTGACGCCCCAGCTCTTCGGCTGATTAATGAGAACAAACAAAAGGTTTTGGGATAACGGATTGAAGCCCTGGCCAGAGTTGCTGGTCATGAGATTGTTCGTCTTCCTCCTTACCACTGTGAATTAAACCCTATTGAAATGGTGTGGAGCCAGGTTAAGGGGTATATTGCTACCAACAACACTTCATTCACTCTCGCTGAAGTCGAACGACTACTTAACGAAGCCATCGCCCTCGTGACTCGCGAAAACTGGGTTCGGGACTGCGCTCATGTGGAGCGTCTTGAGAAAGAGGCCTGGGAGCGGGATGGTGCAATCGACACCAGAATCGACAACGTCGTGATTCCGCTATGTTCCGAATTCAGCAGCTCTAGTGACTGCAGTGACAGCGAAATGAGCGGTGTAGAGGAACTGATATGAAACCGGTGGCCGCTGACTTATGTGGTTCTGGTCATGTGTGGCGAGTGACAAGGTGCTTTGTATACGGTTCTGGTGACCGGGAGCTTGGAAGTACGCTCTGGTGGTTTATGTGGGGCTGCTTTTGTGTGACAACTTACAGAGCCCCCTGTTTACCTTTCCGATGCCCACAGCTTGGAAGTACGCTTTGTTGGTTATGTGGTGCTGGCCTTGTGTGGCAAGTGACGAGGCACTTTGTTTTCCTTTCTGGTGGCCAGAAGCTTGGAAGTACGCTCTGTTGGTTTATGTGGTGCTGCTTGGGCGCAGCAACTTGCAGGACACCTTGTTTACCTTTCTGATGCCCCGAAACTTACGAGGTAGCTGCTCATACGGTGCTGGATTTGTGCAGCACCAGGCAATCATTAGGAGTGCTTGTTGTCAGTATGCGAATTAGTCTTCAGGTTGGAGGTTGTTGGTGGCAGCTAAGATGCACTTGCTGTACCTTTGTCATGCATAAAATGGAACCTGACGACGAACGCTGGTAGCAAGAAGTGAGGAGTGGCACGTCACGTATCTTGTTTCACACAGAATGTTTTACAAGAACTGCGAGATGGTAGTGGTGACGTCCAGAAATGCATTGTTGAGTTGTCTATCTATTGTAATTGTTTCAGTCATCTGGAAAAAATATACTACCATCAGTTGCACATTGTAAGTGAGGTAATACTTTGTACTCATTTTCTCATGTTTTGTTGGTCTTTTCGACTACCGAGGGTAGATTTCTGAAGTCAAAGACCATTTTCTTCTCAAATGTTTTTCTTTTAAATGGGTATATACAGGGTTAAATGGTGAGGAGTAATACGAATCGTCAATGCCTCACTTTCAATTGTTGAAACGCTGCGGCTTTCCCTGCTACCAGCCTTAACTTTTTAAAAATACTAGCTTCCCGAGGCCCTGGGATATGAGGTCTAACACCCCAAAGGTAACGGCACACTCTCATGAAACAGAATTTGCAGAAAAGTTCACTGCCGTGGGGATGGGCAGCGTCACTTTGTCATGTTTGTGGTGCAATGTCTGGCACATCTATGCTGTTTTCACATTTAATATGAAGAAATTACTGTACACCGTACTCAGTGACTGCGAATAACTGCTAACAGAGCCAGAAATGTTTGTTTGGAAATACGTGGCTTCGTGGCTTTGAGTGCTCAAGTGGGCTTGAAAGATAGGGCCGTGGTTTTAAAGGTTTACTCCTGGGACTGGCGCTCGGGCGCATGTTTGTGGTTGTGTGACTACTTCTGTGGCTTCCAGGTTTTGTCCAGCTGATTATGCAGAAAAAAATAAATGAAACAAAACATATTCTTTCTTCTGCTTCAATTTTTTACGTAGCACACATTATTCCTGGTTTATATAGCTCACGGTGTACCGATGTCAAACTGTTTGCAATTGGCGGTGGCAGCCCTGAGTGTCAGAGTTTTACTGCTGGTTCTGGAATTGTGTGTGCAAATCCTGGTCATAGCCACACAATTCTACAGTTTTGCGAAATTTTGGAGCACTTAAGCGATGGTGGGGTGCCCCATCGCCGCCAAATGAAAATCGGTGAATTGGACGGGCAGGACCATCACTGGTGAATCCACGTGTTGGGCTTGGGAACAAATAGAGCAAGGTGAGGCCAACATCAAATTTACAGTCATGAATACCAGTCAGCTATTTTTTATTGTAAAGCCAGCCATGCTCCCACAACATTCATGTAAGTGACAAAGAAAAGAGGATGTTGCAGCCAATTGGAATGTTGATGAGGAGTTAGCAGCTATACGCAGCGAACGCGAATTCTGTTGCCTGGTTTGGTAGCCAATTGAAATTTTGCCGACAGGCCCTGTTGCGGGGTTCTGGAGTCGGTGCTTTTTTCGGCAAGTGAGCCAAGAAGTGGGCGAGTGATCACAAATTAAAAAAATGGAAAGGGGGTGGCTTAACCACCAATCTCAGAACGGCTCGATATATTGCCGTTTGGCAAAGTTAGGTAATGCAATGTACTTTACAATGTCAGTGACCACATTAGTTGCAAAATATTTAGTGACCAATTATTTTTAAACTTTACGACCAGCGATAACTGTGCAGGTGTTTAGACAGCGTTACGTATTTCATCCGTCGAAGTGCTGACACGCCTATATGCTGTAAATAGGCACCTTAGCCAGTGCAGTACGACTGCTATCCCCAGGTATGAAACCCACGCAACGTGTATAGCGAGACACACCCGAAAGTATGTATGATGTTCATCAAATATATTGGAATAGGAAGGCGTGGGGATCGAGCGCAGGATTCATGGGTTCTGAAGCACGAGCTTCTCCTCTACGCTTTACGAGCTGCGGGTCACCGAAACTTCTTGGGTCCTGCCTAACTCAGCGTGATCTAAATGGGATTTCACTTAGCGCAGTAGTGTGCGCGTGCTGCCCTAACGATATAGCCAGCCTGCGCTCTGTAATCACGCTACACGTGCCCGTTGTGCTACCCAGCTTTCGGCTAAAGCAGAGTTTAAATATCAATGCCTGCCCTCAAAACTGCAGCGCTGACGAAATTGACGGCGTTTCTGGGCGGTTCAGAGTTCGACGGTACCGTCCACGCTATAATATATAAAGTCGGTTCGAGTTCTCCAGTGAAAGCGTTGGCTTTTGCTGAGAATCAAATGAAGCGTAGAGAAGGAGACGTCACTATGCCTGCATGATTGGCGATTGCAGTTCAGTGCATTCAACCAAAGGGCTCATGCGAACTAACTGTAGCAAATGCGTATGCGTCACGCCGAAACCAAAACCGAAAATAATTTCCTTGGAACTACTTTAGCGCAGCAGCACAAAGCAGTTCGCCCCTCTCTACCCCCCCTCGTAGATTTGTCTCCATTGCCACAGAAAGTTGTCCCCGAGTATAGGGAGCACAAAGCACTTATTTGCGTTGGAAAAACAAGCACAGTCGTCAGCAGCACGACCACACATCTGCGAACGCTTTCCCTTCTAAGAAATGCAATTGCTAGACCTGAGATATTGTGGAAATTTGGGGGACGCTCACTGGACGAGCGGTATACAACAAAATAGTCGCCTAAGCTGCTTAAAATGGTAAGAATAAATAAAAGTGTAAACTGATTATACATCATATACATTATATTTCCAACGCTGGCGGCGCTGGTCTGTGGCTAAGTGGTCTGGAGCGCTGGGTGTGTTATTTTGCATGTCACAAGTTCGAATCCCCGAGGGTACACTGTTTTTTTCTGTTTTTTTTTGTAAGTTGACTTTTCTTTTTCGGGCGGTGTTTTCTATACTGAGTTCACCATTTTTGGGCGGTAACGTTCACTGCTCCACGAACTAGTTCACAGAACACGGTTAGTCTGACAATGACGCACTAGCGAGTTCTTGTTAGCGTGCTGTTCCCATAAGCACCGACTGCTCGCGGGCAGTGGGCACGGGTCGGAATCAACAGACCCTTGGCCTGGTGCGAACACGCTTTTTACGATACAGGCATGAGTGAGGCAGGCTCCAAATACGGGGAAAAGTGCATGGCCTTTGAGCGTCTACGGTGACGCCGAGGGCGTTCATCCACTGTGTAGGCCCCGGCTAGTGATTTCTACGATCCCAAGCCATCCTGGGGGGCATATCTTGGGCATTTTATAGCCGACAGAATGGGAGAAGCGCGGTAAGACGACTACTGAGATATCGTGATTGCCCACCCAATGGTGCAGTCGGATGTCAAGCATGTTGTTTTACAGAAGCGAAAGAGAAACTTGTTTGAATGCTAACCATGGACCTCGTCCAATCAAGGTGCATCTGCCGTCGTCACACACTTTAGTTGGTGCGGCCGCCGCAGAACGCGCATGGTAGTTTTTGTAATTTCGCGCTTTATAAAATAATTACCGACTCATCAACCGGATAAACGATGAAAAGTGTGTTAATTTGAGCCAGTCTGGGCAGGGCAAGCAAAACAGTAGCTTGACAAATTCACTTCAGTGTCCTTTTAAGAATAACGGAAATTTCCCGTGGGCCTTGTCACCGCAGTCGACTGTTACTCCGCGTGACGCCGAAAGTGCCTTAATCCCAGTATATTCAACGTGACACGAGTAATTTCCGCGATTTATTTCACTTATTCTGCTTATAACTGCCTCCAGTGGCAACAAAATGATTAGGTGTCAAAAGGAAGACGATGTTACGCCTTAAGCACAATCGCATTTAAAAATTGGCCGCTCTTGTCCTTACGTCATTGCTAATTCCATTTCAAGACTATAGTCGTCTGGCGCCCCTGCCACCTAAATCAAGTCAAGTTTACCGCGTTTCACCGCTCCTCTATAAGGCCCTTCTCCCCTCACGGGCTACGGGCCTTCTACTGGAATGCTTCATTACTGTACAACAACTTAGACTGCCGCCAGGAGCTACACTAGCGTGGGAGGCAGTACCCGACGGCGTGATTTTGATTTCATTTGCTATCGTAAAACAAGCATACATGTAATTTCTAATAAAAGAACACCGCAAATGTCATTTACGTATTGAATTGGTGCCTCAAATCTGAGGATATGTTCAATTTTTGTTCAACGATGCCTACAAGTAATAACACTTCCACCAGATCTAGATACGTAGGAATTGTTGTGGTTATATAAATGTCTTCTTCAATGCCTGCTCAACTTTGACATGCGAATGAATCGAGGGACAAGACATAAAGAAAGCCCAACATTTCTGCGTTCAGGTAGCCCAGCAAAGACTGTCGACATTAAAAAACGCGCGCGGTTTGACAACTGCGTCCGTCCGTTTGACGGAGTGATACACTACACCAGCTATCGCCCTTCCTAACTGGCACTCCACTACAGACGAAAAGTAACCGAATCAGCGGAAATGGATATTAATCTACTTCAAAGAGGCGAGGTGTTCAGGCGGTCTTCCTGAATGCCAGTCAAGCACAGACCCCACGTACGACCACAGTTTGGCGATTCCCGCTGAGTATACGTGAGCCTAGTTAAGAAGTTGTGGCTTTCAACCTGGATACGTTTGTTAATGAAGTACCCAGTCACTAAAATATTTCAAGCACGGCAATTGCGCAAATAGCAATTACGTAAGTACCACAGTACCTGTACGGCTCTTAAGAACGATTGGCCAGCTCTCTCGCCATATAACCAAACAGAAAGAAAAGGTGCCGAAAGGAAATGATGGCGATGATAATGAGACGACACATACACATTGGTTCACCTGGGCCACTGTAAACACAAACTCAAATATGCGCACCGAATCAACTCTGTGCTCTCTTACACGTAAAAAAATGGCTCCAATCCACGCCGTGAAGGGGGTTGGACTACGAAGGTGCAAACGATACCTACAACGATTAGCCATGCGAAGTCACTTGAATCCAAACACGTGGCTCTACAAAGAATGAAACGAAGTACTCCGGCTACCGCTACTTAGGTTCTGCAGGCGCGGCGTCCGCGCAAACAAGTGAGCGAACGCAGCCGCAACGACAGGAAGAAAGTCTAGAGGAGGCTGTGTTGAAGGGTGAGCAGGAGGGTGGCGCGGGCGGCTAAGGCGTCATCTGTCTCACAGCCTCCCTCGCACTCTTGATTCATGCGTCACCGTCATGGAGCGCCCTAGCCTGCCTCCCTCCCTGGACGTTGTTCTGTTCACTGCTGAACCAAACCACGTGAATGCCGTTCACATACGTTATACGGTTTGCACTTCCCACGAGGGCTTTCAATGAGCGTAGGTGGTAGACCCACCGCTGTGCTTGTCGAGTACGCGGTCTGTCTACCCGTCTCCCCGTGCGGGCGTAGCGTAGTCCGTAAGCCGACGGGCTCTCGATTCGTTTGTCTACTCGGGCCCAGGTGCGATTCTTGGCGGTGCCAGAAAGTGTTTTCGTTTAGCCTGGCGTTTTATACTGACGTGGACACGAAATATTTCTTAGCTGGTAGAGCTATACTGCTTCGCAGGAAATGTGCATTGCCGCGCTGTACACCATGATGGAATCTGAACCTTTTTCATCAACGAAGCTGTGAAACATGGTGGCGCAGACGACACCGGCACTAACATTGCGCAATGAGATATGAGTGATTTCGTCTTCACTACGTTACGAGAGGGGCTTAGCAAACAGCCCGACCGGCTTTATAGATAGCGACCTGGCCATCACTGCCGGCGCCAATGGGTGCCAGAGTGCCAAAAACTTGCCGTGTAGGAAAGGCGCGCTGCGTCAGGCGGGGCAGAGTTTGATCCCTAAACTCACCGGCTTCGCTTCGCCCGCAGTGGGGCCTGCGACTACTATTGGCATAAAATGTAGCGGTCGTACCAATCAATGCCGGTTTTACTGATCATTACCTACAATACCGATCAGCAACGAAAATTATCAGGGAGGTCTAGCCTTGTGTCTCAGCTATGCAAACGCCAATGCACACAACTAAACGGCACTGCTACCATATGCGCCTTCTCGACGAGCGTTCTGTATTTTCAATAGTTATAGTTCATGTATTCATGCGGAAGTTTTGTCGACTTGGCTTTACGACGAGGAGCTTTCTTTCTACGCGCAGCATGTTAATGCATGGGCGAAAGGTCACAGAGGAGGCTGGAAGATTTATAAACACCCAAACAGTGACATTCTGTTTGTAAAAGTGCCGTCCTTCTTGCGAGAAAAATATTTTTCATCGAAAGGAGCACTCTCGATGGCACTACTTTCAGCGGTGCTGTGGCGTTTTCACCATAACTTGAGCGCCACGTTTTTGAAAGCTCCCTTACAAGCCCAACAAGTGGCAGCCGCCTTAGGTCAATGATTTCGGTGAGAACCACCGCAATCTTCGAAATATCTTTTTGATTCGGTGAAAAGTTTGCCTTTACCGTGGGCCTGCCGGGCTTGCTCAGCTGTAAGCAACAAATAAGATCGCGTGTGATATGTTCCCTGAAAGTACGATGCAAAATATTGCAGGATCTTTCAGCACATTCTTTCGCGAATGCGTTTACTTTGGTTAGTTTCCGCAGCGAGCCTAGCATAAGTCAACTTCAATGATTATGATGGAACAGCGCAAACCCAAAAAGACGAGAGAAGGACACAACACGTTCTGTCCTTTCTTGGCACCATTGACTTTCCGTTTTCCCTCGTAATAAATGTATGCTAACTAGCCCAGTACTCGACCTTGTTATAACCTACAACGCTAGAATCACACTCAGTGTAGCTTCGTTTTCAAGAGTTAGTATTCATGCTGCTGCTACGTCGGCCGGTTGCGCGATTTCACCAGCCTAGCCAAATAACAATTTTGTGTTAAAAACGTTCATTTGAGCACACTACCGATAACCAGAAGGTGCGCAGTTCCTCCAGTATAAATCGGCGAAAACTGAGAAGAACGGTGCGAGAAAAAGACGAAATAACAACGATGGCATACCGAGCAAACGCGTGTACAGCGAATAATTGGGGCATAAATGCGACGAAAGCCGGTGCAGTGACGTTGGAAGAACAACAAAGAACCAAACCGCCAATAAATTTTCACGCGGAATTGGTGATCATGCGGAGGTCTCTGTCTATAAAGCCGGTCATGGAAGACAGTATAGCCTAGCAGGAGTGAAAACTGCAGGTCCGACTTTTGTTCGCAAATATAGTTTGGAGATAGCTTGAAGATGGCTACACTGAACAATTTCAAAAACCTCACCGACAACGCACAAGAAACATTGAGTATTGACAGCCACATTAATGTCGGGGGATATACTCGTCTTCATTGAGTATTCATGGCCGCAGATTCGTGTTTTGGTACGTGATTCTGGTGGCCTAACAGTTTGTTTGCACTAAATGAAACCACGTGCTGTCCTTTCAATTTAACCGAATTTGTAGAGCGAAAGCTCTAATACGCTGCATCTGCCAAGGTCATTCAGTACGTCGCAAATGACCTTAAGCAGCTTGCGCGCGAGCTTCATGTTCTCTTTGTACGCCTCACTCACTCGGAACCTTTCCTCGGCAGTACCAGGTGACTAGACGAGGGTGAAACGGCGGCGTCGCCTGCGCTTGATCGCTTAGGACCGTTTCTGCATGCGATTCAGCTCAAGCGAGCCATGTGCCTATACTCGGTGACAACTTAAGAATGGCACCAGAAGTTGCCGCTGTGCCTTATCACCGTAGCCGGATGTTTCTCCGCTCGGCGCAAGTAGGGCGTTACTGGGAATATTTTGAACATGGTGTGAGCCATTCCCGTGATTTTTTGGACTTAATATGCTTATAAACGACTCCAGTGACGACAAACAAACTGACGATATCACGATTCATAGCAGACGATATCACGCATTCATAGCAAACCCCTTTCAAAACGCGTGCGCACTGACATCACGGGTCCGGCGCTTTGGCGGAGTGATACACTACATGAAGTGGTGCCGTTCTTAAGTTGTAACCGAGTATAGTGCCGGTCTTACGGGTGGGCGCTTTTCCCTTGCTGAGCTTTCTGTGGAAGCCCTTCAGCGCAAATCATGCAGTAAATATAGTTCGGCGCCAGGCTTCGAACCTTCAGAAAAGACAAACTTAGGTGAAACCGCGTGTGCATACTGGTTACTTCCACACCTGATAACGAAGTTTAGGAGTGTGAGACGTCAGCCTTTTCTGCCCTGTTCCCCGCATACCTGAAACTGCAAATGCAAGCGTTTCTACTGGGATGACTTTAAAGGTTGCAATAGCCGTCGCTCGGAAAACACAAGCAGCAGAAATTAGGGCGCGTCAACTCCAAAAGAGAATAGATTACTCGTTGGAACATATACAAGAATTGGCCGTTCGCTTACCTTGTTGTTCATGCTTTGGTGCTTGGCGTAGCAGAACCGAATTATAACGCAAAATGTGCTTGCCATCTGATAAAGAAAGAAGAATCAAAGACGTTGAACACTTTGCATAAAAACTTTGAAGGTTATAAATTTAGAAACTAGATAAGAAGTGGACTCGGATGCCTTTATAAGTTACATTGTCAAGTCTTAACTGCTTAAGTGTGAATTTAGGAAGATTTTAAGAGATAAACGCAATGTAATGCAGAGGTCAACTGATCCCAATAGGACAACCGCAATAGGTCGCAGTAGGAATAGGTCACAGTGGGACGGACGAAGATAAGCGCGGATGACTACTTAAAATCGCCTGTAACCCGGCCCTTTTATTGCTGAAAAATTCACTGGTCCCAACATAATACGTCTGGCCTCTGTCCCTAGAGAGGTAATGCAAAATGTCTTTACAGCTTTGGGAGGCCTGCTTCCTACGCAACCACTGAGGGTAATAGATATCTAGAGAAGACACCTTGATTTATGCTCTAAGGCGTATACCACGTCCTTGCAGTACAGTACAGCATCTGGAATAATATTCAATGGATGTGTGTATTACTGCTAGGTGTTTTCTTTATTACTGACATGCTTGAAAGTGGTGTGCGAGCAACAAAACCCTGTGTGGCAAGACCATATGTCTAATTATTTGCTAGCTGATACTACATATCAGAATAGTTGGCTATTTCTACCACTTCTCCACTCGTTTATGTCAGCTTCACAACAACAACTTGATGATTTACGCTTTGCCCATTGAAATGACTACTTGTTTATTATTGGCAGCCTCATGCTCCTGTTTATTCCTGGTATAGTATCTGTGGTTCCGAGGGGTTGGCTTTAGATGTAAGGTCAGGCAAGAGATTCTTGCCATTAAACACATAGGTTGGTACCCCAAAATTACCCACTTTTAAGCGATTGTTCCCACAGCCGGCTAATTAATGTAGCACTTGATGATCAAGTGCTACTATGGATGTTTTTCTACAAAATAGACGTGCTAGCGCACTAGAAGTTCAGCCCGTACAATTTAAACCCTAGCTGCTTCCCATGTAGATTTGTGGTGAAGATACACGCGTCACATCAGAGTTGTTTGCATTGTTAATATTGAGGAACGAATGTAGCTGAACGCTCACGCTTTTCTTCTTTAGGAGAAGCTGCCGGGTTCGAAATACCAGTTGACCAAGAGTACAAACGGCCACTACTCGGAGTTTCGACCTGTGACTTTTAAAACTACCGCCATAGCTTGATACAGCCTTCGTACGGGCTCTACGAGTCCTTTGTCTCACCGTTCCCCGATACCAGTATTGCTCGAGGCACGGAGTGTAAGGGTACCATTCTCGAAATAATGGTTGTAAAGCAGACCACGCCGGACACAAAATACCCGAAAACGCCGTGTGGCGAATAAAACTTTGGCACAAAAGCTGGTGCCCGGCTGATTAATGAGTGATGTGGTTCTTTGGCAGCTGTGCCCAAAACATTTATTTTGGACGACAAGGAGACCGCAAGGGAACGTTGGTGGCTTACTTTTTGCAAGTGGCGGATGTCCTGCCCTGTTTCCAAGTACACGTCTTGGCAGTTCGCGACAAATTTTGTGGCGAGAAGGGCTCCTTGAGATGTTGTCCTCACGGCTGTCAATGTTTGAAAAGAGGATAGAGAAGCAGGGGCGCAAAAAAACCTTTTGCGTGCATTCTTGTAGCGTTTAAGCATCAACACAGGTACCGATACAAGCTTGCGCCCCACTCTCTGTCCAGCTCCAAATAATTGGTTGCGAAGCAAAAACCTGGACGATCTAAGGACCCTTGAGAACACGCTGAGTTGCTTCATTGTTGCCGAGTGGGGCTTGTGGCTCGGCACTGTCACAGGTGTGGGTTTTGAAATCGCGACAAAGAGGTTTATGGTATCCGCAGCCCCGAAACGTTCCTTGTTGCTGTGCGCATGCCTTTCTACCCAGTAAATACACGTTGACGCTCCGCTGCGCTGATAGAGTCGGTTGCTGTGGCCGCACAGTCTTCAATCTCTCCCCACCTCAAATCGTTTGCAAGTATGAGCGCCTAGCTTTTGTGCCAAGTAATCATTGCAACTATGAACACCCAGATCCCCTAGATGATGCTGCATGTACAAAAGACAACGAAAATTTTGTGCTGACGCTTTAAACTCGGCCACATTTTTTTGTACCTTGAGGTTGATTATGAACCTCTGTGTTGTATTTGCCTAATTGGGCGCCATGTCTTCATTATAAGCGCGGTGCTTCTTTCCCGCCTCCCAAAAGTACTTCAGCGGGCTATATGACGTTAAAAAGTTTCGTGTGCAACAATAAAAAGTTTGAAGTTTGGCTAGCTGACAACCTTTTAGTTCGAAGTGAGGCGGCCAACAAATACAAGAAAGGAGAGAAAACATGAAACTAAACGAGAAAAAATGGTCGTCGTTGTGGTTTATCGTTTCTGGGTCGTGTGCGTGGCAGTGTAATCAAACATGGTAGGCCGACGGTTGCTAGAATGCGAGCAGGTGGCGTTATCATGCCGGACCGACGGGCTGTGGTGTAGTAAACTGTGCAGGATGAAAAGTTGAATGACCTATTTCTTGAGATATGTTTGGTAGGTGACCGCTGAGATCTCACAGATTCCTCTACGGGGGTTTCCCTCCTACAACGGCCTTCTTATCTGAATCAAGACGACACACTTGATAAGCAGGAATGCTAATCAGAAGATGATGCTTGCCCTACTACTCAGGAGCTCTAGGTGGGAGATGTGACGGCTCCTCACCATCTCTTCGAGTTTTCGTAGATCACCCCTGACTTTCATTCACAACTGCATTTAACCCAATGGCCTCGATTGAAGTTTTACTTGCGTCTCTTTGCCTTACAGCGCAGAGTGATTCTAATGCATCGAAAGTTATCCTAAGACTAGACCTTCAAATGAGGCTGTATTTACTGAAGCACTGGATATAGATAATAAAATATTGAATGCCTCACATATTCACAGGGCCCATAAAAGTGAACTTCACAATTTGCTGCCTCTTTCAGAGACATTTTATGCTTTGACGATCACCCGTGAGCAACGCTTCTATGGTACAGCAGGGCATGAACACTTGTAATGCCGACTTTTGATGTGTCCCACGCTTAACGACGGACCTTTGATGAGGAAGAAAGGATGTACTTGTAAGGGAATTTCTGTGCTTTGCTCGAATCGATGTCCTGTACTTCGTGTCAACAAAAAACACTCATCCTAACGTACAGAAGCGGATGGCCAGCGAAGTTGTTGGCGAAAAACAGAACTTACGAAAAACCTGACAAAAAACAGAACTGATCGATGAAAGGTTTTATTTCTCCCTGCCAAGCAATTTCGATTATAATCCCGCAAATACATTTAGCTCCTCTTAAAGGATTTCCCGCTTAAGCTGTCGCTGTTTCTGATAAGCTTCAATACGTGAGGAACAGCAAAGTGGCTCCAAGATACCAGCGATCACATGCAATGTCCGATGCTCAGCATGGGATGTTTTACTGCATGTCTATTTATTACGTTACGGTGTCCTCTACCATCTGAGCAAGCAAGTGACCCTGCAATTTCAAAGCTATGCCAGTGCCTGCTACACATGGAGGCACCGGGAAATTGCGACCAGTGCCCCGGGCACTCGCCTTCAGGCCCTCACCCGGCGAAGGGAACAGAGTAAAGACCAATCTGCTTCCTCTTTTCTTGTCTGACGGGAGGATAAACAAGCGGGTTGCCACAGTAACGAAATGTGTGACATGTCTTGAGATCGCCAAGGCATTTCGTTGTACTTGCGCGACTCATGTAGCGGAATTCCTCTTTCGCGCCATCGTCCTGCACAATGCCGCTGTGGACTACATACTCTATGATAGCGGCGCGACTTTTTTTATGGAAAGTTGCAGGTGATCTGCATTCGACATGAACAACACACCCACTTACGAAGGCTTATTATCGGTGCGCAGTTAGACTTAGGCAAGTTTTATCAAACGCCTCCAGCAACTGTTCTAATGCGTGCCTTCGCCAATCGTCAAAAATGGGGCGTCAGGTTACCCAGTAATATTTGAGCATACAGTTCCTCGCGCTCGTGGTATCGTTTAATCTGCTCTGTGGAATCAAACTCAGGCGCAGAATGCCTTGTTCGTCTAGCTGACCCCTTCAACCAAGAATTGCGCGTTGGAAGCCATATGTCACGGAACCCTGCCGCATGACATGAATCGTCGTCTTTTGGCGCAGAAGATTTCGAAGGGCAATATGTTGTGACTTCGAACAGCGCATAGAACATCTTTTTAGAATCAAGCATTTTTTTAGAATCCATCTTGCAACTTGGGCTTTCTCAACAGAGCCTAATCTCTTACAGTGTGTCTTGCCGTAACCTGCGCCAGGTCGGACGTGCTATATAACTATGGTTGCGTCGACGTGCGGTGAACTGAACACCGACTTCGTTTAAGGGACACTGAAGTGATTTGTCAACATTGCGGGATTACTAGCGCAAATTGTACTCCGGAGTTGATAGACCATGTTTCGAGCACTGTGAGTGCGTTTGCGCGAATTTACCTAGTAGAAAAATCAATTCGAAAATGCTGCCCTCCTCTTTGCATCCTCACCCATTTTCTCTGGTGTTTTCGTGTGACGCAAGGAGAAGAGGACTTGGCATGACTGCGCTACTGAACGGCTCGCCGACCTTCCGACGGAGTCAGTCGGCCCAGCGTTTATTCCGTCGGCCGGCGACGGGTCGTCACAATTCGTCGGCTCAGTTGAAACCAGGCCACGACAGGTTTGTAAATGGAAGAGTGTCCTTTATTAACTTTCTTTGTACGCTGTATCAAGCTCCAAGTACAGGTCGCTCCACACAAGCGCTGCACAAGCGCACATGCAACGCTTCGCTGACGGTACGCTAGTAGAAAAATCTAAGGTCACTTGAAGGCTGGAGAAGAGTCAATATAGGTACCAAAGAAATAAATTCAACTGGAACTTTTACCGTACAGCGTAAGACTAGGGAGTAGGAAGCATTTTTTTGCGCTGGGTAAACAAGCACAGCGGTCAGCAGTACGACCACACATCTTCCAATGCTTTTCCGTTAAGAAATGCGATTGCTAGACGTGAGCTATTGTGGAATTTTGGGGGACGCTTACTTCACGAGCGCTATACAACAAATAGTCTACTAAGCTGCTTGAAATGCTAAAACTAAATAAAGCTGTAAGCTGGTTTTACATTATATACCTTATATTTCCCACGCCATCAGCGCTGGCCCGTAGCCGAGTGGTTTCGAGTCCAAAGTGCGAATCCCCGAGGGTACATTCATTTTCTGTAAGTTGATTTTTTCGTTTTCGGCCGATGTTTTCTATACTGAGCTCACCATTTTTGGGGCGTAAGGTTCACTGCATCACGAGCGAGTTCGCAGAACGCGCGCAGACTGGCACTGACGCGCTAGCGAGTTCTTGTTGGCCTGCTGTTGCCATAAGCACCGACTGCTTGTGGGCAGTTGGCACAGGCCAGAATCAGCAGACCCTTGGCCTGGAGCGAACACACTTTTTGCGATACATGCATAAGTGAGGCAAGCTCCAAATATGGGGGAACAGCGCATGGCATTTGAGTGTCTGCTGTGACGCGGAGGGTGTTTATCCACTGCGTAGGCCCCGGCTAACGATTGCTACGATTCCAAGCCGTCCTGGGAGGCTTACCTTAGGCATTTTACAGCCGACAACATAGCCGGAGCGCGGTATGACGATTATTGAGATAACGAGAATGCACATCAAACAATAACGTCGGATGCCTGGCATGTTGTTTTACAGAACCGAAACCGAAACTTTTTTGAATGCTAGTCTTGGACATCGTTCAATCGCGGTGCACCTCCTCCCGACGTCAGAGCCTTTATTTGGTGCGGCCGCCACAGACTGCGCATAGTCGTTTTTCTTCTTTCGGGCTTGACAAAATAATTCCCCACTTATCATCCGGATAAAGGATGAAAAGCGTGTTAATTTGAGCCAGTCTACTCAGTGCAAGCAAACACGGGAGCTTGACAAATTCACTTCAGTGTCCCGTTAAGTTGTACGACAGACGCTGTACCGATTTCCGCGCCAAGGCTCGGCATTTTACTATCAGGTAAGGATTGTTACGACTGGAGGCCATGTCCGCAGGCTGGTAAGATGTGTGCTCAACTCGACGGACGTGTGCAGAAATGCACCTGGCAATGCTCCCGGAAGATGGAGGAACAAAAAAAGGTGAATAAACCTCTACGGGCTTCGAAGAAATAGAGCTGAAAGAGAGCGAATACTCTAGCCCTCGGTATTTTAGATCAAGAGGTTTCGCAAAACCAGCCACATTGTTTGTTTAAACATAGACATCTCAAAGTAGAACTTTCACTGTAAAAATAAAAGCAATAAACGCAACCTCGAATGGTTTAAATTAATTTATCACACCAACTAAACAACAAAAAATGCGAAAGGTGTCTTATGTTCAGCTAGCCTGCAATTAACCTTCAATTAGGTTGTCATATGGGAAAACAGTGAATAGCCAGAGGACCACTTCTGCATCTACTTACTCTTTTTGTACAGGCACGGATTGAAATGGTCAGCGGGAATAGCGCGTTCCGACAATCCCTCCGTGCTGGAGAACAGCACACCTACAGAACTGAAGAACGCGAAAAGAGAGCACGCTTTCCCCATATTGCTTTACAAGATGGTCACTGCGAACTGTAACGATAGATGAGCGTCGAAAACGTTTATAGGCGGAACACAGCAAACGGCTTCTCAGAGGTTGTGGAAGTATGGTGCGCTTTTCTTCTGTTGGTTATGAAACTGCTGAGCTGAACACGTGACTTCACAAGGCTTGCTTGCCTTCCAGGTGCTTCGTCGTGCATTAGTATCGAGGAATTCGGCCCGCGGCTGTATTGACGAATGAACGCTTTGCAAGCCCTTTGCCGACGCATATTCCGCGTAGGAAATGATAAGGCCGAATTGTGACCGATCGAGGCTAGTAGATCGTGGAGATCAGCGATTCAGGCATCGATGATCGATCACATCCCAGGCTCTGTTAACGGGATGAACGTAGAAACCGAGAGAAGAATGTAGTAGCAGCAGTCACGTCAGCGCGCGAGAAATAATGGATTCCAGTGACTCTCAAGAATCTAAGGACACCGACGTTTCTGAAGTAGGGGTGCGCTAACGTGAGCGAAGAGATATTAAGCTATTGCAGGTGGAAGATTTTCTTAGCCTTTCCCAGGAACGCAGCACAGAGGAGAAAATGAAACGAAATGGCTTTAAACTGGTATCTTCTCTATAGTCGGGTGTATAGCTAACGACGACAATAGAATAACTTATTCCCCAGTCGGGAGCGTTAATATTATATTTACCTCTTTTTTCCTGACACACGCGGAGGAAACGCTGAATGATTCCACATCTAAAATAAAAACTGCACAAAAAGGAGGGACTATGAAAAAACGCATTACTAGTGGAGTGTTGCAAAGCGATAAAGTGCAACGCCAATGAGCCCAACCTTATGCTGTGTTGAGCTAGACCAAGTTTGTGCAGTGTAGTAGTGGTAGGACTATGCTGCTGAGCCCAAGGACGAGGACTCGATTACTCGCCGTAGTAGCCGCTTTTCTGGTGGAGGCGGAAACCGGAAACGTCCATGTGTTCGAGAGTTCAGCGAACATTGATGACCCCGAGGTGGTCCAAATTCATCCGGAACTCGCTACTACGGCGCGCCTCATCGCGTGTGTAGCTTCGGTGCGTTAAACCTCACAATCAATCAATCAATCAATCAATCAATCAATCAATCAATCAATCAATCAATCAATCAATCAATCAATCAATCAATCAATCAATCAATCAATCAATCAATCAATCAATCAATCAATCAATCAATCAATCAATCAATCAATCAACAAATCAATCAATCAATCAATCATCAAATCAATCAATCAATCAATCTTGCTAGGAGTAGTTGTTTTAGCTGATGGTGGTTTCCACTGTAGGTTCCTGACTATTATCAAACGGTGTACTTGAACGCGGCCTTCATCCATAGTACCGAGAATGACCGCCTAATACAACCTAATGGGAACACTGGCGATGGTAGGCGCTGGCAGTAGCGTCTTGGGAAAACAGCACATCATAACTTGGGAAAACAGCACATCAATATGGCAAAGCGGGGAGACAGCGAAAGCTCTTTATCCATTTATCCGTTTTTATCCGTTTAATAGAATACTTTACCGGGACAACAAGAGAGCGTACAGTCGTGGCTTTGTTCCGTGTATGCACGGTGTTCAAAAATTGCAATCAGGTACCAACCAACTCAAATTTACACCTCTCTAACGTGAAAATTTAAATGTATTGCATGCAAGAGTGGAAGTAGAAACTCAAACAAAAGATTTCACTCTTGTGTGCCCAGTTACCGTAAACTTTTCAAAAATATCCAACTCATAAAAATGTGCAGCTTCGACACATTGCTGATGGGATGTTTTCTTCTCATCAGACATTTATATGTCCAGGTCGTGCAGGGGACCTGTTTTCATTCTAAATAAAGGTAGGTCACAGCGTATAACGCTTTTCTGTGGCAGACAAAACGTTTAGGTTTGCATATTACGTAGCTGCCCTAAACTAAGTTTCACTTTTGTAGCATCAAGCAGAACACTCCTATTTGTGGTAGATTTTGCATTCTGGCAGCCGAAGTGCAGCTCGTTTATTTTATTCCACTGCTCGCGCCGGTATCACCTGCCTCACGAACTATTTGGATACCTCTGCTGTTTCAAGGAGTTTTGTTAATTGTGTTGGGTGTCCACTACACCAAAATGTCCAGCTGAGTTCATAGTGTGCCGTTGTCGGACTCAGTACGTATGCATTTATGAAAACGGGCGAAAAAAAATTCTCCACTTTTTAAAGTGCACAGCGCAACACTAGTAACAATCTGCTGTTTCCGTTTAGAAAGACTGGAATAATGAGGAAACAAAAAACCGGACACACAGAAGCCCAACAAGAAAAAAAAAACAAATTTCAGCACCTTCAAGCCACGAGGCATTTAGCAGATCATTGGAAGTATTCCAAATGCAAACCACAGCTTGAAACCACAGCAATCTGGGCACGCTACTGCAGCAGGACGACAAGAAAAGTTATCGATGCCTGCTGTATTGCGTCGGGGTGCCACGGCGCATGCATCAGCCAGCCGTCTGTGCTGGAAGGAGATACGAAGCAGATACAAAGAAGGAGATACGGCTTCATGTGTGGAGAGGGGAGAGCTTGGAGAGAAGCCTGAACACGAGAGAGAGAGAGAGAGAGAATAGTCTTTAATGATACTGGTGAGGTTAGCCTGGCCAAGGCGCCTAGCTTGCTACACCAGATGTATATTTAAAAAATGAAATCGATGAAGAGATGATGATAATGACTGTGATGAAGATGACGCGCTCATTAAGAGAGTCCTGTTTAAAAAGTCTGATCAAGTCCTGTGCTTCGCAGGAAAGACAGTAGAGCTTTTGTCGCTCGAGATGCTCGTTTAGAGTTCGTCCAAGGGCCTAGCACGTCACTGAGAGTTAGGCCTCTAGACAGCGGAAGACCCAAGGACACTAAAAGGGACGTTCTGGCGGCTCTATACCGCGTACACTCACATAGCACGTGGTTCAAGTCCTCGCGCACGTCACAAAGAGTGCACAAGGGGGAAGCGGCCTGTTTCGTCTTGAATCGAAAGTAATTGGTGTAAGCCACATTTCGCCGCACAGGAATAAATTATCAAGGCTGTGGAGCAATATTCAGAGGCTGACCGAAACCACGTTTCCATCTGCGCTAATATATTTTCAAGGGAATTTTTATGTTGCTTGGATAAAGCAATCTAGTGGTCCCGCGTATGCCAAAAATTCTCCCGGTGCAAACCGGTGCGCATGCGTGAAAAAGTAACGTTGGAGGAGATTTAAAAGTAACAGAAGAGAGATAAGGTGAGTTTGGCGGGGACGTAGCCAAAGTGTCGCATGTAAAGGGTCGCATCAGAGGCGGCGAAAAAAAGTCTGTATTACCGCACAGCTTGCGTGCAGCGAGCTATTGAGTGAACCAAAGCTCGAGCCACCAAATAAATTTGGAGAAATGGCGAGTGGTGCGGGCCGAGCAGCCTCCACGTGGCAATGACGAACTGTGGCCGCAGGTCACTAGGAAATGTGGAGGCCACGAGTAAACATTGCACAAATTGCAGCTTCGCTGCCTGTGTGGAGTGTATTAGCCCATTTCAATCGTTTAGATGTTTTCGAAAGGCTCGCGAAATAAAGTCAGTTTTAGTTGGCTACTGTGGGCAGGTGTTAGCTGTTCCCTCCTTACTCCTTCATGTTTAATCCTAAGTGGCTTAGTGCTTTAAGAGTGAAGATATACATCCACGGTTATCATACTAGCTGACAAGCGAGGCACTGCTTAGATAATACGCTTCAATGGTTGGTGGAACAATAAAAGAGAGTGGATTCCGAGTTTCTTTAAAAAAGTGGGAAAACCGAAAGCCTGGCAACACAGTCCTACTACCGCATTTAAAAACAAGAAAAGGCAAGAATCGTAGCCGGCTGTTAGTACTTTTTTCATTACGTCTAGCCAGGAGCTCTGCCACCTTTAGTGGAGGCTTGAAGGTTCGGCTGTTGTGGAGGCGAGCAGTAGGTCAGCCTTCACTGCTTGGCTTTGTAGCTGGTGTCTGAAAGGGGCCTGTAGAAGAAAGGAGCTCGTAGTCACCGGAAAGAAAGAATAACCATATTTTCATTACACTGAATTGCTTCGCAGCGCTAACACGGCGCCTGAGGGTTCCTCTTCTTTCTCATCTTGTTTCTTCCCTAGCGTCCTCGCGCCATGTCCTCTTCTTCATTTCGGTTACTTTGCTAATTGCGACCCAATAAAATTCAACATCCTCCCTCCCTGCCCCACAAAAAAAATGTACTTCAAGCTTCTGGCGTTTTCCGTACAGCCTTTGACTCAAATGCTACTATCCCGGCACACCTACAGCACTGAACATCGAGGTCATCTCGTGGAGAAAATTGTTCAGTGTCACACCTACTACTTTGCACCGACAAGTGCAACGTTCGTAAATTTCATTCAGTTGCCATTGGCGTCTCCTATCCGGCTCAGTCGCAGTGTGGTAACTTGCGACAGTTTTCCTTCTTACTCAGTGATGCGCGTCCTCTTCTGTTCTTCTCACTAATTTTCATCCGCCGCCGCTCCTTTTGACGTGCATAGTTGAGTTCCACTTTGTCTTCTCTAGCGTGAGTGTGAAAGGTTAAAGGCGATTAACCGTAATCTCATCTGTGACGTGATATGACCGAATATCATTTTTGTGCATCGTTCCGTTTTGTATTGCCGCATGGAAGGTAAACATCTGCGTCGAAACACTTCAGTATTCCAATCTTGATTCCCTTTTTGTTTAAAGCATTCGCGCCGGGAGCTCTTAGACTGAAGTTCTGAAGAATGCGTACGTTGGCTACGGAAAATTCTCGTAAGTTCCTTACGTTTTGACTGGAGCCCTGTCGCCCTAGCAGGTCCCCCCTGGTACTGATTGCTTACAGAATAGTGCCTGAGTCTGTGAAAAGCTGCACGCTGTTTTCGCTGAGTTGATTCGTTGCTGGCGTCACCCTGCCAGTGTTCGTAAGGTACACATAGGTCGCAGTTTTAGCGAGAACAACGCGCGGCACGCTGCATTCGCGATTCGTGTACAGCATTGTCGAACTTGACATACAATTCGCTCTCCTTTATGCGCTCTCCTGTGAACTATGAAGCTGCATCGTGGAGACACGTCAATCAAAAAGGCAGTCAAAATTTTTAGATGCGAAGCATCTCATGCTCGGTTCTGTGTCCCTCTCTCCCTCGTTGTCGTTGTCCCCCGTCCGCACTACTGCGCATGCGCGTCTCTTTAGCCCCATCAGCGTTTGGGCTGACGTCACCGTAGTCCACTATAAAAAGAAATAGTTAGGCGGTGCCCGGTTTCGATCCCACGTCTCTGGCCGCAACGGGAAGTACGTGGCGCTCTTCCCACTGCGCTACAAACCGAGACGGGAGCATGTGCTACGAACGCGCCGTATGTCCTTCACTCATTCAAACTACGTCAAGAAGCTACTGATACGACGAGGGCACGCGAAGCTGAACGTCAACGGAAAGGACGAACTGAAGACTAATGGGAACTTCAGTCGACCCCATGGCTGCTTCGCCTACTACTCAGGGGTCCTCTACGGGAAGATGGTGTAATTTTTTCAGCCACATTAGAAACGCGAAAAGGGGCCCGATACGCCGTTCAACGCGAATGGCGGCATGCGGCTAGGGCGGCCGCTGCTCTTCCTGAAGGCTCTGATGAAGCACCCGCAAGGCGGCGCACCGATCTCAGAAAAATGAAGATCTCAGAAAAATGAAAAATGAAAACGATTTCAGAAAAATGAAACATTCTGGTCTATATGGTCCAAATAAAGGAGAGGGTCGCTGCACAGACTTCCCGGGTGGTGTAGCCATTGTCACTCTGAAATACTTAGCGTACAACCCTATCACTTTAAATACTCTCCTTGAGGCTGTTGCAATATGTCTAACAATGTCTAATGGGATAAAAATAGTTTGCTACCTTTACATCCCTCCTGATGTTCAACTATTTAGCGCTGATTTAGAGGGGTTGATAGATCATGCCCGAGCCCTACATCCGTAGACGTAACCTCAATGCACATCATTCCTTCTGGGGCTCTTCCCGCAAGGTCGCCTCATCGAGAAATTCCTATCATCTTAGGGAGCTTGCCTATTCAACGAAAAACCAGCCTACACAGCATCATCTGAGGCGCAAAACGTACTCACACTTTGACTTAGCCATTGACTGTGCAGATGTCTGTTCAACTCTTGAGTGGGACGCGGGCGAAAACCATAATGCAGTCACCACTTTTTTACCGCAGTAAAAAACGTCGGTTAAGGCCCAAAAGGTTCAGTGAAGAAAGAGGGAACAGGAGTACAATTACAGCGACATCCAAACTACTCCACACATGATAACACACCTACACATGGAGGAAGCAGCGCAACTCATTACGATGAACATCCTCGACTTCGCCGAGAAGTTTATTCCGTGGACGTCGGGTACCATGGGCAACGCAAGGAGCCCGTGGGAAAACGAGGACTGTAGTCGACCGAGGAAGCCTCAGTAGAAGCAGGGTATTCTTCGTAGACACCCACATCTGATAACCTCTTATTATTTGAAAGGGCGAAGGTACTAGGAAAACGCGTTCTCAGTGAGGCAATACGAGAGAGTTGGCTCTAATTCCTAACATCAATTAATTCATGCGCAGACATACACAAGGTATGCACACGGACACGGAGACTCAAAGGACAAGAGGCGCAGCCTGCGGATGGTTAGCACAACAGGAGACACACTCAAAGACGAGCTCACACAATTGCTTAACACTTGTAACACGGGTCCAGTAGGGCACATTACAGAAGAACTTTTATGTCAACTATCTAGCGAAAAGAAATCCCCGCGCTACAACAACCAACCAAACACTTCTTACAACTGTGTGTTAACTTCATGAGGTGAGGGTTGTTCTCAGCACGTATAAGCCTTCAGCTCCAAGCGCATACAGCATTAGATAACCATGATACAACACCGACCCGTACACTGTCTTCAAACGATACAATAAAATATGGCATTTGGGGCACCTTCTAAGGTCTTGGAGGGCGGCCATAGTAGTGGCCTTTCTCAAGAGAGGAAGAACCCTTCCTCTCCCTAATGTTAACTACTTATCGCCGTGACAAGCTGCCGGTGCAAGCTTTTTGAGGATATTATAAAAGAAGGCTTCTGCACTTTTTGGGCTACAATGGTCTCTTCGATTGCTGCCAGGCTGGCTTCAGGGACATTGACTCGTCGCTCTTGACTTGTATATCAAGGATGCCTTCGTTCATAAACAGTTATGCTTAATGGTGTTTTTTGACTTCGATGAAGCCTATGGCACCGCTTGGCTTTACGGAATCCTCGGAGATGTGAGGTCATTCGTTGTTTAGTGTAACATGGTAAACAGGCTTTCTAGTTAGATACCGGAGAAAACATGAGGCGCCACAGTTGGTGGTGCACTCTCAAAGGTCCTAGTGCAAGAAAATGGCGTACCTGAAGTCATCGCGTGCAGCGGCACACTATTCATAGTTAACATGAACTTGCTAGAAACAATTTCGTATTGTATGGGTGTAGATGACGCCCAGATGCCTTCACATTATGTAATGTGTTAATCTGTGAACTACAAGAAATGCTTGACGTCGTAAAACTTTCTGGCTGGGCTCATAAGAAAGGATTTAAACTTAATCGGGAAAACGCTCATTATGTTCTCTAAGGAGACATGGGAACCACGCGGACTTCGACACTACTCTTAATGACGTAGTGATCAGTGTCAAAAGATAACAAGTGTTTAGGCATTATTATCGACAAAAAAATGACATTCTTTCCACACTTTGGAAGCTGTAAACAGAAATGCCTATAAACAAAAAAAAATACATTCGTAATGTTTTCGCACACCAGTCGTGTGGGGCAGACAAACAACTTCCTATGTGTTTATACAGCATTCGCAGGGTCTTGCTTAGACTTTGGCAGTGTCGTGTATGAGTCAGGAACAAAAATGGCGCTAGAAATGCTCGACCCAGTGCTGAATCTGGGGCTTTGCCTTGCGTGTGGTGCTTTCCTTACTAGTCCAGTCCGGAGCATATAGGTCGAGTGTAATAATGGGTCCTTACATAACCAGAGAATACACATGGACTTGTGTCCCTCACAACGCATAGCGATGACTTACCGTCCTTTTAATTCCACCATTAATGATAGCAACTTTTTACAATCGTCCATTCATTTGTCTGTATTTCTCCCTCAAGGTGAGAGAGAAAGCTTCCTAACTTTCTGTATGGCTGTTCGACACCTTAAAGACATCTTTCACTGATTTTACATTTTTGTAGCAGCTTCTTTGTGTATCGTGTGACCCGTATTTTACACAGTTCGTGAAAAAACGGATACCAAGAACTGCGATTTTGCAGCATTTCATTTATCTGCAGGGAAAATACCGGACTGTAGATTTTGTTCCGTGATATGTAGAAAACCTAAACACAGTGGGTTGTGCTGCACACCAACCCAATTTTAAGGCATGCCAAGCCGTGAACGTAAACACCAGCGTATTTACGGCAGAAGCATTTGATGATGATGATGGTTGGATGTTTATGGCGCAAGACCAACTGGGGCAAAGAACGCCAAAAATACTCATATATGAGGGGTGAAACCTTAAACACTAAGAAAAGTCAGCAAAAACAAAAGTAAAATCACAAAACGACAATGAGCATGGCTGGTTTATAGGGCAAGGGAGGGATCCCGCGTGGTATGAAATGAGGTCTAAAACTTGAACTTCTTCTAAATATTTAAAAACGCACTTGATAGAAAACATGGGATCGTCAGACAGGAAAAACGCTTGGGTGTAGTGGGACGTGTAGTCTGTATAGCTGTGGGAAGTGTTTGCGTCGTGCTGTATGAAGTGCTTTGCATTGAATGAGTATGTGAACTACGGATAGGGCTTCTCCACACCTGCCACACTGGGGTCTTGAAGACCCCGTGAGGAGATACGAGTGTGTGGCGTGTGTGTGCCCTATCCGTAGCCTAGCAAGGGCAACTTCTGTGTATCTGTTGCGTGTGTCAGTGGTGTATGGTCCCAAGCGTGGTTTTATAACATGTAACTTGTTATCTGTTTGTTCACTCCAGTGTGTTTGCCATCTGTTGCGAAGTTGGTGTCTGATGTGTGGCTTCATGTCAGTGTATGGCGCTGTTGCTATGTCCATTGTATTCAAGAGTGTAGCTGCAGTAGCCATTCGATCTGCGGTTTCGGTCCCGGCAATTCCAGAGTGCCTTGGAACCCAACAGGAAGTTATTTGAAGGTTTGATGCATATGCAGACATGATAGCCTTAAAAACATGATTGATGACAAAGTTTTTAGAATGCTTTCCTGATGAAAGTGTTTGGACAACGCTAAGAGAGTCCGTGTACACGATGGATTTTAGGATTTGATGTTGGACTACGTGATTTATTACCATTAAAATACCGTATGATTTCGTTGTGAATATACTGGTACAAAGGTTCATTGTTTTACTGACGTGAAAGTTTGGCCCATGCGCAGCACAAGCCACAGCAGTTGCAGTCTTGGACGCATCACTGTAAAACTCTTCACAGCGGTATTTATGCTGCACAAACAAGAAATGCTGCAGAATCGCAATCCTTGGTGACCTGTTCTTGCTAAACTGCATAAAAGACAGGTCACATTACACAGGTCGGAGATTCCATGGTGGAATTGAATCAATGATGGGCGTCTTGTGAATGCCTGAAAACGAGACTAATAGCTCAGAAGCTTCTTCTCGCACTCTTAGAGGAAACGGCATGGAGATTGATGGACGATTTAAAAAGAGTCGTTGTGAGGATGCATCATTATTGGTCGGTGTAAAATGATGATTTGTCATAGACATGATTTTTGAGCCTTATAAAACGTCCATGTACACGCTCTGGTGATCTAGGAACCATTTATTGCATTCTACATAGAGACTTTGGACAGGGCTAGTGCGAAAAGCACCGAAAGCGAGGCGTAGCCCTAAATGCAGCACCAGGTCCCGCATTTTAGTGCCGTTTTTGTTGCGCATCCATATACAACACTGCCGTAGTCCAAGCGGGATTCCACTAGGGCGCTATAAACCCGCAGAAGGAGTTTCCTGTCTGCACCATACGACTGTTTGGAGAGAACTTTGAGAATATTCATAGTTTTTAGCCATTTTTGCTTAAGATGTTTCAAGTGTGGAACAAATGTTAGCTTGTTATCAAATATTATGAATAAAAACTTGTGCTTCTTTTTGACAGGAATTGAAACGTCATTCAGAGTAATATCTTTCTCTGGATGGATTCCGCGCTTTTTGGAAAACACAGCACAAGAACTTTTTTCTGGATTGAGTTTAAACTCATTCTTGTCTGCCCAGCTGGCAAGTTTTTTAACACCAAGCTGGACCTGACGTTCACAGATTGACATATTACCAGATTTAAAAGATATCTGTACGTCGTCTACATACATAGAGTAAGAAATGGTAGGTGGCAATGCCTTATCAAGAGAGTTCATTTTAATTATAAAAAGTGTACAGCTTAGAACTCCACGTTGCGGCACGCCGTTTTCGTGCACATGAATCCTTGACAGTGCGTTACCAACTCTCACGCGAAACGTTCTTTCGGACAGATAACTAGCAAGAGTGTTGAGGATATGGCCCGAAACACCGAAAGGCTTCAGGTCACTGAGGATCCCGTAGCGCGAAGCGGTGTCGTAGGCCTTCTCGCGGTCGAAAAACACAGTTACGCAATACTGTTTATGCACGAAGGCATACTTAATATACGATTAAATAAAGAGCTACGATTTGATCATTTGTGGATCGCCCCACCCTGAAGCCTACCTGGCAGCTCTCGAGAAGACCGTTGTACTCAAGGAAGTACACGAGCCTGCGATTTATCATCTTCTCGAGAAGCTTGCACAGGCAGCTTGTCAGGGCGATGGGACGATAACTTGCTGGAGAGGAAGGGTCCTTCCCCTCCTTCAGAAAGGCCACAACTATGGCCTCCTTCCAAGACCTTGGAAGCTGCCCCGAAAGCCATGTTCTGTTGTAGACGTGTAGGAGTGTGTCAAGAGTGTCTGCGTGTAGGTTTTGTATCATGGTGTATGTAATGCTGTCTGCCCCTGGAGCTGAGGGCTTAAGTGGCAAGAGCAACCTACAGCTCATGAAGTGTGAATTCAGAATTGTAAGCAGAATTCGACTTGTTCTTGTCTCGTAAGGGCTTCTTTTCTGCAGATGTTTTGTGTTAAATGAAAGTGTTAGTGTAGTGTGCAGAACTGGACACGTGTTGGAAGTGTTGTGCGAGTATGTTAGCCTGGTATTCCAGTGTGTCGCCTGTTGTACTAAGCAGGGGCAGGCTGTGTGTCTGTTGTCCTTTTAGTTTTTGTATACGTGTCCAGACTTTGTGTGTGTCTGTGTATGAATTGATGAAAGTGAGAAAGGTGCGCCAACTCTCCCTTTTCGCCTCACGGCGCACTCGCCTGCCAAAAGCCTTGGCCCGTTTAAACGAAATGAGATTATCTGACGTGGGATACCGGCGAAGGACACCCCACGCCTTGTTCTGGGCCTCTCGCGCACGCCTACAGTCGTCATTCTACCAGGGCCTCCTTGGGTTGCGTGGGGCACCGGAGGCCTGGGGAATGGACTTTTCGGCGGCGTGGAGGATGTGCGCCGTGAGCAGTTGGGTCGCCTCTTCTACGTGTAGGTGTTTTATGGATGTGTAGTGCAGTTTAGATGTTTCTGTGAATGTACTCCAGTTTGCTCTTCCCTCATTGAACCTTTTATGAGAGAAGGAAGTGTTTGTACCTTTGCCTATGTATGTCAATTTGGTGGGGAAGTGGTCACTACTATATAGGCTTGTGTCCACATGCCATTCAAAAAATGGGAAAAGAACTGCAGAGCCAAGAGCCAAGTCAAATTGTGAAAATCTGTTTTGTGCTATGTTATAATATGTAGCTTGGTTTTTGTTAAAAAGCCATGCTCCCGATGATGTTAGAAATGTTTCATTTAGGTGACCTCGGACATCTGTGCGGGAAGAGCCCCAGATTGAATTATGTGCATTGAGGTCGCCGAAGACTAAGTACGGTTCAGGTAGTTGATCTATCAGGGCCTTACAATCAGTGTTCGAAAGTTGGTAATCCGGGGGGATGTATAGGTAGCATACTGTAATTAACCTATCATAAATAATTGTTCGAATCGCGACAGCTTCAAGCGTGGTGTTTAAGTGGATGGTGTGACACGCTAAGGATTTTTGGGCTACTATGGCCACACCACCTGAAGAATAAGGGCAAGTGTTCCTGTCTTTTCAAAATACCAAGTAGCTATTCAAGAAGTTAGTATGTTTACTATTTAGGTGTGTTTCCTGAAGACACATGAGACTTGGCTGATGTGAATGAAGTATCTGGTACACATCATCTAGATTGTTGATAAGGCCCCTACAGTTCCATTGAATGATGTTGTCTGTTCCCATTATTTACATTTAAGAATGACTGGAGTGTGTGTTTGTGTGTGTGTGTGTGTGTGTGTGTGTTCATGTGTCCTCTTTCGGGGCTGTTACACTGGGATTGGGCTTTTTGGGCCTTTGTGTAGGCTTGGAAGTCGGTGGCCGCTCCTTGCGCTGTGTTGCCGGCAGGAACGGCCCGACATCCATCTCGTCGTCGGATGTCCGAGGTGTGCCCGACGGACCGGGCCCCCCGGACTTGCCCCCCCCCCTCGGGAGCCCTTCGTTTGAGCCTCCACCGCCGAGGGCGTCCGGGGCACCAGAGGTGGCACGAGCGGTGCGGTGGCGGTGGGAGCCGGTGTGGGGCCCGTGGTGTCCATCCTCTCGGCACCCTCCAACGTACTGGAGGACGAGGAGGCAGGTGCGGGAGCAGTACTGGTCCCTACGGAAGAGGTTGGCACCACAACCGGTGCTGCCTCAGCAAGCGGCGTGATGCCGGGTTGGGCTGCGTGAGGCAACCCAGCGGGGGGCGGAGGCCGGACCAGGTCAGACTCGCTGAACTGGGTCCCTGTGGACACCAGACGCCGCTCCGCTCCCAGGCGAGCTGCGTCGGCGTACCTCCACAGGGGGAAAGAGGCGAACCTCTTTCGCGCCTCTGGGAAGGTAAGGTTCTCAGTGACTTTCACTTTGATGATCTCCTTCTCCTGTTTGAAGTTGTCGCATGTTCTAGAGTAGGCCCCGGTGGTGTCCCTGGCAGTTAGCACAGATGAGGGTTTGCGATGGGCAGTTGTCAGATGGATGATCGTGTTGTGCGCACTTGGCGCATGTTATTCGACCACGGCAGGCTGTAGTGCCATGCCCAAACCGCTGGCATTTAAATCACCGGCGGGGGTTCGGGATGTATGGCTTGACGGGGCAATCAATGAAACCTGCATTTACTGATTCAGGAACTGTGGAATAGTCGAAAGTCAATGTTACATGTTTTGTTAGGATTTCCTTGTTATCTCGACGAATCATGATACGCCTCACTGCTGTCACACCTTGGTCCTTAAGGCCTTCCAACAGATCGGTGTCAGTTTCATTCATCAGATCTGACTCAGAGATCACACCTTGGGAGCTATTAAGGCTCGGTGGGGTGCGACCCTGATGTTGAGATCTGCGATGCGAGTTTGAGTCAAGATATTTGTAGCTTGTTGCTTGTCATTCACTTCTACAAGAACTTCTCCTGTTCTAAGTTTTTTGGCATTGTTGGATTGACCAACAATGCCCTCAAGAAATTTGGAGATCAGGAAGACAGACTTTGTGGCAAGGGGGTTCAACGCATCAACAGATTCAATTACCAAAAACTAAGCATAGTTGTCCGGATTAGGGAAAATCGTCGTTGGCAACGGAGGAAAGGATACTTCGGTGCGGCCCCTTTTAGGGGGCCGAACTTTGGATTGAGAAAATTTGGAAACCACATATCGTAGTATAAGAGCAGGGAGACGGGGGTACTTTCTCTTTTGACCTTACCCTGGTAGTCAAAGATGTCCCGGAGCTCCCTGCCTGGTAGACAGGCAGGGAGCCCATCGGCCGGAGCTTGACCATGGCTCCGATGGCCACCGTTTACGGCTTCTACCCTTCACCTTTAAAAACCTCGCCACGGTTGGACACGGCTTATGTATGGGAGCTGGGGGTCCGCGGTGTCACTGCTCACCGTCACCATGAATACTCAAGGTGCCCCGTGCGGGCGGCAGAAGCATTTGGTATATTCCTTGTTGTGAGTCATGTGGCTAAACAACACATCCCCTAGTCCCACACAGATTCACATTCACTGAGCGTCGTGTGTACATTTTCATCTATAAAGTTATCCAAATATTACGCCATTATTCTTGTTCTTAGAACCATTATGTAAGCATAATTCTGAAACCTAGAAATGACGGTGTGCTTGCTACCAGGACCATCTGGCACAGCAGGAAATGGGGTTGCAGATGAAAGGGCCACAGCTTCCGCAGGACGGTTGGGGATAGGCCACAAACACTTAACGCACTCCCGCGTGCTCACTTCATCTCCAAGAGCCTTCGGTGGCAGGTGCGTCGTGTAGTGTTGAGTGCATTTCATTCTGCGCAGGGCACTTAACACTACACGACGCAAACACTTCAGAGAACTTTACACACAACATATACCATTACAACCACCGTACTTTTTAGAAGATAATGCCTAGTTGTCGGTTAGGCGCATGTGTATGTTTTTGTGACAACTTCGCTCCTTACATCTCACCGCATACCACCGCATACCACAAATACCGGGTGCTATGCGATGATTACCTGATTTATTCTTCGAGCACTTTTACTCCTCATCCTGGCCCTGGGCACCATCCATATTTATTTTAAACGCCATTTAATCAAGGTTTTATTTCCACTCTCCGTTAGTTTCTCATTAGCTCTGATTTTGGCGCTCTGTGCCCTTTGATGGCCTTGCGCCAGAATAAGCAAACTATCATCATTATCAGAATCACCTTGACGCACCCGCTATGTAACCGTAAAGTCTGAGCTGGGGAAGCCGTTATGTTTTAGCACTCGCATCACGTAAGGTGACTGACTCAAAGGGACACCAAAAGTGAATTTAAGAACTTTTGTGTTTGTTTCCATAGCACAGAATGAGTCAAATAAACACACTTGTAGTTGTTTAGCCGGCAGATAAACCAGCGTTTATTTATAAAGCATGGAAGAAAATAAAAACCGGGCCATAGCTACAAACGTGAAACCTGGACAGGGGTGAACCATGCAGGGTAAAAGTGTGATTTTGGCGCTTTGGCGTTTTTGCCCACAGAGAAAAACCGTTTAAAGGGGGGAGGGATAGAGTTATAAAGCGTCGCTGTAAAAGTCTCCTGGCTTGGAAGCACAAAGCGTTCTAGCGTGATGCGTTTGAAAACGAGTGTCCTGGTGTGTTCTTTAAGTACGGTTTACGTTCTAGTGCGTGGCGTCGGAAAACGCCTGGTGTTTTAATCCCGGTGTTTTAGTACCGTTACTGCTTGAAACGACGGCGACGACGCCGACAGCCCGAGCTGCTACGACGCTTCGCCCTAAAATGCTACGCGACATTTGCGGTGGCAGCAATAACTACAGCCATGACGCGGATTTTTATCTTGCGATATGATTTCATAGTGTCCCAAATTGGTGCCGTTGAAACCAGTTTCAGTTTCAGCAGTTCAGGTGCTTGGCTGCCGAAACATTTGCATACCGCGCTTCTCCCATGCTGTTGGCTTTAGAATCGGTCGTATAGGCATATCAGGAAGGCTTAGAATCGTAACGTTCACTAGCCGTGGCGTACGCAGCGGCTGATCGCCTTCAGCGTCATCGAATACTGTTAAGCTGCGAGGCGCTTCACCCCAACCATTAGAACCTGCCTGGCTCGTCCCTTTGTCTTTACAAGCGTGTTGGTATGATGGTTTGCACCAGACCGACAGACAGTCGGCTGATTCGGCAGGGTGCCAGCAAGCTGTCGGGGATCAGTCAACACAATGCCAACGGTAACTCGCCAGGGTGTCCGAGTTGGTCTCCATGCAGTCGGCGACCTCACACATAGAGCAATGATTGTTGCGTCGCGAAATGGTTCATTAAATACAGAAAACATTCCTAACTAAAAATAATCAACTAAAAAACAACACCCGCAATCGTAGATTTACACCTGCTCATTGCAATGCAATAGATCGATTGGTACAGAACACTCGGCCGAACCCCAAGGGTGTCGGAAGAAGAAATATGAAGTATTTATACTCCAGGAGGTTTATTTTATTTAAGCATTCTCAGCTGCGTATATGAGTAGTTTCTGAATGATGGTTGTGTATTAAGTGTCTCCAGAATTACCAGAAATGTCTTTTGACTGGCGACTGAATCACTTAGGCAGAAAAAGTGGCCGCAAAAATGTGGCCGTGCTCCTGACTGCTGTGCTAGTTCACACTAGGAAAAAAGTGGTTACCGTAACAATTGGTTGGGCAGTTTGCAATAAACGATTGAGTTGATTTTATTTCTTATTAGTTATATTAACTTCTCTGACTCTTATGCCGCCTTTACTGAGAACCTTGATTTTTTTCTAGTGCGCCATTCGCACAGGCATATGCGGCTGAAGCGAAGTCAGGGAAGCCTCGCATTCGCAGTTGCGTGCAGCTACTTGAAATTCATAGGTTTGACAAAGCTCGATATATCCTGCAAAGATACAGACGTGCTAACTAGAGCTACATTCTTCGGCGCACAAACCTTGGCGTGGCTTAATTTTATCTGAACCAACGAATGGCGGCATCCCGCCGGCGGCCGGCCTACTTACTCTGTCGCAGGGTCGGCCAGCCGCGCAGGGAAGCCAAGCCTGCTAGAGTTGGCGGCCCATAAAACGTCATATGAAATCGGAAAGCAGGATGCGGAGGGGAGGACAGCATGGTTGAATTGATTTTTCTGCAACAACGTCTCGATGACTGAGAGGTCCGGCCGGCCGAGTCACTCGCCGGCAATGGGCGGGCGCGTGGTGCCGAGACAGCGGAGCTGTGACAAGCGCCATCCGGTCACGGCTTCCGCGGTTCCCTCCTAGGAGCCCAATTGGAGTAGCAACGCTTATCCTCTGTGAACGAGGCTTTAACTAGCGTCTTATATCACGTATATGAAAACCAATGCTACCACAAGGGACAGAAAAACTGATTCTGCAGTATCTAAACTTTTGAACTGATACAATGCAGTGAGCCATTAGTGATAAAAAATGTAAGCCCTCATTCACACAGCTGTCACCATCTCTGTCACGGCACCGTCACGTCAAAAATCTGCGACGTGCGACGAAGACGTAATAGTGTAGCCTTCGTGCTGGAGCCCTTCGTCAGAGCACAGGGTCGTCTGCCTTGTGATTAGTTTAGCCTCGAATTGGCGTGCTTAATCTGAAAAGTAACAAAAATGGCTTAGATTTTTACGTGTGCTTACTTTTCGCTAAATTTAGCTGTACAAATTTGTTTTCTGATTGGCTTGTTTACTGCAGGGATGGTAAACCAGTAGTGCTCGGCTTCCCGTAGAGCTCCCGAAAAAGTAGAGCTTGGCTTCCCGTCACCATCGCACCGTTTTCGGCGAGAAATCGCAGAAGAAACCGCCGCCCGTGACGGAAGACGGTGACGTGACGGGTTAAAAACGGCTGTGTGAATTATGCCTAAGACGGGTGCGATGGCGCCTCCGCTTCACCAGGAATTTAGCGGCCACACAGGAATGGGCTTGAAAGGGCTTGAAAAAGGTAGCGGGTCGCGCTGGTGTAGGAGTGGTGTTTTCCGCACCACACAAACTGCGTGGCCTTTGTAGGCGAGTAAACATAAATGAGCCAAGGGGCACCTTTTGCGAAATAGGCCACACAAAACCGTATGTAGAATGTAGGTGCTCCGTTGTGTATGAAGCTCCCTTGTCTTGCGGGAAGACCTATATCGGTCAGACCGGGCGCTGTCTCAACGATCGTCTCCGCGAGCATGCAAACACACTAAAAACGGGTACTGGCAGCAATCTTGCCACACATTGTCACGACCACGGCTGCTCGCCCAGATTCCACGATACCCGTGTTGCAAGAACGTATAAGGGTCAGCGTGAGCGTGAGATCTATGCAGCCTACCTCATTCACAAGGCAGGCGGCGATTGTGTGAGTAAGCCGTCCATTGAATTACTAAATAAGAAAATCCGCTATCTGGATTCATAAAAAGCTTGACTGTTCAGGATGTCTTCCTCGCCTCGCGCCCCTGCAATGCGCATCAGCGTTGCCACTATTTAATCAATGCACGTGTATCAATCTTGTATTTGTGTGCAATGTTCGATGCACTTGTTTTTCTCGTGTTCTTTTTTGTGCTTCCTTCTTTTTTATCGTGTTCCTTCTCGCCTTCTTTTCTGGGTATATTTTGCAAGCCGCGCAATAAACCAACCAGTTGTTAGGCAGCGCCTTGTGTCGTCGTTTCCTTGTCCCGTCTTTTTGCGCTGTTTCGAATATCAGTATGCACCAACTAGCCCAAACCACCGTTCTAACGCTGTGCAGCATGTTTCAATGTAAATGTTGTTAAAAATTTCTTTACGTTTATGCCCTAAAATCCAACTTTATGGCTGGTGGCGTGTTTTACTATAGATTAATCGAAGCTACCGTCAATCGCAATTCAAATACAGGCACAATTTCAACTTGACCAATGCCGGTTCAGCTTCCTAGCGGATCAAGCTCTCTTGCTGTGCAGGCTAATATGGCCGAGAAATTCGGATATTAGGGGTAAACATTTGCATTTAAAAAATTATTTTTCATATAGTACGCCCTTCACGACTGAAAGCTGGGCGGAAAAACCAGGAACTGTGTTTTGTTTGAAGTGACCACTTGAGGCTTGCGGGATTTTGAGTGCGACTGCGCCCTTCAAAATCTTGCCGCTGGACGCATGCCCCAACGGCGCTCAAAATTTAACTCAGGAACCCCCCGCAAGCTCCTGTACAACTGACCCGGATCCCTGCGCATTCCGGCATCGAGAGAAATGAGGCGGCCCATGACCTTGCCCGAGGACGTACTACCCGGGCTGAGTCGAGCCTGTATTCCTACCATGGGGCCCGGTCCGTGCGGGACCGTCTGATCGGTAAAAACGACATTACTACCTATTACCTTCTTTTGCACCGGATCTACACCCAGGCAGCTAATTCCCTCACATTAGAGCAAAGTCACGCCTGGCACCAACTCCAGACGAGAGTCTTCCACATTTCGGCAATTATGACGCATACCCACCCCATCCTTTACTCAGCCTCGTCGTGCCCTTTATGTCGCGCCCATGCCAACCTGGCCCCCATCATCTGGGCATGCCCCAACGTCCCTTTCCCCGGAATCCCTTCTGAGGAGAGGTGGGAGGCCTCGCTTCGCAGCCCCGACCTGGACCTACAGCTACACCTGCTCAAGAAGGCGGAAGAGGTCGCCGACAGGGACCAGCCTACGGGCACCACGAGCTGGTCCACCGAACTCAAGAAGAAAACGTCCTGGTGGGGTGGACGTTCTGCCCTTGCCACCGCCGACATGAGGACTTCAGTTCTCCTTGGCCATTTCCTCAGCCAATAAAGCTTTTTTCTCTCTCTCTCTCTCTCTAAAAGAAACTGAAGACATAAAACACGAAAATAATGGCTCGGACGGAGTCCCCCAACGAAGATACTAACGAAGCAATTGTCATAATTAAATTGACGATACCCGCCGGATAAATAGTTTCTCAGTAAGGTCGGGCAATTATTAAAATATCACATAATTTATTTGCTCATATAGCACCTCGTTACGTGCACCCAAGAAGATATAGGGGTCTCCGTGTTGTATAAAAATGAATTCACAAATTTTTGTTTGAGTTGCATGTTAACCGGACGTTTCAACCGCGATCCGGCGGAGTTGGCTTTCAGCTGCTTCCTCAATTTAGTGGCGCAAACTGGGGTGTTCACCAGATTCTGTTCACTAGAAACTGGGGTGTGCAGGAGTGTTCAAAGGGGCGAAGTTGCTACCATGGAACCTAAAGGCGCAGTGCCTTCGGCAAACCTGGTGGTATGATTGACCACGCAGTCGCGAGAGGACCTGAGCCGTCGTTGAACTTTATATTTCGTCGGCTGCCATTTATGCGTGCAATCCGACATTTTCTATTTGAGCAACTTAGTGGGACCGGTGATGCTGAGTAGGAGCAAAAATATTAGATTGAGAAACATACTTTTACGTCAAGATTGTTGGTGACTTCCACTAAATGAAAGGAGCGGGTGAAAGTAATATCTACTGGGTGGGGGGGGGGGTGGCGACGATAGTTTTTGGGCCCTTAACGTGGGCAGGATTAGCTAGCCGCGTGCTCTAGCTGCCCAGATGTGCAAACTAATACGCCCGTTTACGGAGCAATCTCCATAATCATCGTATATCCAGTACTGAGAGAAAATTTGTAGACTTTTGTGTGCCACCATGTTTTGACGTCTCGCAGATTGCCAGCTGATGTGCTGTGTCGCACACCCCAGCCATGAATTCAGGCATCTCTAAGGAAGTTACTCCTGTCACTCTTGCAAACTGAACCGGTTATATCAACAGCTCTCTGGTGAACATATTTGAGATGTCAAAAAATCCTCCGTCCTACCGCGTCCACACACCAATATTTGTTTAATAAGGTTTTTATCCTCCTCCTACTCCTCCGTCTCCCCTCCTCTTCGTGCTTCTCACAAAATTTTCTGCTTTCAAGACAGAACTGGTGAACCATGTTGGAAAGAAATGTGTAAATGTGCTACCCCGAAAATTTTATTTAACGTTTGACTTCTTACTCACAAACGTGCCCGGTAAAAAGACAATGCGCCGCACGATTACCAATCCGTTCGAAAGCCCCTGGAAGGCCTTTGAAGAATTACTTTATTTAAAGTTTTAAGCAACCAGGGATCCTTCTTAATGTTGTGTAATTTCTACCCCGTAATACTTTGCAGCAATTTAATTTTTTTCAAACTTCTTGCGTACTACTTTTGAGTTTTCACAGAAATATATATGTGGAGAATTCTAGTGGCCGCTAGCGGAATGTTAAAACAAGGCGAATGAATAAAGAAGGGAAACTCCATGGACAGTTGTAAAACGCGCAGTAACAGTTGGGCGATACGTCACAGCATGTAATATTTTAGTGATTTTTGCATCCCGCAAATAACAAAGGAACTGTGGTACTGCCTTTTTGTTTTTTCATTGCCACGGTGTGTGTGAAACAAGAAAAGAAGTGTTGGTCAGAGTCTTTAAAACGTAGAACTATGACGCACCACTCATCAAATGCGCGATTCCTGAAAAAAAGTGTTGAACAAATGAACCGCCAAGTGCTGGGCGTTTTCAATACGCCGAAGGCTACGAAGTCCACCAAGAGGGAAAGAAATGCACAGCGCTGTCAACTTTGGAAAGGCCGATTATCCTGCAATGGTCACAAATCCCCGCAAAATTTAAAAATTCTGCACAAATTTACCTGTTTTCAGTGTGACTTTTTGACAGCCAATGTTTCGGTTTTTTCGAAATACTGTCCGACCAGTTATCCCCATTTAGGCTCTTACAACGACTAGAAGAGGAATATTCGCGAAATCTGCATTATTGTACAAATGCTGGGCGTTATACGGTTTGCCCTTTCAGTTATTGCTTAATATATTTCTTATTTTTTAGTGTTTCAATACTTCGTTCGACAAATTATCTTTATTTGCGCTATTATAACAATTACCGGCAGAACTTTCGCGAGATCTGCATTATTGTGGAAAAGCCATGGGTTATACGTTTTGCTATTTTCCATAATTTTTAATATAAGCACGAAGTCATAGCTAGTCTTTTCAGACAAAAACTTGCCTTTTTCTCCATCTTATCTTACTATTTAGTTTTGCAAAATTTAGTCGTAAATTATCTCCACTTACGTTATTTTAACGGTTGCATTTGGAACTTTGTCGAAACCTGCATTATTGTGCAAATGCAGGGCGTTACGCAGTTCGCCAGTTTCCGTAATTATCTTATATTTTTAATTTTGTTAGTTTCGCAACATTTCGTTCCACCAATTATTTCCACTAAAGCTATTGTAACGATTTCAGTTGGAACTTTCGAGAAATCTCCATTATTGTGGAAGTGCAGGGTTTTGAACGTTTGGCCATTATCGCTAATGTTGTTGTACTTTTTTGTTTTTCAGTTTTTCAATATTTCGTGCTACCAGTTACCACAATTTACGCTATTACAGCGTTTACAGGTGGAAGTTCCGCGATATCTACGTTTTTGTAGAAATGCAGGGCGTTACGCGGTTCTGGTTGTGAAGGTACTCGGCAAAGAATGCTACGCATTAAACTTACGATGTGTGGTAATCCGGCAATAGCGGCGGTGGACAATCCCGCGCGATGGACATGTTCCGGCGGAGTATGAAGATGTGGCGCGAGATGAGAGAGGATGGAACATGGCGGACTCGGCTGGGCTACGTGTGTGCAGCCGGATCGGCTGAGCAGTGGACCTTGGCGGAGCGGGACTCCAAGTAAAGGTGTGATCGAGGGGGCTCAGTCTCTTTCTGGGGAACCGCGGCCGGGTGCAAGAACCCCGGTACCACATTTGGCGCCCAACGTGGGGCCCGAACCCACGACCCTGAGATTAAGAGTCTCATGCTCTCGCCCTTCTTGCCGATGAGATACTTGTGGGTCCAGCTCTTGGCCGGCAGCTCGGCCGGGCGCACGCTGTTGGCCTTCTCGTAGACCAGCGACAGGGCGTGGCCCAGGTCCTGGGGGTTGCCCCGCAGCACGATCGTCTCCACCTCGCTCTCCATGGGCGGCACCTCCACTCACACGCCCGTCGCCTCAAACAGCTCCTGCAGCGTGTGGCCCCGGTAGCCGTGCACGTACTTGTGCTGCGACTTTTTCACCTCGACGCCGACGCTCTGGCAGTGCTGCTTGCGGTTCTCGTAGATGGCCATGATGGCGTCCCGGGCCTTGGCCACATTCTCCTTGTCGCCCGTGATGGTCACCTCATCGTCCTCCCGGTCAATGCGGATGCGCGTGCTCGTGTCCCGCTCCAGGGACTTGACCGTGTTCCCGTTGGGGCCCGCCACGAACGGGTGGTACATGCGCGGGATGCGCAGCTTCTCCACCCCGTGCTTGGACGTTTTCTCGGAGATCTTCTGTATTTCGTTGCGCGCCTTGTCGATGGCCTCATTGGTGCCGCTGATCGTGATCACATCCGAGGTGTCGTCCGTCCGTGGGACTGAGATCTTGGTGGCCGTGGCTTGTTCCAGTTCGTTGAGTTTCTTGCCATTTTTGCCAAGGATGAAGCGGTGATGTTCCTTGGGAATTCGGATCGTTCCCTGAGCCTGTGTCTGCAGGGCGCGCAGCACCTGGGCGCGTGTGAGGGCCACGTTGCGCTCGCGCCCCGTCACCAGCACGGTGAGCGAGTGGTCGCGCGACGAGCTCACTTCGATGGTGGTCTGGGTGTCCCGCATGATATCCGCACAGATCTTGGCCTGCTCCCCCAGCTCCCCGAAGCGCTGCGAGCTCGTCTCCCGGAAACGGCGCTCCTCGCTCGGCACGTGGAAGATCTGGGTGATGACGGAAGACTTGACGTGCATCCTGTGGTTCCACTGGCACATGGCCCCGCCGCCCGCGCCGTTGCCGCTGGCCTCCAGGGGCGCCTCCTTCTCCGTGCCTGCTCTCTACTCTCCACTGTGCTACCTTGGCGTGTGTGCTGTGGGTCTTGAACCGGACGTTTGGGTGGTGCTCTCGGTTCCACTCCGGCGCTGCGTACCTCTCGCCGGGAGGCCCTATCTGCTACCTCTGGTACTGTTGAACAGACCGTCATCGGTTCATGGGATTCCTCCAGTGGCGCCAGCGATCCAGCGGCCTCCATGGCTGTTCCTGGGCTGATTTGATCCTGTGGCTGCCGTCCCGGAGGATGTCCCGGGTTCCAAGATTGCTGTAGACATCTCTTTCGTGGACTGTGACGTCATCTTGGGGCTCCGATGCGGATGCTTCGAGTTACTCTTTAACTGTCGGTTGGCTCGAGGACTGTGCGTCGGCCTTTTCTTCGGAGGGGGGGAGAGTGTGGTAATCCGGCAATAGCGGCGGTGGACAATCCCGCGCGATGGACATGTTCCGGCGAGTATGAAGATGTGGCGCGAGATGAGAGAGGATGGAACATGGCGGACTCGGCTGGGCTACGTGTGTGCACCCGGATCGGCTGAGCAGTGGACCTTGGCAGAGCGGGACTCCAAGTAAAGGTGTGATCGAGGGGGCTCAGTGTCTTTCTGTGGAACCGCGGCCGGGTGCAAGAACCCCGGTACCACAGATGTTATCAACTATAGACGTTCGTCTACCGCGTATTTCAAAGCCAATCGTAACAACTTGTTCCGGCGGCAACCGCAGGGGTTCTTTCAGCGATGATCAGCGCCAGACCCGACGCTTTGGCAGAGGAGGAAGCTAACGCCGCCCCTGGCGGATAGGAGCACTCGGCAGGCGGCCGAGCGGCAATGTTTCTACTAAATTTTAAGGGACCGGGAACATCTTTGTAGCGTAAGCTACATTAGCCGAGGTTGAGCAATTTCGCGTGGACCTTGAAGGGCCGTGCTGCGCAAGCGCGACGAGCATTGGATTGGATTGGATTGGATTGGATTTGGGTCGGATTGGATTAAATTGGATTGTATTGAATTGGATTGGAAATCCAATCAAATTGGAGTACGAGTGGGAATTGGGTCTGCACATTCGCCGGTCTGCGCATTCCAGAGGAGTGACGTCGTAACCGCAGCCGACGCAGTAACGCCGGCGCGTGCCCAGCTGTGTGCCTCCGTTGCGCAGTAGCCAAGTCTGACGCAGCGTCGAAATCGCTTGACAGCCGTTTGCGTGGCTCCCGGGGATCCGTGCTGCGCATGCGCGAGGAGTAGTGACTGGACGGCTCTGGACTGGATTGGATTTGATTGGAAATCATTTGTGCAGCAGTAAGCATAATAAACAGCTAATCCTAGACAACCAGGAAACCTAAGAATAACCAGCTGAACCTTAGCTCACGCTACTTATATCCTGGAACAGCCGAGATAAGCTACTGTTAATTTTTTTTCAGCGTCTCTCTAGATCGTCAATAGTTTGAGGAAGTAGTCAAGAAGCGCATCTAGTATACAGAATAGGTTTTCGCGAAATACCTCAGACCAAAATGTTTTCACTATGTCCATGTAAGAGCTTAGAAACTGGCTCAGGAGTTTTTTCTGTCTCCAAGTGCTCACGTTCTCCGAGCCCTCGAATGAGCTTTTAGAATACTAAAGCGGCCAATGGCCGGCCTCCTTTCAGAAGCTGGAATTAGCAGAAGCGATGTACACTTAAAAATATTGCCAGGAAAGCAAACCCTAAACAGGAGGCGTGGATCGATTCCCGGCCGTGGCGGCCGCGTTTGTGATGGAGGAGAAAAGCGAAAACGCACGTGTTTTCGAGATTTTGGCGTACGTTAAAGATCCCGAGGTGGTTTAAATTAATCCGGAGCCCTCCACTACGGCGCGCCTCATCGCCTGTACCGCGTCGGAGCGTTGAAGTTTGGTTGGTTGGTAAAAAACTTCACTGAATGCCTGCAGAGCGCTCAAACTCAAAATCAAAATCTATAAACAGAAGGCGTTTCTGCTGCGACGAGCCAATCACACAGTGCCATTCAGTCCTGGCAAAAAAACTACAGCTCTCACAATTCTTTCAGGCGCGAAGAAAAGAGGGAACGTGCAACTGTGTAGGGGCATCCATGTTTCCTTCAAAGTTGTCCTTTTAACTGTGCCGTGACATTCGTGTTTGGGGCGGCGTAGAGTTGATTGAATAATTGTGGGGTGTAACCACGGTGCAAGAATTATTTCTCTGTGTGTTTAACCGTCCAAGCAATGCCTGGGCTCGGAGGCCCACCGTAGTGGCGGGCTCCAGATTAATCCTGACCACCTGCTGATATTTAACGTGCGTCGAAATCGCTACACACGGGTGTGTTCTCTTCTCGCCGCAATCTGAAAAACAACCAACGCGGCTGAGATGGAACCCACGTCCTCAGGATCAGCAGCACAACGCCTTAGCCATTGATTTAATGCGGCGGACGTTTCGTAGAATTGATCAATGGTTCGGTCACTTGCCCCTCAGTACGCTACCTCGGGTGGGTAACTTTTCTTAACACCAACGGCAGGTGTAATCGTTATTGGCCATTTCCCAGGCGGTACAAATATGTATTCAGGTAGTTTTGTAATAACAGCGTGACTCGGGGGTGGCCTGGAACCAATGTATCGCCCGGGAAAGCCGTAGCGCTTTAACGAAAGAAGCACGTCAGCAGCCCTAATTTCACATCGGGGGCTGTGTTTTCTGTGTCGTAGGTGCAGGGTAGTCGAGTTCTTGGCCATGGCAGCATGCGGAAGCTCCGAGAGTGGACTAGTACCGGCGGGCTTTTCGGTACCCAGTAACAGGAACCGCTGCGGATATTGTTAACAATGACTATTGAGTCCTTGTTGCCTATCGTTCGAGGAGATAAACCACCCAAAACAGTTCGTTGTTATATGCTGACGTCAGAGCTAGGTCGCATCAGTTCGGAGAATTTTGTGACTTGGTGATTCTTGAAACAATAATGAGCGCCACATGAAGAAACACAGGAAGTAGGGTACTGTGATGAGATAGAGGGAGGAACAGTCAAGAAGTAGGCGCAGAAAAGAAGGCGAGCCCAATCTATCGCATATCAGTACGAACGAATACAGAAATTGAGCGTTCAAAACGAGAGGAGAAGGACGCTGGAACGTTTGGAGTGGCTGGAGCGACAGACCGGCTGGAGCGAAGGGCTGCTCTTCTAATGCGACGTGGCGCACCGAGGGCAAGCGACGATATCCAGGCACCCGTTCAGAGGCGCTGGCATTTCGCCTGCTCTGCCAGGACAGCTGGGTCATTCGTTTATGTCCCATATCCAGAACCCCGACGTTTGTACCAGGAACCCTGGTCATCCTTCCTGCGGGGCCGCCAGGTCGTCGGACGTATCACCTGCCCCTCCCACAAAGCGATTCACCCGTGTTGTGCGCCTGGGAGCTCCGGCTTGTGCGAACTCATCGTGGCCGCAATGTCGTCTGGTGGGCTACCCGTTCGTGTCAGTCCAAGCACTGGCGCTATGCTGTCACAGCGCCTTAGGGTCAAGACTCCAGTGTTCTAACAGCATGCTCGGAGGCGGCGACACACTGCGAGATAACCGCAGAGTAGCGCGCGCCACCGTGCGTTCGCTGATCCTGCGATCACTTCTTGAGATGCAGCAGCTACCCGCCGTGCCCAAAAGACTGCCGTAAAGGCGCAACCACATGCGACGTTTTGGTCGTGTCTTGCAGCCGTGTGCGGCGCCTGGCGCCGACGCGGAACGGGCGTTGGAGAGGGCGAGCAACCACATGAGACGCGCGAAGAGCACTTCTCCGATCCGAGTTGCCAGGCTTACTTTGGTAAAGGCAGCATCGTTCTGTTTGAGTCATTCTTAATAAACTGAAGAATAATCAAAACTTCAACAAACAAAACACGTTAAATTGATGTTCTATTAAATAAAGTGCTATGTTGTGTTGCAATTGGAGTGTCAAACTTATTGCGCTTATTTCTTGCGCAATGGTGCCAGGCAGCCGCATCGACATAAAATCGAATCGGCTGACTTCTCCCGCTCCCTGCTCGTATCGGTATCTGGCGTTTCGCGACTGCGTCACTGTGTTGGCTAGGTGTGCTCGCCGTGTTTCTTCGGGTCTTGACGAGTGCTTCCAGCAGCTATGCCTGTAGCTGAACGTCAGCGCAAGTTGCTTCTTTTGAAGAAGAAGCTGTTGCTGATGAAGCTGAAAATAAGCCGCCAGCAGCGTTCACGCCGAAGCTGTTGGGTCCGACCGGTTTTCCTTGCCAGGAAACGGGAAGGGGTCTACTGGACGGCAGTAAGTATAAACTTCCTTTTATGCATCCAATTCTGCCTTGCATGAGTATATTCTCGCCTACATTTCGCACTTGCTTTGCCCGGCAAAAAACTTGGCCGGCGGCTATGCAGACCTATTCTGATTCTGCATTATGAAAGGCGGTGCATTTTACGATGCCGCACATTTCTCCCACCCTCCAGATAGATCTTTTTTCTTTATTTTTCAGATGCGGCTCATGCGGGAGGGCGACCACGCTTTTTTTTCAAGTTTTACAGGATGACACCGGGGGTGTTTGACTTACTGCTGTCGTTTGTGAAGAACGACCTCACGCGGCAGTACGCAGTGCGAGAGCCTCTGGAGCCTGGGGAGAGACTCGCCATAGCCCTGACGTTGGCAAAGGTTCATCTCCCCATTACACTAGCCGCATGTGTCTTCCAATTATTAAAAGTAAAAGATCAGGGAAGTTGGCTGCCCGACGCGTGAGTGCAAACTAAATGACGGCGTCGCCCCTGGCATAATTACAGGTCACCACCACTGGTGCTCCACTTCTGGGCATTCCGAAACAGGGGAGCATGTGTGCAATCCTAGCATGTCAACAGTAGCATTTCTGGTGGTTCTTAGCACCACCTATTGCAAGCCAATTTGAATGTTTATGAAATAGCACTTCATGTGTTAATGTGGAGGGAGCAAGTATCATGCCACAAAGTTTTGTTATGATATGCATCCACTAGCACCTTCAAAACATAGGCAATTTTCTCAACAACACAGTGCTTGGGTACAGTGCCAGGACAAGGGCAGACGTCTTTTTGTGTGTGTGTGTGTGTGTGTGTGTGGAAAATTAAATCTCCAGTGGCAACACCGCTTGTCATCCCTGGGTTCCAGTTACCTAGCATCCGGCCAGGACATTAAGGACGTGGCCCTTGCCTACCGTGTGGGCATCGAAACAGCGAGGCTGGCCATCCACACCACCTGCCGAGCAATATGGGCTCGCCTGAAGGAGGAATATATGAAGGTAAGGAGCATGTACCTGGCGTGATAGTATACTAATGTTTAGCAGTGATTTATGCATGGCTGTTTGACTATTGTAGCACCACACAGTATGGGGATGTTTTCATGCTGAAGTCATGTTCAGTGTAAATAATTGAAGCACTTTTTATAACAAAGCTGTTGTGCTATCTTTGACTATTGTAAAGTTCCGAAAGAACGCCCATCAAAAGTACAGAGATATCAAATGAAAAATACAGCAAGGGCGATCTTTCGCGTCGGGCGATGTTTCGGGCGTGGGAATTCGCTCGGAACGTTACGGTAGACATTTAAGGAGCGATTTTGGTGAGTGACGCGACGAACGTAACAGTACAAGTTATGGCAGACCATTGATGCACACAACACTACATAGTACACTGCCACCGGACCCCTTTTTGTGGTCGCTTTGAAGTGGCAAGCGCCAGCAACAAGGGGCCCAACCTGGTAGCAGTGTATTATCGTAGTGTCATGCGCAACATCTTGCTACTGCCACTTGTAATTATAACTATAACAGGGTTCTCCCCAGAAAGTATCGAGAGGGCCATATTAACAACGTTGCGGGGTGGGGGGGGGGGTTAAGAATTTCAAATTTTCATCACAAAAATTGAACACCTCTGGTGGAATACCGAATATTGTGGTGCAGCAGTGCGGTAAAAAAATAAGAAAGTGGCATTGTCTCAAAGATTTGCACGCAATCTGAGACTTGAAAGCCACTTGCTCCGACTCCTTTTCACGTAACCAGGTGGAGGGAGGTACGGCCCGCTGCCACTGGCGCTGCTTTTGCTCAGTGGCCATTCCTAGATCCTGAGGCCCTCATTTCAGACGGGTGGGTCAGTGGGAGTGGTGGGCGGCCTACCAAAGGCAGTGGGCGGAATTTCTATCGCCGCCCACTGTGGGGAATACCCTTAACCATACCATAGCCCAGCAGTTAAAAGCTACACCAGTTCAACTTTGACAAAGCTGTCCATGTAAAAGTGCAAACAAAATTATTTCAGGTCCCCAGCCAAGAGGACTGGGTGCACATTGCTCAGGGCTTCGGAAACAGGTGGCAATTTCCAAACTGCCTAGGTGCCGTCGATGGTAAACATGTGCTCATCACAGCACCTGCCAAATCTGGCAGCTTGTACTTCAACTACAAAGTGAGTATTAATTTTTCTAAAGGGAAGCTTTCGGCCTCTCACTGATTTCATTTGCAGCTTTTCACCCAAAACACACTGCAAAAAATACAACTTTCTCTGATAATGATGATAATCATTGGTGAAGAGAAGAAAAAACGCTTCCTGTGTTCGGAATACAACCTGGGTTCCTCATGTTATGAAGCCAACATCGATGCAGTTCGGACTTGGAGAAGGGTGCATGGGCGTGCAGAAATAGAAAACATGCACCCGTTGTGTCCAATGATGATTATGGTTTAACACTTGGAGAGGCTATGGAATGCCTGTATCAGTAAAGCACTACAGAGCACACTCGCAGTGCAGTGAACCATCGTGAAAAGAAACAGGTGTTCGCATAAAGAGCGCACAGTGTTATGTCATACTCTCGACGAATAGGAGATTGCAGATCACTTCTCAGTTGGCGCGTTTGGTTTTGGACCTCATTTTGGAAAAGTTCACTTTCTGCCGTCATTGTCGTTTTGACAGAGCACAGTTGATTTTAATTCGATTGCGTCAAATTCTTTTGCTTCATACATGTTGGTATATGTTCAGTGATACTGAGCTCTTTCTTTCAGCACACCTTCTCCATTGTACTGATGGCTGTCGTGGACAGCCAGTACAAATATGTTATGATTGACGTCGGAGCTGAGGGCCGCAAGAGTGACGGCGGCATTTTTAAAGATTCCAAGTTTGGCCGGGCCCTTGCCAATGGGACGCTGGACATCCCCAGCCTTGGCCTGCTGCCTGGGACGAGTGCCACAGCGGCACCATTTGCCTTTGTGGGGGACGAGGCCTTCCAGCTGCGCAAGGATTTCCTCAGGCCCTTTCCTTCCAAGCAATGCGGGACGAGAGGCGGGTCTTCAACTACCGTCTCAGCCGTGCAAGGTATCGTGCCAGCTTTTATGTGGCACTTCTTTAAGGGTTGGGCTGAAAGAAGAGGACACAGCTGAGTTTTTAGAAAATTTCAGTTCAGGGATATGATTAGGTCATTTTGGAGCAGCCAAAGTAGGTTTTGGAGCAGCAAAACCGGCTTTTGGAGCAGGTAGAACGAACATTAATATTTGAGAAATATTGCTAGGGCGGTAGGAAAACAACCGAGAGGACCCCCAAAAGCAGCATCCTGGGCACACAAATGTTTAAACAAGTAAAATGCCTGTAAGCGTTCCAGGCACCAGCGACGCAGGACGTGTCAAACGCGGAGGGAGCGGCGGTTCTGAGACGTAGGAATGAATGACTTTATGGCAGCCAGCTCGTTAAGAGCAAGCGGTCTCTGGGTCATGCCGCTCGCGGGAGGACACATTGTCTGGGGCCGCAGCTGCGGTGTCGCGTTGTTTTGGCCGGAATCCGTGGTGTAGCTGTCGGAAAGCATTGGTAGCCTGGCGACTCAAGTGGCATCCCGGGGGCATGGCGGCAGCTGGCTCGGGGCCCACCGCGATTCGTTTAGCCCGTGCAATTTCGGGTGTTTCCCTTGAAGTAATCTGGTGGTTCGACAATAGAGTTTTAGCTGACCGTTTTCGACGGTCCGCTCCGGTATTGACGGCCCGCTCAGAGCAACCGGAGCCAATGCCGTTCGCGGCCAAGCGCGCCACGCATGCGCAATGGCGCTCCCGCTTGCTATCGGAGCGGGGCGGACCGTGAAAAACGGTCAGCTAAAACTCTCCATTATCGGAGGCTGAGAATTGCTGAGAAATCGCTAATCTAACAACGCATTTCCCTTCCTCATTTCCCTCACAAATATTCCCTGATGCAAACGGCAGCCAGCTGTTTGTGTTATGATAAACCGGGAGCAAGTTGGGCGGTGGTGATGTATAGGGTGTAAGCACGGGGATTGCGACCGCGCGACGGCACTATCTGCGCAGCGGCGCCAGCGCCATATGTACGGTTGCATTCTGCCGCGCAGCCAGTGCGTTTCCAGAGGCAAAGTGTAGTTTGCAGCGTGGTGTTGGCAAGAACAATCGTGTGGACGGTATTTCTGTGCGATTCGTGGGTTTCCTAATGCCTCAGCATAAGAAGTATTGTTTTCGCTTTGGAATTCCAGACTCCGCTGTTCACGGTGCTTACAACCGTAGACCTGTAGCAGAACACACAAGAGCAAGACCTTTTTTTCCCCCGGATTGGAAGGCTAGGGCAATGCTTTTAGATGGTCCAACAGACTCCGCTGTTCACGGTGCTTACAATAGCAGACCTCTAGCAGGCTGCACAACAAAAGCAAGTCCATTTTTTCCCCCGAAGGGAAGGCTAGGGCCATGCTTGAATACGGTCCGACTTCATGCAACGAATTTGGAAAGTTATCAATAATAGGGCTAGTCAGTACCGAATCTGCCACGCGATCTCGCATCTCGTAACATGCTTGCAACATTACATAGGGCACGAACAGTCGCAATCTGCTTCACTCTATCTTGCTGTCATTCACAAACGCTGATTTCCTTATTTCTTGCGTTGCTCCAAACAGCTGCGGCTGTATTAGGAAAATTTCTCCACCGATGGCTGCAACGATATTTGATGTGGTGGTGGCATGTGGGACGAGGCGCTGGTTTTACTGTGCCTCCCAGGCATGCTGTGCACTTTTTGAGGATTATGAGAGACGATGAGGTGCTCTGGCATTACATGTGCAGGTGCCGTCAAAAGCAATGGGAACACGGTCTTGTAAATTTGCAGGAGTTTGCACACACCCATAGCGGTATACAAGCAACCGCATACAACAGTACACGATAGCGAACAGGCTAATTAACAGATATTACATGTTTTAATTGTGAACGCTGTGCTGGCGGGCCAGCACAGCATCTTAGTTTTTTTCTAAATGAGGCAATTTGTACTGTATGAAAGGTGTGTACTTATTGCAACCTCAGTTATAAAAAATAATACTCTGCTTAATATGCTTTACTTTATTTCTCTTGCAGGAGGTGTGCCGAGAACGCCTTCGGTATTACAGCTGCACGATGGCGTATCCTGTTCCGCACCATACCTTTGCAAACCGAGAACGTCGACTTTGTCATCAAGGCAGCCTGTGTTCTGCACAACTTCCTCACTGTCCAGAACACTCAGTCATCTGTGTACATGGACAGTGAGGACAGCTTTGGCAACGTTGTTGCAGGGCACTGGCGTCGCAGTGTTCAAGAGGTGCAAGGGGATGGCGCGGAGCCTGGCTATTTCCCTCTAGAGACCACCCATGCCAGGAACTTCCCGAGCGAAGCGGCAGAGGCCAGGAACCTGTTCACGGCGTACTTCTGCAGCGGCTGTGGGGAGGTGCCTTGGCAGTGGAGCCAACCAGGGGTCTGCCAAGCGGAAGCTGTCAAGCATTTGAAGCAACAGCGCCTGCTTCCACTTCGCTGAATGCTTCGCACACTGTGGTCTGACTAGCTTCCGTGGCCATGTGAGGCCACTTGTCATCAGTGTCTGCGAACGGTCCAACTGCTGTGCAAGTCATGACGGCGTGCCATGGACTGGGATTGCGCTACTGGAGCGAAGTCTACCACGCCAGCCTTCAGCTCAGAAGCCACAAATGGCTCTTTTAAGAGCCCCCCAAATGCTGCATAGCGGTTTGCCTGTCGTGCTGCCACTCTGTGTCCTTTCATTAACCGTTTCCAGCCCGAAACTTTTACATGTTTTCTTGCCGTTCCAGTCCGCAACCATTTTGCCAGTTTCTGGCACCGCGAAAAAAAATACCAACTGTGCAAGGAAAACTCACAGGATATTTATTTTTTCATACAGCACTCAAACAAACACATCAATGAACAATTCAACCGACTCTAACAGAGGGAAAAAATGAATCGCTACCAACAGCGGCAATGACCGCTGAAGCGTCTTAAGATGCCGATATTGTTGGTCCGTCAAGTGATAAGTCGCTGACATGCCGGTGGGTCAACCCAGGAACGAGTGATCAAAATTAGCCTGCGATACAATTTCAGGCTCGCTAAGCAGGCTCCTAGCTACATAACGATGTAGTGACTCGCAGCGCCAATACACCACAGCAGAGCACACAAATCTAAAGATGGTAATAGCACAAAGAGACCGAAACACAATGGTATGCCAGTAAGGGAAAAGAAGAAAAAAACAGTAAAAAAACGGCTCCATCAGTGTGTTTAAGTAACTGACACGTTTAAGAATAGTAATACTGCCAACAAATAAAAAAACAATAAACATGTAGGTCCAGCAAGCAAGAAGAAACAAAATTGCCAAGAAAAGCCATCAATATCAAGCAATACGCAGAAAGAACTGATAGTATTTTACATGCTCTTGTACAGTTGAACGCAACGAAGGCATAATGATGCAGGTGTAAGTAATAACCAGCAAAACGCAATGCGAAGGGAAAGAAAAAGTAGCTACTGGCCGATAAAAAAACTGCACAAAGAAAGGAGGTTAGGTTGGCAACTGTTTAAACTGCTCAATCAATTGCAGCACAGCAATTTGCAAGTTGCCCCTGTGTTGTTTTGGCACCTCTTTGAAGTGCGCCACCAAAGACAGTGCAAAATATTCGTGCCCGTCAGGGTCTGGGTTTGTTTTCTCAAGTTGGCGGGACACGTTCTGGAGCTCACTCTCAATCTCTGAAGCAGTTTGGCTTATGCGCTTTCTTTTTTTTGCCTTGTGGGCTGCCAAAGAGGAGGGTGGGACATCTGTGGGGCTGGCAGCCCTGTTGGAATGGCTGCTATCCTTGGGGTCAACTGATCGGGCAGCGTATCAGCCAAGGGAGGAGTGTCGCTGTGGAGGGGCGACAGCCCTGGATACCCGTCGTCGTCTCGCGGAAAAGAAATCTCTTCCAGATCTTCGAAGTCAGCGCATATTCTATTGAAGATCTGCTCGGCAGTTTCGACGTGTTCACTGCCGTCCATGTTCCCTGTAGTGCTGTGGATGTGAATGAATACGACAAATATCAGCCATTCGTTCTGGAAATGTGTACATATGTGCTCTCAGCATTGTGTTATTGTTGATTTGCAAGTGCTGATGAATGTTTGTTTAACGACAAAGATTCGACCCGAATACACTGCTCCAAAAAAATACATATTGGTGAAATATGTGACCCTCGCATAACTCAAGTATAGTTGCCTATAGCAGGAGCAAGCATTTCATATTGATGTGATTAGGCTCTACTGAAAACATGCATTGGCGGTATCCTAACTTTTCAGAAAATATTCAGTTACCAAAAGCATTGTGCAAGGGGACTACAAATAAACGATTAACATAGTATTATGCTGCTGTCGGCTGCTCTAAAGGCATGCATGCACGCCTCTCTGAGCATGCTTCAGACTACGGCCTACGGTTAGCTACAGCTTCCTTTGCAACGCAGTGACACTACGAACCGTTTTTTTTGCAAGTTTGATTTGTGCCTGAAGGTGAAAAAGAACCATTATCCTTGCACTTAACTTCGCTACCGGCTTTTGAATGCACATGCACCAGCATGCATGCATGGCTACTCTCTGTAATGACAAGCCCGACGGCCAAGCTTGTGCCGCAGGCAGAGTGGACTCAGTCATATGTGGATTATGCTGGCAACTTGCTTCTCGTTCTGTTACACGGCAGTGTTGAAATGCAGAATTAAAATGTACACCATTGCTGCACTGAGCACCCATACAACATAATGGTAGGCTGCACTCCCGACCTAAAGAACCTGCAACCGTTGGAGAACCCTGGTTTTTGGGATGCGGATGCAATTGCTGGGAGAGCAACATTTATGTACACAGGGTAAGGTAGATTTCTGTTTTTTTTTTCGTGCTATCTGGCAAAGGCGTGATAACATGACACGCGTGATAACTGGGCATCTTTTCAGCGAGTCTCGAGCATGTGATGTGAGCAGGGAATAAGAGCGGATAACACGAACACACCGCACATGCACAAGTGCCAAAATACATCGTGAAATGCTTACGGTCGCCCCTCATGTCGTCTTTCAAGAAGGCCAGCTGCTTGTAGTATTGCCAGTTGCGGTTTCCATTGCTGCTGTTGCCGCTGGTGCTGGTGGTGGTGGTGGTGGTGTCGTCGTCGTCGTCGTCGTCATCGTTCGCGTCGAAGTCGTCTTCGGCGCCTTTGCCACTTTTGTGGCTGCGCCGCTTCTCATTCATCACGCGCCGATATTTATCCCGGAGATATTTCCAGCGTGTCTGCAGGCAGCGAACTGCGAGAGCAAAGAGTACAAAACTGAATTCACTTCTGAAACAATGCATCACTCGCCAAGTAAAACAATCGAGAGGCTAGGTCTGTTTACCTGCTTCGGCGGCGGGTGCGCCGGGCAGCACTGCAGCCGCAACCTCGTCCCAAAGGACCCCCTTCTTAAAACGGTTGCGATGTTCTGGGTGCTTGCACTGCCAAAGGGCTGGCCGCGCCTCCATTGAGCCAATCAATTTTTCATTGTCGATTTGGCGGGTCGTCGCCATGGCCCTCGCGCATCCGAGAGCAGCCATGTTGCGTGCGGAGGGGGACCGGAAATTGAGGATAGCAACATCCGGCGCAGACGCCGAAAACGGACCGAAAATCTGGGATGCGCAGACACCGGCGCTCCGAGCGCGCTGCTGTGTATTTGGTGGCGCGCGCTGAACGCGCGTCGCCGCGGACGGTCTCGAAACGCGACCAAAACGTCGCATGTGTTTGCGCCTTAAGTGCTGCGCACAAATTTCGCATTAGGGAGTATCGTAATCGTTAGCCATTTTTTAGGACGAAGCTTATAAGGGGCTCGGCTGTCGGCATCATCTGTCGTCGTCGTGAGCATCTCATGTCGTAGCGGTACTAATAAAACACCGGGACACTCGTTTTCCGATACCTCGCGTTACAACGTAACGTGTAGTAAAAGAAAAGTGTTTAGTGGTAAAAGCAGTTAAAATAAACTAACGTGATTTACAAATTTGAGGAATGCTTCCTTTCCGCTTCAGCAACCGCCAAGCACAAGCAGATGCTGTTTGTAGGGGGCTATAATTTTGTTGCACTCATTTGTGTTGACATGGATTTGTGCGCTACAAGGATTCCTTTTTTTTAGATGGTCCCGTATACTGCACCCAATGCTTTTCAGGTAAGTCGTTGGAGGTTCGAGTGTCACTAAAACATTGGAGGTACGGGAATGGTTGTTGACGGGCGATGCTGAACAAGGAGGAGAGAGAAGATTGAGAGATGAGCTAGTTGGTGAACATCCATGAGTAAAACGTAAGCGCAAGCTGACACAGGGACGAGAAAGGGAAACAACACCAGCGCTTACTATCAACTGAAAGTTCTATTAAAATCAAAACCGGATATATACCTTGCCAAGACCCTACAATCAGGCGCGTGTGACCGCCGCACATGCGTACGGCCGTACATGAGGAAAACTGCTCTTCCGCCCCTCCATTGCTTTTTCCCGTGTCCTCTTTCCTGTAACCCCTCTACTTAAGAACCAACACTTTTTAATCTCGCTATCCCGCCTGGGCTGGCGGGGGCTGAGGGTGGCCGGACGATAACAACACAGCACGCAGATCGCCGTGATAGTGAACGCTTTATTTTGCGAGCCTCGCCGTTTTAAAGCGGTGGCTGAAGGAAAGGAAAAACCACGTGAGGTACTGCCGTAACGATACCAAGCCTGCAAGTTTGCAACATCAGGATACAACAATCTTCCACCCTTAAGGTGAATAACGGTCTATTGGTTCCTTCTTACGGCGAGATCGTTGTAGTTGCGGAACCAGGTTGTCTTCACCGGGAACGGGGTGTGCCAGCGCCGCTTCTTCCTCAGGAGGCACCAACGCCGTTTCTTGCACCGAGGCTGCTTGTTTCGAAGAAGCCTTCATCACTTTGGCAGGGCTCTGACGTGGGCGAACTAGATCCAAGTGTCGCTGCGGCTCACCTTCATCCGTCTGGATTGTGACCATGCGGGAGCCCGTGGTTCCTTTTACAGTTCCTGGAAGCCAGCGTTCTCCTTCGCCGAAATTGCGTGCCCAAACAGAGTCACCGGGGCCAGGCGTACTTTCGCTGTCCTCCTGCGTACAGAACGGAAAAGACACAGGCGGAGGAAGGCAGGTGTCTAGGCGCGACCGAATCTGGTATCCCAAGAGCCGCTGGGACGGGGAGTGTCCGTCTTCCTGAGGTGTTCTTCGATAGTAAAAAAGAAGCTTCGCTAAACGCCTAGGTAGACTGCCCACCTGAAGCTTCTTTATCCCATCCTTAATGGTCCGAACGGCCCTTTCGGCTAGACCGTTTGATTGCGGGTGGTAAGGTGCCGTACGGAAGTGTTTCACGTTGTTTCTAGCCAGAAACTTGGCAAATGCGTCGGACGTAAACTGGGTTCCATTGTCGCTTACCACCGTTCTAGGTATACCTAACCGGCTGAAGATCTCGCGCAGCGCCGTGATAGTAGCATCGGCCGTGGCGTGCGGCATGTTGACTGCCTCTATCCACTTGGTGCGCTAATCCACCACCACCCAAATCATCATGTTGTTCAGTGGCCCTGCAAAATCAACATGCAGCCGGAACCAGATCTCCTGCGTCATCGGCAAGTTAAGAGGTGGCTTCGCCGGTGGCATAGGCCGAAATTGTACACACGAGGGACAATCACTCGCCATTTTGTCGATGTCACCATCCAAACGTGGCCACCAGACACTCGTGCGGGCGACCTTCTTCATTGCACAGGCCCCCTGGTGAGTCTCGTGGAGCAGTTCCAGCATCTGTTCCCGTGCAGCAGCCGGCACGATGACTCGATGGCCCCAATACACGAGACCGTGAACCACCGTCAGCTCCAACGTCCTTGACAGATACGGTTGCAAGCACGGATCGGATCCTTTCCGGTCACGTTTCCAGCCGTTGAGTATGAAAGTTCGAACTGTCTGGAGTAGCTCGCCCTTGGAAGTCATCTGCCAGAGCACCTGTGACGAAAGATGCGTGTTGTCAAATTGTTGCAACGAATACACGTACTCTGGAAGCTCCTCGGTGACTTCCTCCTGGGTGTTAAACGGAAGTCGACTGAGGGCGTCCGCGTTTTGGTTGTCAGGCCCGGGCTTGTACTAGATCTTGTACTGATGGGCTCCCAGCAGCAAAGCCCAACGCTGGATCCGGGCCGCGGCCATGAGTGGCGTGGGGCGGTCTTCACGTTCAGACCTCCCTCGTGACTGGCAGAGCTGGACAGGATAAGGACAGGAACTCCCAAGTTGTTTAGCTTTTTATGAGGTCTCGACCGCATAAACATGGCCCTGACTGACGAAGCACTGTCACTGGCGCAGTAACAGTCTTATCACCGTACGAAACTGGGAGAATCAGCTTACCGGCGACTGGCAGTGGTCCCTATTAGCCACGATAGCTTCAAATCAGACTTCTCCAGTGGTGGCCAGCTAGCTCGATGGATGTTGTAGGCGTCCCAGGATAACACACATACTGGTGAGCCGGTGTCTATTTCCATAAAGAGGTCCACTGCACCCCAACAGAACTTGCGCCGTAGTGGCCCGACGATCTTGTCCTCGACGACGGGGTCTTGCTTCAGAGAGGACAGCTGCGCCGTCTGCGTTTGGTCGTCGTCCGATTCCAGGTCACCCGTAATGGCAAACGTCTTTTGGTTCCGCTTGCCTGTCGAACGGCATAACGCTGCAAGGTGGCCTTTTCTTCCACACTGGAAACGTTTGGCGTTCTTGAACGGGCAGGTCGCTTCGGAGTGCTCCTGGCTGCCGCACCGGTCGCATGCTTTCGATGGTCCGTGCCGGTCCTTGGTTCTTTTCTATGAAGGTTTATGCCACCGCTCACTTGCCAGCTTGTGTAGTTCCGGCTCGACCTTGACGTCCGGAGCTTTCATCAGCTTTGCGTCTTGTCCAGCTGCTTCCGCCGCGAGCACCATGTTCTCCGCTTCCTGCAAAGTCAACTTCGGTCGAGCCAGCAAGGCCCCTTGGGTTTCGACACTTCGAATTCGGCAAACTACTCTGTCCGGTAGCATGCGGTCCAACATTTCCCCGAAGTTGCATCTGTCGACCAAGCTTCGAAGTTCCAAAATGAACCTTTGCGCAGATTCGTCCTCCTTTTGAATTATGCTAAAAAACTTGAAGCTCTCCGCTATCTCGTTCGGCTTCGGTGCGAAAAAGTCTTCCGAAAACTTCACCGTTGCCGCGTAGGATAACTGATTAACCTTATGCGGCGCACAACGCCCACTTAACACATCGATGGTTTTTGTGCCGAGTGCCGAGACGAGAAGCACGCTTTTCTTAGCATCATCTACAATGCCGTTTGCTTCGAAGTACGATTCAATGCGGATGACATACGAAATCCACTTATCGTTTGCGTCGTCGAACTGTGGCATTTGGCCCGACATTTTTGCAGGTTGGTGGTTGCCTCCGTAATCTTCAAAAGGCTGGTTCGATACTCGTCGCCATTGCTATCCCGCCTGGGCTGGCGGGGACTGAGGGTGGCCGAACGATAACAACACAGCACGCAGATCGCCGTGATAGTGAACTCTTTATTTTGCGAGCCTCGCCGTTTTATACCCGTGGCTCAAGGAAAGGAAAAACCACGTGAGGTACTGACGTCACGATATCAAGCCTGCAAGTTTGCAACATCAGGATACAACAAATCTAAAATGCTCAGTGACGGGTAAATTATACAATCCGAACCCCTAATCCGGATATGGAAGGCTTCAGCAAGTTCCCTTGTAGCACGGTCTCTCTTTGTCTGTGAAGGATGGTTTACAGCCGAAGTTTGCCCAGTGCAGATCCATGTGTGTGTAAGGCCTTCCGTTCAAGGAGGAATGATGCTCCCTTAAGCGTACATTGAGACTGTGGCCTGTCCGACCGACGTACACACGGCCACAGGACAGCATTCGTCCAACATTGCACAAATTGGAGTCTGTGTTTAATCAAACATCCATGCGAGGAAACACTATCTCAGGAATCAAGCCTGTTGCTCACCATACTGCATATTGTACCTAGCTTATTCCTGGTAAGGAAAACGCCTTCACCCTAAATCTGTCAGCCGTCTTCTTAAGGCGATTGGACAGCGCATGCCCACAAGGTATGACCGCCACTTTGTTACTCTGGTCGGCATCCTGTATCCCATGGGCACACCCTTTCAGTTGTTTTACAAGACGCTAAAAGATTGCCTTGAGCACAGAGGGAAGGAAGCCAGCGTTCTCCAGACGAAGTATGTGCGCATTGAAGCTTTGTTGCACCAAATGATAACAAGACTGATTGACAGCAGATTTGAGGCCCCTGTGGGCTATCCCGTCCTTAACTAGCGTGGAATGAAAAGAAGCGAAGCTTAAGAGCGGCTTGCTAGAACTGGGTGCGTACATCCAGCATGTATAAAACTGTGAAAAACGGAGCTCGAGACCAAGAAAATTCAAAGTGCTTTCAACGGGATCCTCGCCCGTAAACTTCAAACCTTCACCTTTCGCCTTAGAGGTATCAAGATCAGCGCATTTGAATGACTCAATTTCTACGCTGCGGTCCAGGACTGACATATCGTCCACATAACGAAAAACCATTCTGGCAATGCCTTGTAAACCAAGCTGCAAAGCACAGTCAACCTTGCCCAGAAAAATATTGCTCGGCACTGGGGCGACCTCCGACCCAATGCACACTCCAGATTTCTGTACGCAGACCTTATCTTGAAACTCCACAACAGTACTACGAAGTTAGAAGCTGAGCAGCTTCAAAAACGCCGCCACGGGGATTTCACAACAATTTAGAAAGAACAACTCGTCATTGTCGTTTGTAATGCAATCTCTAGTACGTCGCATCAGCACATCATGATGCAGAGAGTAAAAGAAGTTCTCGACGTCCAGGATAATTCCCGAGGCGTTCAAGCAATCAGATACGCCACCAACGTGTCAGAGCTCCACGCAGAAAAGGGATCATTGATGGCTAAAGATTTCAAATAATTTTGTATAAGCAATTGGAGGGAAAATTTCTTGGTGTCCGCCCGATTGGTGAAGACGGTGTTTGACCCGGCGTATAAAGAAGATTATGTATCCGGTATCTTGAGGACGGCGATGATATTATCTTCTTTTTTGTTCGTCTTCTGTGGCGCAGACAGCTCGTGCGTTGCGCGAAAATGCTGAAACCTCATAATCAATACAACACTGGGTGGTACGGACTATAAACGAGGTAGAGTCCTTTTTATTTTTTGTGCAATCTAACAGTCCGTTGAGTGCGGTCTCTTTTTATGAAAAACGTGGAGGTGGTGTCTGTCGTTGCACTAACAGTGACGGGAATTACGCAGTTTGATTAAAGCACACTATCAGAAAATGGCCTATATTTTATATTACTGCCTATTTTATAAGGCAGTAATTGTTCTTTCCTCCATTACAAGGCTCGCTATGGAAACAGAAATCGCAGCCTACAGAGGAGTCCCGCTCAATTTGTTTAAGTAGGCTCCGTGGTTAGGGAAGTAAATCCACCAGAGACGGAAGTGTAGCGGCTGGGTTTTCTAGCCGAAGCACTAGCAGTCTTCGCGCTCAGGATGTTGACCTTAGTGATGGCTTCTCTGGTGGTTTTGTGTGCCAGGGAAACATTGATGATGGTGGAGATTGATACGGCGTCGAAAGAGATTAGTAAGTCGTCTTGGAAGATCGCTAGTTGTGAAATGAGCTTGATCATGTCTCTCTGATCAGGCTCTGATCAGGCTTGATCAGGCGTCTCTGACGTGTCGGTAGCTGTTTGAACATTCTGCGCATTCATTTATGAACCTTTAGAATAGCACTTTTTCCGACTGTCAACGTATCACTGAAGGTTTATTTTACAAAATGCAAAGATTATTTCTAGCTAGGCTGCGAACTATGAGCAAGCTTTGCACATCTTTCTAAACGTTTTGAAAACAAGATGCTTTGCTTAATTTCTGTCGCTGAAACTCCGGCCGCGTTGCTCGGGTAATGAGATGCCCCATTATTTCTCGTAGGAACAGCAAAATGTCTTTAGTGTGCCGACATAGGCTTTGGAGCTAGAAATTGCAGCCTGAAGAACAAAGAAAAAACAAACATTGAGTTTTATTGAGAAAGTCTTTGAGTAAGTCGGAGAGGGCAGTACCAAACACTGCGCCGTCACTGAAACGCCACTCATCATGGGACTACTAACTCATCCACAATGGCTTCAGTTTGGGTGAAAAAATTAAGGTGCCAAGCGCACACCCAAATACTGACCCATGAGGAGTTCCAAGGGAGGAGTCGACCAAGAATAGATGTATTTGGGCTTGCATGCGCTTGTTTACTCTGCCTGTTTACGCTATTACTGCGTTTTTTTTCTTTAGCTAGGCGTCTTTTTCAACAGCGGAGTAGTATATGGTTAGGGTGTCGGATTTTTCCTGTGGAGGTGAGGATTTGATCGGCACCGCTTCACCACTCCTGCTCGCCACTGCCGACGCCTCTTTCACGTTTTTTATACCCGTCGCCACGCCAGATGTCTCTTTCACAAGTTTTGCAGTCGGCTGACAGCGGCACTAGCGCCGTTATCAGGTGTTGCACAAGGCGGGCTTTGCTGTGATTGGGTACTTCAATAGCGAACCTATATATTACTGTCATTGGCTCGCGTGTGCACACGTGTCGTTCACTCGGAAGAGGAGCGGGAATTGAAGGAGCGTCGGTGCGCTCAGAAGCGCGCTGAACAACGGAAAGCCGATACCGCATAACGTGCAGCCGCCGTTACTGCGTCATGTTGCAACACGTCCGGGAGCCGCGATTCCTGCCCAGATGAAGAGCAACTTTCCCGCCTCGAGCGCCGGCGCGAGCCAATGACGGTAATATATAGGTTCCCTATTGAAATATCCAATCACAGCAAAGCCCGCCTTGGCTGGGCTTTGCTGGCTTCCCTCTTCAAACATTGGAAGGACTATTAATTTTGTTAAGAAAATGTTATGCGAAAAAAATAAAACGCCAGTTTGGATCGATGTTGCCGTAGTCGTGGTATTCACCTGTTTTCGTCATGAGAAATAGTACCAGCAACTTTTTACCACGAATAAGAAAATCGTCGATGCTAGCATAATCAACTCTTTTTACTCGATACAGCGGCCAAATTCAAGCCCGCCTAGTGGTGACGAACTCTACAAGAAAGCTTCACGAAGCCAACTCAGGACTGCCAACCACACGTCCGGGTTGTTGGGGTACTTCAGCTTGCTGATGCATGCCTGAAAAGCGAAAAGATACAGAAAAATAATTACCGCGCCATAAATCAGTACTTATTCTGAGGAGTTCTGCTTCTGAGGAGCTCAGCCCCTACTCAGCTTGAGAACGTATTGTAATAATAATTTGAGAAACTGGAAAAGTGGAAGTATTTAACGTATTCGAGGCCCAAATTAGGCTGCGCCAAGTTGCTTCCTGATTAAAGGCGAACTCCACTCAAATTTTTCACAACCAAAAATAATGTCACTTAATAGCACACATAAAAATAGTGCGAAATTCCAAATACTGCGTTTGAAACATGAACGCGAGCGACGCAAACGGCTGACGACATCGGCATTTTCGGAACCGAAACTGAATAGAAAAGGCGGCCATTACCGGGAGCTGCCTTTAAATGCGCGTGGTAGCGTCGCGTTCCGCACAGAACTCCCACTAACGTTTGCCCAGGATAATGGAGTTCAGCGCAATTCCGGCATCGCGTTGCTATTAATCGAAATGAAGTACACCGTACGACAGTTATTTTTCCATCATAATAACTTGCTGAATAGCAATCGTTGGCATTGCGAGAAAAAAGCGGTCCCTGATTGCGAGGGAGCCAAAAGTCGCCGAAATGTTTATACCCACGTGTACAACAACTATAGCTGGGTCACAAAACTTCGGACCGGCCTAAGGGATGGAGGTTACGTTGGGCCCGCCTAAATATTCCAAATATTCCAAAGTGGTCAAGAATTCATAAAAGAACCCTTTTTTCTGTGATGGATGCAATAGAAGTTAGGGATGTGAGGCAAGTGCGCGTGTCGGGCTATTTCTTTTTGAGTAAAAATATTATTTTCAAGTAAAAAGAGTTTTCCTAGGTACTGAACGTTCGCAAGCGCGCGTATAGTTTGCAGGCTTCTAACCTCTATTATTGCACCAAAAAAAAAAGCGGATATTGCCGCCTGTGCGGTTAGTTTGAAATATGTGATGGCGACGGCGGTATAGCATGGTGCTGTAGCAGAGAAACCCCGGCCGAACACGTCCTTGTGCCCGGCGGAGCGCCGTGGAAGTCGTCGAAAAAGCGCGAGCTCCACGGGACAGATTACCCAACCTCCGTCACAGGCTGCTCGGATCTTGTTTCGGCGGCTCTCCGCCAGGTGCAAACGTCGTCTGCACGGAGTAACTTTCAACGACGGTACCTACTGTGCTGTGTCCTTACGAAGCTTAGAATTTCGCCAAGCTGATTTTAAGAGTTTAGGCTGCTCATTAGCAGCAAATTTGGACAAACAAAAATTTGAGTGCAGTTTGTGCAGTTAAAATTTGTGCCGTGTTTGCCGTCAACGCTAAGTAATTACGTTTTAGAGGGCGAAAGTCGTAATTGGAACTGGGAAAGAGAGCGTTCAGCCCATATTAAGGAAACCTAGGGTTCCGTTTGCATGGGAAACTTAGACCCATATTCTTTAGCTTCTCTCCAGACCACTACGTCATCCGCGTCAAAGGCGTACCGAGCAGCGGTGTGTTGGCGTTAGTGCCACCCAATTCACAAAAGAAACATATCTCACTCCTGGCTGAATCGAACTATTTACGTTGAGCAGCATATAATGTTAAACGAAGACAAAGTTCAGCCACAGATGAGCTGCTCTAGAAATTCGGGTGCCTTAATACACGGGCAGTCTAAATGTCTGCGTCAATATTCGTATATTTCTGACTAGTGCACTAGAATACCACCTGCACCGGGGAGAATTTCCGTCACAATCGGCATACGTTTTGCCGCAGCAACACTTTTAGTACCATTATTCGGTTAGCTTGAAACACTCCCTTCGAGTGTTTTGTTCACTTGCTTTCTCTCAGAAAAGCTAACGTCCATGTTAGTTCAGATAGTAGCGCAGCAGGATCAGAAGGGCGGTTGCCCCTATTCCTATTCCTACGGTAAACACTCGTGCAATGTGGTGTTTTGTTGGAAATCTCTATTGCTATCGTTATGACTGCATTTGAGGTGTATGTATGTTTTACTATCTGTCATACTTACGGTCTACTCACATTGAAAGTGCCATATTTATGGCAAGCGAAACCTGATAATGTCTTACCCGTGTTCGCACATTTATTTCGTCATGTTTAGGCTTGTCATAAAGCATCAGCTCCTGCGGAAAGACAATCAGGTTGAGCTCTAGTTTGATCAAAACAGATTACATCATCAAGATGTAGGATGGGCCGTAACAACACACACACACACACACACACACACACACACACACACACACACACACACACACACACACACACACGCACACACGCACGCACGCACGCACACACACACACACACACACACACACACACACACACACACACACACACACACACACACACACACACACACACACACACACACACACACACACACACACACACACACACACACACACACACACACACACACACACACACACACACACACACACACACACACACACACACACACACACACACACACACACACACACACACACACACGCACACGCACACGCACACGCACACGCACGCACGCACGCACGCACGCACGCACGCACGCACGCACGCACGCACACACACACACACACACACACACACGGAGACTTTGTACTGATGACATCCAGCAGTACAAAGTCTCCGTGCGTGCGTATGTGTGCATGGTCGACTATTTATCTGTGAAAGGGAGGGGCCCGGGAAGATGTAGAGGAGTTCCAAGTCATTGTTCTGTGGCGCATTATGCCTTCGGGATTGAACAGCTTTCAAGCGAATTGCATACAGATTTTCATATATTTTACACAGTAGGGGAGAAGGTTATACGGCCGATTTACACTGGAGAAGCTTGGCAAGCAAATTACCAAAGTCTTAATTGCACACACATAGTAAAGTATTTCATCTATCAATTACCTGGTAACATCCATATATTTTATTTTGGTTTTCAAAGCCCAGCACGTAATATTTCACTGAGGAGGGAAGTAAGTGTTAAAACAGAAACATGTGACCGCAAAGGCACGAAAGAAACTGCATTCCTGTTTCTCCGTCTTCGGCCTGCTAATTTGTAAACTTCTCGCTGTATATTTAGGTGGTATTCTGACCAGGCACAAAGGAGTAACTGCACTTTCTCGTCCTCGAGGGAACCGTACGGGTTCAACTTTTTGATCACAGTTAGCGCTTCGCCAGTCAAGCGCAGTTCTAGACCAACTGCCCATATGTGTCGAGGCAACCCTTGCTCAAACGCAATCCTTTCAAACCGCAGTATCGAGGCATCCAGATCGTGTTTGCATTGATTAAGGGAAATACTTTATTGCGGGCTGATTGGTATCAGTGATAATGGAGCTACTTGAGATGGTGAAACGGATACGTTATGTTGTGAAATATTCCTAGCTGGTTTCCTCAGTCGCAGTTTCGGGAGAATATTCGAATGTTCTCTTCCGGCTGCTTTGCTTAATTCGTGTGCAGCTACCCTTTCCGTTCCCATACAATTTTTTGTGATACAATTTTGATATCCGTGTCTTACATTTTCTTCGTTAATCCCTAGTCTTAGTTTAGTTTGCTCTTCTAGATGGTCGAGAAGAGTACGACCTTTGTGATAGAATTAGCGCAGCTGAACTGTATTGCTAGTCATCAGCACTCAGGTTATAAAAAAGTAACAGGCGCCCCAGAGGCACCTCGAAAATGGAGACTAAAAGTTATTAAGATGGGATGAGTTAGAACAACATGATGATAAAGAAATATGAAGTTAAAATATATCCCCACCCACACAAACACGCAAGCACGCGCACACGCAGAGCGCATAACGACGAAGGCAGACATAGGGTAAACACCGACACGGCGGTGAGTCACAGCTGAAGCTGTTTATAGTCTGCATCACCCACATTTATAGTCTGCATCACCGGAAAGAGAAACAAGAAAGAAAAAAGACAAAACCAGTTAAAACGTACCACTACGCTAATCCGCCTCTTTCATTGCGGTGTGCTGCCATCTAGCGTGCCTAGCGGAAGTTGAAGCTGTAGGGTTTGCCGGCGTTTCCTCCGGCTGCGTTCTCGTTGTATGCACGGCAATCCCACATTACCTACGGCGAGGAGCAGCCGAAGTTTTTCTTCTGTGTTGGTGTTATAACGCCTTAAGACGACAGCCCCTGGTCATCACATAATACCAGGCGGCTTCTTATCACTGAATGAGGCTGGCAGAGAAATCTCGGACAGATCCGTGTGCCGTCCGAGTAGCAGAGCGAGCAGTACTTGGCGTCGTCTGGCATGAAGTGCGATCGCCAGCTCAACAAGGCCGGCAGTTCGCAAAATGCCTTTAAGCGCTGGACACATGTACGATTGGTACACGCGACTCGCATGCTACTGATCGTTACGACTGTCGCCACGAATAGTCGTACGCGTGAATTTGAGACGGCCCGATGCGCGCATGAGATGCGTCGTCGGCGTCGCTCCGCCCACTGTTTTTGCTCCATGGTCAACTACGATGATCGCCGAGCTGAATTTGTAGATTCTGCGCGTTTGTTCGCAAGAAATGGATAAAGCAAGCAATCGCGAAGCGTTTTCTGCCGTCGGAAACAGTCCGCGCACACGCCGGCCGCGCCTGCCAGCTCGGCACACTCAGCGGCTCGAACCGACGCAGACCACGGTAGCAACCGCGCTTGTCGCTGCTCTTCTGAATCAATCTGATCGCTAAAAAGTTCCACATGCGAGAAAGTAGGTGTTAGTGTGGTGAAAAATTCTGCTAGGGATTGTTGTCAGGGCTTATTTTAAAAGCGGCGATCAGATATATCTGCCGCGATGCAAACCTACGCTGACCGGTCGCCGCGGCGCGCGGTGCGCCGAGCGGCCGAGAGATGGTGATACCTGCGCGGAAGCATCGAAACAGGCTACGCAGATGTCTTGGTCACCGATCGCTCAAACGGCAGTTATAACTTAAATAGAGTTCCACATGCGAGAAAGGGGATGATAGTGTAGTGAAAAGTTGTGTTGCGTATCGTCATTCGCAGTTGCACAGATAGCAGCGATCAAATATCCGCCAGGATACTAAGCCTAAAGTCCCCATCACCCGAGCCGACGCGAGCGACGCAAGCCGCCGTAGCCGATCGCGTGCGGCCGACGGGAAGCGATAGAAGCCGACACCGTTCCCTTTTCGGCGCTCCGAGTTACAGCGGAACGCAGCATAAGTTGTTGGCATTGTTCCGCGCACAACGAGCACACACAAAAAATCAAACGATGTAAATACAACCACGACCCCTTCCCGCTTGTGCGGTGGCTGTGGGGAATGTCGTCTGCTGCCCCTACTGGACTGCTTAGGGACTTGGCCGCTAGGGGATTGCGCATGCGCAGTGGGGTTGTGAAAGAGGCGGATTGATACGCACAGCGGTCATGCGCGGTCAAGATATGGAAGTCCTATTTAAGGAGGTCGAGAGAGGGGCAACTGATAAATGTTTCGAGTTGCTTGGCCATTTCATGCGCGTCAATAATAAACCGCGTGAGCCTATCAAGCTGCTTGGCTAGAATTGTCGTGCCATCGGAACTCGGGACGCAGCCACAGGTGCGGGTGTGCGCGGCCAAGTGAGCCGAGGAATCGTTTCCCATAGACCGTTCATGCTCTCTTAATTGAATATTGACGCACTGACGAACGTACAAGGCCGTCCACTTTAGGTGTGAACACGGCGCAGCGTGGCCGGGCTCCACGGAGCGCTAGCGCACAAAACGCGGCCGCGCATCGAAGCTAATCGGCGCAGTCATGTAGGGGCTTGAGGCGGGGCTTCATGTCGTCTCCCAGCGCGGGAGCGCGCCGTGCTTGCTTTGCTGTGAAGCACGCCTAACTTTCGGCATGCTTGTCGCGTCTTAGCGCGCCGCACCCGGGTTGGAAGACAGCGCACTTCTTTCACTGCACCGCGTTGTGTAGTTTCTGCGTACAACTGAGCGCTTCCTCTTTTCAGGCCCGTGGTCCCAGGAAAATGCATGTATTGTTGAAGGCATTTCAAGACTAGTTTGGGTGGGGTTATAGAGTTTAGCGCCACTAAGCGACTCTTGCTACTAAGACGCTGTAGAGAGGGCTCCGGGTAACCACCTGAGGCTCTTTACCGTTCACTGATACCACGCTGGAAACGGGAGTTCTTCCAATTCTCCTCTACTGAAAAGCGGCACCTTTTACTGGGATGGTAAAGTGGTCACCCGGACCAGTTATCCAATAGCCACCGTGGCGGGCCAGGTCAATTCCTGGCGTGTTTCTCGGGACTTCATCGCAATCTAGAAGTAAAGAGGGTCATGGAACAAAGCTTTATTGTCTGCGTGTGCTCTCTAACGCAGCTGCCCGTATGAACGGATGTGCCGTCCGGCCCGCCTGTTTAACAGCGGAGCTGCTGTTATTGGCCGTAAGTTCGCCGTTGTAGAAAAAAACGCCTAGGGAATTCCGAGCGCTCGTGGGTGCGCGCCTTGCGGAGACCACCGAGCGTCCCCGGCACGCGCAGTGGATTTACCGAAAATAAAAAAGCTGGGAAAAAACCCGACGAGCAAGAAAATGCCGAGCGCTCGTGATTGCATGTCTTGCGAAGACCACCGAGACCTCGAACCGCGCAGTGGCTTTAGCAAAGAAAAAAAAAAAGAAAGAACCTCGAGCGCTGTCGTCAACCGCTACCGCGCATGTAACAAAATCCAGCGCTAATTCTGAAGATCTAATGTTCAAGGTGAAAAGACACTCTCCTTGGTAGAGGTCACCGCGGCCGCCGCATTCTTTAGAAGCCATTATGAGCAATTGGAGACACGTCTAATAGTGTGCTAATCCTTCCCGAGACGACTTGGAGATCTTGCCACCACCGCCTCGAGTCGACGATGAAGAGATGGAGGAAGGATGCAATGCTGAGGATGACTTTCCATGCACCACTCACAGCGAAGAAGACGACAACCTCTTTGATGCATATGGCGACGATTACTAGCATCGCAACTACGCAAATATGCAATGATAATCAATCTTAACTGTGTCCGGCAATGCTCACCTACAGCAGCATCGCCATTCAAGTATTGTGCGTGAGTACGAGCTTCCCTAATTTTTCTTACCGGAGTGTCACATGTTTAGCTCGCAGACGTTCGCGTATCGCTCATCGCGACTTCGCATCTGATCAACGAACTCATGGAAATCGACAACAAATATCGTAAACGTGAAAAGAAATCAGAATATGTTCAGTCCACAATGCAAGTGTTTGTTTATATAAGACATGGCTTGTATTATTAAATTAAGTGCATTGAAAATGTATCGAACATACTCGTGATTTTTCAGTTCGTGGCGTTTCGGTAGGCAGTGTGTGCGACGATAATAAAGAAAAAAATGCGGACGTTCTAAACCTCAAGAACGGAGAAGCTGTTCCACAATTATGTAGTATGGAACTGGTGACCACAGCTTCGTTACTCAGGTAGGCCCATTGCGAGAAAGTGCGGGTCGTAGCAGAAAAGAGGATACGTAGAAGGTGGCAACAAAGGGAACGGCCGCTGCTTCCCAATAACTAGCCAGGTAGGCAGCGCAACCAATGGCATATGCAGTATAATGCAGCAGACTAGAGTGGGACCAGTTCAATACTCGGCCGGAGAGAAGGGCGATTGTGCTGGGTGCGCGACCCGCAGGTTGAGCGACTGCTTGAACTATCTCGACAATGCGCCATATTCATATATACGAAAAAAGCCAACCGACATCGTTGTTAAACTTGCGAGATCGAAACCAAGCCGCTGGGACCGAAAATACCCCGGAAGGAAAATGCACAGACACCCATGTGCTGCGTAATACCAGTGCATAACAAAATCAAGCCACGGGGCCGAAATTATACGTAGCCCTCCTCTGCAGCTCCTCTCATTAAACTAAACCAAGGGAGTTCCGAAATGTCAGCAACAATACATGCAATTCTATGGGACCGCGGATCTGAAAAGAGGAAGTTGTCGCACGCATAAACTACACAACGCACCGCAGTGAGAAAAGTTCGCTTTCCCGCAATACGATCCTGGTGCTCTAAGACGCTACAAGCAGACGGAGTGTTAGGCGTGATTCACAGCAAAGCAAGCACGGCGCGCTCCTGCGGTACCAGACGACACGAAGGCCCACCTCAAAGCCCCTAGGCGCCTGCGCCGCTTAGCATCGATGCGCGACCGCGGATTGCGCGCTGGCGCTCCATGGAGCGCGGCCACGCTGCGCCGTGTTCGCACCAAAAGTGGACGGCCCTGTACATATTGTCACAGGGAAAAGGCAAATTTTGCACCACATTTTTGGCGGACTGAACAAACATCGGCCCATGGTTGACACGGCACTCATTTTGTGGCCTGTTCTTTGTTGATGTCGTGCAAGCCCACACACAAGTCCTCCTCAGTTGCCTTCGGTACTATATCCATCCATCCATCCATCCATCCATCCATCCATCCATCCATCCATATATATATATATATAGGGAGTAGTAGAACTTTGAAGATGGTAGAGAACACAAGAGAAGAAAAACTTCGAACAAGGTAAAAGCACGATTGTGGCCTACGTTTCAGCAAAGAGAACTTGCTTTCCTCAGGGCAATCTCTCGCCTGGCAGGCAGGGTTTATATAGGGGTAGGACCCCAGGTGAAAGGAGAGGGAAAGATGGAAGGGAAATTGAGCAAGCTGATTGGTTTCGGAGTGTGTCGGGGGAGAGATTGAGGGGTCAAGAAGGTTGTCTAGTTTAAGCCGCGAAGTAGGTCACACGGAAGTCAGCTGGTGGTTGATATTCGTGGAATTTTTGGACAGAAAGGATGAGAGGGTGCTTATTGACCCGCCGCGGGGTATAGGAAAAGGATCTCAGAACCGCCGGAAGCAGACCAGGCGGTGAGGGTGGGGTCCTTATCAGAAACTATCTGCAAGCCTCAGGTCAAAAGAAAAGATAGAGACGGGGGATAACTAACTAGGTCAAGAAAAAAAATAAAAAAGGAGAAAAAAACAGGGAGGGAAACTACATAAACCCACACACAAAAGAAAAAGCAATGGCCCGGCAGCTGAAATGGCACGTGTCACCCACGGCAACATTCCTGGTACAGGCCTGTCCTGAAACTCAAAAACGAAAAGATAAAGTTAGAGTGACGTACGGGGCACAAGACCACGCGGAGTAAAAAAAAAAGAGAAATTAAATAAATAAAATTGAATTCCAAAAGCAAAGGTTGGAGGCATGAGGGCGAGTATTAAGCTAGACACTAAGGAATGAAAAAAAAAAGAAAAAGAAATTAGGTGACCAGGTACAGAGCAGAGTGAACGGTCATAGTCTTTGGATGAGGAATATGCACGAAAATGCCTAATGCTGTATTCCCGGTGAATATCGCAAGGATTCCAAGTTGCCCTTAGACGCATTAATTCCAGCAGGCTCCATGGAGTTGAATTTGTGAATTAAGTAGGATTCTCGGTATTTCCTGTCCCTAGGGGACTTAAAATTTGACTGAAGTATATATAACTTAAGGTCATCAAAATTGTGGCCTGGTTGGTTGAAATGCTGCGCTACAGCTATGGCGGATTTGCTAAGAGTATCTGCCCGGTGACCATTAAGTCGTAGGCTCATAGGTTGGCTCGTTTCGCCTATATACTGTTTGTGGCACATTGAGCATTCCAACATATACACAATGTTGGATGAAGTGCACGTAAAACTTGAATTAATCTTGTGGACATAATTACTGGCTGTGCTTTTTACAACGCAGTCTGTTTGCAGGTGCCTACAAGTCTTGCATCTGGGGCGGGAGCAGCTGGCTATGACTGGTTGCTTTGAAGGCCCTGTTTTAGCATGGACTAAAATATCTTTTAGATTCCTGTTTCTCCGGTAGGTAACCCTTGGTGCTTCCGGGAAAGTCTTTTTAAGTCGGTCATTACTGGCTAAAATGGGGTAGTACTTCCGCAGTATATTGTTTACGTTTGGAAGGGCGTTTCTGATAAGGACCCCACCCTCACCGCCTGGTCTGCTTCCGGCGGTTCTGAGATCCTTTTCCTATACCCCGCGGCGGGTCAATAAGCACCCTCTCATCCTTTCTGTCCAAAAATTCCACGAATATCAACCACCAGCTGACTTCCGTGTGACCTACTTCGCGGCTTAAACTAGACAACCTTCTTGACCCCTCAATCTCTCCCCCGACACACTCCGAAACCAATCAGCTTGCTCAATTTCCCTTCCATCTTTCCCTCTCCTTTCACCTGGGGTCCTACCCCTATATAAACCCTGCCTGCCAGGCGATAGATTGCCCTGAGGAAAGCAAGTTCTCTTTGCTGAAACGTAGGCCACAATCGTGCTTTTACCTTGTTCGAAGTTTTTCTTCTCTTATATATATATATATATATATATATATACAGAAAGAAATGCCGGCAGTCTACAACGCCAAAGAAGGCATAGGGGAATGCTTAGACTATTTTTTTACTGTTAGTGACGTTACATTATTATTTTTTTATTAATTACGTGAGAAACAAAGAAAGAAAAACACGCGCCCAGAGTGGGGACCGAACCCACGCCTTTCGATTAGATCTCGAATGCCTTACCAATTCGGTTATCTGGGCGACTGTGTTCTCCTTCACTTTCTCGGGTATTTATATTTACTACAACTGTATCTGACGCTTGAGGGTGGTAGCCAGCGCCACTCAGACTACACGGGGAGAAGGGGACCTTCTTTTCAACCCCCGGGGCGTGACAAGAACGTCTACAGCATGTAATAAGCGGGCACCATGATCCTGTTAAATCACACAGGAAGTACGCCACGGGTTTCCAGCCTCCGTCACGCGTGAAGCGTGGCCCTGTCAGGCTCGGGTGGAACGACGGCACGCACTGCGGTGTCGTGAGGCTAGCGCGTTGCAGCGGTACATGCTCGGAACTAGCGGGCTCACCTGCGAATTCGGGAAGCGATTCACGAGATTCTCGCGTAGGTTTGTGATCGGATGCAGCGTAGGAACGAGCCCTGCGGAATCCGATCTGGTGACGGAATCATGAGGATCGGCCGAGAGCCTAGGTCGAGCAGGGTTGTAGGCCGGCGAGGCCTGTGTGAAGCAGGCGGCTATGCGCCCTCCAACGAGCTGTGTCGTCGTATCTCGCCGAAGGCAGAGGCGTACCGGTATTGCGCCTGAAGGAATATGTTTTGTGTTAGCATGATGTTTGTGATTTCTTCAGTGGATTGAAAAACAATTTTTGATACTCTCTCTCTCTCTCTCTCTCTCCCTCTCTATCTCTCTCTATAGATAAAACTTGCAACATCTGCGAGAGTATGCCGGGTGCAGTCCATGACACTGTGAGCAGGTGGTTTGTCCTATTATAGGTTTCTCTTTGGTGATCGTTTTGTGAGCACTTAGAAAGGTGAATCGATCCATGCAGGAGTTGGAGCCTTGCCCAAAACACCGACACTTAAAAAAAGCGCCGCATGTTGGTGTTACATGGTCGGACGGTGCAACGGATGAAACCTGCGTTTATGTGCTCTGGGGCAGTGGAGCGATTGAATGTCAGAATGACATTGGCTCAATTTTGGTAGTTAGCGGTTAGCAGCGTGATGCGCCTAACCGCTGTAACACCCCAATACTTCTGACCTTCCGATTCGGATCAGGTCGGTATCCGTCTGATTTATTATTCTGCCTCAGATATCACTCTCTAAGCCGCGGCGGGGTGTGACGGTTATGTCGAGATCTTAAGGGCGGGTTGGGAAAAGAGTTTTGAGGCCCGTTTTTGTTTGTTTACCTCGACAAGTGCTACTGTGGTTCTGTAAGTTTGATTTTTTCATATGGCGTAGCGAATCGACGGGAGCTGGGGCACTTTTTTCAATCAATTTGACATTGATGATAAGAGACCTCCCGTAGCTCTCTGCCTGGAAGACATACAAGTAGCACGTCTACTAGAGCTTGAGCATGTTGACAAGGATGGTTACCGTAACTTGTTGTTACTGATTTCTTGTGGGGTATAAAGCGCCGACACTTCACAGGCGATGAGGCGCGCCGATGAGGGCTCCGGAATAATTTTGACTACAGACAATCTTTAACGTGTGCGAAATCTCCAACATGCGGGAGTTTTTGCTTTTCGCCTCCACCAGAAAAGCGGCCGCCGCGGCCGGCAATCGAATCCGCGTCCTCGGGCTCAGCAGCACAACGCCTTAGCCACTGAGTCCCTGGTTTGTTGCTATCGGCCTATTTATACAACTCACTACATTTGTTTGCAAGTCATGCTTGGGGTCTCATGGTTCGTAGGGCTGGCAATACCGTGACCATGAATAAAGATATTGGGTGCGATAGCCACCACTGGAAAGGGAGATGCTGCGATCATTTTGTCGTTGCTTTAGGATTCCCGCTCCTATCTTGCAGCGTAGTTGGCTTGCAGCGCGGCAGACGTCGCATAGGAAGCGCTTCCTCAGTGTATTTTCATGTGAATTTCCGAAGTTTCACGTTAACTCTCAGTGCGTGAAGGGTAGTGTGCCCTCATGGGGACTTTATAACCGTATGAACTGTTGCAGGCTGCCCACAAACAACTTGAGCATGACGGTGTATGTTACCGAACCCACCGAGCGAAATTTCTAAGACTTCGCTTGTCGTTCGCAAGAAATGGACAAAGCAGGAAGTCATGCAGCGTTTACTGCTCGCAGAAACGCTCCGAACATACGCCCACCGGGCCTGCACGTACTGCCCACGACACGGCTCAGACCGACGCAGGTCTCGGCAGCAACACCTTGTCACCGCTTTTGAAAATCGCACTCATCGCGAAGGAGAGCTTCCACATTCGCGAAAGTGGATGTTAGTGCGGTGAAAAATTCTGCCAGGTAGTGTCATCAGCTGTGATTTTCAATGTGGTGCTGAAATATCTGCCGCTATCTACGCCGGCCTGCCGCAAAGGTCGGTCCCGGCACCGCCGGCCAGTTCACGCACGGTGCGGTGAGCGGCTGAAGGATGGCTATACCTGCGCGCAAAAATCGGGCGAGGCTATGACAGGTAGCTTGATCATCGATCAATGACCGCGGATAGAAAGTTCCATATACGATAATGGGGATGACTGTCGTGAAAAGTGGTTAGCGACTGTCATTCGCTCCTGTAACGATAGTGGCGATGAAAAATCTGCCGCGAAGTTAAGCCTAAAGTTGCCGACATCCTACTTCGAGCGCCCTATGCCGACTGCGAGCATTTGGAGACCACCCTCTTCTAAAACTCGCCGCGGGGGAGCGTGTTGCGTTTGGGTTCCGCTAACGTCTTCAGGACCCCACGCCTGGCTCCCCTATTCCATCTTTACCCCACGACGTGTTTCACCTAGTACACAGCGTCGCTTGTGTGAGCAGTCTTAAGTTCCTGATCTTGATGCTAGAGAAAGCCAGTATCACTGTCACAAACCAAAGCCCACGTTGCAATCCTAAATTCCCACGGCGAGGTCCTAATGAAACGTAACCCACTCGAATGCGATGAAAACTCGTGTTCATACCATTCATAGCTTGCTGGCAAGTTGTCTCGAAAAGTAAACATATCAGGCGTACAGAGTATGGCAGTGACATAGTACGGCAGTGATCAAATACGGGAATAACTATAACAACATAGGAAGGAAAATAGGCAAGGAATAACCCAAACTGCAAATCTTACCAGCACTTAAGCTTGCGGGGCGAAGCAATCAACCCACAGTGCTCGAATAGTCATTCATTTGCCAGCCAATGCGCCGAGTACGCGCAGTGGGATCACTACTTCGGCACGTTTCCGTCGCTGTTGCAACGTCTATTTTCGTTGGATACAGTCTCGTACATGCCACGTCCCAGCACGCTTTTCTCGCCTTCAGTGCCAACGCCATTGGCGTTAGCTGGCTGCATACGACCTTGGATCGCGATACTAAGAACTACCTAGACATGACCGTGTCGCCGACAACAAGTGAGTCGCTGATTGCTTGCCCGGATTATATCAACTGAGGAACACTTGTTTCTGTAATTTGAATCAAAACCACTAGGAAGGGGCACATGGTGGCCACAAACAAAACAAGTGATAAGCACAGGAAATGTGTTCAAGCGGACGACAAAAACGGGCGTCCTACAATTGACGTCACTAGTAGGTGGCGCCACGGTATGTCCTCGAGGCCAATGTACACAACGACAGGTAGTATATGTTGGGCGGTCAAACGCCTCTATGAAGGGAAGGTACTATCCAAAAGACGCTTATATTTTAGTCAATGACGTGTGAAGGGCCAGTAAAACGGGACTTTAAAGGGCCCCTGCTTCTCACAGACGGTGCCCCCGGTCTGACCCGCCCTGGGGGGAATCAGCCAGTTGCCTTTTCCTGTCCTCCTCTTTGTTCTTTCTCTTTCCTATCCTCTTTCTTAACTCTGTCCTGTCATCTCCTTCCTTCCTTGTTCTACATTTTTCCAGGTGGCGAGGGTTAACCTTGTGCAAAGATGTCAGCCTTGAGTCCAAGCATAAGGTTATAGTGGCAAGGTACGGTTAACGTGTGCTGCACAGTCACGTTCCCTTGTTGGGCTCGGTGGTGGGCGACCGGCCTTGCCACCGAATTCACTCGAAGTTTTATGGCTACATTTCCTACTCCGCTCAGAAAACCCGATCGGCCTCCTAAACGGGGTCGCACCGAAGCACTGAGAATCGAACCACCCCAGGCAACATTCAGTAAGTACCTTGTGGTACACTCAACCGACGACAAATCACCAATCACTGACCTGTCAGTGTTCTTCATTGCCAAGTGCATTGAGAACATTGTTGGGAAAGATTACAATGCCAAAAAGATGCCCTCCGGAGACCTACTTGTTGAGGTAATGCGAAAAAACCAAAGCGACAACCTTCTGAAGCAAGAAAAAATTGCCAACTTGGCTGTCACCGTCACGCCGCATCGCACTCTAAACACTGTCCAAGGTGTCATTTCTGACAAAGAACTACTGCATGAGACAGACGCTGATCTCCTTGAGGGAATGCGAGACCAAGGTGTTGTTGGTGTTCAGAGAATCGTAATGAGAAGAGACGGGGCAGACATCAAGACGCGACACATCGTTCTTACTTTTGCCAGCTCTACCCTGCCCGAGACAGTGAAGGCAGCTTTTATTAGCTGTCGTGTTCGTGCTTACATACCTAACCCGAGGCGATGCTTCAAGTGTCAACATTACGGCCATGGAACACTAGCCTGCCGTGGCAAGCTCACCTGTCATAAATGCAGCGAAAATGATCACACCTCTGAAGAATGCTGAAACACAATTCTGAAATGTCCGAACTGCAGTGGCGCACATGCTGCATACTCACGATCTTGCCCATCGTTCAAGAAAGAAAAGGAGATCATTCATATCAAAGTGACTGAAAACATAACTGTCCCCGAGGCACGCCAGAAGCACAAGTTCTTTTCGGCCACATCCTATGCAGACGCCGCCCGCCGGGGGTTGGGGCGACGCCTGGTTAGTACAGCGACACAGTACAGCCTAGCTGATGTGTCGCTGTCGTTAACCCCCTCTGAGCGGCCACCAGCTCCTCCTGCCTCCACAGCAGAGTCCCTGGTGGTCCCTGATCCTGCCGGGCTGCCACTCACAGCCCAGCGCCCCAACGCTACCCCTGCGGAGCCCGTGGAGGACGTGGCGATGGGCGCTGTTGGGACTGTTTCTGCTTCCAGTACAGGTCCTTTCGCCCCCACAACACTCGAGGGTGTTGAGAGCACGAACTGTCGGGGCCCCACACAGACCCCGTCCCCTCCTGCACCGCAGGCTCCGACTGAGAAGGCTGAGGCCACCTCAGGGACCATTCCTCGAGGTTTTCAACGGAAGGGTACCAATTCAATGATACCTGAAGTGTCAGATGAGGATATGGACACTTTGGCATTTCAACCTGCACCGCAGGAACGAAATGAGTGCCGCAGCACTCTTGGCCGTGGCAAAAAACCAGCTCCTCGCATCACAGGCCCTAAACAAGACTCACTGTTTAAAAAAAAACAATTTTGATTTATTATTTTTGACGCATAATTGCTGTTGAGAACATAGTTCAATGGAACTGTAGGGGTTTCATAAAAAACTTAGATGATGTATATGAACTCCTTTATAAACATCAATCTAGTATTGTTTGCCTCCAAGAGACACACCTCAATCACAAGCAAAGTAACTTTCTGAGGCAATAGACTGCTTTTAGGAAAGATAGAGATGTCTTTGCTCATTCATCTGGCGGGGTTGCCATTGTGACCCGAAAATCGATCCCCTCCCAGTCCGTTAGACTGCTCACCAGCCTTGAGGCGGTTGCTGTCCGCGTTATCATTTTCGGTCGGCTGATTACTATATTTTCTTTATACATTCCACCGGATTATCGTCTGTCTACCTCAGAATTCGAGTCCCTGGTGGACGAGCTTCCGGAACCCTTCATCCTAGTCGGAGATTTAAATGCACACAACAAACTCTGGGGCTCTGGGAGAACCGATGCCCCTGGCCATTTAAATGAACAGTTCTTGGTATCGTCTGGTGCGTGTCTGTTTAACAACAAACAACCAACATACTATAACACCACACATAACACGTACTCACACATAGACTTGGCAATAGGTTCTGCGGTTCTTCTCCCACTCATTGAGTGGGAGGTGGACAAAAACCCGTTAGGGAGTGACCACTTCCCAGTAATCTTGAAGTGCCTAGACAAAGACCCCCACCCTGCAACCTCAAATAAAAGGTTTAAAAAAACCGCTGCAGACTGGGAGAAATTTAAGCAGAAATCTCAACTCTCACACACTTCCATAGAACACTTGGGTATTGATGAAGCGTGTAGCTTGTCACAGCCCATATTCTTGATGCTGCAGAGAAATTCATTCCCCAGACTTCTGGTAGCAAAAGTAACCTAAAGCGACCCTGGTGGAATGAAGAATGTCGACAAGCGCGCCAGGCACAGAACAAGGCGTGGGGAATTCTTCGCAGATACCCAACTGCAGATAACCTTGTAGCATTCAAGCGCGCCAAAGCCATGAGAAGGCGCATTCGGCGTCATGCCAAAAGTAATAGCTGGAGGTCCTTCTTAAGCTACATAAATTCCTTCGCAGATACGCGAAAGGTTTAGAATAGGATAAGAAAACTTAATGGACAAAGGACATATAACTTACCCCTTGTTAACACCACTGGTCACACCTTAGAGGACCAGGCAAATGCGCTGGCGCAACACTTTGTATCTCAAGCTCCTCACATTACACAAGCACATTTATGCACTACAAAAAGTCTGCTGAGCAGAAGTCCATACGTGACCACAAACAATCGAATGACTCCTATAACTGTCCGTTCTCTCTTCACGACCTCATGACTGCGTTGGCCGGTTGCAAGGCTTCTGCGCTAGGTGCAGATAACATTACGTACACCATGGTCAAACACCTTCATACAGACACAATTCATACTCTCCTCTTCTTGTTTAACAAGAAATGGCGCGTCGGGCACTTTCCTAAGAGATGGAAACAGGCTGTGATTGTGCCATTGCTTAAACAGGGAAAGGATCCTTCCTGCGTTTCAAGTTATCGCCCCATTGCCTTGACCAGCTGCTTGTGTAAGCTGTTCGAGAAAATGATTAACAGAAGGTTTTTATACTTCCTGGAATAAAATGGTATTCTCGACAGCTGCCAGGCAGGGTTTCGTTCGGGCAGGTCAACAATGGACCAACTTGTCGCTTTTGAATCCTATGTGAAAAATGCCTTCGTGAACAAACAGTATTGTATGTCTATATTTTTTGATCTAGAAAAAGCATATGACACTGCTTGGCGCTACGGCATCCTGCGGGACCTAAAATGTTTTGGTATTTGTGGAAATATGCTTAATGCCCTTCAAAGCTATTTGTCTGAACGAACATTCAGAGTGAGGGTCGGGGCTGCAGTATCTGCGCTGTATATGCAAGAAAATGGCGTTCCTCAGGGTGGAGTACTGAGTTGCACACTTTTCATAGTTAAGATGAACACCCTCGGAAAAGCTCTGCCCCGTACAATTTCTTACTCCATTTATGTGGATGATGTTCACATCAGTTTCCGGTTCTGTAATCTATTTGTGAGCGGCAGGTACAACTTGCCACAAACATGCTTGTAGAATGGACAGAAGAAAATGTCTTCAAGGTAAATCCTCAAAAGAGCACATGCATCCTGTTTTCGAAGAGGCGTGGTATTCACCCTCAGCCCACTGTCCTGCTCAATGGAGTAGCTGTGCCTGTGAAAAAGGAGCACAAGTTTTTAGGCATTCTGCTAGATGAAAAGATGTCATTTATTCCTCATATAAAGCTACTCAAAATAAAATGTATAGAGGCGATGAATATCCTAAAAGTCCTATCCCACCACTCCTACGGCGCAGATAAGCTGTGCCTGCTACGTCTCTACAACAGTTTAGTGAAGTCGCGGTTAGACCACGGAGCGTAGTATACGGGTCAGCTTCGAAAACCGCTTTAAAAATGCTTGAGCCTGTTCTGCACCTGGGGCTTCGCCTTTCGTCTGGAGCCTTCCGAGCAAGTCCTGCGCAAAGCCTATACGTGGAATGTGATCAGTGGTGCCTGGAAGACCAGTGCTTATACACAGACCTATTGTATGCTGTGAAGACAACATCTATAAAAAATCATCCTTCCTCACTTATTATCCACGACACCTCTGCCATGCACTTGTTTCTCAGTCGGCCCTCTATATCTCTGCCTTTCTCGTTGAGAGTGAAAGTGCAAGCTGAGGAGCTTGGGATTTCTCTTACCGAGACTTACAGAACTTCGATCACAGACCTTGTCGCTCCTTGGGAAATGTCCCCGGTTTCTTGTGATTTATCTTTTCGAGCCATTAACAAAAAAACTGCACCAAGAGTACTCGTCTTACAGCACTTCCTACATCTACGACACAAATATCCCTACACAACGTTTTACACAGATGCCTCCAAGTCTGCCCATTCTGTGTCATGCGCTGCACATGGCCCAAACTTTGCTATCACAAAGACAATGAACAAAAGTACCAGTATTTTCACAGCAGAGGCACACGGCATTTTAACAACTGTGGAACACACTACACAAAGCAGAATACACAGTTCCATTATTTTTACAGACTCCCAAAGTGTAGTACTAGCTCTTCATTCAGGAAAACCAATGAAGAATTTCATTTTAAATCGTCTTATAAAGTCCATAATGGCTGCCTACGCTCTAAAACTCACTGTAATAGTGTGCTGGGTACCTGGGCACAGCGGCATTTCGGGCAATGAAATTGCTGACCAGAATGCCGCTGTTGCGGCTCTCCGCAGTGTTGTAGATATCCCACATGTTCCCTACCTAGACATGAAGCAATTAATTCGGAGTAGGATTCTGAGGCGCTGGCAGTTACAGTGGGACACACAAATCGAAAACAAACTACACATTATAAAACCACAAATAGGGAAATACAACACAGACAAACGGAACAGGTTCACAGAAATATCAATATGTAGATTAAGGATAGGTCACACACATGCTACTCACTCATACCTTTTAAACGGAACAGCACCACCTGCTTGTGAGAAGTGCGGACGACGACTTACAGTTCTCCACGTATTGACTGAATGTTTGGCATACCATGAAGCAAGGAAACGACACTTCCCCGAGCTATACACCTGCACGATACCCTTACATCCATCTTTGTTTTTATCCGATCAACCCCCGATCAGAAGTGAACGCCTTTTAGCCTACCTCGCTGATATTGGATTTTTAGCACTCATCTCATACCATGTGTGACATCAGGGCCACCCGATGACAGTGAGGGTGGTTCGGAGAGTTTTCATAACAGGTTTCAGGGACGTCACTGCCATCGCTGGAGCTGGGCATGCTATGATGCCCCAGCACTGTCACACTTAAACGTCATCATCGTTACCTCTCATCTTAATCATTTTCCTTTTTTAGAGTAAGGGCCCTTTACACCCATCTATACACTATTTTTATCAAGTACATCAGCATCATCGCCATGGTATTTTAGCAATAAACGTGAACAAACATTGTCTTGGCGCTCTTTGGCCTCGAACGCCTTTGCGCCAATAAACACACACATAGTAGGGACTTTAAAGGAATATGACTGGGATTTGGTGGTTACCCTTGAGTTTGCTTTAAAGACAGAGAACATGAGAACATTGGTTGAGTCAAAAGCTTGTCTACGTCACCCCAGCAAAGGAACGTATGCCCTCGTTTGAGAGTACATATCTACGAAGGAATTGTAGAGATATTGATACGACCAAAGAAGCTGGGGATGCCACTTACCGGATTAAGCCTCTCAGCTTGAAGGTCGAAAAAGTTAAACATGCAGTCTAAAGTAACGTTCTTGAATTCTTCAAAAGTGTCCTGAAAGAAAGGTAGAAGAAGCTGTTGAATAAATCAGAATCGCGAGTTTAAGCCATATCTCTTGAGTGCAGCGGAGATTCAAGCGTTCGGTACCACAAGTGGATAAATGATATTGCAGAGGAGGCTGGTGCGAGGAACCTTGTGCGAGTTCGCCATCCTTACTTTGCCTTAGTGGTCAGAATGACTGGTTGTAGTGCAATTTCGGTGCATTACATAGTTTGTAACATAACCTTCACTAGTAAAGCCCTGCCAGCTTCGTCAAACTTGGAAATATTTCCATGCTTAAACCTGCAAATACCCTTTAAAAATCACGTCGCTTCATCCCCTTAAAACGTGTGTCTGCCATCGGTCACCTGAATTACGACGCCTGGGAAAGAGTATAAATATTACTTGGCTACGTACGCAGATGTTGTGTTTTTTACGTTATGGCGGGGCACAATATTCCCGATAATCAGGAGTAACGCAGTCACTCACATAAGGTTGTCAGGTGTCACAAACGGAACTGGGCTGTTAAGACCTCTGGCACAAGCACGGTCGCACGAACACGCCAGGATATAAACACGCGAAAATTGCCATGAGGGACCATGGAAACTGGTGGCAGAACATTACGTTTCAGTGAGCTTGGAAGGACTGAGAAGTTCGTGCGGTCGCAGAAAGGCAGCAATGTCATTTAATTGATTCCGCGCACATTTTGCACTATTTTTTGATGGTATCTAATTGCTTCAGACATATATATGACCCCCAGTCATTTTTGAGTTTCTTTCTTAGTTGTTAGGATTATCAATGTGCTTTCTCTGCACCAATGGGTGCTAAAAGAATACATCGGAGCCAACCGTGCATTACGATTGTATTGCGAAAGTACTAGCGAATTATGCTGTGCCAATTGCAGTTTAACTATATTAGCTGATTAAGGGCACGCCTAGTGAATAAACGGTGGCCTGCGACCAGGATACGCGTGTTCTAGAGATGTACTCAGTACTGAAGGAAAAATAATATTACGGTAATTTCAGCAGTAGCAGTTAAGAATACCGAGGGCAAATGGCAAACCTTCTCGCTCAGATTGCATAAAAGCTTGCTAATTCGAGAGGCACTGGACGCCGCCCCAGTTTGATTTATTGAAACTTAGAACTAATATTATAAATACAACTAACAGTACACGCTGTTTGGGAAGTAGCAGGGTATGCTGTTAAATATTTCGGAAGCACTGCAGACTTGGCCACGGAATTTACTGTGAATCAACGCTATCTTCTAGACGCAACTCATCGTCCTACTGTGCCACGCCAATGATGTTCACGAAAAGAAACGTGCCACGAAGAATGACGGCAGTCGGTGCTTCCAATGCTGCAAACGGAAAATCACGATCGACACCAGAATTGACTAGAAAAGCACGGCACGCATACCTTGCCAATCGGTCGTTTACGGCTATATACGCTAGTATTTGAACCTCCGAGGTTTGTGGTCTCTGAAATTACTTATAATGGTACGGGACACCTGGCGCTGCGTTATGGCCTCGGCACCGCCCGTGGTAACTCTGGCTATTGTGCTTTGCGAAGAACATCGGGAGGTAGTTTCTGGTGTGCGTATAGGTTTGTTGTCCTACTCCTAGGTATTTTAATTTGTGCAGTAGTTCCTTCAGCGGGATTTTACTGAAAACAAGTGAGAGATCTTGGCCGCGTACATGTTATCTCCCTGCCAAGTGGGTATCTACACAAAATGTTGGATGCTTTTGTCGATACGTGATACTTTAATCACATACGTTTATCTGGAAACCCTATCTTGTTGTGTGAGCATGAGCCTCTATCTGTTGTGTAAGTTTGTAGTAGTGTTAAACCACCATCTTCCATAATCTCATGCACGATCGACAATTTTTGTGTGGCAATTTATTACCCGGTTGTGCCATCATCACCACTTTTGCAGTAGGATACGCTTGCAGAAAGCTGCCCAGTTGGCAAGGAACGTGTATATATTTGATGAGACCTGTTTAAATTTGCCAACGTGGATAGATCTTGAGCATACCGAGCAACTAATCCTTAATTACGCTGAAATTACTGTTCATTACCGACATAAGGGAGAACTGCTTACGCGCAAAGAACAGTATGTGCCGGGAAGTCACCCAGCAGCTACTACATGACATAAAAATAAAAAGAGGGCAATGGACGAGGACAGACAAACACAGTAGACTTGACGAGTTCTCTCTACCGACTACTTTATTTCGAAACACTTTTTATCATATAAACATGCCTGTTCATCACAGACGCATCTGCGCACACACCCCCTGAAGAGCAAGCCACATGCGCTGCTACTGATTATAGCACAAGCAGTGAAAGTCAATCTCACGCAAATACAGCGACGACAGACTAACACAATCTGTGCATCTGCGCCACCATTTTTTATATGATATGCCTCCAAACATTCGCGTGCGACCGCATCTCTGCTGCGGCCCGGCCCCTTCAACTCAGAAAATAAAGACACATACCCACACACTCGGCAATTCCGAGCGATAGCTCATGTTCGCGGGCCGGGTCGTTGACACGGTGGCCGGTTTGTCCGATATAGGACTTGCCACAATCCAGTTGCAACTCGTAAATAACAGATACTGCACAATCCACATAACCCCTGGTGTCCTCTTTTACACAAGCCGCACTCTTTCCTGAATCTCCTGGAATGCGCGCACACAACTTCGACAGCTTGCGCGGCGCTGAAAAACGATACGCACATTGGGCCTGCTCACCAGTTTATTAAGGTTATGGGTCACTTTGTGGTCGTACGGCGTCACCTTTGTCTCGTGGCACTCTTTTGCCTTTGTTTCTCCCTCACCCTGCGTTTTATTTTATACAGCAGGGACCCCACAGCAGCCACCAGACTAGTATTCAGATAACCTGACGACCGCAACCTTTCCATCTGCTGATGAAAAGGGGAGAGGTAATGGAGGGGCGGCGCTTGGTCGCAAGGCTTTTGGAGGGCGGATTCTACACATAGCGAAGCAATTAATCGCTTTGCAGTCTTTGAATGGTGGGCCGAAGTGAACGCAGCATTGGTTTACGGGAGCGTGGTTTATAATCCCAACATACTTGAGTTTGCAACAAACTTTAAGACCTGAAATTTGGACCTGACCTTAGGCAGACATCTCGTGTGTAAAAGTTAAACCGTGACCCATCTCATTAAGCGCCTCAAATGTCATTAAATCCGCCACTAACCCAGTAAAATACTGCATTTCAAGAACAACAAAAAATCATCTACACATGTAAACACCTTTAGCACTTTGTTGTCATTAAGAACACTGTCCATATGCCTGAGTACAGCCGAAAAAAAGTGCAAAGTACTGGCGGCATACATGACCCAATACAGATACCACGTTTCTTAACATACAGCGTAACATACAGATACCGCGTTTCTTAACATACAACATATAACTGAAGGCATCTCCTATTGACCTTCACCCACTGTTGTCCTGCGCTTCTCGAGTCCATTCGTTGCTCCTAATACTGTTATTTCATCCCTACATCGAGTAAACGGCCGTCCCCTTCTTTTAGACCCGTCTATGCATGTTCATACTGTTACCCTGGGGGTTTCATCCTTGGTTAGTTTGTGTCGCGGTCAAAATTGCGACTTTAAGAACTCATTATATGTTGTCCTAATGATGGTGTTTTTTCACTTTTTTTTGTCGCGGGTAAATTTGTGCTACGGCAGGCTCTGCAATGTTCTGGTCATGTTCAGCGGATGTATGAGTCTCAAAGTTGCTTTTCGATTTTTCTTGTTCTTTCTCGGTTCGACGTTTTGCTTGTGGGCAATAATTGGGTAAAGATTTTTTGTTTTCCGTGATGTTAAGTCCGGACTACCTGCCTGTGTAGAACCCCGCCGAGAATTCTTAGGTGGCTGTTCTGTGTAAGGATATTCGTATGCATTTTTAGTGCGATTTTTAACTTGGCCGCGTGGCGCCTTCTGCCGTTTACGAAAGCGAGCTTACAGCGGAGACATAACCGTTGGAATATTGAAAAGCATTTGGAAACCTTGTTATTAGACGCTATATAGTGGGTTTCCCCTTCCCTAGGGATCCCCCCCTAGAGAAGGGTGTTGCCCCCTAGAGAAGGGTAGCAGAGAAGCGTTGGAGGGGGCTGCAGAAAGTTAGGTCGGCAGATGAGATCAAAAGGTTTGCAGGGATAAATATGTCGCAGTTAGCGCAGGACCGGTATAATTGGAGAATAATAGGAAAGCCCCTTGCCCTACAGTGGGCGTAGATAGGCTGGTGGTGATCATGATGATGATGAGTGGGCTTTATCTTAACTATTTTCTGCTTATTATCTATGCCGTCCTTGATTCCTCAGAGTCCGGCGTTATTCTTTTGTTCCCTGTTGTAGTTCGGTCACCCACTGTTGATGCTGGCATAAGTACCGGTGCAAAACAGGGCGTGGTGGATCAGTAGGTAAGACGTCGCGCTATGAGCCCAAGGCCTCTGGTTGAGTTACCGGCAGCGGCGTCGTTTTTTCTGATGGAAGCACAAAACAAAAACGCAAGACTGTCGAGAATCCTGAAGCAGTTTAAATTCTTACAGAGGCTTCGACGGTGACGTGCCTCGTAGCGCGCGAGTGCCTCGCGGCATGAATTACGGGATATTTATATTTTTGATCTACTGGTGGAAACCTGCTTTGGTGATGACGTGTTTTGCGGGCGCAGCAGGGGACCGTGTCTGCCGAGCATGCTGCCACAGATTGGGCTTAAAACAAACTTCAGCGCTCATGCGCGACACTTGGTGAAAACGCGTGTCCTTTATTTCGTATCCGAAGTGGTATCATTGTCCTCCCTTCAAAGCTTCTGGAGCGGTATTACCGCATTACAGGTTCATCAGAGACCTCGAATCTTACTGCCTGCGTCGTAGCTTCTGAGTGGGTGGCTGACGAGCTCGGCTGATAGCGGACGGCTTCGAGCCACGGGGTAATCGAAAATGAGCCTAGTAACGCTATCGCGTTAAAAAGACGGCGGCCTGTGATAAGAAGCGCACCAGGCGCTATGTCGTTGTGCAATACCTGTTGTTTACGAGTTGCGACTGGATTGTGGTAAGCCTTGGTATGCCCAAACCGACCGGTATATCAACCACCGGGCCGGCGAGTATGAGCCGTCGCTGACGAGTCGTCGACGTGAGCACTTTAATGCGCATTGCGCAGTGTGTGGGTGTGTGCCTTTATTTACTGAGTTGAAGGTCTGGGCCGCCGCAGTGATGATGTCTCACACGAACATTCGCAGGTTTATCACATGATAAACAGGAGACAGAATGTGAGTCAGACGTCGCTGTATTGGCTGGAGAGTAACCTTTGCCTATTATAGCGTAATCGGTAGCAGTGCATATGGCTCACTTCTCGGCTGGTGTGTCCCCATCGCGCCTGTACTGTACCTGCATTGGTATTCTAAGAAGTGTTTCGAAAGAAAGCAGTTGGAAGTGAACTTGAGTGGTTGATTGTAGGGTTGAACGCGCCGACGCAACGCAGGCAATGAGGCACGCCGTAGTGGAGGGCTCCGCATTAATTTTCACCACCTGGGGATCTTTAACGCGCACCGAAATTTGTGCACACGGGCGTTTTTGCTCTTCGCCTCCATCAGATAAGCGACCGCCGCGGCCGGAAATTGAACCCGCGCCGTCGTGCTCAGTAGCGCAACTTCTTAGCACTGAGCCACGGCGGCCGGTTGGGAGTGAGCGCTCGTCCAGCCTACCATGTTTCTCCGTCCTCGTTCTTAGCGCTGTTTTACTGCGAAGCAGTATTGTCTCCCCCATCTCGCTCCCCCCCCCCCCGGGGGTTTTCATTACGGTGAAGCACATTTAATCGGTGCTGCTCCGGGACTCCTCCTCGCCACCGCCGATTATCGCAACGATTATTCCCCTCTCCACCACTGAGGCTTCTTTTACAAGTTGTGTAGTCGGCTGACAGCGGTCGTAGTGCCCTTATGAGATGATTGCGGGGAATCAACGCCAGCAGAAATGGGTGTCAAGAAGGCAGAAAGCCACCGCCACCGCCGCCGCCGAGAATGTAGCCGCGGGCGTTGCCACTTCAAATTCCACCTCGCCCACTAGATGCGCGCCCCAGCCGGTTGAAAACAACTTGCCCCGTTGAAATGCCGGCGGGAGCACATTACTCTTTTTAAAGCAAAGCGTTTTACCTCTACCCCCCAAGGGTTCTTTCGCGACCGTTGGTGTCAACAGAAAACTCCCGCGAACAAATAAAAGAACTTCCTGGCGCCGCCAGGAATAGCACCTGGGACTAATAGAGTACCAAAGCGAGAGCCTGTTGTCTTACCGATTTAACTACGAGCCCAAGCGGAGACGGGGAAGGCAGGTGATGTACTCACCGAGCCCATATACGGGTTTACCCCCTGCATTCTCGCTGAATGCAACGTGATAGCGTCACGCGACCTTTCAGGCCACTGTGCGCTCCGCCCACAGCACGTATACCGGCCCTGCGAGCGCCTTGCGGGTGTTCTAGAAATTACAAAATTAAAGGACGCTCACACCAACGCATGCCATCTCACTTCTAGTACGCCAATGTCCTAAAGCCTGATCCCTCCAGTGTTCACGCAAGAAATCACAGCTCCTTGTCGTCCACCCTCACAACAAACGACACATCAAGAAACACATTCAAATACTCTTTGATGGCCAGCACAAAATGTAACTCCGCTAGATGTACTCCCGGACTCTTGGCGACAAGAACGAAAGATTCTCCCTTTCCTTCACAATATTGTTACGGAGAGGAATACGTGAAAATGAAGGTGTATTTCACACACACAGGAAAGCGAGCACCACGTTGATCTTAGCCCGAACCTCTTCTTCTTCCCAGCTGAGTCCTAGCACATGTCCGCAATGCTTGGGGCTATGTACTGACACTTCGTTCTTTGGCTACTGACACACTGTAACATAACCACCGCGGCAAAAAGCGCCGTCTCGGTGCTTCCTAGGGCGATGTTGTGCGAGGGCGATGGTACGGCTTGAGGCGGGAAGCGTGGACAATGTATGTTTTGCCGGTGCCAAGGTGGTAAGTTGGCGAAGGGGCGGCTTGAGAGATTTCGTAGGTGACTGGGGTCACTTGACGGACCACATGGTAGGGTCCCGTGTAAGGGAACAGCAGTTTTTCAGAGAGCCCCACGCGGCGGGACGGCGACCACAGAAGAACAAGAGACCCAGGTGAGAACTGGAGGTCTCGGTGGCGGGAATCATAAAGCGCCTTTTGGGAAAACTGCGATGAGCAGAGGCGAGAGCGGGCAACTTGTCGAGCATGGTCGGTACGGTCAACTGCGGCTCGGGCATATTCGGAAGTTGGAACTGAAGGCGGCAAGAGAGTGTCCAGTGGCAAAACAGGCTCGCGACCGTAGAGCAGGTAAAAGGGAAAATATCCAGCGGTGTCGTGACGAGACGAATTGTACGCAAATGTAACGTACGGTAACGCCACGTCCCAATCACGATGGTCGTCGGAGACATACATTGAGAGCATGTCGGTAAGTGTTCTATTGAGACTCTCAGTGAGACCATTCGTCTGAGGGTGGTAAGATGTCGCGATCTTGTGTTGCGTTGAGGAAGAACGAAGAATATCGGCGACAACGCGAGACAAGAAATAGCGGCCCCGATCAGTAAGGAGCTGACGAGGAGCGCCATGATGAAGGATGACGTCTTGGAGAAGAAAACCGGCAACGTCGGAGGCACAGCTGGTGGGCTGGTGGGGAGAGCGCGTGTAATTGCGTAACGTGTGGCGTAATCAGTGGCGACCGCGATCCACTTGTTGCCCGAACTGGGTACCGGGAAAGGACCAATTAAGGAGATCGACGCCTACACGAAAAAATGGTTCGGTGGGTATGTCTACCGGTTGGAGAAGGCCTGCTGGGGATGTCGTAGGCTTTTTACGGCGTTGGCAGAGGTCGCAAGAGGCCACATAACGCCGTACAGAGCGATAAAGGCCTGGCCAGAACTAGCGACGACGGACACGGTCGTAGGTGCGGGAAACTCCGAGGTGGCCTGCAGTGGGTACGTCATGGAGTTGCTGGAGCACGTCCGAGCGCAGTCGTTCAGGTAGTACCGGAAGCAACTCTGGACCCTCGGGGCGGATGTTGTAGCGATAGAGGACCCCATTGCGTAACTTAAAGAGGCGCAGTGAAGGGTCATGGGAGCCAGAGTTGAGATGGTTCATAATTGCGCTGAGAGATGGATCGCGGCGCTGCTGGTCCCCAAGGCGTACCAAATCCGTTATTGCGAGCACATTACTTGAGTTTCTTGAAACGGCAAGGTCGGGGTTGTCAACCGGGTAACGGGGCAGCCAATCGGCGTCTTGATGCAAGCGGCCGGACTTATAAATTATGGTGTACGAATACTCCTGCAGACGCAGAGCCCAGCGACCTAGGCGTCCTGTGGGATCTTTAAGAGAAGAAAGCCAACAGAGCGCGTGGTGGTCGGTTATCACCGAAAAGGGGCGTCCATACAGATACGGGCGAAATTTGGCTACAGCCCACACCAGTTCTAAGCACTCCCTCTCCGTGGTTGAGTAGTTCTGCTCAGCGGACGTCAGGAGGCGGCTGGCGTATGCAATAACACGGTCTCTACCGTTCTGTCGCTGAGCGAGGATAGCGCCAATGCCATGTCCGCTAGCGTCAGTCCGGACTTCGGTGGCGGCAGTGGGATCGAAGTGGGCCAGGATAGGTGAAGTGGTGAGAGCGGATATCATTTTAGCAAACGCTTCTGCTTGAGATGCACCCCAATGAAACTCAGCGTCCTTTTTAAGAAGGTCTGTCAGAGGGCGCGCAATGTCAGCAAACCCCCGTATTAAACGCCGGAAGTAAGAGCATAAGCCAATAAAACTGCGGACGTCCTTGGATGAGCGAGGCTCGGGGAATTGCTTGACTGCGCGTACTTTGTCAGGGTCGGGTTGAACCCCGTTATTGCCAACAAGATGGCCAAGGATGGTTATCTGGCCGCGGCCAAAGCGACATTTTTTTGAGTTTAGCTGTAGGCCCGCACGTCGAAATATTATGAGGATGTCTGAAAGGTGCTGAAGATGCGTTTCAAAAGAGGGTGAAAACACTATCACATCGTCCAGGTAGCACAAGCATGTTGACCATTTGAAACCCCGAAGAAGAGAGTTCATCATTAGCTCGAACGTTGTGGGAGCATTGTATAGTCCGAACGGCATTACTTTGAACTGGTAAAGGCCATCTGGTGTGACGAAAGCGGTCTTCTCTCGGTCCAACTCATCAACAGCTATCTGCCAGTAGCCAGATCGAAGGTCAATAGAAGAGAAATATTTAGCACCCTGTAAAAAGTCGAGAGCATCGTCAATCCTGGGTAGGGGGTAGACGTCTTTTTTTGTAATATGATTAAGATGCCGGTAATCAACGCAGAATCGCCAGGTGCCGTCTTTCTTTTTTACTAGCACCACTGGTGAGGCCCAGGGGCTGCACGAAAGCTCGATAATTTCCTTGGAGAGCATCTTGTCAACTTCGGCTTGGATGACGTCCCGTTCAGCGCGAGATACCCGATACGGGCGCCTGTGGATGGGGATGGCGTCACCGGTGTCGATTCGATGAGTCACGAGGGTAGTTCGATCCACCACTGGATTGTCCAAGTCGAAGATGTCACCATACGAAGCCAAGAGCTCACGGAGAAGGTGTACTTGATCTGGGGAAAGGTCAGGGTTAATCATAGCGTGGAATTGAGTGGAGGGCGGAGGTGTAGTGGACGAAGTGGGCGAATGGGATATGGGGTCTACGGTAAAAGCAGAAATATGGAAATTGGAGACCGGACAAAGAGTAGCGACAGTCATTCCCTGAGGAAGAACCTGGGTGTGGAATGCGATGTTCATGAAAGGCAAGGAGACTGATTTTGCTGTATGGAGACAATAGTATGGGGAAGGGCGACGTTTCGGGTGAGTAGAACGTCAAGGACAGGCGCAACGACGTAGTCTCCATCGGGGACGGGCATGCTTCAAGAGAGAGGGACATAAGTAGCGGCTTGAGGCGGCAGGCGAACGTGCTCATCAGAGCGTAAGTGGAGGGAAGGTGGGGCGTGGTCGTCGGAGGAAAGTGGGAGCTCAAGTCGAAGCAGACCCGTCGAACAGTCGATTAGTGCGGAATGGTCTGAGAGGAAATCACGGCCGAGAATGACGTCATGAGGGCATTTGCCCAGAACAAAGAACATCACAGTGACGGGGTGACCAGCTATGCTCACTCGGGCGGTGCACATACCCGCGACAGCCGAAGTTCCTCCGTCAGCAACGCGAACGTGCGAAAGGGCAGGGGTGAGTACCTTGCGGAGACGAGAGCGCAGCTGTGCACTCATGACGGAGATGTGAGCACCAATGTCGATTAGGGCATTAACAGGGACGCCATCAATTTCAACTGCTAGCAAATTGTCTTCAGTCGGCAACGTCAAGAGAGGGTTTGCGTGGTCGGTCGTTGATGCAGCGTCACCTCCGGGAGCTGCATCAGCTAGTTTCCCGGAGATGAACGGCGAGAGTGGTGCGGGGAAAGTCGACGAGGTTCCGGAGAGCGGGACGGGCGACGGCGTTGGGAGGTTGTAATCTCCGGTGGACATCTGCTTGTAATTGGGTCTCAAGGTGGGGCTGCGAGCGATAGTAGGTCGGGCGGTGTCCATCGTTGCGGCGGGAGTTGTCCCAAAAGGTACTCTTGGAGGACCAGCAGTTCCGAAAGTAGCGGGTGACGTGCCCAACACGCCTGCACGTGAAACAAATCGGCCTGTCATCCGGAGTTCTCCATTCAGCGGGGTTTTGATAGCGCGTAGGGCCCTACACATTGCGGGGTCCGGGTGGGGCATAACTGCGGCGGAGAGCAGGAGTTACGGCGCACACTGGCTGGAAGCCCATGTTGGTAATTTCGTCACGAACGACAGCTTGAATGAGCGAAATGGCTGGAACAGGGCTGGTGACGGCATGGGGCATAGTTTCGGCAGGAGCTGTCGTTTCAAGTTCTCATTGTACTATCTTTTGTACGGTGGGCTCTAGGGCGTCGCGGTAAGAAGGCGCGGGCGAAAACGACTGAGGGGCTGGTGCGTCGCAAGAAGAAGTAGCAGCGGTGTTGGGCAGCCGTTGGAACTGCTGCGTGATGCACCGGCTCTTCGCATGCTCGAAGCGGCGGCATTCTTTCAGGATAGCATCGACTGTCGTACAGTCCTTGCATATTAGCAAGTGAAAGGCGTCATCAGCTATTCCTTTGAGCACATGCCCGACCTTGTCCTGCTCGTTCATGCTCGCATCGACCTTACGGCAGAGAGCCAGAACGTCGTGGATGTAGGCGACGTACGGCTCGGTCGACGTTTGGGCACGGGAGGCAAGTTCCCTTTTTGCGCGTAGCTGGTGGGCGACAGGGTTGCCGAACTCTTCCAAAAACTTGGCTTTACAAACGTCCCAGCTGGTGAGCGTGGATTCATTCGTCTCATACCAAGTGAGGGCCGTACCTCTGAAGCAGCAAGGGAGGTTGGCGAGCATGATAGTGGGGTCCCAACGGTTGTGGGTGCTGATCCGCTCGTAGTGCTTGATCCAATCTTCGACGTCGACGTTGTCAGTGCCGGTGAAAAAACCAGGCTCGCGGGGCTGAGTAACGACGACCAGCGGAGTCGCCGACTCGCTGAGCGGAGCCATGGTGGCAGGGTGAATATGACGCCCGCTGCGGAGTAACGTGATAAAGGGTCACGAAGCCTCGAGGATTTGAGCGCCAAGACGAGAGGTAAGGGATGGCGGGCAACCTCTACCAAGATGTTACGGAGAGGAATACGTGAAAATGAAGGTGTATTTCACACACACAGGAAGGCGAGCACCGCGTTGATCTTAGCCCGAACCTCTTCTTCTTCCCAGCGAAGTCCTACAACATGTCCGCAATGCTTGGGGCTATGTACTGACACTTCGTTCTTTGGCTGCTGACACACTGTAACAATATGAACCCCTCACACGACGGGGGTTGCCGACAAGGACGGGCTGAAGCGCTCAACCGCATCCTAGGTGGCGATCATGAAGTTGTCTACACAGACGCCTCCAAACATCGAGAGCAGCAGTACGCCATCATCGTGACTACCTCTAGAACTAACCTCCTTGCGTGTGCCCCACTCAAGTCCCAAGACATGACGGCAGCAGAAGAGGCAGCCACCGCCTTGGCTCTCACTCAACCAGGGGTTCGGAATGTAGTCACCGCTTCCCAAAGCCTACCAAAATTACCAGTCGGGTTGGGTGTCCAGACCTGCACGGCGTGTTCTAAAAAACACTCTCCAAACGGTTCCATTCAGCTCATCTAGACACCCGCTCACGCTTCAATGGAGGGCACCGAACACGCCACCAACAAGCCTGCGCTTTTACCCCCCCCCCTCCCCTTCCTGGCTATGAAGCTGCACGAAGACAGTCACCCGCTCGTCACGTTCAGGGACATAACCCAGCATTATCGCCTTCAGAGACAGACCCTACCTTGGCCTTACCCTGCCCCTTCCAGAAAGCAACAAACCACCCTACGGCTCATACAATCCGGCTCCTTCCCACACCCGACGTGTCTTCCCTTAATGCACCCGAATCGCTATGACGCTGAATGTAAATTTTGCTCAGAAGTAGGAACACTCCACCACATAATCGGGGTGTGCGACTATAGCCCTGAGCACCCTCCTATCGTTCCGTCAACTACACAACAAAACCAATAGGAGATGCTGCTGCCCAGCCCATCTCCGCCTACCCAGCTTCAGCTGGTGGACAGGTGGCGCGCACTGTGGAGAAGGAACCATTCCCCTGGGCCGCACTCTGGGCCATTCAGAAATCTGAATATAAGTATTTCTTTCTCTTCATCCTGCTCCTCCTTCCTTCTATGCCGCCGATCTCGTCGCCTCCGTCCGCGGCGGCAGAAACGGAGAAGTGAGATCGTCGAACACAGGGTTTGATCTTCCTTTAATTTTTAAATGCAGAACATTTCTTTAACTCACGATGTCACCCGGCGTTGTCGGCGTTGGCGTGCCTCGGCGTCCGCAACAGCTGTTCCAGGTGCGCCCTCTCCCCCACTCCTCCTCTCCCGCATCACGCTACCCTCCTCGCTCTCAATAACAGGTCCGCACCCCTCCCCCTACACTATATAAAAAAATAATACTTACCGGCGCGTGGTTTCGATCCCACGACCCTACGGGCGGAACGCAAGGTACATGGTGCTCTACCCACTGCGCCACAAAGCCGACACAGAATGGAACGCTACGAACGCGCCTTACATCCTTGACTTATTCAAACTACGTCAAGAAGCTGCTGATAGAATGCATTCACTACCTGTGGGCGGAACGCGAGGTACATGGTGCTCTTACCACTGCGCCACAAAACCTACACAGAATGAAAGGCTACGAACGCGCCTTATATCTTTGACTTATTCAAACTACGTGAAGAAGCTGCTGATTCAACGCATCCACTACCACCAACTCCCCAAATACTAAACGTTAACGCAATACACCCACCAGCTATGCGACGCATTTACTCGAGTCCCCGTTGCGGGGAGATGGGCCCTTTTTTTAGCTTGAAAGCCCTTGCGAGCAACATTGTCGCATCGGCGGCCCTCGTTTTCCGGCTGGTCCTAGTTCTTCTGGCGGAAGGATAATAATACATCGCAGTACGGTCGAACTTAGTCTTTCTCTCTCCATTCGGCAGTATATTTCGCGCCTATTTAGGTGCCCATTCCCCGTTGCCGGTTTAGGTGTGCACGGGTCTGGGGTGAAGGGGGGGGGGGGGGGGCGCATGCTCAGCAGGGCTTACTGCCGCTACCGAAGACATACCCGTTGGGTGGTGGGAGATTTAAACATGGCAGTCTCATGGGTCACTGGGCACAGTGAGCTGTCCTCCGCAATTGAGCGTTTTGGGTCTGGGTTAGTGTTTGGCACAGTCAATAAGATGCCTACGACTGGGCAGCAAAAGGGACACCCACGTGTGTGTCCACTAGCATAGAGGTCGAAGGCCTCGAGGTGTTAACTCGCTTTGGGACGGACGCATGCCGCTCGCTTGGAGGAAGAAGAGCGGGAACTTAAGAAGTGTCAGCCCGAACAGAACCGTGAATGGGCGCGAAAAGCACGGAAAGCCGTGGCCGCCGCCGTTGCCACCTTAAGTTCCAGCTGGTCCCATTTTCTGTTTTTTGTTGTATATGAAACAGCATGAATGATCCATTATATTAGGTTGAGTTCAAGGGTTACAATCAGTACAAATCCCGGCGCATGAATTCCCAAAGGCAATAGATTCCCCGGTCGGTACATGAACAACAATAAGTTGTATGCTTACCTTTTTGTTTATGCTTTGGTGCTTCTTGTAGCAAAACCGAATTATGACGCACAGCGTGTTTGCCACCTGTTAAAAAGACGTAGCATGAAACTAGCCCGCTAGGGTCTCGTTAAACAGGTTGCCTCAACATTTTCAGAAAAATATAAGGAGGGAGCTTGTTGGAAACTTGTTTTGTAAAATTATTATAACTAGATTGCAATTGCAACATGGCAACGCTTAAAACGAACTTTTTTGGGTGAGAGTGGTATAGTTGAGGCGAATGAGTCATGAGAGTGAGACAGAACTTTCCTGTGAGGTTGTTTGTAAGGAACGCAAGTAATCCTTCTTAAACGGCGGCCAGCAGCGTTTTTTTGTTTTTGTTGTAGTTCTTACCTGCAGTTAAAATAGAACCTACAATGCATTGCTCTGGCCACTCCCTCTACATTTCTTGGTTCTTGAGGTATGAAAGGGAAATAAAGAAATGAAAACAATAAATAAATAAATAAATAAATATATGAATAAATAATAAATAATAAATAATAAATAAATAAATAAACAAACAAACAAACAAACAAACAAATAAATAAATAAATACCTTTAGCGAAAAGGAGTAGCCAGCCGGCATTCATATAAGACGTCAACCTCTCCTATTTTTTCACCACGTAATAAAGAAGAAGAAAAATATTGGAGCTGAAGAATCTTTCAAGCGAGAAATAAAATGTAATAGGATTAGCTGATGTAAGAAGAAGAGTACGGCATTCAATATCAGTCGTATATTTTGGTAATAAAGCACCCAGAAATCATAACCCCTCCGCATAAGCATTACAACGGTTGAACGCGAAGCTTTCTCGTGATGGATTTTTTGTTTAGCCAATTCCACACGGCGAGTGTGTTTACAATGGAGGTAAGCCGCACTTTTCTAGAATAACCGCAGCAACTGTGGGGTATGCACTGCGTACGCCTGATCTTTAGAACTTAAACAACAGCGCAAAAGACAAGGACTAGGAAAGAAGCACAGACAAGCGCTGACAGACAACTGAGCGTAATTTATTGCGGCTCGCTTATAAATACGCTTGTCACACATAAAATACACAAAAAACAGAAGATTTACACAACCATGAGAAAACGTAATCACGTCTTGTCGCATCTACAACCACACGTTTACCCATTAAGGTAATTTATCTCTTTTTGTGTTAAAGCGACCGACGGCTTGCTGACGCATTTATCTTTCTTCATCGCAATCTCGAACGCTTCGTGTATCTCCCTCGTGTCTGTATCTCTGTACCGCTTCAAAATGGCGCAGTCACCCAGAAAGGGCACACAGCCGCATGATGTGCAATGAAGAGCGAGGTTGCTTCCCGTGCGTGTCTTCATCGAGTTGGCGTGTTCACGCAGCCGGGCATTCACGCATCTTCCAGTCTGCCCAATGTACAGTCTTTAGTCTTTATCAAAATTTTGTGGGCCACGGCGACCGTGGCCGGAGCAAGCGCGCGGCCAAGTAGGGGCGCTGCGCTTGCCGCGGTCGGCTGGTTGCGCGGCTAAAGAGAGCGAGGGGAACCTTTGCTCTTGCTTTTGTAGTGTGTCCGGCGCGACAAGGGCTGCGCAAAGTGCCTGCGCTGAAGCGAAGTGCGCCGGCTCAGAGAAACCGGCCTCGCTGCACTTGCCGCGCTACGAAAGGAAGCGAAAAAGTTACCCTCACTCTCTTTAGCCGCGTAACCAGCCGGCAGTGGTAAGCGCAGCGCCCCTGCTCGGCTGCGCGCCTGCTCCGGTCACGGTCGTCGTGGCCCACAAAATTTTGACAAAGACTGTACGAGCGACCGCAACGAAGGGGAATGTCGTAAACAACTCCTTTGGTGCACTCCGTGAAGCGTGTGGCATCATTCGTGGTGCACGTTCTTCGATCTTCATTATGCGACTCAGCATTCACTTTGCCGCACAAGTTACCCAACTTGTTTTTTGCTGAGAAGACAACATTCACGCCCGCCCGGTTTCCTACTTTCTTGAGCCGATGCTGAGTCGCATAATGAAGATCGAAGAACGTGCACCACGAATCATGCCACACGCTTCACGGAGTGCACCAAAGAAGTTGTTTACGACATTCCCCTTCGTTGCGGTCGCTCGTACATCGGGCAGACTGGAAGATGCGTGAATGACCGGCTGCGTGAACACGCCAACTCGATGAAGACACGCACGGGAAGCAACCTCGCTTTTCATTGCACACCATGCGGCTGTGTGCCCTTTCTGGATGACTGCGCCATTTTGGAGCGGTACAGAGATACAGACACGAGGGAGATACACGAAGCGTTCGAGATTGCGATGAAGAAAGATAAATGCGTCAGTAAGCCGTCGGTCGCTTTAACACAAAAAGAGATAAATTACCTTAACGGGTAAACGTGTGGTTGTAGATACGACAAGACGTGATTACGGTTTCTCAAGGTTGTGTAAATCTTCTGTTTTTTGTGTATTTTATGTGTGACAAGCATATTTATAAGCGAGCCGAAATAAATTACGCTCACTTGTCTGTCAGCGCTTGTCTGTGCTTCTTTCCTAGTCCTTGTCGTTTTCTGTTGTTTAAGTTCAGAATGAACCAACTGGCCCCAGTCGAGACTATAATTCTGATCTTTAGGTGTGGGCTGTATGGCGTGAATTATCACCTGCTCCTTGGCATAGAGCGAGGACTTTTTCAAGGAGTTCAGCCTCGAAATGTGACATTAGGCCTACGTCCGGAAACTCAAAAAGCGACGTTAGGCATAAAGTCCAGCGGCTAGCAGCCTCACGGCATGCAGAGCAACGTCATTGTCATCGTACGTGGAGCTGTGTACGGCCGCCGACGTTCACCTCAGAACATGACCTCAGTCCTGTATACGTCGCGCCGTTGCATGCCTGCGTAACCTTCTCCCTATTCTGCACATCGACCTTTAGCGGATGAGGCCTAACGGAGCTTCCGGCAAGCCCCGCCGGGAAGCATTTGATTTTTTTCACTTCCCCCACGATCACCATCATCATGTGAAAAAGTTGGCATTTTCGTGTACGGACATTGCCATTGAAAGCCTAAACGCTTCGCTTTGAAAGGGCGGCGGTTTGGGCCAATTTTTATATTTGATAAAAAAGAACAGAAACTGAAACACTGTAAAGCAAAATTCAAATGGTAGCCAGTGTAAAGAGCACGTACACGTAACGGTAGTAAATATTATGCAGCAATGTTTTGGTTTTTTTGAAAAGCTCATGCTGGTATGCACAAACAGATCGAATTTGTAAAAAGTAAATACGCAGGTTTGAATTTACGTGGAATACTTCAGAGAAAAAGGGGTACGGAATATGGTACGACAAGGCCTGGCTGGGACTGTGGAAAAGTTAGCCGGATTTGCTAACGTGATACTATCATTAGATATGCGAAGAGAAAACCCGTCAAGATAATCAATACGAAAAAAAAAGTTTCTGCGTTTTTGCAGCCACCCCTTTCCATAGGGACGACTTCCTGTGCAAGCCGGGTGAACGTCCGAAGCGTTGTAGTCCCAAACAAGGGCCGAGCGCCAGGCCGGGTAGTCGCTTGTACCTATTTTACCGGTAGGTTCCCGGAGCCACCAAGCTACACGAATCCACATGGTGCCTTCCACAGCCACGGTGGACGCTCAACACGCAACCGCCTGTGGCCGGACATGCCGCCAGACTCTTTAACCCCCTGGCGGCGTGCCCCGCTAGATGGACAAGGGTCAGGGGCCCCTCACAAGGGTAAAGGCAGCTTTCCAGGCGTGCATTCCCCTTTCAAGGGCCGCACTCGACCAGGATGCCTGTACCCATTAAAGAAACCGGTGGGTGCCCGGCGGTACCAGTATTCGAACCCAGTACCTCCCGCATATGAGGCGAGTGCTGTACCTCTGAGCCATCGCTGAGGTTTAAAACTTACGACCCCTTCCACCGGGGCATTTCCCGACAAAGTGGGGTAACTTCCCAAGCACGATATCACCGATTCAGGGGGTGCATGTACCAATTCTACTGGTTGATGCCCAGCGGTACCGAAGTGCCCACCTAATTCTCGTACCCCATGGTACAAACCAGTGTGGTGTTACGGTTGCCATTATACTGCATCTCCCGTACGGGGGGCGCCTGTACTCATTTTTATTCTGCTGGGTGACCAGAGGCTCCTGAGGGACCTGCCACGTCTGCCGCAGTGGTGGTGCGTGTTCAAGCCTTTTATCCCCTGCCGAGACAGGGGGTGCTTGTACTATTTGAACTGGTGGAGGCCAGCGGTCCCAGACCCCGCCCGAAGGGTTTCGAGGGACCTACCACACGGCCCCCATGGCTGCTTGTGGTCAAGCTCATAATGTGATATTCATCAACCGATTCATCACGGCGCGAGTGGTATTCTTAACCCGCGCCACCAGCGCGGGTGATGAATATAGTCATCACCATTCAAGAAATATACTAACTGAAGAAGCCACACGGTAACAAAATAAAATAGAGATTCAGTTTTTTCTAAATCCACACCCCTGGGCATTTGTGCTGAACGTTTGTGCAGGAAGTGTAGGTGCTGGACAAGGTCAAAATAAGTTTTCTGACGGCGGTTTTCAATTGGTTGTCATTAGACGGCGAGGCGCAGAATATTGGTATGACTAAGAAGAGAGGCGCCTAAACTATACAAAAGGTGTAACGGATAGTAGCAAGCATTAGAGAACAGGGAGCAGGGCTTTTGGATAACGCCTCTGAAAAATGCGTGCTCTGACAATAGGGACTGAAGACACTCTGAATTACAATGTAATGTGGATAATTAATCAGCAGTAGTAGTATGCGGAAGAGAACCAAGAGAAGAAAGAAGGAAAGAATAAAGATCACCTCGTTCTCGAACGCAGCGATATAAACTGGTAACGAAAGCGGAGCCAATGTATGTCGAAATGAATTAACAAATCAAAGTCAGAGAGTCATGTTGAGAACTAAGCTGATGGTAAAAAAACACCCCAAAAACGGTGGACACCGATAGTCACCGATGAAGAAACATGGTATTCGTTCGGTTTGAATGCATGTACCGAGAAGAAAATTTGAAATATTATGAGCGATGCGGTGGTTAAAGTAGCAGAATTAATCTGTACACAATTCTGTAATAACACCTTTGGGCGAGGACATGGTACGTAAATGACTGTCTTCTCACCCAAACCTAATGTTCTCGCAAAGTAAAGCTCTCCCAATACGAAAATTAACACGCGGACAAAGCTATAGGAGAGACGATACACACTCTAGACCTTCAACACAGTTTATGCCACAGAGATACAGAAATACGCGCACATAGGCATGATACGTGGAAAACAATCAATAAAACGCCGTGAAAAAGAAACAAAACGATACCGCAAATGTCACAGGACGTAATTAGTCCGACACGTGTATACGGTAATCACGCGTCACCCATGTTGAAGCGGCAACCGCTCTCCGAAAAAATGGATTTCTTTTGCAGGCATATTCAAGGACGGTGTAACTGAGGCATGACTACAGTGTAACTCCACAACACCATTACGTTCGTCTTCATAGCTGTACATCCCAAATTAGCAGTAAGACAAAAACTGCCATCCTTACAGATATCCGTGGTGCGCCACAAGGCCCAGTCCTCACGCTCAAGCAGTGCATCCCGTAGCGACGAAACACAGCCATAATCTTTGTAGCCGTTCGTACGTGCAGAACTGTAATCGCTAACTGTAATCGTACAACTGTAATCGCTAACGTTCCTTATCTGTATTTCCACCCTTCGTTTGATATGCCTGTAGTAACAGGTGCGACACACGAAGTCTGTGGAGGGAGCCTGAACTGTTGGGAGCTGACTGGATCAGGCTTGGTGGTACCGCGCCGTAAAGTTCACATACATCCATACATTACAGCAGTGTCGCGAAAGTTTTTTCCCACTTCGCGACAATCAACATGAGCTCCGACTGCGTCCTTAATATTAAATTGCGACTGTTCTTCGTGCCTCAACCATTTCGCTAACGGTGCACTTCCAGCAGACATTGGGAGTATACGGCGAAACCGAAATTAGAAAAGGCCAGTAGGGGCGAGTGCAGTGCTGGCTGTAAACGGTCGATAGAGGGCGAGGGGAACTTTTGCTTTTGCTTTTGTAGTGTGTCAGCCGCGACAAGTGCTGCGCAAAGTGCCTGCACTGAAAGGAAGCGAACCTGCTCTGAGAAATTGGCCGCTCTGTACTTATCACGCCAGCCACACCACGAAAGCAGGAGCGAAAGTTCCCCTCGCTCTCCTTAGCCACTTAACCATAAGACAGCGGCCAGCGCAGCGCCCCTGCCTGGCCGCGCGCCTGCTCCGGCCACGGTCGCCGTGGCCTACAATATTTCAACAAACCTGTGCGTTGCTTTCTCCTATAAAACAGCCTGCCTAATACAGAATAAAGATTGATCAACTAGTAGCCCTAATGGCCGTCATTGGTGGGTTCTATCTGTCACCTTTGAAATTATCGGAACAGTAGAATTCATCTTACGTACGCTGTGCTACCGCTCACACTCACCAATTTTCCTGCGGCTATGTGTTCGGGGATAACATTCTCACAATGAATGGTTCTGACGCCGACTGCTGTGGGCACGAAAAAAATAGCCACAGCTTCCAGTAGTGGTGCAAACCTGAAGAACCAGTAGACCTGGGGGTCGACGTAGCTTCTCCCTACACTAACAGCGAATCCAGGGAGAGAGGGAGCAGCCGAACGTCAGCCGTGCAAAGCCATTTTTAACGGGAAGTAAACCAAAGACCATTAATGTATATACAGTGTGTCAGTCAGTCGCAATCGTCGTGGTCCCTTTCGTCGTTGTCATCCGACGGTCCAGCAGCGTAGGGCGAATCTTTTTGTAGGGAGTCCTCGCCTCGGTAGACCTCCACTTCTTCAGCTAATCCGGCGGCTGTCTCCACGTGTGAATTGCGAAGGGATGGCTTGACAGATTCGTACCGGACTCTGCAATTGCTCGGAAACGAGTGAAACGTGTCGACTGGGTACTCGTGCAATCCGGACTCTCTCTAACCTAAACCTTGACAGCCTTATAGTCGCCATGGCAGACCACGAGAGGCATGCCTATCATTTTCAAACTAGCGAAGCCTAAATTTCCAAACAGCAAGTCTATACATGTTCATTCTACGCCGAGCGGTAACCCAAGGCTGTCGCCGCCGTCATTCACGGCCACCACGACTTCGTCGCCGCCGACCGAGTCCAGCCCACTTACGCCACCTCCTTCCGACCCACCCTGGAGGTTCCCCGCCCCAGAATTCCAAAGCTGAACAAACCAGAAATGTGCCGTGGGCAAAAGAACGGCCTGCGGCTACATGGGGGGGCACCTGCAGCGGCCGGCACCCTACGCATCCACCGCTTGGAAGACAACGATTATGAAAGCGGGAGCACCACACGTGGCACAAGCCCACGCGCAATCCGGGACTACGCGGGCAGCTTCTGTCGAGGAGCACGCTCACGTGCGCCCGGTATTTTGCTTTGTCAAAGCCCCTGCGCGGAGGTCGTACTGGGCGCCTGGCGCTGGAAATTTCTTACCTGGTATTTCGTTCGCGACGCCAACAGAACGAGCTCAAGCCGAAACAGGTGTGATGCTAACAACCATTAATTTTGAATAAAATTTACACACAAAAGCTCCTTCCAGGTGGTTTGATGAGTGAGATGTCTCTGTTGCGGGTGAACACAAATTTTGATTTTGAAGTGCAGGGAGACCGGAGGGGAACGTTTACTTACCTGTTGTAAGTGGCGGATTTCTTGCTCTGTTTCAATGAAAATGTCTTGGCAGTTTACGACAACTTGACTGGCCAGAAGGGATCCTTGAGATGTCGTCCTCACGCCTGTGAATTAAGTTTCAAAACAGGGAAGGGAACAATGATTCAAACAAAGAGAACATATAAAGAACAAACAAGAATACCTTATAGTCGAAGTCACCTTTCGCGAACATCCGTGTAGCTTTCAAGCATGCGCAAAATTACAGAAAGAATTGTCTCCAATGCCTCTCAAGCTCAAAATACTTGGTCGGAATCCAGATACCTGGGTGATTGAGAGACACCCGTCACCAGCCAGATATGCTCCCATTGTCGACGAGGTGTCACGTGGCACGGTACAGCTACGTACGTTGAGGTTTTGAGTTGTGAGAAAGTTTTTTTATGGTATTCGCAGCTAAAAAATAGTGTCCAGCCGTATTGCACACGCTCCACAAATATAGTCGGTCGCACTGCCTTCAATCTGTCTTCGCTGCCAGCCTCGTCAAAGTACGAGCACCCACCTTTGGAAAACTGTGTAATTCAGGTTACTGAGTTAAGGCTGCATGTACGACGGACCCCGAAAATTTCTGTACTGACTCTGTGAATACTGCCACACATTTTGGTCATGCATGTTGATTGTGAACTTCGTATGGAACTGCATTAATTGGGCGCCACGTTTTAATCATCAGCTCAAAGCTTCGTTGCCGTCTCTACAGGGAATTTTAGTCCACTATATCATTTTACAAGTTTAAAAGTCCCGTGTTCAATAGTAGAACGTTAGGTAAGCTGAGAACGTTTCATCTTGGAATAAACCGCCCAAGATAGAACAACGCACAAAAAAAAAGAAATAAAGCTTAAAGAAACGTGGTCTTCCTTGTGTTTTATCTGTGCTATTCTGTTTGTTTCGAACTTTACTCAATGATGGCAGGCCTACTGTCGACTGAATGCTCACAGGGGGCGCTACTTTCCCCGACCGACTAGAGTTCCTGAAAATCGCGTAGCGCGAAGAGTTGCGCGTCTGCTTGCCGTAAGCCGCCGGTTCCAGTTCGACAGGAAAGCCCGCTTTCAGTGCTGCCCACAAGACCACGCGTATTCAGTCAGTTCTGCTCAACTGAGCATCGGTGGTTGTGGAAGCGGCGGCAGCGGCGGCGGCTCAGTTGACAAGCCGCCGAGTGGCCGCTCCTTGCCACTCCTCGCCGATGCCGCTGGAGCGGCGACCTACATACGAGAAGGGTGGCTTTCCTGCACGACCTGGAAGCCAAGATGGCGGATGGACGTGAAACGTTGCTCGCCTAGGGGAGCTATATACAGGAACTCTAGCATCGAGTCTGCTGTGTCAGGGAGCGGTTTTTCGCACTTGATCTCATCCCCAGTGCTCCCTGCGCATGCGCCCGTTGCCACAGCAACGGAGGCGCGTCGTCTGCTTTGTCTGATTCCTGACCGCCGCGGCGCCAAAGTCAAAACGGCACGGCGCGGCACGCCACTCATCGATACGCACTGTTAGGAGCGTGAAGCGTGTAGCCGTGTATGCGAGCGGAGTAACAACAAAAGAAAAAAAGAGATTCGAACGCGGAGATCCAGCCATTTGGCGCCGTTTGCTCGTTATAACGATAAAAACGTGATCTCACAATTCGTGTCGTATCTCGAAATGCGTTGGTTGTAATTCAGTTAATCGGCGCTAGCATGGGCTTTCATCTCGATGGTCGCTTCATACCATCGACGCCCTTGGCTCTACACCCCATCCTTTTGGCGCCTGTTTAAGAACCAGGAACGATGCTGCTTACGCGACTGATCTACTTGAATGGATCGTATGTATTTGATGTGCTTCCATCTTTGTTGGGGCAATGCTGGTCTCATGCTGCTCAATCTTTTAAATGCAGAGCATTTCTTAGCCTCGCCTCTTCCTGCGTCGGACGGTGTCAACCGCTCCGCGTCCGCAGCAGGTGCGCCTCTCCTTCCCTCCTCTCTCTCAACAGCAGCTGGCGCGCGCATGCGTCGTAGTCAGCCCGTTCGCTCCGTCGCGGTCTCGGCGTAACAGGTGCGTGATAGCAGCGCGGTGGGGCGTGGAAGGGCGCGCGCTGCTTGCGCATGCGCAAGCAGCGCGCTATCAAGAAAACACGTTCATACACCGCACATGGCATGTTTACAACGTGAATTTAAATTGGCCAGAACATACACCATAATAAAAATATAATATATGTGCCATATTGAAGTCACTATGTAGTCACATATGAAGTCACTATGAAGTCACATATTTAAGTCAATATGTGCCATATTGAAGTCGCTCTTGAAGTCACTCACGAGGTTCCACAACAGGACAGCCTGAAGTTTTTGGATGTGTGCCTGAAATTCTCTACTTCACATGTGTGTTGGTTGTACAAACCCCGTTGCCAGAAACCGTAATTGCCGTTTATGTCCGCGCACACTAAACTCGTGAAGAGGGGCATCGCAAGCACGTGTCTTAATAATGCGTTGAAGAAATCGTGCAAGCACCCCATGAACTCCATTTTTGAGGCTCAAATCTGTCGCCTTATATCAGCAGGCTATCCTGAGAGCGTGATTGTAGCTGTGGTCAATTCGATTCGGATGGAGGATAAGAAGTCGCAGTCAGACCCGCAAGAGGTGGCCCAAAAGGACAACAATGTAGCCGTCATCCCGTCTATGCATCGCATATCGCACAACCTCAAAAGGATTGGTGGAAGGGCTGGCGTGAAAGTTGTCATGTCGGCCCCTGATAAACTGTACAGACTCTGCAGCCAAACGTGCCCTGTCAGGAAGGAAAGAAGCAGATGCCTCGTCAATCACCAAAACCAGTACGTGCCCTGCACAGGAAGGGGTGGTCTACAAGTTGCGCTTCCTTGCAAAAAAGCATACGTTGGGAAGACTGGACGGTGCCTTAACACGCGCCTACGCGAACATTGCAACAAGGTACGGAAAGGCAAAGATAGCAATTTGGGTATTCATTGCAAAAGTGCGACAAGTGCGAGCATATGCACGGTGCGTGCTCCGTCATTTTTCGAGACGCGGATCAGCGCACGCGAGAGATCGTTGGGGCTGCGGAAAAGCAGTGGATAGGTGACTGCGTCAGTTCGACTTCGATATCTTTGAGTTCGAACGAGCTGGCCTTCTTAGATAAACATTTATCCCACGTGCGTGCCTGACGAGTTCGTGGGGTGATCTTGTGCGTGCAGTGATCTCATAAACTTCATAGTTATTTGAGCGTGTTGTGATTCTTTTCTATTTATATGTCCCGTGGTTTTCACTAAAATTCAGTTGTCAGTAGCGCTCGTCCTTTTATCGCTCGTCCTGTGTTCTCTTTGCTGCGCTCAACAAAGTTATAATTGACTACCAACTCGCTCGTACCAACACGTAGCTTCAAATTGTTACTCGGAATTTTCGGTTTGCCTTTGTTGCACTCGATGCTACCTCCCTCATGAGTTTCTTCACAGCGGGGATGTCCTCCAAATCATTTTCTTTTTTTGTCAGCCGTCTGATCCATGCCCCTCACAATGAATTTGCACACAATGCAGGGCAGCTGATAGGAGAAACTGGACTGAGGACAGCAATCTCTGCATGACTATGATCTACCATTCTGCACTTCGGGTTAAAGTGTCGGTTCCAACCCTTAAAGATTTGACGCGCTTCCTCAATGCACTGAGCGGTCTGAAACTGAACCACGAAGGCCCCTACAACAGCAGAATTACTCGGAGTTTTACCACAATCAAAAATAATGGAAGAGAATAGTCCGTAGGTTTGTTTGTAGTGTACGTCCAAGCAAACAACATCGCCACCGTACTTCAGCAAAAACTTTCGCATAAACTCTGTGTGGATGCAGAGCAACAGAGTCTCCTCACACTCTTCTGCTACAGTGTGCAGTACCTCTGCATCAGGTGGTGTCAATTTGCTGTTCATCTCCCTCTGGGTAAGCTCGCCTCAATATGTTTCGTCGATGGAGAAGGAAAACAAATATTGTTGTTGGTGCCATTAGTCACAGCTGCTCTACTGGATGCAATATGCATGTGGCAACGTCTTTCTTGTCTACAGAGCTGCACCTGTCATTCCCGAGCGCCATTTTGATGTGGTTCTTGATATCTGTTCTTGTAGGAAAAAACCCTACATCGCGATGAGGCGCACAGCCTGTTTGCGAACAGCACGTCTTGAACGTAGAACTTAATACAAATGCCTATAGTTTTCACAGAAGTCACACCCTCCTGTACAAGCTGTACAATTTTTTGGTACATCTGGAGTAACAGGATTGCCATAGCGTGCACAACCAGTGTCAATTCCATGGTTGCAATGGCTGTCCTGATCAGATATGCCGACGTAGAAGCACATCTGACAAATCACAGGCCTGCTCCTGAAGGGTCACCTTCAGTCGGGACAGCACCTCCTTTGAAGCAGCTTCACGTTTCCGCTTGCTGTACGTTTCGGGCATGTTCATCTAAAATAACATGCGAAAACCCCGTGAAAAATATACACTAATTATATGCAGTTTTTAGGCGGCGAATTTAAAACATTCACTATTCACCACATCTAAGGCTGCTGAGATGGCCGCATCATTTGAGATAATCTTCGGTAGAAACAATGCCTGTTGCAAATATAAACATGTAAAGTATGCCGCAAAATATTTCAGTGAAGTGATTGATGTATTTGGTACTTTATAGCAGCTGTTCATAACAAATTGTTTCTGTTCATTACAGAAAAAATCAGGGTTATTTTCTTTTGAAAGTCAATAACAGGCAAGAGTGGCGTGGTGATTCTAAATTCAGCACTGTTTACGTCTGATTCATTGTTTTGCTGTGTCTGTTTTGGATAGAATTGGTCACTGCAATATATGCTTTTTAATTAATATCTGATTATTTATAGTATTGTAAGCTCTAGGATCAACAGGCGTATTGCACGAGAGATGGAACATGCATGTACACGGATATTTTTTGTTTTAGTTTGTATTTTTGTGAGTTATGTGCAAGCAAGGGAATAGGTGAAAAGTGCAGCCGATTTTCCTCAAGCGTACGTAGTTGAAAAAGAAAAAAAATGGTAAAAATGGCGCAGGTGACGCGCAAGTGACGCGTGGGTGACGCGCGGTTTCCGGCGGCAACCGCGCGTCACTTGCGGCTGCAGTTTTTTTCGTACTTTGGCCCTTTGCGCACGGCAAGCTGTGACACTTCTGGTGGAAATTTGTATGAAACCAAAAACTACGTCAGAGTTACAGACGTCTCAAAGCAAACTTTGAGTGATGCTGTGAATAAAAAAATTAAAGAAAATTATGAAATTGGACTACAGGCTATATTGTCGCTCACTGACCCCAATTGTCTTCACGGGATTATTCGTAATTTTGATTTTCGGGGGGCGGGGGTTAGAAATCGCCAAGGCGGAGTTGGGGGGCGGTTGGGGGGGGGGGGGTGTATACTTGCGTGGGCAGGATGCTCGTGTCTGTGGAAATGTTTTTTTCGAGGGTATGAAATCAGTCTGGAGGGGTGTAAGGGCCGTGATTGCTTAAATCCCTACGATAGTGACGAATTTTAAAGTAGGTAAAGTTGGCCAGATATTTCTAAAAGTACACGCAAAAGATCGCTTCTCTAGAAAAAATAAAAAAAGCACGAATGCATTGTCGGCTGTGCTCTCTCTAAAAAATGCGTAAATTTATCAATAAAAAAAGCCCGATCTCATTTTTTTCTGGCATGTGGAAACAACACTCTTTCACAAGGACAACAAAACTGCCGAAAAACGTTGAATTACGTTGTTTGCACTGAAGTTATAAGCGGCTTAACTCACGCGTTCGAGACACATCATCGTGCCATATGCTCGGCTACTGCCGCTGCTATTCTGGCTTCGCGTGTTCATAAAAAAATTAAAGCCGTTCCACTCATTGTGAAAGCTGTAGGAAATAGAGAGCAGTGATTCGACAAAATAGGCTCTACCGCCGTCATCCGCTCACTGCTACCACCCCATGCAATTCAAATTTCTCGCCTTCGCAGTGCTCGCGCGCCCCCGGACTGAAACAGCGCCAGCGGGAGTTTTGTTCTTTTTCAGCTTGCTTTAAATTCACATGCTGGAGCTGTTTTTTATCATTTCGGGCACGTATTTTTTTCTTGCGCGGCTGGAGCTTTTCTGCGTCATTTCGAACGCTCCATTTTTTTCTTGCGTGGCTGGAGCTTTTCAGCGGCATTTCGAACGCGCCACTTTCGTCTTGCTCGTAGAGCCTTACTGCTTCATTTCGAACGCGCCATTTTTTCTTTAGCGGCCGCTTTTTTGGTTACTATTGTAAAAACCAACCGAACGAGCGTTGTTAACTAAATAAACGGGGGCGCTGCCGGTTAGTTACGTATATCTCGACTCAAATGCAGCTGTATTTTTCTTCGGGGAGATGTAGGACAAACGCCAGCAGTTCACGAGTTTCGACCGCTTATGACTATATAAACTGCTTGGCTTTTGACACCTCTGCAGTACGCCGCGACGACAGCAAGCTAGCTACGACGACAAGGCGAGCGCCTGAATTGGTCTGTTCTTATAAAAGGGAATGGTTTCCTTCTCCGGCGACAACAGCGAACGTGCATCATTCCATGACCCTTGCAAATAGAAATCCACATTTCTCTTTTTTTTTTAATTTTCTATATTTACCCTAATATACACTAGCATAGCTACGGCTGTGGTCAAGATACGACGAGGAGCGCCCCTTTTGGGAGCGCAACATGTGGTCCTATTTCACGATCTTTTCTAAACATTTGTTCACAGCAGAACGCAAAGGTTTCTTTTAATTGCCTGCCATTATGGTGTAGTTGTTGGTTTCAGACCAATTTCCGACAGAATTGTCACAGTTTGCCGTGCGCAAAGTATGAAAGCTTAAAAGAAACTGCAGCAGCTAAAAAACCTCGCGCCACCCGTGCGTCACCCGCACGAGATATTACATTTTTTGTCTCGTGAACTACGTATGTTAGAGAAAAAACGGGCGACCCCTTTAGGCTATTCCCTGCTTTCGCACAACTCATGCAAATACTAGAAAAAACAAACAAAATGCCCATGTACGCATGTTGTCTCTCGTGGAATCAGCGTGCAGCGGCTAAATTCCTTGGGCTGGCCTGAGGAATTGAAATCTCACCATTCAGAAAACTGTTTTCATTTTAACATATACAGTTTCGAGCTAAAATTTTGCGTTGTTTGATTAAGCATCATTAAACTCGACTACATCCTGAATGTAACCTTAAAAGGTAACACAAGATGCCTACCTTGAACTGCGGATACGCCTCCACTTTCTTTAGACGCACAACTGCAGTGCAACCCCTCCTCTTTGTTCCTTAAGTATACCTTTCTTCCGTTTCAAGGTGGCAGCCGGCCAGTCAGGCCCCCTTTTCCAGCATGAATGCGAGAAAAATGTACTTCAGTAAAAAGTGGGAATTTATTAACGTAGTTGCGAATTCTAGGGCACCTCTATGTACAGAATATGCAGATTGTAACTTTCCTCACTGACACTAAATTTCAGTCTTATTCCTAAGAAAATATTTCCCAGTGTTCCACACAGAATGTGCGTGTTCATTGTGATGTCGTCAAGCATACACGCAGTAGTGATGCGTAGTCGGAGTTGTACCAGCGCATTTAGTTAACAGAGCACTGGTTGCAGCAGGGGCTTCGCTATCAGCCTTCACTCTTCTTTTTCCACATTTCCGGGACATTTTCCGGGAGTCCAATATTATTTATGCGGGTGGGACAGATTGTGAATGCAAAGGACGACTGTAACCTTTCTGCTATCATTTTATTGTGTTTTTCCCAGGCCGTTCATTTGACAGATACTTTCTACTTAGCTCAGCAACTGACACTATCAAATGGGATGGATACCCTGCTGCCGAAAGGCAGTCGAGTTGCTCGGTTAAGATAGTGTCCACGGAATGACAGCCAGGTTTGGTAGAGGCATTAATAAAGCAGGCTGCAGGGTATCCGTCCAATTTGATAGTGCCAGTTGCGGGGCGATAAAAGAAGCATCTGTCAAATGCACGGCTTGGCAAAAACGCAATGTTAGAAGACAGCGGAGAGGTTGCAGTCATCCCTTACATTCACAATCCGTCCCACCACTTAAAAAGATTGCGCGTCTGGGAAATGTCACCGTGGTGTTTTCGGCTCCGAAAAAAATGCAGGCCTTGTGCAAGCGGTCAATGAAGGCACGAAGAAAGAACCTGCTTGTTCTGAAAAGTAGAAAAAAACACTCGAATTTATTGATTGTAGCGAAGGTTCTGTCTACTCGATACCTTACTCGTTGCAATAATGAATAGTAGGCCAAATTCTGCAACGACAGGCTGCGCGAGCACCAGAATAACGTGCATAACACAATGAGTGGACACCTCGCTACTCATTGGCGCAACTGCGGTTGCACCATAGAGTTCGCGAGCACCAAGATCCTCGCTAGACACCCCAATAAGGTTCTCCTGGAGATAATAGAGGCGGCCGACACTTCCAGGCTGGAAGATTACTGCATAAGTGCCCGTCTCTCGACCTTATCGGAAACAGAATTGAAGTTTCTGCGTTTGGTAACTGAAGCGCCAATGGCCCATATTTATAACCTAGCACTTACACACTGCAACTTCCCCAAAGGGATGCAGCTATACTTGGTAATTGCTATTCACAAAGGAGGTGATGAAATAATCCTTATAGCTATAGCCAGTTTTTGTACTCCCAGTGTTATCAACAGTCCTAGAAAAAATGCTGATTTGTTTAGAAGAAACCAGCTGAAGATGAAAACAAAGGAATAATTGTTCACAAAAACTGACAGGGATGCAGCAAGTTATGTATATCTTGATATGTGATAAGCTATAAGAACTTGTATATATGTTTGACCCTTGTAATAAACGTTCAGTTGCTAGTCCACCATTATCCCTGCCAGTTTTCGTTAACATTTAGTCCGTTGTTTTCATGTTCAGCTGCTTTGTTCTAAACTTAATATGCACAAACTAGCCCAGCAACAAACTCTCCTGCTAATATGTACAATAGGACATTTCGGTTCTAATTTTAGTTTAATAACTAGCACTCAGTACAGCTTTCGTATGGGCATATCAGCGAAACGGGCTTTAATAAACCTGAAATTAAATAATTTTTGTCCGTTGAAGAATATGAATATAGAGCTGGCATATCTGTTTATTTTTCCAAGGCTTTTGACCGTCTAAAACACATGACGCTGCTAAAAAACTTGAGCTGTACGAAATAGGGGGATACCCATGCGACTTCTTACCCATTATGTAGGATTTCGATAACAGGCCGTCATTACATCTTGTTCCATTTCCCTGAATGCTGGTACTTTCCAAAGAATCATCAGTAGCCCTCTTCTGTTAATTTTCTAACGATGAAAAATAAATATGTCGAAACTAACATTTTTTTATTACGCGTATGACACGACAAAACTGTTCCTAAGTTCTAACACTACGCTCCTTCGACTCGAAACAAACTATTGGCTCTGTAAACTGAACTCCTGGTTCACACTAAATTCATTGGAAATAAACGTCAGGAAAGCAAAAGCAGTGTTCTTTTCCCCGAAGCAATTACACTTTGTGTTAGAAAGAAATATTTCTCGTCTATAATAGTATCTTAGAAGACGTTGACTCCGTGAAAGCTACAGCGTTTGTTTTCATAAAAAGATGTTTTGGCGTCAGCATATCAATCACTTTATTAACCTGCTGCAAAGTTTCTCGGTATCTTAGGAAAGTGGTCATTTTTTACCACAGCTTATTACGCGAAAATTTACAATGCGTGTCTTGTTTTTCCTCTAAATTATTGTGTCCTTGTTTGGAAGAACACCCCAACAGCAAACCTCAATCGTTTACGCCTACTGTAAAAATAGTTCTTCGAAACATAGCCAATGCATATTACCGCGCTCAAAATAGGCCGCGTTTACATCGTTTTAATTTTTATTACATTCTCTATTTTTACTTGTGTCACTTGGCGATAAGATGCAAGGCAAGCATTACTACTCCGGGAAATTTACTAGCTGTGCTTGGAGATATGACAACTCGATGCCGATATATCGAACTCCCAACACCGAAGCTTGAAAAACGTCACCTATACTGCAATGCAGAGGACAATCGAAGTATTGTGTAACAGATTTCTTTTAATTATGCGGAAGCTTCCACTACCTGAATTATCAATCACATTATTTTTTCTGCTCCTTCCTTGGCGTGTGTGTAGCTTGGCTTGGCGTGTGTGTGAGTGGCAGCCTTAACATTCCTTCCCGTATCATCAACAGCGCGCAAACCATGTTTACGTGTCTATAATAGCGTTAGTCCCCTGCGCGTTCGGCTTTTGTTCGCGCACTGAAAGGAACCACGTCTTCCTTCCTATACACAGCTTCGCTTTGACGCTGTTTTCCTACAAATGCAGCCCACCTTCAGTCCAAGACAAGGACAGCAGAGACAGGGAGCACCGATTCGCTCCGTGCTATATACGGTCTCTTTGAATTTCGCATGTTGATTCTACAGACTTCGACAGCTGAACAACCGAAGCCTCGAAGCCAGGCACAACGAAGTTATTCCTCACCTAGCGTCATTCAGACAGTATGGGCAACTCAATTTAGTTGACTTAAAGATCACCATCAACACTACACCACAGGAACATGTTCTTCCATCGTCTGTGGCGCATCTCGCCGGGCGGAAAACAGCCCTCTGTCCGCAATATTCCGTGAATGGGACAAGATAGACAGGGTGCTTGAATCGGCAGCAGGATACAAATCTTTCTTCGACTTTCGCATGTTGGCTTGTTCTGTGTTTTAAAAAAATGTCAGCATCTCCAGTCCGTGAATGATGGTGAGAATGCGGAGTACGGGGACTCGAAACGACAGCTAAGTTGCGCCCCGAGCGTCATTCGTTTTGATCCTTGAGTTGCACCTTGATTGCTTCTCAAATGAAACTGCAACTCTCGGCTGAAATCGAATTTCGCTTGATTCTCGCGTGATGGTGGTGGGCGCACGTATTGACGCGGACGGAGATTGGGAGGTCCTAAGGTACTCCGCACCGTTACAGCGGAGGGAGTAAGACGTTAGGCTCGCGGGTACTAACTCACGGTCGTAGCCCAACGGGTAAGACGACTGACACTAACTCGGTCTGGCCTAGCAGACACAGGATCGAAGCCTGCCGGTGCCCGTGCGATGTTTTACGATTGTAGATGCTATGCGGACGGACGCGGACGGACATTGCGAGGTACTACGGTACTCCGCACCTAAAAGCAAATACCCGCAAAGGGGGCAGCTGCCGCCTGTGCTGCCTCCATTACGTTCGCACGAAGTTGCTTCATGCATGGTAATAGAATGAAAGATGGGCCATCTAAAGCAAGCATGCTTATAATAGAGCAAACCACGCGCTGTCAATGGTATGCAGCGAATCCTTACAGCTGCGTCATGTATGAATTTCGTGAGTGACTGAAGGTGTTCAGAGATTTTCATTGCGATAAGAATGCCCCATGGACGTGCGCGGTCTGTGTGAGCTCATAAAGGAAGAGGCGTAGGAATGTTGAGGAGCTGTCAAGCATCAGCGGCATACTTGCACTGTACTTCCACTCACTTTGAGAGTGGATGCCCTCCTTAGCATGAAGAGAGCTGTTGACGCCATGAAGAAGTCAGCACAAATGCTTTCCAACAAGTACGACAAGTTTATTGCGAGGTGACACGAGCACGACAAGGCGATAGTCAACCTAAAAGGGTCTTGAAAACGTACAGGAGGCTAACTCTACTTACAGATTCCAATTCCTGAAGGATGACCAGAATGACTCTTCGAGCACTTTGGAAGGAGGCTTAACTTGGAATATTATATGATTTCCACGAAAGCGAATTGGAGCGTGCTCTCTCTTGTGACACGTTGAAGCGTCTTTGCAGCTTGGCGAGATAACTGAAAGCGAGATTGAGGGCCTTGATCGGATGCGGGTACGTGCTGATAAGGTACCTCCAGTGATTATGTGCTACATGTCGAAAAGCACGAAGGACCAATAGAAGTCGAAAGCGATGAAACAAAGAGAGGGGGAATCGCCTGGGCGGTGTTTCGAGCACCTGACACCTTACGACAGAGGGTCCTATGATTCTGGGTTACAAAGTACGGTCAAATAAAGCACCTGTTGGCTTGGGAAAAAGATGGAAAGATTCTAGTGCAGCTCTGGGGTTCTAAAGCGAGATTGTCGTCAGTGGATATTTCAAAAAATGTAATAAATTACGTGTAGGGTGTCAAAAATGAATGTATGAACGGTCGTCCTTCCTGCATTTTTCTTCCTCGGCGTCTATTTCGCTTAAAAGATGTATTCAGGAAGAAGTGTCGGCCAATGACTGGGTTCAGCAACCGCTGTCGTTAGTTCATTTGAATGCTTCTTGAATAAGGAACAAGACTGAAAATCTGGAATGAATATTTTGTAACCTCTTCCTGAAATTATTTTTTGGGCTACATTGAGACCTGGTGTTCATGTACGAGCGATGTTTATTACTTTCAGGGTTACGAACAGTTCGGTTTATTTAGAAAGGAAGCAATAGGTACAGTTTCTGTTGATGTGAAACCTTGTGCGGTGTGTTAACTTCTGTCATTATTCTCCTAATTTACGAGAGAATATAAATTACTAGCGGCAAGCTGCGTTCGCACTTTAATAGTTTTGTGTAGGCATTCTAATGGAAATATAAAACGTGTCTTGCACTTTACAGAAAACGTTCTTATTTATGTGTTCCTTCAAAGCTCGAATCACTTATTGTAGAGAAATACTTATTAACTTTCGATCGGCTGCGCACAGAAAAATTTTCTTCATTATGCTGTCATATGGTTACACCAATCGTATTAACTGTGACATGATTTACCCTATTTTCTAAAAATTCCACTGATACGTGGCTTCCTAATGTTGTTGAAACAAATGTACTTCTGGTGCATGGGGCGTGACTGTTAGGGCAGAATTATCTTTAATTTGTATTTTGGAATATTGATGTTTTGAAATACCCTAAGTTGGCAATTTTGGGTCAGCTGGCGGCTTAGGTTAATGGAAGCAGATAAGAATGGTATGTTTGTAATAGTTCCGGAGGGTCAGTTCAAAGAGAAGGCCCACCTAGCAATCCTAAAAAAACTTTTCGCAATATTCTGATAAGGTCTAGAAGTTTAGGCAGTAAGCTGTTTCTCTGTTTATTTATTTTAACTTTGAAAACATGGCAGCCGATTTTAACAAGCCCGAAAAGTCTGGTCTAGACATCTTTTCTACATCCAAAAACCCACAAGAATAGTGTGCCGTTCCGCGCTATTGTTACTGAATGAAATACTCGGCGGCATGCCGCCTTGGGGTTCCTACAAAAGCCTTTGAACTCTTTGAAGGTGCAAGATCCCTTCCGTACTATTAATTCGGCAGCGGTGGTGCGCATTCTCCAGGCTGATAATCAGTGTTGATGCCACCGACCTTTTCTACACTTTGCATCGCGATGAACGGATGAAAAGTGTTCGAATGTGGCAGATATGTGTGGAAGGATTCATGCAGTGTCGCCTGCGTTTTTGTTGCAGATAGATGATCCTTTTTGCGAAAAACATTATCACGATGTGGTGGATGTTTTGAGACCGAGCCAGCCGACGGGCTTGAAGGCTTTTTCAGTATATGCTGCAATGTCCGCCATGATTGTATGCTATCGCCTGTTGGAAATAAGATTTCTACGTTGGCTACTGCTAGATTTTTAAACAAACGTGACATTTATGTTTTGGGTTTTTTTTACTTTGGTTTTACATTGGTTCAGAAGAGATTTAATGGGGTTGGTTAATTGATTGATTGTAGGGCTTAACGCGATGCATCGCCCGACGCTACGCAGGCGATGAGGCGCGCCGTGTGGAGTGCTCCGGAGTAATTGTGGCCAGCTAGGGATATTTATGTGCGCCTAAATCTCGTACACACGGCAGTTTTTGCTCTTCGCCTCCATCGGAGAATCGGCCACCGCGATCGGAAGTCGAACCGAGAACTCAGGCTCAGCAGCACAACGCCTTAGCCACTGAGACACTGCGGCGGGTGCTTCAATGCGTTGATTATTACAAAAACATGGTGCTTAGAGGTTACGCCTTTCCCCATGCACTGCGAAACCTCCTCACTCAATTGGACAGGTTTTTCATAGACAAGTTAAAGAGCAGAGGAGTCACAAAACTGTCTCAGTAGGTCCGCGACTTTTTTGTGGCCCTAGGCATCAGCGAGGAAGCGTTTCTTCTGTGTGTAGGAAAGACATTGAGGTTTTCAAAGCGCTCTTCAGCCATCTTGTGGTCATCCATGAGGCCCCTAAACTGTGCCGTCTTATATTCTTCGTAGTTAAGCTGCACATTCTCTTCGAACTGTACATTATATGTAGAATCCTCGCAGCCGAAAAGCGTTAGCTATTCGGGTCCTGTTGAAGGGAGCCATTCCCAGTACGCGCCCGAGCAATGCGCCAAAGGACTGATGTAAACGCACTCTGGACTCCAGTTTTGAGAGACACGTATGTCGCATCAGATCGCTAGGGTATTGTCAAGATGGGAGTGTAGCTGAGATGGACGCAATGCGCGCGAAAGAAGCAAAAGGGTACGACTGGGTTAAGAAACGAAAATAATCTGCTAACCCTCAAGGACAGGAAAGTGGTGGCGGTCCCGTATAAACACGGCATCGCGCAGTTGATGATAACGTGTGTGGTGCGGCCGGCATGAAAGCCATTAGGGCTGCCTGTGATAAACTTTCTAAGCTTCTCCGCAAAGCGAGTCTTGTAAAACGAAAAAAAATGAAAAAAATAAGTTCCCTTGCACACTGTGAAGAATGAAGACCTGCGAAGCTGAATGCAGTCGATGGAGTGCACGAAACAAAACACGTTTGTTTGTAATTTGCACTTACGGATACCTTCCATCTAATTAGCTGAATGAAATTTGGAAGGACTCGAGCTTTATTCCAGTAGACAAACACGGAGCTGCCTGTTTTCCTCCGGCGCTGTAGGCATCTTGCTATTAGATTAAGCCACCAATCCACTCCGCTTGAACACGGAGGGCGCCGGAGACGACGTATTGGGCTGTTTGCCGTGCATGCTTAAAAATTCCCACAGCACAACCGTCATATTATGAGTGATATGATATGTGACACGGGCGGAAATGTCGCTCCGAAAGCCTTTCAATCTGAGCAAGAAGTATCGGCATTCCAAGCGGACAAGTTTGTTGTTCGTCTAGGAGGGATTTGCCCCAACTCAACGAGCTGACACTTGCAGCGACAAAGGCGGCTGCAGGGGCTTTTCACGCTGACTTGTTCTTCTGTTCGTTTCAACGCAGCTTGAATACCGGCTCTTCTGCCTCCGAGTGAATGACTTGCGGCCATCCGATAGCGAGTAAATGGTGGAGAGATTCGAGGTTTATTCTAGCAGACAAACATGCGGCTTTTTGTTTTCCTCCCGCTTCGTAGACATCTTACTGTCATAATTACACACCGACACAAACACAAATTGCTCAACAAAGGAACACATCTGACAGGTCACATTGAGCCGTGAGACTTCCACGTTATCGGTACGGTAATGAAGCCTAGCTGCGCCTGCACAATCCCTCCTTCCAGCCCAACCCGTGCGCGCGTATACCAGCAACGGGTTATAGGCGAGTGTTTAGGCGCAAAATACACCGTCGAAAATGCTGCTTGGATAGCCTTTTAAGGTGCAGAATAATTATGGGCTCACATTGGCGATACAAGCGGGGGAGTTTCTCAACATTACAGCGGAATTTGGTGCTGCTACACCGCCCGCTTTTCTTATGGAGGCGAAAAGCAAAAACGCCCGTGTGTACGAGATTATGTGCACGTTTCAGTTCAGTTCACTTCAGTTTAATTTTATTAGACAAACATAGTAAATAACATAACGTCAGTATACAGGCAGGGGTCCCATAGTGAAGAACACTGCAGTCGGGACCCCTGATGATTAATAACAAGATGAACAATAGGGGCAGTCGCTGAACAAAAATAAATTCATAAGGATTATACAACTGATAAACAAAATAATAAGCCATGAATGTTGAGGCAATGCTAATAAGCTAGAAACAAACAGGAGTGAAGAAATGCTAAGAGTGGGCGAAAAACATGTAATGGAATCTAACAGCTTACTATTTGTGAGAACTCAAATACACATGTAAGCGCACAATTAGTTATGCACACATAAAAAAATGTACTTATCTATATGTACCCATGTATAGTGTACTATCTATAGATTAGGATATTATGCATTTTAGTCAGGTAATAGAAAAGTTTTCAATTACATGGCCACATAAACATACACACAAATTTGTAAGGTCGAGAATATCGTAAGGTGTGAGGAACATGACGTTTTATGATGGGTGAAGTGAAGAACGCAGAAGCGCTTAAATGAGTTGAGAGATGTGGAAGTTTTGATAGTGAACGCCAAGTTGTTCCACTGCTTAATCGCGGCAAATTCGAAAGTGTGCTTTCCATAGTTGGTCCTTATTTTTGGGAGTATGAAATTATTTTGTTCCGAAAATCGGGTGTTATTACGGTTAGACAGATATCGTCTACCCATTATATACAGGAGGTTTTGGTTGTTGAACAGGCGGTATGCCGTAATACTTATCGTATAAGTTATCAGCCTCTCTAGAGGGAAAATTCAAAGTTCTTTGTACAGAGGTGTGACATGGGCATTATATGGGCTACGAGTGATAATGCGAAGTGCTTGGTTCTGGATATGTCTTATTGGATCTAAATGAACTTGGTATGTCTGGCCCCAAGCTTCGATGCAATATCTGAGATGGCTGTGAATGAAAGCATTGTAGAGTGTAAGCAGGGTATGCTGGAGAAAGTAGTAGCGGGCTTTAACAAGTGCTCTTATGCCACATGCCATATTTCTTCTTAGTGCGGTGGTATGAACATTGAATTTTAAGAGGTTGTCAAGCTGGACTCCAAGGAAGGTACATTGATTGCAAGGAAAGATAGGGTGCATGTCAATGTATCACGGTTGACGGTTATTTGTTTGGTTCCGAGAACGGAAGACCACATATTTTGTTTTCGACGGATTGATTACTAATTTGTTTTTATGACACCAGTTGTTTACACAAGAGAGATCGCGAGTTATTGGGTCGTCAGTGTCTGTATAGATTTATGCGAAGTATAGATAGTGGTATCATCAGCGTACATTAGACATTCTGTGGAGGTGGAAAGACAGGTAGGAAGGTCGTTTATGTAGACTAGAAATAGTAAAGGCCCCAATATGGACCCTTGCGGTACGCCGACGTTAATAGTTTTTTTGGCTGAGATCGCACCAGAAACACTAACTACTAATACTCTATTTAACAGGTAATTACGAAGAAGCTTAAAACGAGGTTTTACTATGCCATATAAAGCGGGGTTTTCTGAATAGGATGCAGTGATCGATGGAATCAAATGCTTTAGTAAGGTCAACGAAAACCGATCCAACAAGCTTACCGTCGTCTATTTCTCGTTTGAATTTATCAGTAAGTGCTATGAGCGCTAGGGTGGTCGAATATCCAGGGCGAAAACCGAATTGTCTTGGTGTGAGAATACTTTATTTCTCGAGATAGTTAGAAAGCCGCTGGTGGATTAATTTTTCAACCATTTTACTAAAAAAAGAAAGTATAGATATTGGTCTCTAGTTTGTTATTTGCTGTTGCTGAACGCGATCCGAGCACGCAGAGAACACGCGAGGAGCAGCGGAGAGCAGGCGAGGAGGAGTGGGGGAGAGGGCGCACCTGGAACGGCTGTTGCGGACGAGGCCGCGCGCTCCCGTTTGACTTCGGCGCCGCGGAGCGCAGCCGCGGCGGATAGGAGCAGACGACGCAAGCGACGCGCCTCCGTTGCCACAGCAACGCGGCGCATGCGCACAGAGCAGTGGGGGTGAGATCAAGTGCGAAACGCGAGGAGCAGCGGAGAGAAGGCGAGGAGGAGTGGGGGAGAGGGCGCACCTGGAACGGCTGTTGCGGATGCCGAGGCACGCCACCGCGGTGACATCGACAGTTAAAGAAATGCTCTGCATTTAAAATGGCAGCCCCCCCATGATTGGATGCGTCTCGATGGCAATATTCGGATGAGTATGATGGAAAACAATAAAGGTTCTTATCGGCGTTGCTGAGCAGCCAAGTTTCTGATATACAAATTATTGCTATTGCGACTCGTGCTTAGGAGGCACTGAAATTCATCGAAATGTTTTCTGATGCTTTGGGCATTAAAATGAATGACCAGTTCTTGGTTTTCTGAGTACAAAGACGGAAGTTCGCTGGTCTTCACGTAAGCCATGGTGGCACGTGTACTGTCTGTTTATGCTATAGAAGGATCAACATTTGGGCGAGTTGGTACTGGTTATGTATCATCTTGACGAAACAGCGTAAAAAACGGGGACACTAGGAGAGAAAGACGACAGGACACAGCGTCGTCCTGTCGTCTTTCTCTCCTAGTGTCCCCGTTTTTTACGCTGTTTCGTCAAGTTGTTTATGCTATGTCAGGATTTCTGTCACTGCGCATAGCGTCAGCGCGCACAGTGTCAGGACGTGCGGCGGCAGAGTGCTCCGTGTCGTAGAAAACGCGTAGGTCCTTTTCGTCCCGTATCACGTACACCCAGCTATCATCCGTTCTGCGTGCTTTGATCCCACAATCACCCGTACACAAATACTGCCATTTCATTTCCTTCTTTCGGTTCAGGGCCATCGCAAACAACTTCTTGTTTGCAGCTGTGAGGTGTTCATTTACGTAAACAGGGCTGGGTTGTTGAGCGTGAAATCCGATGTCCTTGGTCTGCAGACGGGCTTTTCCCGCCTTGCTTCAAAATTCTGCCTTTTTGTCACGAGAACACAAGCGCGCAATCAGATTTTTTGTGTTTGACGCTGAAGGAACACGGTGGACGATGTCTAGATCACACCTTGACACAGGGCATTCAATCCTATTACCAATGGCTTGAACGATAGCCAAGCAGTCTTCCCCTTTTGTGAAAGAGATCCCCTTGATTTCCACATTATTTTTACGCGATTATTGTTCCATATCGTGAATTCGTTTCTCTAGTGCGGTGTTTTGGACGTCAGGGCGCAGTTCTCTGCTTTTAATAGCTTATTTTCTGCTTCTAGCTCTTCAACTGTTTTGTTCATGAAAGCAAGACTCTTGCTGTGTTTGTGCACTTCCTTTTTTAGGTTTTCTACTGTCAGTACAGGCTGTGTCTCGAGTTTGAGACAAACCCTAGCAAAAACCTTCTCCACAATGTCCGATATTCTGTTATCAAAATTCCGCTCTAAGTGTTCTACTTTCTTCGTGAGTTCAGTGTTTGTAGGCATAGTGCCAGCTCAGTAATAACAACAAAACCAACAGCAAAACCACCAGCAGCAGCAGCAGTCGCTGTACCCAGGCAAAGGTCGGTTGGAAAAAATTGAATAGGCAACTGTGCGTAGAAAGGTTGTTCCTTAGTGCAGCTCTGCTCAGCCACGACCGCTGCTGCTGAATGGTGGTCCTCCGTTGGCGTGGTTCCTTTTGTAGGTCCCACAGCTACCGGTTGCGCAGTGGTGAGCAATTTCCGTGATGGGCTGGGATAATCGAAGCGGTAGCGCAGGCGCTGGTCGCTCCGTAGTCCTCGTACACGTGCAGCTGACGATGCGCTCACGAACCTGTGCGTAGAAAGGTTGTTCCTTAGTGCAGCTCTGCTCAGCCACGACCGCTGCTGCTGAATGGTGGTCCTCCGTTGGCGTGGTTCCTTTTGTAGGTCCCACAGCTACCGGTTGCCCAGTGGTGGGCAATTTCCGAGATGGGCTGGGATAATCGGAGCGGTAGCGCAGGCGCTGGTCGCTCCGTAGTCCTCGTACACGTGCAGCTGACAATGCGCTCACGAACCTGTGCGTAGAAAGGTTGTTCCTTAGTGCAGCTCTGCTCAGCCACGACCGCTGCTGCTAAATGGTGGTCCTCCGTTGGCGTGGTTCCTTTTGTAGGTCCCACAGCTACCGGTTGCGCAGTGGTGGGCAATTTCCGTGATGGGCTGGGATAATCGGAGCGGTAGCGCAGGCGCTGGTCGCTCCGTAGTCCTCGTACACGTGCAGCTGACGATGCGCTCACGAACCTGTGCGTATAAAGGTTGTTCCTTAGTGCAGCTCTGCTCAGCCACGACCGCTGCTGCTGAATGGTGGTCCTCCGTTGGCGTGGTTCCTTTTGTAGGTCCCACAGCTACCGGTTGCGCAGTGGTGGGCAATTTCCGTGATGGGCTGGGATAATCGGAGTGGTTTACGCAGGCGCTGGTCGCTCCGTAGTCCTCGTACACGTGCAGCTGACGATGCGCTCACGAACCTGTGCGTAGAAAGGTTGTTCCTTAGTGCAGCTCTGCTCAGCCACGACCGCTGCTGCTGAATGGTGGTCCTCCGTTGGCGTGTTTCCTTTTGTAGGTCCCACAGCTACCGGTTGCGCAGTGGTGGGCAATTTCCGTGATGGGCTGGGATAATCGGAGTGGTTTACGCAGGCACTGGTCGCTCCGTAGTCCTCGTACACGTGCAGCTGACAATGCGCTCACGAACCTGTGCGTAGAAAGGTTGTTCCTTAGTGCAGCTCTGCTCAGCCACGACCGCTGCTGCTGAATGGTGGTCCTCCGTTGGCGTGGTTCCTTTTGCAGGTCCCACAGCTACCGGTTGCGCAGTGGTGGGCAATTTCCGTGATGGGCTGGGATAATCGGAGCGGTAGCGCAGGCGCTGGTCGCTCCGTAGTCCTCGTACACGTGCAGCTGACAATGCGCTCACGAACCTGTGCGTAGAAAGGTTGTTCCTTAGTGCAGCTCTGCTCAGCCAGGACCGCTGCTGCTGAATGGTGGTCCTCGGTTGGCGTGGTTCCTTTTGTAGGTCCCACAGCTACCGGTTGCCCAGTGGTGGGCAATTTCCGAGATGGGCTGGGATAATCGGAGCGGTAGCGCAGGCGCTGGTCGCTCCGTAGTCCTCGTACACGTGCAGCTGACGATGCGCTCACGAACTTGTGCGTAGAAAGGTTGTTCCTTAGTGCAGCTCTGCTCAGCCACGACCGCTTCTGCTGAATGGTGGTCCTCCGTTGGCGTGGTTCCTTTTGTAGGTCCCACAGCTACCGGTTGCACAGTGGTGGGCAATTTCCGAGATGGGCTGGGATAATCGGAGCGGTAGCGCACGGGCTGGTCGCTCCGTAGTACTCGTACACGTGCAGCTGACGATGCGCTCATGAACCTGTGCGTAGAAAGGTTGTTCCTTAGTGCAGCTCTGCTCAGCCACGACCGCTGCTGCTGAATGGTGGTCCTCCGTTGGCGTGGTTCCTTTTGTAGGTCCCACAGCTACCGGTTGCGCAGTGGTGGGCAATTTCCGTGATGGGCTGGGATAATCGGAGCGGTAGCGCAGGCGCTGGTCGCTCCGTAGTCCTCGTACACGTGCAGCTGACGATGCGCTCACGAACTTGTGCGTAGAAAGGTTGTTCCTTAGTGCAGCTCTGCTCAGCCACGACCGCTGCTGCTGAATGGTGGTCCTCCGTTGGCGTGGTTCCTTTTGTAGGTTCCACAGCTACCGGTTGCGCAGTGGTGGGCAATTTCCGAGATGGGCTGGGATATTCGGAGCGGTAGCGCAGGCGCTGGTCGCTCCGTAGTTCTCGTACACGTGCAGCTGACGATGCGCTCACGAACCTGTGCTTAGAAAGGTTGTTCCTTAGTGCAGCTCTGCTCAGCCACGACCGCTTCTGCTGAATGGTGGTCCTCCGTTGGCGTGGTTCCTTTTGTAGGTCCCACAGTTACCGGTTGCGCCGTGGTGGGCAATATCCGAGACGGGCTGGGATAATCGGAGCGGTAGCGCAGGCGCTGGTCGCTCCGTAGTCCTCGTACACGTGCAGCTGACGATGCGCTCACGAAACTGTGCGTAGAAAGGTTGTTCCTTAGTGCAGCTCTGCTCAGCCACGACCGCTGCTGCTGAATGGTGGCCCTCCGTTGGCGTGGTTCCTTTTGTAGGTCCCACAGCTACCGGTTGCGCAGTGGTGGGCAATTTGCGAGATGGGCTGGGATAATCGGAGCGGTAGCGCAGGGGCTGGTCGCTCCGTAGTACTCGTACACGTGCAGCTGACGATGCGCTCACGAACCTGTGCGTAGAAAGGTTGTTCCTCAGTGCAGCTCTGCTCAGCCACGACTGCTCCTGCTGAATGGTGGTCCTCGGTTGGCGTGGTTCCTTTTGTAGGTCCCACAGCTACCGGTTGCCCAGTGGTGGGCAATTTCCGAGATGGGCTGGGATAATCGGAGCGGTAGCGCAGGCGCTGGTCGCTCCGTAGTCCTCGTACACGTGCAGCTGACAATGCGCTCACGAACCTGTGCGTAGAAAGTTTGTTCCTTAGTGCAGCTCTGCTCAGCCACGACCGCTGCTGCTGAATGGTGGTCCTCCGTTGGCGTGGTTCCTTTTGTAGGTCCCACAGCTACCGGTTGCGCAGTGGTGGGCAATTTCCGTGATGGGCTGGGATAATTGGAGTGGTTTACGCAGGCGCTGGTCGCTCCGTAGTCCTCGTACACGTGCAGCTGACGATGCGCTCACGAACCTGTGCGTAGAAAGGTTGTTCCTTAGTGCAGCTCTGCTCAGCCACGACCGCTCCTGCTGAATGGTGGTCCTCGGTTGGCGTGGTTCCTTTTGTAGGTCCCACATACTACCGGTTGCCCAGTGGTGGGCAATTTCCGAGATGGGCTGGGATAATCGGAGCGGTAGCGCAGGCGCTGGTCGCTCCGTAGTCCTCGTACACGTGCAGCTGACGTTGCGCTCACGAACTTGTGCGTAGAAAGGTTGTTCCTTAGTGCAGCTCTGCTCAGCCACGACCGCTTCTGCTGAATGGTGGTCCTCCGTTGGCGTGGTTCCTTTTGTAGGTCCCACAGTTACCGGTTGCGCCGTGGTGGGCAATATCCGAGACGGGCTGGGATAATCGGAGCGGTAGCGCAGGCGCTGGTCGCTCCGTAGTCCTCGTACACGTGCAGCTGACGATGCGCTCACGAACCTGTGCGTAGAAAGGTTGTTCCTTAGTGCAGCTCTGCTCAGCCACGACCGCTGCTGCTGAATGGTGGTCCTCCGTTGGCGTGGTTCCTTTTGTAGGTCCCACAGCTAACGGTTGGGCAGTGGTGGGCAATTTGCGAGATGGGCTGGGATAATCGGAGCGGTAGCGCAGGGGCTGGTCGCTCCGTAGTACTCGTACACGTGCAGCTGACGATGCGCTCATGAACCTGTGCGTAGAAAGGTTGTTCCTTAGTGCAGCTCTGCTCAGCCACGACCGCTGCTGCTGAATGGTGGTCCTCCGTTGGCGTGGTTCCTTTTGTAGGTCGCACAGCTACCGGTTGCGCAGTGGTGGGCAATTTGCGAGATGGGCTGGGATAATCGGAGCGGTAGCGCAGGGGCTGGTGCTCCGTAGTCCTCGTACACGTGCAGCTGACGATGCGCTCACGAACCTGTGCGTAGAAAGGTTGTTCCTTAGTGCAGCTCTGCTCAGCCACGACCGCTCCTGCTGAATGGTGGTCCTCGGTTGGCGTGGTTCCTTTTGTAGGTCCCACATACTACCGGTTGCCCAGTGGTGGGCAATTTCCGAGATGGGCTGGGATAATCGGAGCGGTAGCGCAGGCGCTGGTCGCTCCGTAGTCCTCGTACACGTGCAGCTGACGTTGCGCTCACGAACTTGTGCGTAGAAAGGTTGTTCCTTAGTGCAGCTCTGCTCAGCCACGACCGCTTCTGCTGAATGGTGGTCCTCCGTTGGCGTGGTTCCTTTTGTAGGTCCCACAGCTACCGGTTGCGCCGTGGTGGGCAATTTCCGAGATGAGCTGGGATAATCGGAGCGGTAGCGCAGGCCCTGGTCGCTCCGTAGTCCTCGTACACGTGCAGCTGACGATGCGCTCACGAACCTTTGCGTAGAAAGGTTGTTCCTTAGTGCAGCTCTGCTCAGCCACGACCGCTGCTGCTGAATGGTGGTCCTCCGTTGGCGTGGTTCCTTTTGTAGGTCCCACAGCTACCGGTTGCGCAGTGGTGGGCAATTTCCGAGATGGGCTGGGATAATCGGAGCGGTAGCGCAGGCGCTGGTCGCTCCGTAGTCCTCGTACACGTGCAGCTGACGATGCGCTCACGAACTTGTGCGTAGAAAGGTTGTTCCTTAGTGCAGCTCTGCTCAGCCATGACCGCTGCTGCTGAATGGTGGTCCTCCGTTGGCGTGGTTCCTTTTGTAGGTTCCACAGCTACCGGTTGCGCAGTGGTGGGCAATTTCCGAGATGGGCTGGGATATTCGGAGCGGTAGCGCAGGCGCTGGTCGCTCCGTAGTTCTCGTACACGTGCAGCTGACGATGCGCTCACGAACCTGTGCTTAGAAAGGTTGTTCCTTAGTGCAGCTCTGCTCAGCCACGACCGCTTCTGCTGAATGGTGGTCCTCCGTTGGCGTGGTTCCTTTTGTAGGTCGCACAGCTAACGGTTGGGCAGTGGTGGGCAATTTGCGAGATGGGCTGGGATAATCGGAGCGGTAGCGCAGGGGCTGGTCGCTCCGTAGTACTCGTACACGTGCAGCTGACGATGCGCTCATGAACCTGTGCGTAGAAAGGTTGTTCCTTAGTGCAGCTCTGCTCAGCCACGACCGCTGCTGCTGAATGGTGGTCCTCCGTTGGCGTGGTTCCTTTTGTAGGTCGCACAGCTACCGGTTGCGCAGTGGTGAGCAATTTGCGAGATGGGCTGGGATAATCGGAGCGGTAGCGCAGGGGCTGGTCGCTCCGTAGTCCTCGTACACGTGCAGCTGACGATACGCTCACGAACCTGTGCGTAGAAAGGTTGTTCCTTAGTGCAGCTCTGCTCAGCCAAGACCGCTGCTGCTGAATGGTGGCCCTCCGTTGGCGTGGTTCCTTTTGTAGGTCCCACAGCTACCGGTTGCGCCTTGGTGGTCAATTTCCAGGATGAGCTGGGATAATCGGAGCGGTAGCGCAGGCGCTGGTCGCTCCGTAGTCCTCGTACACGTGCAGCTGACGATGCGCTCACGAACCTGTGCGTAGAAAGGTTGTTCCTTAGTGCAGCTCTGCTCAGCCACGACCGCTGCTGCTGAATGGTGGTGCTCCATTGGCGTGGTTCCTTTTGTAGGTCCCACAGCTACCGGTTGCGCCGTGGTGGGCAATTTCCGAGATGAGCTGGGATAATCGGAGTGGTAGCGCAGGCGCTGGTCGCTCCGTAGTCCTCGTACACGTGCAGCTGACGATGCGCTCACGAACCTGTGCGTAGAAAGGTTGTTCCTTAGTGCAGCTCTGCTCAGCCACGACCGCTCCTGCTGAATGGTGGTCCTCGGTTGGCGTGGTTCCTTTTGTAGGTCCCACAGCTACCGGTTGCGCAGTGGTGGGCAATTTCCGAGATGGGCTGGGATAATCGGAGCGGTAGCGCAGGCGCTGGTCGCTCCGTAGTCCTCGTACACGTGCAGCTGACGATGCGCTCACGAACTTGTGCGTAGAAAGGTTGTTCCTTAGTGCAGCTCTGCTCAGCCACGACCGCTGCTGCTGAATGGTGGTCCTCCGTTGGCGTGGTTCCTTTTGTAGGTTCCACAGCTACCGGTTGCGCAGTGGTGGGCAATTTCCGAGATGGGCTGGGATATTCGGAGCGGTAGCGCAGGCGCTGGTCGCTCCGTAGTCCTCGTACACGTGCAGCTGACGATGCGCTCACGAACCTGTGCGTAGAAAGGTTGTTCCTTAGTGCAGCTCTGCTCAGCCACGACCGCTGCTGCTGAATGGTGGTCCTCCGTTGGCGTGGTTCCTTTTGTAGGTCCCACAGCTAACGGTTGGGCAGTGGTGGGCAATTTGCGAGATGGGCTGGGATAATCGGAGCGGTAGCGCAGGGGCTGGTCGCTCCGTAGTACTCGTACACGTGCAGCTGACGATGCGCTCATGAACCTGTGCGTAGAAAGGTTGTTCCTTAGTGCAGCTCTGCTCAGCCACGACCGCTGCTGCTGAATGGTGGTCCTCCGTTGGCGTGGTTCCTTTTGTAGGTCGCACAGCTACCGGTTGCGCAGTGGTGGGCAATTTGCGAGATGGGCTGGGATAATCGGAGCGGTAGCGCAGGGGCTGGTCGCTCCGTAGTCCTCGTACACGTGCAGCTGACGATACGCTCACCAACCTGTGCGTAGAAAGGTTGTTCCTTAGTGCAGCTCTGCTCAGCCACGACCGCTGCTGCTGAATGGTGGCCCTCCGTTGGCGTGGTTCCTTTTGTAGGTCCCACAGCTACCGGTTGCGCCTTGGTGGGCAATTTCCGAGATGAGCTGGGATAATCGGAGCGGTAGCGCAGGCGCTGGTCGCTCCGTAGTCCTCGTACACGTGCAGCTGACGATGCGCTCACGAACCTGTGCGTAGAAAGGTTGTTCCTTAGTGCAGCTCTGCTCAGCCACGACCGCTGCTGCTGAATGGTGGTGCTCCATTGGCGCGGTTCCTTTTGTAGGTCCCACAGCTACCGGTTGCGCCGTGGTGGGCAATTTCCGAGATGAGCTGGGATAATCGGAGCGGTAGCGCAGGCCCTGGTCGCTCCGTAGTCCTCGTACACGTGCAGCTGACGATGCGCTCACGAACCTGTGCGTAGAAAGGTTGTTCCTTAGTGCAGCTCTGCTCAGCCACGACCGCTGCTGCTGAATGGTGGTCCTCCGTTGGCGTGGTTCCTTTTGTAGGTCCCACAGCTACCGGTTGCGCAGTGGTGGGCAATTTCCGAGATGGGCTGGGATAATCGGAGCGGTAGCGCAGGCGCTGGTCGCTCCGTAGTCCTCGTACACGTGCAGCTGACGATGCGCTCACGAACTTGTGCGTAGAAAGGTTGTTCCTTAGTGCAGCTCTGCTCAGCCATGACCGCTGCTGCTGAATGGTGGTCCTCCGTTGGCGTGGTTCCTTTTGTAGGTTCCACAGCTACCGGTTGCGCAGTGGTGGGCAATTTCCGAGATGGGCTGGGATATTCGGAGCGGTAGCGCAGGCGCTGGTCGCTCCGTAGTTCTCGTACACGTGCAGCTGACGATGCGCTCACGAACCTGTGCTTAGAAAGGTTGTTCCTTAGTGCAGCTCTGCTCAGCCACGACCGCTTCTGCTGAATGGTGGTCCTCCGTTGGCGTGGTTCCTTTTGTAGGTCGCACAGCTAACGGTTGGGCAGTGGTGGGCAATTTGCGAGATGGGCTGGGATAATCGGAGCGGTAGCGCAGGGGCTGGTCGCTCCGTAGTACTCGTACACGTGCAGCTGACGATGCGCTCATGAACCTGTGCGTAGAAAGGTTGTTCCTTAGTGCAGCTCTGCTCAGCCACGACCGCTGCTGCTGAATGGTGGTCCTCCGTTGGCGTGGTTCCTTTTGTAGGTCGCACAGCTACCGGTTGCGCAGTGGTGAGCAATTTGCGAGATGGGCTGGGATAATCGGAGCGGTAGCGCAGGGGCTGGTCGCTCCGTAGTCCTCGTACACGTGCAGCTGACGATACGCTCACGAACCTGTGCGTAGAAAGGTTGTTCCTTAGTGCAGCTCTGCTCAGCCAAGACCGCTGCTGCTGAATGGTGGCCCTCCGTTGGCGTGGTTCCTTTTGTAGGTCCCACAGCTACCGGTTGCGCCTTGGTGGGCAATTTCCAGGATGAGCTGGGATAATCGGAGCGGTAGCGCAGGCGCTGGTCGCTCCGTAGTCCTCGTACACGTGCAGCTGACGATGCGCTCACGAACCTGTGCGTAGAAAGGTTGTTCCTTAGTGCAGCTCTGCTCAGCCACGACCGCTGCTGCTGAATGGTGGTGCTCCATTGGCGTGGTTCCTTTTGTAGGTCCCACAGCTACCGGTTGCGCCGTGGTGGGCAATTTCCGAGATGGGCTGGGATAATCGGAGCGGTAGCGCAGGCGCTGGTCGCTCCGTAGTCCTCGTACACGTGCAGCTGACGATGCGCTCACGAACTTGTGCGTAGAAAGGTTGTTCCTTAGTGCAGCTCTGCTCAGCCACGACCGCTGCTGCTGAATGGTGGTCCTCCGTTGGCGTGGTTCCTTTTGTAGGTTCCACAGCTACCGGTTGCGCAGTGGTGGGCAATTTCCGAGATGGGCTGGGATATTCGGAGCGGTAGCGCAGGCGCTGGTCGCTCCGTAGTTCTCGTACACGTGCAGCTGACGATGCGCTCACGAACCTGTGCTTAGAAAGGTTGTTCCTTAGTGCAGCTCTGCTCAGCCACGACCGCTTCTGCTGAATGGTGGTCCTCCGTTGGCGTGGTTCCTTTTGTAGGTCCCACAGTTACCGGTTGCGCCGTGGTGGGCAATATCCGAGACGGGCTGGGATAATCGGAGCGGTAGCGCAGGCGCTGGTCGCTCCGTAGTCCTCGTACACGTGCAGCTGACGATGCGCTCACGAAACTGTGCGTAGAAAGGTTGTTCCTTAGTGCAGCTCTGCTCAGCCACGACCGCTGCTGCTGAATGGTGGCCCTCCGTTGGCGTGGTTCCTTTTGTAGGTCCCACAGCTACCGGTTGCGCAGTGGTGGGCAATTTGCGAGATGGGCTGGGATAATCGGAGCGGTAGCGCAGGGGCTGGTCGCTCCGTAGTACTCGTACACGTGCAGCTGACGATGCGCTCATGAACCTGTGCGTAGAAAGGTTGTTCCTTAGTGCAGCTCTGCTCAGCCACGACCGCTGCTGCTGAATGGTGGTCCTCCGTTGGCGTGGTTCCTTTTGTAGGTCGCACAGCTACCGGTTGCGCAGTGGTGGGAAATTTGCGAGATGGGCTGGGATAATCGGAGCGGTAGCGCAGGGGCTGGTCGCTCCGTAGTCCTCGTACACGTGCAGCTGACGATACGCTCACGAACCTGTGCGTAGAAAGGTTGTTCCTTAGTGCAGCTCTGCTCAGCCACGACCGCTGCTGCTGAATGGTGGCCCTCCGTTGGCGTGGTTCCTTTTGTAGGTCCCACAGCTACCGGTTGCGCCTGGGTGGGCAATTTCCGAGATGAGCTGGGATAATCGGAGCGGTAGCGCAGGCGCTGGTCGCTCCGTAGTCCTCGTACACGTGCGGCTGACGATGCGCTCACGAACCTGTGCGTAGAAAGGTTGTTCCTTAGTGCAGCTCTGCTCAGCCACGACCGCTGCTGCTGAATGGTGGTGCTCCATTGGCGTGGTTCCTTTTGTAGGTCCCACAGCTACCGGTTGCGCCGTGGTGGGCAATTTCCGAGATGAGCTGGGATAATCGGAGCGGTAGCGCAGGCGCTGGTCGCTCCGTAGTCCTCGTACACGTGCAGCTGACGATGCGCTCACGAAACTGTGCGTAGAAAGGTTTTTCCTTAGTGCAGCTCTGCTCAGCCACGACCGCTGCTGCTGAATGGTGGCCCTCCGTTGGCGTGGTTCCTTTTGTAGGTCCCACAGCTACCGGTTGCGCCGTGATGGGCAATATCCGAAATGGGCTGGGATAATCGGAGCGGTAGCGCAGGCGCTGGTCGCTCCGTAGTCCTCGTACACGTGCAGCTGACGATGCGCTCACGAACCTGTGCGTAGAAAGGTTGTTCCTTAGTGCAGCTCTGCTCAGCCACGACCGCTGCTGCTTAATGGTCCCCAGGTGACCAAAGATCCCCAGGTGACCAAAATTAATCCGGAGTCCCCCACTACGGCGCGCCTCATCGCCTGCGCTGCGGCGGCGCGTTAAACCCTGCAATGAATCAATGGAGCCGCTACACGAGGTGAAACTTCAGGCGGCGCCGGTGGCCGCAACACGTTGAACTGCAGCTGCTTTTCATCGTTGTCACGCCCATTCGTGCGTGTGTTGATTCTCCGCAATCATCTGGCGATGACTCTGCTGCCGTTATCAGCCAATTGCGCGAGTCTTGAAACGGGCATCGGTGGTTTCGAACTTGCGACGGAAATAACCGTTATGAAAGAGGGGCGGGTAGTGGCGAAGAGGAGATGAGAAGCGGCACCGAGTAAAACCACGACCGGCTTCATACATACGACCTGCCCATCGCCGCCGGAGATAATGAGAGCCGGCGTGCCAAAAGCCTGCCTTGGAGCGACGGCGCACTCCCTGAGATGGGGCTAATTTTAATCCCCAAACTCGCAGCTTCCTTCGCTCACAGTGCGGCCGGCGGCTCCTCGCATAAGAAGTGGCGGCCGTACCAATTAATGTTGATTGTAAAGATCACTGATTGATTGATTGTAGGGTTTAACGCGCCGACGCAACGCAGGCGATGAGGCGCGCCCTAGTGGAGGGCTTCGGATTAATTTTCACCACCTGCGGATCCTTAACGTGCGCCAAAATCTACGGACGTTTTTGCGTTTCGCATCCATCAGAAAAGCGGCCACCGCGGCAGGAAATTGAACCCGCGTCCTTGTGCTCAGCAGCGCCTGTAAAGATCACTACCTACCTACAATACGAGCAAGGAACGAGAAATAATGAGTAAATAAATAGAGCGGTTTCTTTGCTATGCTAACGTCAACGTATACAAGTAAGCTACACTACTACCATTTCCGTCTGCGCGACTGCATTCTTTATTTCAGAGCATTTTTCTTGACTTAGGCATGCGGGAACTCCGTCAACTTTCTTTTTACGTCAAGGAACCTTCTTTTGACGTGAAGATTTCTTTTGACTTTCTACTTAACTGCTCATTCCGCCTTCTTCCCACACACTATGTATTAAGTTCAAGCCTCCTTAACCCACAATAATTTTATTTTAAAGCCCCGTGTGAGGTTTCAGTTGGCTATAAATATAGCGCGGATGTATTTTGTATATGTACCAGCATCTTTTCTTTTGTATATGTGCAATGTATATTGTTTAAACGCCCATGTTCCCCTTGTATAGTCAGTGTATAAGCCTTCGTCGCCTGTATATAGTGTGTGAATATTTATGTTTGTGTATATGTGCGCTCGAGTCACGGCCCGGGGGTTAAAAAGAAGGTCCCCTTCACCCCGAGTAGTCCGAGTGGCGCTGGCTACCACCCCCAAGCGCAGGAAACAAAAAACACCTGAACATAAATAGCCCAGAAAGTGGAGGCTAAAGTAGCCTCGCCGGTAGCGTAGTGGTTATCGCACCAGACCGGTATTCTGAAGGTAGTGGGTTCGGATCCCAGCTGGCGGGCATTTTTTCTCCACTTTCTTATTTTCCAAATTCTTTATCTTGAGCTACTACATCCTCCCCTTTGCTTTCCGAGGTCTTCTTGACTGCCAATTCTTATTTCTGTCTTATTTTCTACGAGCCCTTCATTTCCTATTCTGATTCGCTACAGGCATAGCGAGGGCCTCTGTTCTGGCGGTCTTGGTGCCATAGGGAGCTTAAGAGGGTTCAACGCTGGTCGACCACTCTCGACAAGTCGTAGACGCTCGAGTCACGGCCCGGGGATTAAAAAGAAGGTCCCCTTCACCCCGAGTAGCCCGAGTGGCGCTGGCTACCACCCCCAAGCGCAGGAAACAAAAACACCTGAACATAAATACCCCAGAAAGTGGAGGCTAAAGTAGCCCCGCTGGTAGCGTAGTGGTTATCGCACCAGAACGGTATTCTGGAGGTCGTGGGTTCGGATCCCACCTGGCGGGCATTTTTTCTCCCCTTTCTTAATTTGCAAATTCTTTATCTTGAACTACTACATCCTCCCCTTTGCTTTCCGAGGCCTTGACTGCCAATTCTTATTTCTGTCACACACACACACACACACACACATATATATATATATATATATATATATATATATATATATATATATATATATATATATATATATATATATATATATATATATATATATATATATATATATATATATATATATATATGCAATGCCGCGAACCATTTATTGTTTGTTTTTATTGCCGGGCCACGGCCGGCTGTGTTATTTGTGTTACAAACGAAGCGCGTCTTACATTCTTTACTTTTATGCCTCACGGGCTCTCACATTCAGATAAGCAGACTCTTTCGCCCTAACGTCACTAGCCAAGAATAATCTTCTGTGATCTACAATGTTCTGGATGTGAATCGACGGTTCCAGAAACACTTCCGCGGAAAGGTACAAGCTGCACAGCAGACGCTGCAGCATTCATTCGATGACACTCGCCTGTGCTAGTCACTTTGTTGACCGCTGCTTCGCCGCCTGTGTATTCTTTTGAGTTTTTAGGGGAGCACAAGTTCGCTCCAATAAACTTGTTTCTCCTTCAAGACAACTGCGTCGTCCTTGGCTTCGTGACATCTGGTGGAAGTGCTGGGTGCTAAGCCTTTATGCTCTCTACGACATCTGGAAGCCGCCAAGCCAGTCCAACCAGAGAAAGCCGCAGACTGCAAGTATTGCTACCCGAGTTCGGTCTTCTGCCAGAAGGGCCCAAGAGAAGGAACGATGCAACCAACACCATGATGCAAGAAACAACGTCGCCAATCGTCCTGCAGCAGCCCCGAGAACCGCCATCATTCCGGGGAGCCCCCGCTGAAGACCCCGAAGAATGGTTGGAGAAGCTGGAGCGCGTCCGAATCTTCAAGAGGTGGGATTACGCAGAAAGTTTCCGGAATGTTTTCTTTTACTTAGAAGATGCTGCTTGAGAGCTCTTTGACCGACTGGACTCAATTCAAAAGGAAGTTCCTTAAGACCTTCACTACCGTGGTGAGAAAAGAGCGAGCTGCGCTTTTGCTTGAAACTCGAACGCAGCACCCTAACGAAGGGGTCGTGATCTTCGTTGAGGAGATGAAGTGACTTTTTCGCCGTGCGCACCCTGAAATGACCGAAGAAAGGAAGCTCAGGTTTCTAATGCGAGGAGTGAAGCAAGAGCTTTTTGCTTGTCTAGTCCGTGACCCGCCGAAGACGGTGGCGCAATTCGCGTCTGAGGCGGCCGCGATGGAGAAGACGCCAGAAATTCGAACGAGGCAGTATGACCACCCTGCCAACGCACTGTTCTCGGAGACCATAGGTGCCGCAACCGTAAGCTCCGATACATTGCGGAGACCATCCGAGCAGTGGTCAAGGAGGAGCTTCAGAAGCTTTTTCCAACGACACCGCAACCTCAGGTGGCTTCCCTGACTGACGTCATCCGCGAAGAGGTTCAACAGGCGCTGGGGACTTCTACACTTTCAGAAGCACCCCGTGAGCCCCAAGCGATGACCTACTCCGCAGTTCTTCGTCAACCCCGCCCTGCTTCAACCCGTTGTCAAGAGGCCGAGCCATACCGCCGTCCAATGCCGCTCGCCCGACGCCCTGTAGACCAATAGCAGACGCCAAGGAAGACCGTCGTGTGGCGAACGCCCGACAATCGCCCGCTGTGGTTCAACTGCGGAGAGGCCGACCACATCTACCGTCGCTGTCCCTACAAGAGGCTCGGTTTGCGAGGGTTCTCCGTCGACGTCCCAAGCCCCCGATACGGTCAGCACCCTGCTGAGATCGAAGAATACCTCTCCAACACCAACCGAGGTCCAGCCCGCTTCAAGCGTTCACCGTCGCCTTACCCGTATCAGTCACCGAACCACCGCAGCACTGCTGACTTCTCACGTTGAAGGTCCCCCAGTCCACGCGGGGGAAACCAAAAGCAGCAACTTCGGGCGGTAAATTTGCACAACGGCGCTAAAATGAAAACCCTCCCACGACGCAGCGACTCGCTGAAGACCATGATTAACGACATGCCCCAACCCCGACGACCCAATTTAACCCTTACGTGACTCCCGACCACGACCACAGCAAAACGGTGCGACGTGTACCTGACATGACCGAACTTGCCGATGAGAATAGAACAAAGACCACGACGCACAGTGCCCGACCGTCAACGCGCTGAAGCCGAGATACGACGCCACGACGCACCCGGAACTCGAAGAAGGAAGCGTCCGACGTTCAGCTGTCCATCGACGGCTTTGAAGTAGTCGCCCTCATAGACACGGGAGCCGACTACTCAGTCATGAGCGGACCTTTTGCGTTCAAGCTGAAGAAAGTTATGACCAGATGGGGCGGTCCGCACATTCTTACAGCAGGAGGCCACCTCGTGACGCCAAGTGGAACGTGCACATCGCGCGTCACCATAGACAGCACAAGGTAGCCTGCGGCGTTCGTCATTTTGCCTAACTGCTCCCGCGACGTAATTCTTGGAATGGACTTTTTGACGGACAACGGTGCAATAATTGATCTAAAGACCGAGTCGATAACGTATTCCTCCGATCACTCTATGACGCCGTAACCGAACCCCGAACACCGTGCTGCCTTAAGGATCGCCGATGATCATGTCACACTGCCACCCCGCGCTAGCTTGATGATCACCGTCTACTGTGAAGATGCTCTTCCTGACGTCGATGCTATCGTAGAGAGTGACCAAAGGTAGCTCCGTTGCAAGAGGCATTGCGCGCTTTACGCAACGCCAATCCCGAGTTTCGGTCAGTAATTTCAGCGAGGAATACCAGCATTTAAACAGGGGCGCTGAAATTGCGTTCCTCGAGGAAACGCAAGAAGCAAGTGACGTGATCACGGTTTCCGACTTTGAACGCGCACCAGAAGAGACCTTCAAGCTTCCGAATCCCTTCGACGTGAATCCGGTGTTACCGCAAGAACGGAAGAAATTATTGGATTTGCTGCATCGCTACAGAGAGTCTTTTTCGTCGAACTCAAAACTACGTCAGATACCTCTGGCGAAGTACCGAATAATAACCGACGATGGAGCTCGACCTACCCGATAGTAACCGTAGCGCGTCTCTTCACACGAGCGGTAAGCCATCCGGACTCAAGTTGACTACATGCTCAGCTACGCACATTATACAGCCATCGAAAAGCCCCTGGCCTGCGCCGGTCGTACTCGTGAAGAAAAAAGACGGCACATTAAGGTTTTGCGTTGAGTACCGGCGACTGAACAAAATCACCAAAAGGGCGTGTACCCCCTCCCCCGAATCGACGACGTCCTCGAACACCTCTGCCACGCGAAGTACTTTTCATTGATGGATCTGAAGACCGGCTACTGGCAAATTGAAGTGGACGAGAGAGACCGAGAGAAGACTGCATTTATAACCCCGGACGGCCTGTACGAGTTCAAGGTGATGCCGTTCGGGTTGTGCACGGCGCCGGCAACGTTTCAACGAGTCATGGACACGGTGCTAGCTGGCTTTAAGTGGCACACCTGCCTCGTATACCTCGACGATGTTGTGGTATTCTCCCGGACTTTCGATGAACACCTTGCAAGGTTGCAGTCTGTACTCGAGGCCATCCGTACGTCTGGGTTAACGCTGAAGCCTGAAAAGTGCCGCTTCGCGTACGAGGAACTCAAGTTTTTGGGCATTTCGTCAACGCCGCGGGAGTCCGGTCTGATGCGGCGAAAACGTCCGCCATAGCAAACTTCCCAAGACCGCAAGATAAGAAGGGCGTGCGGAGATTTCTCGGACTATGCGACTACAAGCGCTTCATCGCAATCTTCGCTCGCATTGCAAAGCCACTCACCCGATTGACGAAAGATAGCACCCCCTTCAGGTGGGAAAATGCCCAAGAAACAGCCTTCTGCGAGCTGCAACAATGCCTGCAAAGCCTGCCTGTGCTCGCGCATTTCGACGAAACTGCCGAAAAGGAAATGCACACGGACGCCAGTGATATAGGCTTGCGTGCCGTTTTCGTACAAATGCAAAGCGGGTGCGAGAAAGTAATCGCCTATGCCAGCTGTGGTCTGTCCAAGGAAGAAAGAAACTACTCAGCCTCTGAGAAAGAGTGCCTCGCGATTATATGGGCCATTTCAAAATTTCGCCCATACGTGTATGGAAGACCATTCAAGGTTGTGACGGACCACGATGCGCTCTGTTGGCTCGCCAATTTGAAGGACCCCTCTGGCCGTCTTTGTAGGTGGAGCTTGTGCCTGCAAGAATTTGACGTTACAGTGGTCTATAAATCCGGGTGGAAACACTCCGACGCCGACTGCCTGTCGCGCGCCCCCGTCGACCCACCACCACAAGACTCCGATGAAGACAGCGCGTTCTTCGGAATCGTGACTGAGAGCGACCTGGCCACCCAGCAGCGGGCCGACCCCGATCTACGCGTCATGATCGACTACCTCGAAGGATGCAACGTCGCCGTGCCCAGGGCCTTCAAACGCAACCTACGTGCATTCAGCCTGAAAAACTCCGTCCTCGTGAAGAAGAATTTCAGCCCCGCAACGAGAGCGAATTATCTTCCTGTCATCCCGGCAGATCTTTGTGACGAAGTTTTTGAAGCGTGCCACGACGGCCCGTCTTCCGGACATCTCGGAACAGCTCGCACAATTGGGAAAATCAAGGCGAATTACTACTGGATACGCCTTGCATCCGATGTCACCCACTACGTCCGGAGCTGCCCTGACTGCCAGCGACGAAAAACGCCACCGACGAGACCTGCCGGACTTGTGCAACCGATGGGCGTCCCAGCTAGGCCCGGATCACCGAATAACGACGGCGTACCACCCCCAAAGGAACGGACTAACGGAACGCCTGTACAAGACAATCGCGGATATGCTGTCAATGTACGATGACGTTGAACATAAGACTTGGGACGAAGTGCTACCGTATGTCACCTTTGCGTACAACACGGCTATCCAGGAAACTACGCAGATGACGCCGTTCGAGCTTGTCTACGGAAGACGGCCGAACACGATGCTCGATGCAATGCTTCCGCACGTAGAAGGCGACGACATCAACGCCGACGTCCAAGATACCTTCAGCGTGCGGAGGAGGGCCGCCAGCTCGCTCGAGTTCGTACAACGGACCAGCAGCTAGTGGATGCCGGGCGCTACAACCTCCGACGCGGAGACGCCGAGTACCACCCTGTGGATTGTGTGTGGGTTTGGACATCCATCCGTCGACGCGGACTAAGTGAGAAGCTTCTGCGACGGTATTTCGGACCCTAACCAGATTCTAACCAACTTACCTAACCTTTCGGACCCTAACCAGATTCTAACCAACTTACCTAACCTTTCGGACCCTAACCAGATTCTAACCAACCTAACCCTATCCAACTTACCTGCGAGGTGATCCCCGATTGTGATTCCGGAACATCACGACGACGCACGCGGGCCGAAGTCGTCCACGTGGTTCGCTTGAAACCTTACTATGCAAGATGGCAGACTTTTTTTGTTGTTCGTTCGGACTGTGTTTTATTTTAGCATCGGGTCGATGCACTCTTAGAGGGGGGTAATGCCGCGAACCATGAATGGGCTTGTTTATTTATTGCTTGTTTTTACTGCCGGGCCACGCCCGGCTGTATTATCTGCGTTCCAAACGAAGCGCGTCTTACATTCTTTACTTTTATGCCGCACGGGCTATCACATACAGATAAGCAGACTCTTGCGCCCTAACGTCACTAGCCAAGAATAATCTTCTGGGATCTACAATGTTTTGGATGTGAATCGACTGTTCCCGAAACACTTGCGCCGAAAGATAAAAGCCTGCAGGGCAGACACCGCGGCATTCGATTCGACGACACTTGTCTGTGCAAGCCACTTTGTTGACCGCTGCTTCGCCGCCTCTGTATTCTTTTGAGTTGTTAGGGGCCACAAGTTCGCTCCAATAAACTTGTTTCTCCTTGAAGACACCTGCGTCGTCTTGAATTTATATAGTAGTTTATGTCTGTTGAACACTTTAATTAGGAAGCTACGATTTGATGCGACCGAAGTGCCATTGTATTTTGTTTGTGGACCGTAACACTAGCCTCTGGCTATTGGGTCCAACACTGTTTTTGCGTATGTTGTTCTGCAAAAAATGAATAAAGCTTCAGTCAATCAGTCAATCAAGAAAGCCCGTCTAGCACGTCCAAAAGGCCTCAGGGAAAGCTCGGATTTCTATAAACATTCCTACAGGGTCCACTCGTGCATGGAAAGTGCTTAATTCTTTCAGGAAAACAATATTTTTCAATGAAGGGAGCATTATTCGGCGGCAACCTTTTCAGCGGCTTTGGCGCATTCACCATAACGGAGCGTCGCGTTTGTAGCAGCTCCGTCGCGGAGGGCCAATAAAATCGTCCCTGCTAAATGCTTGCGGTGAGAGCCACAGTTGTCTTCGGGATATTTCGGCCACTTCCTTCGTACAAAAGTGATCGGAACCTTTACTTTTGGCTAGGTTTTTCGCCGAGCCTACTGTCACGGCCGCTCGATAAAGGGCGCAATCACGCTCTTATCCAGCGCCCGTGCTCCTGCCTGAGTCGGCTATAACCTACATCCTCGGTATCAGACTCGCTGCATCTACGTTTTCAAACAATGACTATTCATTCTTCTGCTACCCTGACCCGCCGCGGTGGCTTAGTGGCTAAGGCGTTGCTCTGCTGAGCACGAGGTCGCGGGTTCGATTCTCGGCCGCGGCGGCCGCTTTTCTGATGGAGGCGAAAAGCAAAAACGCCCGTGTGTACGAGATTTCGGCGCACGATAAAGATCCCCAGGTGGTCAAAATTAATCCGGAGCCCTCCACTACGGCGCGCCTCATCGCCTGCGTTGCGTCGGCGCGTTAAACCCCACAATCAGTTCTGCTACCCTGCCTGCACATACGCTGAAGGTGAAGCAGGACTGCGCGGAAAAGTTTTGACACACACAGTTTTTTTCTGTTTATATACTCCTGCAAATGCGTCGAAAGCCAATGGAAATTTACAGCATGCTGAGTATTTCTTCCCGCGTGTTTCTTTTGATACACTATATAAAACAGTGCGCGCAAAGTGCACCTTGTTAATTTTTTTGTTGAACCTTTTCTTTTGAGACGGGCTGCATATTTTGGGGGGTTTATTATTTCAGATGTAAGCGGACTATCGCACGCCATAAAAGGCATTATCAAATGGTTGGAAGCGGTGAAATCTTTTTTTGCTGACGAAATCCGCGTTGGTGCACCTTTGGTGGATGCCGGCCGTGTGCGGGCTTTCGCCTGCCTAGCCAAGTAATAATGTCTCGTAAAAAACACTCATTTAAGCAAATCGTCGAGCACACAGAAGGTGTGCACGTGCCCAAATGGAAATCGGCCAAGGCTGAGTACAACGGACCGAGAAAGCGACAGTGACAACGATTGCATGCCGAGCAAACGGGTATATACGCCTCGAGCGCGGCCTGTAGGGGCGCCACTGAAATCCCCCTAGCGGCCCGTTTCGAAAGCAGGCGCGGGAGTCCCCGGCCCGGTCCCCCCTGTCGCCGTTGCTTTTGGGGCTCGTTCAAGACAGCGATTTACCGTTTGTCCGCGTTCGAAATACCAAATAACGTGGAGCAGGCACTCTGTTTGCAAGCGTGGTATGTTCACAAGAGTATAAACGTTTATGACGCGATCTTAGTGAGATCTATATGAGCGCCGGGCTTGTATCACAGGCCGGTGTCCCGAAGCCAGCATTTGCATGCAGCTGATTGCAATTCCTCTGCCCTGAAATTTAGTGACTGAGTCTCCGTAAGCAGTGTTTCCTCCGATGGTCATGTTGCGGCCATACACACGATGATGTAAATCGACTTTGTACACTTACAAAATCTAGCGGAGCACTCATACCTGATGATGGATTGATTTTATTGGCGCAAGGCCGACATGGGCAAAGAGCGCCAAACACAAAGTGAGTTGATAGGAGAGAACACGAAATAAAATCAGTTAAAAACAATGAGCACGGCTGGTGTAAAGGGCCAGGGTGAAGAACAAGAGTGGTTAAACATTAAATAAGGTGGCTGGTGTATAGGACCAGGGGTAAAGCTATGGGTGATAAGAGATGAGTTTTAAGAAATGGACTTCAGATAGGACCCTTAAGGTTCGCTGAACAGAGAACATGGCTTTATCTCCTAAGAAGTATGACGGGTGTGGTGGAATATGTCGTGTGTGTAGTTGTGGGAAGTGTTTTCGTCGTGTAATGTCGAGTGCCTTACATTGTATGAGGATGTGGATCACGGATAGGGCCTCTCCGCACCTGCTGCACAGAGGTCTTGGAGACCCCGTGAGAAGGTGCGAGTGCGTTGCATGAGTGTGCCCTATCCGTAATCTAGCCAAGGCGACTTCAGTGTATCTATTGCGTGTGTCGGTGGTGTATGGTCCCAAGTGTGGTTTTATTACGTGTAACTTGTTGTCTGTTTGTTCACTCCAGTGCGTTTGCCATGTTTTGCGAAGTTGTTGTCTGATGTGTGGTTTCACGTCGGTGTAGGGTAATGTGGTTATGTCTACTGTATTCGAGAGTGTAGCAGCTGCAGCCATTCGGTCCGCTGCTTCGTTCCCGGCTATACCACTGTGGCCAGGGACCCAGCAAAGAACCAGTTCAAACTTGCGTACATACACCGACATAATACCCTTGACTATTAGATTTACAACCTGATTTTTCGAAGACTTTGTTGACGACAACGCCCGCACGACACTGAGGGAGTCTGTATATATAATGGATTGTGGGATGTGACTTTGAAGTATATGATTGACAACAAGAAGTACACCGTAAGCCTCTGCCGTAAATATACTAGTATGACTATTCAGAGTTTTGGTGACACTAAGGCCGGGCCCATGCGCCGCGCAGGACACAGAGGTGGAAGTCTTAGAGGCATCCGTATAAAATTCAGAGGACTCATACTTCTGCTGCAAATACAAGAAATGCTGCAGAATTGCACATGTGGGAGCTCGGTTTTTATCTCCATGTGTGAATGATGTGTCGCATGAGACAGGGCGGAGATGCCATGGTGCTATGAGATCTGTTACAGAACTTTGGATGGTATCTAAAAAGGAGACAACAAGCTCTGACGCTTCCTCTCTAACTCTGTAAGAGAAGGGCGCAGAGAAAGATGGTCGGTTTAAAAGGAGTTCAGTCATGGAGGTATCATGAAAAACTGATTTAAAAGGATGGTGAGGCATGGAAGAAATTTTAAACGCATAAAGAAGGTCTGTGTATGCTCGCTGACATTGTAGGTTCCATTTGTTGCACTCTACATACAGGCTTTCGACTGGACTAGTCCGAAAGGCACCACAGGACAAGCGGAGCCCTAGATGAAGCACAGGGTCCAGCATTCTGAGGGATGTTTTAGTGGCTGACCCATAGACAACGCTGCCATAGTCCAATCGTGAGCCTATCAAGCTGGTAAAAACACGCAACAGAAGCTGTTTGTCAGCACCAAAAGAGATCTGCGAGAGAACCTTCAGGATATTCATTGTTTTTAAGCATTTATGTTTTAGTTGTTTTATGTGTGGAATGAATGTGAGCTTTTCGTCAAAGATTATACCTAAAAACTTGTGTTCGTTTTTGACAGGAATCGAGGCACCGTGGAGTTGAATGTCTGGATCTGGCCGGATGCCACGCCTCTTGGAAAACAAGACACAAGTGCACTTCCCTGGATTAAATTTAAAACCGTTGCTGTCTGCCCAACCAGCTAGCTTGTTAACACCAAGCTGGACTTGGCGCTCGCAGACAGACAGGTTACAAGACTTAAAGGATAATTGTACGTCGTCTACATAAATTGAGCAGGAAATCGACGGTGGCAATGCCTTCCTCAGGGAATTCATTTTCACAATAAAAAGGGTGCAACTTAAAACTCCACCTTGTGGCACTCCATTTTCCTGCACATGCACCCTAGAGAGTGCAGTTCCAAGTCGCACGCGAAACGTCCTTTCGGACATGTAACTGGAAAGCGTGTTTATCATGTTACCCGACATGCCAAAGGACTTCAAGTCGCTAAGGATGCCGTACCGCCAAGCAGTATCGTACGCCTTTTCAAGATCAAAGAAGACTGTCATACAGTACTGCTTGTGGAGGAAAGCATCTTTGATATAAGACTCTAATGCAACGAGTTGATCGTTGGTAGATCGCCCCGCCCTGAAGCCCGCCTGGCAGCTCTCGAGAAGGCCATTGTACTCTAAGAAGTACACAAGTCTCCTGTTTATCATCTTCTCGAAGAGCTTACACAGGCAGCTTGTCAGGGCAATGGGACGATAACTGGCGGGAGAGGAAGGGTCCTTCCCTTTTTTTAGGAAAGCCACTACTATGGCCTCCCTCCAAGAGCGTGGAATGTGCCCCGAAAGCCATATTTTATTGTATAGGTGTAAGAGTGTTTCAAGAGTGTCTGGGTGTAGGTGCTGTATCATGGTGTATGTAATCTTATCTGCGCCTGGAGCTGAAGGTTTGCACGAGCTCAGGGCAGCCCTCAACTCATAGAGAGTGAATTCAGAGTTGTAAGAAGTTTTTGATCTGTCTTTGTCGTGTAAGGGCTTTTTTTCTGCAGATGTTTTGTGTTTCATGAAAGTGTTCGTGTAGTGTGCTGAACTGGACACGTGTTCGAAGTGTTGTGCAAGCGTGTTAGCCTGGCCTTCAAGTGTGTCCCCTGTTGTGCTAACCAGGGGCAGGCTGTGTGTCTGTTGTCCTTTGAGCTTGCGTATACGTGTCCAGACTTTGTGTGTGTCTGTGTATGAATTAATGGATGTCAAGAAGGTGTGCCAACTCTCTCGTTTCGCCTCACGGCGCACACGTTTTCCTAACGCCTTGGCCCGTTTGAACAAAATGAGGTTACCCGACGTGGGGTACCGACGAAGGATACCCCACGCCTTGTTCTGGGCCTCTCGCGCCCGCCTGCAGTCCTCATTCTACCACGGCCTCCGCTGGTTACGCGGGGCACCAGAGGCGTGGGGAATGGACTTTTCGGCGGCGTCGAGCATGTGCGCCGTGAGGAGTTGGGTGGCTTCTTCAACGTGTAGGTGTCCTATGGATGTGTGGTGTAGTTTCGTTGTCTCTGTAAATGTGTTCCAGTTAGCTCGTGCTTCATTGAACCTATTATGGGAAGAAGAACTGCTTGGGCCGTTACCTATTTATGTTAGTGAAGTGGGGAAGTGGTCACTGCCATATGGGTCAGTGCCCACTGCCCACTCAAGACATGGAAAGAGAATTGCCGAACCAATAGCCAAGTCAAGATTTGAGTATGTATTGTGTCCTATGTTATGGTTTGTAGGCTGTTTCTTGTTGAAAAGGCATGCTCCAGAGGATGTTAAAAACTTCTCTATCAGGCGACCTCGGGCATCCGTGCGAGAAGAGACCCAAAGAGAATTGTGTGCATTGAAGTCGCCTGTTAAGATGTACGGTTCAGGAAGCTGGTCAACCAGCGCCTCTAAGTCGGTGCTCGTAAGTGCAACATCAGGAGGAATGTATATGGAGCATACCGTTATCAATCTATTAAATATTATTGTGCGGACGGCTACAGCCTCGAGGACGGTGTTCAAGGTGACAGGGTGGCATGCTAAGGATTTGCGGGTGATTATGGCAACACCGCCAGAAGAGTGTGTGCAGCCATCCCTGTCTTTCCTGTATACCATGTAACTATTCAAGAAATTTGTGTGTTTGGAATTCAGATGTGTTTCCTGGACACACATTATACTTGGCTGATTGGCATGCAGAATCTCATAAACGTCGTCAAGATTATTCAGAAGGCCTCTGCAGTTCCATTGAACTATGTTTTCTCTTCCCATTATTATGTGTTCAGAGCTACTGGAGTGTGACTGTTTATGTAGGGTCTTTCGGGGCTTGGACTCTTGGGAGTGGTTTTCTGACCTTCTCTACTGACCTGGACGTCGCAGCCCGTTCCTCCCGCTGCGATGAAAGCCGGAAGGGCTCGACGTCCATGTCGTCATCTGAAGGCAAGGGGGTGCCCAGCGGACTGGGCCCCCTTGGCGTGGTACCCTTTCGGGTGTTCTTTGCCTGCGCTGCCAGTGCCGAAGGCGTGGGGAGCACGACAGACGGCAAAGGCAGTGAGGCGGCGGAGGGGGTCGCTGCGACTGCCTCCTTCTCCATCTCCGTGCCCTTGCATGTGCTTTGGGCCGGTGGAGAGGAAGCAGTGGATGCAGCGGCATCCCCAACAGATGTTGTTGCCACCACAGCCGCTGCTGGGTGAGCGAGCGGTGCAGAGGCTGGTTGGGCTGCCTGGGGCAACCCTGGGGGGGGCGGGGGCGGGACCAAGTCCGACTCGCGGTACTGGGTCCCCGCCGAAACCAGACGCCGCTCCGCCCCCCGGCGAGCCGCGTCGGCGTACCTCCCCAGGGGGAAAGAGGCGAACCTCTTTCGCGCCTCTGGGAAGGTGATGTTCTCAGTTACCTTCACATTAATAATCGCCTTCTCCTGCTTAAACTTCTCGCACGTTCGAGAGTAGGCGGCATGGGGTTCCTGGCAGATGGCGCAGGTGAGGGTTGACGATGGACAATTATCAGATGGATGATCATGCTGAGCGCATTTTGCGCAGGTCAGACGACCACGGCAGGAGTTGGTTCCGTGCCCGAACCGCTGGCACTTAAAGCAGCGGCGCGGGTTTGGAATGTAGGGCCGGACATTACAATGTACAAAACCTGCATTGACGTACTCTGGGAGTGTGGACCGGTCAAAAGTAAGGAAATGTGCTTGGTCGAAACTACTTTGTCATCCCTCCTCATAGTTATGCGCCTCACAGCTGTCACGCCCTGATTTCTCAGGCCCTCCAGCAGGTCAGCATCTGTCTCATTCATCAGGTCTACTTCAGAGATGACACCTTGAGTACTGTTCAGGCTCCGGTGGGGTGTCGCCCTGATTTCAAGATTGGCTATGTGAGTTTGTTCAAGGAGGATCTTTGCATGCTGTTGGTTGTGTACTTCAACCAGGATTTCTCGAGTTCGTTTTTTGGCCTTATATTTGTCACCAATAATGCCCTCCAGAAATTTCGATATTAGGAACACGGACTGTGATGCAAGAGGCTTTTCTTGGTCACTGGATTCCAACACCAAAAAACGGGGGTAGTTATCGGGCTTTGGAAGACTGTGGGTTGGGAGTGGCGGAAATGAACCTTCGGTGCGGCCCCTTTTCAGGGGCCGATCATGTTTGGGGGGGATTTACGATTTACCATATGGCATGTAAAAGAAGCAGGGGACGGGGGTACTTTCTTCTCAAACCTTACCCTGATAGCCTGAGAGGTCCCGGAGCTCCCTGCCTGGTAAACAGACAGGGAGCCCATCCGCCGGAGCTTGACCTGGGCTCCGACGGCCACCGTTTGAGGCTTCTACCCTTCACCTTTAAACACATCACCACGGTAGGTTACAGTTTATGTTGGGGGCTCGGGGTCCCCGGTATCGCCAGTACCGTCACCAAGATTACTCAAGGTGCCCCGTGCGGGGAGCACTCATACCTGACAGCACGCAAGTTACGCCTGCCAATATCACATATCAGATATTCATCAGTACCGTGAACAAGCCAATGCGGCATAAATTTCACAAACATTGTACCAAAGAAGTACGATGGATAATGCAAAATTACACTCCGGAGTCAGCACACGACGAAAATTTAATGCTGGGTCGTCTTGTACCGAGTTGAGCGCTCGCAAAGATTCATCTGTTACATTTATCCTCCACGAGAAGGGCGAAGATGGGCTTATACAGTAATCCGCGTCCGTGACCAAACTCTTCTTCGAAACACCGTCATATGAGTCATGACACAGGCAGACTGCAGAATCTAGCATAAACCCAAATCAGAGACCCTTATCAGATACGACACTCTTCCAACGAGCCCGTGTGTACGTGATTTCGGCGCGCGTTAAGTCTCTAGGTGAGGCGAAAAGCCAAAACGCCCGTGTGTTCGAGATTTCGGCGCACGTTAAAGATCCCCAGGTGGTCAAAATTAATCCGGAGCCCTCCACTACGGCGCGCCTCATCGCCTGCGTTGCGTCGGCGCGTTAAACCCCACAATCAATCAAGTCTCTAGGTGGCCAAAATTAATCCGGAGCCCTCCACTACGGCGTGCCTCATCGTCTTCGTTGCGTCGGCGCGTTAAACCCTGCAATCAATCAATCAACTCTTCCAACGACACCTCGTATCGCTTGTAAACTGCCTACCTTGTATTCTTCAAAAAATGAGTCCGCCGAGTGATCAGCCGTTTTTCAAGGCGAAAAACAAACGAAAAGTGCACACGCAGCTTGTGTGTGTGATTACTAAAACGTTCATTCGTTGATTTCGCTCCGCATTTGTAAACAACGATAGTTGATCGTCCTCCTTCTTACCCCCCTCCGTCCCCCCCCCCCCCTGCATGTCTAGCGAAATATCAGTGCATTTCGCATCTAGTTGGTCTGGTGAATACTACCTTGCTCAAACAAACGTCTTTGGCATTTCAGAAGCTGCACTCGTTTTTTTTTTCATTCCCGTACGACTATTCTATTTATTCCTTACTTGCAGACCATTCATTTTCCCGTGGTTTCATTAACATATACCTTGGTGGTTCTTACTATAAGGTATGAGTGGGCACATATCTAACTTAACATTTTCTTTACTGTACTTAACATTTTCGCATGGCTTATATTCCCATAAAAGGCACAAGTTTTTGTCAGCTATTGGATTATCACGTCCCCGAAACATATTTTTCTACGACGTACATATTCGAAGCAAAGCCGCATTTGTTGTCTGCGCTGCAAAACGAACCAACCTCTTACAGTGCCAATATCAGGTCTAAACGAGGCGACAATAAATAGAATTCACTTATGCTGACGTGTTCGAAGGTGACAGCGGTGATATGCTGCTGCCGTCGCAGACGCCCGCAAGAGCGGCCAAGAAGCGCGCAGAACCGCCTCCCCGGGTAGCTCTTGTTGGCTCTACCAAGACGCAGCTGTTTTTTTTTAAGTTCCCTAAACGTGCAGTTAGCTTACAGACGTCACCAAAACAAGTTGTTTAGAGCGCGGAAAGGCAAAGAGAAGCGAAAGAAAACCAAAACACTGCATGACCACCTATCAGCCACGCAGCGCTCATCCCGCAAACGCGGCGGAGAAGCGGCGGCAGGCGGCGCAGCGATCGCGAATCTCGAGGCGTATAGCGGATAAATGGGCAATAAGAGCAGCGCCAGCCGGTGCAGTGTCACCGGAGGGAACAAAAAAAAAACCAAACAAGCAATCACAAATTCGGCACGCAGAATCCGCGGGCATGGGCAGGTCGCTATCATGCAAAGCCGGTCGTGAGTAAAGCAGCCTAATGAAACTGAGGGAGGGGGTGTGACATACACTGCATTGTAGTAAAAATGCGTCGTTAAACACCAAAACCAGGACATCCATTGCAACAAAAGGAGTGGCGTGGCAGTTGGCTCTTGCATAGTTCAGGGGCTACGTTGGCCAGACATTTCGGTGCCTCAAACACCGCTTAAGTGAACATGCAACGGAGTTCCGAATTGCGCATGAAGAAGCTTGAGTATTTATTTTTAGGAGTTCCGGAGCACATCCTTGCGAGATGCGCGTACCGTGTTGTTTCGAAAAGCTGATGAGCACACGCGACGAAACGTAAATCCGGGGGAATGCAGCGCGACGGTGATTGGGGAAGCGTGACCTCCCTTTGGCCACGAAGAGGCTGGCCTTTTTGTGACGGCGAACAAGAAACAGGCGGGCGTTACAGGGTGTTTGCTTGTGTACAGTGAACCTGCGTGTTGTATGTTTCTGTTTATGTTTGTGTGTATGTGTATACGGCTTCGTGATGCTTACTTAATTTTATCTGAAGAACGGTTTCTCCGTATCTGTATCGCCATCTGTTTGGTTCTAGTGCACTGAACTAAGATTGTTTACTAGAATTGTTAAGTTGTTTGAGTTTACAGCATAAAGAGGGAAAGCTTGAAAAACAATTCTAAGAACATCAGGAGCAAACAGGTTCAGTGACGTCTGATCAATATCAAGGTGGACAAAATTTGAAAAAAAACTAGAAGTTTAGTACATACGTCATCGGCTAGCCAATGCTCTGCAAACGGGACTGAATTATGTCCCATCAATTCCAATCTCCGCTCGCAAGGGAAGGATCTCTAACATCCAAAAGACATCAAACTGGCGCTTGAATTATTGGAAACCATTATAAATGGACAACGTAGAGGTATAGCAACGTTGGTGCGTTCTATTTATTCCGCAGAACAATAGAGGAACTAAAATATACGCAGGTGCCATCAGATCCACCGTTTCCGTGACAGCAACAAATAATCTGTGGCACTTTCGTGTCCTTGTGAGCAGTGGACGCTGTAAACATCCTGGAAGTCAATCTAAAGAAAAAAGAAATATTTTAAAACAATCCACTGAAATATATATGGATATACCAGAGCTTGCTTTGGCAATTGCAAGTAAGTTTTGGAAGCACGTCTCTGGCGAGTCGCTGCGGCAAAAATCTCTTCGCAAACGAAACTGGTAAATGCAGCTTCAGTATTTATTTATTTATTTATTTATTTATTTATTTATTTATTTATTTATTTATTTATTTATTTATTTATTCATTTATTTATCTATTTATTTATTTATTGTAGCACCGTTAGGCAGTTGATCCGCATCAAATTGAAGGAAAGCTTTAAAACAAAGCACAGAACACAATAGCACTATTCTACAAGGATTGGCTTACCACGTATATGATTCTGATATATACCTTTTATGTTTCCCCGTTGGGTAATGTAAGGTCCCCTCACGTGGTCCGTGGCCGGGAGCCCCGGCCTGGCGCGTGAAAGCATACAGCCCCGCCACTCGGTCTAGAGGCACTACACTGCCAACACCATGCTTTGGTCATCGTCAAGTCGCTGCGGCGCGTTCAGGAGATGGCGTGTCTGGATGCTGAGAATGCCGCGGGAAAAATCGTATTTACAAAGGCAGACGGCCCCGCCAAGTTCCGAGGAGTCTGCGCGTAGCTGACAACGAAGCGGTAATTGTCGTCGACTGAGGGCACGGCAGCGGCGGCTTTCCAGCGAGAGCCCTTTGTCGTGTGCCACCGTAGGAACAGCTGCCTTCCGGCAGCCGCTGCTTTTCGCTCCCACCCTTCGGAGTCATGCGTACTCGCAGCCGCGTGCTTGCTCGGCTGCGCACAGGCTATTGACCCGGAGGTGGTGGTGTCTAATTGAATGTTCGGCAAATGGCTGAGTGACAGCTGGTTACGTGAATTGGGGCCCTCCCTTACGCGTGTACGAACGCTAGAGGGGCGTTCCCGAGAGAGAGTAATGCCGAGGTGTCTAACGGCCGAACTTGGCCGTTAAAAAGTGTTCTTGTCGGAGCTCTCAGCTAGGCAGTTCCGGGCGAAGCAAGGAGTCTCGACCGGCGAAGCTAGGTTGGGATTTGTGAGGCTCCTAAGCGAGAGGTAGACTGGTGGATCGCGTCGGCGGTTCAGGGTAAAGCTGTGTACCGGTCACCGAGACGGGCCCTGGGGCGGGAACAGAGTCCCTGAAGACGTTTCTCGAGCGGTTTGTGTACGCTCCGAGCATATGATAATTAGACTGAATGGAGGCTATCGAGTAACTTGTGCGCACCTGGAGCTATAGCGTCTAACTGAAGTTTGAAGTTTTTCCTTTTTCTTACACATTTATCTAGTTACTCTAAAAAAATTGTTGTATATAAACTCTTCCTTTCCCCATATCAAATACAAACACCTCGAGTTCATCAATTCGGCCACCCTCTCCGAGAACTTCAACACCATCACCCTGCGAGCCTCCTGCCAAATGAACAAGAGCCCGGGCGATTGCATTCCCGATAGGCACCGGACTTCGGGCAAATGAAAACATCAATCTTTACTGGTACCAAACTCGGTGCTTTCGCCTGTGAGAACAGTATACACCCACCAGAAACAGTGCTGGTAATTGGGAACTACTAACCTCGACACGGACAGTGCACTTTCAGTAGTGCGTGCAGTGAGTATGTTCCGGGTATGAGGCTGTAAGACGATGCCATTGCGAGGAAATGAAAATAAACTAATACATGCCAGTAGCGAACAGGACAGCGCTCAACTTCGTGTTGTTCAAGAAACTGTGATGACCTCTTGTCCTATAAAATGGCGAGAATATGCCCCTTCGTACTCGCATGACAATTCCTGCATCACAAAAACGAGGAAAATAGCACGGTAGTCCTTTATCAGCCAGCTAGTGCTGCCAGCACGGCGTCTACTAGGATTTGCAGGCCAGCAACAACGCTAAATCCGAAACTAACACAGCGGGGGAATTTGGTCTCCCTAATATGCCGATGACCCATCGCAGAAACCGTGGAACGGCTAAGCTAAAACGTTTTTTTTTAATTTACAACAGCAGAAATACTCTCCGAACCTTAATTGGTCGATCATCGCCGACACTAGATCGGAACTAGACGTGTGTACTTTACCTTCCCACCAGCCAATAATATGCACAGATATGAAAAATTTCGACTGAACTTCGAAATATAGTTAACCGGCATAAATGCACATACCATGCGACATGGGCAGCAAAAACTCATATGCGTTAAGGCAAAGGACGTATTAAGGCCAAACATGGAGCGAATTTGCGACGAAAAGACTCACTCTTTCTGCACGACATAGAGATCTTGGCACAAACTTTCAGACTGACGCCATTTTGCTTGACTACGCAAAAGCATTTGATACAGTTCTACACAACAAACTAATGCAGAAACTAATGCAGTCCGGGCTAAATCTCGACCCTAGCTTGTTAGGGTGGATTGAATCTTTTTTATCAAATTGTTCAATTCGTGCACGTAAATAACAAACCTTCTGAACCTCTCGAAGAACGTCAGGAGTACCGCAAGGGTGCGTCCTTGGCCCCCTACTATTTCTCATCTACATAAATGACCTACACCTTACTGTGTCTTGCAAAATCCCGATGTTCAACGACGATTACGTGATTTACCATAAAATAACTAATGCTTGCGATAAACTAACCCTACAACATGATCTGAATAACATTTAAGAATGGTGTGACAATTTGCTTCGCAAACTTACCCCAACAAGTCTAAAGTTGTCTCATTCACTCGCCGCAAAAACTCTTTCCTATTCCCATACCTAATCACTAACGCCCCTTTAGAAATAGTACAGTGTTTCAAATGTCTAGGTGTCACACTGTCCGCCGATCTAACTTTGAATGCGCATGTGACAAACATTATCTCATCTGCAAACAAAATACTTGGATTCGTGAAGCGTCATCTGCGTTGCGCACTACAACACGTAAAACTGCTCGCATACACATCCCTCAGCAGGCCAAAACTGGAATACGCGTCAGCTAGATGGTGTCCGCTTCAAACTTACCTAATCAATGATCTAGAATCAATTCAAAATCGTTCAGCCTGATTCATACATTCGTGATATTATCATGACATTTGTGTTTCATCCTTAAAAGCTCGATCTGGATTACAGCCACTTTTCATTCGACGCCGCATAGCCACCCTATCCTTGTTTCACAAGCTCTTTCATTCGCCCCTCAGCCATCCCCTATACGTCACCCCCCAACGTACATTTCGCACCGCACCAGCCACCCCCTCCAAGTTTCCCGTTACCGCGCCAGGACTGCTACCCTCTCCGCATCCTCCTTTCCCCGTGCTGTGCAGGACTGGAACGACCTCCAAAACCACGTCGTCACAATGACCTGGCCATCAACTTTCATTAAAAATGTAAACAGTCCTCTCTGTCAGTGAGACCTTATAGCGAATAATGCAAACATTATTTTTCAAATACCTTTAAAGTGGACAACAAAAAACACAGACCTTTGCGCCGTATTGAAACGTATGTAATTCCTCGCGTTTATACCAATTACGGCAAAAGAACACGATCCTACTATGCACCTTCTCTTTTTAATAATCTTCAAGTAGATGCTGCCCTTCATAGTGTTAAACAAATCAAATTGTTCTTGCGCTTACGGCTAACCGAAACTCCTTGATTATTTAGCTATACACCCTCACACTAGGCATGCTCATGCTCGTATTGTATAGGTTTCATAATAAGTTGTGTATTTAAGTTTGCATTAGAATAGAATAGAATAGAATAGAACTTTATTGTATAAGTTCTTCCGTTACATTGCGTTAGTTGAAATTTCTTTTGTTTTGCCTGTGTTGTCGAAGAGTAATTGTTGTTCGGCCAGAGGAAATTCTCTCCTCTTATTAACCTCTGTATATTTTGTAAAGGGCAGAGGCATGTGCCCCGTGCACGAAGTTGGGCTGCCCAGCCCGCTCACAAGCATCATTGCTTAAGTGGGCTGGAATGTATAATGTGTACTTTTCCTGTAATAAAGAATATTACTATTTTAATATATTATTGTTATTAAATATTATTATGTACTTATACCCATTATATCCACCACTATGTAGCAATGCTTTATACATTGTATACGCCCCTTATGTAGCAGAAGGTTTTTATACTGTGCATGAACCCCTCGTGTAGCAACTGTTTCTGATACCCTGTATATCACCCCTAATATAATAACCTCTTAAGGGGTCTTTAAGGAAATAAAATACGATGATGATGACGACGATGATGATGATGACGACGATGACGATGACGACGACGACGACGATCAACACCCGGCGGCGCGCGACCGACTTTTGGCGGCGTTAAAAGAGCCATGAAGAGAAAACAGAAGTTGGGTTCATTCGAAAGGTTGCCTCGTTAGAACCATAATGACACCACTTATAACGCAAACTTCGCTCAAATAAGCTACATAATTAGGAAAAAAGGAAACGACCATGCGACCCACCAGCTCATTTTCCGCAACAGAACCTATGATGTCACTCGAGAATGCTCTGCGATTGGCGGAGGCCGGCAAAAGCAAACGCATGTTAGGCAGGGCTTACAGTTTGCATAACGAGCTATACGCCCGTGAAACATACTGCACATTCTTTTTATGACAAAGAACGGTGGAGTAAACGGTTGAAGTCCCGAACGAACACGCAAGCGTGTGCGCCAATGCGTACGAAACTACCGCCGGCCGAGCTCGGCATCTCGCCGTCGCGCAGACGAATTTTCGGGTTCGAGGCTCTTCGTGGCCAACGAACCGTTCCAGAACGCACAGCTACGACCTTGCTTCGTATCGTAATCCCTTCACAGGAGGTTGGCCGTCATATCGCCATCCAGCAAAGTAAAAATATAAACGAGGGGAGTAAGGAACAGCAAGAAGCGACGAGATAGTGCCAGTCGTCGCATAAGTTTCGAATGGTGTTGGCTTGCGGCTGTCGTTACGAGCTCGTTTCTAGTTTACAACCACTGAAAACTTCAGTTTGTTCGAGTACTTTAAAATGAACGTTCGTTGCTGCATTTTGAAATCCCCATGTAGTACGGGCCAATCGTCGAGGGAGTGCGACATCCCCGCCGGTGCTGCCAAACGACGAACCTTTTCAGGTGCGGCGAGCGGCAAACCAAAGGAACCAATCAGGTCTTCTGATTTCCCCTCCATGGCGTCTGGCGTATACTAGCCGCTGCAGACGGCCGCGTTGGAAGAGTTTGATGGACGAACGCTTGTCCCGCACCTTCTCGAGAAAAAAATGGATCATAAATCTCAGATTGGTTGACGAATATGGTGTTGGGAAGTCCGCGCTTTTCAGATGGCTCAAGCTGCAAGCGCAACACGGTCTCAACACAACTACCGTGGCTTGTGTCGCCGAGATAGGCTTGTACGATAGCTTTAGGTAGGCTAAATAAAGGCGATACGGCTACATAACTTGTAATACCATCAACATTTGGCCTGTCTGCAAGATCAGCATGTAAAGAACAGGCGATATCACTGCGAGGGCATCTCAAATACAGCAAAATACTATTGGTGGTCAGATGTTTGAGTGACGCCCCCTGGCTCTAACGTTGGCTTAGGGACTCGCGTCGCTGTCGTCTGCTACACTCCACTTGTGAGGACAAACAGTGCCTCCACTAGAAATCGCCCGCTTAGATTCTTTCGTGCATTAAAAAGTGATTTTCAAGTAATTAAGTTATTTTGCAAGCTTCTAATAACTCTGAGTAATTTGAAGCTGTATACCGCGCAAGTTTGCAGCGCACGCGGGGAGAGAACAATTTTCTTAAGAGCATCGATCAGATGATCGTGTGTAACTCACCCTTTATAGCTAATTGGCGAGGTCCAGTGCTCAGTCCTCCTCTATAAGTATCCAAATGTGTAGGCTTCCCTAAAGTATTTTTGAGATGGTCTTATATAAACTCAACAGTCTAATGCTACGCAACAAGAAGCGGGCCTTTACACACGCATCGCACAGCTGGAAATAAAACGGTTGTCTTTTATTTCTTTTGTTGTTGTTGACTTCTGTCAGAAGAATGCTTTTTTCTGAGCCCAACGTATTAATTTGTCTGCACCGTCACAAACATCTTATTAAGACGTTTGGGGGTGTTTGGCAGGCTCACAACGCTCGTGTGGATATTTTCGTCAGGGTTCAAAGCATACAGTACCTTCTTCACAAATTGGCTGTCGTAATGGTTGCGTGCAAGAAGGTGCATATCCGCAGCGTGCGTTGTTTATTCACATGCAAATACAATGAAGAGGTTTCGGCTACGCCACTGCGAAACCGCGCAGACAACTTGTTTAGAATACTGGAAGGCCGCTTTTGTGCCCCGACTTTCTGTCGTAACCACAGCTATCATAACTGACTCTCAACCCGCACAGTTATGACATGATTACGCTGTTGAAGGCCTAATATACTCACTAAAGAACGCAATAAATAGTATACTTTCCGATTTCCAGCTTAACAAGAATAGAAATCGACGAATATGTACAACCAGTTCTTTATGGTTTTTCAAGCCTTTCGGGCGTAAAGAACAAATCTTGTCGTACTTGGGATGGCATTCTATAAATTGCAGAAAATTCTTCTTACTCTCTTGTCCTGGACTGAGGACCCCGCCCAGTAATCAGCTCGGTTTCACAGTTAAATAACGTGTTCTCCTTCGCTGTCCCCTCCTTCGCTTGTATGCGGTTTCAATATAAGGTATATCTGAATATTGTGAGGATATGGTTGTGGGAAATGTACCGAAATGTGCCTCCAGTTCTGAACAAACATAGCGTTACTGTATTTTTAGCGTTCACGTGACTTGTTTTGCTCAATAAGGCTCTGTACTGGTTAGAAGCCTGGTACCAGGACGCGCGTATACACACCAGGTTTTGTGGAACTCAACCTGCATTTTTTGTGGCCCATAGTGAATGTCGGCATGACAACGTAAACTGACCCGATACAACACTTTCGAGCGTTTGGCAAGGCTCCAAAAACTGTTCCAACTTACATACGATTAACGGAAATCGTAATGCCTTGTGGCAAAGCCGACAGCCCGAAGACCTCGGAATTTGTTTTGGTCTTGCGTTTTCGCTGTTGCCGGTTATTAGCAGCGGACCGTTGCCTGTGTTTGAAAGATTGCTGGATACAGGAGCGTACGCATGGCTCCGACTCTGCGCTCCGAACAGGAGCGGCTTCGCAAAGAAGGGGGCGACGCCGGCAATGTTTCTTCCGGAGCGGTATAAAAACTATACTTTAAATCAAGCCCTGAGCTAGTGTATGGGATTTGAAGTCTTATATTATGATAAAAGTCGCGCACAAACAAAGTTTGGTGCGGACAAATATCAAAAGTCAACCGAGCCCAAAGAAACAGCAGGTATAGCGAGCCCGAGTGAAGCAGACGACAAATGCAAGAGTCCCTCTGCCGGCGTCATGGAGGTGCACTCCGCAGCGCCGCCCGTGGTCGCGCCCACCGCAAATAAGCAGCCAGCCGCATGTATTCAGAGGCGGGCTTGACTAGCTCTGTTTTGCACAGAGTCTGTCTGTTGAGATGGAATGGAGCTAGAACGCCGGTTAAATGTTCTGGGACTCACTGGTTCTTATCTCCCCAGGGACGTTCGTTTTCATTTCTTTAAGATGCGAAGCAGCTTATGGTGGCGCCTGTTCCTTCCGCCGTTGTGTGGGCGCCGTTGTGCGGCGTCCACACCCCCACTGCGCATGCCTGGCCAGGCACCGCTGATGAGGATTGTGGCAGGATGCCCGTAGGAATTGGCCAACCAAAGAATCCGTCACGAGATAGCTTCGCGTTCAACCACCGTCGTCATCTTCCCGTAGGCGAACCTCCTCCCGCAACGCCGCGATGAGTGCCCCGGGCAACGCCTCCGGTAACGCCACCTGCAACGCCAGCGTCAACGCCAATGTGAGCTCCGTGGACAGCGCCGCGGAGAAGAGGGCTCAACAAGAAGAACAAGAAGAAGGAGCAGCACCTCATCCTGCCATGATCGTCCACCCGGAACATGAAGACGCCGACCTCATCCCGAGCCACGACTTGGTGCGCCTGATCAAACACGCGAGCCCGTGCACGGCCGTGTGCAAGCGCCAGGACATCATAGACCGGGACGAATACTAGAACTTTATGGGGATGACAAACGCGGAACAACATGAGCTACTGAGCGAGATCATCCACCGGCAGACGACGCGTCAGCACCTCCGTTACGGGTCTCCTTCATCGGACCGGCCTGTCGCGGCAATACGTTCGTCCTCTGACTTGCCAAGGACCTCTACAACCGGTACAGCAGCACCAGCAACAACGCCGCCTACAACGCGTTCGTCATCTACGGGAGCACCGGCTGTGGCAGTGGGAGGAACCACGGTGCACGCGGCTTTCAAGCTCTCTCGGAAGACCACGGGCCCCAACAAGGACGGAGGCCGCAGCGCCAGCGAGTTGAACACTTTCCGCGTGGCCTTCCGCAACGTGAAATGCGTGATCGTAGACGAGGTGAGCATGATGTCTGCGGACAACCTAAACGCAGTCGACTTGAGCCGACCCCATGGCTGCTTCGAATACTAATGAGGGATTCCCTACGGGAAGATGGTGAAATTTTTCTACAGCCTTGAGCGCTTTTGTGAACTAAAAAGCATATTTCAGCAGAACAAAGGCCTCCGAGCTACGCAGAATCGTCAAACGACGTACAACCCAAGAGGGAAGCTGCTTCACTGGGTCTGTTTACTGATGTGATGGTGAATGGACGTTCGTCACGCTTTCGTGTGCTGTCGGACGAGAAAGGAGGCGACAGAGACGTTGTGAAGAGGGAAAAAGAAAATCAGATGTTTATCTGTTTCACAAGTCTTGAGATACGGGAGCGGAAAAACAAAGTACATCGTCATTTCGCGTCAGTCTCACATGACAAGTGACCCAAAATACAGTTCGGCAATTCTCGAGCTACTGTCTGTTCTGCCCCACACCAACGTCCCTCGACAGTAGGGTTCGGGATAATTAAAGGCGTCGTCTCACAGACAGGTCCCGACGCCTTCTCGTCGTCAGTAGATGTGGCCGTCGAAGTGAGCGAGGGCAGGGGTGGCACGACTGCTGCGGCTGGATCGTCGCCGGCACACAGCTACTCTACCGTGTGCGGCGCTTGCCACGGGACAGCGCGCCGATGTCTGATCCCAGCTCAGCTCGCGATGACCACGTCCCACGAACGATCCCCGGAGATGAGCACTCCGGTAGCATCGGCCAAGGCCCGCACTCGGCAACTGCACCCTGGCAGGAGCCGCTCGAAGGGCCGCCCCTTGGTCCTGGAACAAGCCACCAGGACCGGATGAGGTAGGCACGCCCTGGGTGAAGGCCCGCAGCAGGAACGACGGCAGGAGCTCTTCCTCCGGAACGTCCCCCAGCCCGTGGTTCCGTGGCACAAGCCCCTTCGCACGTTCCTCTCGTAGCTGTCCCGGCTTCGTTCTCTTCTTCCCTCGATTTTTGCCGAGCTGTCGCGCCACCTGCCCACAGCCCGTCGTCTTCTCTTCCATGTTGAACTGGTAGCTCGAGTTCACTCACGGCCCATGTCACAGTGTAATAATTAAAAAAAAACACAACACACAAGGGAAAAAACGAAACTTGGGTCTTTTCCACACAACTGAACACCACCATTGATTTTGGGCATAGAGGCTAAGTTAGCCTCAGTGAGAGCAACCAAGCGGTGGCGGGGCGGTGGGCGCCGTGTATTCGTTCCATGTAGTTCCATGTATTCGTTCCGCGGCGGGCGCCGTGTATTCGCCCGGCGAACATACGGCGTCCGGCCGCGGCAGGTTTTCCGCCGTGTGAACTTCGTTGGGAAAGATCTCTCCATGTATTGTGGCCTTTAGGCGTAGAAGGAAGTCGGCCACCAGATCTATGTGAAAGCGAAGTATCATCAATCGAGCGCCATCATAACATGTCCTGACACAAGGGGAGACCTGAAAAACGGGCTATTTTTTTGCAACACTCCCCTCGCCCATGTACCAGCATCGACGGCCATGGCGCGGGAAAACGTCAAATTTGAGCCTATTTTTGCAGGTGCAAGAATAAAATATATTCCGCTTTAACATAGCACACGCAACAATTGCTGGGAGCAACCAAGTCATCGAGGTATACGTGTCGTCAAAATGTAATTGGAACATGGTTTCGTAAACTTAGAGGAACTTATTCTTGCGGAAACTGCCTGCCTTGACGGATGTGCGTTTAAAAGAGTCCTCCCTAATAGAACAAGCGTCATGTAAACAGGTAATGGCTCTAATAATGACAGTAAAACAAAAAGTTTGTGATATTCACAAATACTTGTTAAAATTACTAATGGCGCCACCTGCAGCGTTTCAACTGTGACACCAGAAGATGCATTAGCTTTAGCAACCACGTTACCAACAAGAATGCGCACGCCAAGCAAAGTTTTAAATATCTTAGAAAGAATTCCGGCGCTCGTTTCCATGTGAGCCTGTTGAGGTTTTTCGTGGTGAGGTATTTCGTGAATCTACAATTAGATTCACGTGAAGCATTTCAGCCCGCAAAGGGCAGGAAAATAATGATGAAAGTTATTATGTACGAAAGTATACAATGATAACGAGTCTCTGTGTTTGTTTTGTAGCCGGAGGTAGACACGAATATTTATGGTCTGCAATCATCTGTACTTTTGACGTGCCAAGCGAGTGGTCGCAAAATACTTGTATTTTCGCTATACCCAACAATGACATTCTTATAGTTTTATTAATATTGATAAGCATGAAACATCACAATAGTTTTTATAGATTGTGTATGTAGGGCATAAGTTCTGTAGCGCAGTCAACGAGAATTCTATATGAAGACGAACTTCGCCATTTTGGTTGGCCGCCATTCAAATGTTTTGACGAACGTAGAAAATATTTCGTAACAATTATGGTAATTTATTTTATGCTATGGATGAAAAGGCAAATATTTCGTTTCTAGAAGTATATTGTAACAGCTTGAATGGCGCTTCAGAATTGTCCAAAATCCAATTCGTAAATGTTAACGTAGACCGCTGCTACAAAAAAGAGCAGGAAGCAAAACAACATCAATTCATTGAAAGTTCTCCTTGTTACATTATGTTTTCATTTTTAGCCTATGTAAACAAACACTTATACAGCCACATTTGTTCACTTTAAGCATTTTCACACTCGCCTAAAAGTTGAAGCCCAGCCTGCGCATCAAAGAAAGCTCCACTGCAGTCGCCACGGTGGCGCAGCTGGTAAGGCTTGTGCTACTGAGTCCAATAACGCCGTTTCGGTTCCCGGCTACGGCGTCCGCTATCCACATTGAAGAAAAACCAAAAGCGCCGTTGTATTCAGTTCTGAAAGACCGTAAAGATACGCAGGTGGTCTAAATTAATCCGGGTCCTTTCACTACGGCGCGACTGATGGGCGATGTGTAGGACGATTGTAAAACCAGAGAATTCCTTGCAAGATTGAAAGGGGGCTCACGTGGTATTCAACGGAAACGGCAGATTGGGATGTGGAATAAAAGTGGTGAGCAAGTTCAGTGCGCAGACATTTGTCATCCAGAGGTAATTATTAAGCTGCTGCCGATGGTAAGTTTGTGACATCCTTTTTGTACTCTCTCGCGGACCTCTTGTGGTATCGAAAGATCACGGAAAGTAAAATATATAAGAATTAGCCCTTACAAGCCTCATGCCGGGTTCGGTCTACTTCTGCAAATCACGTAGTCAGCGGAAAAGTGGTAAATGTTATGGAATTCCCTTTTCCTGTCAATACTTAGGCTTCTGCGGGGAGGGAATGGAGAGCACCGTGGTTGTCTGCTAGAATAAAACTCCGGGTATTTCATTCTAATGACTTGAAAGTATGCTCAGTCTCAAACTGCGAACTAACGTGTTTTCCTTCGTGCGTAGATGTGTTCATTTCGGTAAACACAATGCAGCTTCGCCGCTCGTCGTTCTTCACAATTAGAAAGGCTCATTAGTTTTTTTATCAACATATTGTTTTGTGCACACCGGGAGCATAAACAATTCTGAGCTTCAAGGACTTTAGTTTTGTCACTATTCACGTTAGCTTGCCTGGCCTCATTCGTACCTTCACCATGTACAAGCTGGTTAGTAAGTTGTCATAAGGGATGTTTTCACTCGCTAATTGGCTTGAAAATCAGATTGCACATTTGCCACTCATTCGCACAAACGCTTCGAAATGTCATTGACGCCAGTAATAACCGGCCTGCTAGATCGTATTCCTTCGTATAGTTGACAATATCCAGTGACGTTATTTTCACTTATTATAACGAGTTTTGTGCCTTTCGTTTTCTGTTTATTTGCGTATAACACGCTCTGAAGCTTGTGTTCTCTTTTTGCTTTAAGTACGTGTGGCGGTGTTTTTTCGCATGTTTGTTTCTGGTTTAGAGTGATACGCACTCCTCGAAATAATTCCCAGGAGTTCATGGCGGTGTAACAAACAAATTATTTAAAGATTTGATTGATTGTGGGGTTTAACGCGCCGACGCAACGCAGGCGATGAGGCGCGCCGTAGTGGAGGGCTCCGGATTAATTTCGACCACCTGGGGATCTTTATCGTGCGCCGAAATCTCGTACACACGGGCGTTTTTGCTTTTCGCCTCCATCAGAAAAGCGGCCGCCGCGGCCGGGAATCGAACCCGCAACCTTGTGCTCAGCAGCGCAACGCCTTAGCCACTGAGCCACCGCGGCGGGTAATTATTGAAAGATACAGACGCTTTTCGTCTACCAGTTTTTATCGCAGCGCTTTCCTTCGTTTAGGCGGGGAAGAAGCTTTTTATGACCGCTTTCGTTAAATAGTCGTTTTATTAAATCGTTGACTGTGAATATTTTATTACTTCCAATTCCAATTCAATAATTTTTAAATCAAATAATACGTACTTGGTGAAATACCTCCGAGTTTCGATACGTCGTTGCCACTTACCGCTTACAACGGAGATGTGCCTCAAGGTTGCCAGTATCTGGACATGCAGTTCCAGTAGCCGTTAAATTACGAAGATAACGATGGGGAAACAGGGGTTACTCACTACTACTTGCCTTTAATGCATCAGCGTAAGAAGGCAAAAAAGAATGAGTGCCCTTCCACTATGTTAAAACGGACGACCTGCAAAGCTGCACGCCCTCCACAGAGTGCACGGAACAAAGCACGTCTGTTTGTAATTTACGATTTAGCATACATCCTACCCAGTTACCGGAATGAAATTTCGAAAGACCCGTTATTTATATTACCTGTCAAACGTAGACCTGTCTCTCCCTCCCGCGTCGTAGGCATCTTACTGTTCGCGTACCTCGCCAACCCAATCCACTATACCACTGAGGACATCTGATCGACTGCATTGGGCTGTTTGACAGCCACGTTTAAACCTCACGTCAACACAATGAACCTGTCTTCAACAAGGGCATAATACCTTTAGCTTCGCGTGCCCCCCTTCGTCCACTCCCAACGTGTGCACGCATAAAACGGCAACCTGTAATCACCGGACACTTAGAAGTAAAAGACACCGTCAAACATGTCGCTCTCAGATCCCTTTACGCTGAACAAGTGATGTTTGCCTATGTCAGCGTTCCAGCGGGCCAGTTGCTGTTCATCCGAGAGGGATTCGCAGCTACTGGACCAGCTGGAACTTGAACCGGCAATGGCGGCGGCAGCGGCTCTACGTTGTTTTTGCGCCCATTCACGCTTTCTGCTCGGATTGACGCTTGTTAAGTTTCCGCTCTTCTTACTCCAAGAGAATGACATGCGTCCGCCTAATACCGAAGGCCTCTGCCTTTATTCTCGCTGACAGACTTCTTCCGCAGTGTCTTCCGCTGCCCAGTCGTAGGCATCTTTCTCTCTGTGCAACAAACCATCCCACACTCAAACCGTTCCATGGGGGAGGACAGCTGTCAGGGCGCATTGAGCCATGGGACTCCTATGTTTATATCTCCCACCATCACAAAGGGGGGGCCATCGGTAGCAACATTCGGCCCTGCTGTGCGTGCATGCCCACTCTTCCCACGCGCAGCTTGAGCACGCCAAAACCAGCAACCGGGGATGGGCGCCTAATTAGAGGTGAATTACACACGCTCTGGAGGAAAGAAAGACATTATATGCACCGGATTTAAATCTACTGTTATTCTTACGCAAGAGAGCTATGATGAGGTGGTCAACGAGGTCCGCCGATGCAATCATGTCGCTCGGAATGGCTTTCAAGCTAAAGAAGAATTATGAGCTCACGCCGGTGTTCACACGGGGCTGGTTTCTTTCAACCCCCAGGGTTCAGCAGCTAGTGGGCGAGGGGAAATTTTCGGCGGCAACCATAGTTTTTTAGTGAGTATACTATAGAGAAAACTGCCCCTGGGAGTCCATGTCATCGTGGGGGAATGGGAAGGCCACAGCCTCTGGCCTGGGCTTGGTATGACAATTGGATTCTTAAGCGGTTTTTCGGATTTGGTTTCTTCACTATAAATTGACACATCTACGAGCTACGACGTAGCCGAAATGCTACTTGTTGTGTGGTAGTTGTGAGCCGTAGAAACTGTGTGCTTTGTGAAAGAGCAGGCAGTGCGTAACCATACCTAACAATGGTCATTCCAAAGTCGAGGGAATGTGTGACTGAATGGGTAATACGCCGCCGCGAAAGTTGTAGCTGACGAAGAAAACAAAACAAACGTACTTCGACGAAGCCCAGATACACAAGATACGGGCGCCTGCGGTCGTCCGTATCATGCATTCGCCTACGACTGTTTAACACCACATTTTCCGTTTCCTTCAAGTATAAACTAGCTCACTCAGGAACAAGTTTTGTTAAACTGTAGCTGACGTTCGGTGCACCGGTTCGCCACAAAGGCGACGTTTTCATAGGCACACTTAAAAACAGTGCCAAGCTCTTCAAGCAGCCTATTTGAAAAATTTGTAAAATTAAAAAAAAACAGTCACTAATCAGTTTCCCACAAAATATTAACATTCTTGTTAGCTACCTGCTTGGTTTGCAGAATAGTAGGCACCCATATTCCTGCAAAAATGCGTTTTACTTCCTTTTTCCTTAGCATTAAAACAGCCTGTTTTATTTTCCGCTTATGCAACACCATAGCATTCTTCGCGTTTTTTTGCACTGTGTTCGAATGTATGGCCACTAAAACGTTTAACCTAATCCAGTGATGAAACTAGCGGAGAGCGCATGGAATAACGGCGGCCCATGACGACACAGACGGCCTTGATGTGAGCTGCATAGGCTCTAGCTCCAGATTCTTCTCGAGAGTATATAGTGAGAAACTCTGTGGCGGCACCGGCCGCGGCTGAAATCTCGGCGGCTGCGGTGGCGGCGGCTCAGGGCGTTTTTACACCTGTTCGCGCGGCTGATTTTCCGCAACAGTCCGATAACCGCGCTACTGCCGCTGTCCAACGACTGAGAAACTTGTGAAAGAGGCATCGGTGGTTGCGAGGGGATCAACCTTTGTGAGAACCGTTGTGAAGGAGGGGTCGGCGGTGGCGAGGAGGAGCCCGGGAGCGGCGCCGAGTAAATCACCTTCACGGGAATGAAAACTGAAGTGTGTGTGGGGGGGGGGGGGGGGGGGACATATTGCTACATAAATCCCGAAATATTTCACAAACCGTTGGACTAGATCACCTCGTGGTCAACCAATCGTACAATTCACCTATGGGTACGTGCCTTATCAGTTGGCGCGCGCGGCAAGTCGAAGTGATGAGGAAGAAATCGTTTTGAACCAGACTGGCACGAGCTGCATTGGATGCCTTGGCTTTGGACTCTTGGCATTCAGATGTAATTACCTGTAAATAGATTGCTTATTCACATCTGCCTCGTAAGAATATACTGGCTCATTGGTTATAGGTTTTAACGCGCCGACGCAACCCAGGCGATGAGGCGCGCCGTAGTGAAGGGCTCCGGATTAATTTTCTTTCTTTCTTTCTTTCTTTCTTCTTTCTTTACTTGGTACCCACAGCGCCTTTTTGGCATTACAGTGGGGGGGAATAACAAAAAGCAATACATCAACTAGTCACATTGACAACCAAAGATCAAAAATGTTTCAGAGGCCGCGAGCTCCTTTTAAGATACATTCGTAGACACAAGGAGGAAAATACAAGTATAAAAATTAAAGAAAGGATGTGCCGTGCCCTTGAAATTTCGAAACTAGCGGTTGTCAGTAACCGCACAAATGGTACAGAATATCAGCGAGCTACAATAACTATACAAAGAAAAGGCCGCGGCAAGTCGCTCCCTTGCTTTCCACTCAGTTACTGTCGCACAGGAAATATTACACACTGCATTAACGACAACACGAGGAAGAAATAATTGAAAAGTAAAAGTACAAAACAACGCAGTTCGAGTGTCACGTATACAGACACACACACACACAAAAAAAGATTTTTGTATCACAATAAATTCCCAGTGAACAAATCAGCACTAGCCCAAAGCTTTTAACAAACACATGGAAGCGTAAAATGCATCCGCAGCCTGTTCCGTAACTACGTGCGCTGGTAACTGATTCCATTGGTGTATTGTTTTCGGAAAAAAATGAGTTTGTGAACACCAATGTGTTGCAGCAAATTTCACCCACCTTGCAGGTGTGACCCATTCGCGCTGACACGTAATGAGGTGCAAAAATGTAATCATCGCGGGAAATGTCAATTTGAGAATAGTATATGGAATGGAATAGTTTTAAGCGAACCATTGCCCTTCGGTCTTCTAGTGTCTCCCATTTCAAAATCTTTTTGTAGTGACTTGCGCTAAACTTTGAGTTCCTAGGAGTCTTACCAGTGGCGTACCGGGCTGCAAGGCTTTGTACCCTTTCCAATTTATTTTTGTCGAGAACGGTTGGGGGGTCCCACACGGAGCAAGCGTATTCTAAGATCGACCTTACGTTAGACTTGTACAGTAATTCGCGCGTTGCCTGTGGAAAATTTCTTGTATTGCGTCGCAAAAAACCCAGAGTCCTACAAGCTTTACGTACGGTGTAGCCGACATGTCGATGCCAGCAAAGCGTTGGAGTGAAGTAAACTCCCAAATATTTATACTCATCTACGAATTGTAGAGGAACGTTTTTTATTGTGTAAGGGTGTTTATTTGGGCTACGCTTTCTTGAGAAGGTAAGGCAGACAGCTTTCTTTAGATTAAGTTGCATCTCCCATTTTATGCACCAGTCGTCTATAATTTTCAGATCGTTTTGCAATATTTCGCGATCATTTTCACAAGTAATCTTTCTGTACAATACGCAATCATCTGCGAACAGTCGTATGCATGAAGTGATGTTATTGCTGATGTCATTTATGTGGAGAAGAAATAATAAAGGACCCAAAACGGACCCTTGGGGAACTCCTGACGTTACATCGGATGTATCTGATGCAGCACCGTTCACAACCACATACTGACGTCTGTTACTTAAATACTCCGAGATCGAGGAAATTATTTTGGGTTGAATACCATAAGTCGTCAATTTTCTAAGCAATAACTTGTGAGGAACCGTGTCGAATGCCTTCTTAAAATCTAGAAAAACACAGTCAACGGATGTACGGTTGTCTAGCGCCTGGGCAATATCGTGAGTAAATTGGATCAACTGAGTTACGCATGATAATCGTTTTCGGAAGCCGTGCTGGAAAGGGTTGCACAGGTTGTTATCACTAATGTGTTTAACAATCGCGCTATACAATATATGTTCAATTATTTTGGAGCACACTCAAGTTAAAGAAATGGGACGGTAATTGGAAACGGCATTACGAGGCCCAGATTTGTGAACAGGAGCTATACAGGCGATTTTCCAGTCTACAGGGAGGGCACTATATTGCACCGATTTAACAAATATTATTTTCAAATATGGTGCTATATAATACGCACATAACTTTAGCAAGGCATTCGGAAAACCATCTGGGCCGGCTGCTTTCGATGTATTTAAGCCTTCAAGTAGTACTTGTATCCCCCGCAAATCAAATGTCACGTCTTCCATAGGCTTTGTCACTCCCAAATCTGACATTCCCCTTTCGTCCGTAGACGCCACTGGCAAGGAAAACACCGACGTAAAGTAGGAATTGAAGCATTCTGCTTTATCAAGAGGTTCCACAATAGTATTGTTACCTTGCACTAAGGCTGGAATTGAAACAGTATCCTTTTTATTGCGCTTGATGTATTTGCATATTTCCTTTGAATTCTGGCTGATACGCGATTGAAATGAATCAAAGAAACGTAATTTAGCCTGGCCGACTGAATTCTTCACTTCTTTGGCTATTGCTTTAAGTTTCCTGAGGTTATCTACTGAAGGATTGCGCTTGAATGCTCTAAACATTCTTTGTCCCCGTTGTGTTAATCTGTGCACTTGTTTTGTGTACCATGGTTTACTTTTGTTACGTCTTTCCGTTAACAACCAAGATGATACAAAACGATCGCGCAGCTCGAAAACTTTCTTTTTAAATATTTCCCACAGTTCTGATACAGGCAAGGTATCTGCTAATGTTTCAAAAACGATAAAGTGCGTGTCTAGTGCCTTATTAATTTCCTCTAGATTAGCTTTTCTGTAATCAAAAACTTCTCTTACCTTCTTGCTATATGTGTTTTGAGTCTCGAAGTTCATTTCACAGTGAACAGCTTTGTGGTCGCTGATTGCAGGGATAATCGTGATGGAGTTTACGTGTCCAGGTACATTAGTGAGGAATAGGTCTAGAACGTGTTTTTCCCTAGTTGGCTGCAAGACAATCTGGGTGAGTGAAAACAGATTCATACAATTTATCATCGCTGTATTGTGGCCATTAGTTGTACCGGAAAACGCAGGTTGGTGCTGCCGGTCGAGATCCGGTAAATTAAAGTCACTGGCTACTACCATGTGATCAGTTTGAACTGCTTCGACCGTACATGTAAATCGAGCGAAAACATCGACTGAAGATGCCGGTGGACGGTAAAAGCTACACACAGATAAGGATTCACCATTACGTAGCTTTAATTGACACCAGACTGCCTCGCACGCTGTAGAAGGCACAGCAATAGGACTTGAAGGAACAGACTGGTCTACTAAAATAAACACACCCCCTCCGCGATTATTCCTGTCTTTCCTGTAGCACACAAAGTTGTCAGGAAATACTTCACCGTTCGTTATGTCGTTATTCAACCATGATTCCGTACCGATGACGACGGATGGCTTCACTGTCTGTATTAAGTTGTCAAATTCATCTATCTTATTTTTATTACTGTAGCAGTTTACTACTAAAAATTCCCCCGCCTTTCCCCGAGGGGGAGAATGTGAAAGTGCGAATGCACGGTTGTCGGCCCGCTTGCGGCGCTTGCGCTCGGCCCCCGGAGCCCACCGCCTCGCCGCCTTCTCTTCCATCTCTTCCATCTCTTCCATCGGGTTTGTAGTATCACGTGTACACCACGCAGTTATCAAGCCGCTATAACGCCGCTGAGTCGCCAACGCACGCCGCTGACGACGTAGTTTGAATGCGTTAAAGATATAAGGCGCGTAACTCACACTGATATCAGCGTGGCGTCCGTGGCTTAGTCGGTAGCGCGTCGCGCTGCGGCCGCAAAGTCCTCGGATCGAAACCTGGCGCCGGATGCTGTTTCTTTTTTAAATATAGAGGAGCACTGCGGACGCCGCCGCCGCCGCCGCCGGCGGTGGCTGGTTTGGGGTCGCTTATAAAGTGCATTCGCACTTAAAAACGATAGCGTCGATGAAAAGTTGCCAGATGGTCACTTAAGCTTCACTACTTGATCAATATCTTCATCATAGACATATTTGACTTTGTCAAGGTGAAGTACATCGAGCCGAAGGTTCACTCGTGAATCGTCACTTTTCCAGGATTGCGCAAACTCCCAGAGGATCCGCCTCTTTCGGCGCATCGATTCCGAAAAGTCTTCGGAAACACTTATGCCAGAACCTTTTAGTTTTTTAGCATTTTCTAATATAGCTTGCTTTTCTTTAAATGACGCAAAATTTACAATCAAAGGGCGTTTCTTATCGGGATTGAATTTTCCAAGCCTATGTGCTCTCTGTATTGTTTTCAGTTCTAGGTTAAACTTAGCTGCACATAGCTCACGAATGTGTTTTTCAGAGGTGGACCATGGTTCCTTAGGATCCACGTCCTCAATGCCGTAAAAGACCAGATTACATCGCCTAGAGCGGTTTTCAAGATCATTGAGCTTAGAGCGTAAGTCGTCCATGGCACGCTCTTGACTCTCGCAACTCTTCTTACATTCATTCACCACTGCCTCAAGATTTGAAAATGCTGCAATCTTGCTCTCTAAAGTTGACATTCTCTTTTTTAAGTCATCTAGGGCAAGACTCGGCGCTACCTGTTTGGCCTCAATGTTATCAAGTTTAGAGTTAATAACTGCTTGACCATCTAATATTAGTAGCAATTTATCGGGTCCAGGGTTTAATTCAACGTCACCGCAACAGATTAACAACAAAAAGTAGAAGGCAGCACGCCGTAGCAAAGAAAAGCAGCAGCGTCTACGAGGCCTCAACAGCGCTTGCTTCTTGATACAATCATACACTACTTTGGGTGGAACCGGCAAAACAAATACAGACATCTGGCGCGGTAACAAGTCACTAACCTGTAACAGTAGCAGAAATTGCGTGAGCGGCACCGCCATGGCTGCGCCGGTTCCACGCCCCAACAGAGCACTGGCGATTCCCGCTTTTTGTAGCCCGAAGGTACTGCCGAGATCCCAGGGTTCGTAGACTGCTGTGGAACATTGCCCGAGGTCGTCTACGGCGCATGTCGAATTCCAATCTTCGTCGTTAACTGAAGCCGAGTTGATAGCCGTGACGTTCACTGACAAGGTTTCCTTGCGTTGTGGATCTGCGCCGTTCCCAAGTGCGTCACAGCAGGCCAAGATTTCACACGATGGGAAAGAGTAGGTCATCTGTAACAGTAGCAGAAATTGCGTGAGTGGCACCGCCATGGATGCGCCGGTTTCACGCCCCACCTGGCTCCATTTTGACCACCTGGAGATCTTTAACGTGCACCGAAACCTCGTACACAACGGCGTTTTTGCTTTTCGCCTCCACCAGAAAAGCTGCCGCCGCTGCCGGGAATCGAACCCGTGACCTTGTGTTCAGAAGCGCCACGCTTTAGCCACTGAGCCACCGCGGCAGGTGGGAGGGACATATGCTGCTTTGCCGACAAAACAATTGTAGGCTTAAGTGCTGGAGGTTTAAAGCATCTGCATGGCTCTCCATCTTTGAGGTGCAAATATTACTTGGTGGACCGAATACCTTTTACCGGGCGTAAAACTTCACGCTCGCGCATTTTACCGATAACATTACGGCCAAAATATCTGTGTGGTTGCTCTAACCAGCCGTGTAATGAAAACAGCTGTCCTTTCGAGTAGACATTCTAAGGCGCAGAATTATCTGTTCCGTGCTTCTAAAGGAAGTGTTGCCGGCCGCACACCTCCAGGCAATTCGTTGGCATTACAGTCTTTGGCATGCGTCGATATGTATTGCGTGGATACAAAGTCAGTTTTAAATGGACGATCTTTCGAATAGTATGTTTGAGCCCCCCTTATTTTAGTGGTTTCCTTGTTTAGACGTACATTTGGTTGATTTTGCATTCGTAATGACTAATGGCGAACTTTATAAGGTACGTACGATCGGCTCATGTAGCTAGCCTTGCGCATTGCACTCCCTATGCTTCTGTAGTGTACAAAGGAGTACTCTTTCTCTAGTTGGTGGTTGAAGGAACACACGTGAAAAGATATCTTCGCGAGACACTTTGGTTTTAAATTAGGCGTGATTGTGAAATGCCGTTTACAGCCACTCACTGGCAACTTCCATACACTATACACTTTGTTCGCAGTTTTAATAAAAGTGTTGACAATTTTGATACTAGCCGTTACTTTTTAGTGGTTATCTTGCTTTTTTAATAGTTTTTTTAAATTTTCAACACTTCAAAAAAGTCTACGTATATGTTTGCGCATCTTTTTTCCCTTCCCCGCTCACGTTTTAAAGAAAGTGCAAGTTATTTTCGCTTAAATACACTCCGGCTCGAAATGTAGCAGCAATATGGCTTCTGTGTGGTCTGTGTTCTAGCTGCCCGACTGCTGACCATTAACACTGCCCGCATGGTTTATTTGGTGTGCTCCCCAAAGGAGCACTTTGTCTATTCAAGGTGACGGAAGTGGCGACACCGCGAACCGCGAGCCCACGTGGCTTGGACCCACCCACGCCCTAGGCTGTGCGTGGCTTAGCCGTGTCCGGGGAAAAGGGCATCCTTGGGGCTGAGCAAAGCAAGGGTTGTTTTGGACCTTCGTAGCCCCTTGGCAGAGGCAACACGCCACTTTGGCCCCTGCTTCCAGGAGATGGTGTCCCCAGTCTGACGCGACAAGAGGGGAATCAGCCAGTCGACTTTTAACTCTGTGCGAAGGCTTCACCCCAGATTTCGAGCATCGGGTTAAAGTGGCAACGTACAGTTAGCGTGTGCTGCAAAGCCATGTTGCCTTGTTGGGATTCGTGGGGGTGACAGGTCGTGCCACCAAATTCATTCCATATTTTATGGCTTCCTTCTCCATTCCACCCAAGAGATCTCATGGGCCGCCGAAACCAGGCCGCACCGAAGAACTTTTCAAACCGATTTCTAACCTTGTCTTCAACAACCCCGACAACTTCCCACGGTTTCTAATGATGCAGTCAGCTGACAAGGCAACGCCCGTCACCTGCAAATCTGTGTTTTTTGGTGCACAGTTCATTGAAAGTTTGATAGGCACGAACAATGAAGCGAAAAAGCTCACTTCTGTGACCCTGCTGATCGAAGTCAAGACTAGAGAGCAGTCAAACACCCTTTTGAAGCAAACCAAAATAGCCGACCTAGAAATCGCCGTACCTCCCCACCGTACCCTTAATAGCTGCCAAGGGGTCATCTCCGAATCAGAACTGATGAAGGAAACCGAATCTGACCTGCTGGAAGGTTTGCGCGAGCAGGGGGTACACCGATGTGCGACGCATCACCCATAGATGGGACGGAAACGAAATTAAGGCGAATCACATATTATTGACCATTGATCGCTTCACTTTGCAAGAGTACGTAAACGCAGGCTTTCTCCACTGTAAGACAAGAACATACATGCCGAACCCGGGACGTTGTTTCGTCTGTTAGAGGTATGGCGAAGGCAGCAATTCGTGCCGTGGAGAACAAACAAGTGCGAAGTGCTCTTAGCAGGACCACTCTGGAAACGACTGCAAAAGCACACAACTTGAGTGCAGAAACTGTGGAGGACCCTACGGAGCATACTGTCGCTCTCGCCAGGACCCCACGGAGCATATTCTTGCTCTCACCAAGAAAGAAAAAGAAATCATCAACCTAAATGTGACACATAATCTGTCATTTCCAAAAGCCCGTAAACGGTATGCTCTGCTTCCTTCAGGGAGCTACACCAGTGCAGCCCACGGGTGTGGGGGGGGGGCGGAGGGGGGTGACGCGGCGTGTGGTTTATGCGTCTACTCAGGTCAGTGAAACTGACTTGGTGGCGCACCCACCCCTCAATACGCTGCCCTTGGTAGGCCAAAAAACTCGTGCATCGCCAGCAGTACTCGAAGGCGTTGCACCTGACCAGAATTGCGCTGGTAGTGGGGTTGCTGCGCTTCTCCATAGACTTTTGCCGCCAAAAGTTTGGTGGAGATGGATGTGGGTACAGGAGGCCCCTCTTCTGCAGCCGTGTCCAGCACATCGAAAAAGGTAGTGTCTGAATCTTCTGCCATCCCATCAAAGACGTTGCGGGGTGGGTGCCATAAAAACTCCATTCCGTCAACGCCCCAAAACTGAGATGATGACATGGATGTCACGCCATCTCGACCTCCATCGCAGTATTATCAAAACAACAGCGCGGTAGTCTTGGCCACGGGAAAAAACCTCAAGCTCTCCGAGTTACAGTCCCTGATCAGGGGTCAGTGACATAGGGATATCTATTCAAGAAAACCTAGAGACAAGATCTCTTTGTCCTAATCTTTTATGGCAGTACACATCGTTATCCAATGGAACTGTAGGAACTAATCCTTGATAAGTACCATCCATATATCCTATGCCTACAAAAAACACACTTAAACATACGCAAACCAACTTTCTCAAATGATACTCGGTATTCTGGAGAGACAGAGACCGCTGCCCTCACTCCTCTGGTGGTGTAGCAATTGTCTTGCCTTGCAAATGTCTGTCCCCTGCCAACCTCTTAAGTTGCTCAGTGCCCTCGAAGCAGTGGCTGTCCAAGCAATCCTCTTTAATAGGTTAAAAATATTTGGCTCTCTATACCTTCCCCCTGATTACCGTCTATCGATCTCAGAGTTCGAGTGCCTGAAAGATGAGCTGCCGAAACCTTTCTTATTAGTAAGCGACCTTAATGCTCACAGTGAACTCTGGGGGTCTGAACGGAGAGATGCCCAGGGCCGCTTTCTACAAAAGTTTTTATTCTCTTCCGGAGCTTACCTACTCAACAAAAAACAGCCGACATACTACAACACTACACACAACACATACGCACACATAGACTTAGCAATCAGATCATGTGTCCCCTTTCCATCTGTTCTATGGGGAATGGACGGTAATCCTAATGGAAGCGACCACTTCCCAGTCATCCTGAAAGGCATTGACAAAAGACATAGCAGTTCCCTCTGTCATAAAATTTTTAAGAAATCTGGTGCACATTGGCTGAAATTTAAACAATTATCTCAGCTTTCGTACACATCGTGTAGCCATTTTGGCAGTGACGAAGCCTGTGAAGTGATTACGGCCCATATTCTACATGCTGCCGAGTGCTCAATTCCACAAACATCTGGTGCCACACCTAACACTAAGAGGACGTTGCGTAATGAGTCAGCATGCACGGGAGGCTTAAAATAAGGCATGGGGCGTCCTTCGCCGGTATCCCACTTTCTAAAACTTAATTTTCTTCAAACGTGCGAAAGCACAAGGAAGGCGCATACGCCAGCAAACTAAAAAGCAGCGCTGGTGCTCTTTTGTGACTGCTATCAAATCCAACACAGATACAGGGAGAGTATAGAATAGAAATAAAAAGCTTAATGGACGGAAAACACATAGCCTACCTTTGGTTAACAGTGAGGGTGACACCCTGGAGGACCAGGAAAACGCACTGGCAAAACACGTTCAATACCTTTCAAGTTCTACTGACTACACGAATACTTTCTTACGGCAGAATTCATCCATGGAGAAAAACCTATTAGGAATAACAAGACATCTGACGCATCATAGAACCCTGAATTTTGTCTAACAGAACTTTAGGTTGCCTTAGGAACATCGAAGGCTTTACGCCAGGGGCAGATACGATATCGTATGCAATGATTCAACATCTGTGTATCGTGTTTAGGCGCGCCTGAGCGAGCGCGCGTGCGCAGGCAGTCCACTGCGCATGCTATCTGTTTCCCTCTCTCTGCATTGTGCTGTATAAAACTAGCGCACGATAAGCCGATTTTTATTCTTTGCTGGGAGACTGCTGGCATTGGTTCCTGATAAGCACGAAACATGGTGCACAGAAGTGGCCACGGGAAATTCTCGGCATTGAAAGACGATACCACGGCCACGGCGGAACCCGACAGAAGCGGTATGGAAGTTTTGTTGAAACCACCCGAGCATCTGTGGCTGAATGGCGACATCAGCAAGAATTGGCGCCTGTCCAAGCAAACGTTTGAGCTGTTTTTGACTGCTTCAGCGCCAGCGGCACCAAAGGAAATGTCAACGCCGGGTCCCACCAAGCTTGCACTGCTGCTCAGCATAGCCGGTGAAGACGCTCTCAAAGTGTACAGCAACTTCTCTTTCGACCAAGGTGAGGACCGGAACGATTACACCACAGTAATCAAGAAATTTGACGAGTATTTTGCCGAGCAGCTAAATGAAGTGCATGAGCACTACTTGTTTCGTCAATGCGTTCAAGACAAAGGCGAGCCAACGGAACACTTTCTGAGATACCTGAGAATGCTGGCGCAATCCTGCAACTTTGGAACAATGACGGAATCAAGAATTACGGATCAGCTTGTGTTCGGAACAAAATGTGACAAAGTACGCGAAAAGCTTCCTCGTGACAACAAGCTGACTCTTGTGACAGCAGAACAGCTATGCAAAGCTGCCAAAGTCACCGCCGCCCGAAAGGACATATGGACTCCAGAGCGACAAGTCGACCCAGTTAAGGGGAGGTCTAGAGGCGCTGAAGAACCCCCTGAAGAAGTTCCCGAGGTGTGGGCGAGTGCATGGCCCTCGCAAATGCCCAGCATTTGGACGAATATGTAGGAAATGCGGTGGGAAAAATCACTTTGTCGTCCATTGCAAAACCACCAAGCAAGTCGCTAAAGTTGAGGACAGGGACAAAGATTTTTCGATTCTTGAAGTATCCGTAGATGTTGTTTTGCAGCAAAAAGACTGGATTGTCCAAGCCCATGTCGGTCATCACGTACTGCACCTAAAGGTCGACACTACGCCCAAGCAAATCTGCTGCCGTACAGGAAGTACAAAGAATTGCAGCCCAGTGCGCGGTTAAGGGCCAGCAACTGGATTCTAAGTACGTATGACGGAGGAATCATCAAACACATGGGTATTGTCACTGTAAAACTGGCACTCTCAACCAACACAGCTGACATGAACGTCTTTCATGAAGCGCTGTTGGGACTACAAGCAAGTGAGCTGCTCGGCGTGTTGTCAGGCTCTGTGAACGCAGTGTCTGTGATGTAGTGCCGGTGGACGAGGAAGAAGAGGAGACCGAGCGCGCAGCTGCAACGAGTACGTGCAGAGAGTCTCTCGGCGCAGGACTTACCCCTGGATGCCTTCCTGAGGAATGGTGTGACGGCCGTTCCTGTGGCTATGGTCCCTACGAATGGCGGAGCGATCCGGCTTAAAACTTTCAAAACTATTCAGAGGGACCTGCAAGGGGCGAGTGAGCACTTCATGAACGTGAAGGAGGTGAGACCATACGGGAAGGGCGGAATCGTCTGCAAAACTTCGGATGAGGCCTGCTTAATCGATCTTCTGAAGTGCTCGACCTTCGCATCGTTCCGGTGAGTCCTTTTGTCCCCTCCCACCTTGCCTGCACAAAAGGAATAGTATGAGGTGTAGACACGGAGATTTCGCCGAGCGAGCTCCTTGAGCAGTTTCGGGATGCCGGGGTAATCTCGGTGTACCGTTGCTCCCGTGTAGTGGAGGGTACCACTATTCCAACAGAATCGGTGATCGCAACCTTCGCGGGTACATCGTGCCCATCGGAAATCAATGTCTGGCCTCTCATCTACAGGGTAGAATCGTTGTCCCCCCGACCTCGTCAATGCCGGAACTGCTGGCGCTTTGGACACAGCGCAGGGTCATGCAAGTCAGCATCGCGCTTCTGCAATTGTGAGGGCGAGCATTTAGCTAGCCAATGTACCGCAGACGACTTCTCCTGTTGCCTTTGTGGAGCGTCTCACACCACTGATTATTCCAACTGCCCAGTCCGCTCTTCTGAACTCTGTATCCTTGGAGTTCTTGAAAACCGCCGTTGCTCTCGCAAGGAGGCGGTAGCGATAGTTAAAGAGAGAACGCATGGATATGCAGGTGCGGCTGCCCGCCAGGCACCATCCAACGAGGCTTCCCTTGCAAAAGCGATAGCGCTTGCTCTCAAAGAAGTGCTACCGGAGGTTTCACGGAATATGGTTGCGTCTGTAACGGAGCAGGTGTCCAATCTTTTGGCAGCGCAAACACATCAAATTGCGCAGGCATTCTCTCTGCCCGTGGCTCCCTTCCGGCAGCAGGGTTGCTTGCAATCCTCATCTCCGCCTCCCACGGATCAAGAGCCCCAGGATTCATCGGTGCGAGCTGTCGATCTGGCAAAGAATCCTTCCTCAGCGAGCGCTCTCCAGAATGTGACTTCGAAGGAGACAGTAGGCCCAAACTCTACTCCGATGGCAACTGTCCCGGTTTCGGCACCTTCTATTTCTGTGACTTCCAAGGGTCAGCCTTCCTCTTCAGATCTCTGCCCATTCAATGAGACCGAAATGGAACTTGACATTTCCACTGAGTCGCCAAGGCGTCCTGACGCTAAGCGAGCTACTCCATCCACTTCGCAACAACCAACTTCTTCCCCAGAGTCGCGATCCAAGAAACCTAAAAAGGTCCAAGGGAACATTAAGCTGAAAGAAAGCATCTTGGAGGCAGCCATGGCTGCCAATAACTCTCCATAATGTCGATCAGAGTACTCCAGTGGAACTGCCGTTCGATAGCTGCGGCACTGACAGATCTTAAATGTCTTATAAATAATCACTGCCCAGTATTATTCTCCTTCAAGAATCCTGGCTGTCTAGAGGCAAACCATTTACTTTACCAAATTTTCGCGTGTTTCGCTTAGATAGGGACAGGCGAGGAGGGGGTCTACTTATTGTAATAGCTACAAAGATGTGCCACAAAGCCAAGCTGTCCTTCCAGTTTGGTCACCGGTTAGTGAACTCAGGGTGGTAGATATAAGTCTGCCAGGTTTTCTTTTCCTTCTCTGTTCTGAATGCATATATCCCCAATGGAGTGTCCACCACAGAACCGCTGGATCTCGCCCTTTCCTCCTGTAATCAAAACGTCATAGTTGCCGGAGATTTTAATTCACAGCATGTGAGCTGGGGCTGCAAGACCGACACTTATGGTTGGCGTTTATTAGACTGGACAGAGGAACATAATTTAGTCTGTCTTAACTCGGGTAGTGCGACTTTTTTTCGGAATCAAACGCGCTCAGTCTTAGACTTAACATTCGTAAAGGGTGGGTTGGTTTCTAGTTGGTGTACAGTAGATGGTCCTACAAGTAGCCACCACGTTCCGATAATTTTTGATATTGCGGTCTCCCCAAGCACACCTAACCGTGTGGTGCGGACCTTGGTTAACTATGAACTCATGAAAAAGAAGTTGAGTTCGTCCCTTGCGTCTCTGCCCAGTGATTCTATGGAGCTTAGGGCCCAGAACGTCACAGCATTAATGAAAAGTACACTGGAAAATTCAGAGTTTGTGGCTTCGTCAACCAAGAGAGACGGTATAAGCCCGTGGTGGAATAATGATTGCACGAGAGATTATCGGCGCAGGAAAGCAGCGTGGAAAAAATTTATCCATAATCAGAGCCCCAATAATTGGACCAATTTCAAGTAATATTCCGCAATCTTTCGCCGAACCATCTCAACGGCTAAGCAAGACTATTATTCGCAACGGTTCTCCGCGCTTTCAAAAACGAAAAACCGGCGTATTCTTTTTGCTTTTTTGCGTAACCGCAAGAGCACTGACGACAGAAGCAACGGTGTATTCATTGTCGAAACGCCGGAAGAAAGCTCAGAGTCGCTCGAAAAAGTCGCCCGGGCCTTGCAAACAAGGTTTACGGCTACTCACCGACCCATGATATTTGAAAATACCCTAGTTTTTGACTTTACCCCTGTCACGATGGAGAAAATCGCGGATATAGTTATGCGCCTCCCGCTAGCTTCCCTAGGAACCCGATGGCATCTCGACTACAGCGATAAAGCTTCTCTTTGAGGAATCTCCTCACGATCGATTAAACATTATCAACACGTCATTGGAGAAAGCATGGGTGCCCGAAGATTGGAAAATTGCAAAAATTGTACCCCTACTAAAAAATCCCAGTCTTGGCCTTCTCCCGGACAACATTCGGCCAATTGCTTTGACCAGTAACTTAGTCAAATTGATCGAAAGAATTGTATACGGCCGTTTACTTCGATTCCTATCTAGGGAAAATTTACTGAGTGCACATCAGATTGGCTTCCGTCCAGGCTGCTCCATTTGGTCCGCCCACGTGGACCTGGAGAGTCGTATCCAGTTTGCCCGTAGAAACAAACTAATCTGCACGCTTGTCACACTGGACATTGCGAAAGCATACGACAGTGTAGAATACAGCGTCCTTATAGCTAAACTTAAAGAATGCGGGATGCCCAATTACATTATTTCATGGATTCAGCAGTTTCTATCTGGCCGCAAGTTTTTTTGCTCGAAAAATGGTTTTAAGACTTCCACACTACATCAAACAAGGGGCGTTCCACAAGGGTCAGTGCTTTCTCTGGTTCTGTTTAACATACTGATGAGATCCATTCCTACCAGCAATGAAGTCTGCCGTTACGTTTATGCGGACGATATAGCCTTTTTCGCAGCAGCACGGGACATACATGAGCTTTATCAGGCGTCACAAAATAATTTGGATTCCCTCAAAAGGTGGCTGTCAAATCTTAATTTGTCGATGAATGTTGCCAAGTGCGCGGTCCTGGTATTCCCCGTATCAGTGCCTGTTACCCTCTGCCTTAGATACCAGGAGGATTTTATTCCGCAAGTGACAACTCTAAAATACTTGGGTATTATTTATGAGAGTAAGCTTGATTGGCGGCATCATATAAAGCACATTACGACGAAGGGGGAACGGGCACTTGGCCTGTTGCGAAGAACTAGCAACCGGAATTTTGGGATGAGAAGATACACGTTAATATTCATTTACCGCGGGTACGTGTGCCCTATCTTAGAATTTGGCTGTGCTCTCTTTTCAGGATCTCCAATGTACAAACTCAATCCGCTTATACTGCTAGAGCGACGTGCCCTGAGATTGTGTCTCGGCTTTCCGAAATACACAGCTAATAACATCCTGTACTTAGAGTCCCGGCTGCCTGCACTAGAATCTCGGTTTAAGCTTTTAACTGCTCTGACGATGCTTAGGATTTTCGAATCGCCCCTCAGCAGAGATTTGTCGCTGATGGTGGCTCGACCGGCTTTATTTTTTAACTCGTGGTGGCCCCACCAATACCGCCCTCAATGTGTGTATGCCCAGACTTTACTTTAACCTCTTAATATTAACATTCCGTCCGTTATGCAGATGTCCTGGGAAGCTCTCCCTGTTCCCCTAACCTTTAATAACATTTTTCCTAACAATGCGAAAAGGCTACCTACACGTCTACTAACCGGTTTGTTGAACGACTGTCTGTCTAGCTTGCATACATACGTGGTTGTAGCGACTGATGCGTCTCAACTTGAGGAGAGAGCGGGTGTGGGGATTTTCAGTCCACAACTCAACTGGTCGTTTTCGATTCGCCTACCGGACTTCACCCCAATATTCTATTCTGAGTTTATGGCAATAGTCATAGCATTAAAAAAATTACCTCCCCAGATATTAAATGTCGTAATTTTGTCTGATTCATTAGCTGTTTGCTCCTCTTTGATATCCCCCAAAAATTCTGCTCTTCTTCGCACACTTGGTTATTTAGTTCCTTCCCACTTAAGAGAAATCCGCTTGATATGGGTGCCTGGGCATAAGGGTTTATATCTGAATGAAGAAGCAGACTCTTTAGCGAGGTCAGCACTAGACGGCCCCCCGTTCGACGTCTGTCCATTTCCCTCCATACAGGCCGGAGCACGGATCCGACGGCATCAACATCTGGCGAGGAGGCAGGAGGATGCCATCACCTCCCTCGATGATTACGCCCATTTGGCATATGCGTGGGACTCCCGATGTTGCGAATCTCGCCAATGCGAGGTTACTTTAACTAGCTTACGTTGTAGAGTTCCGCAGCTCAACTTCTACATGCACCTCGCTGGGCTCACCTCCTCTCGTAATTGTGCTCTTTGTGATGAACCCGAAACCCTAGAGCATTTTTTCTTACATTGCCGCGGCTTCTCTTCAATGAGAAGAAAATACCTGGTGGAGCCAATTCACCACCTTGGACTTACCTTTTCCATGCCGGTCTTACTGTCATTCGGTGCCATTTCGCTTGGGTTTCCCCACAGGAATTTGGTTACGGCCGTCCACACCTACGTCTCAGAGATTAGGCGCCTACCCGGTTAGCCGCTCTTCTTGTACACAGACGAAATAAGAGCCTATTGCAAAATCCCGCATAGTCTTCTCTAGCAAATCCCTGCATAGTGCACACTTTCATTCTACAAATTCCTGTATTTGTTGTGCAATTATTCTGACCAACAATTTTTTTTTCTCCAAAATTTAGTCTCCTAAATCGGGCACATTAGCCCCAATATATCTCCCGATCCTGGCCAATCCCCCAAGTGGGTACGCGCCACAATTAGAAAGGAACAACAACAACAACTAACCAGGCCGGTGATCAGGGGACGCCTGTGATGCGCTGAGCTTGAGAGCGCGACCCTGTGATCGTTTCGGGGAAGACCCGGAGCGCAACCGCTGCTTTTCCCGAGAGCCGTCCGCCGCTGATCCCGACAACCCGTGGGCTGGCCGTGCCTGGAGCTGGTGACGCGCTGGGTGAGAGAGCGCGGGTCCGGATTCACCTGGAGGTGGAACCCTCCGCTCACACCCGCTGCTACGCCCTCGAGCCGTGACTCATCGGTAAGGTCGACGATGCCTTCCCAACGTCCCGCGCCTGGTTACGACGGGGCCTAGAACCGGTGATCGAGCCAGCCTCGCCGTGAAGTCCTCGTCGACTCCGCACGCATTGGGACTTCAACACCTCGAGGGGCTGCGACAAAACCCCGTAGGACGTTTGCTCTCTTTATTGCGGACATTTACGTTAGGCTCTTGCCTTTTTTAACGCTGATATCTTTCGTCTCGCGTACTTGCTTTCGTGCCCTAACTTCTGCTTCTGGTCAAAATTAATCCGGAGCCCTCCACTACAGCGCGCCTCATCGCCTGCGTTGCGTCGGCGCGTTAAACCCCACAATCAATCAACTTCTGCTTCTTTCGTGTCATGCACAAAGCAACGTTTACTCGCGCACGTACTGTCCACTGACTCGTGACTTTCACGCCAATCTATGGCCCATTTATTACAAAAAGTGCCGAGCCTGACAGGATTTCTTAACATCCGCTGAAAGGAGTCAGTGAGCCAAAGAGTGTGCCTGTAACGTTAGCTGCAACAGCATGGATCTTGAGAAGTTTATGGCAATGGGGACTCAGCTGGGACTCTCAGGACAATAGCTTAGGGCATGGATAGAGAGCGAACGGGCTGAGCAACGCGAATGTGCAAATGTGCAAATGAATGTGCAAATGGCGAATGTGCAAAAAACATTCGATGCTCTTCGCGATCAAATGATCGGCGAACAATTCATCCGCTGCTGCCATCCCAAGCTCGTCATCTTCCTGAAGGAGCGTTAGTGTAAGGCGCTGAACGACCTTGCCGAGGCTACAGATCGTTTCCTAGAGGCGCAGAACCTCTCGAACCTTGGAAAGGTGTCGGAAGACGACCGCGATACAACAGAAGTCGTAATCGACTCGCGGAAGCAAGCGCCACCGAAATGCTTTGTGTGCCACCGCCCAGGACACCGTGCACAAGAGTGCCGTTACTCCGTGAAAGAACCGGCAAGATGCGCTACTTGTGGTCGCCACGGGCATAAAACTGAGCGCTGCGGACATCGATTAAGGGGAACAGAGCAGGTTGCTGCTTCTTCCCTCACTGAGCCCCGGGAAGCTCAACAGCAGTGCATCAAGCTCGACGACACGCACGATGAGAATCCTGCTATCAAGTGTGGCATCGTAAAGGAACATTCTTGCCTAGGGAAAGGAATGCCGGTAGTCGAAGGAAGACTATTCGGAAAGCCCGTCACCATTTTGCGGGACACTGGTAGCAATACCGTTCTTGTCCGACGAGATTTGGTCGCAGAAAACCGCTTAACGGGAAAAACTACCCGATTACTGCTCTTGGACAGGACAGTCAAGAAGCTCCCGGAGGCCAACATCTACGTCGAAACCCCGTACCTTGTGGGCGAGGTTACCGCCGCTTGCCTGGATAAGCTAATCTATGATGTCGTGATCGGGAACATTCCAGGTGTGAAGAAACCTCACATACCGGATCCCGACTGGCAACTCGAAAACAAAGATGGCCCGAATGTAGTACTGGCTGCAACAGTCACCCAACTACACGCCGATTTTCCGGGTTCGGTTGTCGCCAAGACAAGCAAGGCCGAGGTTGAGTTTTTAACTGTGCCTCGAATCAGTTCCTCTGATATCTGAAGACAAGAGCTGGCCGAGGAACAACGAAGAGACCCGACCCTCCGATGTTGCTTCCGGAAGTTAGGGAAGACTTTTTCATCTGAAAAAGGACAGACGTACTGGTTTTTCCATGCAAACAACGTATTATGCCGCCAATACCAGCTTCCACCGGCAGAGCATTCACGCATGTCGTTGTTCCCAAGAAACTGCGTGAGTGGATCCTTCGTGTGGCACATGAGAATATCATGTCGGGGCACCAAGGGTTTGCGAAGAACTACGCATTGCGCTTTGCAAGGCTATTTCTGGCCAGCCCTGCGGTGAGACGTACGCCGTTTTGTCAGGACGTGCGATACCTGTTGGCGTAATTCACTGAAAAGAGACACGGAATTTGGTGGAGGGGAAGGAGTCCTACCATCCCGCCGGAACCAATGCCAGGACGTTCCTGATTCAGAAGCTTTCGAGGACAAAAAGCCACCGCACAAACGCAACGGGGCCCTTACCGAGCCGACGGTCCAACGACCAGGATGTGAACCCGCCTTCAACAAGGTATTCACTCAGTCGCCGGCGTTTTACAACAGCTTGCCTGGCTACCGGTCGACGAACCTAGAAGGCTTAAACGCGACCCGAAGGCTGAACTTCTGTGAAGACGGTGCAGGGGAAGACGAAAATTTTCCAGCACAGTCGATGCGTCTTCGCCTGTAACGCGCCGACCGGACCACAAACGACACCGTCTGAAAGGCGATGAGAAGACCATCCGCAGCAGAATCATCGTTTACTAGTCAAGGGTCACCCACGGGAAAGCTCAAGTCAGGACAAGGGAACCGACAATCCAGGGGCCGACTACACGAGTGGAGTTTAATCATCGCCTGTCGCCATCTCTTTTGTACATAGTGTGTGGTCCACAGTTGTGTGTAACGCGTAATTGTGAAACGACCTTTGCTTTAGTGTATTTTCCTATACCCTTCGCGCGTGTGCTGTGCGGTGAAGTGTGCCGATAGGATTGACTGTGCTCTGTGGACTGTGCGCAAAAACTTTTCCGTCGGTACAGCGAGCTTCTCCCAACTCCACGGTGTCTTTTTAACTCTAAGAATAGTTGTTGCTCCCCAACAACTTTCTTAGACCCGGGGTCATTGTGATGTAGTGCCGGTGGACGAGGAAGAAGAGGAGACCGAGCGCGCAGCTGCAACAAGTGCGTGCAGAAAAATTGAACCAGGCCGGTGATCAGGGGACGCCTGTGACGCGCTGGGCTTGAGAGCGCGGCCCTGTGATCGTTTCGGGGAAGACCCGGAGCGCAACCGCTGCTGTTCCCGAGAGCCGTCCGCCGCTGATCCCGACAACCCGTGGGCTGGCCGTGCCTGGAGCTGGTGATGCGTTGGGCGAGACAGCGCGGGTCCGGATTCACCTGGAGGTGGAACCCTGCGCTCACACCCGCTGCTATGCGCTCGAGCCGTGACTCATCCGAAAGGTCCGATGAGTGATTCATCGGAAAGGTCCGACGTCCCGCGCCTGGTTACGACGGGGCCTAGAACCGGTCATCGAGCCAGCCTCGCCGTGACGTCCTCATCGACTCCGCACGCATCGGGACTTCAACACCTCGAGGGGCTGTGACAAAACCCCGTAGGACGTTTCTTTCTTTATTGCGGACATTTCCGTTAGCCTCTTGCCTTTTTTAACGCTGATATCTTTCGTCTCGCGTACTTGCTTTCATGCCCTAACTTCTGCTTCTTTTGTGTCATGCATTAAGCAATTTACTCGCGCACGGACTGGCCACTGACTCGTGACTTTCACGCCAATCCTTGGCCCATTCATTACAGTGTCTACGAATACAAGTGAGCAAGTGGTCAAGCAGTTCCAAGAAGTGTTGAGCGGCACGGAATGCCTTCAACGGCAATACCTGATGGGGTTGCGGGACGACGCCGTTCCTGTCACCCAGCGAGCTCAACGAGTGCCCCTGGCACTACAAGGGCCTCTCAAACATAACTCGACCGCATGAAAAAGGCAGGCATCCTGGTCAAGGTACAAGAGCCTACGGACTGGGTAGTGTCCTTTAGTAATTGCTAAGAAAAGGGATGGGAAATTGAGAGTGTGCATGGACCCCAGACAATATAATGAATGCTTGAAGCGAGAACATTTTTAAATGCCACGTCGCGAGGACATCGAGGCTGAGCTTGCGGGCGCAACCATTTTTTCTCGTTTGTATGCAACTTCTGGGTTTCATCAAATACGGCTCCACGAATAGACTTCAAAAATATGCACTTTTGCCATTCCGTTTGGGCGTTATCGCTTTCTTAGACTTCCCTTCGCAATAGCCTCGGCGTCCGAAGTTTTTCAGAAACCTGTTGGTCACATTTTCGAGTCCATACCACGTGTGCGCGTGTACGTCGATGACATTCTTATTTGGGGCGCGACGAGGGACGAGCAGGATGAAAGGCTGCGGGCTGTTTTGGAAGAAGCGCTGAAAGTGGGGCTAACACTCAATGCCGCAAAATGCGAAATCTGAGTGTCCGAAGTTTGTTTCCTAGGCGATATTATATCAACAAAAGGTATACAGCCAAGCCCTGAATCAATGAGCGTCATGCGGAACATGCCACCACGGACTGACAAGCATGGCGTACAACGCATGCTAGTCGTGGTGAATTATTTTAAGTGCAATGCACTCCTTAAGCGACCCTGCACCTGCGTCCACCGGCGATGTCCGCGCACGTGGAGATGGGCGCGCGCAGCCTGGCCGCTGACATGGCACATACCCACGTGGGAGATTGGCCAGGAATCTCCTCGTCTTCCTTGGCAACGGGGGGAGATGGGCGCGCGCTGCCTGGCCGCTGACATGGCACATACCCACGTGGGGGATTGGCCAGGAATCGGGCGTGAGAAGGGCTAATGCACCTGCCTAAAGGAGTACTGACACGAAATTTCAAAGCTGAGATCCGCTCTAGCAATCAAGTACAACGACAACACAAATAGGTGTCTGTGAATAAATGCATCTTTCTTTCTTTGTAGTTGTGTGTGTGTGTGTGATCTCTCTTTCGCGAACATTACCGAACCGCGCAAATTCAACTCGTGCATTCGCACTTTCACATTCTTCCCCTCGGGGAAATGCGGGGAATGTTTTTCAAAATTTGTCCCATCACTAGCTGAGAAGACACTGCAAGTGCGACAGCTAGTGAAAAAAAGATGCCGTGTTTAAATGGAATGCCAATCCCGCCAAGGAATAAGAACAATTGTGCGCCTGTTTGAGCAAGAAGCCGGTGCTTGCAATTTTCTATCCTGAAGGAGACACAAAGATAACGCCCGATGCGTCACAGAATGGCATAGCTTCCGCGCTAATGCAGCGTTATGATAACGCGTGGAAGCCAGTCGCTTATGCGTCGCGCGTGTTTACCGATGCCCAGAAAAGGTATTCGCAGATCGAAAAAGAGGCGATGGCTGTTGTATTCGGGTGCGAAAAATTCAATCACTTTGTATAGACCATTTCACGTGTAATCTCTAATAGGATCAGGCCATGCTATGGGCTGTGTTGCGCATGCGCAGTTACATCATCCTGTCCACTGCGCCAATCATAGATCCGCTAGCACAGCCCACAGGTAAAATAGTTGCTCCCAGGACGAAGAATTTAAAAAGGTCTATACGGTCGTACTGCAGTGAACTAGTTCACTATAGTCGTACCATCGCACTTGAAATGGATCGCCGTCCGCTGATTGCTATCGCACAAAAAGCTATCGGCGACATGTCACCGTGATTGGAGCGTTTTTTCTTGCGTTTGCTGAAATACCGCTTCCACCTGCAGTTTGTCCCCGGTAAAGAATTGGTTTTCGCCGACCTGCCGTCGAAGGCCTCCGCCGACCTGCTGTCGAAGACGACGAGGTAGACGAATACGTCGAGATTCATGCCGTTACAACTCTGCAGGGACTGATCAGCGAGGCCACGCAAGTACGACTGCCAAGGGAGACACAAAACGACCGGTACTTGAGGACTGTCCATGAGTGCCTGCAAAACAGGCAACCCGTGGACGGAGAACTCAAACCCTTCGCCGGAGAACTCTCGGTGGCCAACGGCGTATCGCTCAAAGGATGCAAAGCTGTTATACCGCAAAGCATGCGCCGTGAGATGTTTGATAGGATTCATGATGGGCATATGGGAATAAACAAGTGCAAATCCCTAGCCCGCCGTTTAGTTTTCTGGCCAGGACTTAGCACAAACGTCGAACAGGTTGTCAAGAATTGCTCAACTTGCAGAAAGTATTCTTACAAACAAGAAAGTGAGCCTCTCATGATGAGACCCGTGCCGGAGCATGCGTGGTTTAGAGTCGGCGTCGACATTTTTCACTACGCGGGCAAAGCACTCTTGTGTGCGTATGACGCGCTGTCAAATTTTGCAGAGGTAGAGCCACTGTACGACACATCGGCTTCTACAGTTATCGAAAAGCTAAGCGCGATATTTGCACGATACGGCTTACCGGCGGAAGTTCGCACTGACAACGGGCCGCAGTTTGCTAGCCGAGAATTTGCGGCATTCTCAAGAAAGTTTGATTTCAAGCATACAACATCGAGTCCCTTGTCCCCGCGATCAAACGGTCTGGCAGAGAAAGGAGTGCAAGTAGTGAAGAGTATTCTGAAAAAGACGACGGAAGGAAACAATGATTGTTGGTTGGGACTCTTGATTTACAGGGCCAGCCCATTGGATGAGTGCAGGTCCCCAGGAGAGCTGCTTCAAGGTCGTCGGCTACGCACGCCCCTGCCTGATTTCAAAGAGGTCTCAGACATGGCCGTACAGAAGCACAGCTATGCACGCCGAACGGTTCATCCACTCAAGCCGTTGGGCGAAGGGCAAATCGCCGGCATACGTGGTAAGGACAGGGCAAGAAGTGCCAAGGTGGTCAGCATGACGCAACCGAGATCGTACCACGCCGTCACCGAAGACGGGAATGTTTTTCGGCGTAACCGACAGCACCTGCTCGCCACTACTGAGCCCTTCCGCATCTCCGTCGAAGACAGGGCCGATGAATATCTCCATAAATTATCCTGCGAGCCGTTTACACCCAAATATACACTACTTAAAGATATATCATACTCATTCCGTACACATTTTAAGCACAAACATGACAATTGAAAGACTACGTAACATAGTTTTGGCGCTATTTGGTATTGGATATTTTTACGCCAATAAACACAAACATACTACTACTTCTTATTTGGTGCGCATGCCTTAAAGTTCTTGCAGCTTCATAGTTTCTGCGGTTTCTGCCGCCCATAGTTTTATGCTTCAGAGTTTCTGCCGTTTCTTCCACCCAAGGAGCCTTTCTCGCTACTTTGTCGATTTCAGCAGACAGGACGCCAATATGTTGTTACCCGCTGCACGACTTGCATAATCTTTTTACCCATGCTTCTGTTTTATTTTAGACCTAATTCACTATGGCAGCATGTTTTTATAACCACCACAACTGTGCAACAGCACAAGCGCAAACGTTGAATGGCGTCGCTCTAGATGACTGGTCCCCTTTTCCTTATGTCGGCATACACAGAGACCGGTTTTGTAATTTGCAGTTTGCTGTCCCTGCCAAAGTTATTCTTCCTTATAATGACAAAGTATTTTTTGCAGCGTATTCGGGCAGCTCAACCATGTAACGCACTACAGTTAAAGGGGGATGTAACGAACCTGTATGCAACCAATTCTAGGATTTAACGAAGTTTTTAAATTCCACGTTACTACCGTTAGTATCGCTATTCATGCCCATGAGTTAGTGACCTCTATATAACGAAAAATTGCGGTGGGTTACCTTGATCAAGCGATTCGGCAAGTGATGAGTCAATCTTATTTGCATTTGTACTGAAAACCGACAAGAGAAGTTAATAAATTTAGCAAGTACTAACGCTACTCCGAGGACCCAAAAGCAACGATGACGTCTAGAATCGCCTAAAAACAAAATTCGTCATGATGATAAATATGATGCTGATAATGAACGCAGCGGCTATAACGCCATCCCGCAGATAACGTAGCATCCACTTCTCGATTTGCTTGTGTAGCGTGACACCATATCAGGTAGCAAGAGTAACTATACTTAACACTATTTTGCCCGCACCACAAACTACCAGGCGTTCCCACGTGAGTGTAGTTTCGGTTCGAGACAAGTTTTGAGGTGCTAGACCGTCCTGTCGACATGTAGCCACGTGTTTTAATCCATTGGTAACAATTCCATTGGTTCGTCAGTGATGAGTTATTCTGCCACAAATTGAAAAGCAGTGTCTTTTTAAGACAAGCTCAAAGTGTTAAATCGCGTCTCCACCAGCGAGAAACAAGAATGTAGCCTCGTGGTACAGTATTCTAGCTATCACCCTCTCAACAGTTTCGAGTGCGGTAAAGAGCATCAAGTTCGCAAAAAGGCGCTCTTTCAGCACATAGTTGGTTTTTCAAACGTGTTACACTGTAAACGCAAACTAGCCGGAAATGGAGTTTTAATCAAGTAATGTGCCCTGAAAAGTACTTATAGCAAAAAATGTACTCCGTTGGCATGGTGTAAACAAGTGGACGAACCTCCATGCTAGTGCCATTGCCCATCCGTGTAGCAAAAGGGAGGATTTAGAACGACATAACACCATTTGTGAGATGGCGTTCCGTCCTTTGTAAACAACCGCGTCCACAATAAACTCCCCATCTGGGGTAATCATCTCAAGCGGGCGGTCGCCATGTTAGTCTTGTGTTGTTTCCGTGTGTCAGCACTTCAACCGTGGACTAATGCTAATTAGAACGAGAAAGCAGGACGCGACGGTTGCATGCAGCTACAAAACCGATACCGTACGTATACCCGTATAGATGCTTCAGCCAGCGCGATCACAAGCAGACATTGCGGCCGTGTTGTTTCAATCTGTTTTTTTTTTGGCGGTAGGTGTTGTCAAACTCTGCTGCTAACAAAGAGACAGTTCTCGCCGTTGCAAACAATTGCAATGTTCATCTGCTTCGCTTGCTGGCGCATATATAGACAATTTAAATTCTCGTGCCAGCGCGCCAACGCACCCGACTGCAGCGACTCAACTTGCCCTGGCGGCACGACTTGCTTCCCGGATGCAAACAACCTCCGTGCTATCAATGCAGCGCGGCCGGTGACTTGGTGCGGCCGGAACTTCAAGCGCCTCGCCTTGGGCCATCATTTTTTCTTATTTGAGAAGGACTAGTAGTGCCATTTGGTAGAAAGATTTTTATGTGCCCCTGTCACACGACGAACGGCCGCTAACAACATTTGGATACGGCGACAGCTGTGGACAGCTCGCTGGTAAGTGCTTTTTCATCAGTCGATGCGTTTGTCAAACGTTTGGATAGGGTTAACTGCGAAGTACCCGCGCCGCACACAGCACGTACACGCACGGGCAAAGAAAAAAGCGCACACTCGTTTTATTGTATTTGTTTGTGGCTTTTGGGGTATGCATTCGCATTCTTTTGTAGGCCGGTTTGCAACAGGGCATTCGAGATGAAATCGTTTGTCGCGTGCGGCGTCGTTTCAAAGCAACGTGACGGTTACTCAGGTAGCCGAATCGCCTCCGACAGCGGTGCATCGTCGGGCCCGGTCGGTGAATGTTGTGGGACTCTGTCTCTCATATGCATCGAACTGCTCGTGTTCTTTTTAGTTAACTGCTCTACTTTGTAATATCTATTTGTTAACGCTCCTGATGGCTTGCCTGTCCAAATATAAGTCTTTGTGTTGTTTTCGTTCAAGGCTCTGACTCATTCTTAGCGCTCTGGTCGGCGAAAGCCGCAGATCAGACGGCCACCCCCTTCGAAAACTGTGCCCTGTAGATTCGGTGGGGTTGTTTGCTCACTTGAGTCGACTCTTCACATCTAACAGCGTGCCCTATTAAGGAAGCGGTGACATGCGTAAAAGATGCTATGAGCCTATCGAACGATTAAATGCATATAGTGTGGACCACGACGGCGACGTGGTTCGAAACCGAAATGTTTTTATTCCCTTTCGGATGATAATGAGGGGTCTGTATATAATCGGGGCCCGTCAGTCGCCAGCTAAGGCCACGTAATTAAAAACACAAATTCATGCCCTTATGGAAGAGAAATGAGTTTGCCGTAGCATGACACAAGTCTGCCGGGCATAAAAAAGGATATCATTTTTTTACAAAAACAATGCACACACTCTTCTTTTGTTGGTAGTAAATATGTCATAATCAATAGTAAGACCATACACAAAAATTACTCGATTCGTCTGACACTCGATTTTGACACGGAGCTTGCAGCTCCAAAAAGTGCACTGGGGTTTTGCGTGACGAAAACTTCTACAATCACGGTAAATTAACTAAGGCAGGTGTGTGTGGCATGCAGCGTTGGTAAGTTTGCGAGAATAGCGTTTCCATTTCAGCTGTTTTTTTTGCCATGCAATCACAAGTAATTTGGTGCCATGAACGAGGTTTACGTTAGCTAACAAGGCTGTAGTAACGGTTGCGGCAACAAATGACTTTATGCACCAATCACGCTTGTCAGCTCGGTGACACAGAATATTAAGGTGTCAGAATACGGATGACTGAGTCGCCTAGTTTATTACTACTGTAAAAAAGAAAGTGTTTTCTGACCCAGTGAAGCACTTTCCTGTATGACTAGCTGTGGTATGACAAATGACCATACTTGATGAGACAAGCCGTAACAAATTAGCTTTAGATGTAACACCAGGAGGGAAATAGGTGGAGGTATCTGCAAGTATAACTGAAACAGTGGGTGCCTGTCCGGCATGAATTCATTATTTGCTGACACAATTTTCTTCTGCAGATCCTGATACATGATCGAGTTGAATGACTTCATAGGTCTTAAGGCAGGATAGGTTGTGCTGTACTAGGCAAGGCTGCATTCGGAAACCAAGTTGGTCCCTCCAGCAGAAGTGAGTATTGCCACGGCTTGCAACAGCCGTCCAGCTCGCAAAAGCTCCACTTTTTCTATGAAAGTGAGCCCCCATGGTAGGGGAGAGGCAGTGTAAAGGTTTGCATCTTTAACTGTGTGCCCACTCACTTGAATAGTTGCAAGCTGGCATCTTAAAGCAAGAAACAGCAGTTAACAAAATCATGCAATACCAAAGTGGTTTTCACTCAAAAACAAAAACTAATCTATCAACCTACAGAGACTTGCATTTTATCTTCACTGTCATTTAAAGTTGTGCTCGAGTATATTGTGCAGAAGTAATATCTTTCTTATTGCTGCAAAAACCACGACGGTTAATGTACTGGCACTTGGTTTTATGAAGCCTTTGCATTCCTGCTTTAGGTACTGGAATTCGCAGGGAACCTGGCCTTACAATTTTATTACTGTACCGAATTATTAAGTTCATATAACCATAGTGTCTGTTTTGAATTTTACCTGTGGGGCATTTTTTTTCTTTTTTGCTTTTTCAGGCAGATGTTCCTCTGACTCCCTGTCTGCATTCTGTGAACGGGGAAGTTAGCCTCCACATCGATGGCCAGCGTGTCTTGACTGCATCATCTTTACTGGGAGGACTGTGTAGTCTGTTTGCATCGTTCTGGGTTTTCAACATTCAATATCCCAAGAAGGCACACGGAGCTCTAACGTTTGAGGAACATGGCTTTTTGGACCTTGCCTGCACCAAACCACGTGTAAAGGATTTAGAACTAATTAACTTTTATCGCATCAATATCGCTCACTAATATTTGTTTTCAATCCTGTAATCATTGGATAGTAGTCAAAAAGAATTCCGTATTATATTTCTGACTTTTTTTTTACTGAAAAGGGGATATTTGATGGGCCGTTCTGTATGCTCATAATACAGCTATCTTTGAGTGAAGCAATAATATTAACAAACTAATTTAACTTGAAACAATTATCTAAATAATATTGGCAACTGGTGCGAAATGAATCAACTAAAAATTATCCGAAAAACACGAATTTCATGGCTTTTTGTTCTCACTCTAAAGAAGCTGTCGCGATACCACCCATTCTGTTCTATATCATTGCAATTAACCCGTCAGACTCGGTCACTTTTCTTGGCGCATTTGTGTCTTTATCAAAACACACTGGTATTTTCCGCAGCATATTTTTCGTTCTTTATATTACTCATTTATCTATAGCCATCTCACTGCAGTCTGTCTCCTACATCATTTATCTCTTGTGCCTTTACCACCTAGAAAATGCTTGTTACCTTTCAATATCAAATCGTTGCACAGCTCTCGCTTATTTCACGACAAATTGAAAAATTGTTTTGTTGTTGCAAACCACTGCAACCCTTTTTTCTTCACTTTGTGTACTTAGTACTGATGTGTACTGATAAGTTCTGATAAATACTGACGGGTTCTCGATCCTCTAGTATTATATAATGATTTCATTTACCATGCGGTTGTGTTTGTGCCTATCTGGTTTTCAAGTATTTCCAGTTCTTCTATTATTATTGTTTCTACAATTTGTTCAACTAGCAGACAGCTCTCGCTCATTTCACCACCTACTGATTTTTTTTTGTTGTTGTAAACCACTGCAGCCATTTTTTTCACTGTGTACTGAGCGCTGATGCGTACTGATAAGTTCTGATAAGTACTGACGCGTTCTCGATCCTCTAGTATTCTATAATGATTTCACTTACCATGCGGTTGTGTTTGTGCCTATCTTTGTTTTTCGCGTATTTCCAGTTCTTGTAGTAATATTGTTTCTACGTTTTGTTCAACTAGCATCGTATTGCTGTCTTCAATTCCTAACTGGCGTGTTATTTAGCAATGTACCATTTGTGATTTCTAATATGAGGTCGCCATAAGTATTTATTTCGGAACCTCCTTGTGTACACCATGTACCATGTAAACTTGTCTGCGATAGTTCGTTTGAAATAAACCTGAAATCGAGAAAAACCGTGTGAAATCAGTACTCCCGCAGGGAACTAGAAATTCTCCCTTGTGGCCTTGAAAACCTCCTTTCGGAAGGCCTACAAAACTCCCCAAGCTTTCGTCAAACTCCATTCAAAAGAAGTAAATGCTCCCCTTGAACCTCCTAAAAACGCCCCTAAACTAACATAAGTACTTCCAAAGGGAGCCATATTAGGCTCCTATTCAACCGCCTAAAAATTCCATAAACATCACTTAAAAGCGCCCTTCAGGAAGTAAAGAATACTCCGTTTTGACCTCCTTAAATTCTCCCGAACATTTCTTAACACTCCCTAAATACCTCCTTTCTATAACCTAAAAACTCCCTGTTTTGAGGAGGTAAACAAAACCTCCCTGTTCCATGTAGTAAAAAAACTCCTACAAGGAGGACCACTAGAGGACAGGAGAAAACGAACCTCTATGGAGTATATGGGTGGAAAAAAAGTTTAGAGTGTAAGGCACCGAATGGTGTCTAAGTGGTAGGTGATACTTAAGTTACGTTTGTTAATACGGGGTAACTGACCATGTTTTTTCGAAGCGCCGTCTAGTGCCTAAGCTCGTGGAAAAGCAGCAGCCTCAAGTCACGCCGTTTTTTACTGTGAAAAAAATTGGTCAAGGGTGTGTTCACCTTCACGGTTGCGTAGCATTTTGGCTTTGTTTCTGCTTCGTTTTGGCGATCTTTCACCTAAAACTTGCATGCAACAAAAACCTGCATGTTACGAAAAATTGGGAACTGTCGTTAACTTCCTTACGGGCAGGTTCAACTGTACATTTTCACAACCATGCCTAATTAACGAAGTAGCACATTTATTTGTTCGACAAAATGAATAAAATGAATCTTTATGGAAATGGTAAGAGACCAAAAAACTAGTAAAAGTAATAAAAATATTAAAAAATTAAATAAGCGTTTAAGAATTGCCTTACACACCGCCCTCACAAAAGAAGGCAAAATGGCAAAGCCTACAAATAACTGAAATCCTAATTAATGTATCCCAAAAAAGAGCCAATCACGTAAGGCCCACAGTTACACAAAAATGTGTAACTGCCACAGTTAACCCATTTCACGGATCTTCAAGCTAAGCTGAGGGAATTATGCGAAGGAAATAAAAAATACAAACTTAAAAATAAAACCGAACTTATCCACAAAATCGCACTTATATTTTTGATACACGCAACAAAAAAAAAGCACCAAAACAACAAACCAAACCCCGAAGAAAAACTTTCGCAACACGCGGACCTTGCACCTGCCCAGAAATTTACAATTGGAAATGTATGCATTAGTATATATATCTCCATAGTATTGTGTATATGTAAATTGTAAATAGTGTAAATTGCATAAAATTCAAAACGCGATCATTAAAGCTGTCGACTCATGTGTTTATGCTGTTGAAATGATGCAGAAGAAGAAGCGCGAGAAACCCTAACAATGCTCTTGCCCACGACATCTCAGCGAGTCGAACATAGGATTGATGGGGGCACCTGCTTCCTCTCCACCTAAAGCAGTGACGTCACTGACCACCCTCGTATAGCTATGGAACTGTGGCTCATATCGCGGCAACAAATTATCGCTGTAATAATGCGGACTTCTGGGCAAGTTTTTATTGCAAGGCTCATAAGTAAAGCTCGAAAAAATGCAGGAAGGACGAAGGACGACAACAGAGAGAAGGGCGTGTATCTGTTGTCCTATTTCGTCCATTGTGTATTTTTTCGTGTATTTGTGTATTTGGCTTTACTCCTGAGCCAAAAAATTATCAGTCCTTCATTTTACTCAACAACAACGACCCCATACCTGATGACTGGAAGTAAGCGGCTTACAATGCAGTCGGCGCTAGTTTTTTTTAAGATGCAGTCTTTCTCGGGCTACTTAAACCCAAAAATTCGGTCTGTGTGTATGTCTGTCTGTCTGTGGCTTGATTCAGCCCCCCGTCCGCAGTAAACTAAAAGCTGCGCAATAGTCTTATGTACCCATAGCCAAATCTAAACGTCTAAGTCCGGTGTCAATGTGCATACTTGTCAACATTCGCAATAAGTACAAGTCATTCCGCAAATATACGGCGGCAAATCAATACCTAAGCTATATTTGTAGTGTTCCCTGTCAAAAAAGTTTTGGATGCTTGGTTTTAGCGATAGCGAATTGAATACTACATCAACGGCAGAAACCCGTTCCCTGCGGTTGCCGCGCTACCTCCTGGCAGCATTAAAATATTAAACGGCAATAGCAACAAAGGGTTCCACTAGATGGGATCCACGTTCCCTTTGGAACGCTCGTAGAGTAGGGCAACATGGTTTTTATAAACGTTGTAGTAGGGTGCCTCAATTCACGCGCGCCTGGCCGTACGGCAGCGCTGGCATCGAGAGACCCGACTTGGAGCAGTGGAACGCGGTAAATTTAAATTTACTTGAGCAAACCTGTAGCGTGGTATTTTGGGAGGAACGAGACGGGAGAAGAACAGCGCATCGCAGGTGAGCGGGAAAGAGAAGCGAGGCCTTTACTTGGGAAGAGCGCCTGTCGACTGTGGTCTTTCGGGGACATTTGCAACGAAAGGAGCAGATACGCGGCATTTTTTCTCTTTTTTACGCTACTCATTAAGTCGCACCGACACCTGCTTCTACAACCTTCATTTTCAGGAGTGGTTTTGTACAGCTAAAATAAGTAGTGATCGTGGGCAGCTCGAGGTGTTATTGATTTCAGATAGGAACAAACCCCCGACCATGTTGTGACAAGTATACTATTAAGAAGAACGTTGGAAATCGCAAATCAGAAGCCCTTGCAAACAAATTATCTGCACTGCAGGTGATCTATTCCTCTCTCTCACCTCCCCGCCCCCCTTTAATTGCGGTTGCGGGGTGAGCTTCCCCCCCTTCCCCCTCCCCCCGCCCCGGTATTCTTTCATTGCTTGCCGTTACGTGTGCCATGTTCGCGAAGGAATGGCGGAAGCGACGCTGGATATCCGGCTCCAGAATTTTGAGTGGTCTGACATCGCGTGCCAAAGAACTGTTCTCAGCCGAGCGTTTAAGCGCAATCGCTGACCTGAGTGTGGTGCATGAACTGAGCGGATCAAGAGGACGTGTGTAAGCGAAAAGAGGAGCGCCGCCAAGTCGCATTGTCAGTTTTGTTCATGAAATTAGGAACATTAGGAAATCCACTGATTTACCCTCTCCTAAAAACGTGTGCTGAAATTATTCTTCGGCCGGCCTCAAGAAAGAAGGCAACCACACTACAAGTTAGCCATTCAAGTTAAGAGTACGTACGATGGAGAAAATATTTGAGAGCTTGAATTATTAATATAGCGCGTTGGAACATTTCGTTCATAGACACAATAAACCCACCGGAGTCCCTCAGTACAGCGATGACGCCGGTACAGAAGAGTATGGCAGCGTGCAACAGGTGCCTTCGGTAACGCATTGCTATTACTGCAATACGTGCAGTGCATTATCAACGTACACATCTTTGCCCTACGTTGGAGCTGAATAGCACAGCTGTTATCACGGGTTGTGAAAAGGGAAAAAGTGAATTACTGCGGTATCTGATTTCTCAAGAATAACGGGATATCAAGCGGTATAAAAAAGCGGTGAAAAAAACACGCTGATCCTGCCATGGCGCTTGTTATCCAAAATACCATGGCAATAGCTCTTTAAAAAATTAGAAATGATGAACACTTATATCATCTAAAAGCTATACATATAATAATTATTGTTAAGCAATTGGTAGGACATTTTTTGGCGTATATCAACAATGCGCGCGAATGTTGCTGTTTGCTCGCCCGAATATGTTGGCTGGAATTTGTGTTTGTGCCGAACCACCCTGTACCGAAGTGTTCTGTACTGAAACAACCGTATTCGGAAAGGTCAACGTCCAGAAAGACACTGCGCCGAACCGCCCGCGTTGCAAAACGTCCCTGTCCCAAAGGGGTCGCGCACCCTAAACCCGAAAGACCGCACCGAAACGCCGTGTACCAAAAAAGACAAGTACCGACCTTCTAGGGTCTCATTTTCTGCCTGTCTGGATTCGAAACAGCCGTCTGAGCCACTGAAACGAAACACGCAAATATGCAGGTGATTTATTACACAATCGTTGACGCCAGAATAGAGCTAATCGATGCTCGAATGATGCGAAACTATCGTCTCCGTTTTTTTTTCGGGACAGGATGTTTCCGTAGAGGGGGTTTTGGTGCTGTCTTTTGGGAGCACTGACCTTTCGGGACACGGGTGTTTCGGTACAAGGAGGAATTCGGGCGAGCACGTTTATCTACCCGCGTTGTTTAGGTGGATGTGGCAAGCACGCAAATTTTGCCTCTTGGTTACACACGTTCTTGTTCACAATTTGCGTTACTTTGGGCCAACGGATTGTTAGGCAGCCTGGCCAAAAATTATCACAGGTCTTTTTTTCAACAACCAGGGCCAGCAATTATTTCTTTCATGCGCTTAGCCTAACCTGTGACAACGGTTTTGTAATTGAGCGGCACCGCACGGTAAAGGAACGTCCTCTTTTTAACGTAATGACGTAGAGCTTGCAATTTCTGGGAATTCCGCATTTGTGTGTGCTGGTTTCTGCTGATAATGCTAGTACGTAATGCGTTATTACCAAAGGATGACTGAAGGCAGCAGTTCTACCTTGCCGCGCGCTTCTGTCCAGGCCTCCTCGTCATTAGGTGGGACTGCGGAGGGTTTATTGTGTTTGGGAATCAAAATTTGTAAAGGCTGGAGCAGAACATTAAAATCTCTCTGCAATGATTTGCGCAGCATACATACAGGTAGTGCAAGGACTGCTTATTTGGAAATTTGGACGTTGTGCTGCAGAGTATTATTGCCATAAAGTGGTCGTGGTTTTGGTCTTATCGTAGTTCAATGTCATTCGCACCTCTCCATTGTCAGTACTTTTCGGAGCCGCACAACATCACCCATGAAAATGATGGCCGCAGTAGCACGTGTCCGCGCGACATTATCTACGACGTAAAAGAAGAACAAGTGCCGACTGCAATGCTTAAGGTTATCATGAGCCGCTACAACTCGGATGAAAGCGAACAGCCCAAAGGGTACCACTTTAGCGCTGCTATTCGAACTGATCGTTTTTTTTTAACTCCAGTCGTAAACTGTTTCATTCTCATCGATAAGATGGGTGCTTACATTGTTCAACCGCACGGAAGAGCTTTTAGTGTGTAAGAAACATTTTGCGCAACAATCATGCACGTCACAGCAGCATAACCCAAGATGAGCGACATTGGACAGCGGCTCATTGGTATCTCCCGCGCTCACCTTCACTACGTATGTGAAAACGAACGTCCCTAGTCAGCAAAATATTTAAAAAAATTTCTTTAATTAAACAACTTATTTATTCAAAGAACTACTCAGAAATATCTAATTAGCTGAAAGAGTGTCGAGGGACGAATCTCTATAAAAAATTACGGTAGAAATCGTAAAAAAATTGTCCAAGGGCGTCATTGTAGGCTTGGAGGATGGCGATGTTTAGTTTTTCTTTCTCCGAGTGTTTCAGGGCCAAACTCGGTGTCACGTACGAAACCCTGCTAATGAAGAGGGCGAGAATGCTACGCACGGTGCCACTTTCTTGAAGCCGAAATCACTTATATGAGATCCTGCAGATTAGGTGCATGAGTTGGTTGACAGGCCGTTGCCAGGAAAAGATAGCCTGGATGTCTAAGCCATTTTGTGGTACGGTGAGGCCCAGCATGCGCAGGCGTGGTACCTTGTGGACGCGTTGCTCATTAATGGTAATTTGTGAATGCGGTATGGTATCTGGATGTTTCTCTCATGTCCTGTTTTATGTTTAAATACCCCAAGAATAAAAAAAACTGAGGAAGGTTGCACTAAGTCGCGCAAGCGCTGAATCGTAGCAAAGCTCCAGGATTTCTTTCTACATGAGCAGTGAAGGAGACATCACCATATATTTGTAGAAGCTTTAAAATGTTTATTTCGATGTTCCGCCGTGGCGTCCCCACAGCGGGAGAAGGGGACGCTGGGCGGTCACCGCAAGGCACACGCTCCCGAGCGCTCCGCATATCCTCGCTCCTCTGCAGTTTAACAGGGACGCTGTGGACAAAATCGTTTGAGTATTGTGTCTGCAGTTATAAATAGCAAGAAAGGCAGAGCGCTCTTGCACGCGTACCTTGAGCGGACGTGCTTCAATGCAAGCATACCCGCCTAAAGAGATTTGCCAACATTGGCCACAAAGAAAAAAACCATCGTTCGCCGCATCCCGGTCACACCTGCTCGGAACGAGACAGACCCGCCGCAGCGTACACTCCTCGTACACTCCTCTTGCCGTAGTGAGCATACGCTCTGTACAGCAAAAAACCCGCAACTTGAATGGCAAAGGTGCTGTGGGTGGTGATTGACCTCGCATGGTCCGGCCGCGCGTATTTCTCACAGCCGAGGAAGAGGCAGCGCCTCGAGAGGCTCGGCGGGTAAAGAATCCGCTAGACTTGATGATTCGCGATTGCAGAATGGCGTACGAAAATGTGGACCAAAACTACGAGATCACTCTCGCCTTGCTCATCATCGTCATCATCATCATCAGCCTGTCTACTCGTACTGCATGGCAAAAGCCTTTTCCTTAGATCTCCAACTTTCTCTGTCCTCTCCTAACTGCGACCAATTTATTCCCGAAAAATTATTGATCTTGTCTGCCCACGTTTCTACCCCCTCGGCCACGCTTACCTTCTCTAGGGATCCACTCTGCTGCCCTTAATGCCCAAGGGCTATCTTGTTTCGCATTACATGCCATGCTCACGTCCGTTTCTTCTACATTTCTACCAATACGTCCTTAGCACGCGTTAGTTCTCTGGCCCACTCCGCTCTTGTTTCTTAAATTTAAACCTATCATCTTCCATTCCATTGCTCGTTGAGTCGTCCTCAATTTAAGTTGAGCCTTTTAGATGCGAAGCATCTCATGCTAAGGGCTATGTCCCTCCATATCCCATTCTTGTTGTCCGCCGTCCGCACTCTACTACGCATGCGCCTCCCTTCAGCCCCGTCGCCGTTTGGGCTGACGTCAGTGCAGTCCACCATAAAAAGAAATAGGCGGCGCCGGGTTTCCATCCCACAAATCTCTGGCCGCAACGGGAGGTACGTGGCGCTCTTCACACTGCGCTACAAACCGAGACGGGAGCATGTGCTACGAACGCTAATGTCCTTCACACATTCGAACTACGTCAAGAAGCTAGTGATACAGCGAAGGCACGCGAAGCTGAAGGTCAACGGAAAGGAGGAACTGAAATCTAATAGGAATTTCAGTCGACCTCATGGCTGCTTCGCATACTGCTCACGGTTTCCCTACGGGAAGATGGTGTAACTTTTTAGTGAGCCTCCAAGTTTCTCCCAGTAAGTGAGTACCGGTACGGTTCAGTTGTTATGCACTCTCATCTTCAAGGACTACGGTAGGCTGCCATTCATTATCTGAGAACTCCTGGCAAGAGCAGTCCGCCTCTTTTTTATCCTTGTTATTATCTCTGCCTTATGGTGTAATGCGGGGTCACCACTTGTCCTAAGTAGATATATTCGCTTACGGCTTCCACTGCCTTGCCAAGCATGTCAAACTGCTGTCCTCTCAGGAGCCTATTGCGCATTACTTTTGTTTCTCATGTCCACAAATATTACTTCCTATAGTGTTCATGCCCACGATTCTACTCCGCTTGTCCAGTGCGGTAAGCAGGCTTTGCAATTTATCCCCTGAGATAATTAGCAAGGCGACGCCATCAGCAAATCTGAGGCCAGTGAGGTATTATCCATTACCCATTGGCTCACCTGTTACCAGACGCATGTTCTGAATCATCATGATTATCATTATCATCATCATCATCATCACGTCATACCTACGCCCACTGGAGGGCTAAGGCTTCTCCCATTAATCTCCAATTACCCCGGTCCTGTGGTATCTGCGAGCAATTTGTCCCCGCAAACTTCTTGATCTCATCTGCCCATCTAATTTTCTGCTGCCCCCTGCAACACTTGCCTTCTCTAGGGATCCACTCTGTTACCCTTAATGACCAGCGCTTATCTTGCCTTCGCATTACATGCCCTGCCCACGTCCATTTCTTCTTCTTAATTTCTACCACTATGTCTTTAACACCAGTTTGCTCCCTGACCTACTCCGCTCTCTTCTTGTCCCTTAATGTTACACCTATCATTTTCCGCTCCATTGCCCACTGAGTCGTTCTCAATTTAAGTTGAACCCTCTTAGTAAGCCTCCAAGTTTCTGTCCCGTAGGTGAGTACCGGTAAGATGCAGCTGTCTTACACTTTCTTCTTAAGGGACAATGGTAGGCTGCAAGGCATTATCTGAGAATGTCTGCTGTATGCACTCCACCCCATTCTGATTCTTCTAATTTTCTTTGCCTCATAGTTGGGATCCGGGGTAACAACCTGGCCTAAGTAGATATATTCGCTTACCACATCCACTATCTCGCCTCCGTTGCCAAACTGCTGGGCTGAACCGAGACTATTGATCATTACTTTAGTTTTCTGAATATTATTTTCAGGCCCACGGCTCTACTCTGCTTGTCGAGTGCGGTAAGGATACTTTGCAATTCGTCCCTTGAATTACTTAACAAGGCAACGTCATCAGCAAATCTGAGGGTACTGAGGTATTCTCCATTAACCCTTACTCCCACCTGTTCCCAATCCAACGTTCTGAATACTTTTTGCAAATATGCTGTGAATAACATTGGAGAGATTGTGTCTCCTTGTCTGACGCCCTTCATTATAGGAATTTTACTGCTCTCCTTATGAAGGGTGATGGTATCTTGGTCCCATTGTAGCTATCCTCTAGTATTCTTACGTAATGCTCATCTACCCCCTGTTTCCGTAATGCATGAATGACCGCTGATTTTTCAACCGAGTGAAATGCCTTCTTATGATCTATGAATGCTATATAGAGGGGTTTAGTATACTCCGAGTATATCTCTGTCACCTGATTGATGATGTGAAAAGGTCTATGGTTGAATAGCGCTTCAGCAAACCTGCTTGTTCATTAGGTTGATTGATATGTAAGGTGGCAGAAGTTCTGTAATCGATTTCTTTGGTAAGTACCTTGTAGACGACAGACCATAGGCTGATCAACCTGTAATTTTTCAAGTTCTTCATGTCAGCTTTCTTACGTATTAGGATGGTGTTCGCGTTTTTCCGAGATTCCGGTACACTCACGGTCACTAGGCATTGCGCACGCAAGTTTGCCAGTTTTTCTAGTTCAATTTGCCCGCCATCCTTCAAGAGGTCTGCTGCTATCTGATTCTCACCAGGTGCTTTGCCCCTTGCATTTTGTTGAAAGCCTTCTTTCCTTATTATGTCGTTACTGGTGTGATGTCCATCTCATCTGAACTACTCCTTCAAGCGGTATTATCCTCGATGTTGCGGGTACTGTACAGATCCGTATGGAACTCCTCGGCTACTAATACTCTCTTATTCCTATTTGTGATGACATTGCCTCTCTTGTAATTGAGCGCATACATCTGATTTTTTACCGTGCCTAGACGCGTCATAACTGCTTTCAGACTGCTTCTGTTCAATAAAGCGCGCTTAAGGGTTCCCGTACTATACTTCCGTATGTCGGCTGTCTTATGCGTATTGATTAACTTCGAAAGCTCCGCTAGTTGTATTCTCTGAGCTGGTGTGAATACGTTCATGCTTTGCCATTCCCTAATTAAACCTTTCGCTCCCTGGAGACGTTTACCAGTATCCTTTCTAGCGATTTAATTCGGATTTCTATTGAAAACTTCGTGAGAATGCGTGTAAGATAGTCACTCACTTCCTGTGTCATTATCTCTGCTTCCTCGCGTAGAGATGAATCTCTTGTTCTGGAGCGCGATCCTGAATTCTTCAACTTTCCGTATTGCTGTTAGCTTATTTATCGGCTTGTTTCGTAATTGCTTGTTATGGTACTCCTCAAATCTAGCCTAATTGGATATCTTACCATATGGTGTTCACTGCAGCTCACCCTTCCAAGCACTTCCAAATGGTGCACGGCACCAGGGTTATCACATAGTATGAAGTCTATTTCATTTTTATGCTCCCTATTGGGGCTCCTCTACGTCCGCCTCCGTCTCTCTCGTTTGCGGAAGAAGGTATTCATGATGAGCAGATTATTCCGTTCGCCGAACTCTACTAATACGTTCACTCTGTTATCCTACGGCCCAGACCATATTTCCCCACTCCAGCCTGCTTCTAGCCCACTTTAGCATTGAGTAGGTATACCGAGTTTTTACTGTAGCCATTGCCGGTTCTACAACTTCGTATAAGCGTTGATCTGGCTGGTCTTCACGGCTGGATATAGGCAGGTTGTGCTGTACAACTTTGAATTTGTGCGACTTATTAGGCCTGAATATTAGACCAGATACCCTTTCGTTAACCCTACAGTACTCGCCTGTGTTGCCAGCTGTGTTGTTATTGACTAGAAATCCCCCTGCCAGTTCTCTTCTTTCGACTGCCCGTGGTACGTTGGACGTGCACATTTTTCAGCACTGCAAATGCTTCACGAGTCCTCCTTACCTCACTAAGCCCTTTATATTCTATTGTCACGATACGAAAGACGAAGCAGTTGTCTTCAAGGAAAACCAGTTTATTGGAGCGAACTTGTGCTCCCCTAACAATTCAAAGAATACAGACGCGGCGAAGCAGCAGTCAGCCGAGTTACTTACGCAATCGAGCGTCAATGATCGGAATCCAGCGGCGTCTGCTCTGCACGCTTTAATCTTTCGGAGGGAGTGATTCTCGAACAGTCGATTTACATATAAAACGTTGTAGATCAAAGAACATTATTCGCAGCTAGTGACGTTAGGGCGAAACGCTCTCCGTATCAGAATAAGATAGCCCGTGCGGCATCAAAATAAACAATGAAACATGCACTTCGCTTGGGACACATAACATAGCCGGGCGCGGCCGGGCAGTAAAAACAAAACATAAAGAAACAAAGCCAATGCCTAGTTGGCGGCACTCCTTAATATCGTGTGATTTCTTGAACAATACCTCTACACTCGCGTCGCTAGAAAAATGTTCCCTTTGCCAGGGTGAGATTCCAAATTATTTGCCGCTTCTGCTGCATAACCGGTCTGACCACCGCCATCGTCAGTTGCTTTGCAGTCGCTGGGGACTTGATTGATTGATTGTAGGGTTTAACGCGCCGACGCAACGCAGGCGATGAGGCGCGCCGTAGTGGAGGGCTCCGGATTAAATTTGACCACCTGGGGATCTTTAACGTGCGCCGAAATCTCGTATACACGGGCGTTTTTGCTTTTCGCTGGGGACTGAGAGACAACATAAGTTCATTGAAATGTCATGCCTCCGTCGGCAACCACGACACCACAACGATACTAAAACTCCACTTTGTTTAACGTCAATGATCACTTAGAACAATTTCTAGCGAACGACGCGCGGAATCAACGAGAAGGACAGTTCATAGCGTACTACCCTTGTTTTTTCGTCCCCGTGTCGTCGTGGGCATGCGCGTGGTACCAAAGAAACGCCTTAGCGTATGGCTGCGTCTGCAAGACACCCTGCTTGCGAGAGATCACCGCGGCCGTCGGATTCTCTAGAAACAATAATGGATAATTGGAGACATGGCTACGAGTGTGCCACGCCTTTCCGTGACGACTAGCTTCGTCCGCCACCGCTGCCCCGAGTAGATGACGAATAGCTGTTGCAAGTCTACAATGCTGAGAATGACCTAGCACCAACCAATCGCCGCGAAGACGACGGCGACTTTTTCGATGCTTTTGCCGACGATTACTTGCACCGTAACGCGGCAAATAAACAATGATACTGAAAGTTAACTATGGTTACAGCAATGCCCACGTTTAAAAGCTTCGCCATTCAAGTCTTTCCTGTGAATGCCAGCTTCACTGAATTTTCTTTTTGCTAAAGCCACTGCCCGTGACAGGGACGCTCGGCGGTCGCCGCGACGCACGTGCCATGCCCCACAAGGGGGGCACCGAGATAATTTCTCTACCGGTGCAAACACAGCCGCCGCGACCAACGCCGAGAGGACTTTTGGAGGTTTTTACGACAGCCAATGCGCTTGCCGAGGACGCTCAGTGGTGGCAGCAAGAAACGCGCACACGAGGCGTCGGTATTCTCTCGGTATTTTAACGCGTTACGCGTAATGCGCCACACATTGCGACCATCTACAAAGCTGCGCTGTTATTATCTTGTTGAATACGTTTTCAATATTTGCGGGCACAAGATTATGTGGCGCATGCAAAACCTTTGCGCGTATGATGTATGCAATATAATGGGCTGCGCATCACCCAGCATGAGAAGTAGAAAGCGCACTGAAAAATTTGCTGATGTATAATGAGAAAAACTGCATAGGTTAGTAGCCGAGAAAATATGCAATCTCTTAAAATTGTCTTCTAATTTTATTGCCTTGTACCATAGGGTAGTGTGACGCAGCAGAATCCGACTGACGTTAGTTTAAAATGGCATGGGACCTGCCGTCGTGATTACTTTAATAGGCCTGACGTTCCTCATAAATTTAGAATGAGCAGATGCTTCCCGTTCACTTACCTGGTCGTGCCGTTGTCCTAGAGGGGAAAAAATCGAAGTCCGAAGAACTGTAGCTTTTGTGCGAGGCAATTCATCGTCGTACATTCAGACACGCAGCTTGTTTTTCTTTTCCGGAATCCTCCTTATACCGGACTACTCCACCATAGCACCGATGTGTCTTAAATCTAAATCACCCGATTAAACCTATCTGGCATAAGCCAGTAAGCACTATAGGGACAGTCGAGCCTGGCCTCTAACCAATCGATGTTGTGTGTAGGGCTGGCGGTGTCTGAGTTCTTCGCGGCAGTAGGGCGCAGGGACGTTTCTGTACGGACGTCGATTGGTGACTGTGCAAGTTTCTCCACACTACGAGCAATATTATTTTGATCTACTTAAAAAGGAAGTCTTTATGGACTTGCATTGGAGCTTTGTAGTCAAACACCATAAAATTCCGAGCGAGCACCAACCCCCGAAACCTCGGCAGCCCCCTAATAGGGGTGAAATAATAAATTTACTAAAAGACCCCAAAGATCACCCACCCCCTAAACACGATGGCGTTAACGTAGATGAGTGAACAAAGTAGCCGTGAATCGTCTATTGATGTGTTGATATTATTTCTGCTTTCCGCACTTGAACGGAAAGTTCACGCATATGTTTTTTTATATATCTCCGCAGTTTTCGTCGCTGGTGCGGTCGCTGCTTTTTCTAGTTTTTTACACCTGACCACAAAGATAGCCGTCGTCCCGTATTTTGCACTTGTTATGTCTGAAATTTGGGTAAGCTTTCCTTCGGAAGTTTATAGTACGTCTTATTCAAGACCACTTCACTGATTAAACATGTAAGACAAAGCTCCGAACAGTACGTACCAGTCTTTGTTCCAGGAATCGTTCCGCCAGGCAAGGAACTGTAGGTGATGAAATTATCTCCTGCTTTTGTTTTTATTTTGGGTCGCGCGGTTGAAAACGCTAATTTCGGCGGCTAAGGTTGCAGCAGTTGATCGTTGAAAATATTTCCGTCGTTTTTTAAAATATGGCAAGCGTGCGGTATTTTTTCGCGGGCCATGTGAGCTTGGCCGTCATGTAAATGGGGCCGCCATGTGATGTTCCATGGTTTCCAACATTACGTGTTTTAGCGACCACGCAAAACAGCGAACATTGTGTGCTGCAGGCGAAAACCATATAGCGCAGAAGGCCAGCGGAAGCATTGCAGTCGACTTCCAAGTAGATGTGTTGTGTTCGTGTTCCCCAGCGGAAGCGCAGTTCTGTGTCGGCGCCTCCCGACAGCGCGCCAATGAGAGTTTTAGAATAGGGCAAGCCGGCGTTGGGGGCCTTCAAGAAGTTAGGCGAACCCAAACGCAAGGCGTTCGCGCGGGGAGACTTTGACAAGAGGGGCGCCCCCAGCAGCCCGCAACCGGCTTGCGTTTTTCGGGTTGGCTCGGGTGATGGGAACTTTAGGCTTAGCATCGTGCCGGATATTTAATCGCCGCTATCTGTACAACTGCGATTGACAATCCGTAATGCAACTTTTCACCACACTATCATCCCCTTTATTGCATGTGGAACTTTATTTCAGCTTTAACTGCCGTTCGAGCGATCGGTGACCACGACATCTGCGTAGCCTGTTTCGATGCTTCCGCGAAGGTAGCACCATCTCTCGACCGCTCGGCCCACCGCGCGCCGCGGCGATCGGTCGGATCGCCGAACGTCCGCGGCTGGTCAGCCTAGGTTTAGCAACGCGGCAGATATCTGATCGCCGCTTTTAAAATAAGCCCTGACAACAAGCCCTAGCACAATTTTTCATCCCATTAACACCTACTTTCTCGCATGTGGAGCTTCTTTTTAGCAATCAGATTGATTCGGAAGCGCAGAGACAAGCGGTTGCTACCGTGGTCTCCGCAGGTTCGAGCTGCTGAGCGTGCCGAGCTGGCAGGCGCGGCCGGCGTGTGCGCGGACTGTTACTGAAGGCAGAAAACGCTTCACGAATACCTGCTTTATCCATTTCTAGCGAACGACGCGCGGAATCAACAAATTCAGCTCAGCGATCGTCGTAGTTGATCGGGTGAGTCGAGGAACGAGCCGCAGGTTCCGCTTCAGCAAACATTTACCTGCAGAACTCATCCGACAACACTTCCTGCACTTGCAAAAAAATTCCCATACACTGCCTTTTACACAGATGCCTCCAAAACTGCCACTGCTGTGGCATGTGCTGCACACGGTCCCAACTTTGCCAGCACAAGGACACTAAACAGAAACACAAGTATATTTACGGCTGAGGCACATGCTATAATAATTACGCTAGAAAATATAATACAAACAAACACACAACAATCCATTATATACACTGACTCATTGAGTGTTGTGACAGCACTGCATTATGGAAAACCAAGTAGGAACATTGTGCTGAACAGGTTAGTTAAAGAGATAATGGCAGCCTACGCTTTAAAACAGGTCATAGTCGTGTGTTGGGTGCCTGGACACAGTGGCATTCCTGGTAATGAACTCGCAGACCAGAGCGCCGCTGCGGCAGCACTTCGCTGCAGCGTCGACGTTCAGCGCTTCCCTATCTTGACTGGAAACCATTCATTCGAAAGGCAATCCGACAACGCTGGCAGCAACACTGGGACACTCAGACAGATAACAAACTCCACACTATAAAACCCCAATTAGGCAGCTACTACACAGAAAAACACAACAGAACAACGGAAGTATACATGTGCAGATTACGAATAGGCCATACATACGCTACTCACTCGCACCTTCTGCAGGGCAAACCACCGCCACAATGCGACAGGTGCGGACATCGCCTATCTGTCAGCCATGTCTTATTTCAGTGTGGGTACTTCCACAAGGCAAGGAAAAAGCACTTCCGGGAACTCTACACTCACATGATTCCTCTTCATCCCTCGATGTTTTTAGCTGATCAACCCTTAATTCCAAGTAAACGCCTTTTTGCTTACCTGGGAGACATTGGCTTTTTAAACCGCATATCATACCGCGTGTAACCTCGGGGCCCCTCAGAGTGGGAGGACGCTATGAGTGTCTATTTATTTATTTTTTTTTAAATTCTTACCCTGCCATTCCCATTCCCCCAATTGTATTGTTGTTTTAAATGAGGGGCTGTATACACCCCCGCACTAACCTCTTCTAAAATCGTCACATTTACAGCACCATTTTATTAAAACATCATTCAAAATGATCAACCACTGCGTTGGCGCTCTTTGGCCATCGTTGCCCTTGCGCCATAAAACAAACACATACAATACAATACAGGTTTCGCTTCAGCCATGGTCACGCGCAGAGTCGCTGGCTGCGAGATCGACGCAAGAACGCAAACTCCAGCTTTGGGGCGCCCGATATTTCAGCAAAATAGCGTGCGCGCTACACGGAAACCCAAACCGCAAGGACGGCTTCGGTTCTCCGCATGCGCAGTAAGACGCCCCAAGACGCTTGGGGGCCCCAGAGCGTTGGGGCCCCCTATTCTAAAACTCCCTTATAAGTGTCCGCCACGAAGGGACCCTTTCCCTGAAGCACCTGAACAAATGGTTGCCTTTTGTGATCACCACTCCAAGCGTCAGTCTAGTACCGTTCTGTAGGGCTTTGTGCTAGCAACACTCACCTTCTTCTTACACGCCATAATATTGTTGGTGATTGATGGCATCCATGTTCAAATCAAACTTTATGCTTGTCACGGTGGGCGTTAACAAGAAATGGGCTGCCGTTCACACCAAGACATCTTATATAATGATCGACAAAATAATGGCAAATAACAAACGTAAGACTATGCAAAAAAGCAATAAAAAATCTGATATATTTGAACCTAATCGAACTGGGGATTCTGGACGGCATTGGAGCACCAACATTTGAGTGTAATGGCGGTAGGTTTGAAATGCATTTTAAAGGCCAGTGTTGCGGGGGTATAACAAAAACTGAAATTTTATAGCACTCCCTATGTCATATTTTCTTCTATGTTCAATGGGGTGCTAATTCACACGTCCTATTGGCTTCATAACCCTCCACATCTAAAGGAAATTTTGTACTGGAATTATAACTGCGTGGGGTTATTCTACCTGTAGGCCTTAATATGTTCTGCGTACATTTTGGTGTTTTTCGCTCCTGGTTTTGTTCTCTTTTCTTCTGCGGAGAAAATAGCTGTGCTTTCATAAAACACGCTCTGCAAGAATTTATTAGTAAGGTTGTAGTACTCAAAAATTAGAAATGACGAGGGAATAGAGAATAAACAGCAAAAGAAAACATTCTCAGAGTATTCTCATGACCGCAGAGGTGTCGATTGCAAATAAATAATACAATCCATCTTTTACCAGCGAATGTAATTCTAATTTGCAAAAAGGACGATCGCAAACAGCTTACTAAAGCACACCTATCATTCTGCTTTCTATTATTTTGAAGCTCTCTCGGAAAACTATCAAGCGACTGGATTGCTATGCTTTGTACGACCAAGAGAAAAGGCCCACCTAGTATTCCAGCCATGCAATCAGCCCGGAAATAGTGAAATCTCCGGAAAATGATTTATAAACCGGGATACATGGCAAAATAAAATTTAACAACCATTTGGACACCGCCGCGGTATTAGAACATGGAGAGGCCACAAAATAAACGAGATCTTCGCAGAGCAGTTCAAGGATACATATGAAGGATGCCGAGATAAGATCCTCCTTCATAAAGAAATTGAAACATCCCAATAAAAAATCTGGGCGGCAATAAGAGAGCATCGAACTGCTGTAAATATTCAGTCGTTTAAGGCGAACTAAATAAAACGTAATTAGAAAAAAATTGACCCCGATCCACGCTGTGGAGGTGGTTGGAAAGCAAAGCTTTAAACGACACCCACAACAATTGCCGAAGCAACGTCACTTGAAGTCATACACGTGGCTTTACAAAGAGTGAAACCAGAGATTCTGGCAGCCATCACCAAGAAATTGGGGGGGGGGAGGAGGGGGGAGGGCGAGGAGGTGCGTTCCGAACGCAGCAGCATCGGGCACGGCCGCGCTACAGCAGCGGAGGCCGGCCGTGTAGACCGGCCGTGCGTTGGCGGAGAGAAAACAGAGAGACAGGGGAACCTAGCCATCGTGATGTGCTAGCTCGTGGCTACACCACCGCGCGACACAAGCGCATACACCGACACAATTTGGGGTATGAGCCTAATTCTTCCCCGTTTATACCAATATTAATAGTTAGTTTAGTAATTTTGAGAATTTCGAGAAAGCTGAGGGAACTTTTATGATTGCTCTTTATCAGATCCAGTTGCTCGTTTCGCATTTTGTAGTGCCTCTTAATACACAACCGAATTGGCATTCCCAAATTTAGAAAGCGGAGTCCCATTCGTGGCTGGCAGTGCGCAAAAGGTAGCGTTTCTCAAGCGGCCAGATGCGTGTAGGAGAGCTCTACATTTTGTTTTCCCGCCCTGCAAGCCAACCCTTAATGAATTCCGTCGGGGCCGGTTTACCGAGCAGGCGATGTCGAATAAGTTAATCAATCCGTGCGAAGAAAGAGCGCAATTGGCGCGAGGCTGCGCCAAAACAGACCCAAAACAACTGTCGCTAAAGCAGACGACAAAGCCGTCCCACTGACTCGCCGTCCGGCTCGAACAGTCACCTGCGTTCGGGGAACGCTGGGTAATCGCGCCCTATCGCCGCGCCATCAACACTGTGCTCCGTGAGCGAAAAGCGACCTTCTCACCATCAGCCGCGTTGGGAGTTTCTTGTCCCGCACGCCACGAAAGAACCCTGGCAGGCAGAGGAAGAAAGCTTTGCTTTAATCAAAGGGCAGGCTGATCAAGAAGGAAGGTCTAAACCATTGCATATTTGCCAATAGCGTATTGTTAACGAGTCTTTCCGGCTGCAGGTTATGAACAATGCTTCTACAAGTCTTCTAGGAGAGCTTTGATTCAAGCTTAGGAATAAACAGAAATAAATTCAAGGTAATGTTCAGATAACGTGTAAGATGTGGCTTTCAAAGTGATGAAGCTCTAGAAGAAATAAGAAGTTATGATGATCTAAAGAATTTTGAGAGGATCGGTAGTGCTCGTCGTAAATATAAAGACAAAAGTGCATGCTTGCATATTGTGAGGTGTGGCTACACATGGTAGGTATATGAAAAGTTTCGGTAGTGTGATGCGTACCACTAATTTGTCAGGTATTGAAGTAGTGTGTGCTTCCCTTGACGAAACAGAGGCCTAAATTTGTAAAAGAAAGCCCGTCTAAATAATACTTAGGTTTGCCTAACAGGCACATTGAGAAATAGCAAGAGTTACACTTCATAGATGTCGCCAGTGGCAATACATTTATGCCGTCGAGAAACCATTCACAAATACAACCTACCATACTTACGCGCTCGGTATATTCTTCCCTGCTGACTAGCTTGAAACTGGCTGGTTTCCGAAAATCGGGGCACGAATAATAATGCCATTATTCAAAATTCTTGATTCCAATGCTTATTGATTGTTTATTATAACCCAGTGTTCTACAAAAGCTGAAGTTCAGAACGTTTAAGAATGACGGGAAACAGTAACTAATCTGTTTCTACGACAATACTTCGGAGCATTTTGATTTTCGCACTTTCGAAATGAAATATTTATTATCGGCATTCTTTTCGCACCCTTGTGAGCCTTGTGTACCTGAAGTGTATAGATGAAAATTTAGCGAGGCTATTCGATTTTCATTGAGCAATCGTGCAACAGCGAAAAAACGTGTGTTGAGAGAAGAAATTGTTCAGGGGGTACTTTCAGTGATCGGCTCTCTCAAGAAAAACCAAGAAATATGGGTAAAGTACTAGCGGAAAGTTATTTACCCACCATCAAGGTAAACACACCTACCTGAAAAGCTTAGAAAGAGCAAGAAGAATATATAAGAAATACAAGTTATTATCACAAACCTATTTAAGAGAAGAGGTAGCGTATCTGGGGCTCGTATTGGGTACTGAAGTACTCGAGAGGTGGTGATGTTGCTGGTTTTCACCAAAAGTCTCCTGCAATATTTTCAACGAGCGCAAAACCATAGACTAGCAGCCTTAGCACTGCGCCGGCTTCGAGAGTGGGGTATGAGATGGCAAAGTACCATCCCGCGTTTGTGTAACGTTATCATTAGAATGCTTTACTGGTTTCCGGAATTAATGTAGTGTTACTTCTTATTCCACTGTTTCTATTTTATCGGTGTACTGAACGGTGAAATTCTCCCCTTTCAGAGTTGCCAGACTTACCACTGCCTTGAATAAACACGCTACCATTTTATAAGCTGTATTGAAGACGTGTTCGACGTAGCTTCTTCCACTTAACCGAAACAAAAATACTTTTAAATCTTTCAGTGTGCAGAAAAGGCTTCAGAAAGAGCAAGTTGAAAGCAACATGACGCTGTTAATATTTTTTTGCGTATTGTCTTTTGGACACAATTTCGCTGAAGCGGACGACTCTGACTCGGAAACGCTACAACCTTTTCCGTTGGTTGACATACGGGAGGTATGTGTGAAGTATAGCTTATATATTTTATTTCTCTTATTATTTGTTAAGAGCTATGTGCTGTATCGTTTTACCGGTACAGAGGTAGACAATTGGATAGAAAAATTATTAATTTGAAATGTTTGTGTGAAAAAATGTCTCTTTTGCAACTTCCCAAGTTGTTATTTTATAGTCATATGAAAGAAAGGATTCTGTGTACGAAAAGGTGGAATAGCGAAGGGCGTCAAATTTATTTCATAAATAAGTTGGGAGCAAAAAATGTGTCGTCGTAAGCTATCAGACATTAAAGATTGTGAAAATCCGGTGTTGCACATTCAAAAAATTGAGATTTTTTTGCCTGGCCTCATTGTTACCCGAAGGTGGTCGAATCAGCACCATGGTTGTGCACTCTTGTATATCAGTTTGCTTCGTGCGATTCGTTCATTTTATATTGAAACTTGCGTAGTTGGGCGAACATCCCATGCGGAGTCAATTTTTCTGCACCGCGTGAAATGTTGGTGTACTGCTTGTATATCACCACATTTATTTAGGGAAAAATCTGAAGTACATTTGAAATGCATTCGATAGCCTTGCCCTACCCAAAAAGAGGTTTTTTTGTGGTGAAATCTTATCTACTTTGAGAGCTTTTCAATATCTGGCAAAGCAGTATATGACTGTGTTGAATACACCATAACGGGCGAGAGGTAACACATATTGGTATATTTCTCAAGACACATGATAACATTTCAGTGTTGATGGGTGCACTACGAATCATCATTCTTTTTGGGCATATACTAAAGGATAGATATATCATCAATCTCGTTCAATTCCGACATCGGAGGCACTTGCCCTGTTATTAATAGGTAGCATTCTTTGACGAGTACCCCCCAAGCGAGGACCGTGTAACCCTCTGCATTGAGTTTTAGTTTGAGTTTAGTTTGTTGAAATGGTACAAAAACAGGCAAGAAATTGTTGGGCCAATAGACGAAACAAGTGGAGGCCCATATACAAATGCGCTTGCAGCAAAAAACATCAACACAAATTTTGCGCTAGTAAATATAAAAAGAGTAAATACACATCAGCATATACGTACAGATACACATACGTACACTTGAATTCATTCTGCAGAATATATATGTATATATATATATATATATATATATATATATATATATATATATATATATATATATATATATATATATAGATTGCGAGCAGCGCTGTCTTAGGTTGCCGCAACAAATAGTAAAAAATGGGTGTAGCTTCTAACAAGACTTTATTGGTCGTCGTTTCGGTCGGATGCCGACCTTTATCATAAATATCGCCCTCCAGAATACCGGTCGTAGATTCGGATCCCACCCGGCGGGCATTTTTTCACCACTTTCTTTCTGATTCAAAAATTCTTCATCTGTTTCTATGACCCACCACAACCTCCCCTTTGCTTTCCGAGGTTTTCTTGACTGCCAGCCCTTATTTTTTTCTGTCATTATATATATATATATATATATATATATATATATATATATATATATATATATATAACTAGTTTGGAAATGAGGGGCTCGTTAGCAAATACATAAAGAAATGCTGGCACTCTACAACGCCAAAGAAGGCATAGGGGAACAGTTAGACGATTTATTACCGTTAGTGACGTTAAATTGTTTTTATTTTATTATTAATTATGTGAGAAAGAAAAAAAGAAAAACACGCGCCCAGAGTGGGGACCGAACCCACGCCTTTCTTTCTCACGTAATTAATAATAAAATAAAAAAAATTTAACGTCACTAACGGTAATAAATCGTCTAACTGTTCCCCTATGCCTTCTTTGGCGTTGTAGACTGCCAGCATTTCTTTCTGTATCTATATATATATATATATATATATATATATATATATATATATATATATATATATATATATATATATATATATATATATATATATATATATATATATATATATATAAACAGAAAGATAGGTCGGTAGTCTACAATGCCAAAGGAGGCATAGGGGTGTGGTTAGGCTCTTTTCTTTTTCACTACGGTTCATTAAGTAAACATTTTTTAAATATGCAGAAGAAAGAAAGAAAGAAAAACACGCGCCAAGAGTGGCGACCGAACCCACGCCTTCCGATTACATGTCGAATGCCTTACCAATTCGGCTATCTGGGCGACTGTGTTCTCCTTCACTTTCTGGGCTAATTATATTTACTAGAAGTGTATCTGACTCTTGAGGGTGGTAGCCAGCGCCACTCCGACTACACGGGGAGAAGGGGACCTTCTTTTCAACCCTCTTTTCAACCTTCTTTTCTTTTCACTCACCCACTGTTACATTTCCACGGCGCGATCATTCTTGTAAAGTTAAGCGCATCACTTGCCATACATTTACGTTCGCAAACTCATTCATTCCGCGCACAATAATAGACTGGAATAACCTACCACAGCACATTGCCACAGAAGCTAACCTAACAAAATTTCAAGACTTTTTAAAAAATGAAGTGACCTAATTCTGTTCTTGCTTGCATATATTGACCTTTTTTATTTTTTGCTGTGCTTGCCTTGTAGTTATATGTTTTTTGTAGTTATGTGTTTTAAAATTGTTATTGCTTGTATTTTTTTTCTACGTTTGTAATTTATCATACTGTTTGCACCCATTCATGTTATGTTTGATGTATGCGCATGCTCCCCCCTATGTAATACCCTCCTACGGAGGGCCTTTAGGGGTACCTGAATAAATAAATAAATAAATAAACACCCCGCAAGCAGCCTATTTTTCTTCTTTTTACACCAAAAGAACTGCTGTTTACGCTTTGCACGCCGAAAAAGACGAGGAACAAACTCTGTAAACAATTTCTATTTGGCTTTTAAACATAATTGCCCTTTTATTAGGATGCAGACTCAGTCACATTGTCAATGCTGTCGTTAGGGTCAGTAGGTATAATCTTTAAAAAGGATGCGGAAGTCGTACGTAGTTTTGAAAAAGCCATCGCTTCCTATTACTACTCACCTTCCCATAAAAAACAACCGCTATTTAACGACTATCTTGAGGAAACAATCAAGACAAAATACTACTTTGATTTGCAGGCACTACACTTCACTCCAAGTCAGTCAGTTTCACTCCAAGCACGGAAAGCATTTTAACTAAAATAATTAACGTAAGATATAGTATAATCAACTTTCGCGTTACAGTGAAGTCATATTAGCCACAGTTACGAGATATGGGCCAACACTGAATACATTTTGATCGGTGTTGTTACTGCAACTTTGCGTCAAAGTGAAATCACGGAAGTAAACTAGAGGACAAACTACAATCGCCCAGTCACATTTATTGGCAGTGGCTAAGGCTAGCGGCGGCCAGTCCCAATAAAAAAAAAAACGTGTGACGTCATAAAATATCTCCCGAGAGTGGCTAGGCTGTCGCTACTGATTCGCATCTTTTCGTTTCAAAATAGAATATTTTTTGGTGTTTTGGACAGAGTTTGTATAAAGCGTATTCGGGGTGAAGCAGGCTTCATAATGAGCAACCTAACGTTTTGTTTATGGCCGCTTTACAAGCTACATCACTTTCTATGTTCAACTTTTCAATTCATGTCAATTCGATTTGCAGTGCGGATTTCACACCAGCCTACGTGTGGTTTTGTTGCCTGGCTTCGGTAGGAATGTATTGACTCTAAACACTTTTAGTTGAGCTTTTATACTTTACAAAGATGTTTAGAAGGGAATAGAAGTTTGTTTTATGTTGTTTATAAGACATGTCGGGGCGAGAGAAAAAGCTGTAGTGGACAGCTTGACGAGCTCTCGCCCGTACGGTATATGGGCAGTAGCTGCCGCCTGGCGGCATACATCTTTGAGGGCTTGCGTATAATTATTACAGGGTAATTTCAATAAGGCAGTGTTTTCCTGTAGAATGCAGCGAAATAATAATAATACCAATACTGTTACAAGAAAATACTCTTTAAATAAACAGAAATGAGCAGGAACAAGTTTATACAATGTCTAGTGGAACATTGCTTGCATACATACCCAGAACTGGTAGTCTTCGGGTGAACAAAATACTAATAAAAAATAAGGGGAATCAGTATTACGCTCAGGAATACTTACAGAATTAAAGACAACGCCACGTTTATTAAAATGATTTTGAAGTTAAGGGACAGTGTGTGACAACATTTGATTATCATAGTTGGTTCTACAAAAGCGAACTGCCCAATGTTCAGTATGTTGAGTGTTATGCACAGGTGCATTGAAAATTAATTGCGTAAAACTGGTAAAGGGTTTATCGCTAAGCTTTGCCTCGCTTCTTAAAGCCGTGATTAGGCGGTATCATAAAGATTGTCTGTACTAATAATGTGGAATGTTTTAAGGAGTGGACCGGCTGAAGTGTCAAAAGGGGAATTTGAAATTAAGCGAAATGTTTTATTTTAAAGACGCGTGAGTTGGTACCGTTTGAAGAGGCTGTGGTGGCCCGTACCAGGAAGCAATAACGTATGTAAGACAAGAACATTGAATTATATAACAGATGCTTGGTCTTCGTAGGATGCAAGTCCCGAGTTCGATAGAATATGCCAACGGTACGGGCTAGCGTTGTCATTACATGATCAATCTGGAAATCCCATAGCATATGTTCAGAAAAAATTATACCTAGTGTTTTGATTATGTCTATACTTCAATTCCAGCTCCATTCATAAAGAGTGCATTGGATGTTATACCCTTGCCTTTTGTTCCAAAAATTACCACTTTTGTTTTTCTGTATTAATACTTAGGCCAATGCTGAGGACCACGCAACTAATTTTACGAAAATTTTGTTGTCTGACTCAAACAGTTTCGTGCAATCACAATCACTGAGAAATAAGTTTGTGTCATCAGCGTAGATAAATGTTACTCACTGATTGATTCGCAGTATATCATTAATAAATATGTTTAATAGGAAAGGGCCCAGAATGCTTCCCTGAGGGACGCAATCAGTGCCGATTTAGTAAAAGGTGCACAGTTATTGATTGATACATATTGGTTACGCTGAGCAAAATATTTTGTCATGATTTCAAGCGCTGTCCAACGGATTCCGTAATATAGCAGAAGAGTTGCAAGCTGGGCGAGTTGGAAATGCATCTTGAATGAAACCAGGCGCAAACGTAACAGGACGCAGAAAGGAGTACACAGGACAAGCGCTGGGTCCTGTGTACAACACAACAACACAACACCAGCGCTTGTCCTGTTACGGTTGCGCCTGGTTTCATTCAAGATCCGTAATATTGCAATTTCGGTAAGAGCAACGTTCGGTTCAGTAAACTAAATGCTTTTGAGAAGTCGACGAAGGATCCAAGTACGAAGTTTTTCTGTTCAATGTTTTCGAGTACAAATTGTTCTTGGTCTAAAAGTGTGATTTCGGTGGAACGACGTTTTCGGAACCCATATTGAGATTCTGCAAATAGATTGTTTGGCGGTAAAAGCTGTAAAACGCGTGTGAATGAGTGTTTTAAGTGCTTTAGAAAAAAATGGGCAATATAGAAATTGGCCTATAATTAGATAGTGCATTGCGGTCCTCGTTTCTGTGTATGACAGTCACTTTAGCTATTTGGAATCTTCCATTGACAATAGCGAAATTACATACGTGGGTTAGTGGCGGTGGTATAACATCGGCAACAAATTTCACTGGATGAATCTGAAAATGCAAAACGTAGGAGCAATAATTGTTTTTAAAGTGCATAAGAGTCCAGAATACTTTAGACTCTGAAACAGGGCTTAAATATATGGTGCCAGGGCAAGTTGTTTCCAAGTATTTTTGATAGTCCTGCCTGAGAGATGGCGGGTACACATTTACCAGGAACTCATTAACAACATTAGATAATTCAGTGCCCCCAACTTTATTGCCAATAATTGTGAGCTCTGCAATTGAACTAGTAGTCCTTCGGGTGCCAATAACCGGGGTAATCTTTTTCCAAATGACGGCTCTGTTGTTGGACGAGTCTTGAAGACGATAAGAAAATATGTTGTTTTGGCGAGGTATATTTCCTTACTGATACGATTAGGAAATGCTTTAATTTCGCTCTGTAAGTTAGGGTCACGCGGGGAAAAAGTTGTGGTCTTCCGACAAGTCGTCCGAGAAAATCAATGCTACTAATAATAAAATACAGTTTCAACCAAGAATACATTGAAGACAGGCCCAAAACTGAACAGTGCTGGCTTCGCCGATTGAACAGTGCCTTCCTTTATTACTAAATGAGCGAGCAGAATTGGGGCCATTTCTCTTCTCAACTCATACACAGAGATAAAAACTACATTTATACATACTGTTTACCTTTTACGCAGCCAGAAAAAAATTTTAACACCCACAAACAAACCGCGAAAACTCCATCACTTTGTTGTGCCCTAAATATAGATCGCAGTTCTCTCAGACGTTTCTGTCTAAATATTTCACGTGATTGTTTTTGGCGGTCGTGCATTGGCTACTATGCCGCACAAACAGTAGCTATAAGAAAGTGCTACCGTTCGCAAAATTAGAACCTTTCCCCCATTGGAATGCTAGCATACCGAGCCCCGATTTTCCGGCTTCATTTTTCATGTTGCACGCTCTAATGAATGCACTTTTGTATGAACGTCTTTTGCTTTTATAAGCCTAATTAAAATACCAAATGTTGAAAAGGGATATCAAGAGCTAACTGGTTATTCTTTTATTTCTGTTAGTTTTACAACACAACAGCCTACATTTGGAGTGTCGCCAGTACAAGCGGGGGCGTTCGTTGCAAGGTTGATCACCCTGAGTACGAATTGTACATGGAAGTCTTATTCACAAGAACCTACATTAAATTGGGGTAAGAATTCAAACAAAAACTAAAACAAAATCTAGAAAGGTACTCTCTAGAAATTACGTGTACATCTTTTGTGATCATTTTTAGGAACAAAGAAGATCCAAACGTTTCTTTGTATCTTAAAGGAGCCTTTGTTGACATGGAACGTCGTTATCAACCAACCATCATGCAAGTTACAAGCGCCCGTATGTATAGAAGCTTTTCTTTACTGTCTTACTGTCTTCTTTACTGATTGATCGATTGATTGTGGGGTTTAACGCGCCGACACAACGCAGGCGATGAGGCGCGCCGTAGTGGAGGGCTCCGGATTGATTTTGACCACCTGGGGATCTTTATCATGCGGCGAAATCTCCTACACACGGGCGTTTTTGCTTTTCGCCTCCATCTCTTGTTTACTGTCTTTACTTTTCTTTAAGCTACCCGTAAGCGTATGTCTGAAAATGAAAATGTCGTGCAAACTTAAAAAAAATGTTAGAATGCATGTTTCAGGAAAACTGTTAAAGCAAAAGAGAAATTCCCCAAGGAGTGCCAACGAAAAAAATCGCATGACATGCAAATTCATATTGTTATTAGAGTAAGACAAGTGCCGCATTTGAAAAACGGGACGCATAGGAGGATAATACATTTCTTGTGTTTGAGGCTGCTCTTAAAAATATTTTTTTGTCTCGTACTATTCAGCCCGAGGACACCTATGCACAACCTAACGTACTTTGAATGCTAAATGGGCACTCTCAAAACATGAAACCGGGTGATCTGAAATTCCTCAACAAAGTTTTGCGACTAGGCAGGCACTCACATAGACCTGACACGGCGGCTCAGGGGCTTGTAGGTAATGCTGCCTACCGAGAGAGTTCAGGCAACAGCCTCGTCAAAACACTACGGCACAGAACATTGTGAGAGGAATAACCGGCTTTAATAAACCAGTGAAAAAGAAATATAAAGGGCACAGAAAATACAATCACCAAAGCACATCACCAAAACACTTCAATGTCCGGAGGTTTACGGAAAGACGGCACGGACAGCGCCCGCTTGCTGCCGTGCGGGCTCCTTGAAGGTTGCTTGAATGGAAAGCGCTTAAACTTTGACTAGTAAACAAGGACGAGAAAAACGACAACACAGGACGAAGCGCAAGCTATGCATAACCAACTAGCCCCAACAGATGCCCTGTTAATGTTAATTCCTTGAAGGTGGCTGGCGGTGGCTTGTCTCTTCCAGCTGACGGCACTCTCGGGCGGCGACTCTCCCCGCTAACAAGCACCGCTGCGCTTATCTAGGGTGCACAAAACGTGCCATGCCCCCCTCCATCGCACAGTCTTTCCGCCGTGCGTTTACGTTTACAGATGGCAGGAGAGGTGGCGCGCGGTAATTCGAAATGCAGCGACGCGACGGCTGAGAGGGGAGACTCCTTACACTTTCCCCTCTTTGAGAAGAAAAAACAAAGAAACAAAAAGTTCTTGACACGTTACCACGCGCACACACCCACGCACAAAACGTCCTTGTCTGACCCACTAATTAAGTTCGAGGTCCCGCACGTCTATCTCGTGACCGCAGTTCAGGCCTTCGTGCTGAAGTGGGCGAAGGTGAAGGCGTTACACTCGCAGGCTTCGGCGCCTTGGCTGGTGACAGGAGACGACGAAGTGGTGGCTGTCCGGGAGGCAAGCCCGACGACGGAGTGGGGCGCTGGATTGTGCTGATCCGACGTTGCACGTAGCGCTCTGACACATCGCGGTTGCAGGTGGCCCATGCCCAGTAGCACCGCAACCAGGCCGCGGAGCTGCATTGCTCGCGCTGCTCGAGGGGGTGGGGCACTCCGGGGTGCTGTGGGGCTGCTCAGGAGTCTGAGCACCTGGGTTTTGGCAAGATCTGCGAAAACCATGTTCCCTTGCGAGTGACACTGATTTCACTCCAAAAGCAAGGGTAACGTGGAAACATTGTCTTGGCGCTGTTTGGCCGCAGACACCTTTGCGCCCATAAAATATACACAGTAGTAGTAAGGGTAACGTGGGCACTTTCACGCAACTCGTCGTTCTGGCGGGACTCTGTGGCCGGAAATAGACAGTCCGGAACAATTAGATTGAGTGAGACCAGCACCGACACTTTCATACCGCTCGGGTTCAGTCCTCTCATACTTTCTGAACCGGGCTTAGTCAGCTGCGGTGCTTGGAATTCGTCCATGCGGCCAACTAGCACCTCGGCCGGCTAGCTGGCTTTATCTGCAGTCAGGTTGGTTCGCACCTAGAAAACAGCTTTCAGGCTGCCTGAAACATCCGCATCATCTATGCTGGGCTCGTCACCGATGCTAGCTGATGCATTAGCATTATTCGGAAGTGACCATTGTTTAATGTACGTATCAGCGGTGAACTCACCAGTATTTAGCCCGTGTTCGTCTGGGACCGGGTGGCTTTCAGCTCCGTTGCCCATGTTGTGCGAGACCGGGTGGCCTCCGGCCCCATGGCTCGCGTTGGCAGAGACTTGGTGCCCCTCATTACCAGGAACATGGGTTGAATCAGGGCATCCGGTGCAGCGCTTTAGTGAGGCTGCGTAATGCGGCTAGGGTGAGGGCTGACCGGAAAAGGCGGTGGGCTGCCGCAATGGAGCGCTTGCTCCGGCCGCCGCTGAGCACCATCCGCAGTCTCATCCGCTGCAGGCCGAGAAGCGAGCTGAACCCGGAGATGGTCACCATTGGGAGCTTCAGGGCTCGTCCCGCCCTCGTCAGTGCTTGGACCGGACGGCATCTGCAGTTGGCTGAAAAGCTGTGCCTGCAAACGTCGCAATAGGATTCCGAGCTCGCGGAAGTCAGCAGCCAAGGCTTCCCGCTCGGATGGGGGAAGATAAAACGTGTTGCCCCGGAGTGAAAAGCGGTTCTTCAAGTTAGAGGGTTATGCCGAAAACGAAAAGGAACAGTCTATATAGGAGTGCGCAAGGCGAAGATTGCATTTGGGCAATTGTGTAAAGAATTCTAGTACTGGCAGTTCTGAAGCTTAGCCGTAATGCGCGTGCGCTACGGAACGATGCCATCGTATAAACCGAGCACGCTCCAGCACAAAGCCCACTGCGGGTAATGCTTATCGATTGCGGCCCTCGCCGGGAAACTGGACATTCGGTGCCGCGGAAAAGAAAGCTGTGCAGTGCGCAGGCTAGTTGAAAATAAATGAACTCGGGCGAAAGAGCTACAACATCATGCCCGGCTTTCACAGCATTTAGCGCAGGCCGGAACAGCAACACAATACATTTCGCTAAGCTGAAGTGCTCAGTTTAAAAAAAAAAAAAAAACAGCTGCCACTTTCAAAACCAATGCCCGAAAGGTTTACTCGCCACTTGCTCCTGTGCGTAATAGTCTTGCTGACAAAGGAATGTGTCAGCCTAAATACACGTTGGACGCCACTGCAGGTAATGCTGCCTACCGAACGTGTTCAGGCAACATCCTCGTTAAAACATTACGGCACAGAACATTGCGAGAGGAATAAGTGGCATTACTGAAGCAGTGAAACAGAAATATAAAGAGCACAGAAAATAAAATCACCAAAGCAAATCACCAAAATACTTCAATGTCCTGAGGCTTATGGCATGACGGGACGGACGGCGACCGCTTGCTGCTGTGCGGGCTTCTTGGAGGTGGCTGGCGGTAGCTTGTCTCTTCTGGCTGGCGGCACTCCCGGCCGGCCACGGCCCCTCTAACAAGCACCGCTGCGCTTATCTAGCGTGCACAAAACGTGCGACGCCCCCTCTATCGCACAGTCTTTCCGCCGTGCGTTTACAGATGGCAGGAGAGGTGGCGCGCAGTAATTCGAATGCAGCGACGCGTCGGCTGAGACGGGAGAATCCCTACAGACATTCTGCTGCTGAGCACCAGGATGCGGGGTCGATTCCCGGCAGCGGCGGCCGCTTTTCTGATGGAGGCGAACAGCGAAAACTCCCGTGTGTTCCATATTTCGGCGCACGTTAAAGATTTCAATGTGGTTAAAAATCAACCCGAAGGCGTCCACTCCGGCGCGCCTGAGCGCCTGTGAAGCGTGGGCGGGTTAAACCCTACAATAAATCGATCCATTATGCCCTCACCTAGAGAAATCTTATGAATAAATGGAAGTCTGCAAAAAAAAAAAAAAACTATGACTGAGATATGGGTAAAACTGTGGCTTTTAAGCGTTAAAATGATATTAAAAGTTTCGAATCCAAAGCACCACAAGGAATCGGTTTAAAATGAAGCATGGAGCGCTATTTACATCGTCATTAATGACAGTGTTCTGAACTGGAGAAGTGAGTTAAAGTAGCACGGTGCGTAATGATTCCATGGGCGCCTTAGCGAAACGTGGTGGAGGGGAAAGTGCGCGTGGTATTTTGTTCCGCTTGTAGATTCTAGGCGTAGACATTCCGACGACCGCCGTCTTTCATTGCCACCAGACGTAGTTGCCTTGACTCATTTATTCGAGCCAGCATACCCGCGGATATTCGTGGGTTTTGCCCCGTTCGTCATTTCGCCACGACGCTCTTGTTCAGCGCGACACCTCTTTCAGTCCTGGAAATGGAGCTCTTCTCCCGGCTAGTGTTTACGTGCTGGTTGTGTATGCCTAGCGCGCGCTTCGGAGGCCATCGCTCTGCCCATAGCAGAGATTCGTGGAGAGTGGCGCACCGTCTAATGATTTTGTCACAACCCCAGCATACTTGTTCTGTTCTATCTTCTGCTGCACGGGCGAAGAGGAGCATACTCGACATCCTGCGGCGCATTTCTCCAGATAACTTTGCATCACATCTGAAAGCCGAAAGGCGAGACAAATAAAGCTTAGCTTCAAAATACACACGCGAAGCGTGTAGTCTGTTCACAATTTCCTATTAATCCGTCCACTGGCCTAATGAAAATAGCTATGCCTGCTTTCTAGGGACGACCTTCACGCAGGGGCTTTAGCAACAAAAAATACCCAGCGCACGTAAGCACGCGCCCCGCGGCGACCACCCGGCAATTTCAAGGCTTGCGCGTGGGATTACGCCACATGAAGAAGTTACGCCACGTGGGCTTACGCCACATGATCGTCGTGTACCGACCCGTGCGTCATGGGTCAATGAAAACAATGAAGACGAATCTGTCAAGCCATCTATTCACGATCCACTCGTGGAGACGGCCACCAGACAATAGGACGAAGAAGTGGAGGTCAACCTAGGCGAGGTCGTGCTACAAGGCGACTTGCCTTACTCGGCTGTGCCATCAGATGACGGCGACAAAAGCGATAATGATTATTTCTACTGAATAAAACACTGCACATACTTGAATGGCATTTGCTTTACAGTGCCCTCCGAAAGAGAGTTCCACTTCTCGGGTCAGTCTGCTCTCACTCTCCCGAAATTAGCGGTTACTGTGGGGAAAAGTGAGGTCGACCGCCAGCTGTGCTCTTTTTTCCGCCTTGCACCACAAGTGCAAACTGCGCCAATTTATTTTCGACGGTGCCAGTGAAGGAGTGTTACAGACCTTTCAGCCTCATTGTAATGTGGTATACGTCTAATATTTCTAATCTGTTTGCGTACAGAAGCTGGGGGTGACTAGTGTCTTTCCAAAAGCTGGAGTACACGTGGACTTGAAATTCACAAAGAATGCATGCCGTTTAGTGACATAGCTGAGAGAGCACGTCATTGCTAAGTACTATGTCTATAATCTTACTGAAGCACCTTCACCCGCTGTACATTAAAAATCTCTCCTCGGCCAACAATTACAACTAAATATTAGAATTTCATTCAAGGAATGAACGACCGCAGCAACCTCTTTACGCCTTTTCTATAAGCGTGCAAAACATGTTCAACGCTGAAATTCTTGTAGAACCTTTTCTGTTGTAAGGGTTGCCCTTCATGACTTCGTCATTTTGCCTTACCAATCTTTACCGGTCTTAACGTAGACGATTTCGTTTTCATGCTGCGGTTCTACTTCGCATCTACTGGTGTTAATTTTAACCATAAATTTTTCATGCAAAAGCAAGGCAAAGCGTTGTTTATTGATTACATGCCGTTTAAGTGAATTGTTTTAATCTCCTGCTGACGCGCCCATTACTAAGCCCCCTTACGCCGTATGTGATGCTAAGGTTTTAATATTCGTTGAATATTTCCGGTGGTTCTAAACGGTTCACACCCTGCGGATGCTAGCTGTGTGGAAATATTGTGTTACATACATTCCAGTCGGAAATAAAGTTCGTAAATAAAGGATCAGAAATGAAGTTTACGTTTGAGTTGCGTGATCATAGGCGCTTAATTTCTGAACATCAACATGTCCTTCCAGAAATGAAAGGTGTGTTGCAGGTACCAGCCCTCTGTAAAAAAATCTTTACTTATCTCCAATTCTGCCCACTCAGAAACTGCATAAACGATTGTTGCTAAAATCTGATTATGAAGTGCTATAAAAATTGCTGCGGATGCCTTGTTCTCTGCAGCGTACAGCGAGTCCTGGAACGGCTGGGTGCTTCCGGTTTTCCGGAAAAGACCCCGGGCTCCGTTGCAGGGCACCTTATAAAGCCGCGCAGCTTACAAGCGTTGCGGCCAGCGCAGGCGCTGATAGACGCGGCTCAACCGCCACAGGTCGAAACACGCCCTGTGGTGGTCCCGTATGTGCAGGAGATATCGCACCGACAGAAAAAAACAGCCAGATGAATGTTGTGTCGCCGTCGTTTTTTATACTTCATGCTGATTGTCGGTTATGTGCGACGTCATGAACAAGAACCTAAGCCTAACAGGTTGCGAGAGAAAAGCACGCCGCCCGGTTCATCAACTCAAAAGCTGGCGTGGTATAGACGATACGACTTCGTAGTGGCAAGCGTTACGTCGGCCAAACAGGGCGGTGCGTGAACCACCGACTGGGACAGCACAGAGCAGCTCGAGAACCAGTTGCGGGGCGTGTCAATTCGCTAATAGCTGCTGCGTTAGCAATTGTACGCCAAAATATGTAAGGTCACGCACCCATGACAGATTCCCTGCGCTAACAGAATATAAGTATTCAAAACGTTCCAACTAAAAAAAATCAATGAGAAATGAGCAAGCAACATTTTTCAGGCACATAGAACGCAGCTTTGGTTATCTTAAAAAATCCGCACTCCTATGTGATGTACGCAGACACGCGTGTTGTATAGCGAAGCTGTATATGTTTACTGCCCTGGCCAACTTCATCCCGTTGAAGCTGCTTTTCTTGTAATTGCCGTTTACCTCTTCCTCGCCAGTCACCACTGCCTCTTTCACAAGTTTCGCAACCGCCTGAGGGCCGTTATCAGCGGTTACGCTTTTCACTGCCTACGGGATGAGCGCATATCGTTTGTTCGGAAAAAGAAGAAAGGCAATTGAAGGAGCGTAGGCGCACATATAAGTGCACGTTTGAACAAAACCAGACAAAAACCAGGGCCACAGACCGTGTAGCCGTTTAATGGTGCACTATTGGTCAATGGGTAGAAAAATGCCGTAATAAGTTGTCTGTAGCCTTTTTCTTAATTCGTGAAATTACGTCACGTTAAGAAGCCAATAATATTGACCCCCCTGTCTACTCAACACGTCTGCGTAGAGAAGGCTTGCAAAGTGTCAGATACTGTGACAACATAGTGTCATAGGGAAATTTCTACGCAACTAAACGGTCTCACCTCTAATACGACTGACCAAAATGGCTAAACTCCCTAACAACTTTTGCGTACCCAGACAAACGGCGCAAGCATAAGTAACCATGTTTAACATAAATTGGGTATTTGTAATTTTTTTCCTATTTCGATCCAGCCTACCTATGGTTCTCCTAGTCGCACTCTTGCGAAAGTTCTACGACGTCTAACGTAACCCCTAATGTGAGGGGAACGAGCGTGAACTTTGTTGCCTGAAAATATAAATGACCGATAGATTTAAAAGGGAATGAACTGCATGAAGACGTCTATCAAATGAAATTCTAGATGCCACAAGTAAATATCCATCAATATTTTATTTCGAAAGTAAAGTAATAGCAAACGAGAAATAGTGATACGGCAAGTTGGAGAGCTTCACCTTCACCGAGTTCAATTATTTTGCTGGAATGGATATTGCTGACGGTGTTTAAATTTTTCTGAATACGCTTGGTGATGACATACTGCAGAAGCAATAAACTTTAATGGGGGGGGGGGGGTGTTAAAGCTGAGTGAATTACTACTATTGTTGCGCAACGGCCGAAGCAATCGCGTCGGTCGCCTCTTGCGGAGAAAACTTCCTAATCAAAAAGAATCGGTATTTTTAAAATAACTGGCTTACATTATCGCAAGGTAATATATATTAAAAACCCTCAAATCTTGGATGTTCTTAACGTTAGGTCACTGCTGGTATCACTGCCAAATGACAGTGAAACAAGTTGTTTTGAGATTCACCTTGAAATGAGCGTCACAACAATGTCTAGAAAATCCTAATTTCTAATATGCTTCAAATTCCTGTTCTTAGACGACTGTTTAAGTAGATAAAATTTAACTAGAGCGAAAGACTTTTCCGTTCTCGAGCCTTTAACCGAACTGCACTTTACGTTTTCTCTAAAAAACAGGTGCGGCTATTATTTTGGCTTTTTAAATTATGCCTTCTTTAAAAAAGCTGGGTGAATTGCTCAACGCATTAAAATTTTGTTTTGCTGGGACAGTACAGATTTCCTAATTTTTCAGAAGATACCCCCTCGATATTATTTATAGCTTATGCACGTGACAATGCTGATAGCGAGGTGCAGACATCAAGACGGGTCACAATCTCGCATGATTCCGAAAGTTATGCATTTCCCAAATTTAAAAACCAATTCCTGTCAAGACAAAAGCTGTTTGGAGCTGACTGACATGTCTGTTTAGATTTGGGGTGAAAATAATTCTGAAACATAACCCCTTCACCATGCTTTGTAAGAGCCACAAAGTTAAAAATACAGCAGGCCGCACACGCAGCATAGCATTCTCGCCAAAATATTCCCACAAAGATGGGTGCTCTGGACAAACATTCATTTTGGACTAGTCACTCGCATGTGCGTCACCCAAATTAGCCAAGAAAGAACAAATTTTACAAGTTAACATTTATGTTTGGTCTCTCTTTGCCTATGCCGGGAGGAACAAATGTAAGAAAATGTGCGCAAAAAAGCACACGAAGGATATGTTATAACAATAATACCTCACGTAGCACACAAGCGCTCTGTGGTCACTGCTTCGACTGTAAGTGGCATCGCCCACATAAGGCCTGTACATAAATTGATAATTATTAGGTTATTGAATAATCATAAATGAATAGCAGTCACAGCTCCTTCACTCTGCTTTGTAAGAGCCACAAACCTAAAAAAAGCAGAAGCTGCTATATACTACATCTGCTAAATACTACATATACTAACAAATATCTGCTCACGTCATATAAGAAAGACTTCTAGCACAAAGAATCGGTGAATAGTTGCGATACCCTGAATGCATCTGTCATGTTAACATGAAAACGCTGTGTGAGTGGATTCTTGGTGGCCTGTTGACACTACAACAGACTTCGAATACGTGGCAGTTTCGATGATCTAGCACAAAACATGCCATGTAGATGAAAGGGGTCACCAGGAGAAATCATATGGATGTCGTATCTATCGGGTGGTGCCTTGCTCTTGCGGACACACACACACACACACACACACACACACACACACACACACACACACACACACACACACACACACACACACACACACACACACACACACACACACACACACACACACACACACACACACACACACACACACACACACACACACACACACACACACACACACACACACACACACACACACACACACACACACACACACACACACACACACACACACACACACACACACACACACACACACACACACACACACACACACACACACACACACACACACACACACACACACACACACACACACACACACACACACACACACACACACACACACACACACACACACACACACACACACACACACACACACACACACACACACACACACACACACACACACACACACACACACACACACACACACACACACACACACACACACACACACACACACACACACACACACACACACACACACACACACACACACACACACACACACACACACACACACACACACACACACACACACACACACACACACACACACACACACACACACACACACACACACACACACACACACACGCACACACGCACGCACGCACGCACGCACGCACGCACACGCACACGCACACGCACACGCACACACACACACACACACACACACACGCACACGCACACGCACACGCACACGCACCCACACCCACACGCACACGCACACGCACACGCACACGCACACGCACACGCACACACACACGCATGCACGCACGCACGCACGCACGCACACACACACACACACACAAATGGCTTCGAAATACTCTAGGGCGAATTACAATTTACGTAGGAAGAAACACTCAAGGTGCTGTATTGCGACGTTTTCGAATACAGCTACAATCATTGCATGAGCACCATCACCCTTGCTGCACCAATGAGGTCATCATAACCTGTATCAGTCATTCAAGCCAGCTCCTCTGAGCGTGAAAAACGTTTATTAGCCGGCTCCCCTCTATAAAGCTTTTATCTCTCATAGTCTTTATAAAAGCTAGCGACGTAACCACCCACCATCCCATTTTTTGGATGTCTTTGTTTGTGGTGACTAGATTTCCGCGGTTTTTTAGTGTGATTCTTCACATCCGCCTGTCATCATTTGAACACTAAGTCAAAATAAATTGCAGGAGCCTGGGCAGCGAAAAGCCACGAGCGTGTAGCCACATTTTCGTGTGAATACCGCCTCGCTGGTAGGATATCAAAAGTGAAACTTGCAACGCCTTTAGGTTTGGTCTACTTTCTTTTTTCCCCTAAATAATTTACCGTTCCTATTTTGTTGACACTTCTAGAAATATAATGTTTTGTGTACCTACGGTTGTACAGTGCTTCTATTTATTCTCTTTGATTCATGCGCACAACGAAATACAATGTACTACATTGGCAACGTTTTCTAGGCTTAAAACTTTCAATTTTTATTGTTGCAGGTCTAGACGACGCTCACATAGAACAAATGGTATATGAAGATGAAAACCGCACGTGTGGAGTATTTTTGACGTCCCCACGAACACCATTGGCGGATACTTATACCTATAGTAAGTGCTGCTACACAGGTTTATTTGGCCACATCAGTTATGAATTTTATATTTTACGCCACCTTCGAAATATTTCAGCTCGACCTTTTGCATGAATCGTCTTGTGTTTTACTACTTTAAAACACAAAAGGAAGAAGTAAAGTATAATTTTTTCTGCGTAACAAATTATGAGACCGATGATGTTTCTACTGAGGGTATGTTTAAAGAGTTACCGCCGGTTAATAATCATTGCGTCGAACAATCATAAATTGTGACGTCGTTTAGTACGGGAGGTATTTTTTTCGCAAGAAGCCTGCTGAGATTGAGGGCGCAAACCTTGGCGAAAACTGGTCTTACATTTTCTAAGGGAACTTTTAGGTTACGCACACAAAGCAGATTATGGAGTGGTAATTGGTACACGTTACGTTGCCTACACTGGCATGCAAGCCTAGACTAAGTTTCTCGTTTTTGTGAAGGCTGCCCGGAGGCGTGCGTTGAGGCGTGGTTTGAGTGACAATGCGAACCATGGTCCAGGGGGTCCTACTCGTGGTGCCTAATGTGTTTTCTGCAGTTTCCATGCGTTCAAATCCACTCCCGAACCCAAGAATGTATGTGTTTGCGAGCGAGAACCCCCTCGCTTCTAAATGGCGGCCATTGTTTTACAAAATTGTACCGCAGGTTTTTATATAGAGCAGCTTACCTAATTAGAAGCAGCCCCTGGTAGCTTATGTATGTGTTCGTATTTATATTTATGTGGTGGGGCTGACAGACAGCACGAGGGGTGTAAATGGTATTCTATACTCTTACAATGCAAAATGTGAAAACGGCAGGGGATACTCTTACACTTTCATTATTTTTATTGAAGGGCGACATATCGTGCCCGACTTTTTTGGAACGAAAAGCGATACGAAACGACAGCTACGGAAACAGAAAAAACATAATGTAGAAAGTAGAGATATTCGCCGCTTGGACAAATGTTTGCAGCTATGCTTTTTCCAGGTAGTTTAGGGGCACCGATTTGGTTTTTTCTTTTTTTACTCTTAGAGAGATAATGCTTTAGAGGAAATGGAAGTAGGAATAGTTAGTGGCAGTAGGAAAGCAGTGGGGCGGTGTAAAGTTGGGAAGTGCACAAACTAGATGTAGCGAAGAGTAATTCAACACGTGGTAGTAGTAAGTTAAGCACCTTTTTGACATCGCAACAACAGAGATACTTAACCACTTATGACCGGTTGTCACCATATCACATCACACCAATTGTAAGCTCCACAACCAGATGAAAGAATCGGTATCTGCAATGCCCGTTCTCGGACGGAATCTACGCATTTATGAGAACATATGGACCAAGTGGCATCACATACCTCACTTTCCGTAAAGTGCTGGCTGCTCCCACTCCATTGGTTCGTGCCAATGAGCACCATTCCTCTGTGGCCGTCCACTTACACCTGTATTTACTTACGGAATGCGAGTATTTTGATTGCAACAAAAATGTCGCACAATGCGTACTTTGTTGAAAAGCACAAGAAGTTGCCGTAAGTAGTTTGTTTTCTTGAGAAATTTACCAAGTACTAGCCTATGATGACATCTTGTTTTGTTTTTGTTCCATAGCCGTAACTTTGTCCCGAAAACAACGACATGTGTAAAAGTTCTTCTGTAAATTACTTATAAGCAGACTAGCCAAAGCGACGGCAAAACATTTTTTTTTCATGCGGTAGAACAAATTCATACTAGAAGAAGTAAAGGCAAGTACCGCACGGTGTTTGTCCTTCCTTTTGTAGCCTAGGGTGTTCTGGAGAAAACGGCAGTAATAACTTCGTGGAGTGCATTGAGGTAGCAGCGAAACATGCCGCGGAAGAAGAAATCGGGCGTCGAGTGCGCGAAATGCAAGAGGGAGTACCCACTCGAGGACATTTGGTTCGATTCGGAGTTCATGTGTAGGATGTGTGTGATGAAGTCGCGCCTCGACTGGGTAGAGGAAGAGAAGTAGCAATTTAGTGTACCGGTTTTTCACTGATTGGAGGAGATTTATATCGAAGGCAACAGCAAACGGCGCTAGTAGGGTAGCTAACGCTGGCAGTGGCGTACGCCAGGGGCCAGGCGCGCTGCTTGTGCCTGGCTCCGATGCGGACAAACGGGAAGACAGGGCTGCCGCGCGATTGGGCGATAGCGGACATGACGTCGCTGGTTACGGAGAGGGGCCTAACGCTGTCGTAAAAGAAGCGAAGGTGTCGCCGTCGGGCAAGAGCTACGCAGATACAATCAGCGAAGATGCCGGGGTGGCGAGAACTCCTGTGCAGATAAATGAGCCAAGGGAGCGTCGAGTCACCATTGTGGGCGATGCGAACAGGCGCAGGCACAAAGAGTGATATGAAAGAGGGTAGGGAAGGGCCCGACAGTGAAGGCTAACCACGGTCCATGCTGATTCGGTTAACGTAGTTTTAGCAACGACGCAAGATCAGGTGTGGGAGACAAGGTCGGGGAAAGGCACCTAGTTGTGTAATGGCAGGAGTAAACAACGTGTTTCAGAGACGAGGATGAGGCATAGTGAAGCAGGTGGAAAAGGGGGTAAGTGGACTGAGGGCGATTTTGGACCACGTCCAGATCGCGATCGGCACGGGGCCGGATATTGAGTGCAAAGGAGGCCAAGTTGAAAGGGCAGTGGTAGAAGCGAACTGGGAGATTTGGACTTTGGGAGGTGGTGGACCTCGTTCGGGAAGTGCACCGTGCGGGTCGGGGGCAGGCGTTTGTTAGAGACGGCGTACATTTGAGTGAGCGGCTAGCGGAGCAGCTGGGGAGGCGACTATCGGCGCGAGTGGTATCTTTTTATAGAGGCCACGAGCATGCCGTAAGCTGGACTAAATACCAGGCGCAGTGAAATTTCGACAGGGGTAAACAATAGCGATCGAGGGAAAAAGTGTAGCGCAAAGAAAAATACCGAAGGTAGCATACAGAGCGCACGAAAGCTTTCAAAAAGGCATGAGATAGCAGTGAAGGCAAGTGAATAGATGAGCGACGTTTCTCGGGTGACCAATGGTTATCCTAAACGTGCGAAAAGAACTAACCAAAAGAAAAATAGAGGAGTGGCTAAGAATAACCACATAAACATGCACGGGGGCAGATCATCAGAAAAATGGTTAGAGGTCCACAATCAAATAGAAAAATAAAAAAAAACTGAACTGTACAGAAACTTTTCTTCGAGATGAATAAAAAAATACTCAGTAATGCATAAATATGTATGGCAGGGCTGTAACAGAGCGATGGGCACTTTGAACTGCGGGAAGGGTCGGCATGCTTATTCAAAAGGGAGCCAATTGGCACAGAGTAAACGAAAACTGTGACGAACACATGTGGGTTAAGGTCACGACCGCGTGAAGAGAAACGCTGTTGGAGTCACCTATCGTTGGTCAGGGGATGATAGTGAGGTTAGCGAAAAGAATGAAAAGCACCTAATCTGCAACCGGGGCCTCCAGCAGTTAAGACAACGGGGAGAAGTGATTCTAGTGGGAGGCAGGAATGCTCAAATTAAGGACTGGGACGAATACACAGACCACAATGGTAAACTGGAACAAGATATGTGTATAGAACATAGACTTATTGCTGTAAACAAGGAAAACAAAAATTACGCCATCTTCCCGTGGGGAACTATGAGGAGGATCCGAAGCATCATAGGGGTTCTGTGTAGGTTCCATTGTGTTGCCGTTATGTTGTTTCATTTATGGGAGCACGAATGGGAACGTAGTGTGAACCTCATGTAGTGCCAGAGAAATGTAGAGAAATGTAGAGACAGTGAAGAGACCGACACCGGCGTTACCTGATCGAACACCTCCTCGTTATCGTCTTTCTTTATTGTGTGCTCACGCTCCTACTCCGCTTTCCGCCCCCTTCGTACTCTTCTCTGGTTGAGCTGCAAGGCGCGTGGCGCTTCCCGCCACAGCTTTCCCACGGGAAATTCAACATCCTCCTCTAAAGTTTTCAATTCGTCGTTTCGCTTGACGTTCAGCTTCGCGTGCCTTCGTTGTATCAGTAGCTTCTTGACGTAGTTTGAATGAGTCAAGGACATAAGGCGCGTTCGTAGCACTTGCTCCTGTCCCGGTTTTGTAGCGCAGTTGGAAGAGCGCCACGTACCTCCCGTTGCTGCCAGAGAGTCGTGGGATAGAAACTGGGGGCCGCTATTTCTTTTTTTATAGTGTAGGGGTAGAGGTGCGGACGCCGGACGATGGAGGGTCAACGAAAAGATGCTTTACATCTACAAGTGAGGGACACATTTTCCAAGAACCTGAGGAAAAGCAGTCCAGTATAGATTAGTCTGCTATCGGAAGGAGTGTGTGAAAGGTTGACTAATGCAAATAGACGACATAAATGAAAAAGAAATCACGGAAACTATAACACCAAGACCGCAAAAATCGAGAGAGCACAGGGAGGACAAGCCAGTGGGAATGCAAAACAGAAGAAATAACTTTAAATTGCAATTGGTACCGCCTAAAGAAGCTTGAACTGCAAAAACTTGTGCAGCAAAAAGTTAAGCGAGAAAGTGAACGATTGGTCTCGAATATACGGGAGCAAGATGAAGGCGCGCTGAGAAAGTTTTGTCATCACATAAAGGAGCTACGGAAAAAGACAGAAGAATTACAGCCATGTCATCAATGGCGTAGGTCACCGACTGAAAGAAGATGTGGCGGTACTTCACATTCGCCCAATCATACAAACGAAGTTCACAAGAACGGAGAGAAGATTTAGCATCTAGAGAGTGTGACATCTGAGGTGCATTAAGATAAAAAAATACAGTTAGAGAAGCTAAACTGGAAAAGAGCAGACACAAATGTTTCTGGTAATACGGCAAAAGGGTACGATGAAGTTTGTACACGGCTTTGACCACTGCTCGGGCCGCAATGTGTTAGCAATGCCCAGCCCGCCCCGATAGAGACAAGGTCCTGGCGTATCACGGGTACGACACATTTTCAAAACGTTAGCCCGACCCCGGACCGAGCCTGAGGAATGTTGAAAGCCTCAGCCCCAGCCCATCCCGAACGCGGCAGAATTCAATAAAATAAGCCCGATTCCGCCAGACTGTAGGGAAATATCATTCCTGGTACGGCAGGCTATAAGATGCTGTTAACCTAAAAAGCGTAAGCACAAGGCAAACACGACTACTTTCAATTTTAATTAACTTTAAACTTGGGCCGAACTTTGTACAACTTATACGTCCTCTCGTAGAAGCTGTATTTCCGGTGGTCGTGGAACTTCATTTGCCACTTCATTTGCCAGTCTTCGAAGTCAAGGCACACCGAGGATACTTTAAATAATTCAGATCAAGTGGATAATTTTTTTAATATTGCTATTCTTCAACAGATAGTGCGCATTTTGTTGTTATATTCCTTCCTTAAATTTGAGCAGACGATGCGTCCGGTTTCACGACTTCATTTTTATCTTTCCCTATAGTTATGCTGACAGCGTTATTTTATCAGCACGCTTCTGCTCTTTCTTGGCTTTATACAGGGTTCAAAGAAAATTTACCCTCAAAAATGATGGTTGCTGCTTCGAAAATTGGTCCTTTGAGTTCTGCACACTGTGCAAAATCCAGGTTACATTTGATCTGGTTGTTTAGTTTGAAAATCAGATGGAAACGGCAATTATGTTGTGCTCTTGGCTGGTTTGCCCCCGTTTTTTTTACTCGCTCTCACTGACAATGGTTATGGGGCCCGGAAGTCCTTTTTTTATTGATGCGAAGGCTTTCTAAGCACTACCGTATTTTTATCATATGTTTTACGGGCGCTGTAATGAATTTGCACTTCGCTTTTTTTTGTTTTCCCCTAACCACGAAACATCACCAAGAAACCCTTATATTGTCAAAATTTTAGAATTTTTGGAAGAGATTGCCGGGCCTCAGGGACGCCCGGGCCGGGTTGCGCTGGCACGGCCCCAAGAAATTTTCGTTCAATCCCGAGCCCGGCCCGGGCCGGAGAAATTGCGTGCTACCGAGATAGAACCCGGCCGGCGGGCCGGGGCTGGCTCGGGATTTTGGGCTGGCCCGGGCCCTTGCAGTGCACTAGTATGGCTGGTCAACCTGCTGGGCTGAATTATCAAAGCACAACTGAATCCAGAAATCGCAAAAGTGATAAAACTTAAGCAAGTACCGAACGATTGGCGTAAGGGCAGGACGAAACTCATCTATAAAGTCAAAGGAGGGAGGGCTGATGCCAACTCGTGCAGGCCTATTAGAGTTTTCTCAGTGGCCCCTCCTTTTGTAATGCGAGCGCCGTGTTGGCAAAGACGGGAATTTTGTCTGCGTTGGGAACAATTAAGGCGCGTGACGTAGGTACAGCACAATTTGCAAAATAATAAGCAGAGAAATAAAGGAAGAAGAAGTAGCAGCTAATAACGGCGGCATCCTGCCTGTCTTCTTTTGGCCCAGTTATTGAGTCTTCTGAGAACGACCAGCATTTATTTGTTTATTTTCTCTAGCCCTCCCTCCCCATTCCTTTCCCCCATCGTGACCAGTGGTCATCCTTTTCTATTAAAGGTTGTCTCTCTCTCTCTCTCTTTTCGCCCGGAGAGGAAGAAAGCAAAATCCCGCCTTTTTCCGTTGAGGAATCGTGAGTACTTTAGACAGACAGGCCGAGGCGATAGAGTGAGCTCACACTTGCTTTTATTTGGTTGGAGTCAAGATGTTTGTGGTTCGTTTCCCCGAAGTCTGATGTCGATCCGGAACCCAATCGCCCGGGCTCCGGTTGATTTGGCAGGAGGCTGGCAGGGCGATGGTGTTGAAGTTCTTGGAGATGGTGGTCGAATTGATGAACTCGAGGCGTTGAGGTGGATTAAATGAAACAAAGAGTTTATATACAGCTATTTACAGTAGGAAAACTGGGTACATGAGTAATAAAAAGAAAAACTTCAAACTTCAGCTAGACGGTAGCTCCAAGTGCGCAAAAATCACTTCAGCTTCTCAACTTCGTCTAACTCTCCTATCCTGGGAGCGTACACAAACCGCTCGAGAAACGACGGCCGAGACTCTGTCTCGCCGCAAGATCCGTCAAGTTGCCCGGTACGGTGCTGTACCGTAAACCTCCAACGCGATCTTAACCTCTAGCCTAGGGGGCTCTCAAATCTCAACCTAGCTTTAACGGTCGAGACTCCTTGTCCCACCGGGAACTGCCCAGCTCGGCGCACAGACGAGAACGATTTCTAACGCCAAGATCGGCCTTATAACACCTCGAGATCACACTCTCTCGGGAACGCCCCTGTAGCGTTTGTACACACGCAAGGGAGTGCCCAAATTCAGGTAGACAGCTGTCACTCAGCGCGCTACGGAATATTCAATGAGGCGCCGCCATCTTGGGTCAACGACATGCTCGAGGACGAGCAGGTGCGCGCGACCCCGCGCGGCAAAAGCGAAAGGCGGCGACAATGCACCGTGCCGCCCGGGGCAGGTTGACAATGGTGTCTGGTGCGGCTGGTGCTTCGACACCGGTAATTCCACCACCTCCGCGCGTCACGTCGACGGTTCTCGGAATCCGACGGCGCCGTCTGCTTTCTCAATGGGGGATTATCCCCGTGGTATTTGGTGGGCCAGACAATCCCTCTCCCGTGCGCGCCGTGACGAATTGGCGACGGCTGTTGCGCAGAGTCCACAGTGCTCAGCCCCCAGACAGAGTGGCGGGTTCTAAAGAGCAGCCCCGGTGCCTGGCCACTGATCTCATAAGTGGACCTTACAACTCCCCCCTTTAATAGGGTTACTGGACCTCTTGGTTCAGTCAATCCGAAAAGAATTTAAAAGGGCCACTCGTTTCATCTTTCCTTCAGCAATAACAGCGGAATAAACAAACAAAGAAAAACTCGTGGAAGGAGCTAGGTATAACCACAAATGAGCCCCCTATCATTTCTGCAGTTCAGCTGATCCGAACTCTCTCTCACCTAAACTACAAACACAACATATTCACTACCCATTCAACCGGGACGGAATACTCTAGAAAACCGGAAACGCAACAAAAAAAGCTAAAAACACTAAGTGTGAGTAAAAAGAAATTGGGTAGTGTCTCCGGGGCGCGTAAACGCCACGAACAAGGGGACAGCTCAACCTATAACACTGATGCGCGCTATCACTGCAAACACGCACACACACTCCGGCACTCGACAACAAGAACAAAAGTAATCAGGACTGGCAAAGAACACGGGCAATTTTGCAGTAAACAAAAATAGAACATTAAGAAAGTTTGGATTGCCACTTTGCGGACGCGCGCAAACGTCCTCCTTGACGGCGTAGCCTGATAACGTTCCTTCAAGAATGTTCGGCTGTGCTTTCGCTCACTTGCAGTGCACAGAAAGTTCGGTTCGGTTCGCCGATCGATCAATTCGGTGCACGGATCGAGCACCAAAGGTGTCTCGTCGCGCACAAACGCCGCAGACACAGACACGCACCACCGACGAAAAAGGGCGGGTGAACGGGAACGTTCACGTCCGTCGTGGCGGCGTTAAGGCTCGGTTGCAATTCAATACTAGCCTCCCCAAGCAACATTCTGAAAGCAGGGGAGTTCACTCGCGTACTTCAAGCTCTCTCTGCAGATGATCCAGACCGTGTAGCGTTGCAATGTCAATGCAAGTCTCGACAATTTAGCCCCATCAGGCGAACACAACTTCGGGGAAGACGTAGTGGTATCGCAAAATGCGACTTCGCTTCCTGTTCCATAGGCCAAGTGGCCATGCCTCTCCAATGCCCCAATGTAAGGCAATGCTGCTCGCTGGCAGCTTGAGCGCATGGTTGATGCTGGAGCGGAATGGCGGCCCGCGAACGCGACGACCTTCTTGGGATCATTCTTTCCTCTACGCATAGACTGCCCCACAACAACAACCTCACAAGCACCTGTTATTACCAAAAACCGCTCGTGCACGCTAGGTGCATTCTGAGCAGCGGCCTGACAAAGACAGTTTTTCGGCTGTCCCAGCACGCACTCATCCTGGCACAACTCAGAACTAGGGCCTGTGACACAGTGCCAGGTCGCAGAACTTAGTGCGTCAACCCATCCAGCGCGTCTCCCGACTAAATCTCGGCAATGGCCGCAACCAAGACTGAAGCTACGAAGCTCTATCTCAGACACCGGTTTCGCGAGACCGCCGATTCCGTCTCATTCCTCTGTTTCAACTGTAGCTGCCTCCTCACATGGTTTTTCCCTCTCCTTCGTAACCTCCTCGGGAGGTCTCATTCTTGGTTTCACAGTCTCCACGCATGCGTTTTCGTGTTCTCCACCGGCCTCCTCGGTTACACTCTCACCATCAAGACTACCAAACCCACGCGACATCACCATATCGTTCCTACCCTCTTCAAACGTTCTGAGCTCCTCATCCTCTGCACTCTCGCGTTCTCTCTTACTTCGTCTTCAATTTTCTACATGTTCAACCCAGTCTACCTTCTCAGCTCCCTTATCCGCCTTTAACTCATGCTTTTCTTCGCCTGATCGTCAACTCCTCTATTTCGCTCCGTCTCGTCACATGCTTTCTCGTCTTCTCTCTCCGTTCGTTTCTGGGCGAGCTCCTGAACGCCCCACACGGAGTTCCCATTCTCGTGCGACTTTTGAGCGGAATATGGAACGCGGCGGGCCCCAGGACTTTCCTGTGCGACGCCAATCTCCTCAGCTCCACCGATTAGGGTTTGGGTGCTGCCCGTGCTAGCAAGTTCGGCATGTATTAGCTCGGTGTCTGGTGCAAACGTAACTTGCGGCCCTACGCTCAGAACAACAGGGCTACCATTTGACTCTGCTCTTATACCAGACGCGCTCGCTGGAACACTCCTCACGCTCGCTTCCCTTTCCATTCAACTCTTCCCGGCTGAGTTGCTCGCCACCTGTGCGCAGTCAAGGTAGCTTATCTCGTTCTCGCGCGGCTTCAAGTTGAAAAGCGGGCTGCCCCCATTCCACTTTGCTGTCGGTGCATAACCGGGCCTGCTCGACGGGTTCTGCCCTATGCGCTGCAGCTCCATCCCCAAACATTGCCTGCGAGGCTGCTCGTCATGTTCAAGCATCACCTCATTACGCCGCTCCACGGTATCACCGGACGCGCTCACCTGGTCACTCCTCATCCCAATGTCCATCTCCACGCGTTCGACACCGGCGGAAATGCTAGCCTCGTGTAGGGAGTCAGGGCTGCTTACTTTGTCATAGCAATGTGCAGCTTCCAAACACTAGCCGGGACCATTCAACTTCGCTGTCGCTATACAACTAGCTGGGTCTGTGCCCCATTGTTTCTGCTCACGGGTGTCCGAGCGCAAGGGTGTGCGCCTTCTCCGCTCCAGCTCCAACTCATACCTTCGCAACCGCACTTCGGATTCGAGCATAAGTTTTTGTATACGATCCTTTGATTCTCGCGCCTCTCTTCTCTCCCTCTCCTCCGCTTCGCGGGCTTCTTTTCTCTCTCGCTCCGCCACCTCTCGCGCTCTTTCCTCCGCTTCGCGCACGCTTTCCTCATTTCGCTCTTGAAAATCCAACTTCATTCGTCTAAGAATTATTGCCTCAGACTCCGCTTGGACCACCCTCCTGCCACCGTTCCTCCTTGAGGTGGCGCCTCATGTGTCTGATCATTTCCGTCTCCTTCCGATATGTTCGCCAGCATGCTCCGCGTGACTACCATGCAACCTACACCGCCACAACGAAGCGCAAGAAATCCCACTCACCCGCACCTTCAGTGGTCGGCTGCCGCGTCGTTGGCCCCATGCGCTGGCTTGGTTCTGCCGCTCCACTCCGCGCGGAGCTTGGCAGCCACCGATGAAGGCGGGCTTGCGTCCGCTTCCAGCGCTCGGCTGTGGCCTGGTGTTCTCTTCTGCCAAATCCGGTCGACTGCACCAGTGAAGGTTGTTGTGGTTCGTTTCCCCGAAATACGGTGTCGATCAAGAACCCAATCGCCTGGGCTCCGGTTGATTTGGCAGGAGGCTGGCAGGGCGATGGTGTTGAAGTTCTTGGAGATGGCGGTCGAATTGACGAACTCGAGGCGTTGAGGTTGATTAAATGAAACAAAGAGTTTATACACAGCTATTTACAGTAGGAAAACTGGGTACATAAGTAATAAAATGGAAAACTTCAAACTTCAGCTGGACGCTAGCTCCAAGTGCACACAAATCAATTGAGCTTCTCAACTTCGTATAACTCTCCTATCCTCGGAGGGTACGCAAACCACCCGAGAAACGACGGCCGAGACTCTGTCTCGCCGCAAGATCCGTCTAGTTGCCGGGTACTGCGCTGTACCCTAAACCTCCGACGCGATCTTAACCTCTAGCCTATGGGGCTCCCAAATCCCAACCTAGCTTTAACGGTCGAGACACCTTGTCCCGCCGGGAACTGCCCAGCTCGGAGCTCAGACGAGAACGATTTCTAACGGCCAAGTTCGGCCTTATAACACGTCGAGATCACACTCTCTCGGGAACGCCCTTGTAGCGTTCGTACACACGTAAGGGAGTGGCCAAATTCCCGTAAACAGCTGTCACTCAGCGCACTATGGAATATTCAATCAGGGGCCGCCATCTTTGGGTCAACGGCACAGTCGAGGACGAGCAGGTGCGCGGGACCCCGCGGGGCAAGAGCGAAAGGCGGCGACAGTGCACCGTGCCACCCGGGGCGCGTTAGCAATGGTGTCTCGCGCGGCGCGCGCTTCGACGCGGGTAATACCACCACCTCCGCTCGTCACGTCGACGTTCTCGGAATCCGACGGCGCCGTCTGCTTTCTCAATGGGGGATTATCCCCGTGGTATTCGGTGGGCCAGACATTCCGTCTCCCGTGCACGCCGTACGAATTGGCGACGGCTGCTGCGTAGAGTCCACAGTGCTGAGCCCCCAGACAGAGTGGCCGGTTCTCAAGCGCAGCCCGGGCGCCTGGCCACTGATCTCATAAGTGGACCTTACAGTTGGCTTTTATTAAAAACGTGCTTGTGTTTTGATGAATGCATTGTAGTTTACGAGCGAGAGTGAGAGTGCGGATCACGTGATTGTTTGTGTGTTAAACTGTGGTTGTTGGTGATAGGGCCAGTTTTAGAAAAATGTGTTTAGCTGCGAACATCAGTAAAAAATAATTGAAATGCCGTTCCCTAATATACGTTTGATACCGCACACCCACTGTGTTTCTGGCGTGGCTTTGACCGAAAGGGTTTCTGGTGTTTTTAAAAACAGCTGCACCGACAACTCGCCGCACCTGTTGCTCGCGACGCACGAAAACATTTAGAAGCTGAGTCCGAGGAATCCGCAAAGGAATAATTTGCCGGTCGTGCAGAGCCTCCTATTGTTCAGTCAAAATGCTGCACCTGCTTTTTGCACGGGGCTTAGTCTCAACAGGCGGATGAAAGTGATTCCGCATGTCCCTCACTACATCCACATCCCGCCAAGTAAAAAAACAAATGTTTGGAATTCCAGCTTCTAGGAATAACAGCTCGGAAAACGTTGGCCAAGCTACATAGGCTTTTAGGTGCAGGGATATTCCTTAGAACTGAATGGCCCCAATTCAAGATCTTCCTTAGCCGTGCTCCGGTCCTGCTGTGAAATCAATTCATGAGGTTCAGGGCTATAACTGGGAAACTCTAAAAGAAGAGCAGTGTTCATAGGTTGCATAAGAATATCAACCATCAAGGAACTTAACTAACGTGCATTAGTTACGGCACACACCAGTTATGTCTTTTATGCATGCCCACTGCTGAGAAATTGCTAGAAATGAATCCGAACACCCATCGCTCGTTGTCAGCGGGCGTTCCGCCTTATACGGCTTTCCTGTACGGGTGTAGTTATAAGACCTTCACCCCGGAGTGGTTTTGTAGCAGCCTTTGGGGCATAACCGCCAAGACCATGTTTCTATGGCAAAAGCGTCCCTTAGACGCACGATGTACGTCCTGATTTCGCAGCGCGGTTCGTAACACCGTTGCCGCCGGATGCCTTATGATAGGCGACGGCGCTCCTGACGGTGATGTGTGTCCCCAAACAAAACTTGATCGGTATTTTCATGACCAGAAAAGCACTGAAGGTGTCTCGCAGCAGCCTTAACAACAGAGTCACCGCTGAGGGTTCCAGCCATTGTTCCTCTGCAGTGTAAGCCTGTGAGGCCTTCTTGAGGTATTTATTGTGTACACATTTCTAGTGCAATAACCAACTCAAAGAGACATAACTATAAGGATACCCGCCGCGGTGGCTCAGTGGATAAGGCGTTGTGCTGCCGTGCACGAGGTCACGGGCTTGATTTCCGGCCGCTGCGGCCGCTTTTCTGATGGAGGCTAAAAGCAGAAACGCCCGTGTGTACGAGATTTCGGCGCTCGTTAAAGATCCCCAGGTGGTCAAAATTACTCCGGAGCCCTCCACTACGGCGCGCTTCATCTCCTGCGTCAATCAATCAATCAATCAATCAATCAATCAATCAATCAATCAATCAATCAATCAATCAATCAATCAATCAATCAATCAATCAATCAATCAAATATCCAAATAAATAAATCAATAAGGTATTCCTCAGCAACACTGTGCCCAGTTCACACCGGTCACGTCATGTGTAATTATAGCAGTATATAGCAGCTCGATGGGATCCCCCAGCATCCTACCGCATGTCCTATTTGTCATTATCACCTCTTGTACTGCCAGAATTTGTCCAGCGCATTGCGTTGTGTTAGGTGGTGTGAAATTTCTGGTAGTTTTTGCTTTGTTTGTTCGGAGTAAGAGTAAACAATTTGGAAGGCAGTAGCAAAATAGACAAGTTCAAATTACGTCGAAACCGCAGTATTGGCAAGAAATTGTCTCTGTTTCCGCTCGATTCACAAAACAGATCCTCCACTTGATAAAATGAGTAAGTGCGACCACAGCGGAAACAGGGAAATTTTAGAGGAAACTTTAGAGGAAGAATAAAGTGGAAAACAGATGTTGTATTCGAGGTCGTGGAAAAAACTGCAGAAAAGCTTGGGAAATAGGATGTGGATGTGTCGAACGAATGCTCTGCTGTCTCCACACCGGAGAGAAAACAATTAAAATAGAGGGACCTACAGCCTTTCCGCCCATAACTTCGAGAAAGTGATAATCAGACACGTTTCTGTCCTGAGACTTGGTCCGAAAGTATTTTTCGTGCCTGATCACCGGCTTAATTGCTCGCACAATAGAAAGAAGTGACTAGGGGTATGCCATGGTAAAATAGTGCTGCTGCGTTGCACAAGTACACACATAACGCTTTTATGCAGTCGGTGTCACAAGAGGCGATCTAATAATGGGGCTCATGTAAGAATTCGTATGAAATTGTAGCCAACCTTTAGGAATTGCTGAAGAGTCGTAACGTTGTGGCAGATACCATAAATCCATTGAATGCATGAACATCGAGCACTTCTTTTACGGCGACATTTGCAAGGAGGCGAAGCAGTTGCTGCAAAGCACCCTCACAGAGGTGAATTTGGGTGAAGCGGCTCAGCTGTCGAAGTGTAGTGTAAGAGACGGAGAACGATGATATTAAAAATTGTGCCCAACAATTTGGAGTGAAATAGGGCGAGGAGGTACAAAATTCAAAAGGAAAAAGCAGCCGTAAGCGAGCCCCGACGGGAACCTGACTGCGGTGTGAAAAGAAAAGACGTCTGAACGCTGATTTCGATGGAAGATATATAAGTTTACTCCCAGAATTTTGCGCGCGCATCAGACGCTGTTCCTCTCCTGAGTGACGGAGGATAATGTCATCCTTCTCTTATACCTTACAAGGGTTCGGTGTGACCGGAGGGTGGCTGTTTGGGGTCCGCAGGGTGTGACGTAGGCTGTCCATTCAGCAAAACGCACCCCTGGGCGTACCCACGGGTTTCCCGGGGAACAAGACCAGCTGGAGCGCCCGACTCCCGTACGTGCATGCTGTTCACTTCCCCCCCTTCACGTGAAGCAGGCCCCGTGGGTCCCATTCGTGTCAGAAAATGCCGTGTACCGGTGGTCGGTATTTATGTATTATCCTTTGACTTTGCGCTTTCTGCTTCAGCAGCTGGTTTGAGTAGTTATTGGTTGCTTGGCAAGTCTTTACTCGTCCCCTGTCTTCGCCGGAGTTGACAACGGTCAGCGCTACGGCGGCTTGCGCCATTGAAGGACAGATGTCGATTCCCTACGCAGCATTGTTGGCTGAGTGGGTTGCTTTGTAGCGGGCCACAAATGCCCCTCTTTTTCCCAAGGCTAGGTGTGTTTAGTAGTGCTGTTTTTCTATTGTGACGTCCCACGCGTAAACGCAGTTCTGCAGTGCTATGTCGTGTTGCGCTATTGGACGTCTGCTGTTCCTGTTGTTTTTAACGGCAATGCTGTTTGAGCTCGGGGTTCGGCGGGCAAACGTGCGGAGAAAAACCTCGCGATCGCGTGGCCTGGCACCTCTTCACCGTAGCTTGCCTCGCCGTGCTCTGACGGGAAGTATGTGGCCACACTTCGGAGGCGCGACTCAGATGGTACGCACAGTTTTGAAAACGCGTCGCCGGGGGGGAGGGGGGGGTCGCGGTATTATTGCGACGAAGCCAAACGGCCAAGAAAAGATAATGCCAATGAATTTCTTAAGTAGCGTATCACACACAAGAATACACAAGCTGAACGGTGGCTACCGAACGAGATCAAAATTTTCAGCGAACGCTCATTCAGCTGCGCCCACCGCTGCTCACAGAGCGACACCTCAAAGCCGATGGGCTCGCATACTTCGTACACACTTTAATTACCGAGTGTTCATTGGTCGTTGGGGGGCTAACGACGATGCCACACAGTACACCTGACGGAGCCTCCAAGAATAACGGCGCATAAACTTAGTCGAACCCAGAATAAACTTGGTGGGGCCTGCAGCCTTGCTGTTTGCCGAGTCTTCGCGCCACTAGTGCGCAGCTGGGTATTTTCTTGTAGTGCTAGTACTGTGTCACTCTTAACGCTGTCGTAGAGATAACGTTGTTGTGAAATGTTGAATTCTAATTCAACTTTCTCAATTTTATCGCGGTCCGGTTTGTGCCTTTCCCACTGTTTTTTCTCGTATCTGTGAAAACTTCTTAAAAAAATCTTCCCTATTAATGAAACTGCTACCTATCAAATTATGGTCGTTTTTTACTGTATTGCCATTGTATCTTGTGTCAAGCAGTGTTAAAATTACAGGTCTTGTCCTGTTGGGATCGGGGCTTCCGAAAGCATGAATCTGTTGTAATCCGGCGGGTTTCCGTTACAGTGTGCATTCACTGATGTCATTGACAACAGCGTGCTCGAGGAATTTCTGATCCTTCATTTTAGCATTACGTATGCAAGAAACTACTATGTTTCATCTTCTGTGGTTATTTTCCAATTAATTCCTTATTTTCTCTCGAACATAAATTAGAAGGCTCATAGAAGAAACCCATTTTTATAACACTCAACATTTTTTCCACTAGCTGGAAGCATGATTTTGTTCCACATTGTAAAGAATTGTAACGGTATTTCTTTGTTTTTTGGGCGCAATTTCTTTTAGTTGCTTGCGGATATGCATCATTGGCCTTCCAAGATTTGTTTGGAATTCTCCTTGCCTCAATATTGGCAATTTTCTTAGCAGAGAAATATTGATGGAAAAACCGGAAAAAAAATTCTAACACAAAGGAGAGGCAAGGCAACATACACGCTGAGCATGCAACTTGACGATTTAATTGAAGAAACCGATACAACCAGTGAAAAACCAAGCAAACGCATGCGGATATTATTCGCACAGATCGTGGGCAAGGCCGTGAAACACGGTCACTTAAGCGTACATATCTTTTACAAGGGGTGAGTGCCTGTTGCCAGATTTGTAGAGTGGAACCACCTTCCCGATTTTAAACTGAACTGGTAGGACACCATGATCAAGCGACTGTTGATGAATTTTTGTTGGTATTTTGGAAGAATATGAGCAAGTACTTATCAAAATTTTTGAACTGACCACGTCGTAACCAGGAGCAGTTGATAGTTTTAATGACCTAATAAGTTTTTCTACACCATAGGAATCAATGGTAATTGGTGGCATATGGCTGTGACTATAATTGCAAGGTAAGAGTAGTAGGACATGAGTGGTTTCTGAGAAATTAGATGCAAATACTTTGTTCAAAACTTGAGCACACTGGTTAGATGGAGTAGAAGTGGTACTATTATCAGAAAGGGTTAAAGAGTCGCCATCTTTAGCAGGGTTTATAACGCGCCGGAATTTTTATGAGTCAGTCGCTAGCAGCGATGGCAAAGTATTAAAGAAAAAAATTTCTTTGGCATTTTTAAGAGCATTAACGTAATCTTTAGAAGACGCCTTGTAGGCAGCCCACCAAACAGAACAAGGGGACAGCCTAGCTAATTTGTATAAACGCTTCTTTCTATTAGACAAGTGCTTTAAGTGTTTAAAATACCATGGTGCGTTATTATTGGAGAGTATAATGCTAGCGGGTATGTACTTATCTGTTAGTTTATTAATTTTGTCACAAAACATGTCCCAATTGGTCTGCACGGAGCGACAGTCAAAATCTACAAGAAAAGTAAAAAAAACTAGACAGTTATTCGTTAATTGCTGTAAAATTTACTTTTTCGTAAAGTCGAATCGTTTTGTTCGTATTTTTTGATTTCGGATGTGGTAAGGTAATGTCAAACGATAACATACAGTGGTCGCTCAAGCCGGGTAAGTGCGCAATACTAGAAACGTAATCTGGCCGGGAGGGTAGTACAAGATCAAGAATGTTGGCGGTTGTTTGTGTTGCTCTAGTCGGCGGCCTGATAAGCTGGGTTAAGGAAAAAACGGAGCACGTATCTAGGAAGTCTTTCGCTAGGGTTGAAAAGGGTTGCAATGTGGGCGATTCCTTTTCCAAGATATATTGGGAATGTTAAAGTCTCCAAGTAGAAATAACGGGGTACTAGTATAACGTTTGGAAACGAGGTAGATAACATCATGTAACTCATTGATAAAAGTAGGGGAGTTATGTGGAGGACGGTAACAGACACCGATAATGAGTTTCTGGCATTTTAGTTCGATTATAGCCCAAGTTATTTCTGGATTGCTTTGAACATGAATACATTGTGATGGGATGTCTTTATTAATGGCTAGAAGGACACCGCCCCCCGATGGCAATGTGCGGGCGCACCGAAAAACAGAAAAGAGGTGCGCAGGGAAAAATAATTCATGGTCTGAAATCTGCGGCCGTAGACAGGTCTCGGTTAATGCTAAAATGTCAGGGTTAATTGCATCAAATGCCGATGTTAGCGAGTTTCGCTTGTTAAGAATACTACGAATGTTAGAGGAAAGAACCGATACACTCGACAGACCTTGACCACATCCCCTCGCGCGCTGGGTCAAGTGAGGCTGATCGTAAGTGGTCGTGGGTCGTCGTACGTCTTCGGATATTTCATTAGTAGCCGGATTGTAGATGTAGTGGGTCTTGTTATTTGCAAGTTTTTTGTAACGCAAAAGGTGAAAGAGTGGTTCCCCAGGTTGGCTTTTCGCAAAGGCAGGTAGTTTGTTACGGATTTGCCGCGTTGCCGGACAGAAATCTTCAGATACCGTAATGTTCTCTTCTCTCAGCTTCTTGCGCGCAGAAAGTATTTGGTCCTTCACTTTGAAGCTTGAACATTTGACAAGTATTGGACGGGCTTTAGTCGGTGAAAAAGACCCTAAGCGATGAGCACGTTTGAACGCGTCATCAGAAAAAGTGGGAATACGTTAGTAAGCACATCTTTAACGAACGATTCTGATTCCTCCCAAGTCTCACGGGGAGAGTCAGAAAAACCATAAAAGATTAGGTTGTTACGGCGGGATCTATCTTCTAGGTCATCCATACGAGATAGCAAAGAATCATGCTGGGAGGCTAGCGTCACCATCTCATGTTCAAGATGTTCAAACGCTGCAGTTTTTTCTTATAGTGCCAAGAGACGCGTTTGAATTTTCGGCATGCTGGCTTCTATTTTCTTTTGACCTGCTTGGAGCGTTTTAAGGCCATTCACCAAAACAGCCTGACAATTTTCCGCTTGTATGGAACGCGAATGTAGATGTTTAAGAAGGTGAAACATAACGTTCATATGCTCGGCGGGGTCATGAGGCAAAGTTTCGAGGGCAAGAAGGGCAGCGGAGTGTGTCGTGGGACCGGGATTAGTTTCCACATCCCCGGAGCATAACAGCAAAAACGCCATTGAAAAACAGTCGGCGATAATTTCACACACTACCCCGGGGCACAGCAGCAACAGCAAAGAACGGTTGTCGCTTTTCTTCGCATATAACGAGCAAGGACTACGCTCCTGCAAAACATAAAGTTGAGACGCGGGAGCCATGCTGCGTAGACTGCTTCCGTGCCCACTGGCTGGCTGGCTGGTCACGGTTTATAAAGGCCGGACTGGGTGGTGTTGACGTAGAAGAAGTTGATGCGCCGAAGTCCGTGCGCATGACAAAATCCTCGTTCACGAGAAGGCCATAATCCAAGGAGGGGTGGCTGATTATCTTCATCGGCACTGAAAACGCTGTAGGAGCGCCTACCGAAGCATACACACCCGGAAAACGAAGCAGCACCGCAGACAGGAAAAAAGCCTGCAAAACGTAAAGTTGAGACGCGTGAGCCATGCTGCGTAGACTGCTTCTGTGCCCACTCAGTTGTCCCAACCTGCTTTTTCAGTGTGGATGTGTTTATCGCACCCTATTTTAGGACACACATACCCTATGATATATCCGGAAGGAGTTAAATATCACAGTTCCGCGTAAACAAAGCCAATATTTATTTATTTAGTTATTTATTTATTTGGTTACCCTCAGGGCCCAAAGGGCGTTACAGATGGGAGCGGGTTACATATTGTGTAAAATAAAAAAACAAAAGCAGCATCACAAACACAAGCTGAAACGAGCAACGTAAAAATAAGAAATCACCACAACAAGTTGCTTACAGTAGATCGCAACGTAGTCTCATCTGTTATCGCAGCAACAAACGAAGGAAGGCGGTTCCAACTAACGCAAGTGCTGGGGATAAACGAATCATGAAAATGCTTTGTATGGCAGGATGGGATATTAACTTTGTACAGATGATCAATGCGTGCCGAAGTGTAAGATGGAGAAGATAGTAGGTGTTGTTTTAGAATGGGAGTTTTCTGATATATTTTATTAAAAGACACACCGAAATAATTTCCTCCTATGGTCAAGCAGTGGTAAAGAAAGGCTTAATTTCATGTCCGTAACGCTTGATGTGCGGTGATAATTACAAAGAATGAATCGCGACGCACGATTTTGGACATTCTCTATTTCTGCAATAAGTGATTCTTGACCGGGTTCCCACACAGAAGCCGCATACTCTAATTTTGAATGAACGAGACATTTGTGAAGATGTAATTTTAGGGAACTAGGAGCCATATCAAAATTTCGCCTGAGGTAGCCTAACATACGGTTAGCATTATTGACTACATAATCAATGTGAAGTGTCCATGACAGGTTAGATGTTAAGTGTACACCAAGGTATTTATAAGACTGGACAGTTTCGAGAGGGACGTCGTTAAGAAAGTAGTTGGGTGCAGCAGAGTTAGTTCGAGAAACGCGCATGCATTTGCATTTATTAATGTTAAGATTCATTTTCCTCAACTTACACCATTCCATAACTTGGTTAATATCGGACTGTAAAGTGTTAATATCAGATGTAATAGTTATCTCCTGATAAATTACACATTCATCAGCAAAAAGGCGGAGTGATGAACGGATGTTAGTTGGCAAGTCACTAATGTAGATCAAAAAAAGTAAGGGCCCCAACACAGAGCTTTGAGGAACCCCTGAGCGAACGGCAGATAAAGGATAATCGGAGTTATTTACAGTAACAAATTGTGAACGGTTAGTTAGGAATCAGCGTAACCATGCGAGCATGTTAGTATCCAAGTTAAGATTGTAAAGTTTCAGAAATAGAAGTTCATGTGACACAGTATCGAATGCCTATGCAAAAGTTTAAGAAATAGCAGTTCATGTGACACAGTATCGAATGACTTCGCAAAATCAAGAAATATGCAGTCCGTAACCGACCCGCGATCTAAAACAGAGTGAAGGTCATGAGTGAAACATAAAAGCTGCGTTTCACATGAGAATGTTTTTCTGAACCCGTGCTGGTTGTGACTGAAAAATGAATTGTCGTCTAAAAATTTGGCAACGCAAGAATAGATGACGTGTTTCATGAGTTTGCATGAAATGGAAGTTAATGACACTGGGCTAGAATTGTGCGGGGAATGTCTATCCCCAGACTTCTGCAAAGGAACCACCCTCCCAATCTTCCAATCATCTGAAATACAGCCAGTTTCAAGTGATTGCGTGAACAATTTTGTCAAAAACATAGAACAATACAATTTTGTGTTGATAAGAAATTTATAATTGATGTTGTCTTCTCCACATGATGACGTAATTTTTGTTTTTCCATTAAACGTACAATGCCAGAGATGTCGAATATAATTGGCTCCATCGAAAGTACGTCTAGTCGTTGAAATACTGGATAAACGGTGACAGTAGATGTGGAGAACGCAGAAGTGAACACATCATTAAATACCGCAGCACACTCATCACCAGGAACCGTAGCTCCATCTAGGGTTTTAAGAGTAATCGTTGAGTTATCCTTAGTTTGATTAATGATATTTCAGAATTGCTTGGGATTATTGACCAACATACATGGTAGCGTGGTATTGAAAAATGAATTCCGAGCCTCTTTTAGTTCAACGTTGTACTGGGTGGCGGTTAACCTATATGCATGCCATTGTGATTCAGAATTGGATAATTTTGCGGATCGGAATAAACGTTTCTTTTTGTTGCACAATCTTTTCAATGATCGGTTGTACCATGGCGCCTACCTGCTAGATGTGATCGTTTTAATTGGCACGAATTCACTTAATAAAGAGGCAACCTTTCTTTTATCAAAAGTTCCAATTCTCATTAACCGATCTGTCATCAAAGCCCAGTAAAAAGCTGTCGAGAAATGAAGCAAGCTCACGATTTATTCGGTCAAACTCTGCCCTTTTGTAGTCCCGGATTTGCTTTCGGTTGTTTGTGCGACGAAAAACCGGAAAATTTACTGTGAAGTGCAGAATTGAATGGTCGCTACAACCAGGTAGGTAAGTAAGAGGAGAAATAATTTCAGCACAGAAGTAAGTACAAGGTCTAAAACACTCGACTTTGTCAACGTAAAAGTTGTATGCTGAGTAACATTGCTGAGTTGGGAAAAATTAAAATCACCACACAGGCTCAAGAAATTCACACATTCATTCGAAAACGGACTAGGTTGAGGAGGTACCATGGACCACACAATGCTTGGATATTAAAATCGCCCATTAGAATAATGGGAACATTAGGAAAACGTACAATGATCTTGTGCACGGCATCATGAAGCCCATCGACGAAAGAGAGGCCAGACGAAGGTGGTCGATAACAGACGCCTACAATAGGTTTCTTGAAGGAAATGCCGATCTCCACCCAAACGACTTCTAGATCGCAGGTAACAGAAATTGGAGAAGAGAAAAGGCTATCTGCGACCGCAATTAATACACCCCCTCCGCACCTTTGTCCCCTATCACAACGATAAACGTTAAAGTTGTTTCTGCTGTTGAAAAGTTCAGTGTTCGCCACTTTTGCTGAGAACCACGTTTCAGTTAAGGCAATCACATCTTCTTTGCTAGAATCAATGGCACTACAAAGATCATCGCGCTTCGGCAATAAGCTAGGAATGTTTGTTGAAAGTAAAGAAAGAGAAACTTGCTTCGCCGGCGCAGGACCCCCACCCGTCGCTGACCGTTATTCTACTGCGTGTGTTGACGAGCAGGAAGCGCTGGCTTCTGCATCTGAAGCGTTAAAGTGGGCAAAGGTGCCTGGTAGCTCAAACACTGTGTCATTAGCGTGATTCTAGCTGTAGCAATTTTTATTCACGTAAAGGTTTTTATACCTGAGCTTGTATGGCGAATTTTATGCTTTACCAAATTCTAGCAGCTTTTTCATTGCTTGCCGCGTTGGCAGTAAAGCTGCTCCAACGCCAACTGAATGGTCCCGGCACCGACAGTCGCCTTTATAGCGGCAGTCCGCTGATGTCCGAGTCGATGCCATCGTCTTGTAAAATTCAGCGACGCTGCATGATAGCTGTCCGCCTCCGATAAAAGCAGTGGGGGCACCATCGTGCAAAAACGCTGATTGATCGCAGTGACCGGTGGCCGATGAAAATGCGCAGAACTGGATCCGTAGGGCAACCGGGGTGTACAAGCGCGCATTGGTTAGCAGCCGCATCGTAAAGCTGCTCCCACGCCCACCAGCAGCCCCATGTGTCATTTAGGCACGTTTATTGCCGGTAAAAGCGGCACATAAACTCTCTGTTTCCTATCCGCAGATCGGCACTACAATTATACAACTTGCGAGCTGAGAAAACGAGGCAACAAAAAAAGACCCTTCTGGACCGAAGCCTGCAATAGGCCTTTTCTGCAAATTTGCAGGCAAAGCAACATATACTCATTATACGAGAACTGCACTACACCTGAAGGTTAGTAGCCTTTTTAATATTTAACAAAACGTTTCTTTAAATAATCGATTGACGCAATACGCATTTAGAAAAAAATGCTTACCTTGTCAGAACAATTCTTTGGATCACATTTATTAGGAGCAAATATACCATCAGTAAATGCGAAATAGAACTCTTCGTAGTCAAAGCGACCGCTTTTTTTAGCATTCAAATCTCAATTTTCCTAATCAAATTCTGACTAGAATTAGTTAAAGATGACAAGATGTTCACTCTTTTGGGTCTTCGATTTGCGATCAGGCCCCCTGCTGCGGCCCCAATGAAAGTTGATAACGTTTAAATGGCTTTGAAACCTGTATCTTACACTCATATGTACAAAATAGGCCTAGTAGTGAACAATAAAGCGAATAAAACAAATAATTAGCTTTTCAAGTGAATCTCTATAGCCAGTATTCTGTGCTGTGGAATTATCATTCAGACAAGGAGCCTGATTTAATGTCGACTATATTCTTGCCTCCTAGTCTCACAACAAGCCATCATCGGCAAAAGCACGCCTCCTTTTTCAAACGCGAAGAAGCTTTTTTTTCGAGAAAGGCTTTGCTCCTATAAACGAGGGCGGCGTGTGTTCATGTTGTAGCTTTTAACAAGGATGCTGTTTGAGCGGGTGGTTGGGCCGGCGAACGTGCGCAGGACAACCTCGCCGTGCTCCGGCTGGACTCATGTTGCCAACTCATGAGCTTCCCCGGAGAGAGAGAGAGAGAGAGAGAGAGAGAGAGAGAGAGAGAGAGAGAGGGAGAGAGAGAGAGAAAGAGAGAGAGAGAAAGAGAGAGAGAGAAGTAACTTTTATTCGCAAAAGGGATTAGTGTGCGGTGGGCGGAACCCTGAGGGTTGCAGCAGTTACAGCCGCACGAATGAGAAGCTCCTTCTGGAGCTGGGGGCTCCGAGTGGCCCAACGGCTCCATCCAGCGTATGTGTAGAGGGATGGGTGGATGAGATGGAGTAGTGCTTACAGGGTAGAAATTTCGTTCGTAATTGACATCACATCCGTTTTTCCTCTAGAGTGGGGAATAAGTGGGTGGGGATAACCATAAAACGGCCAAGGCAGTAAAGCTATGTGACCTCTATCGAGGTCAGGGGACTGTCCCCAGTCGATTTGTCTCAATGGAGGGTAGAGTCCACATCGCACGGCCGGGTGACAAGTACTCGGGCTGAGGTGTGCCCCGTATCTATAACTCTCCCATTACTGTTCTAGCGGGTAGCCATATGTTAGTTCGACGGTGTGGGAATGCGAATTTATAGAGTATTGTTGTGTGCCGGAGCCTAAATATGCCCTTTGGCAAAACTTTGTACGACCGTTTTCGAATCGTAGTACATGATTTCAGGAGTGGGTGTTTGGGTTAGTTCATATATGAATCCGCCTCTTCAGGTACTTGAGTGCGTGAGGTAGGAAGGGTGAGAGCAGCAAGAGGAGGAAACGATGAGAAGTTAATAACTGTGATCGTGAATGCCTCTTTATTTCGATTTTCTTCGGCGCCTATGTAGAGGACAAACATTTTATTCAGCCTTTAAAGGCCCCTTAGGGGGGCGTGGTGACCGGCGTACCGGTGACCGCAGCAGCACTCGCCGTGACCACCCGTTGGGTAGACAGGTCGAAGCTGCCCAGCGCTTCAGCCCAGTGCCCACCGTCTGGTAAGGGGGGATGCAATACGGCGGAGGAACTCATTGGAGCGCCCATGTAGAGGGTTACTCGGGAAATCGGAAGTTTCCGAACTAGTGTCATGACTTGGTATTTTAGAACGCGTAGTACACAGGGAGGCGCCCAAAAAGCTTTTGGCGCATAACTCGAGTAATCAGCCTGCTCCAGAGGTTTGTTGCTGGACAGCAAGACCACCTGATAGTCGTCCTTGGTTTCCTAATCAGTCGGATCATGTACGCTTGTTCTATATTCCGCTTAACGGCAACGAGATGAGAAAAGCAGATGGCTTCATTCGCAAAGCATTCCGAGCAGCCCTGAAGTTACAGCCCAACGCTTCCACTGCACCAATAGGTCAAACAGGGGTGTGCAATAATGCAGAGGATCCAACAGAGGGACCCCGAAATCGACATGCCATCCTTCTGGCACTCTCCTCCGCGGGCGGTATCCTCGTGGAAAGACTTGGGGTTGGCCGAACTCAAGGCCATGCGTTAGTGGACAGCATTAAATATTCAATGAGAATCTAAAGCCTTGTTCGGCCTCCTCGAAAGCCGCTTGATTTGTCTTGCAACCATTCGCAATTCCAGATTGGTCCAATCTCGCAGGTGCTAACGCATCGAGATTATATGCGGAATATAAAGGGAATGTGCCCCTGATACCCGGGTTGGAGGACACAACAGACGAAAATGAAAGACAAAAAAGGCAGAAGGGATGCGGCTTATTTTTGCATGTTGCAGCTTTTTCCTATCTGATTAGTGCTAAGAGAGCTTCTCAGAAGACATCCTAAGAAAGCGGAGCTCTTGGAAGTGGATTTTGTTTTGTGGCGTCAGCAACAGCTCGTTTTGCATTTCTGTTGGGTAAATAACCAACAAGTTATCGGCTTTCTGTATCACCTGCACGCCATTTAGGTAACTAAAACAGACGTTTTCAGGTTTATAATTCATTGATTGCAGGTTTCAACCTTAGTAAGGTAAGGTAACTTACCACGGTACCTTACTCCTTAGCTCTCAACGACGTCGTCCCGTTATGTAGCTTCGAACAAAGCCTCGGTAACGTTCGGTTACTTAGGCACCATACTACAGCGAAGCTGTGTATGGCTCGGGTACCACGCAATTTTCGTGTGCGTGGCCCAATACTCCCAGGGCTATTCACGTAAAACCAATCTATTGCTCTTTGTTTCTGATTATCCGACGCTAGGTTTTTACTGCTTTTAAGAAACTCGCAGGCGACTGTATAAGAGTGTATAAGAGATGGGCGGCACCATTATTCATGTTAAAGCAAACCATTTTTCTTAGGTGCTCATCCGTTACAAATAGAAATTGCAACGTTAGTCAGATGCCTAGATAGTTTTGAGTTAGTATGATGTCTATTTTAAATTTAAGCATAACCAAGCAAATGTGGAGCTTCTACAATAGTGTATTATGAGTATATCTGTCCCTTTCGACTATATAGGCTTTCTAATGCCTTTGTTGACTATTTGGGCCACTATGGGTTTTGCCGATCCAAAAATGCCTTTTTGTGTGATGCATGTCTTTTTTGTTTTTTGAGTCGATAATCTCTAAGGAATGTTTTCGGTTCCGAAACGCGTAAGTGGTAATTTCTCGCACGCCCTTTGCAAAAAAAAAAAAAAAAAACTGCGAGCTGAGCCAAAGACGCCAAGAAACGCAAATCATGCTGTAGCAGTCGCCCCCTCTACCTCGCAACATCGTCAGAGCCACCGGTGGCTAGGGTCATTGTTGTTCCTCCTTTACTGATTACGCATAAACTCGTGAGGGGTTGACCTGGAAACGGGGTGGCCTTTTGGGGCTAACACGCCCACCTCATAGCAATATACAATAAACCTGCAGATTTGAATTCGGAAAACGGGTGCAGAATTATATAACTGGAGAAGAATGAGAGATTGATGTCATCTTTAGGGGGATAGGCAAAAAATATATGTTTGAACTGATTAAGAGGACGGCCGTCTGGTCTTTGATACATACGCGTGAATGGCCGCAACAACCACTTTGTGAAAAAAGTCCAAAGATGCGCCCCGAACATAAAGAGGACAAGCATCGACAGACGACGGCTAATGCATTCAAATGGCACTGCTACGTTACGCTTTCTAATGAAAGAAAACCCACGGAAGAACAAGAAAAAGTGATCAATGGCCCGAATGCACTTGCTCTACACCGCTCGAGCGCGTGTATCCAGGCAACTTACCAGAATCGCATACTCAGCGACACCGCATCCAACCTCACCGACGCCGCCCCTGTCAACATGAGCTGTTTTGTTCTGTATTTTTGACGCGCTGTGTCTGCAAACCAACGGCAAAAACATTTTCAGGTGTGCCCTATCCGGTGTGCCCCGGAATAGCAAACATAAAATGAACGCGACCCAGCCGCGCAAATGCCATTCAAGATCAAAGGCGCCTTTTAGGAGAAACCCCACGTGCAAATCTGACACACCAAAGACTGAGTGATGCCAAGAACACGTGCACAGGTTATCCGCATACTACGGATGCAGCGCCGGTAGTCAAGGTGCGGCACGAGTACGACGAAGAAGTAACGGGAAACGGAGCTTTTAGGAATGAGAACCTTTGTACTTCTGAAGTATTCTAGTCGTGACAGTCATCATCTACCGTGCCGGATAATCTGCGAGGACATTTGAAAACCTAGCAGTAAGGGAACTTGTTGGAAAGATTCTTTTATACTACATAAGGCCGAAAATTAGTATAGTGCGCACAGCAACAGAATGGTGTTATTGCCGCAGCTTTGCTAGTCATTTGTTCCTGCAAAACAAAATAGCTCAGTAAGTTCTACCTGAACATTGCACGTTTCTGTAGTATTCATGGAATTCATCAGTGTAGCGAAGGGCTGAGTGGGGCCGTTTTGCTGAGCCAAAAAATAAATACCTGCATTTAAGATATTTATTTCCGGCGCAGTGGTGCCTTTAATTAAAAGTTACCGATTGTGCCTCTTCCACCAGAGCTCGTTAACTCTTCAAAACTTGGCCAAGGGCGAAACCTACTATAAAAACATTCGTCGGTGGTATCAACAGCTTTGCAGTTGAGGAAAGCCTTGCACCAACATGTACGTCACACCACGATACACTCGACCGTTAATTGGCGCATTCGTGTGATGAATTCCCACTCTTAGCAGGAACCATTTCCAGAGCTGAGAGCATGGACGAGGCTCTGACAAAGAATGCTGAGCACATTTCGAAGGCCCGCAACAGATCCGTCATCATCCCCGCCAACATCCCCGACCACTTGCTAAGAGAGCCACTCGTGTGTAATATCCTTCCATTATTTCTGACATAAAATTCCTAGATTCTCTGTGCAAAAACAACTGCCGCAGGTTCTCAGCCCCATTGTGAGATTGCAGGTTGAATCAGGTCATAGAGAGTCCCGAAATAGACGCAAGGTCCGCAAAGTACGCGTTGCCTGGTAGCGCGAGGCGTTGGAAAACAAGTTTCCTAGTGTTTTAGTACTTGACCACATGAGAATACGACTACATGATACGCGGACAGCCTGAGCCCCTAAGGGGTTTCGGCCCTAAAAGGGACTGAGGTGAAGGGCGCCTCTGAACGGCTGTGCGTCGTTTTGTAATGACCCTCTTTCACTTCTAGGCGAGCCAGTGGACATTTTAGGATGTGTTCATAATCTATCATGTCTCGCTCACCATCGGAGATCGCAAGGAATTTCGCTAAAGCAGTACAGCGGTAATATTTGTGTGGGTACGCCGGCGAATAGCCGCGTCAGCGGCTGCCGCTTTAACAGCAGCTTTCCGAAAAGCACCTGGCGCATAAACCTGCGCAACAGGACACCAAGAATTTTTTTGCTTAGCATGCCTCGATAAGGAGCTGGATTAGCCTGCATACTGTGTTTCGTGGGGCCATTGTCCTTCCTCTGTTACGAGTTGATTGAGAGATAAATACTGAAATTAAGGCTCGTCATAGAGAACGCACGTGTAAAGGTTGTTCAAGGATCTGCAGATGACATTACGACAGGTCAAATTCACGAGTTTTAAATTTCAAACAGGTAGCACGTAACGCAGAATATTTTTTGCCACAAATTACAATGTGTTTTCGCTGATAATCTTTCATTTTTGCAGAATTGCCCAAGGTATCTACAAGGAAGACGATACCATTTCCTCAAGTAGAATATCTTGATGAAGAGGTTTTGTCAGCGTCTACATAAAAACTTGCCATTTCCCTAACTATGAATATGCTTGTAATTGTAGCCTGTTGTTGCATGCATATGGCACCAACGGCTAGTACCGAAAGTATTTTTGTACAACGTCAGCTGCAATAAAGTATCATACTATTCTTCTTTGCGGTGTTCTGTGCGTGCGCAACTGACTCTCTTCTGCGCAGGCGTTTTGTACATATGTTACATTTACATTCTGTTTCAACGCTAGAAGTGGTTTTCAGGCAGTCTATTTCGCATTCCTCGCAATTTTCCATATGTCTGTCAAAGAGTTTTTGGCTGCTTTTATTCCCGAAGGAGCTGCTGGTCTGTACAGTTTCGTGTATTATTAGCGGAAGCTTTCCCAACACACCAACAATATTTTACGTGTTTTTTTTCCTTTTCGTCGTTTCGTCCGGGGTTCGCCACCAGGGGGCCGACACAGTAGGACGTGCACTGTTTCGGCTTCCGCTTTTTGTCTTTCAAGACGCGACTGCTACCAACGACCAAGACGCCACATGGAGCAACGGATTCCTGACGTCCAGAGGAACCGCAGGACAGCGGAATGGCCCCCCAGGACAATCGGGGGGCGAAACTACAGCCGCCTGAACGACCGACCACACCGGCTCGCTGCTAGGCCTCACGGTCAGGCCTAGCGAGCACAGCAGTTCTCCCGCCAAGACGGCGCAGCCCGACCATGCAAGCCTCACAGCTGTACTCACAACCGACTCCGCTCGTGCTAGGAGACGAAAATGCCACTCGAGAAGACGATTCTCGGCCTCCCCAAGCTACAACAGTCGACAGCGCCGCGCAAGCAGAACCACCGCCGTCAACAAGCGCCGCACTGATGGAATATGACGCCCAATGCGGCCGCGCCATCCACCCACCAAACCCATGGCTGCAGGTCGTATCCTCCCGCAACAAAAGAAAGCGCATCGACAAACGAGCAAGCATTACCACTTCTCCAAATTCTACTCCGCTGGCGCGCGCTATTCCGCCGCCACGCATTCCTGCTGACCACTACGTCACAGTCTTCCGGCCACTCAACGGCCTCGCGTTCATGATTGGACCAACCAAGAGCTTTCCCAGGTGCTCATTCTGGCCAGCGGGAACGGATAACAGAACGTCTGAACAAGACAATCGCAGATATGCTGTCAATGTACGTTGATGTAGAACATAAGACTTGGGACGAAGTGCTCCCGTATGTCACGTTTGCGTACAACACGGCTATTCAGGAGACGACGCAGCTGACGCAGTTCGAGCTTGTCTACGGAAGACGGCCAACTACGATGCTCGACGCCATGCTTCCGCACGTAGAAGACGACGACCTCAACACCGACGTCCAAGGATACCTTCAGCGTGCGGAGGAGGCCCGCCAGCCGGCTCGAGTTCGTACAACGCGCCAGCAGCTCGTGGATGCTGGGCGCTACAACCTCCGACGCCGAGACGCCGAGTACCACCCAGGGGACCGTGTTTGGGTTTGGACTCCCTTCCGACGACGCGGACTCAGTGAGAAGCTTCTGCGACGATATTTCGGACCCTACCAAATTCTACGACGTCTCGGCCAACTTACATACGAGGTGATCCCCGATGGTGATTCCGGAACATCACGACGACGCACGCGGCCCGAAGTCGTCCATGTGGTTCGCTTGAAACCTTACTATGCATTATGACGGACTTTTTTGTTGTTGTTGTTGTTGTTCGTTCGGACTGTCTTTTATTGTAGCATCGGGTCGATGAACTCTTAGAGGGGGGGTAATGCCGCGAACCATGTATGGGCTTGCTTATTTATTGTTTGTTTTTACTGCCGGGCCGCGCCCGGCTGTGTTATCTGCGTTCCAAGCAAAGCGCGTCTTCCATTCTTTATTTTTATGCTGCACGGGCTGTCACATTCAGATAAGCAAACTCTTTCGCCCTAGCATCGCTAGCCCAGAATAACAGTCTGTGATCTACAATGTTCTGGATGTGAATCGACGGTTCAAGAAACACTCGCGCCGGAAGATAAAAAGCCTGCAGAGCAGACGCCTCGGCATTCTATTCTGCGATGCTCGCCGAAGCAAGTCACTTTGTTGACCGCTGCTTCGCCGCCTCTGCATTCTTTTGAGTTGTTAGGGGAGCACAAGTTCGCTCCAATAAACTTGTTTCTCCTTCAAGACAACTGCGTCGTCCTTGGCTTCGTGACAATATCGGCTCTAAACGCGAGGTTATGAGCAAGCAGCAAAATAAATATCTGATGTAGCGCCTGCACATCGCCTCGGCGGGAGAAAACTTCCAGAGAAGCGCCGTAAATAAGCCGTTGGATGGAGTTGACAGATAAACCGCGCGGCCTAACATGTTATTTTTAGTGACCACCAACGCCTCTCTGGCGCTGTCTGGGGCGCAAAGCACTGCTATACATGTATCACTGCACATGATGGCAGTTTGCTTTTAATAAAAAAGACAAGAAAATTAAGCTTGCTCTTTCTGGCCACCTTAGAGGCGAATGCCATGGAGGCACGTTCCAATGGTTCGCACCTCTTTAGCATTCGCGGTAATTTTCTGCGGCCCCCACACATCATTAGAACACCCCGTTTATACAATAAACATTGCGCGACCAGCAATGAGGCACGAATGGGTGGTCACAACCTCCTGCACATGGCGACTCGTTAGAAAGAATTCTAAAATGAACTTTTGGGGAGATCGAGTGCGGTCTACGTCTTTCGCAGTTTGGTTTGAATTGATGAGTTATCAGTTCATTCATTACATTTTCGTTCGTCATAGACATTGTCCGACAAATGAGGCTGAATCTGCTGCCGTATTTGACTAGTCATTGTAACCCTGTCGTTAATCCGTTTAGCTAAAAATGAACTAAAGATAGAAAGCGTATGTACTTTTTAATCTGACACTGGGCACACTTCAGAACGGGAAGAGGTGTTCTCAAAAGATGGCAAGCCCCTTAGTACTAAAATGCTCATCATATGTGTGTGTGTAGCGAAACATTGTTGCTCCAGTAAATTGAACGCTACGCACTGGAAAGCGTTCCCTTTAGAGCGGTTGAGGCGAACAGTCAACCAATTAATGCCGGCCACTTTTTTCAAAAAAAATACTGTTCATTTTTTTTAGGTTCAGATGAAGGTCATAGCGAAGAGATGGTATACGAAGACGAAAACCATACTTGCGGCGTGTTTTCGACGTTCCCACAATTACCTTTAGCAAATACGTTCAACAATAGTAAGTTTGAAAATTACTAATCATTCAACAATTACCGTCGAGTGCTTAGTCGTTTGTTTATTATTTTACAGCATCTAAAAAAATTTTCTCCAAATTTCCGGTCATTTTTTCCATAGTTTTTACCGTAACAGGACATTAGCATAAGAAACTCAATGGTGGTGTGTTGTGCTAAATACTAGGCGGGACATATTATGAGGTAAACTTTTCACCCTCAGTGTTTTACTTGTATGGTACACAAAAACTTTGTCTCCTATAGCTGTAGAAAATTTAAAAGCGTAAACCGCGAGAAAAAAAGCTTGGAAAACACTCGCATTTACAGATTATTACTTGTTTAAGGCAAAACATACTATACGTAAACCTGATCAGGTTCAGGAATGACAAGCCTTTGTTGAGCGTTGCACACGCTGTTGAAGTGTGGCGGAAACCCTAATCGGGTCCGTTTGCAATGACCACCGACAACAATATTACCACCATCAGCTTTGCACTGCTAGTCGAAGAATTTCACAGCGTTATCTAGTTTGCTTATGTAATGACAGCGCACAAACTATGAAAGCATACACTCGTCGCTGTATCAAATATAGCTTCCCACAACTCCAAACATAATTAATCAAATGTTCAAACAATCAATTGAATTAATTATTCTGCAGCGTTAAAGTGAGTCTAAGAGGTCGCACAGCAAAATGTCGTTGAAACTTTACATGAAATGCACCGCTACTAAGTGGCATACAGACATTGCAGTTTAAAATATAGCAGGATGTGTAAAAAATCAGAAGCCCAAAAACTGTTCTTAGTCGGCATTGATATTGTATTCACCAAATAATCAAATATTCATGATTAGAAAACTGCTATAAGAAGGCAGTACAATTTAAGCGCTGCGAACAAAATAATCACGTTTCTTAAGCACACAAAAAATGCACAAATTTGGGGCTGTAAAATAGTCCTCTTTAGAAATAAAACACAGTACCGTGGAACACATGGAAGTTTAAAAAAATCAGGCCTAGACTGGAAACCTTAAAACACGCCACGTATTGCTTGGGTATCAACGAAATTTCATAATGACACAGGCAGAATTGCCTGCAAAACACATTAGGCTTGCCTGCAAAACACATCCGTCCCTGTTACCTTTGCTCACCTCGACTGTAAAACAATGACAAACGTTGTATGGAAAAGATGCATCAATTATATAATTGTTTTATGTGGTTCAGAGTGTTCCTGAGAAAATTAAAAATGATCTGCTTGGTGGAGGCAGTAATTTGGAAGAACGTTTGAATATTTTTTTGTTTAATCTTGCAGCAGGGGTTACGGCTGGACCACAAATAATCGCTGTTTTCCGTGCAGGGTTTCCGTGAGGCCTCATCAATCACTACTACCGGCGTACGATAAAGAAAGACGAACCTGACGCAGCGGTTACCGAGGCTTTGCTTCGACTGGACGCACGTGATTGCAAACCAGCGCCACCACTCCCGGACAGCTACAAAAGGAAGGATGCCTCTGGGCTCCAACACTTGGCAGCAGGGGTTGCGGCTGGACCAAAATTAAACACCGTTTGCTGTGAAGATTTGTTGCGCCCCGTCCGCAGCTTGTTCTGTTCATGGCATACTGCCGCACCCATTGCTGCCTAGTTTGGTGCACTTGCTACTGTTTTGTTTGCGCATGATGGCCACGAACGCTGAGCTCGCGAAGTCTGTCGATGCTTTGCAGTGCGAAGTAGCGGAACATAAAAAAAAACCTATGCATGTTTGATTACCTATACGAAATAATGAAAACCCAGCAGGCAACTCTCATGAAAGAAAATAAGGATCTCAGTCGTTCAAATGAGCACCTGTCACGTCGCGTTAGTGAACTTAAACAATATTCTCGGCTTAACAACGTAGAAATCAATGGCGTGCCAGTGACAAAGGTCGAAATAGTAAAAAAGATTGCTGAAAAAGTAGGCTGCCTGGTTTCTGACGCCGATTTGGATGTCGCTCATTCTGTCCCCGCAAAGGAGGGACAGAACATAATTACCCGGTTATCCTCACGAGCAATAAAATGCTGCATTTGTAGCGGTGGCAAAAAAAGCGCCACTCACGGGTTCCGCCATCGGTTTCACTGCGCTAACAGGTGCGAACAAACTAGTGTTCGTCAATGACCATTTGACCCCGGAAAATAGGCGTCTTTTCGCAGGCGTTAGATTTGAAAAAAGAAAAACAATTGAAGTTTCTCTTTGTTGACAACCGCCGCACTAAAACCCGAAAAACAACTGTCAGCACTGTGTATCGTATCTCGGGGACCACCGATCTCGTGTTTATCAACTAATGAAGGCCCGGATTGACCATTCCAGTCATGAGTTACTCCATTGATTAGAATAAAAAATCACTCAGCGTACAGCCGCCTTGCTACACTTCCATAAGTGATTTCAATATTCGCAGCTTATCGAAACATTATAAAGACATAACCTGTTTCCAATCAATCTCGAGTCATACTTTTTCGATTATCTGTCTTTCTGAAATTTGGTTGTCGCCGTGCGATGACACGCTATTTTCACTACCAAGCTATAGTTGGAAATTTGACCACAGACCGAATGACCACCACGGCGGTTCAGCCATGTTTATCACCCTCGCAATGCTCTACAAGCGCCGCGTCGATTTTTGTTTCCGTACAGATAAAGTAGAGTCCGTCTGGGTAGAATTTGACCGTACCTCGTTTTCTACTAAAAAAAAACACTGTCGTTGGCTCACTTTACCGATCGCCGTCCTCTTCTTATCAGGACTTCTGTGCCGAAGGCGACAACCTACTCCATCATCTTAACCGAGAAAACAAAAATGTCGTTATTGTTGGGTATATAAGCATTATTATCAGCGACAGAAATGATGCCTCGCACTCAGATTACCTAAACTGCTTTCATTGTCATGGTATCGATTCTGTGATTACCTCGCCCACAAGATGCATACCAATTGGCCCGTGTAGCCTGATTGATCACGTCCTATCAAACCTCAACTCATCTCAGATTGCTGGGGTTGTCCATTTCAACATTACGGATCACTATCCTGTCTTTTCACTTACCAAAAATCAGAACCCTACAAAACGTAGTGTTCTTCATGCAGCTTCATTTAACTCGGGTCAGTTTATTCAAACCATTTCTAGTACTGATTGGGAGGATATAATGCAAGAAAAAAATGTTGAAGAGACATTTGACATGTTTTCCAATAAAATAAAAACAACTTTTTTCTTATACAAATCAAGATCAGAGACCTACAAGCGTTCGAATGTCTCAAGAAATCCCTGGATTACACGCGGCTTGTTGCAGTCCGTACGTAAAAAAGATAACGCATAAAAAAGTGAAACTCCGTCCCTTTAACCTAGCTTTCCCACCTCGCCTAAAAATACTCTCGCACACTCACTTAGTTGTTACAAGAGGCCAAACAAACCTACTACCATAGTCAAATCCTGAAAAACGGTAAAAATAAATATAAGAATTGGTAACTAATAAAAGAAGTTCTAAACTTGGGTAATCCAGAATCTGGAATCAACGAAATTAATGATGGCACTCAGAGATTGACTAATTCCGACGATATAGCAAATGCATTCAATGCTTTTTGTCCACGGGTATTCCGATTAGAGCTTTGTGCGGGCCGAAAATTTGGGCCCGAGCCCAGTCCGGGCGTGATGCTTATAGCAGTAGGCCCGGCCCGACCCGAAGAAGGCTGACGGGCCGGCCCGGGCCGGCTCGATACCTTAACCTTATCCCCGGCCCGGCTGCGTGTTTCCAACCCAAACACCGTAGGGGCCCGCGCCTGAGTGGGGCACGTTTGGAAGCGAAAACTACCTAAAGCCGGTAAAATGCATCCTAAGGGAAATGATAACAGGCAAAACCAACATTAAACTCGCAAAGCAACCCCAATTAAACATAACAAGTCCTGATCCGTGATTTTACCACGTAATTAACATGTAGTTTGTCTGATATCATAGAAAATCTTAGTATTGCTTCACTGTGCCAGGCAAGCCACGGCCGTCAGGATGGCCCGGCCCGTCCGAAGCATTTACATTTAGGCCCGAGTCCGGCCCGGGCCCGGGTAAACAGTAGAAAGCAAGGCGGGTGGCCCGAGCCAGGCCCGCGGGCGAGGCCGGGCTTGGGCCTTCGGATAAGCCCGAGCCCGTGTACACCTCTAATTCCTTTTCAGGCACTGATGGAGTTCACCTTCCCGCTTCCCTCATAGTTTCTTCTTACGCCCCACATCACCAGATGAAGTTTACCTCATACTGTGTAGCTTGAAAAACAGGAGCTGGGCTGGACGCTATCATGCTATCCAAAATAAACCTGTATCCCGTGATCTAAGTGGTCTACTGGCTAACATCGTAAACAAAATATTTAAGAGTGGTATTTTTCCCGCCCAGCTAAAACGGGAAAAATTGCACCTATGCTTAAAAAGGAACAGCGTGATGTGTTATGTAATTATCGCATATACACTATATTGCTATGTTTTAGCAAAGTCGTCGATAAACCTAATGTTAACCGGCCAATCAGCTGCCCTAATTAAATTGAACTTCCTCACATCCAAACAATTCGGTTTTTGTCCTAACTACTCTACGGAATAGTCTCTGATATCGTTTACTGACTCCCTGAAAACATTTATTGACAAGGGATACTGGGAAGGGGACTTGTTCATTGATTTTACAAATGCAATCAACACGATTAATCATACTATACTTTTTTGTAACTTGGAATCACTCGGAATTTGTGGGCCCGTCCTAAATCTTTTACGCAGTTGATTGGCTAACCGGATTCCAGTTGTACAAATTAAAGGCTCCTTATCACAACCAGCTACTATTAACACAGGTGTACTACAGGGTTCCCTGTTAAAGCCTCTCCTTTTTGTTTTGTACTTTATTGATTTACCTAATTGTCTCAAATACCCTAATTGTATCCTTTATGTGACGACACCACACTATTTGTTGGGGCGAAAACTTGACCAATGTAACAGAACGATTGAACAATGATTTAAGAAATATTTGTCTTTGGTGTGAAAAAGACACCGTCGTATAAACCCCGCTAAAACCAGCTTTATGGTCTTTCATTCACATCAGAAGCAGCTTCCTTCAACTCTGTCCGTTTTTCTTCGCAGTTACAGCTTAGCTGCAACAACATCTGCTGTATTTCTGGGAATTACTTTAGACCCCCATTTAAAATTTAACCTGCATGATAAATCAATCACTAAGGCGATATGCTCATGCTTTGGTATCCGTGTCTTGTTGCGATCACGTTTATATTTTCCTGTTGACATACTTCGTTTGCTTTACTTCGCCTTCGTTCAAAGCCACACTTCATATTGTATTTCACCATGGGGAAACGCTTACCAAGCCCGTTTATCCGGCATTAAACAATTTCAAAAGCAAGCTATTCGCATAATCAGCTTCCGCACATACAGGGCACTAACATAATTCATTTACAACAGTTGAAAAATCCTTCCACTCAGACGCTTAGTGCTACTCAAGTTAGGACTATTGATCTATCGCCGCCGCTCTCATGTCACTGTCATTTATGGCTTTTCCTATGATCACCTTACAAACTCTAACATTACCGGATTTTCGACCATGGTGACGTTCTCCTCCCAAAGCACGCACCAATTACGGCAAACAAAGAGTTCTGTTTTCAGACATTACATTCTGGAATACAATACCGGTTGCAGTTAAATTGTCGCGTTCCTTAAGTTCTTTTCAGTGTAGATTAAGAAGGCTTTTCTTTGAGAGCTATGCGGATCACGGCACTTGACGCGTCAGTGTGTTCTATTTATTATGTAAGCGTTTACGGAGCCTAAAAAACTAACACAATCTACCCGGTATTATGCCCTTTTTTCTCTGTGCCATGTTTTCGCTTTTTCCTCTTTAATTTCAACTACACTACCACAATCGAATGCTCTTACACCTCTGCAAATTTTCGTCCACGTAACGTTGACACAGGAGGTCACCCCTACAATGTTTCACTCTGTGACCTCCTTCTGAATGTATCAGTTATTGCATTTCAATGTACCAACTATAGCTAAGTAGGCTGTAGGTTTGGGGGAGTTGCTATTCCATGCTGTACTTCAATTCCGCAAAAAAATCTTCACGTAAACGTCCGCTGCGCCGGAATGAAGTCCACACAGAAGGTAATGTTAGCCTTCCGGAGTATGTTAGAAGCACTCTTGAACTTGGTCCAAAGTTTGCTGTTGAACCGAAGATGACGCGGCCCTAGCTCTTGACTATGGTCCGTAGTGTGACCGGGAGAGCCCCTGACGCAGAAAGTTCCCGATGTGTTCCAGCTCGTGTAGATATTCTCTTCCGCAATAAGCAAGCTCAGAACCATGTACCCGTTGTCTCCAGTTTTTTAAAAGAGAATAACGTTTGCTTCTTGCCAGCTGATATAGAGGGCGGCTTTATGGTGCTCCCGGATGACACTTTCCAAAAGAAGACTTTGGAGGCAGTGAATAGTGGGTTCAACCTCTAGAAGGATGTGTCCCTACCCAGGTTGAAATCTACCGCCAAAAAGCTCCGTATGGAACTCAATTTCGAAAGCCTGGCAAAATCCGTTGAAAGGAGCAAAGCCAGCAGTTTGATGATGTTCTTTTCGGCCAAAACCCACAAAGTGGATAAGCCCCTGAGGGTCATAATTACAGAGCAGGGTACCTGGCAAAAAGCAGTTGCCCGCTTTCTTCAAGGCAAGTTAGAAACGCTGTAGGTGGATTTTACGTTTCTGAGAAGGGGATCAAATGAAGTAGCCACGTTCCTTCAGAGCAATCACAACGTCCTATACATGGCGTTCTCAGTTGATATAATAGATTTATACTATAGCCTTCCTCAAAAAAAATTGTTGCAGTGTGTGGAAGAAAGCATTGAGAGGTTTGGCCATGTGAAATTCCAAACCTCCGCTGGGGTAACTGCGAGAGGGTTTATTGAACTTCTGTGATTCTATCTGAAATCGACCTATGAACGCTGGAGTGACAACACTTCCCTTCAAAAAAAGGGGGTGTGCATAGGTTCGTGCGTTGCACCAGTGCTGAGCGACCTGATTTTGGCCGGCATGAATAGGCGGCTGGAGCCCGTGCAGCAAAGTTTGAACGTAGTGAAGATCGTCCGCTATGTTGATGATTATCTTGTTCTGGATGGCAGAGTGCAGTACGAACCTAGCGTGCGCGCCGTACTAAATGCTTTTAACCAATGTTTGGGACCACTTTGTGCGACACACGAACTTATGGACAACAGAACGATAAAGTTCCTACGTTCAAAGCTCAATTTCCTCGCGAGCAGTATGAGCTGGCGGTATGAGGGTCGTGCTGGAAAGCCTTTACTTCGTTATTTTTCGGGGCATTCGAAAGTGCTGAAGTGGGGCGTAGCCAAACGGTGCTTCATAAATAGCCTTAAAAAACGTGTGTCCACAAAATGAAAGAAAGCCTAACCATGCAATTTGACCGCCTTGGGAGAGCAGGTTTTCTCGAGCACATCTTGAGGGCGGTTGCGCATGATGTGCTCAAAGAATCAAAGAAGGGTCTCTGTGAGCGGGACTGTGTAAACGAACAGCAAAAACAAAAGTATGCGGACATTCCATGCAAGCGTGGGTTATCGCACCTGTTAAAAAAGATTGGAGAAGCAACTAACGTCAATGTCGTGTTTTCTGCACCCCTTAAGCTTGGATGCTTGTGCAAAAAGAGCTACTCTAAAGACAAAAATAACCTTGTGAAGTAAAGCACAGAGTTAGGTTGGTTGACTGCGCTACGTTTGCAGGGTATGTCATCCCATTAGACTTCAAAAAGATATACGTGGGGCAAACGGGGAGGTGTAATAATGATCGCCTGCGCGAATATGCCAACAATGTGAAAAATGCCAACTCAGGCCATTCGGCAATCCACTATCGGGATTGCAAATGTACCCCCCTGTTTCTGAAGGGTTACATTATAGCGATGAACAGGAACCAAAATGACCCGCGAGATCATTCAGGCCAATGAAATAACACGTGCTGGGGACGTGTAAGCACGGCCTCCCTCGCACTTACGGAAAAGGATATGCCCTTCCTTGGGCAAGACAACGGTTTATCGTGAAACCACAATCGCAGTGGAACGTGCTTTATGTGAGTAGTAACGCACAGAAGAGAGAAGGTGCCTGTTCCTTGTTTTTTTGTATGAGTGTGTATGTGAGAGAGTGGGCAGTATAAATTTGTGATTTCTTCTTAATAAAGTGTTGAAAGTGCGCTCTGTCTCGCATCGTCTCTCTCCAGTCTTCGTTCCTTTTTTTTGCGCAATTGAAGTACAGTACCAACTACATTTTTAAAAAACCTTCAACCTACATACAGCTTAAACACTTCGAATTTTCCTAACTTGAGGGATCGATTACGAAATAATGAGAATAGTATATACCTGAATCACATGGGTCAAAGTGAAGTTATAATATTTAATGGGCTTAAAACAGTAACGTCTCTAGTGCAGAAGACATTCAATTGAAAGCCGTTAGTAGACCCTTTATATAACCGAAGCACCACGCGGCCATATAAATAAACTGTAAGTAACTACTTGCAACTTCGCTAAATGTATGCAGCTCATTAGGGTAATTTCTATTTCGAAAGTATTTCACAGAATTATAAAAATATTTATCCTAACTATTGCCGTATTCCTATTCTGGTAGTCATCTAAAAAGTTCTACAAAGTGTTCTGTTGTACATGAAAAAAATGTGCCTGGAATTTCAGTGTGGTAACTTGTGGTCTCTCTACCTCGCAATATGCATAACCCTAGCATTGAACAAGGCAAGCACTCATGCACACTGCGAGGAACCACCGTGGGTTCGAGCTATTTGAGCACGCTCACGATACTGAAACGCCGTCGCGCCAACTTAACACCGCCTCTGTTGGGCAGGTGGAGAAAGTGGCGACAAAGGAATATGCCCAGGGTACGGAGGGAAGACGTTTATTTTATACTAACATTCTAGCCACATATTTTACAGTCCCAATTACACAATTTACAGCACAGGTACGTACTTCCCGTTAGGTGAAAGGGGCGATGGGGCGCCACGCGCAAGTGCGCACGTTTCGTCGGCGCAGAGCCAGTGGGCTCTTCTGTCAGGGCAAATTCCGGGGTGCGCGCACGTTGTACGCGCGCGCATCGCCGTGCTGGCCAGATCGGCTCGCAGCAGCGAGGGAGACGGGGCCCATTCGCTCACAGGCGCATACTGCACGGCGTGATCGTCGAGTGGTAGGTACGGCCTTACTATATGCAAGCGTAGGGGCAACAGGAGCAGCCTTAGGCACGAGCCGCAGCCGGAAGGGCTGGTGGGCTTTCGCCGGCGCAAGAGAGTTGCAGCCGGCTGGTAAAGAAAGCGTCACATACCTTCGGCCAACGCCTTCGGCGTCCTGGAAGCGTCTCCCCGAACGGACCCCCGCGCAGGGCGCGCGTTCACGTCCTCGGCGAGAGTCGGGTTCGGGCATCATTCAAACGGACCAATGAGGTGAGGTTAGCTCCGCTACCAGGGCGGAGCGCCCGCTGCGTGACAGTGTTTTATCGCCGCAACGGTCTCTGCAGGGTTCACCTCACGCAAGAGTTTGAGAGACGGCTCGGCTCTACGCAGTGACGCCAAGACGAGCCGGAATTTTGGAGGAGAGAGGGGAAGAGCGCCGCGTAATGACACAAACCCAGTGATCGCGCAATGGCTAGGGCGTCAGGATCCCCACACTCCCCTCTCCTTAAATGCCCTCGCCGGTCTGAGAAGAGTTGACCGGCCATCGCCCAGGCATGCAAAAGACGGCGAAGAGTAGAAAAGTATGCATGCACAGGGCAGTCTCAGTCCCCAGCCCATACAAAATATTTACAAACTACACTACCAACACTACCCCCCTCCAGCACGAATGATACACACAGGAAACTACACGCGACACTGAGATACATAATCGGTTCCACATGCATACACAAAATGAAGCTATTGAAATATACAATCACAATGAACGCGACACTATGATAATAACAATAGTGGTAACAATAGTATATACATGCAGGACGATACTATGCTACATAGGATTAACGGAGGGAAGACGTTTATTTTATACTAACATTCTAGCCACAGATTTTACAGTCCCAATTACACAATTTACAGCACAGGTACGTACTTCCCGTTAGGTGAAAGGGGCGATGGGGCGCCACGCGCAAGTGCGCACGTTTCGTCGGCGCAGAGCCAGTGGGCTCTTCTGTCAGGGCAAATTCCGGGGTGCGCGCACGTTGTGCGCGCGCGCATCGCCGTGCTGGCCAGATCGGCTCGCAGCAGCGAGGGAGACGGGGCCCATTCGCTCACAGGCGCGTACTGCACGGCGTGATCGTCGAGTGGTAGGTACGGCCTTACTGTATGCAAGCGTAGGGGCAACAGGAGCAGCCTTAGGCACGGGCCGCAGCCGGAAGGGCTGGTGGGCTTTCGCCGGCGCAAGAGAGTTGCAGCCGGCTGGTAAAGAAAGCGTCACATACCTTCGGCCAACGCCTTCGGCGTCCTGGAAGCGTCTCCCCGAACGGACCCCCGCGCAGGGCGCGCGTTCGCGTCCTCGGCGAGAGTCGGGTTCGGGAATCATTCAAACGGACCAATGAGGTGAGGTTAGCTCCGCTACCAGGGCGGAGCGCCCGCTGCGTGACAGTGTTTTATCGCCGCAACGGTCTCTGCAGGGTTCACCTCACGCAAGAGTTTGAGAGACGGCTCGGCTCTACGCAGTGACGCCAAGACGAGCCGGAATTTTGGAGGAGAGAGGGGAAGAGCGCCGCGTAATGACACAAACCCAGTGATCGCGCAATGGCTAGGGCGTCAGGATCCCCACAAACTAACATTAAGCGCGGTTTTCATTAGCGCGGAGAAAAGGAACTTGCTGTATTAAGCCATAAAAGAAATATTCTACACGCCTTTAAAAATGAGTTGATATTTGCTTATAGATCCAGTTTTCAAAGCCGTTTAACATTCAAACCCACATGACCCGCTAAGGAAACATGAAGTTTATGGAATACGGGGCATACCCGTAGAACTCGTCATTATCTATTTAGCTTCCCAAAAAAGCCGTATTGATGGCTGATTTTGTCCCACCATTTAAAACCTTGAATGGTAAGCTTTGCAAAGGAAACATCTGTGTCCTGTCCCGTGTAACATTTATCACTATCATCATGTTATAATTGTTATAGTGTTTTCATTATAACTATATAATAAGCATTAGCACGAAATCAGTATCTGTTATTACGCAGATGAGACAACAGTACGGCTTTGAAATTCTAGCAATATGGCACTTTATATCTATACACAGGATGCACTCACCCGAATTGATCAAAACCTACTTTGTATATCCTCGTCTATAGACAATGCCGCCGTCATTTCTCTTAGAGCCTCACGACGGCTTCTCCCGCTGCTGTCCTCCGCCCTGTCTCCCTATAGAACCTAGGCCAACTTAATTATGACTACCTCTCCAGTTTTCTTCACAATGGGACAGCCCCCCCCCCCCCCTCAGATTTGACCCCAACAATCCCATGTATTCAAAATGCGCCACTGTGGAACGTACCAGGGCGCAGTCGTTCCACATTTCCTGTTCACCCTCACCCTCTACTTCCTTGCCTGCACATTACTCAACATCCCTTCACTCCACAGCTGTATTTAGGCGGATATCACTGGCTGGGTTCCGTGCAGTACTACTCCCCAAAATGAGCACAAAACACAGTCAGGACTGGATGCAGTACCCGCGGCCTCTCTATTTACCGTCCAAATCTGCACTCTCGAGTTCGCTTCTCCCGCACTGGGACGTCTACCACTCCAATCTAACTATTTCACGATGGCCCCCTCTTCCCTCTATGTTACCCAACTTCGTATAGTTGGTGTACACGTGCAATTATACCACTCATGACCACATACTGTTCAGAACACGATAGGAGCACCGCCCAAACCATGCACCTCATCCACCGCATCGCTAACAAACACCACTCTATGACTGAAACAGAGCGACTCTACCTGGTGCAACACTCCCTACTCAGTTAACTTCCCTACATCATCCCCTACTTTCCTATCACTTTTACATACACCCAGGGCACGGACGCCCTCCTCATTTCCCTTACTTGCCTCGCCACCACACTCCCCTGACGGAACTCATCGACGCTCATCCATCTGGACAGTACAGGTGCCCCAAAAATAATACGGAGCACGGGCATAGAGTTTCTCAATACTACCTAGAGCGGAAAGTGTCGCTGCGATCGCATGCCGACATGGGAATTGTGGGTAGTGTGCGAATCGGATTGGCAGCAAGTGGCTAGTACAAAGGGCTATGGATTAGGCTTCTCGGCTCGGAAGTGCTTGTTAGTTCTGTTTTCGGTATGCTTTACCGTTTTCGGGATGCCACTTTCTGGCATTCAATGGCTATCACAGATATGTCTAAATAACAGCATTAGCACTTAACGCATGTGCTCGCATTAGCGGCGAGTTTTTTAAGATGAAGGGGTGACCGCATGCAGTGACGGCGACAAGCGACGCCGAAAACGTAACTCAAAAGGTACAACAGCAGAGTGCACTGGGTGACAGTGACAAGCGAAAAAAAATTAATACACTGCCGCCAATGTACTCTGTCGTCGTCGCTCGTCGCTACAGTTCACTGTATCACCGCTGCCGCTCGCTTGTGGGCTGCTTCTGGCCAGCAAAAAGCGAGCGAGGGTCCCAGCGGCCTGTTATATACCGCATCATACCGCTTGCCGCCGCCGCTCATACAGCCACAAAATAAGCTACGCTAGCCCACACTATCCGTTTTCTGCACACATTCAGTTACGATTTTCGCATCGCTCGTCGCCGCCGCTGCGTTTACTTACTCCTTGAAGCATGCACTGCCTCGGCAGGCGCTATGGGGCAACATACATAGCAACTCGACAAGCCAGTATTTATTTGCCATTTGAAGCATTCATGCAATCTCATAATGCTTTGCGCGCGTACTTGAAGACTTACTTGCGTTAACAGGCTTCACTTCTACGTTAATTTATACCTGCTTAGACAAAACAAATAAATACAACGGGATTCTATCATTCTCGCATCTGTAATGCTGCATCGCCTGCCTGGCGTAGCAAGCACTGCCGCTAGCAGAGCTGACCTCTAAAGCCCACATTAAAGAGCTCTCTCTCTCTCTCTCTCTCTCTCTCTGCATCGCCTGCCAAGGCGCGTAGCATACGATAAAGAGACTAATGAGAGGGAGCAAGAACACAGCTTTAGACAATATAAATAATTTTTTTCAGTTAAATATTACAAAAAATCAAAGAAAACCTCACCCAGTTTGAAGAATCTAATAACTTAAAAATATATCCGAGACGGCCCGCTGTATCTGGCAGCGTGAGCCAAAGGCAGGACTTCTACTTTTTTCTTTTCTTTCTAACCCTCTAATTTGTTTTGCAGCATAAGATCTCGAACACGGTGCCTTACACAAAACAAAATTTGTTGACAGCGGCACTTTCGGCAGCAATTTTTTAAACAAAAACTCAATTTGCGTAGCCACAAAGTCATTGCCGGCCATGCCATGCCGAACTTCCGGCCGAACTACACACTATGGCGGCACTCATGGAGGCGTAGAGCGCTTCCGCCGAATCACGTTGACGCTAGCGCCAGATTCCACTCTAGGTAAGCTAGTGAGAAACTCTATGAGCACGGGAGCGGTGGCCGGAGGGGCCCGAACGTGGGACAGGTGGCGCTGCTGGCTGCGTTCAACAGCGCCACCAGCGGAAGAAAATCGCAAAACTGAACTGCGTATTTCCTGGCGTGTGAATGTGGAGCACGCGTGTTTACATGCAGTTAAAAGTGTAACCGCTCGTTACCGTGATGATGTTGGTCACGTGACACGTACATTTTTTGCCAGAAACTAGGTCCGGGCGACGCGCGTTCATTTTAATTACGTAAAATTTAGGTTAATTAATTAATTAGTGGTCATTGACTGGGTAAAGTCAAATTGATGTCATTAGGGCATGTGAGGTATCAAATTGAAGGTCTTAATGAGTGGAATCACGTGGGACCAGTTAAAAATTGCTTCCTGGTCATAGTCATTCAGTCATAGATTGGGTTAAAAGTCAAAGTGGTGCCACTAGGGCTTGTGGGATATCAAATTTAAGGTCTCGATTAGGGGAATCATGGGGCACAAAGTAAAATTCGCTTCGTGCTAATGGTCATGAGACAGTCATGTGAGTCATTGATTAGGTTAACAGTCAATGTGAGGCCACTAGGGCTTGTGAGGTATCAAATTAAAGGTCTTAATGAGTGGAATCGCGTGGGACAAGTTAAAAATTGCTTCCTGGTCATAGTCATGAGACAGTCATATGAGTCATAGATTGGGTTAAAAGTCAAAATGGTGCCGCTAGGGCTTGTGAGGTATCAAATTAAAGGTCTCGATGGGTGGAATCATGGGGCACAAAGTAAAATTCGCTTCCTGGTCATAGTCATGAGACAGTCGTGTGAGTCATGGATTAGGTTAAAGGCAATGTGAGGTCACTAGGGCCTCTGAGGTATCAAATTAAAGGTCCTAATGAGTGGAATCGCGTGGGACAAGTTAAAAATTGCTTCCTGGTCATAGTCATGAGACAGTCATATGAGTCATAGATTGGGTTTAAAGTCAAAATGGTGCCGCTAGGGCTTGTGAGGTATCAAATTAAATGTCTCGATGGGTGGAATCATGGGGCACAAAGTAAAATTCGCTTCCTGGTCATAGTCATGAGACAGTCGTGTGAGTCATGGATTAGGTTAAAGGCAATGTGAGGTCACTAGGGCCTCTGAGGTATCAAATTAAAGGTCCTAATGAGTGGAATCACGTGGGACAAGTTAAAAATTGCTTCCTGGTCATAGTCATGAGACAGTCATGTGAGTCATGGATTAGGTTAAAAGTCAATATGAGGCCACTAGGGGTTGTGAGGTATCAAATAAAGGTCTTAATGAGTGGAATCACGTGGGACAAGTTAAAAATTGCTTCCTGGTCATAGTCATGAGACAGTCATATGAGTCATAGATTGGGTTAAAAGTCGTAATGTGCCACTAGGGCTTGAGAGGTATCAAATTAAAGGTATCGATGAGTGGAATCGCGTAGGACAAGTTAAAAATTGCTTCCTGGTCATAGTCATGAGACAGTCATGGGAGTCATGGATTAGGTTAAAAGTCAATGTGAGGCCACTAGGGGTTGTGAGGTATCAAATTAAAGGTCTTAATGAGTGGAATCACGTGGGACAAGTTAAAAATAGCTTCCTGGTCATAGTCATGAGACAGTCATATGAGTCATAGATTGGGTTAAAAGTCGTAACTGTGCCACTAGGGCTTGTGGGGTATCGAATTAAAGGTCTCGATTACGGGAATCATGGGGCACAAAGTAAAATTCGCTTCCTGGTCATAGTCATGAGACAGTCATGTAAGTCATTGATTGGGTTAACAGTCAATGTGAGGCCACAAGGGCTTGTGAGGTATCAAATTAAAGGTCTTACTGAGTGGAATCACGTGGGACAAGTTAAAAATTGCTTCCTGGTCATAGTGATGAGACAGTCATGTGAGTCATAGATTGGGTTAAAAGTCAAAGTGGTGCCACTAGGGCTTGTGAGGAATCAAATTAAAGGTATCGATGAGTGGAATCGCGTAGGACAAGTTAAAAATTGCTTCCTGGTCATAGTCATGAGACAGTCATGCGAGTCATGGATTAGGTTAAAAGTCAATGTGAGGCCACTAGGGGTTGTGAGGTATCAAATTAAAGGTCTTAATGAGTGCAATCACGTGGGAGAAGTTAAAAATAGCTTCCTGGTCATAGTCATGAGACAGTCATATGAGTCATAGATTGGGTTAAAAGTCGTAATGGTGCCACTAGGGCTTGTGAGGTATCAAATTAAAGGTCTCGATGGGTGGAATCATGGGGCACAAAGTAAAATTCTCTTCCTGGTCATAGTCATGAGACAGTCGTGTGAGTCATGGATTAGGTTAAAGGCAATGTGAGCTCACTAGGGCTTCTGAGGTATCAAATTAAAGGCCTTAATGAGTGGAATCACATGGGACAAGTTAAAAATTGCTTCCTGATCATAGTCATGAGACAGTCATGTGTCATAGATTGGGTTAAAAGTCAAAATGGTGCCACTAGGGCTTGTGAGGTATCAAATTAAAGGTCTCGATGAGGGGAATCATGGACAAATTAAAAGTCGCTTACTGGTTATAGTCATGAGATGGTAACGTGAGTCACAAATTGGTTTAAAAGTCAAAGTGGTGCCAGTGGGGCTTGTGAGGTATCAAATTAAAGGTCTCGATGAGGGGAATCACACGTGACAAATTAAAAATTGCTTCCTAGTTATACTCATGAGATAGTCACGTGAGTCATAGGTTGGGTTAAACGTGAGTGTGACTCTACTGGGGCTTGGAGGAAATCAAATGAAAGGTCTCCATCTAGAATGTTGTCATACAATCTATTTTTTGAAAAGATAACGAAGGAATATCTTTAAATAAAGTTAGAAAGATCACCAGTTTAGGTGACATCAGTTGATATTACAAGCCGACACAAGTCCGCGAAGAATCCGTATTAGGGTACAGCGCACATTGTGGGCGCGATTTATACTTTACATAGTACTTGTTTGCCTTTCTTTATTTTAAACACAATATGAAGGGGAAATATGTTTGCTGACACTTTTTAGAAGCCGTATTTTTTGTGTATTAGTGAACTTTCTTCACTGTTGATGCGGCACTGCTGTTGAGGCCCCTCTATTCGCCGCTGAATGAGCCCCGAACCACGGTTCGCCGCTAAATATCATTCATCTCAAACGTCCTTCGGTGTTGTCGTGTAGCGCTGAAACATTGACATAAAGCAAATGTCATTCGCTCGAAAGATAATTTGATCTGCCGTCTGGGAGTTGTATAACATATGCTACACAGTTTCGATCGTAATCCATATTATTGCTCATAAAATAAAATAATATTGATAAGGTGCAGCATTTCTATGGCAGCCGCTTGTGTAACCATGGTAATGCGGCCTTCGCAGAACACTCCGTGCCAATACACGGCTCCGTGCCAATGCACACCGTCCGCGCTGGCCGGTTGCATAATGTAGTTGGCCCAAGCGGGGCGCGATGGTGAAGTAACACAAGGGTGAGGAGGGAACGCAGTGGGAACTTCACATGTGTTGCTGTCAGCCCACCCCGGAAAATATTTGTACGGGAATCTTTCTAAATGCGGGCTGATTTTTGTGAGCCACTGCAAAAACCGTTACTCGGATTTGGGCATATATACTGTAACAGTCGAATGAAGTGAGCCTCAAAGCTAAGCTATGTGATGAGGTACAAGATGTCTAGCGGAGTTGCAGAAGGACGATCGTTACAATGATAATCATAGCCACTTCTTTGTCTGCGCCTCGAATTGATACGGTATTGGAATGAAAGTGGGCGGGTGAGTATTCATGTTCTGGAACCACACTTGTGGCAAAAATGGATCTATTGTCCTAAGCGTAACTGCAAGTAGGGTGCCATAAGCCCGCTCTATATGGTGCGAATTGACAAACGAATTCGCAGCTGCGGCGTCGCTAGTGCGCCAATATGTCGTTTTGCGGGACAAGCTGAAACAATCCAAGTGATCAATTTTCGTTGCTGCCGAAGCTACAAAATTGCTTCCACACGTTCAGAGGCACAGTTGGAGAAGACGAAGCGAGAAGCAACTTAAGGAGAACCAAAGGGAGAATGGGCTCAAAATACAAGAACAAGTGAACACTCCTAAGATGGCGTTACCGGTTGCACGAAAGAGATGGTCACAGCCTCTCCTAAACTTTCCTTATTTTTATGGTGGAATAGTTTACAAATCGTGGTGCCAGTGTTCAGATATTTGTGAATAGTTGTACTGAGACGACACAAACAGGTATCTGTAGTTGGAATACATGCATGTCGATTTATTTATTACACTTTTAAGGAGCAGAAAAGACAGTATAGTGCTGTCACGTTAAAAGAGTAACCCTTCGAAACGTCTTGCAGGGCGCATCATGGCGCTGTTGCGCCGCGCATTCCCTAAGAAGTGGGTGACGTCGCCACGAGTATTCTTGGGGACAGTCATTCTGGACGGCGCATCACGTGACTGGCGTTACTCGTTCTGTCGATGGCTTGCAACATACTCTCTAGAGCATGAAGTCGTTTATAACAAATTTCACTACAGCAAAGTCTGGCGCTGCAATCAGGTGCCGTCATGGGACTGCTGGAAAATATTATATTTTTACTTCACCGGCCTTTCAAATTCCTCAGCTTCATGATTGACAACTCTTTTTCCGACGGTGGCTCGAGTTTCTTTTCCCCCTAGCAGCACGACGCTCCCTATCCACTACTTTGGAGCAAGCACTGCTTGCTTTCTTGAGGCGCTGTGTGTTGCTTTTTTGGGGGGCTGTTAATTCGCGCCAAAGAGCCATAGAAAAAAAAGCTCTGAACAGATGCAGCGAACGCAGGAGAGTCGGATCAAATTGAGGAAACTTCGACTTCATCTATGGTGGTGGAGGGGGAGCGGAAGAGACCAGGGTGGGGGGGACACAAGGGGGTTTTACAGGCTCGGATGGCAGGCGACTACTGTCTTTCGATGGCATTCGCAGCAAAGGACGGAGATATAGGGCCTTTTTAAATTCAAGTTATGAGAGTTTACGCGCCGCGGCTGAGCACCTGGGCCACAAGGGCTCTGGATTACTTTTAAGCACCTGCGCACCTTTAACGCGCGACGAAATCTCGACATACGATCGCCTTTTATTTCCTCCATAAGAAAAGCAGAGATCGCGAACGGGATCAAACCCGCGTCCTTGGGCTCAGCAGCATAACTGAGCCGCTGCAGCGGGTGCTATTTTCAGTTACTGCTGTAAGACTGCCAGGGGATGTAAAAGGCTTCCGAAGCGCGCTGGTTCGTCATGTGTATATTTGTTTACTGCCATAAAAACGTAAAGCACCATAGATATGTTTACCATCCTGGTACATTATTTTGTTGGCATATCAGCCACAAGTAGCATGGCATATCAGCCACAAGTAGCAAAGTAGCAATAAACAAACAAAACAAATGGATATATATTTTTTTTATATATAAGACAAAAGCTTCATTTCGAATTGCAAGGAGATGCCACCACAGTAGAGTTGTAATTTCCATCAAATAGTGAAGGGCGTGAAAAAAATTTTTATTTCATGTTTTTTTTAAAATATCGGAAATAGAAAAAACACGATTCCAAACATATTAAAAGCTCGACATGCTTTTAAAGGGCTGCTGAAGAGCTTTTCAAAACATTTGTTGGTAGCATTCCTTTAATAGAAAAAACACGATTCCAAACATATTAAAAGCTCGACATGCTTTTAAAGGGCTGCTGAAGAGCTTTTCAAAACATTTGTTGGTAGCATTCCTTTATAGTTTTCTTGACGCTAAATCAGGAAAAGGTGTTTATTGCTTGTGAAAATACACCCAAACAGCCTTTTTTTTCGCGAAAGCAAACGACCCCTGCCCAATGTGCGGTAAGAGATGTGGCTTCCTTTCGCGATCGGGCCCCGGTAGATAACGTCCTATTCGGAAGCACCGGAGGTGCGTCGACAACTCAGCATGCAGAGCTCATTCTGTTCTTATTCCGAAACGGGTCAGAAAGTCCACAGTAATATTGAAGACGCACAAAATCTTCCCTTAGAATAGGGGAGCTTGAAGGAAGCACAAACTGAACAAGTCTGCTCGCGGCGAGCTAAAAAAACGAATTTGCCCCGAACGACTCATGGCCGACTTTGGACTTTGGGATGCCGGGATCTTGTGCAGATATGCTATTGTCGCTTTCACTACCAGCGCGAACACACATTCCTAGCACACTTTTCAACACCCCATCAGCCCCCATCTCGAATGTGCAACTTGCTTTTTACATTCGGGAGGGCGATAAGCTCTTGGGCATCACTTTGACTTTTACCCCAATCTATGACTCACGTCACTATCCCATGAATATAAGGAGGAAGCAATATTTAATTTGTCCCACGTAATTCTCCTAATCGACACCTTTAATTTGATACCTCAGAAGCCCTAGTGGCACCACTTTCACTTTTAACCCAATCTATAACTAACGTGACTAGCTCGTGACTATAACCAGGATGCAATTTCTAATTTGTCCATGATTCCCCTCATCGAGACCTTTATTTTGATAACTCACGAGCCCTAGTGGCACCACTTTCACTTTTACCCAATTTGTGACTCACGTGACTATGTCATGACTACAACAAGAAAGCAATTTTTAATTTCTCCCACGTGATTCCCCTAATCGAGGCCTTTAATTTGATACCTCACAAGCCCTGGTGGCATCACTTTGACTTTTAACCTAATGCATGACTCACATGACTGTCTCATGACTATGACCAGGAAGCAATTTTTACCTTGTCCCACGCGATTCCTCTCATCGAGACCTTTAATTTGATACCTCACAAGCCCTGGTGGCATCACATTAACTTTTAACCTAATCCATGACTCACATGACTGTCTCATGACTATAACCAGTAAGCAGTTTTTAATTTCTCCCTCGTGATTCCCCTAATCGAGACCTTTAATTTGATACTTCACAAGCCCTAGTGGCACCACTTTGACTTTTAACCCAATCCATGACTCACATGACTGTCTCATGACTATGACCAGGTAGCAATTTTTAACTTGTCCCACGCGATTCCCCTAATCGAGGCCTTTAATTTGATACCTCACAAGCCCTGGTGGCATCACTTTGACTTTTAACCCAATTCATGACTCACATGACTGTCTCATGACTATGACAAGAAAGCAATTTTTAACTTGTCCCCCATTATTCTACTCAGCGAGACCTTTAATTTGATACCTCACAAGCCCTAGTGGCACCACTTTGACTTTTAACCCAATGTAGGACTCACATGACTATCTCATGACTATGACCAGGAAGCAATTTTTAACTTGTCCCACGCGATTCCACGCATTAAGACCTTTAATTTGATACCTCACAAGTCCTAGTGGCCTCACTTTGACTTTTAACCTAATCCATGACTCACATGACTGTCTCATGACTATGACCAGGAAGCAATTTTTAACTTGTCCCACGCGATTCCACTCATCGAGACCTTTAATTTGATACCTCACAAGCCCTGGTGGCATCACTTTGACTTCTAACCTAATCCATGACTCACATGACTGTCTCATGACTATAACCAGGTACCAATTTTTAACTTATCCCACGCGATTCCACTCATTAAGACCTTTAATTTGATACCTCAGAAGCCCTAGTGGCCTCACATTGACTGTTAACCCAATCCATGACTCACATGACTGTCTCATGACTATGACCAGGACGCAATTTGTAATTTGTCCCCCGTGATTCCCCTCATCGAGACCTTTAATTTGATACCCCACACGCCCTAGTGGCACCACTTTTGACTTTTAACCCAATTCGTGACTCACGTGACTATCTCGTGACCATAACCAGTAAGCAGTTTTTAATTTCTCCCTCGTGATTCCCCTAATCGAGACCTTTAATTTGATACCTCACAAGCCCTAGTCGCATCACTTTTACTTTTAACCCAATCTATGACTCACGTGATTACCTCATGACTATTACCACGTGATTCCACTAATCGAGACCTTTAATTTGATACCTTACAACCCCTATTGACATCACTGACTTTTAACCCAATCTGACTAATCAATAATTAACTAATTATCCTAAATGAGGTAATTAACGTTCGAGCCCTACTGCCTCGGGAAACACTCGCGGCGAGCAAAAAAAGTGCTCACGCTTTAAAAAAAAAAAAACAACGTGCCGCAGCTGTGGGCATCGCGCTCACAGCTGCGGCCACGTTCTGTTTTTTTTTTAGTCCATAACTTCCGTTTTCCGCCACTAGGGGAAAAAATGGCGGTAGTGTCGCGCGGCAAACTCCAGGTTCCGGTCCCTGATAGCGAGAGTGCGCGGGCACATCCGGCTGTCCCCTCTCGATGTTCCGATGCTCGCCTTATCGCCGGCTCAAGCGAAGCCGCTCTGCTGCAATCCCTGCTCGCCAGGGGCGCTTTCGGAGCTGCATGAAGGCCTGGTTACGCAGAGCCAGCGAAGAAAGCTTCGTCTTGAGCGGGGTCCGCTTTCTGCTTCGTCATGAATGACACCAATTACACTATGGGTGCCTGCCGTGCCTCGCGATCCGCTTGATTTTGAATCACGTGACAAGGACAATGCTTGGCTCAAGCTAACGCAAAAAAACGAGCAAGAAAAATTCATGCGCGTATTGGCTGCATTGCTTTGATGGTTCCAATCAGTGCTCAAGAGAATTGAGAGAGTGGAGGCCAGTTGCTTCAAAACAAATCGGCTTTATTACATGAATATAAATAAACTACAAGAAATGGGAATATAGTCAACTTAGCGCGGGCTCTGCGGCAATATCTTGCACTCACGAAAAAAATTATTCAAAGGTACTGAAAATGAAGCAAATAGTTAAAACAGACTTCCTTCGACCTACACAAAAGTTTAATAACAAGTGAAGTTGGCACCCACACTGATCACTTCTGCAATGCGCCGAGGCAACGACTCATACAGAGCATCAACGTATCCGGGCAACTCTCTAATAGTTTTCCATTCCTCTGTTACTGCCTCCCCAAGGGCGTCTGCAGTTGTGGCATAATTGCATCGAGAAATGCGGCTCTTGATGTATCCCCAGACATTCTCAATTATATTCAAATCAGCGCCTTTAGGTGTCCAGTTCAGCAACCGAACAGCTCGTTCTTCGAGCAAGGCTTTTACCTTACGCGCAGTGTGGACGGTGGCTATAATCTTGCTGAAGCAAAAAAATGCCATCTTTAAAAGGCCCGTCCAGCACATAGGGGAGCAGATGTTGTTCAAGCAGGTCGCAGTAGCTGCCAGCGTTGAAGTTCGGTGGCAGACGGACCAGTGGACCGAGGCCTTCTGTGCTGACAGCTCCCCAGACGTTCACGCAACAACGACCACTGCTGAAGACTTGCGTCATAGAGGCCGGCAGGTATCTGATGAGGAAACATAATATTTAGTGGTACTGAGACCCGTTGAAGTTGACGTTCCTACCCGTTCCCACAAAGTATATAATTTAAAAGGACGATTACCTCAAAAGTTTCACTGATGTCATTTCAAGAAATAATAGAGAGAAATAATCCCTTTGTGGCTTAACAACTACATAAAAACACGCAAGAAATTGAACGTCTCTACTATATTATTGGCGTGCAAATGAAAGAGCTTTTTAAAAGCATCCCTCTCGCTTTATACAAATGAATATGTTTTAGGGGTACCTGCAACTTGCTGGACGCTATACACGCCGCTGTTCGTCCCGTCTCGTAGAGAAGGTTGATTCGTCGGTGAAGACGACCTCTCGCCAGTCCTCCACCGTCCACTGCTCATGAGCACGAGCAAATGCGAGGCGTTGTTCCTTCTGTTTTGCCCTTAAGTACGGCTTCTGCGCCGCCACACATCCGTTTAGACCGGCGTCTTTCATACGGTTTCTAATTGTGCCCAGACTGACGTTGAGGTTCAGGTCATCAAGGATTTCCCTCTCACTCTGAAAAGGATCCTCGCAGGCTGCAGCAACGATGAGACGGTCCACCTCGTCGCAAGTGCAGCGCTGGCGCCCTGAACGTGGAGCGTCGGCAAGACGACCGCCTTCGTCCCGGTAGGCTTGAATAATTCTATTCACAACAGTCATAGACCTCCCAGTACGACGACAGATCTCACGTTGCGGAACTCCTTGAACGGAAAGAAGCACGATTTCCCGCCTGGCGCTTAGTGGTACTCGAGGCGGCATCTTCCATTCTTGCACTGGAAACTGCTACAATACCCGCTGATATATATGTGCGTGTGGGCGTGTTGTGCTCTTGATCAACATGGGTGGCAATCGTTCTCATCTTGGATTATCTAGATGATACAATGAGAGTTGATGCGGTAACCGAGCGAACGCGGCCAAGGAACACGCCTAGGGTACGCACACTGCCGGACAGTGAAAGTGAGATTGCATTGTGAGCGAAGCAGACTGCGTGCATAAAATATACTAGTTTAGCGCACGCAAAACGTCCTGTAAATGCAGGACATACCGCGCAGGCGCAGACAAACGATCAAGGTGCCTAGCTTCTGAACCACACGCCAAAGCCGCATATGCGAATGTATTTAAACCGCTTTTACAACCTTGAAGTGAAAGCTTGCACGTGTTATTCACATAAGAAATTCAGACGTCTTCAGAACATAGTCACCTTTGTGAGACAGTAAGAGAGGAATGGAAAACTATTCGAGAGTTGCCCGGATACGTTGATACTCTGTATGAGTCGTTGCCTCGGCTCATTGCAGAAGTGATCAATGTGGGTGGCAACCTCGCCCGTTATTGAACTCTTGTGTAGGTCGAAGAAGTCTGTTTGAACTATTTGTTTCATTGTCAGTACCTTTGAATAGTTTTTTCGTGAGTGCAAGATATTGCCGCAGAGCCCGAGCTAAGTTGACTATATTCCCATTTCTTGTAGTTTATTTAATTTTTTGCAATAAAGCCGATTTGTTTTGAAGCAACTGGCCTCCACTCTCTCAATTCTCTTGAGCACTGATTGGAACCATCAAAGCAATGCAGCCAATACGCGCGTGAATTTTTCTTGCTCGTTTTTTGCGTTAGCTTGAGCCAAGCATTGTCCTTGTCACGTGATTCAAAATCAAGCGGATAGCGAGGCACGGCAGGCACCCATGGTGTAATTGTGTCATTCATGACGAAGCAGCAAGCGGACCCCGCTATAGAAGAAGCTTTCTTCGCTGGCTCTGCGTAAACAGGCCTTCATGAAGCTCCGAAAGCGCCCCTGGCGAGCAGGGATTGCAGCAGAGCGGCTTCGCTTCAGCCGGCGATAAGGCGAGCATCAGAACATCGAGAGGGGACAGCCGGATGTGCCTGCGCACTCTCGCTATCTGCGGCGCACTCTACGGATAGCTCGCGCTGGCATGCAGTTTTGCCTAGAGTGCCTCGATGCGCGCGCCCTCGCTTAGAGTGGTGTCAGCTTTTGAAAGGGCAGGTGCCGCCTCGGCGGCCTTGGCGACAGCGTGGCCGCCATTTTGACTCCTCCGGCCGGGCCCCGGCGCTTGGTGTGCATGGTGTTGCTCGCTCGATGCTCGTTCCCCACCAGTTTTATGCGATCGTTTGTTTCCATCACCGTGCCCTTGTGATGCGGGCCGCAGGGCAAAAATTATTCTAGGAATTGCTGAAAACTCTAGCACTTGCCCAGAGGATCGAAAAAAAGGCTTCTTTGGACAGCGAAAATCAAGCGCGACAAGCGGCATTTTACCAAAGCCTCATCCATTTGTATCGTAAGTTAACATTTATTTTTTTTAGCGCGAAGCTATTTCATCTGCCAGAAATATTTAGCGCACCATTTTCTTTTATTTTATTGAATGCAAAAGCACCCGTGCGGGCAATATTTGGCGCAGCCTAAAGGGCCCTGAGTATTCTGATACATTCAAAAGTACTACCGAGGGTTTCAGAGTAGTGTCGTTGCGTGGGAAAGTTTCACCCTGGGTTCAGAACTTGTATTTATTTGTGCACGCTTTCAACAACTTCGTCAAAACTTGCATGCCTCTTCCGAAATGAGAAACTTTGGACACGAAACGTATGCTGTTACTGCGAAAAATGTTGAGCGTTACGATGCCGGGCCGGTTACCGCCGCCTTTGTTCTTGTGAAGCAGTGCTTTTAAATGACAAGTAAGAACAAGCCCAGGCCTATTGCGTAGTGTTGTGTCATTCTTACACGATTATTAAATTCTGGCCTAGTAGGAAATCACGACTTGACTACAAACTTTTCACAGAAATAAATCTGTAATGCCTGCGATAAAGTATCGCCCCGACGACCTTATCTTTCGCCAGCTGATTGTTTTTTATTCGCAAACATTTTCAGTGCAAAGGTTTATCGTATTACCCTAACAGCAGGCAAGGTCCATTGTCGCGCTCATTGAAACGGCTCACGGGAAAACGCATGTGAAATCAGATTATTAAAATTTTCCCGTGGAGCTAACCTCTCCAATGAATAAATACTTCTCTCTGTCACACACACAGCTTGCTCTTGCCCGGGATCATATAGCGCGCATAAATGAGGGTTTGGTTAGATGACAAGGACGTACATTCATCGTTATTTTGCCAGTCTGCTGAAATCCAGTTGTAATTTCCTTTGCAGGCTTACTTTGAACCAAACTACTATGAATAAAACTGCGGGATGGTTGGGAAAGGCTGAAACCGAATGCAGTCATGAAGATAACAGCGAGTCAGCGACAGTCCTCAGCAAGTTCTTCATGTAGGATTTTATTAGTGAAATTTCTTCTGCAGGCGCAGCATTACACGAATAAATCACATGTTCACTAGAATTTTCGGGTTTTGTTTTGTAAAAGTGGAGCGGCAGTGTGGATGTGATGTGTTCAGGTATGCCCGTAAAATATCTTCTGTAAATGGTGGGGCGGGGATGTGTATCAATGTCAGATAATAATAAGGTAAAAACAGGTGTTTATATGCCACAAAAAGTTAAATGTTTGAATCCTTTCCGCAAGAATACTAATAAAGTAGTTCACATTTCATCTTACCAGCGTATTTACACAGTATTGCCGCTCAGCACCTTATTCTTTGGAACAAGGGGTGTGTGTGTGGGGGGGGGGGGGAAGGGGGGGGGCTTTTTCTGCGTGCAATGCAATGATGTCAGTTTTGGAAAATTAATAAATTGTTTGTAAACATTGTAAACACTAGCTAGCTCCACAATACTGAGATTTTTACGCTGTGGTACATGTACGGCTGCTGGCAGCATGTATGTAAGTGCTTTAAACGATGGGTAGCGTGTTTGGAACAACGTTTTTACAAACAAAATAGGTAAAGGTTTAGACTTATCGAACGTCTGTTGTTTCCCGCCTAAAGAAGAAGATTCGTTTTTAATACAGAGAAGTCTACATCAGCCACTGACGCCTAACACAGGCACAGGCCATTAGCTTACAAGGCATACTTCGTTTCTTTGATAAGCATTTAGGTAACAACAGCGCTAAGTGCTGGCTAAGCTTCGTAAAATAGAAAACCTTGCGAACGTGCGCTTGTGCCTGAGCGTACCGTGCACCGCAAATGGTCGCGCGCTTCGCATGCTGCCCAGCTGCGGCGGGAGGCGTAATGGCGGATGCCGTAGCAGACGACGCGGCTGTCCTCACCCTCAGCGGAGCGCGCGAGCATCAAGGCACCCTAGTTTTGCCCGCTCTGGCCACCGCTCCCGTGCTCCGTATTATTTTTGGGGCACCTGTACATCTGTTTCTCGGTTACCGTAAGAGGACGGCACATCCTTCACTATTTCCGCGTCAACCCCTCAATAACCCCCTCCCCACATGCCTCTCCTCAGTTCATGATAACTCGTCCAAATTTGTCTTCTGCCCCGTAATATCCCGTCCTCTCACCACCACCTCTTTTGCTGAGCAAACACTCACAACCATACATCACACTTCCCACCTTCAAACCACACGCCCTGCGTAGACGAAGCCACCTATCGGGCGGGCGAACTGTGTGCTCTCGCCTTTATTTGTGAGAGCACCCACCCTCCTGTAGCCTCTGCCACTATACGCACCGCGTTCCCCCCTCAGCTCGATGGTCAGTCACAGCCCTTGCTTCCACCCAGTGTCCCAGGCCTCTCTATATCCTGTTTCCTTCTAAGCAGGAAAATCGGAATTACATTAAGGGACTCATTTCCCCTTGCCCTCAAATGGTTTCTCACCAATCTCGTCTCTGACCACTTCGGGGTGACACCTGACGTGGGCAACCACTTCTATTGAATGCTAACGCTCCAAATTCACCCGGAATGATACCTGGCCCCCCAGGCCATTCCCACCGCCATTGGATCTATTTCAAAACATCCTCATTGGCATTACTTGACCCCTTCCCCCAGCCGGAAAATATGGCCAGTGCTTTATTGATCGTTGCACTCGATGGATAGAACGGATCGCCAGAAAATACGTTCGCTTTCTTCTCCGGTTGGAGATCCCGGTGCGGCACACCTCGTCGCGTTACAGCCCGTCAAGTACGACAGCCGGTACCTCAGCATCTTCAGGTTCCTCAGGCTCACCATGGGGTTCGATTATTTGTGGATTACCACCTACCACCGTTGACCAACGGGATGATCGAGTACTTCCACTGACAGCTCAAAGCAGCCATCAAGTTCCACCGTCACTGAACTTTTCTGGAGATTATCCCGGCCGCTTCTCTCAATCGGCGCGTCACCTTCAAACCGGGAGATTCAGACACGCCCACAGATATCGGTTACAAAGAAGCGCTTCGCATTCCCTACGGAATTTCTCTCCAACCAAATTTCTGACTATACTAACTAGGACCCTACAGACTTTGTCATCTGCTCCGACGCACCATGGCCAAACTACGCCCGTCTCGAGCAGCGCACTGCTACATTCCAATTCCGTTCAATATGCACGCATGCCTTTCTCCGTGACAACACTTTACACGCGCCTCTCCAATCACCTTACATTCTACTATACCAGGTCATTCGTGACGGCGATAATACCTTCACACTGCAACCCAACTGGAAATTCATCGGCGTCTCCATCGACCAAGTGAAGGCGTCGTACATCATCTACCCGGAGACGCCAAACCCCTGCCTGCCTTTCGTATTCCGTTTACAACAACCACCAGCACTTTGGCCTGCTCCGGGCACCAGCTGCTTTGGATACTGGGTGTGTCTCACGAATTTTCTTCAACCCCAAAAGCAGCGCTGCTCTCTGCATGGACAAAATGTTTAAATGATGGCGTCGTTACTTCTGAAACGAAATTAAGAACGCTTACCCACCTGCACGGGTTACCAAATTAGCGTAGCCAGTTGCAGAACGCGGAAAAGATAACCTTGAGCTGTGCAAGTGTTGGAAGCGCGCCCTCCACTACAGGAATACCGATTGCACGCCACGAGAAGACTAGTTGCTGTAGTGCACCTGCAGTGGAAGCAATAAAGACATACTTCTCCACAAACTAATAAGCAGTGCTTATGTGCTGTAGGTTTTTATGGCGAAGCTCTACGTATTTGCCGTCCGGTGGAGGTTAATATAAGTCCACCCATGTACGCGTATAATTCAAAGTAAATGTAACTCGAGTTTTCAGTGATTGCACTGTAGCTAACGATCTGATTTAGGTATCGAGAAAAAACTATACTCGACGTGGCCTGTGCGACAAGTCCCTAATTACGTCTAGATTTATTTTGCTTAGAATAAGTAGTCATTGATTCGTTGAAGTTATAGTTTGAAGAAAAGTACCATTTGCTGTCAATACAGTGCCCCCTACTAATTCATATTTGGGGTGTTTAACTCGCCGATACTACACCCGGGCTATAAAGTACGCCAGAGTAGCGGGCTCAGAAATAAATCGGCCACCTGTTGATTTTAAACCCATGCGCTGAAATGTCGACACGCCGGCGGCTTAGCTTTTCGCTTTCATCTGAAATGCTTTCACCACCGCGGCCAGTAATCGAACGAATGTCCTTCGTTTCAGCCGCACATCGACTAAGCCATGCCTCCGGGCCGGGCGCCTCACGTTCTCCGCAAGTAGTAGGGGTACTACAACCGGCTCTACATATTCTGCTATCAAAGCTATCCCAATAGAAACTTCGCGAGAATTAGCCAAATAACGTGTTTCTTATATTACGTCAAGATTCCCCTACTTCTTAGATATTCTACAGTAAAGTAAGTTGTATGTATTGTGAAATTGCCACCTGCTCTTAACACACGAGATTATACGCGGGGAGTGGATAGTACCGTATTGGCCCGCTAGTAAAAACTATTTTCTTGCCAAGTTTTATTTTGGAAGTTTGCAGTATTGTGAACTGCGAACAGACGTATTTTTATTCATGCGTGAACGCGTCTATTAAGGTAAACATATCACAGCTTTGCTGCTCGCCGTTATTTCTTCGCGAGTGGAAGAAATGATAAATGTTTTATCAACCTATATTTGGGTACAATTCCAAAGCACCAACAATTGTCAGAGCTTACGAATTCAATTTTCTGTTTATCTAAGGCCGCGTGCATTGACATTCGTGTTTGCGCCACGCAGAGGTCTTTTCGTAATGCATCGTTCCGAACGTATTTACAGGCTAATTGGTAAAATAGCTATGCAGGAGATCTGACCTTTAGCAGTGCAGGCGATTGAAAATGTGGTCGGTGAAAGCAATAACGTTCCGAATAGACATTTCCCCCATCCGCTGACGTTGATTTGACATTTTCGGCAAGCCAACGTCAATATAACAAATTTTGTGTTATTGCTTTTGGGCTTATTTAGGAGTGTGAGCGTGGTTTGAATTCCGTGTTCTGTTTTTTTACTTGGGTGTGCTTTTTGGCAGGTATATTTGCGTTTTATACTAATCCGCACTTCCTAAATAATTCGGCGAGGTCATTTAGGCGTACAAAATAAATTAATAAATGATACGTTCATTTACGCATACCAAATAAATTAATAAATGATACAACTCCTTTTGTCACTCCAGCTTTTCTGCCCAACACTTTCTTCCAGTTATCTATATGAAGAGTGTTTTTTAACTGCCTTAGTTGAAAGGCATATTTTCTCACTTCGTTTTTATACTAAATAATTTGTTACTTTTCATCGAACGACGACGACGATGAGCTGTGCTGCCGTGCGGTACATCGGCTCCGTTTCAACTCTCTCAAATTTTTGACAAGCGCGCCATCCAATAGATTAGTTTGCACCGACCCATTCCTCTCGACGAGCGGCATCGAACAAGACCACACGCAGGTCGGTGAGTAGACCTCGCGGTATTCCGGCCTCACCTGTAAACTGATGACATGCTCCTTCGACTAAAGGAAGACGTCTTGGCGCACATTTCTGATCATTCCAGCAGGGCTGTTCTCGCTCTTGATTTAAAAGGAGCATTCGACAATGTGAGCCACGACGCCATCCCCGAGAACCTAAATGGTAGGAACTGTGGAATATATTGTTCCAGTATATCCAGGAATTCCTCACCGATCGCACGGTAAATTGTGGGGATTGGACCACTACGAACGGACCTTCAAACCATTCCTAACAAAGGAATGCCACAAGGAGAGGTGATTTCTCCAACATTATTTAACATAGCTATTTTGGAGCTCCCACAACAACTTAACACCATCCCGGGGAATAAACATGCGCTCTGTGCAGATAGCATCACGATTTGGACTACTGGTGGGTAAGAAGGTGACATGCAGGATGCGCTCCAGCAACCCGCTGACGCAGTCCAGCAGTACGCCAGTGTGCGCGGCCTTCAGTGCTCCCCGGAGACGTCCGAGCTCATCATTCTGAGGCGCAAGCCACGTGGCAAGCCACTAAAACCCACCACAATACAAATAAACCTCCAAGGTAGCGACATTCCTTAGTCCAAACCATCCGCATACTGGGACTTTACATCCAGCAAGACGTAGAGGGACGATAACCATCCAGCGCCTCAACCACACTACCTCGCAAATCATGTGTATGGTGGGTCGAATATCAAACCCGCACCTAGGTATGAAGGAGGATAATGTCATCAAGTTGGTGCAAGCACGGGTTCTCAGCCGCGTGGTGTACTCAACGCCTTACCTCCCGCTGAAACGGAGGGAAATGGACCAACTTGATATAATACTGCGGAAGGCGTACAACAAGCGCTAGGCCTCTCTCCCTCCTCACACCTCCACTAGTAAGCTGAAAGCGCTCGGGGTGCACAAGGTGCGGGAGATATTTAATGCCCACCTTGTCAGCCAACTAGAGCGGCTAAGGCAAACGTCAACCGGCCGCAGGGCGCTGAGGCAACTAGGCTACCAGTAGCGGACGCCAGCCACCCTCGACCGGAAACTGTGCCACAGGACATCCGTACGCTGATCAGGGTGGCTCCGATCCCGCGAAACATGCACCCTGAGCATCACGTACAGCGCAGCAGAGAAAGAGTACAATTCCTACAAAAGAAGTACTCTGACCACCCCCATGTGCGATTCACGGACGCGGTCCACTATGCATCCCATCCAGCCACAGCAGTAAGCGTCATCACGACTCAGGCGATGTCGCTTGCAGTGAGACCGGACGAACCAAAAACATCGTTTAAGCCGAAGAAACGGCCATCGCACTGGCAATGACGTCTCCAACTTCGAATAAACCGCTTCACGTAATTACGGATTGCAAACAGGCACGCAGAAACTACGGGAGCGGTCGCATCTCAACATTCTCCCTCCGATTACAAAAAAGAACAAGTATACCATGAACCCTACCATACTGATATGGACGCCAGTTCACGCAGGGATCGATGGAAACAGCGAGCACACGCTACTGCTCGAGCATGACCACTCCTAGCACCGCACCAGTCGCTCCGTGACCCAGAGCCTGTCTAGAAGCAGTACCGTGCACGTCTGCAACAACACCGCCTTGCCAGATGTGCCTACCTACCACCGCACCAGAAACATACCCGAGAAGAGGCTGTAGCCTGGCGAAAACTTCAGACAAATAAATACTTCACCTTAGCTTCCTGCACAACTTACACCCGACAATATATCCACCAACATGCCCACACTGCACCGAACATGAACACTGTACCACACCACGTGGGCTTCCCAGAACACACCAGCAGCCTCCATTATTCGCACCCCCACCCTCGAGCAGTGGGAGGCCGTGCTGTGCAGAGCGGACCCTGAGGACCAGCTACCGTTGGTGGACCGGGCATGCAGGACCGCAGCCGCTGCAGGGGCCCTGGACTGAGGGCTTCTCCCGCTTTCAAGCGCAAATCTCTTGAATAAAAGTTTTACCACCACCACCGTTACTTTTCATTGTACTGCTATAGTTCTTAGTAATGTAGGTCCGAGTTTGGGGGCTTAATTCCCACTTTCTGGTTGTAAAGTCCAGTGCATTGAGTTGGCTGGTGTGCCTTTTCGATATGAAGTTCTACGAGCTCCTGGTTCTAGAAGCAAGGTTAGTGGAAACAGGTGTTATTCGCTTTTACTCCAATTTCAAGCGTTGCTTTAGGGAGAGAAGAAAAATAGAGGAAAACCACTCTCTAGTTTCAACCTCTGAAAACTAAACTCATCAGCATTCCTCTCCATCTTTCTCTTGGAAAGTTTACATAGTCGCACACAAATAAAGGCGGGAATTATCACTAAAACGCAATCCGCACGTTGAATTGAATTGAATTGAATTTTTATGTCTCACAAGTTTACGTGTATTGTGCGCCAGCTGTTGTAAGGAGAAGTGGGAAAAAATCTTTACGGCGGCTTGGCCCGGCCCTATCCGGCACCATAAAAAAGAAAAATAACAAAGGCAGCATTGGACAAATATACACAGTTATCACAGTTTACTGGGCATATCCAACAACACATATCAATAGAATAACTTCAGTCGCACCAGTGCCAATAAAAAAGACTGCAAATATTCATGCAAATAAAATAATTTGCCAAAAGCAGTTTGTCATTAAGGGTAACAAAGTGGATCCCCACAGAAGGAAAGCATGGCAGGGGGTGGCAGACATTTTGATGAGAAGAGGAGATCAAAAAGTTTGCGGGGCTAAATTGTTTGCAGTCAGCACAGGATCGGGATAATCGGAAAATAACGGGAAATGGCTTTGCACTGGCGTTGAGAAGCTGGTGGCGATGATGTTGATGATGCAGAAAGCAACTTTAAATACAGTACAATATATAGCGGTCCTACACTGACAAGAAATATAAGACATGGCGAAAAATAGTTAAGCATACTTGATGATGGTTGCATTTTAATGGCGCAAGGCCAGCTGGGGCAAAGAGCGCCAAAAACAGATGGTTAGCTACAACAGCCCTTAGCGAAAAGTAATATGTTTGAAATACGTACGAGTATGCTTGAAGTGCACTTCAAATATGATTTGTATTAGTAAATGTATTTTAAGTGCATTAAAAATTGCATTTTCTCAATTTTTAGTAAATATTGAAAATACATTATTAAAAATACGGGAAAAATACAGTGCTTTTAAGTACCCTCCCAATAGATTAAAAATGCACTGAACCTCACGAATGTGCGCTTAAGGCATTCAGAGTATATTGAAAATGTATTTCTTCCCGCCAAACGATCATGGTGTAAATGCACTTACCTAACTACATTTAGAGCAGCACTCTGAGTATACTTTAAAAGTGTGCTGAAGCATGGAAATATACTCCGAATATATTCCAAATACATTTCAAATCTCTTTTACGTTTGTCGAACGAACATGGTAGAAATACACTCTCAATGCATGAAAAATACTTATAGAAAATACATTTTAAATGTATTCATAAAGCTTTACGAAATACATTTCGAGTACACTACAGGCGCTGCTTCAGTTGCTGAATTGTAAGATTCACGTAAAGCATTTCTGAAGTGCCGGATAAAATACATCTCAAATGAATAAACGCACTGAGAATTTCTCCTCGGTCTTTGCGTTTAATAAAAGAAACTGAGGGAGATACTTTCACTTACTGCGCTGTCTAAAGCAGACATAACTCTGCGTATTAGAGAGAGACTCGGCGTACCAATATGTAAGCGGCGGTGTTCCAACGCAATCGGCAACGAAAAAACATGGAATTCAACGAGTATATATATGTACGAAAACACTTGCACTTTGCCAGCGTTGTTACGACGGTATCGCTGTGGAGGCTTTGAAAATTTTATTTTTCTGAAAAATATTCGCCTCAGATGGACAACCCTGGCTATGCTTGCGAGGGCGAGCAGCTCGGCGCCTCTCACTGCCGCTCACTATTTCCTCGTCTGTGCCCGGCACCTGCGGCGCGAGTTGAGCGGCGTACCCCTCCTTCACGTTGTGTCTGCCTTGGCTGCGTTTCTTTTGCCTGTCCTGTTTCGGACTCCTCAACGCGCAGTCGTCGGGTGAGGCAGTCTCTGCTTGGACGGCGCGTTGCAGCGGCGTTGGCCGTCTAGCCAAGGTAAGCACGATATACCGGCTATTTGCGCGTACGGTGTCGCACTACAATCAATGGACGTATGTTGGCCTTGCAATCGAAGAGTGCTAATGCCCTTTATGAAATCCGCACGTGGTTGTTAAGCTTACCTCCACCTGCGAGCAAGATTTCCTACCGTAACTACGCCGTGCAAGGGAATGTACTCACAGATCAAGGACAGCAAGAAGACGTAAAAAAGATGGATTTTAGTGCTTCCCTTTTTGCGCCTAATTTTTAGCTCGGGCCCTGCTGAGTGGACGGGGCACTGTTGCTACGAGTTTCCTTGTAGATCGAGTACTCATTGAGGACTAACACTTGCATTAAACACATAACAGCCAGGAACGTTTTTAGCACAGCCTGTTCACAGAAAGTCCGCCATCCATGTTTACGCGCTTGAGAAATTTGCGAAGTGTATCCAGGGGGCAGCTTTCTTTTGTTTTCTGTTCGCAGCAGCCGCTCACAGCTGCACATGTTCACCGCAGCCGCCGTACGGCAAAGGAACCCAGTTTGTGGCATACATGTATCCGACTAATGCGCGTGGCCGGGCTATACGGCGAGAATCCGAGCAGCCTTCGCGATTTTTGTCTGTCGCATGTCGCCATTCTGTCAGCTAAAGCCATGAAAGAGTTTATGCCGTCTGTTTCGAAGTGACCAAAAGTGGTAAAAGCGGCCCACGTAATCTTTGGTGCTTGTAGCAGTAGCGAAGGTGCTTCATGCCAAATTATTTGTCCATCTAAGACAAACTGTTGAGAGTAGCCGCTAAGTTACAATCAGTTTCCTACCGCCACCCAAAACCAAGAACCAGCAAAGGAAGGAAGGAGAAGGAACGCGGGTGGGGAGGGGGACTTCCAGGAAGGCAACCCGTTCCCCGCGCGAGACCCCTCGGTTCCTGGAACGGGTCCCCCGGGCGGGTTCGTCTCTTTTTGTTCCTTGAAATGCTCCCCCAAAACTTCCCGAAACTTCAGGACGTTGGCGGCTTCCTCTTTTGTGTTTCCTTGCAACTTTTTCCCTCCTTGCTGTATTCATTTCGTAGCGCATTCACGAACACGTGTGCGCGCTCCGAGAGGCCCTTCGGCCGCTCGTGGTCGCGTGACAGACACGAGGAACCCGACGCGCTAACGCTGGACCACGCCACCGGATAATTTCAGAAATGTGCCCAAAGGCACCGAAAACAGCATGGGCAGCTTGGCGGGTGTGTGTGTTTAGAAGCCGCAATTTCCCATTTGCGTCTAAAGGGTGTACTTAAACGAGTTTTTTTAGGTGTCACGAGTATTTCTGAAGCAACTATTTTTACTTGATGGTCCCTGAAGCTAACAGGTATTTATCGTTTTTTTTTGTATTGTAAAGACGCGAGCATTCACAATTATTTTCCGCGTTGCTCCCTAATTAAATGATGACGTTGTCTGTGTACAGCAAAAAGTATAAAATTAGCTGCCGGTTATGTGCGGCGGAGAGCAAAAAAATTACATGTGTGTGCAAGCACAAATACACGTTTTCTGGCGTTGCTTGTTTTAATCACTTCCGTTAGGTGCCTACGATATAAGAGCTTGTTATTTAAAAGACAGCGTGAAATTTTTCTTGTTTTTCGAAATAACCTTACTTTGCCGTTCCTTTGAAAGCATTGTTGAGTGCACACGCCAATCTAACGACATTTATGTAAGCTTTCTACTGCAATTCTGCCCATGCATTTTTAAATTGTTTCGCTGCGCACTATTTTTTTAGAACGTCATCTCCGAAGAAGGTGACGCCTAAATATGGAACACGTAACAATAATTGTAGTTAATAAGATTACTGCCTATCTTATTTTATTAGCGTCCTGTGAGGTCACAGACAGTTTTGTCCAAGTTAGTTGGAAAACTAGAATTGCCACCGTTTCAAGTTAATTCAAGCGCCTAAGAAAGAGAAGTAGCATAACTCGAAGAACTTCGTTGCATGTTTGGTAACGTTGTTATCTTAGCTCTGTCTTTTTTTTCCCTAATTTTCGTTAATTTTTATCCCTAGACAATTTCCAAACATACACCTCCGGCCCCCCCTCCCCCGCAACTATTCTTTCTTAAAAATGGTATTGAAGATCCGATGCCGCATTGCAATATAAACTACGCTTACCATTAAATAAATTGTCTTACGTCCTTCAACGGGGCATTGTTTTCACGGCAGGTTCTTTTTTTTTTCTCTGAAGGGGAAACTAAAAAATCCTTGCTCGCGAAGGACGTTGGCACGGCTAGAGAAAAGGCCTGATTGATTTGACATTTATTTGCCTCTAAAAAAGGGGTTCACTAATATTTTCCCATTTCCTTTTCACTGCAGGTGCTGGTGAAATTTCCCGCGTGGAGAATCCGAAGTACGAGGACTCTGATGCACAACGCTTCATCTGCGCTGGCTATCGAGGTGGCTGAAATGCTTTCATTCCTGCTGCTTAGTAATGGCAAAATTGGCCACTCGACTGAGGTGCACAATAAACAACTTTCAAACTGCCAATTTGTGCGCATACATACTGTACTTTTGAGTCATTTGCTGGCCCGCATTCCGAGCATGGCCTGTTTACATTTTCACAATGGGGCATATTTTTAGCCTAGTGCCTATGAAACATTTTGAAAACACAATATGACAGTTTCTAGTTGTACGTTAACAATTCCACCTAAGACACATTGCCATGGTATCTCTCAATGTTTTTAGGTTTTATTTAGTATACACTAGTAAGACATTTTGAGTATATTTGAAGCAGTATTTTCTGTGCATTTAAAATGCATTACTAATACATTTTGCACGTATTTAAAATAACATTTTCTGAGCATTTTTAATGCATTTAAAATGCATTAAATATATATTTTTCATGCACTGCTTAAGTATTTCTGAGGTACATTTTAAATACATTGTAAATTTATTTAAAATGCAGTTGGAATGCGGACAAAATAATGCACAATAAATACAAAGTTAATATATGTATTAAATGCATTCAAAATACATTAAAAATACGGCATCTTTTCGCTAAGGGAGATTAAATGTGTACACTAAAATTGAATAGCAACACAGGTAAAAACAAAGACAATGGAGATGGCTGGTGTAGAGGGCCAGGTTGTGATTATGCATGATATGATATGAGTTTCAGAAATTTAACTTCTGATAGATACTTAAAAACACGTTTGACAGTAAACATTGGTTCATCGCCTAAGAAGTACGAGGGGTGGAGTGGGATTTGTTGTCTGTAGATTTCTGAAAAGTGTTTGCGTCGTGTGGTGTGGAGTGCCTTGCATGTGATTAGTATATGAACTACGGATGGGCCCTCTCCACACCTGGTGTACACGGGTCTCTGAGACCCAGTGAGCAAGTGTGAATGTGTTACATGAGTGTGGCCTATCCGTAGCCTGGCTAAGGCTACTTCCGTGTGGCTGTCTTGTTTATCTGTTATGTATCTACCTAGGTGTGGCTTTATAGTGTAGACCTTGTTGTCTGTTTGTGTGTCACATGTTTCCTGCCAAGATTTGCGCAAGGCTGTCCGTACCAGTGGCTTCAGGTCGAGGTAGGGAACACACGGTACATCTGTGCTACTGCGGAGAGCAGCCACAGTGGCACCCTGGTCAGCCAATTCGTTCCCCCGAATGCCACTGTGACCTGGAACCCAGCAAACAATTGTTTTTAGTTTTCCGTGATCAGCAAATGTTAGAGCTTTAATTAGATGCTGGAGCACAATGCTTTTCGTAGGTCTGAAGCAATGCAAGGCTGTTACCACACTTAGAGAGTCTGTAAAGATAATGGAGTGTTCTGTTCTGGTTTGTGTAATGTGTTGTACTGCTAATAAGATACCATGCGCTTCTGCCGTAAAAATGGTGCTATTTCTGTGTAATGTCTTCGTACTGATAAAGTTGGGGCCATATGCAACACATGCGACGGCCGAAGAAGACTTTGAAGCATCGGTGTAGAAGGCGGTGTGCGGGTATTTGTGTTGTAACTGTAGGAAGTGTTGTAGTATAAGTTCTCTGGGCGCATTTCGTTTGTCGATGTGTTTAAAAGAAATATCACACGAAATTGCTGACCTCTCCCAAGGCGAAACGAGGTCAGCAATGGAAGACTTTATGCTCTCCTCAAATGAAATCCCTAGTTCCTCAGCGAGGGCTCTCACTCGTAGAGAGAAAGGAACGGGTATCGACGGTAATGCTGCAAACAACGAATCGGATGAAATGTTGTTTATGATAAAGCTACATGGGTGATTTTTTACAGAAGTCGCCTTAATAGCATCCAGCAAGGAAGTGTAAGAACGCTGGTGTTCAAGGCTCCACCTATCACACTCTGCATACAGGCTTTCAATGGGACTCGTCCGGAACGCTCCAGATGCAAGACGGACACGCAAGTGGAGGACGTGGTCCAACATTTTCAGAGCAGTTTTACAGGCGGACCCATAGACGACACTCCCGTAGTCCAACCGTGAGCCAATAAGGCTGGTAAAAACGCGGAGGAGTATTTGTTTGTCCGCTCCGTAGGGGCAATGCGAGAGGACCTTGAGGATATTCATGGTTTTCAGGCATTTCTGTTTCAGGTGTTTTATATGCGGAATGAATGTCAGTTTTTCATCAAGTACCACGCCTAAAAATTTGTGTTTCTTTTTGAGAGGGATTGAGACACCTTTAAGCTTAAAATCAGGATCAGCATGAATCCCACGCCTCGTTGAAAATAGAAGAGAAGTACACTTTTCTGGATTAAGCTTAAATCCATTCCTGTCTGCCCAGTCAGCGACTTTGTTGACCCCAAGCTGGACTTGCCTCTCGCAAACCGACAGATTACGGAATTTGAAGGAGATTTGAACATCATCTACATAGAGAGAGTAAGAAATGGTTGGTGGCAAGCCTTTCCCAAGAGAGTTCATTTTTATAATAAACAGCGTGCAGCTCAAAACACCCCCTTGAGGAACACCGTTTTCCTGAACGTGAGCTCGAGAATATGTATTGCCCACTCACACACGAAAAGTTCTTTCTGACATGTAACCTGCAAGCGTATTTAACATGTTGCCTGACAAACCAAAAGACTTAAGGTCGCTAAGAATTCCATAGCGCCATGCAGCATCATACGCTTTTTCAATATCGAAAAATACTTTCATACAATACTGTTTATGAATAAATGCATCTTTGATGTAGGATTCTAAGGCAACGAGTTGATCATTTGTAGATCGACCTGCCCTGAAGCCTGCCTGGCAGCTCTCGAGAAGTCCGTTGTACTCCAAAAAAGTACACAAGCCTTCTGTTAATCATCTTCTCGAGGAGCTTACACAGGCAGCTTGTCAGGGCGATAGGGCGATAACTGGCGGGGGAGGATGGGTCCTTTCCCTCCTTCAGAAAAGCAATAACTATAGCCTCCCTCAAGACCTCGGGATGTGCCCCGAGAGCCATATTTTGTTGTAAAGGTGAAGGAGTGTTACAAGAGTGTCTGTGTGCAGGTGTTGTATCATTGTATATGTTATGCTGTCTGGGCCCGGAGCTGAAGGCTTACAGCCGCTCAGAGCAGCCCTTAGTTGATGAAGCGAGAACTCGGAGTTACATGAAGTGGCTGATCTGGTGTTATCACATAATGGCTTCTTTTCAGTGGCCGTTTTATGTTCCAGGAAAGTGTTTGTGTAATGTGCGGAACAGGACACGTGTTGGAAATGTTGTGCGAGTGTGTTAGCCTGGTCTTCGAGCGTGTCTCCTGTTGGGCTAACCAGGGGCAGGCTGTGTGTCTGTTGTGCTTTAAGTTTCCGTATTCTTGTCCAGACTTTGTGGGTGTCAGTGTACGAGTTTATGGATGTGAGGAAGGAACGCCAACTCTCCCTCTTTGCCTCACGGCGCAAGCGCTTCCCCCGGGCCTTCGCTCGTTTGAAAGATCGACGAATGAAAGTAGAGTATCGACGGATACCCCACGCCTTGTTCTGGGCCTCTCGTGCATGCCTACAGTCCTGGTTCCACCAGGGCCTCCTTTGGTTGCGTGGGGCACTGGAGACCTGGGGAATGGACTTTTCAGCGGCGTCAAGAATGTGCGCCGTGACCAGTTGGGTTGATTCCTCTATGTGTAGGTGTGTTATGGATGTGTGGTGTAGTTTAGATGTTTCTGTGAACGTGTTCCAATTAGCTCTCACTTCATTGAACTTTTTGTGGGAAGGGGAACTGTTTCGGCCTATATATGACAGGGAGGTAGGGAAGTGGTCACTACCGTACGGGTCGGTGTCCACCTCCCATAACTGCTGAGCCTAGGTGTGAATAAGTGTTGTGTGCTATGTTATGGTATGTAGGCTGTTTCTTGTTAAATAGGCATGCTCCTGATGATGTTAGGAACCTTTCAATGAGACGCCCCAGCGCATCTGTTCGAGAAGAGCCCCAGAGTGAGTTGTGTGCATTCAGGTCACCTAATAGTATATAAGGTTCAGGTAACTGATCTACCAGATTTTCGAAATCAGAACTTGTTACCCGATGATCAGGAGGGTTGTATATGGAGCATATTGTTACTAGCCTGTGAAAGATTATCGTTCGGATGGCAACAGCCTCGAGGTTAGTGCTCAGAATGACCGGATGACATGCTAAGGATTTTTGTGCGATTATAGCCACACCACCAGAAGAGGTTGGGCACCCATCTCTGTCCTTTCTGAAAACCAGATAATTGTTGAGGAAGTTGGCATGTTTTCTGTTTAAATGTGTTTCTTGTATGCACATGAGACTTGTTTGGTTAGCATGCAGTAATTCGTATACTTCATCAAGATTTTTAAGAAGGCCTCTAGAGTTCCATTGGATGATATTTGGTCTTCCCATTATAGCCATTTAAGAGCAACTGGTGTTGTGTATGAGTGTGTATTCATGTGTTATCTCTCGGGGCTTGTACTCTTGGGAGGGGCTTTTTGGGTCTTTCTGTTGGCTTGGACGTCGAAGGCCGTTTTTTGCACTGCGATGCAGGCAGATACGGCCCGACGTCCATCTCATCTCCAGATGTCCTGGGTGTGCCCGACAGACTGGGCTCCCTGGACCTGGATGTAGCACCCTTTAGGACGTTTTTCTCTTCAACCACCACTGCCGAGGGCGTAGTGGGCGCCACGGGCAGGACAGGTGGTGAGGCGAGATTTGGAGAGGGTGTGGTTTTCTCTGTGTCCATTTCCACAGGGCTCTCGGGTGTCCTCAAGACCTGTGAGGGCGGAACAGGAGTGACTACGCTCCCATCAGCATGAGTGGCCACCTCAACCACTGCCGGTCCAGCAAGTGGCGTGGTGACCGGGGCGGCTGCCACAGGCAGCCTCGTGGGGGGCGGAGGCGTGAGCAAGTCAGCTGAGCTGTATTGCGTCGCCGCCGAAACCAGGCGCCGCTCCGCCCCCCGGCGAGCAGCGTCGGGTATCTTCCGGAGTTGAAGAGTGCAAACCTCTTCCGGGCCTCCGGAAAGCTGATGTTTTCATTGACCTTTAATGCGATGATTTGTTTTTCTTGTTTGAATGTTTCACACAATCGTGAATATGCTGCGTGAGGTCCATGGCAGTTAGGGCAGGTAAAGTTGCTTGCGTCGCAGTTGTCGGTGAGATGGTCCGGTTGACCACACTTTGCACATTTTGGTCTCCCCCGGCAAGAGTTCGTACCGTGCCCATACCGCTGGCATTTGTAGCAGCGGCGTGGGGTTGGCACATACGGGCGCGTGGGACATCGCAAGTAACCTGCGGTCACGAATTCTAGTAGTGGGGTTCTGTCAAAGGTCAAAATTACGTGCTTGTTTTAATCCCTTTGCTATCTCGTCGTATTGTGATGCGCCGGACTGCTGTGACCCCTTGGTCACGCAGTCTTTCAAGGATGTCGGTTTCGGTTTCGTTGATTAGATCGAGTTCGGAGATGACGCCTTGAGAAAAGTTTAAGGTTCTGTGAGGTGTGATCGTAATTTCTAGACCATCGATGTTAGTTTGTTGAAGGAGCTTATTGGCCTGCTCTTTGTGGCTGACTTCAATGAGCACATCACCAGAAGTAAGTTTTTTCGCCTTGTAGTTTTTTCCAGCAACACTTTCAAGAAACTTTGCAACAAGGAAGACTGATTTTCCACTTAGAAGGGTTTCTTTTTCAAGAGATTGCATAATGAGGAAGCGAGGAAAGATGCCATTGCTTCGGAGGTCAATGTTCAGAAGAGGTTTGGAAGTTACTTCGGTGCGGGCCCTTTTGAGGACCCGATCATTTGGTTTGGGGGGTTGAGATAATACCATAAGCTATAGTATAAAAGCAGGGGACGGGGGTAGTTTCTTCGCTCGGGTTACCCTGATACCGAGAGAGGTCCCGGAGCTCCCTGCCTGGTAAACAGACAGGGAGCCCATCCGCCGGAGCTTGACCTGGGCTCCGACGGCCACCGTTTGAGGCTTCTACCCTTCACCTTTAAACACATCACCGCGGTAGGTTACAGTTTATGTTGGGGGCTCGGGGTCCGCGGTGTCGCCAGCACCGTCACCATGAATACTCAAGGTGCCCCGTGCGGGGAGTTAAACATACTTCTCAAGCAATTCCTAGAAATACGTTTTACGCTTTCTTGTGTAATCTTTAAAGAGTTAAGGGTATAGGAAAAACTGTAGTGAAGCATTTTTACGCCATCGTCAGTAGGTGGCGTGCGACAAATCCCACGTCAGCAGATCTGGTTATTTTTTAAGACTTTTGTTAACATAGCTCTGGGTGTTATGTTTGTTCTAATGTTTCTAACCTCCGATTTAGGTTATAACAGAGGTCCATATCAGTAGAGAGATGGAAGCGTATAATGTTATTTTCTTTGAACAATTCAGAACTGTAAGCAGCATAGCCCTGCTCTGCAACTGCTTGTAGAGCCTGTTTTCGGAGGGTTACGAAGCAGTGCAAAAACGTTTTGGTACTGAAGCCTCACATCATGTGACAATAAACGAAATCGAAGGTAAAGAGATTTCATCCCTTATTGGTAACAGGTTCTGGCCTCTTCTTGTGCACCAACAATCCTACTCAACTTTGCTGGCACGCCTTCGGAGTGGAAGTCCCATTGCAAGTGCTCATAAAAATGACGACCAAGGGTTTTAGCGGTATGTGTAATTGTATCTTAGTGTTATTTCCTACAAGTCTTTTATACAAAGGCCCAATCCTACTTTCCGAGCGAAATATACGATCCTTTACTTTTGAACAGTTAGCAACCAAATATTTTTAGGAGCCATTTAAAGGGGCCATGCAGACAATACATAAGTTTGGTTCGTTAGAAAGATTGCCTCATCAGAATCACAGTGACACCCCTTCTAACGCCAACTTCATGGAAATAAGCTATGAAATTAGGAAAAAAAGGAAGGACCATGCCCCCCAGTAGCTCATTTCCCGAAACAGTACCTGTAATGTCATATGTGCCAGCTCTGCGGTCGGGTGACGCCGGCAAAAGCAAACGCATATTGGACCGGGCTTCCAAGCTTGCCGAACGCGTAATTGTACTGCATATTATTTTACAGCAGTAAGAAGCTTGGGGTAACCAATGAAACTTACAAAAATAATTGGCTTCAATCCATGCGGTTAATGGAAAGCAAAGCTGTGAATGACCCCCAAATTCCAATATTCCACATGCGCCGTCAGTTCAATTGACATCGTGGCTCTTGAGAGGGTGAATCTGCAGATTCTGCCATCCGTTACCTGGGTTTCGCAAAGCGTCGTCCCGAACGCAGCAGCGTAGGCTACGGCCGGGTTCGAGCGGCGGATGCTGCCACTGTACCCTGGCCGGGCGTCGGAAGAAAGAAAACGGACAGGAGCGTGTTTAGACGGTAAGGCAGCGGAAGCTAGCCATCCTTTGTACTAGCGCAGGGGCTACACCACCGCGCGACACGAGCGCAAGCCGCGAAACAATTCGACATGTGAGGGTAGTGATTCCCATTTTTACCGATCTAAACTAGTTAGCAAATTTGAGAACTGGGAGAAAGCTGAGGGAACTTTTATAATCGCTATTCAACAGAAGAAGTTGATATTTTCGCCTTTTGTAATGTCTCTTAGAACACAACCGAAGTGGTATTCACCAGTGTAGACAGCTGATTCACATTTGTCGCAAGCAGTGCGCAAAAGGCTGCGTTTCTCTAGAAGCCAGATGTCTGTATGTGGTGTCTACATTTCAAATGCAGAGCACAGTATGGTCCGCCTTGTCGTCGTAGCTCGCTGTAACGGTCGATGTCAAACTGCTGCTGGAAGCAGGCGGTGCCGCGAGATCAGGTGCCCAAGAAGAGCCCGGCGTTCCGTCGTAGGGCGTTGCGGAGAGGCCTCCGAAACCAAGCGGTTTAAACAGTCATAACCATTCGAAACTCGTGAAACGCTGGCGCTTTGCATCTACATTTTACGCCTGCATCTACATATGACGCCAAATACACTGAAACCCCGTTAATACGACTTTCAAGGGACCGTGAGAAAGCGTCGCATGACCGGGGGGTAGTACGACCGTGGTGCGGGTAGGTGGCGGCGTAGTAGATGGCCTTACGAGGTACGTGGGCTAGGAAAGTATATAAACTATTACATTTAGCACGTTGTCGCATGAGTACCGAACCTTTAGCTAAAATCCCGAATAAAAAAAGCAACGCCTATGTAGTGCCACCCTTCCCTCCATGGAACCCAGCTAGCCCGCCAGCCAAGCGCCACCCGCTCCGCGACAACCGTGCCGTCCGGCGCAATTTATAGCCCGCCAGTGCCGCCCGTGGCGCCAGCCCCACGCCTTGACCGCACAAGATAAGATCAACGCGGTCGAGAAAATTGAGAGAGGAAAAGGCGAGTGTGAAACCACCAAGGCCAAGCGACCACGGTGGAGATGAACAAAAAACGGCTTTGCCGTACATGGTGATACACTCTTTGAACGGCCCCGTGCCATCGCTCTTGGGTCGTAGTGCTTAACACATTGCTGTTTTCATTTCGCACAACACCCAGCCGCGCGAAATATAGAAGATGGTTCAAACTTCGGCAGCAAACCGTGTAGCGTCGAATATGATAGCGCGGTCTTGATACAGTGACTTCCTGCGCGGCCAGCGAGTGACCCAAAATGGCGTTGCCAGTGGGTACGTGTCTCCACCCTTGCGGCGCACGCTTGTAAATCGATGCACTCTAGCAAATTAAAGAGCGGAGTGAAAATGGTGCTTTGAAACACACTGACAAGCAGATAGCAGAGATATAGGGAGAAAGAGTGTCGTGAACGGAAGAAACTCTGATCGAGCGGGTGGGGAAAGCAGCTGTTCGGTCATCTCCATGGGGTTGCATCGTATGTTTTCAACTTCGTCGGCGGCTCGACGGGAGCTTCGAAATCATGGTCCGCGTGCCGCTTGAACTTCGACTTCTCGCGGTTCTTGCGTTGGTGTACTGCTGCCGTGGAGACATCGCAGGTTAATTCCCGCTCACGAGTACCCGCCTGCTTTCTGGCGTCTCTTCAGTAAGTGGTCTGGCCCGGCGGCGGACCTTTGCACATGAAGCAGCGTCAAACGGGGGTTAGGCATAATGATGATTGGGACGAGGCGGCGAAGCCATGTAAAAAATGGGAAAAGCGCCGGTTTATCCGCACCAGCGCCCGTCGTATGGAGCGGACCGGGTACACCCTAGCGTCATATCATCGGTTTTTTTATGCATCGCTTCTATGGGTAGTTTGCCGGTACCGCGGTGACCCGTCGTAAGAAGCGGGTCGTCGTAAGTCCGGGGGACGTAGCAGTGGGGTTACACTTTATATATAATTAAAAGGCAGTACCCACGTTCATTTAGTGCGCGACGTTTGGGTTTCTTTTTGCGATAGTAGGCGATAAACTGTAATTGCAGGGCCGGCACGTGCGGGACGAAGAGCAAGCACAGAAAGAACAGGACTACCGCTGGCGATGTTTCAGGCAGGGTGCGCGAGCACTACGGAAGCGGTAAATTAATTGCTTTGTGTGGTAGCAGTGAGCTCATAACGGTGCTACAGCCCATTATAGCGAATCACTTTCCCGGCACTTCCGTCAGCTTTCGCGTTCAGTGGAATGGCTTTAATGTTTTGTTTTTCCGCTCTGCAAAGCAATCGTTGAGTTACCTTTGCCGTGCGACCACTTAATTCCACCGGGTCGGGGTTACCCAGCAGGTTCAGTCGAACCAGTAATCAAGTCTTGTGAAGGAAGCGCCCAATGAACGCGAAGCTGCGATAAAAAAGGCCCCCAAAAACCGTCGCTAAAGCAGACGACAACGCCGACGGAATGGGACCCGACGTCACACCGGCCCAGGAAAGAGGGCCCCCTCCCTTCGGGAGTGCTGGGTAACAGCGCCGATATGCCGCACCATCTAATTTGTGCTCCATGAGTGAGGGACAATAAAAGCCCGTCGCAGAGAGCGAATTCGGCGCTCCTCCGTATCTTACTTAGTGGTCGTCTAGAGAAAGCGCACTCCTACTCCTCAGCCGCTGAATCAAAACCAGCGTCTGTCTCCCCGACTACACGTGTCTTTGGGTAACTTAGCCAATAAGACGACGGGCTCTCGCTTCGCTTTTCTTCGGGGCCAGGTTCGAACCCTGGCTGTGCCAGTAGTTCTATTTACCCTGGTGGCTAGTTTCGTGTGGTGAAAATTCATAGGTCGGCAAAACATAAAGAACTCACTCAAACTCAAACTCAATCACTATTTTTTTCATTCACGCTGTACTCAAACTCAGACTCAAAAAGCTCGTCTTTTCGCAAAATCACGCGTACTCACTCATCAAATACTCATTTGCAGTCATACTCATTTGTACTCAAACTCATTTGTCCTCAAGAGTATTCGTACTCAATCTGTACTCATGAGTACTCACTCTGTACTCTTGAGTACGCAATGTTCTGTACTCATGAGTACTACTCATTCTGCACTCAAGAGCACTCAATCTGTACTCATGAGTACTCCATTTGTACTACTCACGAATAATCAACTTATCTGCACTGTTAGCTAGGTCGTATCTCGAATGGAAGAATAAACAGAAAAAAATAAAATTTTAATTGATTAGAAAAACACAGGTTACATATATATCAGTACAGAGGGAGAAAACGTCAGGACATCAGGATATCCGGACAGAGGAAGAAAAAAAGGAAAACGACAGTGGAAGAAAACACTGTCGTAGGGCGTCTTACTGCGCGAAGTCGCGTACATTGGAGAGAGCGAAACGGAACCTAAGCACTCGCGTTGCGTCTGGCGTCTCCTCTTGTTCTCAGGAATAAAAGAACGAAGTCTGGACCGGGTCGGGCTCAGGGGAGCTTTAGGCTTGTCGGTGCGGCCGTGGCCGTGTCTTCGGTGGCAGCTTTTATCGTCCGTTTTCGTATCTAGGCGCGCTGATACTCTCGTAATCGTGCTCCGAATACGAATTGTGCCTGCCCCCATGCACAATGAAGCGTTCGAGTAGATTCACGTCGGTTCGTATCCAGATCACTGTCCGCTTATTTACAGATGGTCGATGTTGGCGTTTGTTTTTTGTTGTTCCGGAGAGTAAAATCTTCGTTAAGAGGATGTTCGTCTTGTTGAGTTTTGGTGAATTTCAAATCTGCTTGATTTTATTGTGTGTGTGCCATGGTTTTCACTTCGTCAGACCTGAACTTGACAGTGTTTACGTAGTTGCGTTTGCGGCACCGCCTTCGTCGGCGAATGTGTTCGTGTAGCTCGTCGCGTGCTTGATGCACGTGGGGGCATAGACGTCCGGTTTGTCAGGTGGCGAGCTGCGCTGTGTAGGGATGGCATAGTTCGGCGGGTTGAGGACGTTGCTTGATTTGACGTGTGCGTTCCGTATGGTGCGGGAGCCGTTTGGCTTTTCGTTTAGTGGGCGGTAGCGTGGCGTGTTTGTACGGTGGCATGACTGATCAGTGAAAGTCGTTGCGGCTCCGTGCTCGCAGTCGCCGTGGTTGTTTCGCAAGTGAAACCGTTGAGGTGGGGAAGCGGGCGTAGTTCGTACCGTCCGTTCGGCCCCACATTCCTATGCGTCCTAAGCGTGACTTCATCGTGAGGGCTTTGGATGCCTTCGTCTGGATCGGGTTCATTCCTTGCCGTTCTTGCCGTGTCTATGTCGTCGCTCAAGCCCTCGTCTTTTGCCCGTTGTTTCGAGAATGCTATAATCGCTTTAGGTCTCACACAAGCAGGCTCCGTTCATCCCGAGTCCGCTTGCTCGCGGTTGCGTCCTCTTGTACAAAATGGTGTTTGTTGTGTGAGTCTCGGTCGCGCGGGTGCCGGGGATGTTGTTCTTTCTGGCTCGGACATGCCGCATGCGCTGGCCGTGTCGTTGCTCGTTGACGGACCTACCTCCACGAGTGTTATGTCGTTCGTCCGCTAGTCATCGGGCTGGAGCAGCGGGTGTCGGAGAGCTCGTACGTTCCGGTAGGGTTGAACCGCGTGCGCTGGGTCTCTTGTTGCTTGTGGCCAGGTGATTTCTGCGGTTGTAACATTCGCTGGCCAAGTCCGGATAACAGCAGTGGGAGCGGAGGATGTCGCGAATAGCAGTTTCCTCCGTGTGTGCTGGCTTGGTGGCGTTCCGTGCGCTCTGCATTTCGTTCGCCGTGGTGAGCTCCACTGGTTCAAGTTGGATGTCGTTTGTCGCCTCTGGTGCGTGTCGTGCGCTGTGCGTCTGGTTTTATCTAGGAAACTCCCCATAATTGGTGTGAGGTCGTTCGCCACGTATGGTGCATTTCGGCCGCCATGCGTCTTGCTCGCTTGTCGTGGCCATATACACCAATCCTGATGTGATGTCGTTGGTTGCGTGGACCTGCGCCAGGACAGGACGTGCGAAAAATGTACGTACTCGCTCCGTTGCGTTCCGTGCTCTCAGCATTCCTTTTGTGTACGTCTGTACCGGAAGAGCGGGTGCCGGGAACGTGGTGGCTTCAGGCTCATGAACGCTGCGTACGTTGCGCGTCTCGTTGCTCGTTACTGGAATGACCTGCGCGTGGGCGATGTAGCTCGTGGGCGATGTAGCAGAGCAACGTGTGTTCATGATATCGCCAGAAATGCACTGACCTTTGATGCGTTTCCGTAATCGTGGCGATTATCTGGGAGAGGTCCGGTCAGCACGCAATCACAATTTTGCATGCATCGTCTCGTTCGTGTGCCTGCCGTCGTGCATTCTGCCTGTGTCCGGATCTCCTGCAGTCCAGGCACCATTGGAAACGTGCCGCCGACTCTCGCCAATTGTCTCTCAAAACTTTCTCGTTCATCACGCAGCTTCCTGCTCTCAAACAGCGCCGCTTGCAGGGTCCTCTGCCGTTTGTTGTCGCAGGCAGCCTGAAGTAGCGTTGCACATTCGTTCGTTTGGAGAGATGGCGACGTTCTCCGTTGTCCTCTAGAAGACGCGAGACGATGTCGTCGTTACGGCCAGAGCAGGGTAGCCCTCGTAATCGTAGTGCGCTCACGAACTGCTGTTTCTTCGCAGAGCATAGTACGTAGCGTTCCGTTGAAGTCAGCAGTGTGTCGACCACCGCTGACATGGAGATTGGTGTAAGCACACATGCATCATCTGCAAAATATCAGCGACACATACAGCCTAGAACAAATTTAAAATCAATTTTAAAGTGTGCCAAAAACAACCGAGCAGGCAGCTGAGGACCTCCCGCCATCGACATTCCCTCGATATTTTGTAAATAAACAACATCAATACACGTCACGAGTTTGTGTTGGCCGCTTCCGCACTGCCAGCGTTTCTCGCCGGCTCGCTGCTCCAATCGGAGGTCGGCGCTTCTGCTCTCGAGCAAAGAATTACCGAATCGTTGGCGGCAGAGGCGCGGTGATTTCGTCGGCTCATCGGGCAGCTGGCCGCCATCTAAGTTCTACAGCGATTCCATTCACTCCACTTTTATTGCTTTTTATTAGACTGGACGCGAAAACACGCCGGGGACACCTCAAGCGCACTGAGCGAGCCACACTTTCGTTGCGCGGGCGGATGAATGGATGTGAACATTTATTAACTGATATGTTATAGAGAGGTAGCTTGGAGGCAGCGGCCACGGCTGCGAAGTGGTGCAGGCCGATGCAGGTAGTTCGAGCGATAGCTTGTTACTGCTGCAGTAAATGGGACCCAAGTTCCAAACATGGCAGCACATATAAAAAAAGGAATTAATAATTCGATGGCGGATTGCATTAACAACCGTAGTCTGCATCGCCTACGAGAGCGGCAATCGAATATCCGCCGCAGTGCTAAGCCAAACGCATCTGTAGGCGTACCTGTAGGCAGACCGGCCGGCTGCTCCCAGCGCTATCTTCCCATCCACTGTATCGAGCGTGGCGCGTGGTTCCTAGCCGCGGAAGCAGTTTCAACTCACAGCGCCTACGTCACGTCCACGGTCGCTTTTTAATTAAGCGGGTCACGAGGTCAGTGCGTGGGGGCATTCGCAGAAACTGCCGGCGACGCTGATTCGACAGTGCTACGCCAGCTCTGCTTTGTGATATCTGTCCGACCGTCACTTATCCAGCTGTGTGCACACAAAATCTCGCGTTTCGCGGCGGCCGCTGAACCCGAAACTGCGACTGGCCGCATTGAAAACGCCTCTAATGAACACCCGCCGCACGCTGTGAGCAAATTAAGTTTCCACACGTGTTAAGTAGGTCATTATATAGCTGCTCATAGCAAGAAAAAAAAAACCGAGATGCAAAATGTTTGTGTGAGTGCCTTTTAAGGTAGCACTCGTATCACTTATTTTCGGTCGAACGCCACAACAGGCAGCCACAAGCATCAGACACACATCAGGAACGATTACCGCACAAAACATATCTTCTGTAAGAGAATACAACAGCAGCCCAACAACCTCTTGCAAGCATATTTTGAGGTATCCGCGCAGCTGCAAGCTCAGGATGTTGACTTCCAGCACAGCGTCCGGGCAGGGCGACGGCACATCAATCGCAAACTGAGAAATAATTAGCCGCTTCCAGTTTGTCGCATGGAGAGACAGCTTCTCTTCCTTCATACTAAACGCACAACTCCAGGAACAACGAAGCAAGATAGAGGTATTGCGAAATAGGTCAACAAAGGGCGGCAGTATCTATCTTCACAAAGACAATAGATCACGTCGACGTTACCCCTATTCGCTCGTCCATTCCACTGCGTCGGAAGATGCGGTTCCACCAGAATGCCAGCTGCGGCCGCTGGTGTTTCCCAGTCGTCTTTCAAGCGCCACCCCATAGGTGTAAAACCCCAATTATTTATGATATGTGACTCCGCAATTTAATATCACTAACAACTAAGCTTGCGACCCGTCACGCGCGGATTGCATGGTGCTGAAATGCATTGTGTGCATGAGCTCCGCTATGGTTTTACGTTCATTACATGATTGGCTTTCTCATCGGGCCGGTGTTGCTGTTACGCTTTGGTTTTTTACGAAAGAGAAACGGGCCACTGTAATACCTCGCGCTACGCATCGCGAAGTTCAAGTTTCACGGCGCAACCGCCACAAGTTCTCCCTCCCTGATGTGTTTACCTCTTCGCTAAGGCTTGCGAGTTCCTAAGCGTCAGGGTGGTACGCCGCTTCTTTCTTTCTCTCCAGGGATGCTATCACGGTGCTAGGAAAGGAGCTGAGGGCAACACAATGGGATGCCTCTCATTGGTCGATGGCGTGGGTTAACCGAGGTCGGCAAACAAACAAACAAAAAAGCGGATTTTTCGCCGCCTTGTGCCGCCGGTTGCACACCCTTTCTTTTTACTTTCACGCTCGCGCTCCGGGTGCCGAGCCAGCGAGGCGGCTCAACGAAGAGGGAAAAAAATCGCCCTTCTGATGCATTTATGACACCGCGCTCTGGTGTTTTTTTTTATTCTTACTTTCATGACGTACGGTTTTCGTAATAGCTCGAAAGCGCGGCAACGTTTTGATCGTTGTGTGATCCACTGTACATATAAATATTGCCCTGTCGACTCCGGTAGCGTCCGAAAACTCATGGCTTTTAGCCAAGCTTGTATGGCTACGGTTCCGTGTATAATTGAGGTCTCTAATTAAAAACTCCCGAGACTCCATGTGTCTTCGAAGCGCGCGGGGTTTCTAGTAGTCAAGAGTTCGACGAAAGTTCGTCTGGTCAGGTATCATGATGAGGACCAAATGTGGTCACTGACCAAGTGAATGTGAAAACACAGAGACGTTTCGGAACCCGTACGGGTTCCTTGATCACACTAAGGAGGCAAGAGCCGTAAGCCGCTTCTTATTTTAAAATGTGACGTAATCAACGAGTGTAGCTTGCCGGCAGATTGCCATCTGTCCTATTGATAGTGTCCTTGGTCTTTTGAATGAACACGGATTCCAAAAGTAATCTCGTGGCTGGGTTCTTTTTCTTGGCTGTTATAGCGGCGTTATCCCAGTCGATGGAATGACCGTGATCATCGGCATGCTCGGCCAGGGCATTCGACGTTTTTTTGTTGCTGCCCCCGTCCCTTTGGTGTTCCTTTAATCTCCTTCTGAACTTGCCAGTTTCGCCGATGTAACTGCAGCTAGAGTCTGCGCATGGTATGTTGTAGACAACACCGGGGTATCTCTTGCTGTCCAAGCGATCTTTCACATTCACGAGCTGATTGCTCAGCTTGTTGGACGGCATGTGGGCAACGAGAAGGTCATACGTTGAAAAGATACGGCATAAAGCTTCGCTCACCCCAGGAACGTAAGGGATGCCGGCCCGCCTTCGATGTAACTTGCCCCAGGATGGCCTGGGATTGAGAACACGGTCTTCGGCATTCTTAATAAATTTCTCCGGGTACCCGTTCGTCAGTAATTCGTGATGTATGGTGTCAAGAGTTTCTCTCCTTTCGTCGTCACTTGAGCAAATACGTGTTGCCCGCGTCACAAGATGATGATGATGATGATGTTTGGAGTTTAATGGCGCAAGGCCGACTAAGGGCAAAGAGCGCCAAACAATAGTGATTACATGAAAGTGGCGTGAAAGTAAAAGTAGAACATTTCAGTAAAAATAAACCAAGTAAAAGACAACGTAATGAAGATGACTGGTGTAAAGGGCCAGGTTGTCAACATGCATGATAAGAAATGAGATGTAAAAATTTTACGTCGGTAAGAAACTCGAAAACGCGTTTGATTGAAAACATGGCTTCATCTCCTAAGAAGTATGACGGGTGTGGTGGAATTTGTCGCGTGTGTAGTTGTGGGAAGTATTTGTGTCGTGTTGTGTCAAGTGCCTTACATTGTATAAGGATGTGGATCACGGATAGGGCCTCTCCGCACCTGCTGCACAGAGGTCTTGGAGACCCCTTGAGAAGGTGCGAGTGCGTTGCATGAGTGTGCCCTATCCGTAATCTAGCCAAGGCGACTTCACTGTATCTATTACGTGTGTCGGTGGTGTATGGTCCCAAGTGTGGTTTTATTACGTGTAACTTGTTTTCTGTTTGTTCACTCCAGTGTGTTTGCCATGTTTTGCGAAGTTGTTGTCTGATGTGTGGTTTCACGTCGGTGTAGGGTAATGTGGTTATGTCTACTGTATTCGTGAGTGTAGCAGCAGCAGCCATTCGGTCCGCTGCTTCATTCCCGGCTATACCACAGTGGCCAGGGACCCAGCAAAGAACCAGTTCAAATTTGCGTACATACACAGACATGATACCCTTGACGATCAGATTGACAACGTGGTTTTTCGAAGGCATTGTTGAGGACAGTGCCCGCACAACACTGAGGGAATCGGTATAGATAATGGATTGTGGGATGTGGCTTTGAAGTATATGATTGACAACAAGAAGTACACCGTAAGCCTTTGCCGTAAAGATACTAGTATGACTATTCAGAGTTTTGGTGACACTAAGGCCGGGCCCATGCGCCGCGCAGGACACAGAGGTGGAAGTCTTAGAGGCATCCGTATAAAATTCAGAGCACTCATACTTCTGCTGCAAATACAAGAAATGCTGCAGAATTGCACATGTGGGAGCTAGGTTTTTATCTACATGTGTGAATGATGTGTCGCATGAGACAGGGCGGAGATGCCATGGTGCTATGAAATCTGTCACAGAACTTTGGATGGTATCTAAAAAGGAGACAGCAAGCTCTGACGCTTCCTCTCTAACTCTGTAAGAGAAGGGCGCAGAGAACGATGGTCGGTTTAGGATCAGTTCAGTCATAGACGTATCATAAAAAGCTGATTTAAAAGGATGGTGTGGCATAGATGACATTTTAAAAGCAAAAAGAAGATCTGTGTATGCTCGCTGACGTTGTAGGTTCCACTTATTACACTCCACATAGAGGCTTTCGACCGGGCTAGTCCGGAAAGCTCCACATGCCAGCCGGAGACCCAGATGAAGCACTGGGTCCAGCATTTTGAGGGATGTCTTACTTGCTGACCCATAAACAACACTTCCATAGTCCAATCGTGAACCTATCAGGCTAGTGAAAACACGTAAAAGAAGTTGTTTGTCAGCACCATATGAAGAGTGCGAAAGAACCTTCAGTATAATCATAGCCTTTAAGCATTTGCGTTTAAGTTGTTTTATATGTGGAATGAACGAGAGCTTTTCGTCAAGGACTACACCTAAAAACTTGTGTTCATTTCTGACTGGGATTGAGACACCATTGAGTTTAATGTCTGGATCCGGCCGAATGCCACGCCTCTTGGAAAACAACACACAAGTGCCCTTCCCTGGATTAAATTTAAAACCGTTGCTATCTGCCCAACCAGCTAGCTTGTTAACCCCAAGCTGGACCTGGCGCTCGCGGACAGAGAGGTTACAGGATTTAAAGGAGAGCTGAACGTCGTCTACATAGATTGAACAAGAAATCGACGGTGGCAGCGCCTTCCGAAGGGAGTTCATTTTCAGAATAAAAAGGGTGCAACTTAAAACTCCACCTTGCGGCACACGGCTTTCCTGCACATAAACCCTACAGAGTGCGGTTCCAACTCGCACGCGAAAGGTTCTTTGAGACAAGTAGCTGGCAAGTGTGTTCATCATGTTACCTGCCATGCCGAAGGACTTGAGGTCGCTTAGGATGCCATACCGCCACGCGGCATCGTACGCTTTTTCTAGATCAAAGAATACTGTCATAGAGTACTGCTTGTGGAGGAAAGCATCTTTTATATACGCCTCTAATGCAACGAGTTGATCGTTGGTAGATCGCCCCGCCCTGAAGCCTGCCTGGCAGCTCTCGAGAAGACCATTGTACTCTAAGAAGTACACCAGTCTCCTGTTTATCATCTTCTCAAAGAGCTTACACAGGCAGCTTGTCAGGGCAATAGGACGATAACTGGCGGGAGAGGAAGGGTCCTTCCCTTCCTTTAGGATAGCCACTACTATGGCCTCTCTCCAAGAGCGAGGAATGTGCACTGAAAGCCAAATGTTGTTGTATAGATGTAGGAGTGTTTCAAGAGTGTCTGGGTGTTGGTGTTGTATCATGGTGTATGTAATCTTATCTGCGCCTGGAGGTGAAGGTTTGCACGTGCTCAGGGCAGCCCTCAACTCATAGAGAGTGAATTCAGAGTTGTAAGAAGTTTTTTATTTGTCTTTGTCATGTAAGGGCTTTTTATCTGCAGATGTTTTGTGTTTCATGAAAGTGTTTGTGTAGTGTGCTGAGCTGGACACGTGTTCAAAGTGTTGTGCAAGCGTGTTCGCCTGGTCTTCGAGTGTGTCCCCTGTTGTGCTAACCAGGGGCAGGCTGTGTGTCTGTTGTCCTTTTAGCTTGCGTATCCGTGTCCAGACTTTGTGAGTGTCGGTGTATGAGTTGATGGAAGTGAGGAAGGCGCGCCAACTCTCTCGTTTCGCCTCACGACGCACACGCTTCCCAAGAGCCTTTGCCCGTTTAAAGGAAATGAGATTATCTGGCGTGGGGTACCGGCGAAGGACACCCCACGCCTTGTTCTGGGCCTCCCGCGCCCGCCTACAGTCCTCGTTCCACCAGGGCCTCCTTGGGTTGCGGGACGCACTGGAGGCCTGGGGCATGGACTTTTCGCCGGCGTCGAGTATGTGTGCCGTGACGAGTTGGGCTGCTTCCTCCACGTGTAGGTGTTTTATGGTTGTGTGGTGTAGTTTAGATGTTTCAGTGAATGTACTCCAGTTTGCTTTTGATTCATTAAACCTGTAATGGGAAGATGGACTGCTCGGGCCAATACCTATATACGTTAATGAAGTGGGAAAATGGTCACTACCATATGGGTCTGTGCCCACACCCCACTCAAGACATGGAAAGAGAACTGCGGAACCAATCGCCAAGTCAAGATGAGAGTATGTATTGTCTCCTAAGTTATGGTATGTAGGCTGTTTTTTGTTGAAGAGGCATGCTCCGGAGGATGTAAGAAATTTCTCTATCAGGCGACCTCGGGCATCCGTTCTGGAAGAGCCCCAAAGAGAGTTGTGCGCATTAAGGTCGCCTGTTAGTATGTATGGTTCGGGCAGCTGGTCGACCAGCGCCTCGAAATCAGAGCTCAAAAGTGCATGATCAGGAGGAATGTAGATGGAGCATACCGTTACCAACCTAATAAATATTATCGGACCGATCGCTACAGCCTCGAGGACAGTGTTTAAAGAGAGAGGGTGGCATGCTAATGATTTCCGGGCGATAATGGCCACACCTCCTGAAGAGTGGGTGCAGCCAACCCAGTCCTTTCTGAATACCACGTACCTATTTAAGAAATTTGTGTGTTTAGAATTCAAATGTGTTTCCTGAACACACATTACACTTGGCTGATTAGCATGCAGTATTTCATTTACATCGTCAAGATTTCTAAAGAGGCCTCTGCAGTTCCATTGTACTATGTTCTCTCTTCTCATTATAAAGTGTTCGGAGCTACTAGACTGTGTTGTTTATGTGTCGTCTTTCGGGGCTGTGACTCTCGTCTTTTTTGGCTTGTCCGGAGGCTTTGGCGTCGGGACGCGTTCCTTGCGGTGCACCGCAGACAAGAACGGACCGACGTCCATTTCATCCTCGGATGTCCTCGGAGCGCCTGAGGGATCAGGCTCCTTGGACCGCGAACCCTTTGGGGCGCGCTTTTCCTTGCCCGCAACCACCGAGGGATTCAGGAACGCCTCGGATGGCGCAGGCGGTGCGGTGGGGGTGGGAGCTGCCGCTGGCTCCCCCATGTCCAGCTCCTCTGTGCCCTCGCCTGTAGTTTGGGACGCTGGAGTGGAAGTGGAGGATGCAGCATCGCTTCCACCAGACATGGTTGCTCCCACAGCCGCTGCTCGCTCAGCCAGCGGTGTGGAGGCGGGTTGGGCTGCCTGAGGCAACCCAGGGGGGGGGGGGGGGGCGGGGGCGGGACCAAGTCCGACTCGCGGTACTGGGTCCCCGCAGAAAACAGACGCCGCTCCGCCCCCCGGCGAGCTGCGTCGGCGTACCTCCCCAGAGGGAAAGAGGCGAACCTCTTCCGCGCCTCTGGGAAGGTGATGTTTTCAGAGACCTTGATGTTAATGATTTTCTTTTCTAATTGAAACTTTTCACAGCTGCGGGACTATGCTGCGTGCGGCCCCTGACAGTTTGCACAGGTGAACGTAGCAGAGTCACAGTTTTCAGTAGGGTGGTCATGTGCGGCGCATTTCGCGCAGGTCGTTTTGCCGCGACAAGAAGTTGTAGCGTGTCCGAATCGCTGGCACTTGTAGCAGCGGCGCGGGTTAGGTATGTACGGACGTACACCACACCTAATGAAGCCAGCATTGATGTGCTCAGGAAGTTTTGATTTGTTGAATGTCAAGATAATATGCTTTGTGAAGATTTTCTTATTGTCTCGTCTGATGGTGATACGCCTCACTGCAGTTACACCCTAATCTTTCAGGCCTTCCAACAGATCAGCTTCGGTCTCATTCAACAAAGCGGTCTCAGAGATCACACCCTGAGAGCTGTTGAGGCTACGATGGGGAGTGACTGTGATGGCCAGATCTGCCATGCAGGTTTGCGACAGGAGGTTAGTGGCTTGTCGCTGCGTCTTGACATTGACTAGGACTTCACCGGTACGGAGTTTCTTAGCATCGAACGATTTTCCGAGGATGCCTTCCAGGAACTTAGTGATCAAGAATACGGATATGGAAGAAACAGGGTTTGTTTTGTCAACTGCCTCGATAACCAAGAATCGAGGATAGTTGTCAGGTTTCGGAATGTGGATTGTTGGAAGGGATGGAAAGGAAACTTCGGTGCGGCCCCTTTTCGGGGGCCGATCACGTCTGGGGGGGGGTGGGTTTGATTTATCCATATGGCATAGGAAAAAGCAGGGAGACGGGGGTACTTTCTTCTTTGACCTTACCCTGGTAGTCAAAGAGGTCCCTGAGCTCCCTGCCTGGTGAACAGACAGGGAGCCCATCCACCGGAGCTTGACCTGGGCTCCGACGGCCACCGTTCGTGGTTTCTAACCCTCCACCTATAAACACATGGCCACGGTTGGATCCAGCTTATGTTTGGGGGCTCGGGGTCCACGGTATCGCCAGTACCGTCACCAAGATTGCTCAAGGTGCCCCGTGCGGGGCGCGTCACAAGAGAAGAAACGACGGATTGCTTGTGACAGGCTGGGTGGCACGAAATAAAATTCAGGTAATGTCCGGTATGCGTCGCCTTCCTGTGCACAGCAAAGGAAAGACTAGTTCCGGTAAGCCTCAGCTGGACATCGAGGAAAGGAAGGCTGCTGTCACACTCATATTCTGCAGTGAACTGTATGGAGGCTTCTATCGAGTTAAGAAGAAGCAGGAGCCGTGGGGCATCGTTCCTATTGATGACGCAGCAGTCGTCCACGTAGCGGACGAATATCTTGGGCTTGGGATCAAAACTAGCGAGGGCCTTCTGTTCAATTACTTTCATGCCCAAATTTGCCGTAGTAACGGATATGGAAGCTCCCATGACAGTTTCGTGGATCTGCTGATAAACATGCTCGCGGTAGGTGAAGTATGTGTTGCTTAAAAAAAATTCCTGCAACTTACACACGTGTTCAACCTCCAAATGTGTGCGTTCAGCGAGCGTTTCGTCCGCCAGCAGGACCTCCTTGCATGTTGCTATAGCCAAGTCGACAGGAACCGAAGTGAAGATCGACTTGACGTCGAAGGACACCAATACACCGTCTTCATCCAGGGAAATGTCGCGGACGTTCTCCACGAAAGCTGAAGAATTGGCACTGTGAGTTGCGGTCTTTCCGGCGAGCGGGGCCAACACTTGGTGTAGGTAACCCGTAAGTCGGTGCAGCGGCGACCTTGTGAAGTCGACCATGGGCCGTAGCGGAACGCCTGGCTTATGTACCTTAGGTAAACCGTAAATTGCAGGTGCAGACCCATTGGTACACAGGAGCCGATAGTAAAGGTGCTTCTGCTGCGGCGGCACGAACTGAAAAATCTTTGAGAGCAGCTTCTGCAGTTTTATATGAAGGCTTGTCGTGGGATCTTTCTTCATCGCTGCGTAAGTATCCCCGTCCGAGAGCAAATCCATCATCTTCTGGTCGTACTAACTTCTGTTGAGTGTCACAACGGCGTTTCCCATGTCCACAGAAGTATGGGAATGGAGGCATTATTCCGGAGGCCCTTGATGGCTTCTTTCTCAGACGGTGAGGACCTGGATTGAGGGCCGCGCGTCCTCCACTTCGATAAAACACCGATTGCGCGGGTGCGACCGTCGTCTCTTGCTTATGTACCTTAGGTGAACCGTAAATTGCAGGTGCAGACCCATTGGTACACAGGAGTCGATAGTAACGGTGCTTCTGCTGCGGCGGTACGAACTGAAAAATCTTTGAGAGCAGCTTTTGCAGTTTCACTTGAAAGCTTGTCGTGGGATATTTCTTCATAGCTGCGTAGTATCCCCATCCGAGAGCAAATTCATCACCTTCTGGTCGTACTCGCTTCTGTTGAGTATTACAACGGCGTTTCCCATGTCCACAGAAGTATGGGAATGGAGGCATTTGTCCGGAGGCCCTTGATGGCTTCTTTCTCAGACAGTGAGGACCTGGATTGAGGGCCGCGCGTCCTCCACTTCGACAAAACACCGATTGCGCGGGTGCGAGCGTCGTCTCTTACTTCGTGAGGAAGCTGTGTGATGGCTCGCTCCACCGCACAAACCACTCTCGTCGGGTTCGGGGAGTGAACTGAATTGAAGTTCGATCCTTTGCGTAGAATGTCAACTTCAGATGCTGTAGGTTTGTACGAGGACAAGTTGAGAACGGCGGCTTTAGTTTGGGTGGGGTCCTGTGGCCTGAGTGCGTCTAGTTTCCTTTCCTGCGACGTTCTGCAGTTCTGTTCCTTTAGCGTTGCCATGAAGTTGGCGTGAAGCTGCACGTCCGGGAAGTCCTCAACAATGATGTGTTCCAGCTGGCGCCTTGCGAAGAACGTTCTTGTTTCCAAATTCTTGATTGTCTGTCGGCATTCTTGGACTTGTGCCGACACTTTTTCTCGGCTTGTCGAATTATCTTGTGGCCCAGCGCTGACGCTACCGGTGCCTTCAAGCGTAGACGTTTCGGCACAAGGCCTTCCACTTTGCACGTTTTGTTGAAGGACAGATGGCACTTGAAGGCAGACATTCTTGAAGTAAGAGACAGGAACTGGCGAACCTTCGTTACGGCGTCCTGCCCGTAGTTAGTTCTGTATGATATGTAGTCAGGTCGATGAAAGTTCGTCTGGTCAGGTATCATGATGAGGACCAAATGCGGTCACTGACCAAGTCAAGGTGAAAACACAGAGACGTTTCGGAACCCGTACGGGTTCCTTGATCACACTAAGCAGGCAAGAGCCGTAAGTCGCTTCTTATTCTAAAATGTGATGTAATGAACGAGTTTAGCTTGCCGGCGGATTGCCATCTGTCTATTGATAGTGTCCTTGGTCTTTTGAATGTACACGGATTCCAAAAGTAATCTCGTGGCTGGTTCGTCTCACGGGTTCCGAAACGTCTCTGTGTTTTCACCTTGACTTGGTCAGTGACCGCATTTCGTCCTCAGCAAGGGGTTTCTGTAGCCTGAGACTTTCACTTTCACTTTCATATCACTTTCGTATTTATCCCTAATTTTATCATATCCCTTTCGTATTTATCCCTAAATATCCCTATTTTTTTTGCTGAAGAACGCTCATAAATAGGAAGCATGGTACCAGCTTTAGTAGCGAGGGAATATTTTGCCAATATGGAGCTCTCGATCAAGGATTATTTTAACTTTTGGCTTAGCGGCTGAATCGCGGTGCAGTTTGCCAGTTGTAGAGAGAGCACACTACGTACATGAAGCTGCTTAACGGCGACCCTAGTAGGTCCCATGTATACAGCGGGGCGTGATATTAAGTTGCAATAATAAATAATGTTTATGATGGAGACAGACAGACAGACTCACAGGCCAACATTATCGCGTTCAAGTGGCCAAAGAAAGTCTATCGTCTTTAAAACCAGCTGGAAAGAGACCCTGGTGCCACTGTTCCGCATTCTGCGAACATTGCGCAACCGTACCCCTCGCAACCGCCGCAAGCCCGCAAAGTAATAGATAAACAGAAAGACGAAAACCGACTACCGTGCGAAAAGCCAAAGATGAAGGTCCCGCCGCGAGAAAGGGACAGGACAGGGGCGCTACGCGTCTTTCTGTCCATTTCCGTTAACAGCACGGCCAAAACCCACGCGGGTCTGACTTTAATCACTAATTTTGTTATGCGTGCGTGTGCGGTTTACCAGAGCGCCTGACACAAATTTGCTGCACCTGGCGACGCGCCGACGGTGGGCCCGATTCACGCCTCAGTCAAACAGCCCGCGGCAGACGTGCCGGCCGCAACTTGGCGGCACACGGCGCCGCCGAGTCTAGTCTCCTTTTCCCATCTAGACGGCCCCACCAAGTCATGCCTGGGGCTACGGCCCCGAAAAAGACACGCAGCGAGTAGACCCTGCCGACGGCGCCGCTGAGTCGCCTTCCCTTTCCTGCCGTGGCTCGGCTGGCGCAATCACTTCCCCTTGAAACTGCGGCCAGTGATAGTCCTGATTAGAAAGATTCGAACTGCATGCGGCTGCGGCGGAACCCCGGGGGTATACATGGCTTGCACCGACGTCACTTCCGCAAAAGCTGGCTGGTTTTCAGACATGTTGGAGAACCGCGGAGCACCACACTAGCCACTCCGCTGGTGTTTGCGAAGGGCACTGCTTTGCAATGGCAATTTGCGCAGTTGTTGGGTGCTGCAATCGTAGCAAAAGCAGCTCGAGGAAGGATTCGGCATACACAAATCTTTTTCGCCTTCCGAAGGTTGTGGAGCGGCAAGGCGAACGAACGAAAGCGCTTAGCTGGAAGCGGCGCAGCCTGTGGCTCGCGAGTATCAAACGTGCCGATCTCACGGGCAATCTCCCAAACATCCGAGTGTGCGGCGTCCACTTCGTAACAGGTAATCGTGCGCAATTATTACATAAGGCACTATCAATGCGCTAGAATAACATTTGCTTGCGTTTGTAGGGAGACCGGCTAAACTCTGGGAAGCAGCGAACCCGGACTGGGCGCAAACGCTCTTGCTAGGCTACGAAGCGAAGCATGAAGGCACTGCACGGTACGAGCGTGCTGCAAGGCGGCGGTTTCAGCGTACACCACCACAGGTGGACGCAGACCCGCAGCAGCGGCAGGAGCTTCTGGACATTGGCAGTTTGTTTCCTGCCAGCACCAACCTGCTAACTCGCGTGTCTCCTGCACGCACCACTGAATAATCACTGAAATATGAATGTTCCGCACGAAATGGGGGGTCAAAAACGGGTGCGCCTGCTTACCTCTCCTAGTAGGAGCACCTTTTAGATGCAACACATCTCTTTTACTCGCCTTGTTCCGCGTTGTCGCGGCGTGGTCCGCATCCCTCCCCCATTCTCCTCGCCGCGGCAGCTGCGCGCTCCACCGCTCTCACCGCAGGGCCATCTGTGCGTCAGCGCGGTCAGCGCGCAGCTTGCGCTCGGCTGTGCTCGCTCCCCTCGCCGTGCCAGCTGTGCGTTAGCGCGCAGCTTGCGCTCGTTTAAAAATTTACACCATCTTCCCGCGAGGGGAGCCATGGGGTAGATGTGACGCATCGGGGGTGAACATGCTGCGTAAGTAGGATACACAACAACAGCAATCCACACGCTGACATCGCTAACATAACGGAAACGCAACGGCAGCCCCCGATGCGTCACATCTACCCCATGGTTCCCCTCGCGGGAAGATGGTGTAAATTTTCTCCTTGCAGTAGCTTCGCCGACAGAGCTTTGACCCAGCCGCTTGTAAAGTAATTATTGGCTTCAACCGATTTGTAGGCCTCGATTTCTTCGAGTGTTGCAAAGCTCGCAGAGAAAACCAGGTAATTTACAATGTCGCCATGGGTAACCTCTGGGAAAGCACTGACGTCCATCGTCGTGTCCCCACCCGGTCGCAAGGTGCACGGGTCAACATCGTCGCACAGTTTTACTTTTTCTTCGTACCGTGCGCGCGCCGACCCGATCAGTCTGGCGTAATATGCTTCGTGAAAAGCATGCTTACTATAAACTGGTGGCATTGTTTTCTAAGAGCGGCGACATGCGAAGCGTCGAGGACAACACTTTAGCGCACGCGTGCTATGCAGCGGCGGGGCGCGCGGTGCTCCGGCATGGCATCGACGCAGCGGCGGGAGCGGACGTGACGTCACGTGCGAACCATGTATAAAAACAGCCCTGAAGCATCGGAGGCACTGAGTTGAGAAGTGCTACCGCCTTTGTGAGAGCCATGCAATGCTCTGTCTACCTTTGCATATATTGCATATAAATGCATCTTAAGATCACAGTCGGATCGACAACTACATCGCTCTGCTCTGCGCCGCGTCTATGGCGGACTGACCCGGGCAACGTCGCAATAGTGGTGACTGAGCTGGAATGGCCCAGTCCCAACAGTGTGTTTGTGTGTTCGGGGGGCGTGGAGAGGGTATCGCTAGGGGAGTGAAACTTCCTATACCTTGCATGGGACGCGATATTCGCTCGCAGCGCCGGACAAACTCCTGGTGCTTGGGGGCGGGGTACTAAAAACATGGCGGCGCGTTGCAGACCTGCATTAGGAGACGCCATCTTGATGAGGACTGAAAAGCCGAGCCGGGGGGGGGGGGGGTGATTTAGCGCCAATTCAAAAGGCATTCAGATGGCCAGCGCACGATCTTGTTCCTGTTGCGCAACCCGCCACATTATCAAAAGGGCAATCGTTTCGGTCTGATTGATAGAGTTTTGCGCGTCCACTTCCTTTTTCACCTCTTATTCTAAGTACGACGTTGTTTTGGTTTATTAGTGAACACAATCCAGTCAAGAATAAAGAGCGCAGTTTTTTTATGTTTATTGCCTAAATGTACCAATCGCGCAGTAAAAACACAACTTGGATTTTTTGCGCTTTTAGTCGCATACAAAAGTGTATGGCCCATGGCCGCATGCTAATGACTAGGTATCCAGCCAGTGCATATTTGTCCAAGGTCCGCGTAGTCTCTGCTGGTGAAATGGGCAGGACACAGCCGGTAGCTGCTGTAGGTCTGACGAGGTGGTAAATGAGCCAGGTCCTGCCTTCTCGCACACTGGAGCCGAATGGGAGATCTGGAACATCAACAAGAACGTGTGCCTATTTGGGTTAGAATGAATACTAGCTTTATTGCTGCTTTCAAGCGCACATACGAGAGTTTTGAGCGAAATCTCTGTGGCATCTATATTCGAAATAAACGTTATCTGATATATTAGGAATTTTTCTTTCTTAAATTAATTTTGGCTACAAAGACGACTTGTGACAACACCAATCGTAAAGGCAAATTTTAAATTAAAATCAGCCTCTATTATTAAGAGACGCGGATACGTTATTCTATCTGTGCGATTATATAGTTCAGTGGAAACGACCCACACTTTCCCCTAATCCAAAATATCTTTCTCCAGACGAAAGCAGCCGTCCCACACCAGGATTTCTAAACTATTATTAAGGCATATATACTTTCGCGCGCTATGTATTCCTCAGGTATTCCTCGAGCCCTGTAATAAACCGGTTATTAACACCTTATTTAAAAACCTGTAATAAATTACTAGGACAGGTTAAACCTGCACTGTCTAAATATTTATCGGCTTATAGCTGCAACTGCGTTCTTTTGAATATAGCGTTCCTGTACTGAAAGCTGAAACTCGAAGCAGGGAACTGAAGCGTAAATTATAAATTATAAGTGGTGGAATTATAGTTATGAAGGAATTATAAACATATACAATAATTGCTTAGTTTGTGTATTGATTGCTACAAATTCATTCTGCTATATGCCATGGATTCACGTGAATACAAAATGCAGAACACACAATTGAAACGCAATAAAATAATTAATGTAGTCACTACTTAGTTAACCTTGTGCTAACAATCCGATATGAACCTTTGAGCCAAAAGTGTATGGGAGATGCATTCCTCCAGCTGTGAGCATAAATAGGCTGATAATAATAACGACAACAATAATACTGATAATAATTATAATAATCACAATAATATTATTAATAATAATAACTACAATGCATGCTACGAAAACATACTAAACGCAGGCAATCAAAAGAAAATAAAAAGACTGCAGATAAGCTCACACTGATGAATTAGTTATTGTATAATTGCCTCATATACACTTTGCTGCATACCGTGCAGTCACGTGCGCTAAAACGCAAAACACACGATCGAAACGCATTAAATCAATCACGCACGTGTAAACAAACCTGTGTAGCTAATGTAGTCATTGGATTAATTGCCAGATGCTCTGCCACGCATTTCATGCGTAATTCAAGAGGAAAAGAAGACAATCAGAATGTAATAAATAAATAGTGCACGTGTATGCTCACTTAAATTACAAATCTGCTGCTGCAACCGCGTCCTGCTATGTCGTGCAAGCGTAGAAAAGCAAAACGAGCAGCATGCAGATCGTACCTTTCGTCCGCCGGGATCCAAAAGAATTTTGTGCGGCCTGGCGTGAAGAATTTTGACACCACTCAGTTCAGCACGATCTGTGATGACGGTGCGAATCCATTCATTCGTCTGTTTCGATGAAACAAACTTCACGGTGGTAAAAACGGCCCTCGGAACACCGTGGATCGTAGCATACCTGCGGGCGCGACAAGAAACGCCCCTTTTCTGCGGTGCGAAGCAGAAAGGCGTGGTTTCGGTTTTCCACTCCGGGTGGCGCTCGTATTTTCGCAATCTAGAACCGCAACTTTTAAGTTCACTTGCATATGAAAACTCCGCAATTAATAAGTAACCTGTTAATAAATATAAAATGCAGCAACAACGTTCATTTATGCTCGTATGTAGTACAGCCCCCAAACGTTAGGATCGCTGCAGTCACGGGACAGAAAAACGGCGGAGTTTTATCCCCCTGGGATCGCTTGCAGTCGAGGGCTGCAGGGCACCCAGTTGCTGTCGGTGCTTGGCAGCCGTTTCAGCAGTGTCGAACTGCTCTGCCGTGCTTTGTGTACTCGAGAACAAAGTTTGCAGACGCGTTTTTCGGAGGCGTGATAGCTTGCACTGACATCAGTGTATTGCTGTGTTGGTGGGTTGGTTGCACAGTGGAAATGTGCTGCTCTTATCTCTAGAAGCGCGGAGGAAGCTGACAGCGATTGATCAAGAATGCGGTGGCATCATTATGTGCAATCCACATGTTTTACGAGACGTTAAGAGACGCGAGCTTATTAAGCGACAATCCCGGCGTCTGGCGTTGGCGTTCATCATTTCAAAACGATTCCTTCACGAGGCCTCCCACAGTGCGAGCTTAAACTCGGCAGTAGTTAGGGGTGGTCGCCCCACCTGTAAACAGTAGTGAAGGTAGGGGAATCACAACCACCGAAATTCACCGTCATCGTCAGCGCCCTCATTACACGGTGGCATAAACGAGAAGCGGCGAATGCGGTTGCCACTCGAAAATAAAGCCATTCAAAAGCGAATCGCTCCTCTAGCGCAAAATGCCAGAGCTCTTCGACAAAATGTGCGAGGATAAACAAAGCGTCGCACGCGTTCAACTGTATATCATGATTTCTGATTCACAACTCACAAACGTGCTTAGGTGCACCCGGATACTTTATTTTCATTGCTGGGGCAAATTCCACCGCCGCGCTTGCACGGTGGGGCTGTATGCTCACTTGTAAACGTCACTACACGAGACCATAATACTAGCGAACCTGAGCAAAATGTTTCAAAACGGGAACCTAATAAAACCATATGGGCGCATGTACATCAGCCAAATTGTCGCTTGAATGAGCACAGCGGAATGGTGCGGACAATTTCGGTGAGACAAACGTTACAAACCACACAGTCGGATTGACGCGAGTTACGTAAATTAGCTGCGAATGTTGAAATGAGCGGTTCGGCTCACGAAACGACTAGACAGCGTGACATGCGTCTACGGAAACTTCTGAAGACCGAAAAAGAGGGACTTCAGTACGCCCAGTGCGTGCATTGCTAGCAGCATCTGCCGCCTCTCCCTAAACCAACTGGAGGGGAGCAAGCGCAATGAAGCCGCCACGCGTTCACAGTCCGCGTCAACAAAAATAACTGCGGCAGTCAACAAGTGCCATAGGAGCAGACCAACTGCGGCCGCGTTTCCCGCCGGGCCCTCACCCTCTCGTTTTTCCCTCTTCGCCGTGACCCGTTTGCGAGCGACCGCCGAGAAACGCTTACAGCGCCAAACAGGGACCGGGAAAGGAGGGAGGTGCAGTTTTAAATGCAGAGCATTTCAGCAACTCACCATGTCACCCGCGTTGACATCCGTCGTAGTCCGCACCGTCGTTGTCTGCATCCCCCTACACTATAAAAAAAATGCTATGCGGCGCCTGGTTTCGATCCCTCGACCCTGCGGGCGGAACGCAACGTACATGGTGCTCTACCCACTGCGTCACAAAGCTGACACAGAATGGGAGGCTACGAACGCGCCTTATATCCTTGACTCATTCAAACTACGTCAAGAAGCTGCTGATACAACACATTCACTACCACCAACTCCCCAAACACTAAACGTTAACGCAATACACCCACCTCCTATGCGACGCATTTACTCGAGTCCTTCTCGCGGGGAGATGGGACCACCAAAAACAACGCGTTGTGGACTGCGAAGTAAGGTGCCGGCACGTGCGAGAACCGCTCGCGCTGTTCGTTCCAGGCAGGGGGCGTGCGAGCACTGCGAAGGCGGGAAATTTGAACTGCTTTGGACAAACCTCCGTTCAATTCATCAAGAGAGAAGTGAGACAGGGAGGCGAAGAGCGTGATGGGTAGTAGCAGTAAGCGGACAACGGTGCCACAGGCCGTTATGGCGAATCACTGCTCTGCATTTACGACAGCTTTCACGTTGAGTGGAACGGCTTTAATTTTTTCGTTGTCTACTTTTACCATCTTTGACAGTTAAGCTGCACAGCGGCACCGCTGTTTGCGACTCGTACACGCGCGTCCGGACTCGAGCTAGTGATAAAACTTGTTGGCACTACTGTACTCACGAGTGCATATACTCAAGAGTGCGGGCACTCGCCAAACCAGTATTCATGAGTATTGTTCGCATGAGTACTGCGTACTCATAAGTACTCATACTCATTAGTACTCTACCTCATGAGTATTCATACTCATGAATACTGTACTCATGAGTACTCATACTCATGAGTTATTGACTCATGGGTACTGTACTCACGAGTGGTGGACTTACCCCTGTACTCACTCGTCATCGTACTCACTTTTTTTCTGGGTGTGTACTCACTCATCATCGTACTCACTCGTGAGTTTGAGTACAAATGAGTGTACTCACGAGAGAGTACGCCGACCTATGCGAAAATGATGACGAAACCGTTGGCTCGAAGAGGTAGAAAAGTTTGCTTTATTACACGTAAACAAAGATTTATCATTTTGATACACGTCTCCATAGAAGTACCGATGTTCACTGCTGTTGGTACTGGGCCCACTATGCCTGTTTTAGTTGCAAAGCAGTCCGCCGCTTGGAATCTGTCTTGCAAGACACTGTCCGATTGGCGTAAGTGACATTGTCTTACATGGCCCTGTTTTTTGTAAAGCATAACCAATGTTTAACACACCGATTACATTCCAACCTAACAAAAACAAAGCAGGTGCAGATATGGTTGAACACAATGCAATGGCGTACAAGGGCCAGGGATCGCTATGTAGCTCCATCTGGGAGGACTGCCGGTAAGAAAGGCAGCAGAGCTACGGCCGGGCTCGAGCGGCACTAGGCGCCCGTTTGCGCCGCCGCTCTAGAACGGCCATGGCAGAGCCTAATGACGCACTGGAAGTTTATTTGAATACCCTGCCTTGTGACTTATTGGCAGACATCACAAAAACACACGATTTGGCGGGAGAATAAAACTTTTACCTAAATCGATTAATTTCTCAGTGTATAAGACATCATTCGGTGCCGGAGAAGCGCTCGTGGCACTTAAAAACACGAAATCTTTCGAATAAAACCAATTTCTGTTTTGAATTCATAGTTCATTTAGTCCATTGTTTGCTTTTTTTACAATATTGTTCGCACCTTTGCCTACAAAAAATTCTGTCATCTGCATAAATGATGCATTTTGCTTAATATGTTTTACGGAAATCTTTATGTATATATTAAATTATGGAGGACTTTCTGGTACACTTTCGGTTACGTGAAGAGAGCTTGATGATTTATTTGGGTTACCCTCCGGGCCCTAGGGCGGGACAGAGGGGAGTGCAAAACACAGAATAATCCAGACAAACGCAGCAAAACACCAACATCAACAAAAAAATAACATCTTTTTATGAAAACCGCTTGTTTAAGGTTTAACGAAAAGCAATCTCACTGCCCAGGCCAGCTACCGACGGAGGAAGGTAGTTTCAACTTGCAGAACTGTGTCACGCGTCTCACGCGGCAGAGAAATGAGGCTCGGATTGAGGCATTTGATACCCACACAATATATTTTCAGAACAAAACCTTACACAAACGAGATCATAGCACACTCACAAGCATATCACCCTATACACACAAAAAAGCAAGCACGACCTCACACTACCAAAAATCTAGTCAAATAGTCACTATAATTTATTGACTGTCTATGGCAAACTAAGACAAGTCTCACCCTGTAGCACGTCGAAGCCGCTGCTATTCCGATGACGTGTCCCGGTGGGTAGGCTTCCGCGTTGCCGAACATCGCAGCAAGTCGTGATGGCCCGTGCTGGTCGTCGGATGACAGCGGTGCGATGCCACGGTTTCCTTGTGAAGCACGGCTCAGCAGGAGGCCAGCCGAACGAAGCTGCTGGTAATCGGTGGTTCCGAGCTGCCCGCTGCCAAACGGTGCGATGCCGCTGGTGCGTTGTGGGGCACGGCCCGACGGGTCGCCGGCGGTGCGATGCCGCCGGTCAGCAGGAGGCCAGCAGTGCAAAGCCGCTGATAATAGAGTTTTAGCAGTCTGTCCGTTCCGTCGCGTACGTAACTAGCGTGTTGACCGGGACCCATGTGGGCACCTGGGCATTCGTCACGGTAGGGGGATTAGTTCCACGGGCCTGCCTTCGCCATGTCCGTGCCTCCTCACCTTCCCTTCTCGCCCTTCCGCACGCACACTCGTAGACCGGTCCCGGCAACCCGGTAGCAACGTAACGAACGGAAGGGACGGGCTGCTAAAACTCTCTAATAAGTGGTTCCGAGCTGCCGGCTGCCAAACGGTGCGATGCCGCTGGTGCGTTGTGGAGCGCGGCCCGACCTTGCCACTATTCCTTCCCAGACCTCGTTCCACTCTGTCCACTCCAACTTCTTCGTCCTCCTCTTCCCCTCGCATTCTATCGTGTGAGGCTCCCATTTGCTGGTCCAGCCAACCTGCTCCTCCTCTTAATCACTCTGTGTATGTTCTTCATTGCTCACTTCCAAATCCTTCTCGCCATCTCGTACTCCGATTCTTCCTTCTCTTCGTCTTTTCTTCAATCATCTTTTCGTGACAATCCCCATTCGGGTATGGGCTCTTCTTACCACATCACAAACTGATAGGAAAAAAGGAATCCTGGAACAGGTTTCTAAGACACGATGGAACGTCAACGTTGTGCTGGTGGCCGATCCGGGACGACATGCAAGACGGACGGGACAATAGCCTGCTTATAGCATAGAATTATAATTATAAACCTTGTGAAACAGGCGCAAACGCAAAACGTTTCTGCGATGTTCAACAAGAGGCAAAGATGGGCTTGCTTTCATCGATGTAACAGTGGATGTGCGGTGATAAATTAAAATTGCGGAACCCGAGGCTTGATGTTGAAAGCTTTCTAACTCTGGAGAGAGACACACCGTGTTCTTATCCCCAACGCTAGCCCTATACTACTAATTCGCACCAACTAACATTTTTAAGGGACATAATGAAGGACTTTATTTCAGGGAGAATAAAAAAAATTAAGAAAGGACCACCTTGAATAAACTTTCTCCGTAAAGACCCTAACGTACGATTTGCGTTGTTAACACCCTAATTTATGTTTTCTAAGATAGGGTACATGATGTGTGCGTGCGTAGGTATTTAAAGCATGGTACATGTTCAAGAGGAACATTAGTATTAGAGTAACAGAATTATTGCGTGTTACTTGGAGAAATGCGCTTTCGTTGAACATTATTGATGTTGAGTTTCATTTTTTAGGGCACACACCACGGCAAAACACAGTCAACATCACACTGGAGTCCTCTAGCGTCCCAATCACTCAAACGTTCCCTGTAGTTCACGCAATCGTCGGCGAAAAGTATGACAGATGCAGAACTAATAATCATTAAACCATTTATATGTACTGAAACCAGCAATGGTCCCAAAACGGAACCTTTCGGAACCCTTGAATTCCGAGGAAAAGAAGCCGAGTTAGTGCCCCTAACATTTACAAATTAATTGCGGTTATTCACGAAACCGTGCACCCATGCAAGTACGTTAGGTTCCAGGTTCAGATTTGAAAGTTTGAAAACCAATAATTCATGAGCCACTGTATCAAACGCTTGAACGAAATCGAGGAATAGGCCGTCTGTGATGTACCCGCCATTAAGAAACGCATAAAGATGATGCGTAAAGCATATTAGCTGTGTTCTACACGTCAACAATTTTAGGAACCCATGCTTAAACTTACTGAAACATGAATTAGTTTCCAAGAACTCTATAATGTGAGAATAAATGACAAGTTCCGCTGCCTTACAGCACAGGCTGGGTAATGGCACCGGTTGATAATTATAATTGTTACGCGAATGTCTGTCCCTGGAATTGTGCAACGGGACCACATTCTCGATCTTCCATACATCGGGGAGGCAGGATGTTTCAAGTGACTGCCGAAAAAGTTTGGTCAAGATAATAGAAGACAAGTCTTTACCATTACCCAAAAACTTACAGGTTATAATAATATTAACTCCGCATGATGACGAAATTTCTGTTTTTCTAAACACTCATTTCCACAATTATTACAACCCATCGGATTCACGGGATATTCTTGACGACCTTCATAATCAGCGTTACCATGAATGTTACAACAATAAGAGAATGAAAAGAAAACGCCGCAACAAAAAAAAACATTGAAAAAATTTTCCGCAGGGACCGCTAAATAATCTAGATATTTATTCTTTACAGCTACATTTATGCTTTTATTAACGATGTTGCCGAATTGTTTGGGATTGTTTATTACCATATTAGGTAGAGTTTTATTAAGAACATGTGCTTATTCTTTAGGCGCCTATTTATATTGGGTAGCTTCACGTTGATATGAATCCCAGCGTGTTTAGCTGTTGGAAATTTTCGCTTAGCGAAAAACGTTTCTTGGCGAAAAAACTTTCGAAAAAACTCAACTGTATCCGCTACATTGCACACGCGGCAGTTTACAGAAGACACAAAAATGTACCGGTGGTGCAGCCACCTTTTAACAGGCGGAGTTTCGGTATGCATTTTAAAGAAGAACAGTGAGGTCCACTCTTAAAGGGCAACGGCGAGCGCGTGGCCACAGCGCTCCGCGAAGCACCGGCGCCAAGAAGTGGCGAGAATCGGAAGCTGCCGGCACATGCGCGCTGGCCTCAGGAGGAGGAGCAAACGTCTGTCGTCTGCTACGGCGTTCTCCCCGCAGAACAGGCCAAAGCCAGGAACGCCGCTGTAGAAGGCTGCGTTAGACGGGACGCGCGCCAATCTTCTCGCTCAAACTTTGGACTGTACTCACTAACTAGACCCCCTTTTAACAGAGGAGCTGTTCTAGAGATGGCCCTGACGAGACTCTGCTGTTATTGTGTCACGCTATCTGGAGGCAGTTTCTCCGCCGCCCAAATGCAGGTACCCAGCATTCCAAAAAATAATAAAAAAAGTAAAGAAAAGGCCCTAGGGCCTCATATTTTAATACAGGAGGGCTCATTCCTCTCCTGCAAAAGTGTCTTCCCAGCAAAGCGTTGTTGATTAGAGGTGAAGCCAACTTTAAGGGGTCGGTGTAAGCTTGGAAGCTGGCTTTTCCCCATTGCCTGTTGCGCAGTGAAGCCTGACCATCCACAGAGAGGGTATGAATACAGAAAACGGCTGTAACTGTTGTTTTAGCGTAACTATGCGGAAATAAAATGTGTGACAATTAGTCACAAAGACGACTCTCCCTTTACGCACCACAGCTTCGCTGCACACCCTTCTTCACAGAGTGAAAGGGCACTCAATTTGTTTCCCTGTAACCTATATGTGTCAACCATTCGAAGAGCCTGTCAGGCAGAACACCTCAATTCCTTGGCCACTTTTGTTACGTATTCTTTCCGTGATAGGACACGCTATCCCGGGGGCAATGAGCACAGAGGTAAATTTTGGTATGCTGATTTGGCGTGATTATTACTCGCGTGTTGAATATGTAGGTGCAACAATATTTATACAGAATACGAAGTCATGTCGCAGCCGTACTATATGAAGCAGCAGGCGTGTGCGGGAAAATTCTTTTGGCTGTGCCGACTCCTTCGACGGGCCGATTTTGCTGCAAGCCAATCCCGCGCAAAACATTTCTGAATTGCTTTCACATCAGACTCATCGTAAATTAACAGGGGTTCTTACCCTTCCCTAATCAAAATTTATGTTTTGAGGGCCATCGAAGTGCATAAAAACTCGAGTAAAAAGGTGGACAGGACGGCGCTTTAGCGCCGTCCAGTCGGCTTTTTCTCGTATTTCTCTTCGCAGTACTGTCAAAAAGATTTCTAGATGTCACAAAGAAAAAAAGTGCACCTCCTGCTATAATACCAATTAGTTTCAAACTGGGGTATTCCGATTTAAAATAAGCAAAACGAAACTGTAAAACCTGTGAAGCTTGACGGTGAACACGCAATGCACAATGGCACCTGAGGCCTACGTTGCTTTCTGGCCTGCACTTCCTCCTGAAGAACTTCGGGGTCTGCACGGCGCTCCCGAGCACGCCGACGAGCAGGTTCGCGAATACGCCAACGATTATGCTTACGAGCGCGTGCCCGCATAACCGCCTGCTCTTTGGCCGAATGAATCACCCGTGGCCTACCCATAGGTAGGCTGAATGTGAATTCAGGTCATTAAATCTTCAGAGCTCTTTAAGATACGTTTTACTGTATGGCGTTTACATTACACTTTGCACGTTCAAGCCAGTCATTTCCAGCGTCGCTTGAAAACGTCGGTATTTATGTATATGCGCAATCTGGGCATTCCGTGCTAGATGTTTCAGGTGGCAGCCTACCTGGGATACTGTAGCTACTGTTTATTATTATCGGGTGTACTGGCCTAAATCACTCTAAACAAAGTAACGGAAGCGAACGGAAGTGGAAATGGGCACCGAGCTAGCCAGCTCAAAAAAAGTGCGTTCCTGGATAATTTGACTGAACATGCTACAGCAATACGATGGTTGTAATAAGAAGCTGTTTGTGTGCTGCTACCTTCATTCTTCTTGCAGCCGCGAGTTAGTCATGGTCAGAGTGCCGGAAAACGAGCGCTGTCAGATTATAAGGCTGTGTAAGCAAGGCATCAAACAACGAGACATCACTAGGCTGACGAAAAGCTTATAAAAACTGTCAGCCGTATAATCGAGGCGTACAGGACAGAACGCCGCATGAAAGATTCGCCACAAAAACCGAGGTCTCGGGTGACAAGTTTGCAGGAAGACTTGAACATCATCGCAGTCGCCGCCGCAAAGCCAGGGGCATCCGTCCGAGAAATCCGCCAAACGGTTGGTGTCCAGGCTTCAAAAACGACCATCAAGCAGCGGTTGCATGAAGCCGGGCTGAAGAGATGGATTTCAGCCCAAAAACCCCTCCTGCGGGATTCGAACAAAGAAAAGAGGTTGCAGTTTGCTCGGCAACACATGTCCTGGACGACAAAAAACTGGGCGAAGGTGGTCGTTTCGGACGAATGCACCTTCACGAGGTGCTGGGACCAGAAGGCTCGTGTTTGGCGACCCCCCCCTCCTCCCTCGCCCCCCCCACAGCAGGTAAGCTCATTGTGGCTAATCAATTTGGTTATGCAGAAAAAAAAAGTTTTAGTCACCGGCACATGACTGAAGCATCTGTACCTGCAATAAGTTAATACATTTCGGCAATTTTAATACAGTTGACTCTCGATAATTGTAAGTGACTTAATTGCAATTTTCTGTTGGGGTGGTGCCGTCAATTTACATGCAATTCGATGGAGCAAATTGCGCCATAATTCGAAGCTACAACCCATAAAATCTGTGAAGGGCAAGTTACTTTGAACAAAAAACATGAAGGTGATCGTCATTTCTCGATAAAATTCAAAATTTGATGTGCAAAAAAACGCCGTGCTCTGCACATGTCGGCGCCATCGCAACTGATGCAGCGCACAGTCGATAAAGTGTCAGCTCACTTGAGACTCCCGGCAGCGTACGTATCTCTCTCTTTGAAGTCCTAAACTTTTTCTTCGCGCAACGCTCCGCGTGAGCAGCGTGCGTGGCGGACGATTCAGGTTTTGAATTTAGCGACAACTCTGAGCTATCACGGCAACCGGTGTCGTAAGCTCAAATTGGTAACGAGATTTGATTTTCTAACGAAAATCAAGAAGGGAGACGTGTTGCAAACTAATGGCAATGTTTTTTATTTACTTATAAATTCGGGTAATTCGAAGTTTTTGATGTCCCCATGGACTCGTGTTAAAGGTATAAATGGGAGACGACTGAGATGCCTTTCCGGTGTTCATTTTGGGAGTGACGCAGGATAACTTCATTTTGATGCCTGCTTTAACACAATAACATGGACGATTTAGCTATAATGGATTGTTCACATGTAAGCGATTAATAGATCAATTCACATTTTCTGGATGACGACGTAAGTTTATACTGGTCATTTTATGTCTTGTGTTGAAACAGCATGGTGATACACGTTTCTTTATTTGTATTACGAATCAGCCACATTTCGTCCAACGAGTAGCTGCCAGTGTCCCGAGTACTGTGAGCGTGTGGGGCTCCATTACGAAGGACGGATTGGGACCACTTGTGCAAATTCAGGGAAAGCTGACTGCCAAGCAATACGGCCAAATCCTTCAAAATATGGCGTTCACCTTCCTCAATGGCAGCCAGTTTCCTGGAAAAGATTACGTGTTCCAGCAGGATCGCACCCCTGTGCACACACACGGCCAAGAAAGTCCAGGCACTGCTCCAACAACAACGCGTCACCATTCTCACGTGGCCTCCCCAATCACCGGGTTTGAATATCATCGAAATCCTCGGGGGAAGAATGAAGACGGTGCTTTCGCGGCAATATCTGCACGGAATGTCCTCAGGCAGTTTGTGGGCAGTAGTCCAGCAGGAGTGCGACCGACTCAAACGGGACCCGGCGCAAGTCGGTGCCTTGTATGAGTAACTGCACGCGCGTATGACCGCAGTAAGTGAGTGCCATGGTGATGTCACCCGTTACTAACCACTATAACCGAGCGTATCATGCAAAGTACAAAGCGGCGAAGAACACTAATTTTGTTGAATAACATCGGAGTAAGCCACCCGAACCCAAAATATTTATAGCATGTCTGCTTTATTCACATCATATCCAGATTTTCATAATATTGCACCCTACACTGAGAGGATTGTCGCTTCGTAAACTTATCGCAACCCTAAAGGAGAAAATGAGAGAAAATTATACGTTTACATAACTCATTATAATGCGGGCGCTACGTCTCGTAAAATATGGGGGCAACATTAGACATTCATCATTCTCCTGCAAGCGCGCTGTATAACTCGCCGAGGTAATAGGTCATTGTTGGCAAACAACGTTGATGGTCTTTTTTAACGTACGCAATGTGATACCTATTCTTTCTGGTGATTTCCCCGTCATAGCGTGCCCCATTGCGTAAAGAATACGTAAAAATGCAGTGCCATTCCCGTTTGAGAAGGTCGATGACCAGCGGAGCTGTTTGCAGGTAATTTGTTGACGACAAACTTCCCGACGCCGTGCCAGGGAAGCGTTCAGCGGGATTGGAGTAGGCTTCACTGTGCAACCCTTCAATTGGGAGACCGTGCTTACACAGACCTCCAATCATCCTCCTTTCTAAACATAAATGAATTGTCGGAACGACAAAGTTCTAGTGGCATTAGCGCCTACTTATACCAAACTATGAAGCCCCGACGGCAAGGAGGGATATGGTGTGTAAAATAGTAAGGAGATGGGCGGCTTTTATTCTCTTAAAGGGACACTGAAGTGAATTTGTCAAGCTCCCGTTTTTGTTTGCACTGCGTAGACTGGCTCAAATTAGCACACTTTTCATCGTTTATCCGGTTGACAAATCGGTATTTATTTTACAAAGCGCGAAAGAAGAAAAAGTACCATGCGCGGTTTGCGGCGGCCGCACCAACTAAGGCTGTGACGTTGGGAGGAGGGGCGCCTTTATTGGACGATGACCAAGGTTAGCAATCACACAAGTTTCGGTTTCGGTTCTGTAAAACATAACCAATGGCTTTGTTGGATGGGCATTCTCAATATCTCAGTAATCATCGTACCGCGCTTCTGCCATGTCGTCGGCTGTAAAATGCACAAGCTAAGCCTCCCAGGACGGCTTGTAGTCGTAGCATTCACTAGCCGAGACCTGCGCAGTGCATGAACGCCCTCCGCGTACCCGCAGACGCCCAAATGTCATGCGCTGTTCCCCCATATTTGGAGCTTGCCTCCCTCATGCCTGTATCGTAAAAAGCGTGCTCGCACCAGGCCAAGGGTCTGTTCATTCTGGCCTGTGCCCACTGCCTGCAAGCAGTCGGTGCTTATGGCAACAGCACGCCAACGAGAACTCGCTAGCGCGCCAGTGCCAGCCTGCGCGCGTTTTGTGAACTAGTTCGTGTAGCCATGAACGTTGCGGCCCAAAAAAAGGTGAACTCAATATAGAAAACATCGGCGGAAAGCAAAAAAGTTAACTTACAAAAAAATAAAGCACGTACCCGCGGGGATTCGAACTCGTGACTCGCAAAACATTTGCGGTAAATTCCTAGCGCCCCAGGCCGCTAGGCCACGGAGCGGGACGCGAGTGCCTTGCTAATATAGGGTATACATTGTACAACTGGTTTACACTTTTATTTAGTTCTGGCATTTCAAGCCGCTTAGGTGACTATTTGTTGTAATGCGATCGTGCAGTAAGCGTCGCCCGAGTTTCCACAGTAGCTCACGTCTAGCAATTGCATTTCGTAGACGGAAAAGCGTTCGCAGATGCGTAGTCGTGCTGCTGACCGCTGTGCTTGTTCGCCCAGCGCAAAAAAGTGCTTCCCGCGCCCTAGTTTTACGCTGTACGATAAAAATATCAGTTGATTTTATTTCCTTAGTACCTATATTGACTTCGCTGACTCTTCTCCCGCCTTCAAGAGGCCTTATATTTTCCTACTGGCGTACCAGTCAGCGAAGCGTCGCATGTGCAGCGCTTGTGTGAAGCGACATTGACTTGGAGCTAGATACAGTGTACAAACAAACCAAGTAAAGAAAGGCACATTCTTGTCACAAACGTGTCCTGGCTTCGTTTCAACTAAGCGAACGAATTGCGACCAAGCAATTTTTTTTTAACCTCCTTGATTGCGACGACCCGCCGGCGGCCGGCGGACGAAACGCTGGGCCGACTGACTCTGTCGGCCGGGGAGCCGTGCAGTAGCGCAGCCGTGGCGCAGCCAATTGCCAGCTCATCCCCTCCGGACGTCACACGAAAACGCCACAGAAAATGGGCGAGCGTAAAGAGAGGAGGACAGCGTTTTCGAATTAGTTTTTCTACTAAATAAAATCGCGTAAACGCGCCTAGAGTGGTCGAAACATGGCCTGGGGACTCCGGACTACAATTTGCGCTAGTAATCCCGCAATGTTTACATATCACTTCAGTGTCCCTTTAAGTACACACGGGGATAAGTTTACTACTGATCCGCTGTAAGAAAGTGGCCAAGGAATGCAGGTGTTCTGCCTGACAGGCTCTTCGAATGGTTGACACATATAGGTTACGGGAAAAAAAATTGAGTGCCCTTTCGCTCTGTGAAAAAGGGTGTGCAGCGAAGCTGTGGTGCGTAAAGGGAGAGTCGTCTTTGTGACTAATTGTCGCACATTTTATTTCCGCATAGTTACGCTAAAACAACAGTTACAGCCGTTTTCTGTATTCATACCCTCTCTGTGGATGGCCATGCTTCACTGCGCAACAGGCGATGGGGAAAAGCCAGCTTCCAAGCTTACACCGATTTCTTAAAGTTGGCTTCACCTCTAATCAAGAACGCTTTGCTGGAAAGACACTTTTGCAGGAGAGGAATGAGCCCTCTTGTATCAAAATTTGAGGCCCTAGAGCCTTTTCTTTACTTTTTTGTTTATTTTTTGAAATGCTGGGTACCTGCATTTGGGCGGCGGAGAAACTGGCTCCAGATAGCGTGACACAATAACAGCAGAGTCTCGTCAGGGCCATCTCTAGAACAGCTCCTCTGTTAAAAGGGGGTCTAGTTAGTGAGTACAGTCCAAAGTTTGAGCAAGAAGATTGGCGCGCTTCCCGTCTAACGCAGCCTTCGACAGCGGCGTTTTCTGGCGCCCTGGCCTGCTCTGTGGCAGGAGCGCGCCGTAGCAGACGACAGGCATTTGCTCCTCCTCCTGAGGCCAGCGCGCATGTGCACGGCCGGACTGGAGGAGCGGCGGGCGCGCACTTTCATACGGCCTGCGCTTCGGTTATAGTTCCCACCTTTCACCGCCGCTGGTTCGTGGCGCTGCGGACCAACCCTCGCCGGTTGACCTACAGCACGGGCGGGGTAGAGCGGCGGCGCGTGCGCATTTGCAACTGCCCTAGCCCTGCCGTGGCTACACGTGATACCTGTCCGTGTAAACTTACATGTGCGCCATTAAAATAGGTGACTCCTTCCCCCCTTTTGAATTTTCGGTCTAATAGGGTCAAACAGCCTAACATTATCACTCGGAAGCGCCTAATCGAAAAATCGAAAGAAACATTCTAACTCGGGGCACATGAACAAAAATATGCGAGGCCTTCATATCTTATCAGCGACTGTATTGTATGAAAATGGTGAGGCAGGCAATAAACGCGGCATTTTCCGTGACTGAAATATAGTTCTTATTTTTCCTTTCAAATGATGCCTTGGTTTTCACGAGCACCGGGCACGACCAGTGACGCGAATGATTTCCCACCGATTGAGATACGGTTATCGCTTAGCTAAACGTGTTTCTGCTGCTCACGCTCCGGTCGGGCTGAGCGGACCACTGGCAGCGAGCGCACTGTCAGAAACATACAGCTAAAACTCTTAATCATGCAACTGAAGTGCACAACGAGTCTTCTTTTTGGTGAGATAGAGCAGCGAAGGCATTCATTGGTACCGGTGATATTCCGCGGCAGATCCAAAACACATGCGGCAAGCGTTGTCGGCTCGCTCGGCGAGAGGCGATGCGTCGACTAAGAAAATGTGGGTTGGGAGGGTAGATGGTTGGTTCGAAGCGCGCTCACTCTATCAATTATCTGCTGTATCGTTTCCTTGTTGGGTGCGCAGGCCGTTTGAAAGTGCGCGCCCGCCGCTCCTCCAGCCCGGCCGTGGCATGTGCCGGCTGCTTCCGATTCTCGCCACTTCTCGGCGCCGGCGCTTCGCGGAGGGATGTGGGCACGCGCTCGCCGTTTCCCTTTAAGAGTGGACCACACTGAACATTAATAACTAGAAAGAAAGCGACATTTTGCGGACACAAAAGAGCAGATCTTGGTCAGGCAAGCTAGCAGAAAGATAGTTCTATACAGTGGTGCTTGGAAAAGCATGCAAATTAGGTCCTTCTTAAGTGGAACAAGACAAACATTGAATATATATTCTGGTGAAAAATGCGCCAACAAAAACCGTATTGAGGTGTACACTTCATGCATAAACCCCACAAACAACGTTTGGGTGAAAATGATGATGAGAACGAGATTACGCAAAACATCGGCGAGGTTGACTTGCAAAAAAGCGCCAGTAACAGTGCTGTCGTAGTACCGAAATAAGAAAAGCCCGGAAACCACCTGCTGCACAAAGATATGAGTTAAGCCCAGCCGTACAGTGCAGACTAGTCTAAAAAGGCTATCCTGCCGCTTTGGCTCCATGGTTGACAACTACACATTGCGGGGCGCGCAGCATTATTTACTTTGGGCTTTTCGTAGCGTTGGATTTGGACTTCACGTGAGCTTTTGCTCCCTCGTTCGCTGGTTCGTTCGTCAGCTCGCTCCTTCGTTCCTTCCTTCGCTCGTTCGTTCGTTCGTTCGGTCGTTCGGTCGCTCGCACAGGCTCACTGCCGCAACTGAGCCGCTCTGAGCCGCTCTTCATGAATGCCAACACCTTTTTAAAAAATATATACACATCTCCATCGGTAAATATTTATTCCTGATGGACCTTAGTAAGGAAGGCATCCAATGATATTCCAAAAGGTTAAAATTGGGCAAATATTATAATCGATGCTTGTTATTGACACAAAATACCCCAAACTTGGGTGTTACACGAACATACATAAGTATTGAATGGTTTGCAGGAATTGCAAAATGGTTGGTACAGGTGTAGCCAACTACCCGTACTGTACAACTAGGATCTTTGCCACCGATAATATGAAATCAAGTAATAGTGAAAAACCAAAAGAAAACAGAAGAATGTGTCATTTTTGTCTGAAGTTCTTCAAATAAATCGTGATTAGTTCAAAACTTACCTTACTTTTTTAGAAATTCCAGATCATTGCACAGAATAGTACTAACGAGCAAAGCAGGCCAAGTTTCATTGAAAAATAAATATTCATTTCTAAGTTACAACTGTTTGCGCAACAAGGTGAAAAAAATCAAGTTTTGAGAAATACAAGAAAAAAGTTTTTATCCGTTTATAAACCTGATAACCTTGTCCAGGAACGTTTAAGTTCTTCAGCTTCATTACTGGGGTACTCCTGAGCTGCAGGAGCTCTTTATTGGCTTTTTTGCTGCTCGTATTTTCTTGCGGAGGTGTTTTGGCTCACCCACTGATTGGCGATTACCATGCTTTACTAGATACTGGTCACTGGTAGAAAATGCTACGGGAGGGGTGGTGGCCAAATTCTATGCTCGCATCCTTCAGAATATCTGCTGTGTAGTTCATTTGCGAACGTTAGAGTGTCCCACAGCCACATATATACAAAAATGTGTGCGCAGGCCACGGGGACGTCTTGGGCAAACTAAGCCAGCTTTTCAAGAACAGATGACAAGGTCCGCATACTTATAATCCTACTACCTGGCAGTAAAAGTTCTCATAGCGGCACCTGACAATTATTGTCCAAGTTCTCAAGGTTTGCCGCACTAACCGATACATAACTTCCACATAGGCTTCAATTGGAGCAGTCACTGTGTACCGATTGTCACGAAACTTTAGCTTTTGTCACCTCTTACGCTGAACTCGAACACGCCTTTTTATTAAAACAAGCAGCCTATGTAATTACGGTTTCAGATAAGAATAACACCTATAAAAAATGAGTCTGCTGGCATAAAGTGCGCGCAATGTATACTATTATTATTATTTTAACTTTGTATGAGAGTACAATGCTTTATAAATGAACTTTGAAACTTTGAAACAACAGAGACGCCTGCGGTTCAGGCAACCCCCTTACCGAAATGTAAATCAATGTTCAGAAAAATGGAAGGCTCAAAAATTGTCTTTCAATTATCTTTTATGTATCAGACTAAATTATACCAGAAACATTTCAGTATACTGCTGATATTCGCTGCGTTATCAGTTTTTGTCACTGCGCCACTTCAGTTTTGGTTTCAGAACCATCCACCAGCTGTTAGAAAATTGGCTATGACTTATGAACTAACAGAGAGGAGAACATGATTCTTTTTCCAGAATTTTTTACGTTGCTTGGGTGTTCTGAAAATTTAAGAAGCAAAAATGGTGTTTTAATATAAAAGCGTGTTTTCACAGGTGGTGACATACCTTAACCGCGGAGTTGTTTAAGTGTGAGCTTCGTCCGGTGGCCTGGCGTCGTCCAGACTTTCGCTTGGGCTTGTGCCGCAGAAGAGCTCACAGAAGTACTAAGAAATCAAATCAAGTGCTTTCGCGCAACAATTGGATAACACAGGAGAGCTCGCGCTACACAGACCGAGGTTGTAAAGCCACTTTCATCGGGTTATAGCGCGTACTAACGCGGTCCACTTCGGGATAGGTGTGAAAGGCTGCGAACAAGATGATCCGGGCCTGCATTCTTGTAGACTTTTCAGCGGGAAGTTCGGAAATCCATAACAGGTGCAGCAGCCGGTTCGCCGATGAAGAGAGGAGCCGCCAGTTCTGCAGTTTCTCCTCGTCATGAACTACTAGTGCACGCAGCACCAATTTTTTTTTATTTTAAAATGTGTACTGGTCAAAAATAAACGTAAATTGCAAGTTAAACCAAGCCTTCTAATATTTGTTTGGTAGGATGACAAAAGTAAAAATCTACGGTGCAAAAATTGTTCAGCCCACGAAATTTAAAAGAGCTCGAAAAAGGAGTGCGAGTGGAAAAACGCAGCAGAAGCAGCTATTCTAGTTCAGCTTCCTAGTTTTGGAGAGGTCCAGCGAAGAGGTGCCTTGGGCAAGCTACCTGGTGAGTGTTGGTTTGCGTGTAAATACTGTTTTCGGGGACAGCGATACTTCAGCATCAAATGTCAAACAAGCAAATAGCCATTAGATGAATCTACGGCAAATTACAAAATGAATTTTTTTTAATTTTTCATGAGGCAGCAAAGAAACAATGACATTCAAAACATCACTTAAAACATTATACCAGCCTCTTATCACGATACGTTATGAAGAATACCACATATAAGCCGTTTTCCTCTATCCAGGTTTTCTGCGCAAGCTTTTAGTGTTTGCAGGTTTGCACACACTCTTAGGCAAGCTTACTAATTTACAAGCGACCAACACTGCGGCCTGGCCAATCGCGGTGCTTATATTTCTAAGGTGGCAGTATACAAATTTCAGTTAATTTCCTGCGCTTACCCTTTGTACCTAAGAAGTGCTTTTATATAAACAAGCAACCACAATGCGAGAAACTTCTGTAATCACCTTTCAAAACCATTTTTATTGTGCAGGTCTTCTGGTACCCGCAAGGAATACCAAGGCTGGCAAGACGTTGGGGAGAATTATTGCAGAAAGTGTGTCAGGACAGAATAACAGTGGTTAGCCAATTAGCCAAACAAACGCAGGAGAAATAAAAACCAACTCCCTCACTTGCGAAACACAGCTTCAGAGTTTAAACAGGAGCTAAAACAGGAGCTACACTGCCACTCATTCAGTCTGATATGAAATTCTGACTAAGAATCAGCGCTTTTTCAAAGTGGCTCATTTGGCTATGCCGCAGGAGTTAGGTTGTATGAACACACGCCCATAACAGGGACTTCGGTGCCGCATGCTCTTCAATTCGTTTTTTAAGCGCGAAACAGCATAATACGCCGTGCATACAACACTTCTCTGCAAATCAATGCCTGGGCATCAACGCCGTAGCGGTTCACTACCGTCAGCCATAGCACTAGGGTCAACGTACACAGCTTGGTCTTGTAGCCCACCGCCACCAGCACCATCAGTGCCATGGCCACCAGATTCTGCAGCATCTGCAGGAGTGAGAGCTCGAGGCGCAGAATGGCGACGGACATGAAGGCGAGCAGGATGCGCCCATGAGATGCATGTACGACTTGGGCGTGTCCTCCCCGAGCGAGGGCACGCCCACAAACAGGCTCTTAACCTCCACCCGGCTCTCAGCCCCCAGCAGCAGCAGGGCGCCCACCAGGGCACCCACCAGGTTTTCGTATTTTTTTTGCAGGTCCCTCATGCTGCATTTGTTGATTGCTCGGTTAATTTAATTTATGGTATTCCACGCAATCAGGCTTCTGCAGTTTGAGCTCTTTATGGGATTCATTACGCATTCATAATGGTAATTACATTAAGATAGCGCGTGACACAGAAAAATGCGTGGTGAAAAATGACATGTTGGATTGGTAATAGCGAATACCACTGGGCCGCATTACCTTATTGCTAATGACGAATAACTCTGGGCTGCAATAACTGCCAGCCAGCACCAGAGAGCAGCCCATGGGGGACGTGGTTGAAGACGAGCAAGAAATTATTCAGAAGGCAAGAGCCGAGAAACCATGAAGCCCTGGTAATTATTTGTAAATGTCAATGCCTTGTACTGCCTCACCATAATACCTAGTGTGACGCACTTGAAACGGACTGACGATCGTGATAAATAGCGTCGAAGCTGACGTAAATATTCTTTTATTAGGCCTCGCAATTCTCTAACGTTCCAACATAAGCAGCTGCCACTTGTCGACTTATTTAGTGGTGCAGTTGTCTCACAGGCAAAAAAGGAATTGAATCGCAACCAGTAAGCCTTTCTGTAGGGTGATTCGTCATCGTATGTTCAAGCAAGTAAGATTTATCTCCTCTTCGGGCATCCTACCCATACCGCAGTGCTCCATGTTTCCTTGCACCTACCATAAATCTGATTTAGGCTATTTAACCTATCTATTGAACATCAGTAGGCACCTTCCGATACAAAAGCATGGCCTCCAACTAAGAATACCTGTGGGTAGGAAGGGCGATTTTTAGGCTCTCGCGTCAAGAACCCCAGGTTGTTTATGTGAGGATGTTCACGGCTCAACCTGTTTTGGCAAGCTACGACTGATATAAATTTTCATCCGCTGGAAAAGGAGCTGAATAGGTAGTTTCACTGGAGTGTTTCAATGAAATACGGCTTGTGCATGACCACATTACTAGGATACCAAGTCTGGTTGATTGATTGGTTAATTTAGTAATTTATTGATTGTTTATTTATTTATTTATTTCGATTGATTGATTGATTGCTTGATCGATCGATTGACTGCATTACTGACTTACTGACTGATCGTGGGTGTTAGCGCCCGCACTACACAGGCGATGAGGCGCGCCTTAGTATAAAGCTCCTGTGCAATTTTGACACCCAGCGATCTTTATCGCGCACCAAGATCTCGAACACACCCACGTATTCAGGACACATCTGTGAAAACTGCTAGCGATGCACAGCAAGAATAGCTCCCGTGGTAAAAAGAGTTCATGCACAATGACAAAACGACTTGCGCGATTGCCTCCTGTGTTTGTTCCATCACCGCTCTATGGCAGTGATTTCGACATTCTAGTAATAAAAGGGATGATAGGCTATCCGGAACTGACGCGTTTCGGAACATTGGTGTACTACACTCTGTGGCGTTCTGGAAGAGGCTGATAAAACATGACTCAAAACGAGAGGCAGCGTGTATTTTTTTATTGTCGTCACCCAATACTGCTGAATCACCCAACGACGTGGCAAAAATTCCCCAGTCCTCACACATTTTAACCAAATGACAAGAAATCACACTCGCACAATCCCCGCCCCATCCATACACAGTACTCTGATAAGCGTGAATTCTTCCAGGAGCCAGGATCACTGACATACCTATTATTCAACTGCGCAAAAACTCAGACCTTCCACCCCGAAAACCGTCCCCTTCCCCTGAGAAGTGAGAGATACTGGTGTCACGCTGTCGACCTGAGGACCAGCTGTTTTTTGTGACGAGGAATACGTCAGCCTGGACAGCACATGGCCTCCTCGACTGAACACCTTTACATTATTACATAATAATGTAGGAGTGGTTCGTCTCTCTCTCTTTCCCCCTTCAGCGACACACCCAGGTGGTTCTCTGCTGGCAAGAATTAGACTACCAGTGCCAACGACGACAGCTTTATAGAGTGTTTTTGTTACGTTGAACAAGTTGCATGCGGACTGTTGTGCCACGAATCTCAGCTACTCTGCCAGCTCGCGGCAGTGCATTGTGAGTGGGAAGACGCGAATAGATGTGGCCTCCACAGATAAAGCAGTGCCTCTATGTAGCTATAAGCACCCACTAGGCAACAATAAACCTATAAACCCCCTTTAAAGTTTGATGTTTTCTAATAAAGGAAAAGAAACAAAGAACTTTTCGTGGGGAACATCAACAAGGTGGAAAAGAAAGGCCCGATGGGTACAGGCGAAACTATATCATAAACCTGACAAGTCACGCTGTAAGGTCCAAAAGACGGTCTCAAAATTTCTCGCTGCAGCCGCTGACGCAAATAGGGCTCTCTATTCATTATAGGCAGCCCAGTTTTCAAAGCGGTGGTCTTTTCAAAGGTCCTAGTGGCGGGCACATCGAAAGGAAATCTTTTGCATTATTGGCGTTTTCCCGTGATAACTATTTCTACGTTGTTAATTACAATGTTCAATATGAAGGCTGTGGATGTAATATCTACATACAATTTTCTGTTGTAAGAAATAAACATATCACTAAAATATTACATTTGTTTGCTCAGATGACAGAATTGCTGTTAGCTTGTTTTAGGTCTAGGTGGGGTGGTGAAAGAGGTGATATCTTCACTTTGGTGATTATGGCGGGTGACGCCGATCACTTCATATTGACTCACAAAGGATGCCACAGCGGGGCAACATATATGCCGTCGAGAACCATACATATTTAGAATGTGCTAATGGCTAATTTTATTATCACCAGCGACCATGTTATCCTGTCTGAATTCTGAAATTTGGAAGTAAAACATGGACTCAGCTGGCACTCGGTAGGCGTGGCTGGGAATCTCTGGGAGAAGCATTCGTGGACAGAAACAGGCTCGCTCATGATGATGATGAATATGATGATGATGAGGATTTGATAATACTGACGATATTCTCCCTGGCATCCTTGGTTGGAACCGGGCACTCAGCAACTTTAAAAGGATAAGTTGTGCAGCCCCCCCCCCCCCCCTAGAGAATAGATGCATACTTTTGGAAGCTATAGCGTGCTGAATACCTGACCTAGCCTGATGCAGATATTTGCAAGTTTTTCCGCTGTCTAAAATGATGGTAATATTGCCGACAGATTTCTTTATCAATGTTCGTGATTTTTATAAACGAGTACGAGATATGAGCAAAAGCATAGGTTTTAGAGGTGCCTGTGTTTCTACAAACGGCAGTGCTAAAGTCGCTCAATATCGTAATTATGTTTGCAACATTCGCTTAATTTGGCTGTCCTGTTTACAAACAGGCCCGCAAAATTCTCCTTGAGTCCCCATTTTTTGGCGTTAGACCTTCTTGAAATTTCTACTCTCGACAACGACAGGAAGTAAATTTCCCGCTCTGTGCCCTGGTGCAATTCTTTATAATTAGATAGCAACCTTAAGAGACGCTACCTCTATTCGCGTTTAGCGGAGGTATCCCGTGGCATGCCGGATTCTTACATGCACGCCAGATGCACGCCGGAATCAAGAACGTTTGTCTTCATTGACTTGGAGAGTATGTCTTCCATAAGATCTATTCATTGTACGGTCATCTCAGGAATCTGGTACATGCTTCTTTAGCGATTGAGCCAACTTGGAAGGATAGATTACTGCCGCAGGCTGAAACAGAACTTTTGGCTTTTTTTCCAGGCTGGTTTTACCGCGATAGTTTAGAGGCTTAGTTAGGCTGGTGGGTTTTTCTTTATTTTCCGGCTGCAGCCATGTGCAAAGAAACTGTTTGGACTGATAACGGGACATTCATACCTTCTGGTGCCGCCTTTTATGAGCCCTGCAAGGCAACTGCAGTGTTAAAAATTGGCTTATTTTTGAACGCGGAATACTTTATTAACAACACCAGTGGGACTGAAGGTGCTCTGTGAAAAAAAACTGCATGTCCCCATAGACTGCGCTCGATAGAAAAGCTCTCATCAGATCTCTGGACACATGGCGCGCGCGTGAGAGAGAGAGAGAGAGAGAGAGAGAGAGAGAGATAGTAAACGTGTTTTAGATGCAGAGCATCTGATTCACTCGGCTTGTCCCTCCGTCGTCGTCGTCGTTGTCGTCGTCGCCGTCGGCGTTGTCCACCCCTCCCCCATTCTCCTCGCCGCGCCAGCTGCGCTCTCCACCGCTCACCCCCTCTCCTCTCCGATAGCGAACACTCTCTCGCGAGGGGCATTGGATTGGATTCGATTGGATTGGATTGGATTGGCTTGGCTTGGCTTGGATTGGATTGGACTGGATTGGATTTGAGTTGGATTAAAGTCGATTGTGTTGGATTGTGTTGCGTTATAGCCGCGGCATGTTGCGCAATAACCGCGGCAGTAACGCTGGGGCCGGCGCATGTGCAGTACTCTCTCTTCCGCGGTTTCCTCTCCTTCGGGCGCGCTGCGCATATAACCGGTGTGCATTTCTCCCGCGAAGCAACATCCAGGCTTGGCGCAAACACCTAGAGTCCACGCCGCTTTACAAGTACGCCAACGTCGTCATCAACTAGGACCGGCTTACGCAGTCCCCTCAACGTTATGCGCGCTATAAAACGCGGTACCTTCGCCGCTCCGCCTATGTGTCGCATCTACATGGGGGTTCCCGCGAGGGGAGGTGGGAGTTTTTGTGCTTGCTTTATTGTGAAAAGCAATGGGGAGGAGTCATCAGTCCAATACCCCTTGAGCTTTCCTAGCCTCAACAGCCCTCAACACCAGCAGGCGCTGGTGATTGAGGTCGGAGGTGGTCAGAGCTCTCTCCCAAAGCTCATGGGAAGAAATGGAGGAATTTCGCGAACGTTTTGGTGCGTGCGCGCAGCCCCCTACCATATGGAAGAGCGTCCCGGGGGCTTCGCAGAAGTGGCATAGCGGGGAATAGTATACGGTGGGGTGCAATATATGGCATTTAGTGGGATGGGGAAAAGTATTCGTCTGGAGTGCACGCAGCTGCCGTTCCTCCTCTTTCGTTAGGTGTTCATGCGGTGCTGGGTAGGTGATACGTCCCAACGTATAGTGCAGTGCTATTTCGTGATACGTTATCAGCGGGGTTGGCCTCTCCTGCTCGCCTCCCGGAGCGTGTGAAACCGGGCTTCTATTGTGTCAAAACAGTTTGTTTCAAAGCGCGAAAGGCGAACGGTTCTAGATAACACTACACACGCAGCGATTATGAAAAAGGCGTGCAATAATATATCGTCATCTCTTGAACCATTTACCGGTATACATTTAGATGGTTCGTAAACGCGTTTACTTAGTGCGCGTAACATCGTCGCATGAGCTGGTTTTGCCTTTCTATTTCGCCCTTTAAGGGTTGGACAATCGTTTGGACGATTGTTCAGCAAAGATTAGACACAATTTAAGCTTCCGCGCTTCCTAACTTTATTTAGGTAACTTTTTTTGCCGAGCACCCAATCGCACCAACCCTGTAACACCTTGAATCTATTCAAAAATACATAACTGGCGATGTCAGTTCATGTTATTCTTATAATCGGCTACGTGAAGCTTATTGCTGAGACCCAATAAGGGTGTGTCGGGCCGTTACTATTCCGCACACTCTTAGGCAAAAAAGAACGGAAAGTTGGTCTTCTGGCTAACTAGGTGAGTTTTCCCCATTTATTAAACACTTTCGAAGCTATAGGTAAGCGGACTAAGGGTTAATCCGCAACCTGTTGATCTGTTCCGAACTCACCAACGACGAACTGCTCCTGGAGAGTCGCAGAAGGAAATTTGGCGCCCCCTCTCTCCTCGCGCAGCCCCCGCCGGAATTTAACCACCGGCTCCCAAGCACGAACCCGATATGGTGCGACCATGCTACGTGGCCATAATTTTAAAGCTAAAGGGGGTTGATTTCATCTTGAAAACAGGCCCGCAAAAGACGTTGACCCAGAAAACAAATACAAAGGACAAAACGGGACTAGCAACTGGCAAGATTTAGTACGAAACGAAAATATATATACAATTATACACTATCTGATTAACAGTAATAAAAAGATTATCAAAAAATATAACATCAGACATAAAAAATACAACCTATAGTGTGCTATCACCGCATGTGTCGTCCCAGAAAAATCAACTCGGCGTCTTGTAGACTGACCGAAGGCTGACTGACCGAGTGTTTATTTGCATAAGAGGTATTCAGCACACACAGAATGGACGCATGGCTGTACATTCACATTAATTATAATACATTAAGACATGATCAGGTGAGGATTCCGTTTTCTGCAACATCTGCTTTATTTTATTTCCCTATTATTTATTCCCGGTGCTTCAGTTGGCGTCCAAAGAGAACCAGAGCTGTGGGGAAGAAACTTAAGTGGGGAAAGTAACAAATGGGGGACACAGTAACACATCTATGATGATAAAATAAAACGGTATGTTTGCGACGCATTCCGGACTGGCGTGTTTGCCCGGCTAAGGATAATCGCACTCATGCAATGTTGAGAGCAATTTTAATGAAAAAAAAAACCAGAAGGGGTTGGTTTCATTGCGACCTGCTCAGTCTCTGTCTTTACAACCGCATAAAGTTCTGCTTCCTTTGTTTTGAAGGCTACCGTCCCACGACAGCAAAGCACAAGGGCTTGTCACACTTGAATTTCTGAGTGTAGCGCCCCCAGTGGACGCCTCCACGCTGGCTCGGCCCCATCCATTCGCGCTCACCATAGTGAGTGCAGGTCTAGTGTTTGCACGCATCTTCAGAGCACCGAGTATTCTGCTGGGACGTGCAGGTACTGGGATGTTGGTAGAAAACAATCATTGGAGTGTAAAGAGGCACTACTTTACACAATGAGACATTCGATTTTCCCTGGTGTGGTGATTCTAGCCGTACACGTGATCGCGATTTGCGCGTTCCACTTACCTTACGCTTGAAATATTATGAGCTGGATGCTTCGTAGCCTTACAACCACCGTATTTTTTATCATAAAAACAAGCTCGTACACTCGTTCCGACGGGAGACTGGGTGATCGGGTGACTCATTTGTTTCTGCAGGAATTAGAGCAAACTAAGTAGTCTCTTTGCACCGTTTCCGTGAGTCACACCATAGGAAAACAGCCCACATTTACTTCACAGGCGAAACCAAGTTATCTTGAATCGTTTAAGCTGGCATTGCGAGGCAATTTGGTCTTGGAAATGTGATCCAGGTCGTACGGCATTTACAGCATTGTCGTAGCTTTCGTGCGCAAGGAAATTATGTACAGAGAGTAAAAGTTAACTTCAAGACGCTTAGCTATTACGCATATTTTATTTGGTCGTTGCTCTGAACAGCACGTAATGCGTTTTCTTTGTGGGTTATACATACACATATTCATTACGCTTAGTCAGCGACGTGGGCTGCTTTCCCTAACAGTTGTCTCATTGTGTGACTCGATTAAAATATTTCACTGGCCTTTATTACCTCGCGCAAATTTTGTGCAGATGCATATGAACGTAACGTCACTGAGATGTGCAAGAGGCGCTGCTTCTTGCCTTGAGGAGTGGCTTTTCTTATCATTAAATTTGATATTTTTCTCATGACACTATATAAAAGACTCACGTAGTGCAATGACCCAGGTTTCCAATTTTAAAATTGTCCACAGACAGGTGCGCCTCATTGTAACGACGATGGCATTAAAAGGGAATGATGACGCAGCAACCAGAATACGTGTTGCATTTCGTCTTTCCGGCGCTGTTTATAGACCGCCGGTGACGAACATTAAGTACAAATTTGTGCACCGGGCACACACGCTGCTAATATTAGTTGCTCCACTTGAAGTTGAACGGGCACCCGCCAAGACTGACGCCAGTCTTGATGCACTCTACCGCAGGTCAATGTTGCCTAAGAGTGCGGCATAATTGTGAGACATGCCGTTATTTCCCATGTGCCCAATACTTTGAGCGCGTTTGTTGCCTTTAAGCCACTTGTGGAACTTGTTTTTTGCACTTGCACATGCGTACGTTTGCGAAGTAATAAGCTGGTTTGAAAGATTAAAGCCATAGTGTGCCTAAACACGTCAACCTTAGCATTCATTTTAGGCACACTAAGAGAACTTCTATGTTTGGCTGGCGGAGTACTCCATTAAAAGGCTGAAATCTTTTATTCCTAAAGCAAGCGAAGGTTACTATACAAATATATTTGAGATACCATTTGCTAAAAAAGCCTAACAGCGGCGGTTAAATCACAGTACAAAATATTGGCGGAAGTCACGACTATTTGTTTTCACGTATGATACTGCGCCGCCACGAGGCTCAGTAGCTAAGGTGTTGTGCTGCTGAGCACAAAGGCGCGGATTCGTTTCCAGTCCGCGGTTGCCGCTTTTCTGATGGAGGCAAAAAGCAAAAACGATCATGTATTTGAGGCTTCGGCACACGTTATAGATCCCCAGCTGGTCAAAATTAATCCGGAGCACTCCACTAATGGTCACCTTATTCCCTGTGTAGCGTCGGCGCATTAAACCACATAACCAATCAAATCAATTTTGTTTTCTTTTGTGTTGCCGGCAGCATCTGGCCGCCGTCATCTGTCTTATCTACGTCAGAGCGAAGCGCCCGCTTCTTTGCGTTTCCATTGCATGTCGCTGTCTTTATGTATGCCGCTCAGTACGCCGATTTGTGTTAGCGAAGCAAAATTTCGCCCCAATAAACGTTTGTTTGCTGAAGATATGTGCGTAGTTTTTGGCTGCGTAGCATCTTGTAGTGGTGCTGCGAACATGCACCGTGTGTCCCCGTCAGGACGCCCAGCCAGACCAGCCCGGGCCAGCCGCCTACTGCAGGGCCTCGTACCCGTATATGGTCTCTTTTGACGTAGTTCAATAAAAAAAGAGGCTGCGACCATTACCACCACTCAAAACACAGGTCGCCTGTCGTCCTGCAGTAGACAAACGTCACGTAATGCGAACTGACCAATGAGCGTAGCAGCGGCACGGAACACTACGAAAAAAGAGTGCTGCTACTGTGTACACTTATCTGGCGAAACCAGCCAAGTGGAAGCTACAAGCCGGCCAGGACATCGCAAAAGATTTCGTAACCTTTTGTGGAAACCCACTTGTGTTTCAATGAGTCGATCCGTCTCCTGTCATAACCAGCGCAATCCAACCAACAACATCCACTTCCGCAAGGAGGGATGGCGACCAATTTGTTTCTGCCATGCCACATCTCTCGGGCATGCCCGAACAACCATACCACAAGATGAGTAAAGAAGACACGGAATGTTGGCACAATCCTCGCCTGGGCAATTGGGAAGAGCGGCGCAGAACTGGCGCATAGCTCGGGTTGGTGAGCGATAGTTCGGCGAGGAGGGGCAGGGGGGTCGCCCCCGATCGGGCAGGTGTCATGCACGGCTGCGTAATAGTGTAGTCGAAACGGGGTTGAGAATTCGTAGCTAGATAGGTGTCGTTTCGAGCAATGACTTGTGAGCCGAACAGAAAAAGACGCAAGCACAGAGGAGGTGTGCATGCCAGTTACTACGGACCTGCCAAAGGTCACTAGGTAATTACTTCATCTATTGCGCTCCAGGTTTAGAAGGTACTTACGCCTATAAGAGTTATTTAAACGTGACTAGTCATTTTTGCAAGCACATTTGCTCACATTGTGTGGAAATAAATTTGCTGTCCCGACGCAATGCTACTTGCTATTTCTTCCACGTTTAGCCTATTGCACTCAGGTAACCATGGTGACGTAAAAATGAGATCTGTGATCGGTGGCTTGCCACGCTAACCCAACCAGACACTAGCCCCTCAGCCTGAACTATGGCGCATGCACTTGGGATCTGTCTTCGTAGTTTGTTAAACTTTGCTTTAGAAACACTAGGTAAAGTTCTGACGATCAACGTAATCGAGTTAGCAGAAACGGCGGTGGTAAGTGGGTTACCGAGCACCCCAGAAATGACTCCTCGAGCCAGAGTTAGAGGTAACGTGCCTTGTTTGCTGATGTGCCAAACATCAGTGACTGTCCCTGTTTAGTTCTTGAGAAATTTGGATAGGCAGAGAAATGGCTGACCTTGCCATTTCCTGCAAATTTATTTTTCGACACCGCAGTAAACATATTCGGCGCAGGAAGAGAAGCTGGGAATAAATCAAAGCTAAGGCGCACCATCACAGTATAAATATTATATAACGTCCTTCCCTCAGTGTGATATGCACGGGATAAACGAAAAACAAAATGATATCTCTCGCTATGGAACTACGGCCACCCGGAAACGGTCCGCTGATCTGCAGCAACGACGACAAGCGAATGGCTGGAAAGGCTGCTCTACCAAAAGGTGGCGGCTCACGGCCGCTTGACTGACAAGCTTCCAAAGGCCTGCTTCTGCCGCGCTATTTATAACGCAGCATGAGGTCGTTTTCGGCCACCGTGCATGAGACCTTCAAGTTCTAGTTTTCTGTTGGAGTAAAAACGCTTTATTTTACCCTGATTCGCCCTCCAAGCGATAGTTTTTAAAAGAAGGAGGACATATTATTGCGTTTTTCGCAGGCTTGATTTCAGTAATGCGCGTTGTTGGGAACGTACTTTTACAGGCGATGCTGCTTCGCAAATCGTAATTTTTTCTCTCCGCACTTAAAATGCCAAGATATTGCCGATCGTGACGGCGGGCCTCGTGGCGACCACCGGGCAGTTAACAAAACCAAGGAAACGCATAGCGCTTGTATGTGCGTGCCTTGCGCCGACCACCGAGCGTCCCCTGCGTATGTTTGCCAAGACAATCATACCTACCTAGGGAAATTGGCCATAACTGGACAAAAAAGAGAACACCAGCGTTTGCCGTAATCGTGGAAACACTGGCTAGGAACGTGTAAGACACGTCATGACGTAGGCCCTTAAAGGTGATGTCCAATGGTTATCGATTCCAAAAAATAAAAGACGCTCACACATACAGCAACAGTAAGAGAGCAAGAGTCCTTATGGCAGCGAACTAGAAGCAAATCGGCTGCGATCATGGACTTGCCTACAGCTGTGAAGCTTGATCATGAAGCTTGCGTACAGCTTTGCAACCTTCAAGTCTTTCGCGCGGGTGAGAGGTTACTTTACTTTTTGCAATTTGGGAGGCCATCTGTGAGGTTTTGACTTCTTTCTACCGGCATTTTTAGAAGGTGTCGGATGCTAGATATCCAAAAAAGCGTTCATTAATATCAGCAACTGAAATGGGACAACTATAGTTCAGGTTGTTTTCCTTTATTTCATCACGGAATATTTGTTGTACTCGCTACGGTGCATGTTATGCTGCATCGTGATTAGGGTTTCCCTGGACCTTCGTGGTTCTTTGCGGTGCCCCTGACCTTAATTGAATCGTGGCTTCGAAGATGCGGTCCTGATTTTCCGCAGATAAATGTTCGACCAATGACGCCGACCTACGCACTCTGGTATGAGACAGGATGCTGCTGACACTGAATAGAACAAACTGAAAGCAGAGCTATTTAAGCTCTTGGTGACGCCGTTCATGAGCAGAAATACAAGCGCACGTCAGTGTGCGCCTCGTGAGGACCGACCGGCATCGTCTAACTCCACGTTCGGGAACACCATGCCCAGCGTTCGTGTCGTGATCTCTCGCGTGCTCTTCTCCTCACCAGTTCACGCAGATTACGCGAGGCGCGTCGCCGCCGGTTCTAGCGCGTGTTAACGAGGTCCACATTGGGAGAGATGTGACATATTACAGACAAAATGATCAGGGTCCGCCAGTCACGAAGTCCTATCATCTGCAAGTTCCGAAATCTAAGCCAGGTGCAACAGCCGCGTCCCTGACGAAAGCAGAAGGGCCACCCACCATCTCTGATGTTTCTCCTGACTTCCATTATTAGTGGAAGCTGCGCTAACGTTCTAAAGAATATGTGAACATCTCGTCACTTTCCGTCGCGAACTGGCTTTGTCGGCGACATTGGTTCATTGGTTGTCTGTCACTTGTTTTGTGGTCCAGAAGTATTGGCATTTCGTTGCCGTCTTCGCGGTCCGTTTCTCTTCTACTGCCATGCATTTTACTAAGCCGACAAGCGGTGGTCGCAGGATCAACCGCCAAGGGACCCGCCGTAACTGTGTGACGAAGCCAGCGCATCGCTGTGCTGTCGCAGACACGTCGTAGCCAACGTCGCTCTCTACGCTCTCGAAGGGCTATAAGAAGTGTCGCCCAGTCGTAACATCCAATCCTTTTAGCGCCAAGTAAATAAATTACCGAACGCCCAGATACAGTGATGTAGCCTGATAACCACATCACCCAGGTCACGTCGTTTGCGTTGTTAATGCGTCATGACAAGAAATGACATGCCTGGTACTGGGGACACCCTCCGCAGGGTCAGCAGAAGATGTAGTTGACATGGCTGTTACTACCAGCAAAGATACCACCACATTATTGAACGCCTCAAAAGCGGCATGCCATAATTACCAATGTTCACGCATTAGTGCAGCAGCGTTCATTATATGGCTAGCTTGAAGAGCTACCTAAACCGTACGTCGCCTGGGTGTCTGAACGTAAGCCCCTGACGAAAATAAAGTGGTTCAGGAAAAAGCCGCCTCGTACATACACCGGAGCATTGATTACCTGAAACAGACACTCAACCTCTACTACCATCACGAAAACAAAATCGCTTTTTCAATACAGAGACGCCATGGAACCCTACAGGAATGCAAGAATATTCTTTCACCTCAATAAGGGTTTTTAAGAAAAGGAGCAACCACTTTTGGGAAACTAGAGACGAATCCCCATCAACACAGCCCCCTACTCCAAGCTTTTTAGTGGACTCAATACCTCTCCCTTCGCGATTTCTGCCCCTCGCCTGGAGCTCTGTGCGCAGTAGAGGGTATTTCTGGGCTAGTTGGTGGATCATTTTAAGTGTTAAACAAACTACGCATAAAGGATAAGACCGTAAGGAAGAGACAGGACGGATACAGACTCACAATTAGTTTTATCGAAAAAATGAACATGACTGTATAACATCTATTGCACATCCGCCAAAAGAAATCAGTTTCGGCTCTTTTCTTTTTTTTGCCCTATCCTTTTCAAGAACCCAAACTCACTTGTTTACAACTGAACAGATGCGTTGCTCATGTAATTTTTAATGTTTTTACTAATAAAAGCGTTTTCTACCAACTCGCGGGTGACCCGTTCCCGGCTTCTGTACAACACTGTTGTTTTATTCAAGAGAGGCTGACATGGAGTGTCCTCACAGGCGAAACAATGGTGTGGTAGATGCGACCCTGTGTTCTTTTCCGTAGGTACGCAAAAACCCAGTTGTCTTAACATACGTCCATAGACTGCCGCAACCATGAAAACTGTAGCCAATAGCCAGGGAGTGCCGGTCGTGTTGTCTGCCCCTGGCAAGTTGGCTAGGTTGTCCTCCAAGATCCTCAAAGGATCAAACAAGGTCACTTCATGCTTCAAAGCATACCACACAGTTTGTTCACTGCGCTACGGGGGCTGTATACTCGATAGTACTCACGTGCAAGAAGGGATGTGTAGGCGAGACTGGGCGTTGTATCAAATACCGCTTGAGGCAACACCAGCTATAAATAAAAAACAAAACAGGGTTGCACCTATCACACCATTGTTTCGCCTGGAGGACAGGCCATGTCAGCCGGTCTTGAATGAAACAAAAGTGCTGAGCATAAGCTTGGAAGCCTTTTTTATTCGTAAAAACCATAAAAACGGCAGCAAGGCATCTGTTACGATGTACAGAAGTGTGTTTCAGTTCTTAAAGAACGATTTCGCATTGATTAGAAAAGAGCAAGAACTGACTTTTTAGCGCATCTGCCATAGATGGAGTTAAAGTGGTGTATGTTATGTTGCTTTGTTGTAGTGCAAGTTTTGCGAGTAGGCGTCAGCGTACGTCCTTCCTGTATCCCGAGCCGCTTTGCAACGCGACGGCAGAGTGCATTGTTCGCCTCCCGCCGCTTTCACTCGGACGGGGGCTGCTTGAGAGGAAAATTGCCCAAAAGTGGTGCCCGGCGCCTAAAGCCAGCGGCGGCGGTGGCGATGCTTTGATGCTTCCCTACTGTTGTCGGCGGAGGACGGTGCCGGGGCGCGGGGTGGCGAGACACGCCGAGTGCTTCCGTCGTTAGTGGGACGAGACGTCGCCATGTTGATCTATGCTCGACGCTGTTTGACAGCGGACGCGGAGCGCGTTTGTGGCGGCTTGTCTGAGGAGCTGGCCTTGTCTAGTGCTTAGCCTTCAGTAAGCCAGGCGCCGGCGATGGCCGCGCGGTAACGTTCAGTGGCCGGCAGGGTGCCGACTCTTCCCCTCCCGTGAGAACGTCTTTGCTCGACCGAAAAGGGCAGTAGGGTGAGGAGGCGACCGGATTCAGGCAGGACCAACGGGGTTAGTAATAGTCGGGGCGAATGGAGAGTACCTGTGTTCTTGACTGTGGTTGGGCAGCAGATGAACCTGTGATTTGTGTATGCTGTGTTTGATGTTCATCGGGGGAAATTTGTGGAGACGGCGGTGGGACGACGCGAGGGACGGTTGTGTTGGTGCACGCCGTTGTGAACGCCGTCGTCTCACGCATTGCTTGCATCCCTGAATCTCCGCACATTAAAGTGTACTGCCACTGGAGTAGGCTTCGTTGTCCTCAACTGCTCCACCGGTTCTCGGATCATCGAGAGGGCGCCAATTCAAGAACAACGGAATTACCAACAATCCGTCTTTCCATATTTAACTGATGGTGTGCAGTCATGTTCGTTTTTTAATAACGCTAGTTTTAAGTGTGCGCCCGTCCTGTCCCTTCCCTATTGTCTGGTGCTTTATACGCAGTTTTTTAAACCCTTATAAAGCCTTTGCCATCAGGTATGCGAAGCCCGACAAGCCACTAAGCTAGTGCACATCCTCTCCCCCTCATATGAGGAGTAGGTGACTCCTCTAGACTACCTGCTTAAAAGGCCTGTGCGGTAAGCCGCAGTCTAGATATCTTCGTCTAGGGATTCCATCCACAAGGCCAGTGCCGTGCAATCAGCGCTATGGTCATGAGTAAATATTTATTTTCTGTCTCCTCATGCTGTCTTGCCTCTATCCTTCTCTGGTTTCTGTCACTTGCTGTATTGTAGAGTGGCCGCATCGACAGCCACCTTTCACCAAAATTGCCCTTTTGCCAATTGCCCGTTCGGCACCTTTTGCCAAAATTGCCATCTACAACAAAGGTTCCTTCACAGCCTGGTATGACGCCTTCTAATATGAAGTGGCGGAGCGCCGGTACAACTCACCATCATCATCCCCAGCCTATCTGCTCCCATTGCCGGGAAAAGGCTTCCCCCTATAATCTCCAATTATTCCGGTCCTGTGCTAACTGCGACCAATTTATCCCTGCAAAATTATTCATCTCATCTTCCCATATAACTTTCTACTGCGTGTGCCACGTTTTCCTTCGCTAGGGATCCACTCTGTTACCCTTAATGACCAACGGTTATCTTGCCTTCTCATTACATTCTCTGCCCACGGCAATTTCTGCTTCTTTATCTTTACTAATTTATCCTTAACACACCTTTGTTCCCTGACCCACTCTGCTCTCTTCTGGTTCCTTAACGTAACCCCTATAATCATCCGTTTCATTGGTCGCTGCGTCGTCCTCAATGTAAGTTCAACCCTCTTGGTGAGCCTCCAAGTTTCTTATCCGTAGGTGAGTACCGGTGGAGATGTACCGGTGAGTACCGGTGAGAGTGAGTGCGACCACTCAGCACTGGTGAAATGATATCAGTGAGAATGTGATTTGTGTAAAGTAGTCATACGCATTTGTAATAAACATCGTTATTTTATCGTGGTGTGTAGCATGAGACCAAAACTTCAACATAAAAGCAAGTACATATACCTTGCCCCCTTTTCGACGACTTAACACTGTCACTGGCTTATTTCGGAGAGAAAGGAAAAGAATTTATAATAAACCGATCTTCAGTGATACCAAAAGGACCCTTATTGCCCACTTTTCAAGTAAGCGACTTCATGCACTTTGGGGAAAAACAAACGTAGCATGCAAAAACCCCAAATAACAAGCAATGCATTAAAATGTAGGGCCATGACAAGAGATCACACTACATTTGTGCATTTCGTACTGATAATTAAAATTTCTTGCTACGGCGTTTGGTTATGTCAAGAAGGCCTCGTTTGTGCTCCCCAAGGCAGACAGGCCTGCATTGAAGGATTATTTTGTTTCATGCGGCAGATTAAAGTGTCATTCGGTGACTTGGCCATTTTTAGTAAGCTAACTTGCTGGTATGCGACGGAGCATATGCTGTGATTTGTGATGACGTCTATGAATGAATGAAAAAGTGTGAATCTGGATTGGCGCTGAGATGCTGAATCGTATTAATCAGGCAGATGTGCAAGCTTTTATAGTTGTAATGTTACATATCTCAAGTTCACCCATTGTTTCACAGTTTGATAGGGAAAGTTTAAAATAGAACGTCGATATAAATTTTATTTCCAAAGCGTGATGTGGATGGGTACAGGGGCACTGAGACGTTCCCAGTAAAACCTGCGGCCAGGATGTCCCATGGTGATAGTTAAAGAATAAATAACGCGCAAGGAAAAGAAGAGAGGTATAAAAATAAAAAATCATAAAATAAAAAAATGACAGCATAAAAGCGACAAAGATTGGTACAAAACGCCCCCAAAAAAGGAAATCCCGGGACATCTCCACTAAGGGGAGACTTGAGGAGGAGCGGAGTATGTCGCGTACAAGTGTGTTTTTGACGCCTTGGCGTTTTCGCCCTCGTGATGAAACCATTTGGGGCAAAGGTGTAAGGTGCAAAGGTGCAGCTTTGCAAAGGTGCAAAGGTGCAAAGGGGCACCTTTGAAAAGGTGCAAAGGTGCAGCTTTGTTGTGTCATGCCTTTGCATCCCAAAGCATCCGAACGCAAGGCGTTGTAAAAATATGTGTCCAGGCTTATTCTTTTTGTGCGGATTTTCCCCACGGAGATGCAACGTTCTAGCGCGAGTCGTTGTAAAACAAGTGCCGTGGTGTGCTCTTTTTTTATTGCGTTATGCGAACATCGGTTCCCCACCAATCTTCGCTACTGCGAGGGGACGCATCTCACCCTAACGCACCTATGTAAGAAGAAAACGTGGCGCAAACAAGACGTAGACGATAGAAACGAGGTAAGACATATACAGGCGCCTGTATATATCTTACCTCGTTTCTTTCGTCTACTTCAAATATTCGCCACCTTTTCGCCTTCCTAAAAATATGTACCAACTAGCTCAGCAACCTGTTTTTTTAAGTCACCTATGGACGCTTGTTTGTGACCAGCTGGTGCACTCTTGGCGAATCCCGGACTCATTCTATGACAAGCACGGTAGCCCCGATTCCAGCACATAGACCTCACACGATTGCGTTCGCTGCAGTGCTCGCCCACCGAGGGTGGAAACGCCGAGGAATTCCCTAGTTCAAACTCAAGCGAAGCGGATGAAAACACAATGCTTCACGACTCCAGCGAAGGTGACAATGCAGACGTATACTCCGGTAATAATTCAGGCTGGATCGACGTCGTCACCAAGGCCCAGAGTTGACGCCGGCGGCCCTCGGCGGCCCAGACCCCTGCCCCAATATGACTTCAAATTGGTCTTCTACCCACAAGGCGGCGTCAACTTTGCGAACCTCGAATTGGCCAAAATTTTCCTGGCTCTGTTGAATACGATCAACTTCCCATGGCGCCAGGCTAACCTCAAGGTTCCCTTACACGCCGTGCAAAATATATTCACAATCAGCACACCGACCTCAGATGCAGCCAAGGCTCTACACAACGTGAAACAACTCAAGATCGCTAATAATACGTGTGCCGCCACCCTGTATGGGCTAGCACCCGATGACGCACCCAAGACATTCATTCGGGGAGTGCCCCTGCGCCGATCCTTGCCAACCTTGACCAAAGCCAGTACAAAATCCACGCCTGTCGGAAGCTTGGTGAATCGAATGTGCTGGTACTCACCTTTGCCGGACTCGAGGTAACCTTGTTCGGCGCGGAGTACCCCTCATGCTGCACTGAGAGACAGTCCCCGCGTGTACCCTATGCCGCGAAATCGGGAATTGATCCACAGCGTGTCCACAGCCGAACCTAAGTGTGCGGCCTCAACCAGTGCGGCATCGGAGAACGTAAAAAGAGCCACACCTATAAGCCACTGTGCACCCTCTGCGGCCGCTCCCTCCTCACGGCGGCTCACGGATGCCCGAAGTGCTTTCATGAGCCTTACATCCTCCGACGGAGAGAGGAAGCCAGACACCAGCTGCAGGAGTAAGCCACAACTAGGGGCTCTACACTGCAACGCGGCGGCCCAGGGACCGCTGTAGTACCCTACCCGCAGGAGGTGCAGCCGCACGGGTTCCAAGTCCAAGTCTACCTCCCGGAACAGTGCGGTCAATCCAGAGATGAACACTAACAGGCAGGTTATCTGGGAACATGCGTCTCCCACTGCTCCCAGTAACCAAAACTACCCCGCACGACACGAACCACCACCAACTCCGTGCGAAGAATGCACACAACTCAGAGAACTAGCAGCACTCCAAGCCAGATTTGATAACTCCCAAATAGGAAACCTTCCGCACGAACGCCAGATACTCCGCCCTCCACCACCAACGGTGAATGATCTACAAAGCACTACACTAGCGAGTCCCGCAGCGAATCAAGCCTAGACACCAGATGCCTTGCAAGTTGTCCAACTCCAGTTGCTTCACTCAGTTATAACTACCGTGTTGGAGACATTGACGAAAAACATAGATTCGCAGTATGATGCCCTACGACAGGACCTACAGACGTAAAAGTATGGAAGCAGGATGTACACGCACTTAAGCAAGAAAGAGAGCGTCACATTATCCGTACAGACCGCCTCCAAACGGCAAATATACGCAGCAGTCGCAGGCTACCCCCGTACTGACAAAATCTCCAGTAAAAAACAAGGACCCAACCATCCAACATGACGGCCACATCGAATGGAACAAACGCCGCAGTGGTTCTTCAATTGAACTGCAATAGTATAAAAAACAAGAAGGGCGAACTTCAACAATACGTCTCGTTCCTTGACCCTCAACCAAAAAAAATTACTTTACAGGAAACTAATTGCAACCCTCGCCTGCCAGGATACATCCCGTATGCCGACCCTACAGGAACGTTTACGGTGATTCTCATTAAAGGTTGCATTGCGGCGACTCAATACCTCCAGCCGCAGAAAGACTGCGGGCCCACCGACGTCAAAATTTTATCTCCGTCTATAGGAAGACTTCGCGCCCGTGGTCGTCGAAATTGTATCTCTGTCCCGCAAAGAAGAAGTCCAATTAGTGTATACGTAACATCTATTGCCGACCATCGCGCACACAACCTGAAATACGAGAAGTTATCCAGGAAGCCTATTATGAGCAATAAAGTCACCCGTCATAAACATGGAAGATTTTAACGCCCAACACCAAATATGCCAAAACTCATGCAGGCGGCTCTTAGAGATGTCCAATCGCACGCTCATGCTGTAGCTATCTCTGCAGGAGGGTTGCAAGCTGGGCCAGTTGGAAAGACATTCTCGGATAAAACCAGCGCGAACAAAGACAAAGACGAAGGAAATGCTGTCCAGCGGCTGTCCTCTGTGTTGCACTTCCTTCGTCGTTGACTGAGTTCGCGCTGGTTTTATACAAGAAGTGTAGCTATCTCTTACACCGTACCTTATGCGGACCCAAACCTCCTCCTCCTATGGGAAGCGCGACACAGCCTCACAAGAAGGTCGAAATGGCAAAGGCACAACGAAAAGCTCCGTAAGAATATATCCTTTAGAAACAAGCAGGCTGCAAATTTGCGGCAGTGCTATGCAAAGAGAATTGCTTATAAGTCGGCGATGACATACAGGGTACCTTGTACACAAACATAACATGACAACTTATTAGGCACTTATTCGACCCCTGAAAAGTACAGGAGCGTCTAACAGGAACGGGGTGCGCACACTCAATGCTTATTCAGTGCCGAACATCTGAAGGCGCTGGAGAAGACGTACCGATGGACAGAGGGAGGCCTTTCTCACCCTCCATACAAAGAAAATTCTAACCACGAGCTAGACAAACTACGAGCTACGAGAGGCAATAGCAGAAGCAAGTGGAACAGTGCTTCGGGCCCATACCAAATTACAAGCAAGTATAGTGCCGACCTAGATGACCCCACGATAAAACTCCTACTTAGATATTTTAATTCCTTTTGGATGAAGGGAAAAGTCCCGAATTAATGGAAGATGGCTCAAGTTCGCTTCATCTCGAAGCCCGACAAATCGCCACACATTGAAAACCTTCGACCAATATCGCAGACATTGGTCGCGATATCGCTGTATTGCAAACGGTATGGAGTGAATCATGCTGAAAAGGCTGCAGAACCACCTTGACGCAACACAGTAAATTCCGGACAGAACGTTTGGCTTCAGGAGACATCTCGGAACAGAAGGCGTGCTCATTCAACTGAAGGAGAAAGCTCTTGTGCTTGCCACGAGTCACTACCCGAGGGCTATTCTCACTAAAGACTTAAGAGGAGCCTTCGATAACGTGGCACACGAAGCGATCCTTCGAAACTTAACCGATACGGGGTGCGGTGAGAGGACCTACCACTGCATTGCTGGTTTTCTTTCCAACCACAGGGCCATACTCAAGATCGGGGACGTCACCTCTAATCCCATCCCTCTCGGCAGTAGGTAGACTCTCTAAGGGTCAGTCCTCTACCCATTACTCTTCAACATCGCGCTCCTGAATCTCTCTCAGCAGCTGAGAATATCAAACTTCAGCCATGCCCTGTACGCGGACGTCGTGGCCCTGTGGACGGGCCTCGATTCCTTAGGTGGGTTCAGGGCACACTTTAGCTCCCCGCCGACCCTGAATGAGTACGCAAATATATGTGGTTCTGTCGCGCTCGCCACATAAGTCTGAGCACCTCGTGGTGAGGAGACGCCGAACTAATAAGTATATCGATATCGACAACATCCAAATCACGCTTGATGGACATGACATCACGCCAAGCAAATTTATCAGGACTCCGGGTCTGGTCATCCAGGCGGGCGGAAGGAACAATGCATTGATACAGCAACTCACCAAGACCATCGAGAAGATCACGCATATGGTACGGAGTGTCACAAAGGGACACAGAGGCATGAAAGAGGGCGACATGGTCAGGCTTATCCATGCGTTTGTCCTCTCACACATAACCTAAGATACTCTATACATCATCCTGAGTAGAACAGAACAGGAAAAGATCATCGAGCTCGTACACAAGTCTCGAAAGCAAGCCCTTGTATTGGCCATGAGTGCATCCACAGACACATTGCTACGTATGGGGCTGCGCAATACAGTATCGGAAGTTATTGAGGGCCACTTGTCATATGAAAGGGCACGGTTCGCTCGTACACGAAATGTCCACAGTGTACTGACCGAAGTTCGATGGGTTCCGCGAGATCAGTCCCCGTAGCAGGTGATCCCGGAATCGTGGCGTGAATGTTTAATAGTCCACCCGATACCTAGAAATATGCACCCGAACTACCTTCAGGGTGGCAAGAAGCACGCGCAAAAACGCTGAAACAGATTTACTCCTGAGTCGTAACGACGACCTACACCGACGCAGCCCACTACAACGGTAAAAGAGCCATGGTGGCCATGGTGACAGACGGGTGTAAGCACTTGCCCATTGCCTCCATTCTAAGAGCCACGGTCAAGGAAACTGAAGAACTTGCCTTCGCTCTCGCCCTCACACAAACCAATACCACGACGACCATTGTCACCTACTCACAAGAGCCATGCCGTAGCTTAATGTGGGGATGGGTGGCACCTGTGCCGCTAGGCATCTTAAAAAGCAAGACGCCGGACAGGAAGGTCGCAATAGTGTCGCAAAAGGATTCACCCCACGTAAACTTAGCTCAATAAAAGTTTGCCTCTCTCCAACGGTGCGCGCCAGATAAAATGTTCTGGCGCGCACCGTTGAAACGTGAGTGTCCCGCTGTTCTAGTGCCATGATTACATGGTGCTACGACGACATGAGACGACGATGACATGTGACGCCGACAGCCCGAGCAACTTAGAGCCTTAGCCCCTAAAATATTACACGTAAAATAGGCACTCGAAAAACAGCAATGGGTACAACGCCTATGTATTCCTAATATGGGATATAAATGCTACCTCCACAGAAGTAACACAAACCACATAACACCGCAGTTACAATTCAATCAACAGGGAAGAGTTCAACAAGAAAGCCTTTTGTTTAGACTAGAATACACGAAGTGAAGTTGATATATTATCCGGGCTTAGCCCATTCCAAAGTGAGATGGCGGATATGAAGTTATATTTTTTTCGTAGTTATTGCACAAAATATGAAGATCAAGGCGTTTTGAATGGACGTACCATGAACTAGGTGACCCGGCAGTACGTCTTTAGGGGCGTATATGTTGTTGGACACACGTGCCTACAAGCGTGCATTTTAAATTGCTCGCAGTACGTTCTCTAAGCTTTAGTTTTTTATTTAGAATAAACAGTCGTAGTTGGTATGGCCTACTCAAAAAATGATAGGTTATGCTTTATAGCAGGCGGAGCTCCAGGTTTATCATGTTTGGCATATACAGGATGGAAAACTTACTATAAGAGACTTAGTTTGAAGGTTAAACTTCCTCCAATCGGTCTTTATTACAATAAATATCTTAGTTTAGTCCTCCCGTAAAGTGCATATACGAATATCAAACCCACGAAGGTATCGTTTGCAATAAAATTACATTTACAAAAAAAATAATTTATAAGAGAGGTCGCAATCGGAGGAACTCGAATTCGGTGTGTTCGTATTTTTCAGGCGATGATGTTGCTGACACCTACAAAGGCATTTGAGAATTTTTACGTAAGCGTGCAGTCATATAGATATAACTTTCACCCTGAGTATCAAGTGTTAGTAGAGGCTTCGGCTGCAGATGGCAAATTACGGCGTCATTTTTGTCTGATGTTTTCATTAATAACAAACGCTTTCCGGTTCGGAAATCCAATGGCTGTTACTTTTCCTTACAGGTTTTTCTTGTGTCGGTGCACTTGAAGGGGCTAAAGCTCCACTTTCAGTGCTAAGAATCTAGCGCGGCCTCCAAAAATCACGTGGACTTCTTTTTACCAATTGTCAAGAAGTGTTTTACTCAGCTGCCTTCATTTCGCCAGAACTAAAACCCACGAAGATATTTTTCAAACCACCCAGTATGTATAAAAGGCTTCACGGGGAGGGACTGTGCAAAAAAAACATGATATCTTTGTTACTAGTTTGTGCCTTTTTCATTGGGCACAATATCGCAGAAGCGGAAGACTACTCAGTGGAAGGCCTACGACCCTTTCCGTTGGTCGACATACGGGAGGTATGTGGGAAACTTTGGTTACAGTTATTTTAATAAAGTATTCTATTTCGATGAGAAACATGTTAAAACGATTTGAGCTACTGTGGCAGAGTATATAGGTGAACATATTCACTGAAACAAGGGTTTCAGCATATATTTTTTCTAACCACTTTGAAGAAGCCAATTTATGCGCGCCGGAAGACTGTCAGTTTCAGAGATAACACCGTATCGTAAGATTGGAATAGCGAACTACACCCAACTTCTGTATCATAAAAAAGTTCAAGAAGATGTTCACCTTGACGTAAATATCCCTTGAGTTATTGCACGGTTTCACGCGCCCACGCAAAGCAGGCGATGAGGCGCGTCGTAGCGGAGGGCTCCCGAATATTTTGACCACCTGGGGATCTTTAACGTGCGCTGAAATCTCGCACACAAAGGAGTGTTCGCTTTTAGCCTCCATAATTATGGCGGTCGCCGCGCAGGGAATCGAAATCGCTTCCTCGGGTTTAACAGCACAACGCCTTGGCCACTGAGCGACCACTGCGGCTTACGTAACTATCCGGAGACCGCGCTACAATACATCGATCTTAATAGCGAGCGTACCGTACTCGGCAGCATTTTTCTTTAAAGGCGCCTAGACAGTCATGAATCTTACGGGCTTCTGTTCGTGAAGGCGGCTTAGGGTGAATATTTTATTTATTTTCAAGGCTGCGAAATTGCGCAATCGCGAACCATTAGTCCCATGAATCACCAGTGTTTTATGCCCGGCAACGGGACTTCGGGCTTCTAGATGGCGACAGGTTTGAGTATTTGAGTATTTCATTTTTATTTCTTGGCAAAACCAAGGGGAGGCTGAGACTAAAGGCGGACGTGTTCCGAAAGGGTCCTCAGCCACCCGATTTACAGCGTACATAATAACACGCCTGTTAACAAATTTAAGCATAATAGCACAATCGTAATACAGAAATAGCTCAAAGCAAAGTCATTACTACATTTCCTATGTCTTATACAAAGCATAGGTCTAAAATTCAAAGAAGGATCACAGTGTACACATAAACGCAGTAATTCATGCGCATGAAGTTTCATCAGTTTCACGTCACAATTACGTATGAATGTATTTTAGTTTGTAGTTGTTTTTAATTTTTACCTTTAGGGGAACATGTAGACATACATTTCAAACCCTTAATTATATATCAGTATTGCAAGCGTTTTGCTTAAGTAACGCTTCCTTGAACTGTTTTTAAACGTAAGTTCACTGGCGTCGAATTTTATTTTTCTGCCTTTTTATTTAATATTTTAGTTGAGTGGTACTGGGAAGATTGCTTACCATAGTTCGTTCCTACTTTTTGAGTGTGTGCCTCATGTATGCCTGAGATGGTAGCCAGAAGATTTATTGATTGTGGGTCTTCTGATTATAAATGGTGCGCAGAACCATCATGTAATACTTTTGGTCTGCTCGAATCATTGAATATTCAGTAAATAAAGGACTTGTCTTCAAATCTGCGTAACAGCTATGACAATCTCAGTATCTGCGCAAAATTCTTTTTTGCAGTACGATGAGCCTGTTATAAATAATTTTAGTTGTGACCCCCACACTAAAATCCCGTAGCATAGTTTCGAATAAATGAGAGCATTGTATTAGTTTTGTTTCAACGATAGTGTTACCAAATGGCAGATTCTATATATGAGACCTATTCTATTAGAGAGTATAGCCTCATAGTGTAGAAAAGTATAGAAAGTATAGAAGTATAAAAGAATAGAAAAGGATAGAAGTATAGCATATAGTATAGAAAACGTACATATGAACTGGAACTCATTGTGAAAGCTCTGTGGAAAGCAAACATGAACGGCAATTGTGGTCTTTTTTGCATATAACAATGTCCCGTTGGAGATTCTTTCGATAGTTGGTGACGCATTGATGTGATTGCCTATTTTTACTGTTAAAACCAATATGATTGTTGGAAACGTTGAATTCTAAAAGGGCACTGGCAAACACATGTTCCAAAACTATGAAAACACTGTATACTATGACACCGAGACGTATGAAAGTATGAAGGCACTTATTTATGTCATTAACTGACGTTGCAATTCTATCCTTTGTATTTACAAAAAAAAGAAAGAAAAGAAATTACAGGCATCGTTTTGACGATAAGGCTGCGCGAACCATGCAATCTATGTTTAAACACCAATACACCATCTTAAAATGTCATTATTCTCTCGGACGCTGGCAGGGTCTGTAAACCATTGCGAAAGATCCTCCAGTCCAAAATGATGGAAGTGCGCATCACATTTCCACCCGGCCGGGAGGTTATGGATGGGAACGACGCAGCTGACCAAGAAGCACAACTCGCCAACCATGCTCTCTGTGACCATTGCTCCCGAAGAACACGCAGAACGCCTGTTTACCCTACCCCTAGTAACACCATTCGTCTTCGTGCACACCAGGAAATCTACGACAAAGAATGGCAAACTCTCACAGGATACAAGCTAACTCATATGTCCACAAATCCGGGTGGAGGAATATGTGCGGTAGAAAACGTCCGACAATAAGTTAACGCTGCGACAAATGTGGGGAAGCGCACCCCCCTTTAAAAGCATCCTGTTTATATCCAAGGAAACTCTGCAAGAAGAACAAATAAAGCACTACATGTTCCACTTATATTGGTGAATGGGCGGCTGCCTTGGCCTGCTTTTTAGCTCAAGATTAGTCTGAGCTGATTCTGGTAATGTGTCTTTTATATTTCGCCCATACTTATACGGAATTTTTCAAAGTTCAACTAAATCATACTCACCAACATTATTTCTATGTCTCCCTTTCTCTGTTATATAAAAAAAAACTCCCACCTCCCCTCGCGGGAACCCGGGAACCCCTGTGTAGATGCGACGCATAGGCGGTGCGGCGAAGGGACCGCGTTTTATAGCGCGCATAACGTTGAGGGGACTGCGTAAGCTGGTCCCAGTCGATGACGCCGTTGGCGTACTTGTAAACTAGGTATTTGAGCCAAGCGTGGACGTTGCTTCGCCGGAGAACGGCACACCGGTTATATGCGCAGCGTGCCCGAAGGAGAGGAAACCGCGGAGGAGAGAGTACTGCACATGCGCCGGCCCCAGCTCGTCTGCCGCGGCTGTGACGCAACACAATCCAACACAATCCACTTTAATCCAATCCAATCCAATCCAATCCAAATCCAATTCTAGCCAATCCAAGCCAATCCAATCCAAGCCAATCCAATCGAATCCAATCCAATGCCCCTCGCGAGGGAGTGTTCGCTATCGGAGAGGAGAGGGGGTGAGCGGCAGAGAGCGCAACTGGCGCGGCGAGGAGAATTGGGGAGGGGTGGACAACGCCGCCGACGACGACGACGACAATGACGCCGGAGGAACAAGGCGAGTGAATCAGATGCTCTGCAACTAAAAAACAAAACGTTCAGTCGGGCCACGGCGCTACAGAATGAACACTTTTGAACTGCGACACCATGGCCTTTTACTTCAAACTGACCAACAAGCAGCAACCTAAAATTTTCACGCAGATGTCTTAAGCCAAAAGACAGCCAATGGCCCGGTCTCTGTGGTCCTGCGATGATTAACATTGTGAAAAAATTCAGAGAATTGCCTAATAAAGCGCAGCATTGTTATACGGCTTGTCTCAAATGTGAGTTCGTTAATACAATAATGGCTACGAGTTGCGAAAGACGTTGTATAATTTTGTTCGTTTAAATTTTGTGTTATTTCTTTTCGCCCTCCAGAGAAAATACATACCATGATAGTGATGACGTTTCTTTTCTTGGCTAATGTGTTGTTTTCGAAGAGGCAAAGAGTACTGCAGAGTTGGTCCGTTTCCGCTTTGATATACAGATATTGAACGCGTTCATAACATTTTTTGTTTAGTCTTCTGATTGGGGGGGAGATGTATATAGTGCAATCATCTGATATTTCGACATGTTTTTTGGAAATTTTCGCTTCTCTATATCTCTTATCCTTGCTTTTTAAAATGCTGCTCAAAAGTTGACTCTATTCACGCTTTTATAACAAATATAACTGTTCCTTCCTCCGAATTTGTTGTGTTGTGGAAATCTAGGGCGTTACATGTTTCTCCATTGTAGCTATGTTTGATTCGTAGGTCGAAACTGGATTCGCGGATTCTATTGTTTATTGTTCGGTTCTTGGGGGAGATGTACAAGGTGCGCATTTTTATTTGGTCAGGTTTTTTGTATGAAAATTTTATTTTTTGGTTTTCATTAGTTTTGTTTTTCCTATTTCTGTCTGACCAATTGCCTCCATTTACGCTATTATAATGATTACAATTGTTACGTGCGCCACATCTGCACTTTTTCTGGCAATGCAGTGCGTCGACAGTCCTGGAGGTGGGTGTACTCTGCAAAGAATGCTATGCATCAAAACCGTTGCGCTGGGTCTAGCTGCCCTTTACTGCACTTCTTTAGAAGCATAAATATCAAATGCAGCAGCGCCAATCTACAATGCTCTGAAAACGCCCGAGAGATCTATAACATCATACATCTTGAGACGTAAACGTAGATTCCATCTGCAACGTTTATTTCATTTCATTTTATTTCAGCATTCTTTAACAAAGAACACCAGTAATGCTACGGCTAGAAAAAAAAGCTGCAATGCAGCAACTTCACAAAGTTCCTTGCCCTTGAGTTTTGAGTGGGCACATATCTGTCTGACACAGTCAGAATACACACGCACATATACACGCGTATGTGTACCTACACCTTTATATCTACACATACATATGCATACATACACATACCGATATACGTACACGCATACATATACGCATATATTCACTCGTACACACATGAATACATATACACAGTACCGGCTTCCTGCTATATATGGAGAGACAATTGCGCACATACACACCACGAGAGATGAATCTGATGTATACATATGATGTGATGTTGCAAACATTATAAGAAATTAAAACATCCTTTAGCAGCAGAGCTGTTTGGTGGCTTGCAATGTCCGACGAAGGAGCCCGTCACGGCAGGCGAACGTTGATTGTAGGATTTAAGGCCAGGCGAACGTTATGCCCGTCATGTCATCCGAAGGTATACCTCCCTGCGCCGACAGATGGGGCCACCTCATCGATGGCAATCTAGTGCAGGATGTCGGCACGCGGGCACATCTATGTACAGAAACTACGGGACATCCGTGGGTGAGCTTCAAATGAGTACGTACCGCGGCGAATAGCGTTTTCAGCGACCCTGCTAGAGACGGCTGCCAGCGCGTTGTAGTCAGATAAGGTGTTTGAGCAGATTTTAGAGGCGTGGACCTGGTTTTATTTTTTACGGAAGAACTTGTTCTCGTAACTAAACCTAACGAGTGCAGAATTGCCGCAGATGACGCGTAGAAAATGACGTGCAAATTCAATCGAAAGTGAATGAAATGCCGCAGCGTTTGCTCTCCGCGCATTCACCTGTTGTGGTTTCCTTTGTGGAAACATCGAATTAAGTAAAGGAAACTGACCATAAAACAATGACACTCTACGGAAGGGACCGAGCGTGACCACACGCGTGCAATTACGCGTTTTGCAACGAACATAGCCGACCGCAGCCACGCGCTAGTGCTAACAGATATAAACAAAAACGACGGCATATCTCGCGCCGATTTACTACATAAGAGGAGTACCAACTACATAATTGAACTGTCGTTGTCGGGGCACGTGTCATCTGTTGTGGACCACGGTATTACAGTCTCCAGTGAATTATTTGCATGCCACCCGCGAACCTCAGCCGGGGCTATTATAGCGAAGTTTTTTTAGCTTGAATTTGGTTCGGAGGCGTAAGGAAACAAAATACCATCAAAAAGAGCTGCGTCACCCATAAATGATGCATCACCACAGATAGGGTAATAGTGATGGTATTATTTGCTATTCATCAGAATTCTCGCTGTCAATATAAGGCAGGTGCATCGGAGGTACAGGAAGACGCAGACGAATATTTATGAAAAACCGACGCGTTAACGAGCTGGACACCCCAATGAGAAACAGAATGCGGTAATTAAATGTGTCCTAACACACAAGGTAGGTGGGGGTGGAAAAATATAAGCCGTTCTCAGTTCAGTTTGCCCGGGCCCGTGATAAATAAAATGTCTCACTTGGTACACAGCACCCGAAACGAACCGGTTGGGCAGTGCTTGTGTCGCTCCTTTCTTCGAATCCTGCTCCTTTCTTCCAAAATAAGAAATAAGCGCATTGGGTTGGCGTTGCAGGGTAACTCTTATATTTATTTAAGAGTGTTGTCAACAGTGCATGGTCGGGTGCTCATTTGTTATCTACGAGGAGAGAAAGAAAGCTAATATGAATGCCTTTCTTTGAATTTCGAGTACAGGTAAGCCGATAATTTTTTTAGTAGAGCCGGTGGGTCAGTTCGCGAAAAAATGTAGTGAATAAACCACAAAGGTTTCATTGAAGTCGTTCAAGAATATCAATGTGAAATTTTGTATACAGATCTCAAACTACGCATGTTTGCTATAGCGTGAGTATTAATCATGTAACTAGCCTGGAAAAGCTTGGCGGTGCACTTTTATACGCGGACTACATTAGGACCCTACAATGTCGTTCCTCGTCCGTGCGCATAGCATTTACAATCGCAAAATATTACACAGGCACCAGCAGGATTGAAGCCTGCTTCTGGTAGACCCGACAGAGTTAGTGTCAGTCGTCTAACCCTTTGGGCTACGGCCGTGAGTTAATACCCGACAGTCATACAGCTTACTACCTCTCCTGTAACGGTGTGGAGCACACTAGGACCTCGAAATGCCCGTTCATGTCCATCCCTGCGCACACGATCATCAAGCAAAAATCAGGCGAAATTCGACTTGAGCGTGAGTTGCAGTTTCACTTAGGGAATAATCCAGGTGCAACTCACGGCTCAAATCTAATGGTGGTCAGGGCGCAAATGGGACGTCACTTGGGGCGCATCTTCGATGTAATTTCGAATCCCCTTACACCTCTCCCTCGGCATTATTCACGGAGTGGACGTGCGGCCATTTTAAGCTTGCCTTTTAGAACACAAAGCTTTCAAGAGGCAGAAGAGCCGTTGGTAGCTATGGACAGACACCACCATGTCGCACAGTCGAGACTGAAGATCCAATTCAGCGCCACCGAGCAGCTAAAAGTCCGGCTGGCACTGCGGCCTGGCGCGGTTTCCAGACGTCTCCACCACGGCCTTCGGTCAACACGGCTATCTCATTTTGCCGGCAGCCTTAGCCCTGCGCCTTCGAGGCCACCATCCTCCTTCACAAATCATTACCTCATCTTCTGCTGGTTTTTCCTGGCATATACGAAAAGAGGGCGATTGTCCATGCTCGGCGATCTTGTCTTCCTAATAAACTTTCTTATCTGACGGACGCACTACCACTGCCTTCTGCCTCATTACAGCACTATAAAAATGAAACCTGCTTTCATCCCTGCTTGAGGGCTATCACACAAACCTTGTACCTCACACCTCGTAGAATATTATTTTACAGGTGACAATCTTCCTTGGACTGCTAAAATACAGAAAAAATTGGTATAGCCTGCATTAGTCGTGAAATGATGGGAAAACAGCAGTGGTAGGGGTGAGCCTAGGTTCTGGGGTCCACTCTATGTGTGGGGGACCTACCAAAATGACATTGTAAAGTCCAGCTACACAGGGCCTCTCCATTTAACAACACTTACAATGTGCAAGTAAAAACATAAAAAACTTTTCAACGCTTCGAAAGCCATTCCAAACCTAGAAAAACTTTTCAAAGCGGGAAGAAGCTAGACGGACCCCTAGCTGCGATGCTTCTCGAGTGTTGCATAATGAGTGCGTGGTACGCCATGTTGTTTAGAGACAGGGCCTTCGGGTGAACTGCACTCCCCTCCAGCATGGCGTGATTTGATCGTAAGTGCCTTGTTCACAGTGAGACATTTTGAAGAGGAGGTTTCTCTTGTCTTTGCTGCTTCTTTTGGATTTCTTCGTTACCTTGTGCTGCCTGAATATGGTTTCATTATGCTGTAGGTGTAAACAGCACTGTGCAGGCTTCTGATTGTCGGGTTATCTCTTCGTGCAGAGGAACACTGGCATGCAAGGAGACGACGGCACTGCCTGTTACTTTTTAATCGTTTTATATAACAACTTACCCCGCGAATAGTGACGTGGGAAACACTCCTCCACAGCACTTTTCTGGTAAATGTTTTAAAAGCGGATACCCTGACTGCCATAAGAGAGCACTGTGTGCGAAAGGTGTTCTATTTCGAGAATGTTAACCGCCACCCTGAATTGACGTTTTAGTAGAATACTTTCTCTTACAGCACGTCATATAGTCTGCCAGGGTTATAGTCTGATACGAAAGTGTCGAACCTGGAAGCTGCTCTTTAATGCTTAAATGCGCCTGCCTAACTCACGCGCTGCTTTCTAGGTACCTGGGAAGCCCGGTTTCTACATTCACGCGCCTCGCCTAGTAAACGGGTTTAAAGAAACGGCTGTTGAATGTTTACGAAGAAGGAGATGAATCATGGGGAATCTATGAGCCGACAGAAGGAGAAGAAAGACCAAAAACTATGGGACGCCATGATCGTAACAGCATCAAGCAATTCCGTCTTCCTTACCGTCGGATACTATCCTTGCTTACTACCGACATATGGCCCATTGTTGCAGAGTTGAGTTACCCCAGAGGACGAGTCGCCCGTAGACGAAACAATGGCATAGTCCACGTCTTTTGATGGTGAGCTTGATTCCCTTTTGGCAGACCTTGAGATTGAAGTGGAGTGTCGAGAGAGAAGTGCGACAGGAATGACAAAGAAACAAGCTCACACTGTAGCAAAGGATGCGACGGAAAGTTTGGACATGCCCCCAAGCGAAGCTATGCTTACTTCTACCCTGTCATACAAGTCAAAGTGTCTATTCTGTGACTCAGGAAATCACCGTACGGAGAATGTGTAATGGAAGCACCAGCCATCAGGACAAAGTACGAATGTTGCAGCCGAGAGGCGATGTTTTCATTGCACCATGAAAGGGCATTTTCCGGGAGATCGCATTCTTGTCAAATGCGGGTACTGCTCGAGCAGCCGTGTGACATCGGTGTGCAATCCTGGCTGGCAGCGCAGCGGAGGGTACCGAATACGGCGATCGGACTCCAGCAATCTGCGCTGCTACGCTCGTCCCATTCTTGACCCGGAAGTACTGCTGCAGACGTTCAGGCTCTGGATTACAGGACCTGAGCAATGGGCGTACATCCGGGGTGTAGTGAATGGAGGGAGTCAGCGTTCCTTCATACGCGAAGATGTCACCGGTACCATTTTTCTAAGGGAGCTAGGGAAGACAAGCCTGCACCTTCATGCGTTCAGTAACGATAAGTCATCGGAAAAATAATGCTGTATAGCGGAAGTGTTTTTACGGAGTCAGTACAGCGAGAATGTGTTCACTATCGGGGCAATTGAAGTTCTCTTCATTTGCAATGACATAGTGCAGGTACCCACGGAGAGTGACTTTGTTACTTCGATTGCAACAAGTGGTGAGCCCATTGCGAACAAACTTATCGGGCCGGGCATACATTCTCTACCTGGGATTAGCCTTCTGATTGAAGCCGACAACCTCTGGAAGGTCATGACAGGAGAATTGCGTCGCCAGTTCAGGAACAACTGTCTAGTTGCACCTACTCATTCTTCGGTTGGATGATTCACGGGCCCTTGTCAGTACTCAGGTCATCGCTGGTTGCATCGGATGTCTGCGTGCTGAGAGTGGTGTTTACAAGTGGTGCCGTGACCAGGATTTCTACCTCCACGCAACGAACGCCAACAACCTGCCCTGCAGCAGCGGAGAAGACGGCGTTGTCGGAGCAGCTGATCGACCTGGTCCAGACAACGAGGAGGCTACCGCGGAAGTCAACGGGATCCGACAAAGAGCTGACTGCAACGTAAGCGAGCTTCAGACAACCACCTTCTAAGATGAGCAATGAAATGGTAACGAAGAAAAGGAAGGTTTATTGGTCGCAAATAACGCCACTGATCTACGCAGCCGAACAGCAAATAGGAGGAGGAGCCGAAAGAATGGCGCTTTGCTCAACGCTAGCACAAATCAAGGGGCTAGAAGCGCGACTAAAAGAAGCAAACAACCAAATGAAGCAATTTTTAACGGATGAAGTAGCAGACAGTGAATATGAGAGAATAATTGAATACGACATGAAGATATTGGCTATCCTATCGAAGCTTGAAATAAGCATTGCGGACTCCATCCCAAGCAGCGTAAATGCCCAGACTAACACCCACACGTTAGCACTAAGCTCTCAGCACAACCCCAGGCCAGATGACATGAAGCTAGTCAAGCTACCGAAGCTTGACCTTTTAAAATTCATTGGAAGTGAGCTGGAATGAAACAGATTTCGGAATCAATACAAATCATCAGGCCAGGACATGCCTAACATGACTAAAGCCCAGAAGTTCCACTACTTGACGGCTTCATTAACTGGCAAGGCAGCGGCTACAATACAAGGACTGCAGTTTTCCGCTGAGAAGAAATATGACCACGCAATACAGTTATTGAAGGACACGTTCGGAAGGCATGAAAGATCAGCGGATCTGCACATGAGCGAGCTGCTAAACCTTCCAAAGGTAAAATCAACGAGGGATACCGAAGAGCTAAGAAAGCTATTCCAAGCCGTACAAGTGAACATGCTCGCCCTCGATGCACTGAATGTAAAACCCGAGTTCTATGCCCCAATGGTCATGCCAGCGCTGAAGAGAGTTATTCCCTCAGAGTTGTCAGTGGAGTTCAAGTTGAAGGAGATGGTTCAGAGTAGGCAGGGCAGCGAAAGGGAAGAAAAAGAGAAACGCGAGTCAGCAGGAAAAACAAGTGCGGACGTCCTAACACGACTGCTTGAATTTCTTCGGCATCAAGTAAAGTTTAGGCAGGAGACAGAAAAAGAGCAAAGATCGGGGACTCAGCAACAGACAAGATAAAGTACGAGACAGTTTCCAACAACCGCGAGTTTTTACAGTTCATGAGAAAGAGTGTGCATCTTTTGCAAGCAAAGCAACCATGCGACAGAAGATTGTCGGTTCAGCTTGCTAATGGAAGAGAAAACGGCGGCGCTTGCAGCAAGCAGAGCATGCTCCAGGTGTAAGCGGCCGAACCTCACAGCACGTGTTTGCAGAGCAAATGTGCGATGCAAACAATGCAAAGGAAGGTACACGACGTCAATGTGTCGGACAAAACGAGAAGCAAAATCAGAACAACATGCCACAAAGTGCAACCACAAGAATCGACCGCGTGCAGCTTGCATGCCATTGAACGGCAGGAAAAGCAATGCGTGCTCCTACAAACAGCTGTAGCCTGGTTAGAAGGAGACTCCTCAGGCAACTACATCCGACTGTTACTTGACAGCGGCAGCCAAAGATCATTCATTGCAGCCGGATTATCGGAATGAACAGGAGCAAAGGTCATCAAACAAGAAAAATTGACGATTGGCTCGTTCGGCGGTAACGAAACGGTGAAGATCATGGCCGTGGTACAAGTGAAAGTAAAGCATCAAACAAGAAGCCAAGCCACCGTGATTGAAGCCCTAAAAGTGGACGTCATATCTCGTAATTGCTAGCCAGGACGCACAAAAGGAAACAGCAAAAAAATGAAGAAAATACATATGGAGATTGCAGGCGAACCAGGCAGAACAAGAACGGCTACATCGATAGGCTTGTTAATTGGCTCTGATTATTATTGGGAGTTTTTCACAGGACAAATAAAACGACTAGGTGAGAAGCTAATGGCTGCAGAGACAACGCTTGGATGGCTAGTTCAAGGACAATGCCCACAAGAAAAGCTGAAAGTAGCAAAAGAACAGGCATTCACGGTACTTTACATTGAAGCTACTGACAAAATAATTCAGGACAAATGGCAGAAAATTTGTAATTTCGGGTCGATCGGCCTTGCAACGAAACATGATCAACCGAGTTCAGAAGGCGGGTCCTGGAGCGGGTCGAGGAGCAAATAACGATAGGCAATGGTCGCTAATCGGTAGGTCTACCATGGAAAGAAAACGTGAACTTGGACACAAGCAAGGAAATTGCAACCAAAAAGCTATTACAGCTAACAAACAGGCTTAAGAAGTGTGATTCTCTCAGTGGATATGACGAGCCAATATCGGAACATTTTAGCTCTGGTGTAGCCGACACAGTTAAAGAAGAAACATGACAAACGAACGATCTTTACTACTATATGCCCCAGCACGCAGTGATTTGGGAGGACCGAGCGACCACGAAAGTTAGAGTCATTTTTGACGCGTCGGCAAGCTCGATGGTAAACAGATCGCTCAACGACAACTGAGAAGCGGGCCATAACTCCAGCGAATACATACTGTCACTTTCCAAAAAGAAAAAGACGCCAACAACTGGAGACTTGGAAAAAATATTGCTGCCGATGAGCATCAATAAAGACGACCGATAAATTTTGCGTTTCCAGGGCAGAAACACGACGACCAGGGCAGACTAACGCATGACATTGAAACATAGAGAATGGCAAGGGGGACATTAGCAACCACAGTCAGCACATTTTGACTTCCGGTCATGATCAAGCACTATCTGGAAGAAATTATTCCCGAATTTACAAGAACAACAGAAAAGCTTTAAATGGCAACTTACGTCGACGAAATTATACTCAGAGCGGCTATGGTCGGTGAATCCATAAAATGGTACGACGACACAAAAATGGTGCTTCAGAGTTGGGGAGGAGTTTGTCATCATATAAGAAGCCTTAAGACCTACATGAGCAAAATAATCGGCAATATGACCATCGCAGTAGAAGCGCTGCGAACTATCGCAACAGAAATGTAAGGAGTCTCAAATAATCGACACCTAATCTATGTGTACAGTGAGCCCGTCGAGTCAATGCTAATAAAACCTGAGGACAGCAATGGAGGAAGACAGCATCTCAATGAGGCACAAAGTCTCCCGACTAGAGATATCGAAGAAGGTTGGAAAAGCCAGCGTAAGATCACAAGGACTTGGTTGGCTAGATGGCACCGAGAGTACTTGAAGGAAATCAGAGAAATATCAAGCACAAAGGCAGCGATCGGCCAAACGTTAGAGGAAGGCGACGTCGTTCTACTGGGAGGCACCGGACCGCGCACGTTCTGGGAAATGTGCAGAATCGAGAAAAAGTATTCTGGACGTGACGGTGCGGCCAGAGTGTGTCTTCGGAGGCGAAGCAACAAGGAGCTGATACGGCGATCAACAAAAAATGTTTACCCGCTCGAGCACTGCTTCAAATAAGCGCGCCAGAGACCATCCTAGCGCACTTTGGTGGGCGGGAATCTGTTAAATATCACCATCATTTGTCCTGACGAGGAAGACCATCACCTCGCAGCGCGAGCGCGTGATCAGTTGTGTCAGCCATTAAAAAGAATGCGAATGGTTCCCCGGCCTCTCTCGTGTTTACAGGCAGCAAGTACAAGGTGGCGAGCGAAGTTCTTGAGCTATTGTGGCCTCTTGACAGTATAAGAATTTTGGAAGCAAAGGTACAAGATGACCAAAAGAAAATAGGCATATTGTCGCGTGGATTGTGTGTTAAGCAGGGCAATCTCCTGTTTAAGGTGGGTAAGTGTCATTGCACTTGGTACAATCTCCAAGTGATGGATACGTGCCGTGTTTACTGGTAAGCCGGCTAGCACGAAGACGACGACACAAACGCGTGCCCCGGGCCCCGCGCGCTTGACTCGGTCAGCCATTTTCGCTGAGCTTTGACGTGCTCTCTCGCTTTTCCATTTTAGGCGCGCCGCCCCTAATAAATCGGTGCAACACCGTACAGCCGATTTTGCCTGCGTCTATCCGGACGCAACACTGGTGAGGTGCTGGGTACACCCATGCCTGGATCGCAGTCGGACACCAGCCCCGAAAGGCCTCGTCTCGTCGACACCCCCGTGCATCGGACTAGTCGTCGCACGCTCGGTCTGTCCCCAGAACTCTCGGACCTGCCTAACAACGTGCCCCGGAGATTGATTGATTGTGGGGTTTAACGCGCCGACGCAACGCAGGCGATGAGGCGCGCCGTAGTGGAGGGCTCCGGATTAATTTTGACCACCTGGGGATCTTTAACGTGCGCCGAAATCTCGTACACACGGGCGTTTTTGCTTTTCGCCTCCATCAGAAAAGCGGCCGCCGCGGCCCTGAATCGAACCCGCGACCTCGTGCTCAGCAGCGCAACGCCTTAGCCACTGAGCCACCGCGGCGGGTGTGCCCCGGAGTCAACCTCCGGTGTTAACACCTCAGCCTCAATCTCGACCGCCTCCGGTGATGGCCACCTCACCTCCGGTGTTAACACCTCAGCCTCAATCTCGACCGCCTCCGGTGATGGCCACCTCCCAGGTGATATTCCAACAGCCCCGCACCCCGAACGCGTTCCATGGTGAGGTGTTCGAAGATGTTGAAGACTGGCTCGCACATTTTGAGCGTGTTGCCGATTTCAACCGATGGGATGATCGCGAGAAGATGCGGCAAGTCTACTACTCGCTGGAGGACGGTGCTCGCACGTCGTACGAGAACCACGAGAGGAGATTGACGACTTGGAACGACTTCCGTCAGGAGCTCCAGGAAACCTTTCCGAACACCGATCGACGAGACCAAGCGCTGCGTTTGCTGGAGGCGCGTTTTCAAAAGCCCAACGAGAGTGTCGCCATGTTTTCAGAGGACATGGCTCGCCTGTTCCGCCGCGCTGATCCAGCCACGCCTGAGCCAAAAAAACTCCGATACCTTATGCATGGGGTCAAGGAGCAGCTGTTTGCTGGGCTTGTTAGAAACCCACCACGCACGGTGCAGGAGTTTATCAAGGAGGCCATGGGTATCGAGCGGGCTGTGCAGGAGCGTAGCCGGCAATATGCCCGTATTACAACCAGAAGTCGCCCCGATGTCGCTAGTATGACCTGTGACGAGAGCTCCTTGCCGGACCTAATACGGTCAGTTCGTCGCGAAGAGCTAGATAATCTTGGTATCTCGTCCCAGCAGTCGGCTCCTTCTTTGGCCAGGATGGTGCGCGAGGAGGTACACCAAGTGTTCTCACCACCCGATCCGCCGACGCAACATTTCCCTACAAGCTACGCTGCGGCTATTCGTCATCAAGCTCCAACACTGCCGACTCCACCACCCCCGCCATGTCGCCAGCCACCCTTACCTCTACATCCTCGGCCCGCACAGGAACCTGCTGTCCCGCCACGTCGCCAGCCACTCCTGCCGCTACATCCTTGGCCCACACAGGAACCTGGTGTACGTCCGCGAGTACGAAAGACGGACTTGTGGCGCACGGCAGACGGGCGGCCGTTGTGCTACCACTGTGGTGAACCTGGCCACATACAGCGACGCTGCCCCTATCGCGACTTTGGTCCTCCCGGATTCTCTCTGCTAAACTCCCTGAACTCTGCTAAAATTGAAAGCGAACATTTCCCCACTGCGTTAGAATATTTCACTAGTGTGTTTTAACACTTCTTTCGTTTTTACCTTTAACTACTGAACTCTGTCTACAGACCGCTTGTCATTTTTTTTCTTTTTTTTCATTTGTGTCATTATTCACCTGACGTAGCATGTTAGGCTATCTGCTGGACAGACCTCGTCAGTACCAATAAACTGCGTTCTCCGGATTCTCTCCTACAGCTCCTCGTCCGCGGTTGGGACAGCGGCCTGCCGAAATCGCCGATTATATCGCCGCACAAAACGCTACGTCTCCCGACAGTCGTCGATCACGCTCGCCGTCTCCCGCAGCCCACTTCTCGCCGACCCGTCGTAACCTTCGAGACAGCCGCCCGGGGACAGTTTTCCAGCCCCCGGCGGGAAAACTACGCGAAGCAACCTCCGGAGGCAAGGTTGCTGAAGATCGCAAATGTAAAGACCTTCAAGCGACGCAGACGACGACTCAAGGTATAGCGACGAAGACCCGACGAATTACCGACATATTACCACCCCAATGCAAGTACACGACGACGACGCCACTGAATACTGACAGAGTCGCGAATGCCGACCTTCCTATTACCATCGACGGGCATGAGGTGACCGCGTTACTCGACACCGGCGCGGATTATTCAATCATTGGCCAAGAACTTGCCGAACGTTTACGGAAGGTCAAAACTCCGTGGGATGGTCCGCAGTTTCGATCTGCGGGAGGTCACCTCATGACGCCAGTTGGGAAGTGTACAGCACGGATTGGTTTGGGGGGCGCTGACTTTGTTGGTACTTTCGTCGTTCTTCCGCGGTGCTGCAAGGACCTGATATTGGGTATGGATTTTCTGCGCGAGCACAATGCCATTATAGATCTCGGAGAGCGCCTGGTGAGACTGTCCACAAGCCTGCGTCGTAAACAGCTTACCGACCAGCGCCGTTTGCCCCTTCGTATCGCCGATGAAGACGTGAGCCTGCCACCGCGATCCTGCGCATTCGTTTCAATAGCGTGCGACGATCCCTGCACCGCCGACGGGGTTGCCGAGCTGCATACTGCGCTCTTTTTCGACCAGGGCTTCGCCATCGCAAGAGGCCTTGTGCGTCTGTCAGGCGGCCTCACCAATCTCTTGTTGACTAATTTCTCCAACGAACGCCGGCACATCGCGAGAGGGACTACAGTAGCATTTTGTGAAGGTATCGACAATGGAGAATGCTGTTTTCTGCTTCAAACCAGCCCAACCACAACGGTGAGCGCTAAATGCACAGCCGACGTCAACTCCAACCTCTCGTCGGAAAACCACCGAGCGCTCCTTGACCTCCTTCAGCTCTACGAGGACTGCTTTTCGTCCACGTCTGGTGTCCGTCAGACACATTTGACAAAACATCGAATAATCACCGAGGAAACGACGAGACCCATACGGCAGAACCCTTACCGTGTGGCCCCCAAGGAGCGCGACGCGATACGGCAGCAACTACAGCGAATGCTGAAGACGACGTCATCGTGCCGTCGAACAGCCCCTGGGCGTCACCGGTGGTTTTGGTGGAAAAGAAAGATGGGACATTGCGGTTTTGCGTGGATTATCGCAAGCTCAACAAAGTGACAAAAAAAGACGTTTACATGTTGCCTCGAATTGACGACTCGTTAGACCGACTGCGAAGCGCCCGCTATTTTTCGTCCATGGACTTAAAAAGCGGGAATTGGCAGATAGAAGTCGACGAAAGGGACCGCGAGAAAACCGCTTTTGTGACGCCGGATGGACTTTACGAATTCAAGGTTTTGCCCTTTGGATTGTGCTCATCCCCGGCTAATTTTCAAAGACATATGGACACCGTGCTGTCGGGCCTCAAGTGGCAAACATGCTTGCTATATCTGGATGACGTGATCGTATTTTCGACCACGTTCGAAGAACACCTCGAACGTCTTCCGTCGGTCCTCGAGGCCATAAGATCTGCCGGACTTACGCTGAAAGCAGAGAAATGCCACTTTGGATACGAGGAACTGTTGTTCCTTGGCCATGTGGTCAGCTCTACCGGAGTTCGTCCCGATCCTGGCAAGGTAGAAGCGGTCGCCCAGTTCTCCACGCCCGTCAACAAGAAAGCCGTGAGGCGTTTTTAAGGCCTGTGCTCCTACTACCGGCGATTTATTAAGAATTTTGCCCACATTGCGGCGCCCCTGAATCGTCTTACGCGGGATGATGTCGCATTCCTCTGGAGTGATGGAGAACAGAGAGCGTTCGACGAGCTGCGGCAACGGCTGCAAATGCCACCAGTACTGTGCCATTTTGACGAAAACGCCGCCACCACGCTCCATACGGACGCTAGTAACGTTGGACTTAGAGCTGTCCTTCTGCAACAGCAAGACGGTTCGGAGAGAGGTATAGCGTATGCTAGCAGAACACTCTCACGGACAGAAGCCAACTACTCGGCAACCGAAAAGGAGTGTCTGGCCGTCGTATGGGCGGTGCTGAAATTTCGACCATACCTATATGGTCGTCCGTTCACGGTGGTCAGCGATCACCACTCACTCTGCTGGCTAATGAGCTTAAAAGACCCGTCTGGACGCCTAGCACGCTGGAGCCTTAGGCTTCAAGAGTTTGATGTGACTGTCGTGTACAAGTCCGGTCAACAACACGATGCCGACTGCCTCTCGCGAGCACCAGCTATTCCAGCGTCGTCGGATGACTACGGCGACAACGACGCATTCCTTGGCGTTCTGGACGCATCCTCCCTGTCGGAGCATCAACACGCAGATCCGGAGCTGCGGCCACTCATCGAATTCTTGGAAGGACGGACCTACACCGTACGGAAGCTGTTTTTGAGAGGGGTATCATCCTTCGGATTCCGGAATGGAGTTCTATACCGGACAAACTTTTCCCCACGTTGTACAAGCTACCTTCTTGTCGTTCCCGCAGCCCTCAGGAATGACGTTTTGCGGGCTTGCCACGGCGAGCCGACAGCGGGTCACCTAGGCTACACCCGTACCCTGGCCAGGATCCAGCAATTCTATAACTGGCCCAAGCTGGCAGCCACGGTGCGACACTACGTACGCACGTGTCACGAGTGCCAACGTCGTAAAGCACCGCCACTCCGACCAGCGGGTGTACTGCACCCTGTTCAGATTCCAGCAAAACCTTTTGAGCAGGTCGGAATGGACCTTTTGAGACCATTTCCGACGTCATTCGCTGGTAACAAGTGGATTATAGTTGCCACGGACGACCTCACTAGGTACGCGGAAACGGAAGCCCTGAAGCGTGGAACTGCTCTCGAGGTCCGCCCAGTTTTTTGTTATGAAGATTCTTCTCCGCCACGGTGCTCCTGCTATTGTTATTACTGACCTAAGAAAAGCGTTCACTGCTGCCCTCGTCGAGGAAATCATGCGGCTCAGCGGTACCTCCCATCGTAAGTCGACCGGGTATCACCCGCAGACAAACGGCCTTACTGAGCGCCTAAATAAAACAATAGCGGACATGCTTAGCATGTACATCGACGTGGAACAGAAGACGTGGGATGCTGTGTTGCCATACGTCACGTTCGCCTATAACACGGCTCAACAAGACACGACAAGAATGACGCCGTTCACTCTTCTTTATGGCCGACCTGTCACCACCAAGCTGGATGCAATGTTGCCCCATGACACCACCGGCGACAACACGGAACTGCACGAATTCACGGAACGAGCAGAGGAAGGGCGGCAGCTGGCGCGCGTTCGAACAAGACAGCAACAGCTGTACGACTCCCACCGCTACATCCTCCGCCACAGGACTGCTGTGTACAAACCTGGCGACAGAGTCTGGGTATGGACTCCTGTCCGACGTAGAGGACTCTGTGAAAAACTTCTTAAACGGTACTTTGGACCATATCGGGTGCTGCGCCAGGTTACAGACGTAACGTACGAAGTTGTCGACGATGGCCTTGTGTCTCGACGCCGCCGTAACCGCTGCCCTGACGTCGTTCATGTAGTGCGCATGAAGCCATACTTCGATTGTTGACGGACTCATTTTGGACAAAACCATAAGTCCATCTATCATTGTATATGACTCTGCGTGCATCGGGGCGATGCTATTTCGACGGGGGGCAAAATGTCGCGTGGATTGTGTGTTAAGCAGGGCAATCTCCTGTTTAAGGTGTGTAAGTGTCATTGCACTTGGTACAATCTCGAAGTGATGGATACGTGCCGTGTTTACTGGTAAGCCGGCTAGCACGAAGACGACGACAGAAACGCGTGCCCCGGGCCCCGCGCGCTTGACTCGGTCAGCCATTTTCGCTGAGCTTTGACGTGCTCTCTCGCTTTTCCATTTTAGGCGCGCCGCCCCTAATAAATTGGTGCAACACCGTACAGCCGATTTTGCCTGGACGCAACAATATATTACGAAAACTAGAACGGCGACGGCAGCGGCGGGTCAACTACCGAAATAAAGTTTGTAACAGACAAAAGCACGATCCTGAGAGCGATCAGCCCCAAGAGCCAGCAACCAGGTTCACGGGGCTAGGTCAGGACGTAAAGCACTTGAGAAAATTCACCGGCGCGGAGATACAGCATTTTAAGAAGTGGAGTCTAAAAGCTACCGGCAGAAATACGCCCCAAAAAGTGTGAGCCAAGAATGGAGCAGTGAGGTGTCTTGATGCATAAATTTATCATCCAGACCCCAAAAGAATATGGGACCAGCCGGAATGAAGCGCCATTTAGCCCAATCACAGAACAGGTTAGATGATGGCGCATTAGCCGTCTCACAAATCCACAGGAGATTGAAAGGCGTTCAAGACGGTTTGGGTTTGCAGTGCAAACATGCGTTTCTGAAAACCAAAGTTTGCCCAAGAGACGACTTAGATCAGTTGTCTTTCAGAGGGACCAGCACAGTGGTAATCAGGTGAAAGGCTATACGGGCAATTACTTGACGAATCGACGTTTGGAGATTGCTAACTGTATCGGTTTGTGGGGGCGGGCAGGATGTCGCATTTTTATGAAGAAGAGGAGGAATCGCGCGGAATCCACGAGCCGACAGAAAGAGAAAGAAGGTGAGCTACCTAAGGACGCCATATTGGTATAAAGCAATTCAATCTAAAGTAGATACATTAATTTTTTCTTTCCTGTGGCTTCGGATTCTTTTCTTCCACATCACATGGTGCCGAAACCTGTCGTTGGCCCGCCTGCTACATCTTTTTTTAATAAGCTGTAGGACTGGTATAGTAGCGGGCAATACCTCATGCTTACAGCTGTGCCTGGCACGAACCTAAAACATTTTCGCTTGTTTGGTGCGCTTGGCACTTCGGTGGTCGAGTAGAGCTGTCTTTCACCCGAAACTCACCGGAACTCCTCATTTCAGCTGTAAATTATCAAGAGGATATTATTACTACTTTTCACAAAACATGCCCCTTCATCAGAGGGGTTACTTGGGCGAGTTAGTCATTCATCGTGTAAGTAAGCGCGAAATGAACAAGGACGAACGAAGTGAACGGGACATGGCGCCGTGTCCCGTTCACTTCGTTCGTCCTTGTTTCTTTCGCTCTTACTTACACGATGCCCCTTCAGTCATTAAACACCAAACAGTGCACTTCAAGCGCGTTTGCAATTGAAAGCAATAAAAGGATTGGGAAAATGTGGGCGTTGCTACCCTGCTCTACGTACTGTGCGTGCGTGGTACGTAGAGCGGCTCTTATCATCAGCTGCAGCAAACATTTATAACCGCCAACTGTGGAAGCCAAGTGGCGTCTTTTAGGGCGTTGATGATGCCGAAGCCCACAGACTCACTGTTTTGAAAGGCGACACGGCGCACAGTATTACTGGGCGTATCCGTTCATGTACGAAGTAAAAACTTCGCTCCTTGGTGCGTGAGGTCAAGCAAGGGTTACCGGCCTTGTTCAAACCTAGAACGGCCCATCAAATAGTTCATCAACGAAGCTAATGTTATCGAGATAGCTTGGAACCAGTGGAGGAGGCCCATTAGTGTTTCCAGCAACGCGACCAGTATTACCAGCAAGTAGAGCATTTTTTTTAATTCTTCAACACCGCCATGCTGCAAAGTAAAAAAAAACAATTCGGAAAATTTTAAATGGAGTGCTGCTGGACTCAAAAGACATAACGGCGCTTTTAAGTGGTGACAAAGTATTTCATGCTGAACTGTGTAATATCAATCAAGTCTCAAGGTGACCTCTGTGGTGCACATCAGTGGCCGTTATTTATTGTGAGCCAGAAAACCGCACAATAGCTTAAAGACAGAGCCTGCTCAACAGGTAGCACAGTCGATCAACCGAAGGTCACCCAATCACGCCCCTCGTTGAGGGCCCGGCTTGGATACATTTAGGGGGTGCGAACATTGTATGTGCCTCACCCTCATCTGAAAGTGTATATTTATGAATTCAGTACCCGCAGTAAATCTAAAGCGCATTTCCCTCGTGAGCCACCACTAGCCCGACACAAGTTGGAATTCTAGTGCTTCGCATATAGCAAAGTAAGCGATATGAAGAGGACATAATTGCGGGCGGTACGGAGAAAATAAAAAGGGAGAACAGAAACCTTCGTAAGCCATGGTAGAATAATAAAGCTATTCAGTTTAATGTAAATACAGTTATGCTTTCTTCCTTGTGCCTGCGGGCTCCTTTCTTCCTGATCTTATGGTTCTTGTAAAACCGGGAACGAAGTAGGGACTGCGAGGTTGGCAGATCAGGAGCCAAACGAACTGAAAGCAGTGACTGTGTCTACCAGGTAGTGGCAGCACACCATGCACAAGCTGCAAACAAAGAGCACGGCTCGTAGGCCGCAAAACACCAGACTCAGAAATGAAGCTAAGACGGTGCGAGATACCGCAGATGTGGAAATGTTGGGTTCAGTTATAGAGCAGCTGCAGTCGAACAATGATGACTTAAGTAAGCTGAATGCCGAGCTTGAACACGCTATACCCGCCGAAGAGTTCTCGATGGAGTTTGAAGAAATGATTAGACACGAGGACGCCGTCAAAGGAATGCTGGGCCAGCCTAATCACAAGGAGAAATCGCTTCAGCATAGTCAACGCCTGCCTGGATCGGCAGTCCCCCTTCGGTGGTGGATTCTCACAGTGACAAGCGTCATCGGCATGCAGGCTCCGTAAAGCTCCCGACGCTGCAGCTGCAAACCTTCAACGGCGAGTTGTGCCAGTGGCTGAGCTTTTGGACGCAGTTCATGGCAGCCGTCCACGAAAACCCGAGCCTGAACAATGGAGAGAAATTATATTACCTTCGGTCGCTGCTGGTTGGGTCAGCTGTTTGCTCCATAACCGGGCTGCAACCGATGGAAGATTTTTATCCAGCGCAATAAAAATTCTTTCGCGGCGCTTCGGTGACACCCGACGCATTGTGCAGGAGTATTTGGTGCAGCTTCGAGCACTTCATTCAGTGGTGTCCCCGAACCATGTCGGCGGACTACGGCGCTGCTGGGCAACGTGCCGTGTCATTTGAATGGACTCGGGGCTCTGTAGGATTCTTCTGCCACGTACTCTACGATGATGACTTATGTGCTACTGAGGGCCTTGCCACCAGGCATCGCAGTTGCTTATCACCGACAAATACCGCACAGTTTGTACAGCTCAAGCCTTAGTGAGGGAGAGTACCCCGTCGGCTGAGCAGCTGCGCCAGCGGCATACTTTGACGGTGAGCGTGACGTGGCTTTGATCCACGTGATGATTAAAGTAGAATACTGAGAACGGATTGTGGTTGAAAGAAAAAAGGATTAAGCTCCGCCTAAAGCTCAAGACGGGAAGGAAGGTTTGGGCACACCGCCAACGGCTGCAGTGAGGAATTTTAGCGCCTTAGGCAAATCCAAGTGTCTGTTCTGCGATTACGACCAGCGTTTCACACAGCTATGCTACGGCAACATCACTCATAATGGTCGAATGAAGTTGGCAGCTGACATACGGTGTTTTTGGTATACTTTGAAAGGATATTTTTAGAGAGTGTCGTCGCACTGACAAGTGCATAAACTGCAACGGGCTGCATGCATCATTGGTTTGCGAGAATACCTGCAGCCTAGAGAAACTGACAGTACAGGTAAAGTGAAGAAATTGGATGCAAGTAGCCTTTACTCTAGCAATCCAGCCATTCTGGACACGGAAATACTGCTGCAGACGTTTCAGCTCTGGATTGGCGGGTGCCGGCAATGTGCGCAAGTCCGTGGCATCGTGGATGAGGGGAGTCAGCACTCGTTTGTCCGAGAGGTGTCCCGTATCCAAGAATTCTCGTTTCATTCTCTTTCTTTCACGCGAGTTTAACTCGAAACCTGCGTGTAGGGAAAACTTTTATGTAACGAAAAATTGCGAATTTTGGTCAACTTCGTTGTACGAAGTTTTAACTGGGTACGATCTACGACGACAACCGCTTTCTGACATTGTGGCAATATAGAGACGCATCGCAATTTTTTCCTACCTGCTGCCTAAATTATTCAAATAGGGCAGCAGCCAACTGGGTAGCGACAAATTCTACAAACGTTTCCGTAACGGCGAGCTCGATGCAATTTCTTCGTTGGTATATATTCCAGCAAACGACGTTACGTCGTGCAGATATCCTGGAGACGTCTGCAATCGACTTTGCAGATGTCCAGGAGACGTACCGTTGGGGTCGAAATTACATAATTCAACGTTGCTACAACTGCAAAAAACCCATCTAAGTCACACGAAGGATAACGCAGAATAGGCCTCTAATGGTACTCTCATATGCTGTTTACGGGACGTTACCTTAGTGGTACATGTTATAAATATGTAGTGGCACGCCTGCAAGACGTATATAAATGTCTGTTCTACATTGTTTTTCTGTCTTTGGCACAAGCATTAGTTTGTTATATTCATGACAAGTTTACGTTAGTATGATATTGTTGAGATGGCCCTGTATACTTAAAATTTACATTCTTTATACATTTTGGAGTTTGGCCAGCCAACTTCCCAAGGTTGTGGGCAAGGTTGTGGGCCAGGTTGTGGGTACGTGTTGTGGGCATTTATACTTGCTTGGCACCTGGTTTCTAGAATAATGTGTTTCCACTTTTGAAGTGCTATATACTGCATGAAGTCTCATATGTGAAGTGCAAGCTGACCACACACTCTTGCACAAGCACACAAAGCACAGCTTTAAACAAGAAATGTCCCACCGAAAATAAGTGGCAGTAAGTAACAGCAAACCAGGCCTGATCAGGGCAAGCGCCCTTGACACTAAGGCAACCACAGTAGCGTTATAGAAATATACCACACAGCAAGGCTGTACAGGCCTTCTGCAAATAAACTATCAGAACAACAATTCAAAATTAAAATAATTAAAAGGACAGTCTTGCCAACCTAGCGGTAAGTAAATGCAGCTGGGTAGTAAGAAAGCTTTCAAAGTACACCTAAACACAAAAGAGTTCAGGTAAAACCGTTTATATTGACTTCCAAACTAGGTAATGTGCTTTCGCAACACAACCACTTTAATTTTGATTCCTATCTGCCCTGGTCGACAGGATACTCATTGCATAATTACAAGAATAGTACAAATATTCATGACCATAATTAAGTCACACAGCAGAGAGGTGGACAAAAAATAGGAAAAAATCAAACGTAAACCTAGGGTACAAGTTCAAGATAGTTATGCAACTTGACATATCTCACATAAGTGAAATGGGTGAAAAACAATGCCAGAAAAGTGTGACAACAAAGAAATAATTGAATGGTGGTTACAAAAACAAAGGAAATTTACGAAACTTATTGTCCATATCTAGTGAAAAGTTTGGGGAACAATAAAACAATAATAATAATAATAATAAAGCAATAATAAAACATTCACTCAGTGAATGACAGGACAACAATCAAACAACAAAAACGTTCGAAACAACTTATTAAATTCTGGTTAGGAAAACAACAGAAAGGTACACTATTTCAATATTTCACGCAAAGTGATTTGATTTGCAACAAACAAAAAAACGGGGAACACGGATATCATTGAATATTAGTTACAACAAGACAAATTTGCACGACTACGCAATTCACACCAAGTGATACGCTCAAAGAACAATACCACAAAATAAAAACCCTTGGAAGCATGGAAATGATTCAATGGTGGTTCAATGATGCATGCCTCCATCATCAGTTCTGGTAGCGATTCTTGAAGAGTTTGCGTTCTTCGCTGTTGTGCAAGAAACTGCCAAAATAGTTGCAGACCGGATTGGTTTGAAAGTGAGTACAAATTTTATGGTCCAAAGGATGAAAGAAATTTAATACCTCTTCTAGCAATAAAAACTAACAAGCCGCAGGTTGTCGACAAAGCTGATATTTCCGCAGGATGTGACTGACAAATAAAATCTGGGCCCTATACATTGTCTGGTGAAGGAATTTGATGTCTGTAACAAGACGAAGATATCTAGTTACACAAAATGCAGGATGCCACTCGCAGGTGAAAACAAGCGTGCTTCTAGAACTCCTACGTCAAGTTGACCGTCAACAGAAGCTTGAGCAGGCGCCTCCTGCAGGCAGTTGCAGTAGCACCTCCCTTGCAAGCCAGCTCTTCTATCTAGGCATGGGTACAGGAAAATCTGTGTGGTTAATACAGCTTTTTAAGACTCGTGTTATACAGAATGGCCACCTACCATTGTCCCAGAAAAAGATAGTGTATGACAGCTGCATCTTACGGGCACACACCTACGGGGCAAAAATTTCCAGGGTCACTATAAGGGTCTAACTTAAATTAAGGACGATTTAGTAAGCAATACAACGGTAGATGATGGGTGTAACATTAAGGGACAGGAAGAGAGCGGAGTGGATATAATTTATTGTCCGCATTGGCACTACTAAGGCAACCTTAAAAGTAACTATGAATCCTAATGTGAGGTACCACTATTTAGAAGAACTACATTTCTTGAATGGGGACTCTGAGGACATTTTAGCCCAGATACAGGTCTCATTTGAACTTGCAAAATATTTTTCTGTGTCTATCCTAACCGCTTGGGTGATTGAAGTGACAATATATACACGGATGAAGCCATGTCCACAAAGTGTGGCAAAAGGAAACATGCACAAACCTAGACACCGTCACTGCCATGGACGTATACTTCTTGCAGCAGAATGGCGAGGTGGGATAGTTGGTATATATGCACGACTAAACCTTCAAAAAGCCCATCACTGAAAAACTCGTCCTGTTGTCCTGTTCGCTTGTCCTGTTAGACCTACATTTTTCGTTGAAGTATACAATGTACAGCAGGAAGGATCAAGGTAGTGCAAGAAATGTTTACTGCACAATCACAGTCAAAGATTGTCTAAGTTACACCAGTCAGCAGCCTGCAACATGTAAGTTATTACCAAACAACAGCGAGACACCAGAATCATACTCTGCCCTTAAACCTGCCATATTCCAAATGCTGTGTTACCGTGATCACCAAGGTGTGTTGCACACTAAATTCAATAAGCTGGATATTCCATAAGGGAGAGAAATTTAACAGCCATTTGTGAATATTTGTAGTATGTTCTAAATGTTTAATTTAGGTTTGCGATGCTGCAGTAAGAGTACGAAGCGCAACCAGCGCTGCTCATACTACTCTACCAGTTACGACATGCGTGTAGTTCTGACGTTACAAATAAATTCGGGTTGCATATACGTTGTTCATTCCAACATTTCACGACCAAACTGAGCGTTCGAAACGATTGAACACTCAATTGAAACGCGAAAAAAGCATCCAGATGGCATGTTAATCTAATACTGTACGCTCGGAAATCACTGGATTTATTATATTATTCTAATGCTACACGCACGGCAAACAGTTAATTTATTGTGCACGTTTTTAACCGAAAACTGTTATGACGAAAAAAAAAGGCATCTGCAGAAACGAAACAAAAACCAAGATGGCTTACTATAACGCTAAAAGTACACGATGTGCGTGTACCACATACACGCACTTATATTCGCACTCGCAGTTATATTCGCACTCTCCAGCTTCCCTTATTTCATTTCATATCAAAACATTCGGCTAGCAAAACAGGAACGGACACAAACACTTCACCAAACACAGGGCTGGAAATGGCACGAGAATTTATTGTTTACACACGCAGCAGCCAGGTACAAAGGTCTACCGACAAATCTGCGCAACGCACTAAGCGATTGACTAAAATCGTTAGGGCTAACAGGCTTACGCGGATCGAAGTTCGAGAGCAACTCTGCTACGTATTACGTATTACACGAAAGCAAAGCTCACGGGTCCTCACTTACCTTCACTACTTGGCAGTATTTCTTCGTCCGGTAGATAAATCCATGGTTGTCAAATCACCGAAATATCGAAAGTTGAAGGCGTGCACACCCGTGCCGTCACCGGCCAGTAGCACGCGCATCGATACGGAGTGCAGTTAATACAACTGTCCGACGGTCGGACTCGCCGCGCAGCGACTTTCCTGTCTCATGTTCGTCCGAGGGGAAAACTCGTTCCTGAAAGACACCCAGCTTGATAAAAACGCGTTGCGAAATAGATACCCAAGTTATAGATGCCGAAATAGATGAGTTGGTAAATACAGATATTAGTTGCCAATTATATACAAGAAAAACTTGAGCGTGTTTAAAAAACACGGTAATATAATGGACAATCTAGATTACGGCATTTAAGGTAATTTCAGGGTCTATGGTGAAAATACAGCTGGCGTGGGGTTGCGGGCGCCGTAATTTTACGGCTTGTCCTGTGGCCGCAACCCCTTGCAGCGTATATTCCGCGCTTTCGCGCGTCGACATCGCCTCGCTTTGACGGCGTTGGCAAAATGCACGGCGACGTGAGCTGACGCGGGAACTACGCCGATGTCTATGCTCGCCAGATATCAGCGTCGACGCAGCGCCAGAAAGCACCCGACAGCAGGCGACATCTTCCGGATTCCATGTCCACCTCCTGGTTTGGGGTCATTACTTTCGCAAAAACAATCAATTTCTTTTTAACCTGCGGTAATCGGGCGCCTTCAGGCAAATTACAAGCTCTTTCGGTTCGAAATGCATATTCCATCGTGGCTAGTTTGGCTTTCATTGGGGAGCTCAGAAGTTTGGGATAGCTTTTTGCGAGTTAAATACCGGAGCTCTGGCTACATCGCTTGCAGTGTTCGCATGATGGGCTTTTCTGCAAGATCGGTGCGTAACGAACAAAGTTTATCAACGCCAGAAATCTGGCGGTGCACTACCGCAGCTTGGATAGGGGGAACAATGAAGCACGATTGCTTTTCTTGGCTTAACTAAGGGAGCTTTGGTTATATCACTTGCAGTATTAGCATAATTCGCCTCGCCTCTAAGATTGGTGCTGAAGAAACAAGCATTATCACTGCCGAAATTTGTCAAATATGTCCAAAACGAATCACTCGACAATATTCGTTGGCAGCCTCTGTTAGGGTACCAAATTCTTGAGTCCACACATTTTGTTTAAGCGAACGGACGAAACGAGCCCGGCCGGCCACTTATGAAGAGCTTTCAGAAGCAAGTTAGGAAATCTATGTCAGATGCAACAGCCGGGTCTCCGACGAAGGGAGAGAGAAAGAGACAGAAATCACTTTATTTTCCAAGCAAATTGAGTAGAAACGCGTAGTGGCTGCCGGCCGAAGGCTGGTGGCGGCAGTGGCGGCTCGGTCAACCAGAAGTAGCTGCGCCCCCGGTGGCGAGCAGCCGAGCGTGTCCTCCCACTGCTCGACGCTGGAAATGGGGGGGGGGGGAGGGTGAAATGGGCTAAGAGGACAGGCCCACATGCCGTTGCATAGTGCGTCCAAGAAGTTACAGAGGGGACAGTTGGGTTCAGGAAACTCAGAGAAATAGGCCTTGTGGAGGAGGGATCGACGGAAGAGGGATTTGGTGTGAAGGAGTCGCCATAGGCGCTTCTGAGCGTTGGTGAGGGATGTGTGGGCAGTGGGAAAACGGCGGCGGGAGAGGCGATAATGCTCCGTGGCTTCTTGATACGAGAGCAGACGATGGCGTGCCGACCGAGCACTGTGTTAGGGAGCAGGATCGAGCCCACCGCGGCTGTTTAGTTCTCGTGCTTCTTTGTGGGCCGCCTCGTTGCCTCCCACCCCAGATCGGCCGGGGTCCAGACAATGTCGAGTGCTTGATTATGGGGATTTTGGAGAATCTTTAGTGCTGTAGCCGAAACGCTAGCACTAATGAAGTTTTGAATGGCCCTCTTCGCATAAATGATTATGATGTGTGGTTGCAGCCTGGTGATGCAGGTCACGGATATTGCCGCCTCTTCCGCCGTTGCGGGGTAAAATGTCCGTACAGTGAGGAAAGTGACCGGGGAAGAACCTGCCAGCTCTCCTGTTCCTCCAGCCTTTCACCATCGGTACAAGCTGGTGAATATTGTTTGTTAACTTATGTGGCTGAATAGAGTCGCCAGCGATTTGTCAGGTCAGCATTTGTAGTTTCATTACGAAGGTAGAACGACCAAGTAAAATGGTGGTTTCACTGAATAAAAACTTCAATGAGCATCAAATTTTGTTCAGGCATATGTTGAGTTTAATTATTTATTATGTTCTCGCATTTATATTTCCGTAAAAGCAATATTGGTGGATTACAAAACTTGCACAAAACCCCTCGGTACAAAACCCATACAAAACACATACAATACCCCTCGGTAACTTCAAACAGTACACCTGCGGAGAGTTTGAAAATAAAGTACAGCAGATACAGCTAAAATAAATGTAACTGCGATAGACATGTGCGAAGTAAAAAACGGACATTCCAGCAAAATCTGAACAACGTCAGCAAAATATGTCTATATACCGTCCACAAATGAATCAGATGCAACATCGAGAGTACGTCTTCAGCTTACTTGAAAGAACGTCCGACATTAAGGTACCAGCAACGTTATCACAACTCCCAAAAATTTTCATAAAAATATTGCACGTTGTACGAATGTTTAATGAGATACCGCTAGGCCATACACGTTCGGATATTTTTGGGACGTCGCAAAGTTGTTAGTGGTTTGCTGGATAGTTATGAATCAAATCTTGAGGCTTGTCATCCATTGAACACTTCTTTCTATAGCATATCGATAAAGAAATAGCAGGAATTAAAAAAAATGCTCGTCCCTTATTTTGCCTAATGTTTATCTGAGCCGCCAAATGAAATATTGTCACGGTTTTTTTCAAAGCTTTGGCACAGGCAAAACGTGTTTAGACGCATACGAAAAGGTGTAAAACCACAATGCTCGATCCTTCTATTTCACGAAAACATCTCCGGCCGTTGCTGTAACGGTATCCTGGCTTCCTAGAGCTGGCATCCGAGCGATTTAGTAAAATTTGTAATACGTCTTCCTATAAAATCCGTATTGCAGCGGACATAGCATAGCTTCGAGCCACAGTTCACTGAAGGCAGATTCCAGGGCTCGAAGAAAGATGGGCGCTTCTCCGACTAACCGCTCCTTACGGGAATACAGCATCGGCACACACAGTAGGCGTTATTCTTTTGTAACCTCAGACAAATGATGTGAAATAAATTTATACATCAGATTTTTTTATTGTGCACAGTCAGGGAAAACTTTTGCGCCACAAGAAGTGCAAAAGAAGCTCAAGTATAACGTGCCTTGAAGCAGCACGTACAGTTACCGCGTCGCAAAATTTTAGTTTTTTATTGTTAGAACTAAGGCTTTTTAGAAAGAATGCCTTGGATGCCATTTCAAACGTACGCAAGCCGTTACAAACTGGTGCTGTTTTCTAAAGTGTTTCTAATTTTTTATGCCACGACACAAGATGCTTTAATACGCCGGCACGCTTTCCCTCTTGATTTTCGAGAACTTCATGCACACCGTATTTTCCTCCTCTTTTATTTCCACCAACATTGTTCGACGATAATTCTTAAATGTAAAACAGTTATGTGCGCTAACTTTTTGTTCTCTATGTGCTGTTAGTTTTACAACACAACAGGCTACATCTGGAGCTTCGTCGGCACCAACGAAAGCTACCGTTGTAAGGTCGACCACCCTGATTACGAAATATACAAAGAAGTTGTTTTCACAAGAACTTACGTCGAATTGGGGTAAGACTTGCGAAAAAATTTAACACATCATAACAAGTTCGGCTTTAACATTTATCTGTACATCGTTTCTGCTCACTTTTAGACAAAACACCAACGACAGAAACGTGACCCTGTACCTGAAAGGAGCTTTCGTTGATATGGAAATTCGATACCAGCCTACAATGATGCAAGTCACGAGCGCGAGTATGTATGAAGGATTTTATCTTTTAGCGATGTCTTGGTCTAGGGTATTTGGAGCTTCATGATCAATGATGGAAATGCTACAAGGAATGAAAGGCAACAAGAAGCTTATACATATTTTTACAAGATGCTGCGGACACCAGATCCAAGCAGAGTGGGCGGTACAAATGCGCACAACTGAACAGTACTAAACGACTTCATGACAGCACGTTTGTGGTGGCAAGGTCATTCGGCTCACTTATTGTGCGTGGAAAGAAAGAAAGCACAAAAGTTCGGTTCATGCAAACTAAGAAGCAAGTTCGTGGGATTGGCGTTTCTGTATAACTGCTATTGCTAAAGGCGATATAAACAGTGAGGGCCCGGGTGCTAATTTGTTAAGAAACTAAAATCTGAATGGCTTTATTTAAGTTTCTATTAAACGCCGGTAGTCACTTTTGCTTAGTTCATTGGGTGAGTCAGCTCGGGAAATTTTGGTATAAAGAAACCGCAAAGGTTTTTTTTTTTTGAAATCGTTCAAGATTACCAATGGCAAATTTGGTAGACAAATCTCAAAGGGTGCATGCGTACTTGAGCTTGGGTCTTATTAATGCTAAGTGACGTAGATATGTAGCGCTCGGAGCTAGACTTTTGGGCTTGTGTTAGGTTTGGGCAAACGTTGTTGATGTGAAAGTTCAAGGACTAGTTTTTTGTTAGTGTAACACCTAAATACTTCTAGTTATAAACCTCTTCCGGGAGCCACGGACCTAGTTAGTAGACAAGCTTAAGTGCTTCATTTCTGCGAGTTATACAAAGGTACACATACATGTTAGCATAAAGAGTCCATACATGTTAGCATTAAGAGTCATTGATTTTGATTGATTGTATGGTTTAACGCGCGGACGCAACGCAGGCGATGAGGCGCGCCGTCGTGGAGGGCTCCGGATTAATTTCGACCCCCTGGGGATCTTTAACGTGCGCCGAAACCTCGTACACACGGGCGTTTTTGGTTTTCGCCTCCATCGGAGGAGCGGCCGCCGCGGCCGGGAATCGAACCCACGACCTCTGTGCTCTGCAACGCAACGCCTTAGCCACTGAGCCACTGCGGCGGGTAGCATAAGGAGTCATACGCCATTCATCACACCATTTCAAGATGCTTCCTAAGCATTGTTCATTTAGGACTTCATGGTGAGTTGCGGAATTTACATTTTATGCCGGATATAATCGTCCGCGAAGAGTCCAATCCTACCCCCGTGTTAATGAAAGCTATGTTGTTATTATGTTTTAACGGAACAAAGCATGGTACCTAATGCACTTTTCTGAGGCACTCCAGAAGCGACTGGAAGACAGCCCGAGTGCTGACGGCCCAGATCAACCTATGTGACCAAATAACTCCCAAACTTTTAGTTAACACCGTCACAGTGGTTAGTCAGATTCCTTGCCTCATCTTCATGCAGTCCATTGAAACAAGCGAAATTCCAGACGATTGGAAGATAGGCCGAATAGTAGCGATCTTTAAAACAAGAGAGCGATATAATCCAGCAAACTACCGCCCGATTACCCTGACTACCATTCCTTCTAAATTACTGGAACACATTATATCTTCTCACATCGCGACTCACCTTGAATCAATAAATTTCTTCTATAACCACCAGCACGGTTTCCGAAAGAACTTCCCATGCGAGACCCAATTGGCCGAGTTTACCCACGACATACTAAAAAGCATGGATGATAACCTTCAGATTGATGCCATATTCCTTGATTTTTCTCAAGCTTTTGATCGCGTACCACATAATCTATTACTTAGCAAAATTCATTCACTTGGCATTGCACCGAATATTGTCTCCTGGGTTGAACACTTCCTCTCTAACCGTGAACAATTCACCTCTGCCAATAATCATAACTCCTCTTTAACTGACGTATCATCAGGCGTCCCTCAGGGTGCAGGCTTATCACCTCTTCTATTTTTAATATTTATAAATGACCTACCAACAAATATTCAAACAAAACTACGACTATTTGCAGACGACTGTGTCATATACTCCCCCATTCACAGCATTGAAAACAGTACTAAACTACAAGACCTCAACACAGTTGCGCTATGGTGCCAAGACTCATCAATGCCGTTAAACCTAACCAAATGCAAATCGATGTCATTTTCCCGTAAGCGCGCCACTGTTTATCAAAACTACTTTATCAATTCGCTTCCTCTCGATTCGGCTTCCTCATACAAGTATCCCGGTGTGCACATGTACCCATCTCTTTCATTTGCGCCACACGTGCAGTCCATCTGCTCAGACGCTCTGCGCACGCTTGGTGTTCTGCGCCGTAATCTAAAATCTGCATCTCCTGACGTTAAAAAACTAGCATACTTAACATACGTACGCCCAAAGCTCGAATACGCATCGTCCATTAGGAATCCGTCCCAGGCATATCTCGCTAACGAACTAGAATCAGTCCAAAACCGCGCAGCCCGCTTTATAACCTCACAGTTCTCCAGAGAAATCAGCGTCACCGCACTAAAACAATCAATCGAACTGCCATCTCTGGCGTCACGCCGCCTCATCTCACGCCTATGCCTCCTGCACAGTTTCTTTTTCCGCCCGAAATTAAGACACGAACTTTTGCAGCCCCCTAACAGAACTTCTTCTCGCATTAACCATTCTAACCCTATTGCACGAATCAACGGCCGTACATCCGCAATGAACGACTCCTTTTTCCCCCAAGCAATTACACTTTGGAATCAACTCCCCGACACCATTGTTGCCACACCTGACCGCACCTCATTCCGCGGAAAATTGGAATCCCACTTTGATTCGACCCAATAAACCGTAGCTGTAAATATATCCTACCAGCGTACTGTATGTATAATTTTTTTGCCAATTTGTTTGTACTCTAATTCCCAGTCAATGCGTTTATTTTGTTTGTTGTTTGATTCATTTTTGTTCTCCTTCTTGACCAAACTACCAAATGCGTATTTAGAACTGTATTGTTTATAATAATTTGTTCATATTGAATTGTACAGCCTCACACCGTATTTGTTGCCCCCCCCCCCTTATGTAATACCCTCGGGCCTTTAAGGATGCAATAAATGAAATGAAATGAAATGAAATTTTTGGCAGTTGGGTAAGTATGGGCAGTGAAAGAGACAAAAATGTGAGGGACACCGGTTTTGCTAAGTTTCAAAACTCGTTAACTCTAAGGTAGCTTGTCAGAGGAGTGGCGGATATCTAGAAAAATAGCAGAGACTTTGTGTTTTTTCTCTGGTGCAGAAGCAAACGAATGAATAATCGTATTTACTTGCCTAACGGTATAGTAGCCCTTGCTGAAACCGTGTTGACATTTTGTTGATGCTTAGTTTTCTTCCAAAAAAATATTGTGCAGTGGCATATATTATGCGTTCTATTATTTTGCAGAATGACGAAGTTATGGAATTGGGATGGTATATTTCTGTCGACAGTGCCTTTCCCTCCTGAAATTTAGGCCCCACTTGGGCATCATTCAGTCATCCGGTAATTGTGCTGATTATAAAGAAGCACGAAAAGCAGCAACTAAACATATTGGGGGGATTTTAACGTAACGAGGAAGGAACATAGTTGGGATATGATAAGAACCTCAAGAAAATTTAGTTGTCAAACATATGAGAAAAAAAAACACTCGTGTAGCAAAAGAAACTTTTTCATATCATTAGAATACTGCATCATTAGGTCACATAAAGCGGCAGATAACAACACAGCGTTGACGTGTCTATTCAAGGACTCAGCAATGCCTCTCTGATCAGTACTGGTTGTGCCAACGGTTATTATTTGGGATACTGGTATTTTCTTGGGGTTATGTAGTTGGGAATTGTGGTAGGGCGGCTTTTGATAATGATTGGTAGGTAAGTATTCGAACATTCATTTTTTGCAATTGCTATCGCGTTTTGAACGCTGAGCGGCCCAGTAAGGACCGCCTGGTGGGCGTTGGGTCGTATTGTAAGCGAAAGGTATGTGTGGTGATATGGCATCCTATGTATTAAGTTCCACGTCGGGGTACATGCTCAGCATATCCGCTTTCCGTTTAAGGCGCTCCGTTAACCCGTTCATCTGCGGGTGATAGGCAGTCTACGTCCGACGGGAAGTGCCGCTGAACCGCATGACATCTTCGACAAGCATGGCAGTAAATGCTTCCTCCCGGTCGGTAATAACAATACCTGTGCAACCTCGGTCACGGTTCGCCACTGGAAAGCTTTCGTGTCCGCATACCGAGTAAAGTAGTCTGTTACGAGTATTATCTACTTGTTTCTAAAACTGACCTGTTCAAAGAGTTTCCGTGGGGACTTGTACAGGCTGCAGGAGGCCCGCTTGGCGGACTGGTGGTTTCTTGCGCAGTTGGCATTCATGGCACATGCGCGCGTATAGTCACACGGCCGCAAACTTTCGACCAGTAGTATGTCTGCAGTGTCCGGACCAGAGTACGTGTGCAGCCCAGGTTACCTACAATGAATTAGTCATGGCAAGCATGAAAGAGTTTTTTAAAGGTTATGTGAGAACTGCGAGTAGGTGGCTTCTGTCTCGGGGATTAAAGACCGTTTTATAGAGGGCGCCCCTACCTAGACAAAATGACGACATTTCTGTTGAGAACACCTTCGGCATGGTGGTCGTACGTCCTTCTAGGACGCCAACCAGTGGCCACAGCTACGGGTCTGCTTGCTTCCGCTCCCCCACAGAAGATGCGTCGAGCACGCCAAGAAAGGCGCCGTCATCGTCGCAGTCATTTTCCGAATGCGGGAGAGCTGGCCCCTATGACAGTCGGCATCGGCATGCTTTCTGCCAGAGGTGTACACGACGATGATGTCCAACTTATGAAACCGAAGGCTCCACGGGGTTCCTCTACAGACAGGTCCTTCAGGCTTATCAGCCAGCTAACTCAGCGGTGGTCGCTGACAACGAAATGGACGACCATATAGATACGGTCGAAATTTAGTACTGCCCATACGACGGCCAGACACTCCCTTTCGGTGGCCGTGTAGTTGGCTTCGGAAAGGGACACCGTTAGGTTGGCGTAAGCTATCCTCGGTATTCAATGGCGTGGAATGTATGCAGACAACCAAGTGTGCGCCGCCATATCTGTGGCCAAGCGTCTGTTGCTAGGCGACGTTGTGCGCACGGCCCGCAGATCAGGCACCCCTCTTCTCCTCCATGCAACCGTGTGAGTGCGCCCGTGGCCTCCGCGATTTGCTGCCGGCGGCGCGCCGCCGCAGCCGATCGCGAAGGCCACGGTGCGGCGTCACTCGTTACGTCGGGCTCCGCGGGATGGCGGCACTTGTCCGTGCTAAGCACGACTGTGAAACATATGACTGTGTTTCACGTTACGAACTCTTTGCCGAACACAAAGTATTGCGTCGAGTTCACTGTGAGTGCGATTAATAAAATCTCTGTTGGCGCCACAGTTTAGAATCGAATTGGAACGGAGCAGGTTACGCACGCCGGTGTCTTTTTTTTCTTCGGCGTGCGGCCGCAGTGGCCCAGGCTGCGCCGTGTTCGTGGCGCATCGGCCATGTCTGTGGCCGTTTCCAGTGTTGCTAAGCGAAGAAATTGAATGCTAAACTTTTCAACGCATACCGCCTATAGGGACCGGGAGGCCGTTGTATGGCACCACCGTCACTTCAGCGAACAGCGCCGCCCGTGCGAACCGCTCGTCAGTGGAATGCCGGTGGCGGTCACCGTACCGTTGTTAATGGCTTTCTGTCTTTTTTCTGTGGTGCGGCTTGCACACCGTACATAACCACGAGGGCTTTTTTCAGATCGGTAAATCTTAAGCGTGGATGTGACCTTTTCGAGGCATGCCATGTGCGTGATTTACGCCCATACTCAGTATTTACAAATAGCAGACGACGCTCAATGCGCCAGGCTAAAAGTCGAGCTGGAAGTGAAAGGTCGTTCTTTCATGCGATTTTTTCATGCCTGCATGCAGTTTCGCGTATCGAGGATTATATGCAGCTAAATCCTCCCACAAATCCGCTGTGTGCAACCGATCCAGGAATGCTGCGGCGCTGGCGTTTGCAGGTGACGACGAAACGGCGTCGTGCACAAGCGAAAGGATAAGTTGGCGGGTGTCTTCTAAGATTTACCTCAAACGATAAATTGTGGTGGTCGACGCTTCCGTAAATTCATTAGCTGCGGCTGAAACGTGTTCGCGGAAATGCTCTTACAACAGTTATCGGGAATCGTTAAAGAATAAATACCGCATTATAGTAGAACGTTATTGCTTGTCGGGGAGGAGCATTGCTTTGCAAGAATAGCAATGGTTGCTGGACAGTTGGATAATAGTTTTTCTAAAACAAATTCCTGCGTGGCTTAAGTACGCGAGATAGGAGGGCGCCCGAAACCTGTACTCACTGAATGCTGCGGTTGGTTTACAAGCTGCCACCCACCCTTGAAAAATCATTCACTCCTCCGTCTAACGACGATGATGTTGTTTTATGGCAAAGTATTCTCGTGTGTGTTACCTTGGTTGCCTTATGGGTTTGAACTTTGACTAACTGAGCTTCGAATTTAACCAGCAGGCCGTTTGGTATTTTGATAGCAGCGTCTTTGACTTTGACCAATTCCCATCCGATTTCGCACGAAGAAAGCATTGTGTTCAACCATCGTAATTATTACACGCAGAGCTAGATAATTTTGCTGTTTAATTTTGAACTTCCATGCACCCCTCTCCAAATCTAAACTTTTTCCAGCGTGTCGGAAATGTGTCTGTGCCGGAGGACTCAGGCGGTGCACCCATATTTGAGGCAACTAATCGCGCGTTTTTGGTGTCTTCACAAGGTATTACACGATATTACACAAGGTATTACAATGTATTACACAAGGTATTACACAAGGTAATTACACAAGGTATTACACGGTGTCTTCAGAAGGTATTACACGATCTGTAAAGAATTCTTAAGCATTAAGTAACACCGGTCGACGTTAACACTGCCACATTTTTAAACTATCGATGCCAGCCTGTATTCCCCGCAGTTGGAAAACGGTAAGGGGAGGAGGGATGATTTGTAGCTTGGGATGTTGGGTGGGTGAAGAACTTTGGCTCTTGATAAAATTACTATCACAAACGTGGGAGTTCCACTTCGGCTTTCATGTCCCATGCTGTCACAGTGTCGCTCACCAAAACCGAAGGCACAAGGCTTACAGGTACAGAAAGAAAGTACACTTCTACGGCAACACGGTAATCCATCTCGTACGCAAGTGACTTTCTCTTCAAAGCGCGCATATCGAGTTATCCCAGCGCTAAGGCTGGCGTGGAAACATTAGTCAATGAAACCAGTGAAGATAATTTAAAATGGTAGAAATAAATACTAATATTAATCTTTTATTCCTACTCAGATAGCGCGCAGCCTGGCGCAGAGCGCTGTAAAAAACGCTCATGTCAATGTCGCCCGTTCCCTAACATAGAAGCGTCAAATAAATTTATGTAGCCGTTAGTGCATTTACAAAGAAATAAATACTAATATTAATAGTTTTATTCGTACTCAGAGCTGGTGGAGCCAAGCGTAGATCGCTGCAAAAAGCGCTCATGCCATTGTAGCCGATACCCAAATTTAGATGCGTCCGACAAGTTTACGTAGCCGGTACTGCATCTAAGAACTCAACACATCTGTCTAGACTTCGTTTCATCGCACGTCCGCTGACAACACCGCCAAAACGTCCAAACAACCGAAGCAAACACGACAAAAACAACGTGAGGCTGTGTAGTCCAATGCACCAGCTCATTCCACTAACGAGGAAAGCGCCGAGTGGTGGCGCCACCCGCACAGCTGCCCGGTCGCGTATTCCCAAACCATATCCCGTAGGGGCCCAGGCCGACCACACCCCCTGCACAGGAGCGCAGCCAATGAGGTTAAAAAATTGCAATTTCTTAACCTTCTTGGACGCAGCACCGTGACGTCTCGGCCTATATGTGCGCGATTTCATGCGAGGTGGATTTTGTCTTTTTTCCCCCTCCCCTCGTTTCGGCTGCTTTGCGGGCGGCCGATGGTTTCGCTCCGCGGGCAACTTGCGTTGTAGTATTTATATTTTTATTCCTGCTATTTCTTTTTTATACATTTGTATACTTTTTTGCGTGTGTGTGGCTTACAGTTGAGGCACGAGCCGTGGCACACTGCTGGCGAATTAAAAGGCCATATACTATACATAATGTGGTAGCTAAAAATGCGTCGCAGAAAACAAACTGCTCATCTATACCCATCAGTGGATCTCTAAAAGTCACAATTTTTTGCCGCTATTTGGACTCCAAGATCACTATCGTAAAAATAGTGCGCCAAGGAGATAACTTTTTCATTTAGTTTTATCTCTGCTGCGACCACCGTGACTTCAAGCTCACGGGCAACTACTCATTAGTCCCAGCGAAAAGAATATACGTATCGAGTGAGTGTAACACTGCATTAAATGAGAGGCCATGGGGCCCTGGGGGAGCAAGGATGAGGAGTGTTGGGACGCGTCGCTCGGCAGAGCTTCGCAAGTGAACAACTCGCGTCCCAAACAACAACTGAACTTTTATTATCATCCTTCGTCTCGAAGATAACTTTCTCGTGCGGGCGCATGCGCTCTCTGCACCGCACACAGAAGCGCCGCTTTGCGTCGCCACAGTACTCCCCCCCTAGTGAGTGCGCGCACAACGGTCGCACTCGGACGACCCACTGCGGTTCATAAGTTCATGCGCACCGGGGGTCTCGTCCACCGTCCACTCCGCGTGAACCGTTTGAGGATTTGTTGGGGCTGCGCTACGTGGTCTGCCGGGGGTGCCTGCGAAGATGGAGCTCGAGGTGGTGCAGGTGCTTCGCTGTCGGAGTCCACGTGTGCTGGTTTTACGCGGTCTAGAGAAACCACGTCGTGACGACCACCTCTGTCGATTGTAATGTGCTTGTCTGCCCGTCGCAGCACCTTGAAAGGCCCGTCGTACGGGGGCCGGAGTGGACGCTGTACGGCGTCGTGCCTCACAAACACGTGAGAGCAGGAGGAGAGTTCCCGGTCCACGTAGACTGGCCGGGCTGCGGGCGGACGCGGAGGAACAGCGCGTAGCTTGCTCATGATGTCTCGCAGTCGCACGGCGTAGTCCGCGTTCGCGTACACGTTCTCGTCCTTACTGGTAGCGAAAAACTCCCCTGGGAGGCGAAGCGTTGTTCCGTACACCAGTTCAGCAGAGCAGCATCCAATATCTGCTTTCAGAGCCGTCCTAACGCCCAACAGAACAAACGGCAGTGCCTCTACCCAACTGTGACTCGCAGTAGCCGTCAGGCTCGTCTTCAGATGACGATGGAACCTTTCCACTATACCGTTGCTTATCGGATGGTAGGCAGTTGTTCTGATGCGGGAAGTACCCAAGAGCCGGGTGACGCTTGCGAATAGGGCGGACTCAAACTGTGTTCCGCGATCCGTAGTCACGGTTGCCGGCACTCCGAAGCGGGCCACCCAGTGGAAGATAAATGCGCGAGCGACGGTATCAGCAGTCATGTCTGGAATGGGCACGACCTCCGGCCATCGCGTGAAGCGATCGATGCAGGTTAGCAAGTAGCTTTGCCCCTGACACAACGGCAGTGGTCCCACAATGTCAACATGCACATGGGCAAATCGACAGTCCGGCAGAGGGAAGGATCCCAAGGGGGTCACAGTATGTCGCTGAACTTTGGAGCGCTGGCATGCGAGGCACTCTCGTGTCCAGTGTCGGACATCCCGGTTTATTCCTGGCCACACGAACCTCGCTGTGCATAGCCGTTGCGTGGCTCGAATCCCGGGATGCGCCAGGCTGTGCAGCAAGTCAAAAATGCTGCGACGGAGGTTCGAGGGGACGAACGGTCGGGCCCTGCCTGTAGACATGTCGCAGCATACGGATCCTGTGGGTTCTGCCAACCATTGCAGCTTCAAGGCGCTGGTTGAAGACGTCAGTAGACGCTTCAATTCTCCATCACTGCGTTGAGCCGTCGTAAGTGTGGTGAAGTCCACGCCGCTCGGCAGGCTGATGGCATTCACTGGACCGCGCGAAAGAGCGTCGGCAGCAGCATTATCCGTGCCACTAACATGGCGTATATCTGTCGTGAATTCTGCGATGTACGACATTTGGCGGAGCTCCCGTGCCACGTGCGCACCAGAATCGGAGTTCGCGCGCAATGCGTAGGTGAGTGGCTTGTGATCCGTGAGCACAAAAAATTCTTGTCCTTCCACATAATGCCGGAAATGCCGGATAGCCGCGTATATGGCCAGGAGCTCCCTACCAAAGGTGCTGTACCTTCGTTCGGACGGGCTCAGTTTTCTGGAGAAGAAGGAAATTGGTCGCCACACTCCGCTCACCCTCTGCTGCAACACGGCTCCAATCGCTGCATCGGAGGCGTCCACCATGACGCATTGAGGAACACCAGGCTGCGGGTACGTGAGCATGGTAGCATTTGCGAGAGCTTCCTTAATCATCCGGAATGCTTGTGTGGATTGGTCGTTCCACTGAATGGCAGTTGCCTTAGATCCAGATGCCGCAAGTAGGCTGTGGAGAGGGTGAAGGATGTTGGCGCATTTCGGGATAAACCTACGGTAGAAATTCACGAGTCCCAGGAACTCTCGAAGCTGGCGGAGGTTTTTCGGCTGTGGAAACTGCCGTACTGCTTCCACCTTGTCCTTCTGGGGCTGTACTCCGGCACTTGAAATGCTGTGGCCCAAAAATGATAGTGTCGGTACCCCAAGCACGCACTTTGCCGTATTGATAACGATGCCGTTCTCTGTCAGTCGCTGAAGTACGTAGCGCAGATGCCGCTCGTGCTCTTCAGGAGTGCTGCTAGCAATCAGAAGATCATCGAGGTATACCTTGCAAAAGTCGAGGCCACGGACAACGCCATCCATGAACCGTTGAAAAGTTTGGCCGGCGTTGCGTAAGCCGAAAGGCATGCGTAGGAACTCGAACATTCCGAACGGCGTTGTTATTGCGGTCTTGGGAATATCCTCCGGTGCTACGGGTATCTGATGATATGCTCGCACTAGATCTATTTTAGAGAAAATGGTAGCACCATGCAGGAAGGAGGTCATGTCATGAATGTGCGGGACTGGGTAACGGTCTGGCACGGTTACCCGATTCAGCGCTCGATAGTCCCCGCAAGGGCGCCAATCACCGTCTGTTGATTTTGGGACCATGTGAAGAGGTGACGCATATGGGCTGGATGAAGGACGTACTATCCTGAGTTCCATCATGTGGGCAAACGCCTGTCGAGCCAACCGCAGCTTCTCGGGTGACAGGCGCCGTGGTCGCGCATAGACCGGTGGGCCTGTGGTTTCGATGTGATGCAGGACGCCGTGCTTTACTTCTGGAAATGCCTGTGGCTGTCGCGTCAGCTCTGGGAACTCTTGTAGTATTGCGGTGAAGTACGCTTCTCCAGCCGGACTAAGCAAGGCCGGGCTGATAGGGGGGTGCCATCACGGCGTGCCTTGTACCGCTCCCCGAGAAACAGGATCTTGAAGCCGTTTGTTGCGGACGTCGACCAACAGACCGAAGAACTGGAGAAAGTCTGCGCCTAGTATGGCGAATTTGACATCAGCAGCTATGAACACCCAGCTAAACGTTCTGCCGAAACCGAAGTTCAGCGACAGTGAACGATGGCCATATGTTGTTATCACCGTGTTATTGACAGCTTGCAAGGGCGATGCACTAGGTTTCTTTCTTTCAGCTTGTGACGCCGGTATAACGCTCACCTCGGCGCCTGTGTCAACTAAGAAACGTACTCCGTTGTTGCGGTCGGTAACGAAGAATACCGAGGGACGACTTGGAGGCAACGTAGTAGCACTGGTCGCCCTCAGTGCCTGCCGCGGCTGTTTCCCGAGTGCGCGCACGGTGGGACACATTTACGCGCACTACTTCCGAACCTCCGATGATACCAGCAGATATGCTCGTGCTGCTTTTGCGATAGCGGCGTGTTAGGCTCGGTTATCGTTTGCGCCCTCCTGCTTGCGTGCAAAGCTGATACTTTTTCGGCAAGTCGAGAAATCTCCTCACGCATCTCTTGAAGTTCGTTTAGAGGCTGTTGCGCTTGCACGGCAGCCATGGGTGTGGGCGGGGTCATCGCTACCAGTTTGTCAGCAAGTTCGGCGGCTGCGGTTAAATCCTTGTGCTCTGAGGCCGCGACGACCATGCGGACGCCTGAAGGCAACTTTTGCAAAAAAAGTTCTCGGAGCAATGCTCCATCTATCGTGGTTGATGTCTCGCCGAGCAATTGTTGCATGTGCCGCAAAAGCTGACTAGGAGTACGGTCGCCGAGTTCCGTGCCGCGAAGCAATTGCTGCAGTCGTTGTGGTTCGGAGGGCGTAACTCGGCGAACAAGGGTTTCTTTTAGCGTTGCATATGCGTTTTCGACAGGTGGTGCGAGCAACAGATCCCTGATTTCACTGGCTATGGCGGGCGGCAGACTGCTGACTACGTAGTGGTATTTCGTAAGGTCTGCGGTGATTCGTCTGGCTGCGAACTGAGATTCCACTTGTATGAACCAAAGTGCGGGGTCCGCAGTCCAAAAAGGGGGCAGCTTACCGTCGACTGAGGAGACTGTCGGAGGGGCGTCGGTCGTGGACGTTGAATCCATATTGCGGCTGGTTCGACACTCCGGTCGCTGTGTCTGTATTCCGGGTCACCAATGTTGGGACGCGTCGCTCGGCAGAGCTTCGCAAGTGAACAACTCGCGTCCCAAACAACAACTGAACTTTAATTATCATCATTCGTCTCGAAGATAACTTTCTCGTGCGGGCGCATGCGCTCTCTGCACCGCACACAGAAGCGCCGCTTTGCGTCGCCACAGGAGAAAAGTGGAAGGTCACAACTCGCACAATGTACACAGTTGCAGTCTTGGGGTCCTAATCGCAAAATGAACACATTAAAGTCAGTCAGTGGCAGCAAAACGCACAGTTCACACTTAAATGTATAGGCGGTGAGCGCGTACACGGGCGGCGCTGCGAAGCGCGCCTCCGTAAGGTCCCTGAAAGAACTAAGGTAGCGCCAACTGCTCCCTCCTTCTCCGCTGCCCTCCTCTTTTTTCTCTCCCCTCACCCGCGGCGCCGCCGTCCCTTTAACTCCGCGGCGGGGCCGCCATATTTGTTGGCCACTTGAGAGCAGACGCCCTCGCTACGCTTCAGGGCGCTCGCTGCAGTTTGCTCTTGTTTTCGCGCCGAAATCGCTCTTTGGTAGCATTTATAGGATTTCTAGAGCCCCGTTTTACCAACAGGCACTGAGTGATAGTGTTTTGTTTTATATTTTTGTCTACAAGGGGATATTTGCGGGGCGGATGACGCTGGCGCATACGCACAGCGCGGTTTTTGTTTACGTGTGCGGCATTCTGTAACACCTCAGGATAGCTCGTGAATGCGAAAGGATCGAGCGTGGACATTTCAAACTGCTCTGTTACGGTAGTTCCGTTCTTGCATTCGCGTGACTGTGGTCGTGCAATCACTGCACAGAGGTCTTGCGCACGGTTCGCGGCAGTATACAGTGCGCTTCATTCGCAAATGCCGTAGTTCGAGCGCTGCGCTGGCGTCCTTGCACTCGCCTTTCTTGCGATAATTGTGTATCCTCAGCGGCGTTCACTCTGCGCCCGCTTTTACTAACGACCTACAGCCTACCTTAATTACGCGCAGTTTAGAGTGCTTTGCCGTTTTTGTAGAAATGTTTCCTTCACCTTCATGTCGTTATAGGCTGCTGTGAGCAGACTAAAAACATACACATGCTGTTGTGCGTGTGTGCACGTACAGCGACGTGAAAAGCCCCTGCTTCCCCGACTTCGCAGCCGGATACACTAAACTACACTCGCGGCCGTACGTTCATGTGCGAACCTAGTGAAAAACGCAGACTTGTAATTCTGGGAATACGCGCCAGAGAAGACTGTGATCAATCGATCGGGTAAACTGAAATTACAGTGCCTCTAGGTGCAAATTATGTAACTAGTTACTGCAGTTAATTAATCATGCAATACGTTTTTTCATCGGGCGCGGTCGTTTACAGCCGTTATTAATGGAGGCGCCTGGACAGAATTGTTTTGTGCTGGGATATATTCTGGCAGATTTGTACATTGCACTAACACAGGGATACACCCGAAAGAAATTCGAAAGAGGACCAATGTCACGATGATTATCAAGAGAAAACAATAAATCACAAAAATGAATTGGTGCCAGCAAATAGATATTTTATTGGAACAAACGTCCGTAATGACGTCGTGCAGGTGGCTTGTGCTGCTGACGTGGCTTCCCGTGAGAAAAAATGTTGGGAGTGGCATTTGGGTTTAGTTTTTTTAACGCCAAGCTTCTCCAATATCCGTTGCTCAAATTGATCCGTGAAATAATCCTATTGAGAAGGGAAAAGAAATGTCACCACAACGTGCGCGAATTTAATAAAGCGATAACAGAAATTGCGCATCAAACGTACGTCAACGGCGCGGTCACTATATTAGCTGACCTTAAATTGTTTTACCTAGCCGCAATTTTTTTTTTCTCGCAACAGCCTCAATTTGCACCGCACCGACCAAGCCCATATTACGCAGCAAATCACTCCGATGTCATAACAACGGGATTATAATACCACCCGGGTAGCTAACACACAAAACATGACTTCACGCCAAAAAGAGCGTACACGCACTCGGAACGCACACGATACATGGTCAGACGCAAGCTGCCGTCGGCCAAAACAAGCATGAATTCAGGTGAACAATTCTCGCGTCACGAAACCCTTACGACCACTGACTGAACATGCTACGCCGCTGATATTGATGCTGGAAGTTAAGCGCGCACATGACAAATACACGGCCTCTTATCCAAACCAAAGCTTACGACGGGACGAACTCGGCGCTGCGCGCAATGCCTACTCAGAACAAAGCGTGGACGACGGTCGCGAAGGGAATGCGCATTTCTTCGTAAGTGACCGCTCAAGCTCGCGCAGAATTTAACAGAGCAAGAACAAGCATTCAGAAACTTACTTCGCAAAAGAGTGATGGTAGCGTCGGCCTGAAGTATGCCCGTTCAAATCTATGCAACCAAACTTTTCTCCTTTCTGCGTCGCGTTTCCCGGACGGAATAACGAAGTCTTGTGCCCTGCCTGACGATATTCGCGCTGCCTAAGGCACAACACATCGACACCGAGAAGCAACCTAAAACGACACCGGTGCGACATTTTTTCGAAGCGAGCAGCTAATTCCGGTACTGAAGCACGGTGGCGACGGTGGCTCGGAAGCCAGCAATGGCGTCGCAGCGGCGGCGTTGCGCAATGTCCCAGCCGGCGAGGCATCGGCGAGGCGACCCGGCGGCGGAGCAAAAAAAACAAAACCACGTGACTTTTCCCTTGGCCAATGGCGCGCGGCGTTCGCCGGCGAAAAAGAAAATGGCAAAAAACGAAGTAAGAGAGGAGCGCGGGCGAGGGCGAAAGGCGGCGAGATCTAAAGATGGCGCTACCTTAGTAATTTTAGGGACCTTACGCCTCCGTGACGCCGGCTTAGGGGTTCTCGCATTTGTCGTCTGCTTCACTCGGGACCGCTCTCACTGTTGTTCTTTTTTGCTCTCGGTTGACGTATGCTGCTTGTCTGCGCTAGATTTTGCGTGTGCGTAACTTTTTATCATATGAATAGACTTAAAAATGGCATATACCAGCTCAAGGCGTGATTTGAAGTGTAATTTCGCATTCCGCTGCGGAAGAAACATTGCCGGCGTCGCTCCATTCCTTGAGAAGCCCGTCCTGTGCGGAGCGCGAAGGCTAAGCGTCATATTCTGTATTAAACAATCTTTAGAACAAAGGGGACAGCCAGCTGCTAACAACCGACAAAACAACTGACGAAATGCAAGACCAAAACAAATGTTAGGCTTTCGGGGCTGTCGGCTTTGAAATAAGGCATTACGATTCCCAGTAATCTTATGTAAGGTAAAACAGTTTTTGCAACCTTGCCGAACGCTCGAAAGTATCGTATCACATCAGTTTACGTTGTTATGGCACAAAAGTATGCCGACGTGTACTATGGGCCGCAAAAACTGTAGGTTGAGTTCCAAATCACCTACTGTGTGTATAGGTGCGTACTGGTTTTACCAGGCTTCTGACCAGTATGGAGGCTTATTGAGCAAAATGAGTCCCGTCTACGGCAAAAATACAGTAACACTATGTTTGTTTAATCCTGGAGGGATATTTTTTTTTACATTCCCTACAGCCATATCTTCCCAATATTCAGATATACGTAATAATAAAAGTGCACTCAAGGGCAGGCGGAGGAGGAGGACGAGGAGGAGGAGGAGGACAGACTATTTAACAGTAAAATCGAGCTGGTTAGTGGGCGGGGTCCTCAGTCCAGGACAAGGGAGTAAGAGTAATTTTCTTTCTAGAACGTTATCCCGACTATAAGCCAGGATTTGTTCTGGGAGGGTTGGAAAACAGTAAAGAGCTGCTTGGACAAAGTCATCGGTTTTGTTTTTTGTTGTGCTAGAAACCCGCACGTACACTATTTACTGAGTTCATTAGCGAGTATATCAATTGTTCAACACCGCGTCATGACATAACCGTTCGACTTGACAGTCAGTTCGTTATGATAACGATGGGGACGATAGAAATTAGAGGACAAAAGCCGCCTTAGAGTACTCTGGACAACGTTGTCTCAGGCGCGATCGTGGTGGCGTAGCACAGACCTCATTGTATTTGCATGCGAATACACAACGCACGCTGTGGATATGCACCGTCTTGCACGCAGCCATAACGAAACCCAATTTGTGAAGAAGGGATTGTATGCCATACAATCTGAAGAAAATATCCACACGATCCTTGCGAGCCTCCCAAACACCCCCAAACCTCCCAAGGAGGGGTTTGTGACGGTGCAGAAAAATTAATGCGTTGGGCACAGAAGAAAAAAAAACATTCATCTGATACAAGTCAACAACATAGAAAGAAATCGAAGACGACCGCTTGAATTCCTGCTGTGCGAAGCGCATGTATGGGCCCGCTGCTTGGTGCGCAGCATTAGACTGTTGAGTCTTTATAAGAGCATCCCAAAAATACTGTAGGGAAGGCTACGCATTTTTAATGCTTATCTAGAAGTTCTAAGCACTGAATCTCGCACATAAGCTAGAAAAGACGAGTTACAGACGATATTCTGACCGATGCTCTGAAGAAAGTGCTCTCTCAACTCGTGTGTTGCAAAAATTTGTGCGGGATACAGTTTGAAATTATTCAGAGGTATCAGAAGCTGTCAAAAATAGCTGAATTACTAGAAATACGTGTTTTAATCAAAACAGTGATTTTTAGCACAGGCACTCCTGCCCCTCACAAGCGGAGCGTAGCAGACGACAGCGGCGCGAGTCCCTAAGCCGACGTCAGAGCCAGGGGGCGCCACTCAAACATCTCACCGCCAATAGTTCACACTGTGGACAATGCGGTTCACACTGAAAACAGTGCACGCTGCAGACAGTTCACATTGTATACCGAACGGGAAAGTCGGCCAGGCTGCTACACCAATTTGTAGAGTCTGTTTTTAAGGGCGTACTCGGTAATTGCTTCTAGTGCGGTGGGATCGTCATGGACCCGACTAACATGTTCCTGTTCAGTCGCAGGGGCGGGACCTAGAGTTAAAAGCTGGTGGGGATTACAGTAAAATATGGACAGAGCCAAATTAAGTGGTAACGATTTGGTATGCCTTCCCGATTACAGGGGGGTCATCAGCGCCATTCGGATCCTGCTGGATCTGTCTATTTATAAATAACGTATATTATGCAGCAAAATCTCTGTGTGCATGAAGCACAAATTGTTAAAAATAACTAATCGACATTGGCAACAGCGTGAGTGGTAGCACGCAGGATTACTGATATCAAACTCGGCCTGGTGGCTTCAGTGAAGAGACTGTGGTCAATAGCCCTGTACAGAAGACATATATCAAACTCCTCGAGTACTTCAGTTGCTGTACAATCCAACTATTACTTAGCCCTTGGTTGGTACAGTTGAACACGAATATATCGAACACGGATATATCGAATTATTGTCTATATCGAACAGTGCAAACATCCCCTTGAAAATCCCATGCAAAAGTATAGGGCTGTTGTGCGCGTGTATCGAACTCCTGATCACGGGCAAATTCGATATATCGAATTCCGCGCCGAAGGTGCCCCTGAAAGTTGGCTTCCTCTGAGGCGGCCGCTTTTCTGATGGAGGCGAAAAGCAAAAACGCCCGTGTGTACGAGATTTTTTCGCACGATAAAGATCCCCAGGTGGTCAAAATTAACCCGGAGCCCTCCACTACGGCGTGCCTCATCGCCTGCGTTGCGTCGGCGCGTTAAACCCAACAATCAATCAATCAATGGCTTCCTCTGATGGGGTGGAGTTGATAATAATGCTGACTCATCGCAGGAGCTGCCTGGTTTGGTGAGACGGAGGCGGCGTCCGCGGCATTATGTCGCTTCGATGGCCTTCAACAGCTGTTTTCACGCTAGCACGAGGGGAAGCTCCATGATAGCTAGAACGCGGATAGTGGTTGGGGCGAAAGGTCATAAAGGAGCAACTTTTTCTGTGATTGAGCTGTTTGGTGGCTCGTGCAGGGGGACCGATGCTGCGTTGTATGTTTGTTTTGTCCAAGGCATTCATTTCGGAGCAACGAAGGCGGGAATTCGTCGGGTGCAGGCTGCCGAAAAGATGTTGGTTGAAAAGGCGTTCGGAATTCCTCGCAGTAGTTTTGAGGGCGATGCACGCATCAACGTTCACGTAAAGGCGAATGCAGCACAACCTGCCCCGGCAATTACGGAGCTTGTCGGGTACAAAGCGACTTCGTTGCACGCCTCCAGATGGGTAAGGTGTTCGGTTCGGATACTGAAGATAACGACACTCAGTGCCTGACAACGTTCCCAACCGCCTACTGCAGCCGAGGCTCCGTCAGCGTTATTTGCCTCTGTTGTGGCACAGTGTACAACGTTGATTTTCTCATTTGTGCGTGTTTGTAATCTTGAAGACAATTTGGCGTACTTTACGACGCAGAAGAAAAAACAAGCGAAGCTCAAAGACATTTCAATGATACATAAAGTGCGGTGGTCATCATGCTGCGGTTCAGATTTCCCGTGCTTTGAGGGTCAAAACGGTAAACTACCGTTTTCCACGACTTCAGAAACCTCTCAGTGATGTGCGGAGTTGTCAGATAATCTTCAGATAGGTGTATTTTATATATCGAATTATCGATATATCGAATTATTTCGCGATCCCCTTGGAGTTCGATATATCCGTGTTCGACTGTATATATTTTAGATATTGTTTCCCTAAATTGTTATGACCAGCAGTGTAAATTATGCAGAGTTCATGACCGAGGGTAAAACGTGTACGTTTGAGCTGGTGTCTTTCTTATCAATCTATCACCCTTGCAAGAACGATTCACACCTTCCATTGCTGTTAACAAAATGTCAATGTTTTCCTTAGTGGCACTGTTCCTGATAAAGAAAAATGCAATGAAGTTAAGGTTAACGAAATTCAATGTAATAGTGCTTATGAAAGTGCCAAAATGTGGCAGCTAATCCAGCTGTAATATTTCGCAATAGTAGGACAGTTTGTAAATGTAGTCATGGGTAATTGGATGCCTTTCTTGTAATCCATACCTGCAGCACCGAATCGTGCTTTGAGCTGTGTATATAGTGAAAGAGAACCCAACTCAATTGTATACCCTTCTGTGGGCTGTAGAATGAGCTTTCAATGAGGGTGTTTACTTTCCGGACCGTGTATAATTGCCACATGGGCGTGAAAGCGTCCATCCGCGCGCGCGCACTTCGAGCACCGAGTCGAGCGCTTATTTAGGAACACGATCGGAGGTCAGCGTCAAATTGCAGGTGCGCAAGAAGAGCGCGGAGAGATCAGGGGCTCAGGTACAAAAGGTTACCTTCTAGCACCTGTGCGTCAGCTTCCCCCGCGCCGCAGGCCAGCGCCGCCCACGGAGCAAAAACATCGGCCGCCTGCCAAGCAGTCGAAACGAGGGGAGGGGGAAAAAAGAAGAAATCCACCTCGCATGAAGTCGCGCACATAAAGGTAGAGACGTCACCGTGCTGCGTCCAAGGAAGTTAAAAAATTGCAATTTTTTTCATTTGTTTGGCTGCGCCCCTTCTTAGGGGGTGTGGTCGGCCTGGGCCCCTACGGGATATGGTTTGGGAATACGCTGCCCGGTCCCTATAACCATTTCAACGCCGTTGTGCCATTAGAGGGCAACCACTCCAGCTCGAACGTTGCTCGCGTCGGTGTGGAGGGTGGTGGCCGCGTTTTCGTCGAAGCCAAGACTGCTGGTGTTTACAGCTGCCGCCGTAGCTTGTTGGACGCCTCATGTTTTTGTTAATTATAGAGAAACGGGTGATCATCGCCGTTAGTCCGCAAAAGGGGTCTTCAATGTGGGCAAATTTCCCAATAAATCTGCGGTAATGGCAGCATAGACCCAAAATCGTGTCAGGGCTTTCTTGTTGGAAGGCATAGGGAATTTGGCAACCGAGTAAAACTTGCAAGGATCAGGACTCACGCCTCCACTGCTGACCACGTGTTCAAAGAAGAGCAGTTTCTCAAACCCAAAATGGCATTTTTCGGGTTTCAGCTTCAGTCCGTCTGATCGTATTGCCGCCAAGACTGACGTCAGTAGTCTGAGGTGTTCTTCAAACGTGCTAGACACTAACATTACGTCGTTTAGGTACACCGAGCAGGCTTGCCAGTTTTGGCACAAAAGCACGGTGTCCATTGCTCAAACAAGTGGCTGAGGCAGAGCAAAACACGAAGGGCAAAGCCTTAAATTGTGAAGCAAATCCGGTGTCGCAAAAGTTGTTTGCTTGCGGTCGCGTTCATCGACCTCTAACTGGCAATAGCCACTTTCGAGTTCCGTAGACAAAATGTAGCGGGCGCGTCGTAGTCTGTCGAGACAGCCATCAATCCGAGACGCCGTCACCTTGTTTAGCTTGCGATAACCAACACAGAAAAGCGTATTGTCCCGTCCTTTTTTTTACCAGAACGGCCCTAGGCACCCAGGTACTCTGAGAGGGTACGTTCACACCGTCTTCGAGCATGTGGTGTACCTGTGGTTGTATCGTGTTGCACTTCTTGTGGTTCACACGGTACCGGATCTGACGAATAGGCCTCGTCACTTTATGATCAGACGTTTCCCCTGGGCAGCGTCTGGCGAACCTCTGACGTGAACGACAAGCAGTCCTCTTTCTTGAATTCACAGCGCAAACAAGAAAGGAGGACGATAAGGAGAGCACGACCCAGGCGCTGACAAACAAAGGAAGTTTGTTTCTGTGACATCTGGTATATAAATACAGCAGAAATCGAGGCAACAAAGCAATGGACACTTAACATGTAAAAATAAAATATAACAAATCCGCGATGACATCGACGCCCTCCGAGACACATCAATCCTTTTTGTGTACTGCAGCCTGGCCTGACACTTGCCTTACGAAACACAAACGTTCCGGCGCTGTTTTCCGTGGAGGCACCGCATACTTGGGTACACGACTGAGAACACCGTGCACGTGGTCTGGAAGGCTTACTACGTTTGCACCATGGACTTGGTTTCTCGACGTCTCCCGTTTGGTTGGCGCGCTGGCACGAAGCTCCCTCAAGGTGTGTTGCCAAAGGAACTCAGCCGTTCGGTCCGCAGTGGCAGAGTGTTCCCTCCATTTCTTTCTGGCCCACGGGTGACTGTTGGTCTCGAAGAGCCCATTGTACAGGTAATCCCGAAGAAGTCGAACCTGTCGCTGCCATTCCGACCGCACAATCCTGCAGACACGTAAGGCGTGGCCAACAGAAGGGTTGAAGTTGCCGAGAAGAGGAACAATAATTGGTGTGAACTGCTTATTCCGTATGCAGTACAAACATGGGTTCGGCAAATAGCAATAGCGATGAACATAAACAGAAGGCAGGGGTCCACGGTAGAACAGAGAAGACCCCGTTGTACAAGAACTATTACTGGTAAAAGGTGATGCTTGGGCGAGTTGGTGTTCCATATTCTTGAATTCACAGCGCAGACAAGAAAGGAGGACGATAGGCAGAGCAGGACAGACAGGCGCTGACTAACTACTGAAGTTTGTTGCTGTGACTTTTGGTATATAAATACAGCAGAAATCAAGGCAGCGCAAAAATGAACGCATACCATGTGAAAATAAAATGTAAAAATTCCGCGACGACTTCACTACCACCATGTGCTTACAAACTGTCTAGATAGGTGATTTCTTTTGCTGATAGCACGACAGAAGGAACGGTAACGCTTTTTTATTTTTTGATTTTTTATGAGCCTCAACAATTTCCATTGTCCGCTTATACTTCGTTTACACAATGTTGGGGCACTAATAATGATAGGCTCACACCTAGGACAGTCCCTACAATGTTTTCCTAGATCACCATTTTTTTGCTTTTTCTACGTTGTAACTGTGTTCGTTTAGCCTATCCTTAAAACACCTCCCCGTTTGTCCGTTACATTCTCTGCGGCACAATAAAGGTATGCTGTAAATACGTTTGTGACACATGGGATGAACTGTCGTTGGTGCTTCTTCCTACAAACCTGAGAACTTGGGTATCGCTATTAAATGTTTACAAAGTCTGTAAAGTTTATCTGGAGGAGAAAAAACAACACTCACATCGACATGCTTGGCAATTCTTTTTGTAATATGCGATACCGTATGTATGTGCGGCAATACTGCAACCTTCCCTTTCTTTTTGTTATTCCCATCATTTTTTTGCCTAGCCTTCAATTTTCTTTAACAAATATTCGGCAAAGGACGTTAATAGATATGTAGGATAACCTGCAATAATTAGGCGATTACCGTAAGCCCTGAAACTAGAGCGTATCATATTAACGCATGACTTAAAAGTGAATTCTTCAGGCACACATGCGCAATTTCTCCTCTAACCGTTTCGAATGCGCCGAGTCATACGGAAGGAGAGACGTCTTCCCTCGAGGTTTGTATGTGCAACAAATGTGGTCATGATTAAAAGAAAGGTGAAGATCGAGAAATAGGATACATCCTGCATCGGGTAGTCTTCGTTTGTTTTTGCGCTGTGAATTCAAGACTATGGAACACCAAGTCGCCCAAGCATCAAATTTAACCAGTCTTTGTTGTCTTCCGGCACGTCGAGCCGCGTTCGTTGCTTTTTAGCGGACAGGCTGGGGTCAATATCTATTATGAGTTTAGAGCTTGCTGTCATTGCAGTGACCTTCTCCAGCAGGAAACAGCTTTCTGCGTCACTGATGTCTTCAAAAAAGGTAACCGTACTCCCTTTGGCGATGTGCCTGCGCTGGTTACTGAAATTGGTAAGCAGAAGATTGCAGCTGTCTCAGGAGAAGGGCACGAGGCCTCTTGCAATATCAAAACCATGGTGTACAAGCAATGGTGCGTGGAGCTCCGCAACACCATTGGCTGTGCAAAGGCTGTCGCTTGCTATTTTGACAAATGGGCAAGACCCAAGTGGCACGCTTACTTCGTCTAAAGGAATTGTTAGAGGCACACGCCACAGCTCGGCAAGTTCTTCCGGTGGCATGTTGTTCGACAGGCTAACCAACGCCCACCGATGTTTATAACCGCCTCATATTCACGCATAACGTTTATCAGCAAGATTATCTCCTTGCAGCATTTTTTCAGCGCTGTGGAAGGATGGAAAAATTGGGAACACAGTAACAGCCTCTTAAGCGAGTCCTGGCCATGCACTTTCCAGCCGCCGTCATGAGCTGACAAAAATTGCGGCCCGTCCTACGGAGTCTTTACCTTCCGCAAGTGGTCGGCAAGTTGGAATATCGAGCAATCCGTGCGGGTATCCAACAAACCTGTTGCTTCATACCCATCAGTAGTAACCCCAACAGCTACTCTAGCGATTTTTTACTACTGGTAGTAATGATTCTAGTAACCCCAACAGCCACTCTAGTGAAACTCTTCGTTTCACTTAATCAACCACAACGCCTCGAGTTCGTCAATTCGACCGCCGCCTCCAAGAACTTCAACACCATCGCCCTGCCAGCCTCCTGCCAAATCAACCGGAGCCGGGCGATTGGGTTCCTGATCGACACCGGACTTCGGGGAAACGATCTTTACTGCCAGGCAGCAACGGTGTTCGAACGATGTGTCTCATTTAAGATGGCTGTCTCACTCTAGCTCGAGACACGTGCGCAGGATTTTGGCGCGCGCCCCCGAACGCGGATTGTCCTGACATTTACGCTACACCATTCTACGCCGGATTTCTCTATTCTTGCTAGGGGTCAGCACTAATCCTCTCCACCGGAGGTAGTCTTATTCGTTTATTTCGAGCATTTCGTCTCCTAAGCTGAAGACGTTTTGGCATTTAGTTTTCTCATTACTTTTCTCATTACTCATTACTTTATTCATATTTGTTTTTAGCCCCGTGGCCGTGATGTCTGGCTCTAGTTCCTCAAAGTTTGTTTGCGTGTGTTCTGGAGTCTCACTAAGCAAGACTATGTCATCCGCAAAGCACAAATGGCTGAAGTATATCCCGTTTATCCTTAACACTATGTTTTCCCAGTCGTGCTTTGTAAATATCCCTCTAGACATGCAGCGAACAGTTCTCAAACGATGGTATCTTTCTGCAATACTTTCTTTAGGTTAAGAAGTTTGTCGCTTTGCTGGTGGAGGGTTATCCTCCCCGTGGATTACTTATATCTGTCTTCAAGGAGTCTCAGGCAGGTTTCCTCTATTTCATTGCCTTTTGTTGCTTCTAAAACTTCTGCGTCGATTCCGGAAGACGCTTTGTGGTTATCTTTAAATGCCATGAAAAGGGGTTTGAGTACCCTGCGGATATTTCTATCACTTGATTGATGACACTACCTCTCCCTCATACAAAAATCTGGGTATATGCCGTCGTCTCCTAAAGCTTTGCCTTTTTTCATGCCATTGAGAATCTCTCCAACTTCCTCTTTAGTTACTTCTGGGCTTCCACAATGTGAGTTTCTACTCTCAGTAGTTTCGCCAGGTCTAACGTCTCTGGCAATGCACCCTGGTGTGCTATGGTTCCGGTAACTTTATTATATCGTCCCAGTTGTGCATAATCTCTCCCTGTCAATTCCTGAGTACGTACACCTTGTCTTTTTCGATGGCTAGCTTTATCTTAGTTGCTTTCAAGCTTCCGTCTATTTGCAGCGTTTCGTCGATCACACCCATGTTACATTCCCGAATGTCGTTTATTTTAGTTATGATAATCAGTTTCGACAACTCGGCTATATCAGTACGATCCTCCGTACTTTATACTTGCATGTTCTAACTTTTTGCAAAAAGTTCCTGCATGTTTTTAGTTTTCGAATTTGTTCCTTGCATATTGCCACTCCAGCAGCTGCTGCTCATTCACTGATCTAGCTCTGACTTACTCCATGCGGCGCGTCTTAAATTTCACAAGTTTACTTTTTTGTCGTTTAAGATTCTGCCTCAGCTTGCATTTGACGATCCTAGAATCGCTGCTCCAAATGTTACTTAGCAGATCTACGAATGCACAATACCTGGGTTGTCAACACACGAACTCACTTTCGTTATTGGTTGTACCATAAGGATTTTTTCTTTGTCTCGATGGTACAACTGGGACCTGAAAAAGTCGCTGTTATCGCCGTTGTTCCGAATATACAACCGGGACAACCGGGACATACGTCCACGTCACTCTCACAGGATTCCTCCACACAGCCTTCCAAATATTTAATTATACAAGCGTCATCAGCTCGAGAGTATTCTTCCACCTACGTATTGCCGATTTTTTATTTGTTACGAGGGGTTCAATGGTGTAAAAATGCCTTGCTTAGCTTCTATAGCGTGTTCGACAAAGTGGAGCGGTAAAACGTTAGGTCTAAAAAAGAATGGGAAGTGCCTTGTACTCGAGCCCCCTCATGAACGAGCTGCGCAAAGTCATGCGTGAATATGGTAACAAAATCGCGTTTGTGTTCTGGCCGTTATGTGCTCCTGCCCTTAGGTGCCTTCAATCGAAGTTTGGCAAACAAAATTACCGCAAATTACCGCACATGTTTTTTAATATTGTCACGAAGCCAGGGACGACGCAGTTGTCTTGAAGGTGAAACAAGTTTATTGGAGCAAACTTGTGCTCTCCTAACAACTGAAAAGAATACAGAGGCGGCGAAGCAGCGGTCAACAAAGTGACTTGCACAGGCGAGTGTCGTCGCATCAAATGCCGTGGCTTCTGCTCTGCAGGGTTTTATCTTTCGGCGCAAGCGTTTCTGGAACCGTCGATGCACATCCAGAACATTGCAGATCACAGAACATTATTCTGGGCTCACGAAGGTAGGGCGAAACAATCTGCTTATGTGAATGTGATAGCCCGTGCGGAATAAAAATAAAGAATAGAAGACGCCCTTTGCTACGAACGCAAATAACACAGCCGGGCGTGGACCGGCAGTAAAAAGGAACAATAAATAGACAAACCCATACATGGTTCGCGGCATTAACCCCCTCTAAGCGTGCATCGATCCGATGCTAAATTATAAGACAGTCCGAAGAAACAACAAAAAAGTCCGCCATCTTGCTTAGTAAGGCTTCAAGCAAACCACGTGGACGACTTCGGGCCGCGTGCGTCGTCGTGATGTTCCGGAATCACCATCGGGGATCACCTCGTAGGTAAGGTGGCCGACACGTCGTAGAATCTTGTAGGGTCCGAAATACCGTCGCAGAAACTTCTCACTCAGTCCGCGTCATCGGATGGGAGTCCAAACCCAAACACTGTCCACTGGACGGTACTCAACGTCTCAGCGTCGGAGGTTGTAGCGCCCGGCATCCACCAGCTCCTGGTCCGTTGTACGAACTAGAGCGATCTGGCGAGCCTCCTCCGCACGCTGAAGGCATCCTTGGACGTGGGCGTTGAGGTCGTCGTCTTCCACGTGGGGAAGCATGACGTCAGGCATCGTAGTCAGCAGTCTTCTATAGACAAGTTCGAACGGCGTCATTTGCGTAGTTTCCTGGATAGCTGTCTTGTACGCAAACGTGACATACGGGAGCACTTCGTCCCCAGTCTTATGTTCAACGTCGACGTAAATTGACAGCATATCCGCGATCTTCTTGCTCAGACGTTCCGTTGGCCCGTTCGTTTGGGGGTGGCGCGGCGTGATTCTTCGGTGATCCTTGTTGCTGTAGTGTAAGATTCCTTGCATAAGTTCCGCAGTGAAGGCCGTTCCGCGATCCGTGATTAGGACTTCTGGTGCTTCATGTCGCAGCACCAGTTGGTTTATGAAGAGCTTTGCGACTCATTGTGCAGTCCCCCTTGGAAGAGCGGCGGTCTCTGTGTAGCGCGTCATGTAGTCTGTCGCTACAACAATCCCCTCGTTCTGTGATTGTGACGTAGGGAGCGGGCCTAGAAGGTTCATTCAAATCTGTTGAAAGAGCCTCGACCGGGTAGCGATCGGTTGCAGAAGTACGGCAAGTCTTGACGGCGGCGTTTTTCGTCGCTGGCAGTCACGGCAACTCCGAACGTAGAGGGTGACGTCGGACGTAAGGCGTCGCCAGAGGTACTTCGCCTTGAATTTTGCAAATGTGCGAGCTGTGCCGAGATGTACGGATGACGGGTCGTCGTGGCACGCTTCCAAAATTTCGTCACGGAGCTCTGCGGTGATGACAAGTTGATAATGCGTTCTTGTTCCGGGGCTGAAATTCTTCTTCAGGACGACGGAGTTTTTGAGGCTGAATGCTGGTAAGTTCCGCTTGAACGCCCCAGGCACGGCGACATTGCGTTCTTCGAGGTAGTCGATCATAACGCGCAAGTCGGGGTCGGCAAGCTGCAGGGCGGCTAGGTCGCTCTCCGTAACGACTCCGAAGAACGCGCTGTCTTCATAGGAGTCTTGTGGTGGTGGGTCGACGGGGGCGCGGGACAGGCCGTCGGCGTCGGAATGTTTCCTGCCGGATTTGTAGACAATTGTAACGTTGAACTCATGCAGGCGCAAGCTCCACCACACAAGACGGCCAGAAGGGTCTTTCAAGTTGGCGAGCCAACACACACATGGTGGTCTGTCACAACCTTGAATGGTCTACCATGTACGTATAGGCGAAATTTTGAAATGGCCCAAATAATTGCGAGGCAGTCTTTTTCACAGTCTGAGTAATTTTTCTCCTCCTTCGACAGACCACGGCTGGTAAAGGCGATTACTGTTTCGCATCCGGTTTGCTTTTGGACAAGAACGGAACCCAAGACTATATCGCTGGCGTCGGTGTGCATTTCCGTTTCGGGGTTTTCGTCGAAATGAGCAAGCACGGGCGGGTTTTGCAGGCGTTGTTGCAGCCCGCAAAATGCTTTTTCTTGGGCGTTTTCCCGTGCGAAAGGGGTGTTATGTTTTGTCAGGCGCGAGAGTGGCTCTCCAATGCGTGCGTAGTTTGAGACAAAGCGCTGGTACTATGCGCACAGTGCGAGAAATCTTCGCACGCCCTTTTTGTCTTTCGGTCTTGGGAAGTGCGCTATGCCTGATGTTTTGGCGGTGTCAGGCAGGACTCCTGTGGCGTTGACGACGTGTCCGAAAAACATGAGTTCCTCGTAAGTGAAGCGGCACTTTTCCGGCTTTAGCGTTAACCCCGCCGTGCGAATAGCCTCGAGTACCGACTCCAATCTTGCAAGATGTTCGTCGAAATATCGAGCGAATACCACAACGTCGTCGAGGTATGCGAGACAGGTGTGCCACTTCAGGCCGGCTAGCACCGTGTTCATGACTCTTTGAAATGTTGCTGGCGATGTGCACAGCCAAACGGCATCACCTTGAACTAATATAGACCATGCGGGGTTATAAATGCAGTCTCCTCTCGGTCTCTCTCGTCCACTTCCATTTGCCAGTAGCCGGTCTTCAGATCCATCGATGAGAAGTACTTCGCATGGCAGAGGTGGTCGAGGGCGTCGTCGATTCGTGGCAAGGGGTACACGTCCTTTTTGGTGATTTTGTTCAGTTGCCGGTAGTCAACGCAGAACCTTAATGCCGTCTTTTCTCTTCACGAGTAGGACTGGCGCAGCCAACGGACTTTTCGATGGCTGTATAATGTCGTCGCTGACCTTGCCGTCGACTTAGGTCCGGATAGCTTCGTGGTCGCGCGAAGAGACGCGGTACGGTGACAGTTGGGGAGGTCGGGCTCCGTCTTCGGTTGTTATCCGGTGCTTCGCCAGAAGTGTCCGACGTAATTTTGAGTTCGACGAAAAATACTCGCTGTAGCGACGCAGCAAAGCCTATGACTAGTTTCTTGCTTCTTGCGTTAGCAACCGATTCACGTCGAAGGGATGCAGAACCTTGAAGGTATCTTCGGGTGCGCGTTCAAAGTCCGCGACTGCGATCGCGTCACTTGCTTCTTGCGTTTCTTCGAGAAACGCAATTGCAGCGCCCTTGAAAATGCTTTTGCTCCTTGGTGAAGTCGTTGATCAAACATTGGGATTGGCGTTGGCTAAACGGCGCAATGTCTCTTGCGACAGACCAACCACGTTCGAGATTTGACCACGATAGCGTTGACTTCAGGAGCAGCACCTTCACAGTAGACGGTGATCATCAAGCTTGCGCGGGGTGGCAGGGTGACGTGATCGTCGGCGATCGTTACACCAGCACGGTTTTCGGGCTTCTGCTGCGGTGTCTGGAGTGATCTGTGGCAAAAGTTATCGACTTGGTCTGTAGATCAACTATTGCGCTGTTTTCCGTCAAAAAGTCAATTTCGAGACTTATGTCTCCGGAGCAGTTAGGCAAAATGACGAACGCCGCAGAGTACCTTGTGTTGCTATGGTGACGCACGATGTGCACGTTCCATTTGGTTTCACGAGGTGGCCTCCTGCTCTGCGAATGTGCGGACCGTCCCATCTGGTCATACCTTTCTTCAGCTTAGACGCAAATGGTCCGCTGATTACTCAGTAGTTGGCTCCCGTGTCTATGAGGGCGACTACATCAAAGCCGTCGACGGACAGCTGAACGTCGGACGCCGGTTTTCTCGAGTTAAAGGAGCGTCGGGGCTCGTATCTCGGCTTGTACGTGTTGACGGTCGGGCACTATGCGTCGTAGTCTTCGTCATGTTCTCAGCGGCAGGTTCCGTTATTTCGGGTATGCGTCGCGCCGTTTTGCTGTGGTCGTGTTCTGGAGTCACGTCAGGGCTTGATTGGGTCGTCGGGCTGAGGGCATATTGTGAATCATGGTATTCAGTGAGGCGCGGCGTCGTTTGAGAGTTTTAATTATTCCGAGGTAGTGCAACTTTACCTGCAGAAGTTGCTGCATTTAATTTTTCCCGCGTGGGCTGGGGGACCTTCCACATGAGAAGTCAGCAGTGCTGCGGTGGTTCGGTGACTGATACGGGTAGGGCGACGGTGAACGGTTGAAGCGGGCTGGTCCTCGGTTGGTGTTGGAGAGGTATTCTTCGATCTCAGCAGGTCGCTGGCCGTATCGGGGGCGTGGGGCGTCGACGGAGAACCCTCGCAAACCGAGCCTCTTGTAGAGACAGCGACGATAGATGTGGTCGGCTTCTCCGCAGTGGTAGCACAGCGGGAGATTATCGGGCGTTCGCCACACGTCGGTCTTTCTTGGCGTCTGGTATTGGTCCACCGGGCGTCGGGCGGGCGGCATTGGACGGCGGTATGGCTCGGCGTCTTAAACGACGGGTTGGAGCAGAGCGGGGTTGATGAAGAGCTGCGGAGTAGGTCATCGGTTGGGGATCACGGGGTGCTTCTGAAGGCGTAGAAGTCCCCATTGCCTGTTGAACCTCTTCTCGGATGACGTCAGTCAGGGAAGCCACTTGAGGTTGCGTCATCATTGGAAAAAGCTTCTGAAGCTCTTCCTTGACCGCTGCTCGAATGGTCTCGCGCAATGTATTGGAGCTTACAGTTGCGGCACCGATGGTCTCCGAGAACAGTGCGTTGACAGGGCGGCCGTACTGCCTCGTTCGAATTTCTAGCGTCTTCTCCATCGCGGCCGCCACAGACGCCAATTCCGCCACTGTCTTTGGCGTGTTATGGACTAGACAAGCAAAAAGGTCTCGCTTCACTCCTCGCATTAGAAACCTGAGCTTCTTTTGTTCGGCCATTTCGGGGTCCGCACGGCGAAAACGTCGCTTCATCTCCCCAGCGAAGATCACGACACCTTTGTTGGGGTGCGGCGTTCGAGTTTCAAGCAAAAGCTTAGCTCGCTCTTTTCTCACCACGGTAGTGAAGGTCTTAAGGAACTCCCTTTTAGAATTGAGTCCAGTTGGTCAAAGAGCTCTAGTGGTTCCGAAGAATTTTCGAGCAGCATCTTCTAAGTAAAAGAAGAAATACCAGAAAGTGTCTTCGTCGTCCCACCTGTTGGAGATGCGGACGCGCTCCAGCTTCTCCAACCATTCTACGGGTTCTTCATCGGGGTCTCCCCGGAATGATGGCGGTTCCCGGGGCAGTTGCAGGACAATTGGCGACGTTGTTTCTTGCGCCATGGTGTTGATTGCAGCGTTGCTTCTCTTGGGCCCTTCTGGCAGAAGACCGAACTCGGGTAGCAATCCTTGCAGTCGGCGGCTCTCTCTGGTTCGACTGGCTTGGCGGCTTCCAGATGTCGTAGAGAGCATAAAGGCTTAGTACCCCACACCTCTACCAGATGTCACGAAGCCAGGGACGACGCAGTTGTCTTGAAGAAGAAACAAGTTTATTGGAGCGAACTTGTGCTCCCCTAACCACTCAAATAAATACAGAGGCGGCGCAGCAGCTGTCAACAAAGTGACTTGCACAGGCGAGTGTCGTCGAATCGAATGCTGCGGCTTCTGCTCTGCAGGGTTATATCTTTCGGCGCGAGTGTTTCTGAATCGTCGATTCACATACAGAACATTGTAGGTCACAGAAGGGTATTCTGGACTAGCGATGTTACGGCGAAACAGTCTGCTCATCTGAATGTCATAGCCCGGGCGGCATAAAAATGAGGAATAAAAGACGCGCTTTTCTAGAAACGCTAATAACACAGCCGGGCGTGTCCCGGCAGTAAAAACAAACAATAAACAACCCTATACATGGTTCGCGGCAGTATGTTATTGTACATTTTTTAGGTAATGAAGTGGGGCATTCGGTGGTCGGTAACTGGCATATAAAACAAATATGTCGCCAAAGCATTTACCTTTAAAGAAATCATCGTACTAACAATCACTAAACGGAGACAAAAGTAAAAGAAGCGACGAAACACACGCTAGCGTGTGTTTCGTCGCCTCTTTTATTTTTGTCTCCGTTTAGTGTTCTTTAGTACCGTTGATTTCCTTAGTCAGTAACCAACCCAGGCGGCACAGAAAGTGTGCCCCAAGACCGGCCCGTCTGTGGCCGCTTTCTGGCATGTCCGGCCAGCATCCAGGTTCTGGCAGCCACTGATCATGCGTTGAACGGCCAACATTCGGCAACCAGCGCTTCGGTATTTTTCCGTCCGCCCGTGTACGGACGCACAATGGCAGCTAACCGGCTGCCAGATATTCAGTTCTCTTACGGCTGCCAATGTTGAGAAAGAGAACGGCCGAAGTACGGCCTTAGGGCATCCGTTTTTTCATCGGGAAGCGGTAACAGGCCGAAGCACGGCTAGCGACCGGCCACAGAATATGCGTATTCTTGCGGCAATTGGTGTTCGAAAGGAGACCGGCCGGAGCGCGGCTGCCGTGCATTCGTTGTTTCAACGGTGAACCGCGCGTCCGGCGGTAGAATATTCGTTTTCTTCGGGCAACCAGTGTTATGAAGGATACCGGCCGATGTACGGCCCCAGAATATACGTTTTTCATTCGGTTAGCTGTCCTCGGCCGAATTACGGCAAGCGAATGGCCACCGAATATTTGGCAACCGGTGTTCAAGAGGAGACCGGCCTACGTAAGGTATCTGGTTATACGTCATTCTTTCGGCAAACGGCATACAGCCGAACAACGGCACGCGCCTGGGCGCCGAGAATTCATGCACAGACGTGTTTGGAAGGAGACAGACCGGTTTTTTCCTGGGGGCAGAAAAGCCGTTAGGGAGCCGAACGACGGGGACGCGTTTTTCATCCGCTCCGTGTTTCTACGTTTTAAATGAACGAACATCGTTTTTCAAACAGTAATGAGTGTTCTCGGTGAACGGGCAAGGTGCAAGGACTCACTGGACATTAGCAGGGAGCCTTTTAGGCCATCGAAATGTCATTTAATGCCACACGAAGACTGTGCCACACCGACGGGTGAGCTAAGCCTCGCCAGTCATAGCCGCTACGACGCCTCTGCCGCCGGCTTCGTCGACGCATCAGCTCGAGGCTATTCGCCCCCTCAAGAAATGGAGAGCATTGGAGACATCGACCCGTCAGAGATATCCGATCCGAGATGGAGATGGTTCACCAGAATAACTGTCCTTCAAGGGCGTCGAGCAAGCGGCCACCACGCAGGAGCTGAAACGCCACCATGTTAAGGACTCCCCACCAAAGAAAGGCAAGTGCGAGCAAAAGCGCAAGTTATTCTGCGTACAATTAAACTGCGACAAGCAATGTTGCACTATGTTGTTTGTGATAAACGTAGAAGAGACTCACTCGCGCATTGATAGGATAAACTTCATGCCCTACACTGTGTTACTTCATGGGATTTTACGACTGCCTATTTAGAAAAAAAACTATTTTAAATTTGCGATAACAAACGAGCCTTGTCACTGACGAAGCCTAGCTGTTAATTTAGTTACGATGTTTGAAGGTGAGCTTAGTTACTCTTGGGATATGACTCATTTGGTTAAACATAATCGCCAGAATCCTAGCAAACACGAATTTTGTCAGGATTTTCTTGCTCAACGCAGATTGTTGAGTTCACGCACGATTTGGCTCTTGCAACAGATAAGCTTAAAGTGGTTGACAGTATATTCTTGGACTGCAAAAACGCAAATGATGGTGTTCCATATCTCCTTCTGCGTAGTACATTTCATCCTATGAACTGAATGAATCGGTTTTTGCATTGTTATTACTATTGGCCCTATAGCTTTGTTCAAAAGTACTGTGTAGTTTACCGGACTATAGCGAATGTACGTGATTCCGTATACCTGCAGCTTTATTCGAATTTAATAACATCCTGGTGTGCTCATTCAGAAAAGTTTTTGGATGTTAAACAGGATGTTAACGTGGCACCTTTACAAGAAAACCTTCATTCCAATTGAATACGTATACCGTAAATTATGCTGCTGTGACAACGACCGAGGAATAAAAATACCTACGAGTTTATTTAGGGAGTGGTTAGAGGTTAAATAGGCAGGTTCACACCATATAAGTTACGGCTGCATATGTTTTTTGGCTTTCTGAGACGAAATTTCAGTGAACCTCCATCTAACTGTAAAGAACAACCGTATTTCACTCATGTGCGCTCAACCTTGGAGTACGCATGTGTTTTCGTGGATCCCTACACCAAAGAGCTGGTTGATACGCTCGAAAACATACAGAATATGTCAGTGCGATTCGTATTAGGTAACTGTCATGCTCAACTTAGCATGAGAGAAAGTAAAAGTAAACTGAAATGGCAGGACGTGAAAGATCACAGACGAAACCACAGGTTGAACTTTTTTCGTAATATCTATCATTCGAAAACTGGAGTAGAAGGGGAGAAGTATGTCCAAGCGCCATTCTACATATCGCAAAGTGGGACCGCTAGATTAAAGCAAATTATTTACTTTCCTTTAAAGGTGACGCCTTGCGCGATTCATTTTATTTTACATCAATACTGCAGTGTAATTATCTTCCACGTATGATTGCATTAACTGTTTATATTGACGATTTTCAGCGCGCTTTGTACAATTATTTTGTTATTTTGTCTCATATTTAATGCTTAGTGTTATGTATCTCCCTTCTGTAATGCATGCAAAGGCAAGCAGGCATCAAATAAATAAATAAATAAATAAATAAATAAAACAATGAATAAATAAATGAATAAAAAAAATACATAAATACATAAATAATAAATAAATAAATAAATAAATAAACTTCCAGAGGCGCAAGTTCGCCTCCGACGGGTTGAGAACCCTACGGATTCAACCTTGACCAATAAAATATTTATTGCCCTATTCGTTGCAGTATGCAAGGTTTCCTGTATGCATGCTACCATTGCTATGTTATTGGTTTGAAACAAATTATGTAACTCTAATTTTACGCCTTTCCTTGCGTGAACACAGAGGGATACAACTGCAGCCACCTGAAGCAGGGGGTCATTCGCAACGCGTCTAGAATTTTTTGAACGTAGTATGACATTAGAAGAAAATTAAGTTCTTTTGGAATATTAAGTGGTGTGGACCTATACTCATGAAAACAACATTAAAATAGATTGAAATTGAAAGTACCTGTTCGCTCCTTCTTAGGATCAGCCCTGCGCAAGATCATCAGTAAAGTTGATCGAGAGAAAATGTCTTTGCAAGAAAAATGGGCAAAAACTGGACATACTTTTTTCGGAAGGAGTTATATTAAATGCTCCTGAGTGTTTTGTTGAGAACCAAAACGCTTCGTAAAGGCATTCACGCCGGTTTTATATACAGCAAAATTGGTCAAGCAACTGTTATAAAAATAGTTTATGTAGTCATAGCATGAAAGTGTTCCGCAATATTGCCCTAAAAGAAATTGGCTAAAAGCGTTGCAATTTATCTCTATGAAATTCAACCCACTAAAATATGCGCCCTCCGCCGCCTCCCCCCCCCCCCTCTCTTCTTTCCCCGTTTATTACAGGTAAGCCGCCTCACACAGGATATCAAGACCTGGACAATACATCTATTCAAGCTCTACAAAGAACTGAATATTTTCTGTGTTCGGCAGTAAAAGAGGCACAGCAAAAAAGGAACGACAATTTGTGAGCACTGTTTAATAAATGAATTTTGCTGTCCACTGAGGCTGGTAATTAAGCAAGGCTGCGCTTAAAGCTTGACGGCTGGTGGTTGCGCGCGAGCTCACTTTGATGTGGCTACATTGGACCCAAAATGCTGGGTTTGTGCTGCTTCTGCACTGCGCGAATGAGTCATCGGCTTGCGCGACATGCAGTGACCTGCCTCAGTACAGTTAACGTACTGTGGCTGAACTCCAATGCCCGTAGCACGGCCGTATTTCCGGTAGCTTTAGTCCGGCTGGAGTCCGACGACCGCATCTCGGCTGTCCTCCGGCGGACGTACTTCGGCCGTACACGGGTGGCTTTGGAATGGCCGGAGCCCTACGGCTGGAATCTGGCCGTATGACTGTAAGCCGGTCGACTGGCCGACGGACACTGGCCGTTGGACAGCCATCGGAGTACGGCCGTATACGGCCAAAAGGCCCACATTTGGACATGGGCCGAACATGGCTGCCGGAAAACGGCCGGACAGAAAATCACCGGCCAAAGTACACCGGCCTGTTTTAGGCCGAACAGTCCTGTGCTGCCTGGGAACCCGCCTAACTTAACGCCTTAGTTAGCAGTTAACGTTTATGCATAAGCACTCTACTTCGGGTACCTCTTCAAATAGCCTGGCCTCAGTGATAGAACACCTCAAGCAATTTTCTAGACCCCGGCAGAACAGCAATGCCGCTACGTTAGCTTAGAAATGAGCCTGTGTATTGACCAAACGGTCGAATGAAGAACAGAGTTTTGGTTGTGACCATGGCCGTTCAGGATTCGCTGCGCCCACAGAAGCAGAACTTGTACGCGGGTTCTTTTACCCTGTTCGGCTTCGAATACGTCATGGTCCTAGGCTCAAAGGGTTTCGCCGCTGAAGTTGTAAAGATAGGGGATGACGGTGCCGTAAGGGGAATCCCGTGGACTTGCGAACCAGCATGGCCGATTACGGGCTGTTCCCTGTCGCATACGTGCCCACTTTGTGGTGATACGGTGCATCCGCACACCGTCTGTACATTGAGGAAAAGTGTTTTGGTTACGAACATGCAGTTCCAGATTAGCCGTGCCCGGCATAACAATTATAATTATGAAATCAAGGCTTCGACAGACGCCCGTATGGTCGGGAATGACATTTAAATACCTAATCAAGGAGACGCCGACCATAAGAGAAAATAAAAAAAATGACGTTTCGGCACCCCGAACTCCCGTTCGCACTAAATGCCTTGTTCACGCTAAAAGCAGGACAGAAAGCTAAGAGTTTAGGAAGGATAAATGACGTAACGAAGTTTTCATGGTACTCCCGTTCCCACCGAACGTCTTGTTCACACTAAAAGCAGAGATAGAAAGCTAAGAGTTTAAGTAGGATAAAGCACGTGACCTAAACACCTTGCGTAGGCGGGGGGGCGGAGGGGGGGGGGGGGCAAGATTGCCGTCAGTGTAGTTCACAGTGTTGTTGTTCGTCTGTATCACTATAGATTCCAGATACAGCCGTCTCGGTTGCGATACAGTCCGTCTCGGTTGCGACAACACATGCCTTGCCCCAGTCGATCTCATGGTTAGACGATTACGCCTGTTCCGCGACGACACTACTGGAAACGTTTTCTTTCTTTACGTCATTACAATACTCTTTTCACCGTCTTTTTAAATTTCCAGAAACCCGTAGGTATACTCTATCGCAGTTCGCACATGGCACTTTGTGCATAACACTGGGAAATCGTTCTTTTTGGTAATATTGCCGCGAACCACGCATTGGGTTTTTTTGTGTGTTTTGCTTTGCCGCCGGGCTGCGCCGCTCTGTGTTATCGGTGTTGTCTATGTGCCAAGGAAGGCGCGTGTTCCGTTCTTTCTTTCTGTGCCACATGTGTTATCTCTTGGGATAGGGAGAGCGTACCGAACTAACGTGAATAGCCTAAAAATATTCTTCCTTGTTGTACAGTTTTCTGGATACACTTCGACTATTCGAGGAACCGTCGCGCCGAGAGATAAATTCCCGCAGAGCAGATGCCGCGGCATTCGAAACATCGACGCTCACCTTCGCACGTTACTTTGTGGGCTGCAGCTTCGCTGCCTGTATTCTTTGGGTTGTTAGGGAGCACAAGTTCGCTCCGAAAAACCTGTTTTCTTTGAAGACAACTGCGTCGTCTTTGGCCATGTCAGAATATGTCTTTCACTTTCACACGAGCGTACTTTAGATTCTGCGTAGGAACATGCGCAAGGTGCATGTCGCACGTGCGCAGGACTCGGCACAAAGTCTCACTCACTCCCTGTACCAACGGCATGCTGCGTCTTTTTGAGCAATTTTCCGAAAATGCAGAGGCGCGATGAAACTTCTGTTCTATCGAAATCGTGGAGGAATCCGGGTAGCCGCTCGCAGACAGATCGCGATGTATATGTTGGACGTCAGCCGAGTGGTCAATCGCAGTGAAGCAGATAGTGTTGGAAACGCTGCATTAAAGAAGACACCACCGACCTCTTGTGCGCTGCAGGGTACACCCACTTCATGTTCAAATATACTGTTTTTTTCTAAACACAGCAAAAGATAGTTTAGTACCATCGCGTTTTGATTAGACCGTTCATTAAGGGCTATTCCCCTTGTTTTTTTTTTCACTGTGAACTGAATCAAACCTTCTATAGTGTTTAAGTGATGCGGAAACGAGTCCAAATCTTCTTTCTCAATTACACAAAAGCAGTCGTCAACGCGGCGAACGAAAATCTCTGGGGCTCGAGTGAAGAACGAAAGCGCTCGTCGCTCACGTCCACATTTCATTGTCCAATCGGCCTGTAATCGGCCGCGCAACATGCACAATCGCCTAACCATGAGATAGACTGAAGCAAGGCACGTGTTGTCGCCACCGATCAGGAGTTCGCTCCTAAGCTGTGTCTTGAATTTATAATGATACAGATGAACAAAAACACTCTGAACCGCAGTGACGGCAATATTCCCCCTGCCTTCGCAATTGATTGATTGTAGGGTTTAACGCGCCGACGCAACGCAGGCGATGAGGCGCGCCGTAGTGGAAGGCTCCGGATTAATTTTGACCACCTGGGGATCTTTATCGTGCACCAAAATCTCGTACACAGGGGCGCTTTTGCTTTTCGCCTCCATCAGAAAAGCGGCCGCCGCGGCCGGGAATCGAACCCGCGACCTCGTGCTCAGCAGCGCAACGCCTTAGCCACTGAGCCACCGCGGCGGGTCCCTGCCTTGGCAAGGTGTTTAGGTCACGTGCTTCAGCCTACCTAAACTCTTAGCTTTCTGTCTCTGCTTTTAGCGTGAACAAGGCTCCCATTTGGGGTGCCGAAACGCCATTGTTTTCTTTTCTCTTGTGACCGGCGTCTTCTTTATTATGTATTTCAATATTACTATTCTGAGAGAAAATAGAGCGAAATTTTGCAGCGGCATGTGAAAACCTAAATCCTGCAATATGGACATTTATCTTCTTTCCTGAAAGGCAAATGCAGTAAGGAAATTGCTACAGGCTTAGAAAATGAGCGTTCACTGAACCGCAATGTTCTCAAATTAAAATATTCGCCGCAAGTCCCACCCTCCATCTACAAAACACCAGTACATGTTTGAAGTAAAGTCCAAATAAAATACGCACGGGTTTATTCTTCTTGAAGTTGGGTCAAATTCACAAGTTCAGGTCATCGCAATATTCACTTACAAATGTAGCCTGTCACTAAAACGCAGTTCTGTCACAGCTTTGTAAGTCAGTGCCGGTGGCGATTTTCAGCAGGGTATTACGACACACATTCAGAGTTGTCTCAGTTACATGGAGAAGCTTCTACTGAACGTTAAATTTACACGGTCGCTGACTTAGCCGGTGAAATGCACATTCCCGTTAGTCCATTTCTCTTTCATTTTGGGAAATCAGCCACGTAATAAGCTGAGAGATGAAGACGAGCGACGTAACAACTTGTGCTGATTTTTAGTTTGTTTCGCACCCGTAATGACTTCATATAGCACCGCCACTCTTGCAATTGCCACAAACTTTCGTGCTACCCCACGAAAAATTTCAAGCATCCATTTGATCTGGTTTGTGGCGCTCCTACACAGACAAAACTTTTCCGGGCGCATTCATCTACCGGGCAGCCCGTACCCGCGGACATAATTTAGCCTATGGCGCCTGGACAAATTGCTGGGTTGAAGCCTAACGCTACTCTTTAACATCTAACGGCATTGAATGGGCCATAAAGGCTAAGTTTAGGTTTTTCTCATTAAACTGACTGCTTTGTCCTGATAACAATATTACGGTATTGTCGCAGATTATTAAAAGTATTGTACATGAATTGTTTATTTAGACACGTACATCGCTCTTATCGGGCATTACGTAGGGTGGAGGGAGTAACAAAATACAAGTTGATTATATTTACTCGATTTAATATTGTACGCTGCATAGAGACAATGAATTCATGTCCTCAGTATACGAGGGTAAAAGTGAGTTCCGGAAACAGATAAGCATGAAGTCATTCTGTAACCAGAAAAAAAACACAACTTTTTAATTGACAAAAATGATACCATGAATACAAAATAGACCGGAAAATGCTACGAAGCAGTGCCGACCTCCTGCCACTTTGTGGCAAGGACCCTATTAGGTCAGCGAACCTTGTTAGTGCGATCAGCTGCGGCCGAGGTAATCCGCGTAACTCAGCGGTTGTTATGGTTTCTCTATTTTTGTTGGATTGCAATACATGAATGCTAATGCGATGGCATACAACGCAAGGCTACGTCTCTCCAACCAGAAACATAACCACTACCTCCGCTCCCCAAGTCTGCCCTCTACACCCTTAGCGAAAATGGAGTAATAGGGTATCAGAAATAGTCCTTTGGGGGTCTATTTGTGCCGCCACAATAATAGGTCTGTTTTTGGACTGATGGCAAGTGTACCAACGATTAGTTCCTCTACCCTTATTTCTTTCACGCTTAAACCGTTGGTCCACCATGAAGACTAACTGTTGCTCCCTTGCAAAAAACTCTTAGTCTCCCATGTTAAATCATTGGAGCCACCATTCTTTTTCGGAGGATAAATTATAAATTTTTGTATTACTCCCTTTAGACCAATTGATGCTTTCAAGAGTAAATATTTATCCTCATAGAAGTGGCCCTCTGGATTAGCCGCTCATACTAAAAGGCGATATGTCGGTTTGTAAAAATTCTCCATGGGGAGTGTGTGCTGTTCTATTAGACCGACTATCCCGAATTAAAAGTAAACCTAAGAGACCAGGCAAAATGTTTCTTGGCCAATAAGTTATTCACGATAAGGAAAATGTCACTTTCAAACTTTTATTGCACAACTGTGTAAGCAACACACAACAGAAATAAACCCTAGTTCACTGTCCATATCGGAGTCCTAAATGGGAAGGCCTGTTGTGCACAACTTTTATATTGATTGCGCCCTGTAATGAGCAGTTCCGGCCACCCAGGGCGACAACATGGCTGCTCTCCTCAGCACAGGCGTGCTCCACTTGCACGAGGCTGTTGTTGATTGAGAGAAGACAACTGCCTTTGATATCACTGTCGGCAAGGGGCTCATGTCGTGACGCTCATCCAAAAAAAGAAATACCTCAGCAAAACAAGTGTTACGGCCGCGTTCATAGACCGTTTAGGCAAGCAGAGACATCATGGATCGAAGAAGAAAAAGGCAAATGTACGAACGCATGAAGAAAGTGCGAAAGTACGAATGTGAAGAAAGCATTTGAACACGGGTTTTAAACTGCGGGTAAAATGAAACAATACAGAACCTGCCCTATGCGATGTACCTTGTGAATGCTGCTATTCTTAGCTTAGAAAAGGAAAGGTTGCTATATTGGCGCTTATAAACAAATAAAAATTGGGTATTTGTGCAGCGAATTTGCTGGCGTTGGTTTTAAAAAGATCCTAAACTCCAACGCTAAGGTACAAGCTCACTAACTTAAAAAAAATGTGGCTCATAAATTGCACACAAAAATACCACACGCAAGCTCATAAAAATATCATCAAAATAATACATACTCAAATACCATAGAAACTACAAAAATAGCACGTAAAACAATGCATATAAAAATTACTCGCACAATATACCCCAAACAATAACACACTTCTAACAATTGCAGACAACAAATTCAATACTTATATTAAAAGGGGGAGGAGAAAGGGAAAAGAAAGGCTGGAAGGTTAACCAGCCGCAGAGCCCCGTCTGCTACCCTTCACTAGGGAATTACCAGCGCTGGTAGTGTTTTAATGTCAAACGCATGCGCCCTGAAGCAAAACTCTTTGCTGCCACTTTTGCGGCTGCGTTAATTCATAGCGCAGTGGTGACTTATGGAAAATAAAGGAGTATCTGTCGCGTTTTTCGGATTTCCCACGCCCAAAAAGTTAAGCGCCAGAGCAGCCGCCTTACTACATAAAATTCGCCGTCAGGAAGAATACAATAATTGGCACAACCCTACATGAAATGTATACAGGAAAGCCATTTTGCCCTTGCCCGCCGTCCCGGACACTAGGTTATAAGAAGAATGGGTAGGAAGAGGTTACGAGTCATCAGGGTTGAAAGGAAATACGACGAAAACATTCCTGTATGTCTTCTCCTCTGATGAAGTAAGCAAAGCTTCAAGCACGTGGAGTCTTCTCATGAGCCTTTGTTCAATCTCTTGGCCAGCTGCCTTGTCTCATGACGAATACGACGAGGCAGCAGTGCTTAACTGGAGTTCGTGCATGGAATCTGGGAGAGCACTGTTCTGAAGTTGGCCGCATCGAAAATAATAGTTGCCTTTCTCCTCGAGTTTCGCTTTTCGGCACTTGTTGCTCAACATCCTGTTTTTACAAAAATGCAGCCAGGAAAAAAACTTAGCAGTGCATGTGAGTAATATTCGGCACAATTCTAGATACAAAAAGTGATTATTTACCTGTAAAGCTGTAAAAAATGGCTTGCACGGCGAGGCCAGTTTCGCGGAACAAAAATAGAGCGAAAACCTGATGTACGTCTGAAGGCGTAAGTTCGCTAAAATTGCACCTATCTACTAATTAACGAAATGTGTCAGTATACATTGGCAGAATTTGCACCGAGTAGCGAAACTAACGTATCTTTCTTCGCTAGCATGATATAAACTAAGGCGATGGACGGTTTGTTGAACGTGTACATTTTTTAGTTTTCAAGTACATTAAAACATATTCGAACTGATATTACGAGATTCGAATTCAGCTCAGCCGGCAAGCTTAAGCCTCGAAAACACTGAGACTCAACCTGTGGGAAATTCCCTGCTCGTTTTCTAGAAGTTCTTGAATGACTCAAATGTCGTGACTGCAGTTGCGCACAAAAGTTCAGAAAGTGATTTATTGTGGCCCTACAGAAGTTGTGATTGCGTTTTAAAGTGGGCTGTGAGGCGCGCTGTAGGGTTGTGATGCGGAATGATTTAAACACCCCTGCAGATTCTTACGCAGGTACAAATTTCCTAACTGCAGACACTTTTCCTGTCAATAAGAAATTTTTTCGTTCTCATTCTTTAACTTCTTCAAGTGGCGCGGAAGTTGCTATGCACACAGTCGTAAGAGCGCAGGAAAACAAATGGTTGTAGTTGTGCCCTAGATGGACATCAATCATGCTTTAGATTATCTTTATCAATATTGCCGCGAACCATGCATTGGGTTTGTTTATTTGCGTTTTGCTTTTACCGCCCGGCTGCGCCGGTCTGTGTTATCTCCGTGCCAAGGAAAGCGCGTGTTCCATTCTTTCTTTCTGTGCCGCATGTGTTATCTGTTCAGTTAGGGAGAGCATTCCGATCTAACGTGAACATCCCGGAATAATCTTCTTGCATCTACAACGTTCTCGATGCGAATCGATGGTTCCAGAACCACGCGCGCCGAAAGATAAAAAGCCTGCAGAGCAGACGCCGGGGCATTCGATTCTGCGACGCTCGCCGACGCACGTACGTCACTTTGTTGACCACTGCTTCGCCGCCTCTGTATTCTTTTCAGTTGTTAGGGGAGCACAAGTTCGCTCCAATAAACTTGTTTCTTTTCCAAACAACTGCTTCGTCCTTGGCTACGTGACAATATGTAAAAGTATGGTGTAAAATAAACGGAGGGGCTTACGAGACTGCATTATACCGGCACAATTGAAAGGCTCTTCGCGATAGATATACCCTGACGTCAAACATCACGCCGAACTTAAGCTCATACTCCTCTTTTCTGCTTTTATTTTTAGCACTAGCAAATTTTGTTGATATTTATTCATAAAAATTCTACAAGTGAAGCTTCGTATAGTGAATTTATATCGCTCACCTGCTTTGGGGGTCCGTTCTGTGTTATAGGGGAGAGGGGGGTTGGGTGAACGAATCTCAGGGTAGGAGAGGTTGTACAGCCCCCGAAACCCATTCATTGATGCGCTACCGATAGGTGTAAACCTCTTTTGAAAAGTTGTGCTCTATGGGAGATTAAGCAGCCAACCATAGAGTAAAAAAGTAGCCCCTCATGAATTCAAGCCACGGTCGAACTGTACATGATCTGAGACGAAATGAAAGCAACGACAAAACTCGCATTGTATGCAAACCTACTGGTGACACAGTGGGTTTCGGATAACCTACATTCGGCAAACAGATGAGATTAGTTAGATGGAGGAGGATCTTCTCCCTTAATATTGGAACTAAATTAATTTATTGCGTCAACTTCGCGTTTCCCCTTCAGTCACTTTTCATTCTTCTAAATAATGCAACTACACAGCGGTGATCACAGAACGCTGGCATAATTGTGAATGGTACGCTTTTAATGGGTAGTATATTATAGACGATAGTCTTTCTTGGCCTACTTAAACCCAGAAATTTTGGTCTGTCTGTATGTCATGTCTGTCTGTCTATCTGTCTCTGCCTCGATTCAGCCTCTTGGCCAAAGCAAAGTAAATATTGCGCAATAGTCTTATATACTCACAGCCACAGGTAAACGTCTAAGCCCGCTTTATATGTTCATACTTGTCAAGTTTGTTGAACAAAAATAATACATTACGCAAATATAAGACAGAAAATTAGTACACAAGAGATATGTACAGTGGTTCTTTACTAAAAAAATCATGAATGCTTGGTTTATCGATAGCAAATGATAGTCTACATCCACTGCAGAAACCCGCCGCCTGCGGTTGCCCGCGCCGCTTCAATGTGGCAACGCACCCACAAGGGGGGATTGGCTAGGGATAATTCGGTTGTTCCGCGTTCTGCTTGGAACGCACGTGGAGCACGGCCACGCGGTTCTTTAAACCTTGAAGTCAGCCGCCTCTATTCACGCGCGTCACCGCCGTACGGCAGCGAAGGCATCGAGGAACCCGGCCTGTAGCAGTAGGACGCGGTAACTTCAAATCGCCTTGAGCAACCCCTTGGGATGAGCGTGACGGTACAGGAACTGCATGAGTGGTGAGCAGAAAAGCAAAAAGGGGCATTTCTTTGCCAAATGTCCACAAGGACTATCATCTTTTGAGGAAATTTGGAACAAAAGGAGCAGATACGCGGCCAATTATTTTTTCTGACACCTGACTTCGATCAGATGTTACTTCACGAGGTTGTTGTTCTGTAACTTCCGCAGAAAATATTGTTTTTCTGTCACTTTTAGGATCACGCACTCGGCATCACGTGGTCACTACAAAAAAACTCTAGCGAACGACCTTTAGGCACTTCTCTTCGATAGCATGCAGGGGCTTCTGAGTTTATTCATATTTTCTAGTTCTATGAGGATGTGCGAAGATATGGCAGCTCCATTCCCTATCTCATGCTACCCCGTTACTTTTTAAAACTACAGCTGCCTAGGCCGAGCTTTATCGATCCGTCGGACCAAAAAACCTAAGCATGAAAACAATCCCGCGCCTTCATGCCATAAAACCGAAAGCCTGACCACTAGAACACCCCAAAGGCCACAGCGGTACAAATTTGGAAGCGGAAGTGAAGAATGTGCATCCATTGAAACAAAATTAACGCCGTTCCGCTGAATTGGAAAGCTGTCGGAAGTGCAGAGCTGTGATTTGCCATAATGGGCTGCAGCGCCGTTATCCGTTCACTGCTGTCATCCGATGAAATTCAAATTTTCCGCCTCCCGCCGGAAACTTCGCCAGCGGGGTTTTTCTCTTCTTTTTCACCCTGCTTTTCCTCCCGCACGTGCCGGCGTTGCACTGGCACTTTTTGTCGCTTACAATTGTTAAACCCAACCCAACGAGAGTTCCCAACTAAATGAACCTGGGTGCTGCCGGTTAATGACGTGTATTTTCCCTCAAATGTACGTATAGGTTTGTTTGCGCTAAACAACGCTGATATGTAGGACAACAGCCATCGCTTAAGGAGTGTTGAACGCTTATGACTATAAAACGGCTTGGATATCGAAGCGTCCGATTACGCCGCGACGACAGCGGCTACGACGGCACGCCATGTTGCTCCATTTGGGTCCACCGAGCTAGCTACGACGACAAGGCGAGCGCCTAAAGTGCTCTGCGCTTAATAGAACAAAAAACGCTAACAATGATCAAAATTGAACCTGTGTCTCTTGTGTCTCTTGTGCTGTGTAGCGGCCATCCATCCGATTACGTTATCATTGCATTCTGGGTGTACAAAATCATCTTTGGGTTATTACAGCGAGCGTTGGGTGTAGATTCAACCACCATTCTAGCGCGTGCTAACCCCGTTGACTTTGAGGGACATGTAAAAGCCTGAGGATGTAACAATCCGGGGCCTGCAGTCATAGCTAACATTCAGCGAAGGGTTAGAACTCCATATCAGGTGTGAATGCAGGGTCTCCGATGAAGGGAGAGGCGCCGCCGGCTCTGCTGTTTCTCCAGCCTTGCACTAATACTGCAATCTGAGCCATTTTTAAGTTCAGAGCGCCTAAGGGGCCCGATGTGTCGTCGCAGCTAGTCCCCTTTCAAGCTATCCAGCCACCGCAGTTACGTGGGGTCACGGAATACAACACAGTCTTGCGGCGTCACACACCCAAACAAAAGCTTCGAAAAGTTACCCGCATAAGCGAATCATATCCGCTTCTGCCTCAAATTATCGTTCCAGCCAAAAGTAATAGGATACTTGAACAAGCGGCTTACCTAAGCAGAACCGTTCGAAACTCCTGGAACCGCCGGCGCTTGTCCCACAGGTACCACTCATTTATTGCAACTAAAACTGCAGGAAGGTTTGAGGCAAAATATATGCAACTAACCGGCAGTACCCGCGTCCATTTAGCTAGCAATGTTCATTGCTTTGTTGTTTACGATACCAAGCTGGAAAAAATGGCCGCCGAAGAAAACAACGACGCCTTAAAAATGGCGCAGAAGTGTTCCAGCACGGGCAACTTGAAAACAATCACAAAAAACTGGAATTCGTCTCGTTGCAGGCGGAACAAAAAAACAAAAAACATTAACAAAAGGGTGCGAGCTGTATAAGGAGAAGCCGCGCGAACATTGCTACAGCTGGAAAGTTGAATTGCATTGAACAAATCGCTTTTTCAATTCACAAAGAGAGGAGTGAGACACCGAGAGAAAGAGCTTGAAGTATGATAGCAAACAGCAAAGAACAGTGCCACAGCAGCTTTGGTGAATCGCTGCTCTGCTCTTCAGACAGCTTTCGTGCCTAATGAAACCGCTTTAATTTTCGGCCCTTCCAGCATGCAGGTAGGCACAGATTAGCATGAATTCCTCCTGTGGCTTCTCTAACCAACACACGATATTGCTCGCATTCGTCAACACCCCATCGATAAATCAAGTACTTCGCTATCAACACCGGAGCCAGCTTTTCTGCGACGTGAGCTCGTTAAAGCTATCTATTTGAAAATGTAGGGTGCCTTTAAAGAAGTGACCATAAGGTTCATTTGAGTGGAATGGTGGCGTATAAAAGTTATATTACTCATACACACGAAACTATTATTAGGGTGACAATCGTGGTCGTAAGTTACTCTACATGGTTGTACTTTTAACATCAAAACGAGGTTTTGTTAACGGTGCTGCGCAGACAACTTGACATGCAACATAAATATCGAGATAGCATGACATAGGCTGTACTGCATAACGGAGCTTTTATACAAGACTTCTGTTACGCCTCTCTCTCTCGCTGTGTGGCACCAGGAATATAAGAGCTTAGGGTAGGACTAACCCACGAATCATTTAACCCGCACAACAATCTGTATTTTAGTAGGAAATCTGTGATCAAGCAGCATGATGCCATTTCTCAAGTGAGTTTAAGTTTGCCCACCTAGTTTAAATTCGTGACCAATGTGAAATATGGGGACGACATGTTTAAGTGGCTTGCGTAGCTTGCAGGGTGATCTACGGTGCTACGGTGCTTTGTTCGGAGAACTTTCTATTTATTCGGTCGCCAAGGTGGCCGGTACAACTTGAACGAACTCCGTCTTTTATGAGAGAACCTCCGCAAAGAACATATTTGCGGAGGTAATGCTGACATCATTCCCTAATTATTAGCCGGGAACGGAAAATGAAGGGCAAGAACACATAGGCTATAAGAGCGTTCGAGTCTGCAGCTCGAAAGTACCGGTACATCATACATGCCATGTTTCACTCAATTAGCTAGAAAAAGGTTCGGCAACATTTTGATGTGTAGGGACGAGTTGCACGAAGTCGACACGGAGGAGGGCTGGAGGACAACTTGGGTGGGAGAGAGAGGGGGCTTTGATGACAAAGAGTGCGCAGTGCGTATTCAACCTGTGCGGGCGTGCTTTTGTGGTGCTCCGACAACAGCGTGTTTCTACAGTGAAGGGCAGCGGAACGGCAGAGACAGTGGAGTACAGCCAAAGCTGAGTATTTACCTGCACGGTTCTTTCTCGTTGTGTCGGGTTTTTCAGCCGAGATGACGCGTAGAAAGCTGGTACAGTGTGGTAGCTGTCCACGGCAAGTAGACGCAGAGGAGCTTCAGCGGGATGGTTGCCAGGCTGACGAAGGGGCAGGTACACCCGCCCAATTTTTTACCAATATCACGGGAGCGTCGACCGTTCGGTCGATCAGCGCCGCGTAATGGAGTGATACGGCAAACTGGGCGAGAGTAGCCGCATGCGCTCTAGGCAAAGGCTGCTGCTGCCATCGTCTGCCAGGCTATTCCAAGAGCAAACGGCCACCCCTGTTTTTTTATTTTTGTTATTATCTTATTACACTACCTGCACTACTCGAATTTTTTCTTCCAGACGAGGCACGTGGCGCCAACTGAAAACAGAGTAATCAGCGTTACCGAACGAGGCTTGCGCTCGGCAATGCTGTTTCCAGTTGGTGCCACGTGCCTGGTCTTGAAGAAAAATTTCGATATGGCAGGTAGTGAGATAAGAAATTAACAAAAATCGGGGGCGGCTGTCTGCTCTTGGAACAGCCTAGCAGATGACGGCAGCTGCGGCCTTTGCCTAGTGCGCATGCGGCTACTGTCGCCCAGTTTGCCGTATCACTCCCTTACGCGGCGCTGATTGACCGAATGGTCGACGCTCCGGTGATATTGGTAAAAATTGGGCGGGTGTACGTGTCGTTTATGCTTAGTGGTGTCGCGGCTAGAACGCGTATAAGCGAATAACTCGGGGCTTAGCGGGTTGCAGAACTGGAGGCAGGGATAAGTAACGAAAGCGACGCCAGGAGGGCCGTTGAGGGAAAGTAAGATGCAGCAGAGAGGAAGCTAAAAAGGAGCGTCATTTCACCAACAAATAGCAAACACCTCGGTCCATGCAGCGGAAGGGAGGCACGCACCAAAGGCACACACGGGGTGGAAGCAACGAAAGGCAACAGCTACTCCCACTTGCTGCAAGATAGGCCATCAAAACCAGTCGATAAGCCGAGTACCAATAAAGAGCAGCACGTGGCAGATGATAACGTGGTAATCATTGCGGGAGATTTTAACATGAAGAGGAGCAGCGCTGCCATAGTAGAACGGGTAAAGGGGGATAAGCGTGTGAAGGTTGGGTGTTTCCCCGCTCAAACTGTGCAGACGGCGATGACTCGAGTGAAGGGGCAGCTGACCTTGTCCAGTAAAGCTGCAAATTTCGTGAAGCCACGGGGCTTAACGATGCTTTAAAGGCAGAGGAGGGAAAACGTGGCCAGGAGATAGCGAACGGGTGAACAACCTGCGAGCGACGGCCCCAAATGTGCTAATTGTAGTCTGCACCCTGCCGGAGGTGACGAAGCAGGGTGTGCACACCGAACGGCCTGTACTCGCGGCTAACAGCGAGTTCGTGAGGCGCGGCAGGTAACTTGGGCTTGAAGTGGTAGACGTGTACAGGGTAGTGGGCAGCATTGGACATAGCCAAGCTTTTCAGTGGGACGGGATTCACTTCAGCATTAGGCTAGGAAACAAGGTGGGGTGGCGCTTAGGTGGGGGAGCGGTAGCTTTTTAAGGATGCCCCGCGCAGTTAAGGAAGGCAAACTAGGAGACAAAGGGGAAGCAAGGAACACATGCACACTCAACGCTGTGAGGCAGCCAGTCCTAGAGCTAACCGGAGAACCTACAGACGTAGCTGACAGTGTTGACAGAAGCCATTTAAGTGGAAACAATAGAGCAAACTATTTTGTAAAAGACAAAAACAGACCCCGTAAGCGGAAAGGAAAAAACAACTGCAATACATATTTAATCAGCTACATAAATATGCAGGGAGGCAGAAAGCCAGATAAGTGGGTGGAAATTCAAAAACAACTTGAACGGGAAGGAATAGACGTGTACGCTTTAGCCGAAACTCACCTCCGGGACCTAGAAGCCCCACCTATCATAGACAATTATGTCTGGGAAGTTTGCAACAGGACCATAGGAATGAAGAAAGGGGGAGGTGTTGGCATGCTCATTAAACAAGGGACCGACTGGCAGAGAGTGCATGAAAGCTGTAAAGAGCATCTATGGGTTACATGCACCATAGAGGGGAAAAATACATGGTTAGGTGTGGTGTATCCGTGGATCGGGAGTAGTGCTAGGGAGAAAAATGAGGAAATGGTAAACTGTTTGAGAGGAGATATAAACGAGTTCAAAGATTCGGACGAAATAATCATAGTTGGAGATATGAATGTCCATATAGAAGGTTTAGATGGATACACAGAGCACAACGGTTCTGGAGGGATAGATCGATGTCAGGAAAACAGGCTTGTTATAGCAAGCACGGAACGGAAGCCGGACGGACAAATAACGTGGAAAAGCGGTAAGAGACATTTCAGCATAGTCTACAGATTTATATCCGAGACAGTATACGAAAGGTTGCAGGAAATGAGGATTGATGAAACTGGAACTGACAGCTTAGGACGCAACCACAAGCAGCTTACCTTCCACTTTGGAGGCGAAACGCGGACAAATTTAGATTTAGGTACAATGGGAGGAACTATTTTGAACAATGAGCAGTTAATGTTCATTGCTGATAGAATGGAAGACGAAATCAGTAAATACCGACACAAAAATTGGGATTACGACAAAATCGTTGCGTTCATAAAAGGTAAGACGGATGAAGCAAAAGAACGAAACCGATGGAAAGGGAAGAGGAAGCCGAGAAGCTGGCGGAATGAGGAAATGAAAGAGGGTAATGACCAGCGCAGAAAGGCGTCCAGAGAACACAGAGAAGGAAAAAGAACTGGTATAGAACTGGGGGTAGTGAAGCAGAAATGGGATATCTACCGGGAGAAAATCTAAAAGTGCAGAAAATGGTGCAAGCACAGATCAATTAGAACAGCGAACAATGAATGGCAGAAGTACGGAAGAAGGACAAAAGCGATCTAAGAAGTTTTGAACCATGCAAAATATACTAAGCTCAAAAAACGAGCGAGGAGGGGAAACATGTACAAGGAGAGCACGCGTTGGGGCATATTCGTCGAGTGATTAGTGAGAAGTTTAGGGCAATAGTAGTCGGAAATCTTGAAACACACAAAGCGCGCAAAAAAACAGGACGAAAGATGGAGGGATTTACAACACAAGCGCTGACTCTCAACTTGTTTTTATTAGAAACCCAAAGAATAAATAACAAGCACACACGCCAACTTAAATGAGGCACGCGCCGAGTAACTGACAGTTCACGCAAGCATACGGCCAACTGTCTTTGCTTCCTTTTCGTGGAGCATGATGGAAGTCTGGCTAACGCAGTCATCTTGATAGACGCTAATGAAGAACGCTTCTACTATCTCCCGAACCTTCTAATTTCTGTGCTCGAAGACCACTTCGGTATCAGCGAAAACAGGTTCACATCCACGCGTTTCACACTTTTTACAATATGCGGGCAGATTTGCATACGTGCAGTTTGTCATTTGTCCCTGCGTGCTCTCCTAGTCTTATATTAAGGCACCGCCCCGTCTGCCTCACATACATTACTTTGCAGGACAGTGGGCTCGGCAGCACCGCAATGGACCGAGCTAATCTTCCTAGCTTCTTTTTGGTGCAGTTTCTCGGAATTTGGTGCCTACAGCTCTCGGAACCACCCGGTGTGCGCATCGCTTGCCCTGCCACGGCCGACACCGTGGGTCTGCCGTTCACGGGCCGTCTTTCGACATGGAAGGCGGACGAAGCGGCAGCTACCGACACCGAAAGGCCACGCGCATCCAGATCTACGCAGCCGCCTCACTTCCACTGGCCATATCTGGTGACATCTTGGCGATGCCGCACCTATCTGGAACCCGGGACGTCCTGCACAGCGCATGCGTTCAACCTGGATATAAAGCTCGCCCGGATCGTCACAGCGCTCAGTGGGCTCGGCAGCACCGCAATGGACCGAGCTAATCTTCCTCGCTTCTTTTTGGTGCAGTTTCTCGGAATTCGGTGCCTACAGCTCTCGGAACCACCCGGTGTGCGCGTCGCTTGCCCTGCCACGGCCGAAACCGTGGGTCTGCCGTTCACGGGCCGTCTTTCGACATGGAAGGCGGACGAAGCGGCAGCTACCGACACCGAAAGGCCACGCGCATCCAGATCTACGCAGCCGCCTCACTTCCACTGGCCATATCTGGTGACATCTTGGCGATGCCGCACCTATCTGGAACCCGGGACGTCCTGCACAACGCATGCGTTCAACCTGGATATAAAGCTCGCCCGGATCGTCACAGCGCTCAGTGGGCTCGGCAGCACCGCAATGGACCGAGCTAATCTTCCTCGCTTCTTTTTGGTGCAGTTTCTCGGAATTCGGTGCCTACAGCTCTCGGAACCACCCGGTGTGCGCGTCGCGTGCCCTGCCACGGCCGACACCGTGGGTCTGCCGTTCACGGGCCGTCTTTCGACATGGAAGGCGGACGAAGCGGCAGCTACCGACACCGAAAGGCCACGCGCATCCAGATCTACGCAGCCGCCTCACTTCCACTGGCCATATCTGGTGACATCTTGGCGATGCCGCACCTATCTGGAACCCGGGACGTCCTGCACAGTGCATGCGTTCAACCTGGATATAAAGCTCGCCCGGATCGTCACAGCGCTCAGTGGGCTCGGCAGCACCGCAATGGACCGAGCTAATCTTCCTCGCTTCTTTTTGGTGCAGGTAACAAACCGCTATTGTCTTTTTGCTAAGCGAACTAGTTACCGTGCCCTAGTTGTGCTGCCGAGCCCACACTGGTTTTGTACTTTTGCTTATGACTGTACAAACGCGCTTGTGCAGCTTGTTTTGTTAGCTGGCGATGTTGAGACGAACCCTTGGCCTGACTCCCCCCACTCTTCTGACTCTGCCGACGTTTCGTCGCAAATGCTTAAAGAATTGCAATCTGGTCAGTCAGCTATGTTAGAGCAATTAAAAGCGATTCAGACAATGCTAGTGGAGCATGAAAAGACCTTCAGAGAGATGAAGGAGCGGCTAGATAAGATCGAGTCAGACCATGCTTCCCTAGAGACTATGAGGCCGCTACTGACGGGACTGCAGTCGGATGCTGATAACAATGCTCATCATATAAAAGTGTTGACGGCTCGAATCAATGACTCAGAGAACAGATCAAGGCGCAATAACCTGGTATTTTATGGGCACCAGGATACCCAAAACGAATCGTGGGAAGAGTCGGAAAAAATAGTAATTGAGCACTGCAATCGCCTCCTTCAAACTACCGTTCAACCCCGTGACATTGAAAGGGCCCATCGCGTAGGCACGTTCCGCGCGGGAACGTGCAGACCAATAATAGTTAAATTCGTGCATTTTAATATACTGTCACTTAGCAGTAAGCTTAAAGACACCGACTTCAGCATTTCTCAGGATCTCTCCCCTAGTACTCGCCTTGCCCGTAAGCGTTTAATTGAATTTGGGAAAACTCAAAACTCGAGCTACAAGCTACGCCATGAAACACTGACCGTAAACAACAAAACCTACGTATTTGATCATGCTTCAAATACGGTTGTCGAAAAGAGTTCATAGCAGCCAACAAATAAACTACGCGGGCCACGTTCTTCCCATCAGTCTTTATCATTTTTGCTAACCAACATACGAAGTGTCATTCCGAAGCGGGATAAGCTATGCGACTTGATAAATTCCTCATCGTCAAATATTGTGCTACTAACAGAAACGTGGCTTAACTCGTTAATCGATGATACAGAAATATTGCCATGTCTCCCTGACTTTGACATATTTCGCAAGGACAGGGATAACAACCAGCGCGGTGGCGGTGTCCTGGTAGCCACGAAACGCGACCTACGCTGCGTGCGCATCAATATTACATCGCCATTAGAAATTGTTCGGCTCTGCTGCCACGCATCCCACCCGCGCATCTTGATTGGAGTTTGCTATCGCGCTCCTAGTACTGACACTTCTTTTGCACGTCTGTTTCATGAAAATTTGAACCAACTAAGAACGACCCACCCAAACAGTCCTATATTGTTATTTGGCGACTTTAATTTCCCTAGTATAAATTGGTCTGATACTGCTTCTATGTCATCAAAAAATACCCCCCCTGGAGAGTTTATCAACACGTGCCTCACCTTCGGATTGTCCCAACTGGTCACTCAGCCTACGCGTGTTACCGACCACTCGTCTAACATACTAGATCTTGTCTTAACTTCACACCCTGAGAACGTCTCCCCTATCACCTACCTGCGTGGCCTGAGTGATCATTTGGTTGTGCACGCTTCATTCTCATGCAGTTTACACACAAGTAAAAAAACCAGAAAAACACTTACGTTGTACGATAAAGGGGATTACGACAGTATGAACCGGGACTTATCAGCATTCTTTGAAAACTTTGCAGCCAGCTTCGCGCAGCGCTCACTTGAATCCAATTGGCTTCTTTTTAAATCACAGATGCAACGCCTAATACGCCTTTATATTCCTACTAAAACGATATCTGAACGCCCGAGTTCTCCGTGGTTTAATACATCCCTTTAACCCTTAAACAATAAAAAAAAAGCGATTGTTCCGGGCAGCAAAGAATTCTAACACGAGTCAAGCCTGGCAGAAATATTACGCCGCTGAAAACGATTACAAAACCTCCACCGCCCACGCTAAACAAAGTTTCTTCTCTGTCACCTTACCCTCTATGCTACGCACTGAAGCGAAGCGCTTCTGGAAAACTATTAATCCCAGTGCATCTAACTGTGTTTCGCTGTGCGATAGCTCTGGACTCCCTACCCCGGACCGTGAAGTACCAGATATATTGAACAACGCATTTAGCGCGGTTTTTACGCGTGAACCATTGAATGACCTTCCCACTGTCCCGTCTTATGATTACCCCCCCATGCCGAGTATTATGTTTGAACCACAAGGCATAGTCAAAGTAATTGACTCGCTGAAAAATTCATCATCTGTTGGTATTGATGGTATATATGCTAAAGTGCTAAAAAACACCAAACACGTGAGCAGCTTGTTTCTATCCCTCATTTTTCAACAGTCTCTGAACACAGGATCGGTTTCTTATGACTGGCGCATCGGTAAGGTCATCCCAGTATTTAAAAAGGGAAATCGTTTGAGCCCTAATAATTACCGTTCGATTTCAATTACCAGTGTCTGTTCTAAAATCATGGAGCATATATTGTATTCGCACATTGCCAATTTTTTGAATTCCGTCAATTTCTTCAATCCTAATTAGCATGGTTTCCGTAAAGATCATTCTTGCGACACTCAACTTGCCATGTTCCTTCATGACGTACATTCATGCCTAGACCGCAACATTCCAACTGATGCAATCTTTATTGATTTTGAAAAAGCATTTGATAAAGTCCCACATAATCGCCTACTGCTAAAATTGTCGCGGCTTAATTTGGACCCATTAGTTTTGAATTGGATAAGCGCATTTCTAAGTGACCGGCAGCAATTTGTCCACGCCAGTTCGCATACATCATCACTCACGCACGTGCTCTCCGGTGTTCCCCAAGGAACCGTCCTTGGACCACTTCTTTTTCTCATATATATAAATGATCTCCCCATAAATCTTACGTCGAAAGTCCGTCTTTTCGCTGACGACTGCGTCATTTATCGCCCTATAAGTAGTAGCTGTGACATATCCGCATTACAGGAAGACCTATTTCGCGTGCAGGATTGGTGCAATAACTGGCTGATGTCTTTAAATATCCAAAAAACTGTGCACGTTTCTTTCCACCGCCGCCGCAATTTTGTGCAACCTAAGTATACTATTAACAACATTGCTATTGGTTCTGCTGACTCGGTTAAATACTTAGGTGTCCATATATCCCACGACTTAAACTGGTCCTGTCACATTAATCACATAACAAACTCGGCTAACCGTGCTCTTGGCTACCGGCGCCGTAATCTTGGCCTAACCCCTCCCTCAATAAAATTACTTGCATACGTAACTTTCGTGCGGCCTAAACTAGAATATGCAAACGCTATCTTCGATCCTTACCAAACTTATTTGATCAACACCCTCGAATGTGTCCAAATTCGAGTCGCTCGATTTATTTTGTCTGATTACTCCCACTATTCAAGCGTTTCAGCGTTAAAATCAGAACTTAACCTTCCGACACTTCAATCTCGCCGCAAAATAGCTCGACTGTGTCTTTACCACAAATTCTTCCACTCGCAACAACTTAGAAATCAGTACATCCAACTAGCCCACCGTATTTCCCGTACTAGTCACACCAATGCAGTCTATCCGGAACGTGCCCATACTAATACATTTCAACAATCATTTTTCATACGCACATCCCGAGACTGGAATGACCTACCTGCTGCAGTTGCTACAATCATTGACCAATCTCGTTTCAAGCACGCCATTGAAGAAGTGCCGCCAAAATTAGTGTACCCATTCTGTTGCTGTCGGTACGTTGTTGTAACCCTCCTTTCTAGTACTGCATCATACCCACCCCTTTTATAGAAGTGCCGCTATAATTACTGTACATCATCTGTTGCCGTTACAATGTTGTTACATTTTTTCAAGTGCCGTGTCATGCCCACCCCTCATGCAATATCCCAATGGGACCTTTGAGGAATCAAAAAAAAAGAATGCGGTACACAACACCTAATTTGCAAGGCACAACGGCTCGCTTGTGATTGACACCGACCGTGTTCTGGCTAGTACCAAGTGGACGTGTCTTGTTCACCATAGAACGAAGCATGCCTATTTTGTTCTTTGCCGAGAAGATAACCTCTACACCATATCTTGACCCGACATTTTTCAGCCCGTGTGCCAACTTGTGCATGTAAGGCATGACTGCTCGTTTTAAAAGCAAAGCTTTTTACCTCTACCCCCCAAGGGTTCTTTCGCGACCGTTGGTGTCACCAGAAAATTCAAGCGAACAAATAAAAAGAATGTACTGGCGCCGCCGGGAATCGAACCTGGAACTAATAGACTAACAAAGCAAGAGCCCCTTGTCTCACCGATTCAGCTACGAGCCCACGCGAAGACGGGGAAGACAGGTGGTGTACTCACCAAGCACTTCTACGGTTTTACCCTCTGCGTTCTGGCTGAATGCCACGTAAAATCGTCACGTGACCACTCACGCCCGTCTAAAGGCCCTGTGCGCACCTTGCTCATGTGCTACGAGTTACAAAAATAAAGGAAGCTCACACCAATGCATGGCATCTCACTAAAAGTATCCCAATGTTCTAAAGCCTGTGGCCTCCAGTGTTCACGTAAAAAATCACACCTCCATGTCATCCTCTCGCGCGCCTAACAAGGAATACATTCAAATACTCCTTGATGGCCAGGCCATCACTCCAAGCCCCAGCATCAAGGTCCTGGGCCTACATCTCGAGGCTAACACCAAGAGTGACGTTTCCTTGCAGCGCTTCAAAACCAGCAATAATGAAACCATACACATGATCAGGCGAGTTGCCACCAAGAAGCGAGGCCTAAAGGAATCCAGTACCTTTCGATTAATTGAAGATTTCGTCCTCTCGAGAGTCACTAACGTCAACCCGCTGTCTTCTTCTCGACAAGGGAGACATAGCGATGCTTTATATAATGATTAGAAAGGCGGTCGAGCAGTCCATTCGTCTTCTCATGAGTGCGTCCACAGAGAGGCTGCTTAGCACGGGGCTCCACAACAAGGTTGAAGAGTTCATAGAAGGCCATCTTAATAACGAGAATTTCCGACTCAGAACTGCGGTGGGTAACCACAAGCTGCACCAGATTGGCTGGGCAGCCCAGAATTTCACTACGCTTGACGTACTCCCAGACTCTTGGTGACTAAAACTAAAGATGCTCCCTTTGCTTAGAAATATGAACCCCTCACTTGACGAGGGTCCCCAAAAATCACGGGCTCAAGCGCTAAACATCGGATCTTGCAGTTATCTATACAGACGCCTCCAAACTTTGAGGGAAGCAATATGTCATCATTGTGGCTACCTCCAGAACCAACCTCCTTGCGTGTACCTCGCTTAGGACCCAAGAAATGATGGCAGCAGAAGAGGCAGCCATCACCTTGGCTCTCACTCAACCAGAGGTTCGGAGGGTAGTCACAGATTTCCAGCAAGCCTACTGGAATGACCAGTCGGGTTGGGTGTCCTGACCTGCACTGCGCGTGCTAAAAAATCACTCCCCAAACGGTTCCATGCAGCTGATCTGGACACCCCCTCACGCTTCAATGGAGGACAACAAATGCGCCCATCCAACAAGACTGCGCTTTTACCTCCCGGCCTCACGAGGACATTCACCCTCTTGTCACGTTCAGGGAGATAACCCAGCCTTATCGACTTCTGAGACAGACCGTACCTTCACCTTACCCTGACTTTTCCATAGAACAACAAACTACCCTACGGCTCATACAATCCGGGCTCCTTCCCACAGCCTACGCGACTTCACCTAATGCATCCAAATCGCTACGACGCTGATTGTAAATTTTGCTCAGAAGTAGGAACACTCCGCCCCGTAATCGGGGTGTGCGACTTATGCCCTGAGCTCCCTCCTCTCTTTCCGTCAACTACCCAACAAGAGCAATGGGAGATGCTGCTGTCCAGGCCCTCTCTACCTACCCAGCTTCAGCGGGTGGACAGAACATGGGCCGCGCGGACTGCATATGGGCCCCACAGAAGAAGGAATCACTCCCTAGGGCTGCACTCTGGGCCGTTCAGAAATCTGAACAGAAGTATTTTTTGCTCCTCCTGCTCCTTCTCTGCCGCAAATCGCGTCGCCTCCGTCCGCGGCGCAGAGACGGAGAAGTCAGATCGTGTCTAACACCGGGTTCGAGCTTACTTTAATTATACAAAAAAAGTTTCCACTCTTGTGCTACACCAATAGAACTCAACAAAATACCGTAGATGCATTATGCATTTATTAACCTCACCAAGACTATCTCTTTGAAGTAATAAATGGTGTGGTTAGGTGCATTTCACTTCTCTCTGGTTTTACTATTTGTAGAGCGATGTGAGTGGATTTAATTAACGTCGCATGGGTAATCGTTATGGGTGCCGTTTGCAGCTTTGCTTTCCAACCACATTCACGGAGTGGATTGGCGCGATTTTTCCCCCGTTCTTTTTCCTTCTGTACCTCGTTTCTTCCGTGCTTAATCTCTCGAAATAAGGTCTGACACACCGAAATTATAACATTGTTCAGAAATTCTGCTGTCTGAAGGCGGCTTATCTGATCACCAAAGCTATTTTCCGCCATATGGTGGCATGACTTTTTTATTGCTTATCCGAGGGTAGACATCGCGATGCCCTTTTTTTGTATTTTCGAAAGCTCAGACTCATAATACCCATAATTAAGAAGCGGCTTAGCCGACCTAGGATTGTACTTCCAACGTTTGTGGTTCTCTGAAAATGTATGGCTAGATCTAGAAACTGTAAGCTATCTTCAGCGGGAAGCTCTTCAATGAACTTCAATGAACCTTTGGTGATCCTGGCTGATGCAGCTATACCGGAAATCTGGAGACTATCAAGCTTGGTCCGAAGTTCTGCGTGGAACCTCGCCTCAGTCCTGTCGAAAAGGTAGCCTCTGTGAGAAATGTTTCAAAAATTGCAACGGACGATAAACGGCCGCGGTGTGCGTCGGAATGTGCGGATGTTATATTACGGAACCTTCAGGAGAAGGCTAGCAGGAGTGTACGATTGCATTCCATTGCCGACTCTTTAAGGGGAAATAGGTTAAAACTTATGACTGCAAACATGGAAGGCTTTTATTCTGTTGACGGATGGGCAGTTTGCGCAGAAGGCGTCTGATGCCCTGGCAAAGAATTTTCACTCGCTGGAAGAAAAGCGAAAAAGGGTTAAGGAGAAGGCAAAGTGCCTTTTGAAGGAACTGAACTTGGATAGCTTGTCTAGGTTAGTAACAAAGGCGGAAGGACTATGCCTTGATGTGTTCTTTACTATATAGAAACACAAACCGGAGCAACCTTTTAGAACTATAGTTTCCGAGATGGAACGTGGCAGGTAGTGGTATCTACGTTTTTCCAGAAGCAGCTCGAAAGGTTGAGGCTTGAAGACCCCTTTAAATTAAGTAATTCGGAAGAAATCATTGAAGAAATGCGGCTCGAAAAGTTTGAGGGGTGCACAGCTTTCAGAGTTGATGTAGTAACTTGTATTACTCCCTTCCACAACGATTGTTAATGAAGTGCGTAGAAGAATGTATAAGAGAGAGCAACGATGAGTTAAAGTTCCAAAATGACTGTGGTCTCACTGTAGAAGTATTAATGGAGCGGTAGCTGTTTTATTTGCAATCGACATGTATCAAATTGGAGCAAAAGGTGCACCTTCAAAATGCAGGCGTCTGTATTGGTTCGAGGGTTGCACCAGTTCTTAGCAACATTTTTCTGGGGAAAGTTTATGTTAACCTGAAAACGGTGCTTGGAGGCAAGGTGGTCGGTGTCGAAAGATATGTAGACGATTATTTGGTTTTTGTGCACCGGAATGAAGCATCAATGAAATGTGAATGTATTGTAAAGGCGTTCGAAGAACACGGTATGGGGCTGAAGTTCACCAAAGAGCTTCCAGCCGAAGTTAGCTTACAGTTTCTAGATCTAGCCATACATTTTGCAGCGAACCACACATGCTGGAAGTACAATCCTAGGTCGGCTAAGCCGCTTCCTAATTATGCGTCCGGGCATTGAAAAATAGTAAAAAGGGGCATCGCGATGTCTATCTTCGGATCAGCATTAAAAAATAATCCCATCATACTGCGGAAAATAGCTTTCGTGATCAGATAAGCCGCCTTCTGGCAGCAGAATTTCCGAACCATGGTAAAATTTCGGTGTGTCAGACCCTAGTCTGAGAGGTTAAGCACGGAAGACACGAGGTACAGAAGGAAAAAGAACGGGGGGAAAAAACGAGCCGTCATGCCTTACATGCACAAGTTGGCACACGGGCTGAAAAATGTCAGGTCAAGATATGGTGTAGATGTTATCTTCTCGGCAAAGAACAAAATAGGCATGCTTTGTTCCATGGTGAACAAGACACGTCCACTTGGTACTAGCCAGAACACGGTCGGTGTCAATCACAAGCGAGCCGTTGGGCCTTGCAAATAAGGTGTTGTGTACCGCATTCCGCTGTCCTGCTAAAGAATGTATGTGGAGCAGACGGGGCGGTGCCTGAATATAAGTCTAGGAGAGCACGCAGGCAAAATGAAAAACTTCACGTATGCAAATCTGCCCGCACATTGTAAAAAGTGTGAAACGCGTGCATGTGAAACTCTTTTCGCTGATACCGAAGTGCTCGTCGAGCACAGAAATCAGAAGGTTCGGGAGAGAGTAGAGGCCTTCTACATTAACCTTTATCAAGATGAATTTGTTATCCAGACTTCCATCACGCTCCACGAAAAAGAAAGCGAAGATAGTTGGCCATATGCTTGCGTGAATTATCAGTTACTCGGCACGTGCCTCTTTTAGTTGGAGTGTGTGCTTGTTATTTACTCTTTTAGCGTATTATGGTGTTATGTGTCGTTTTAATCGTACGTGGTTCTTCTGCTTATGTGCACACTTGTGTATATATTCCTTGGGTTTCTAATAAAAACTACTTGAGAGTCATCGCTTGTGTTGTACATCCCTCCGTCTTTCGTCCTGTTTTTTTGCGCGCTGTGTGTGTTTCTTTCAAGATGATTTACCAACTCGCCCAACTTTCGGTGTTACTTCAGTAGTAGGGCAGTCTGCACCGATAACATCAGTGCCACAGAAGACCACGGAAAAGCAAATAAGTTTGAGCAAGCTTGTCTGGAAAAAAAGCAGAGCAAAAACTTTCCCCCCGAACAGCAGTGGGCCCGGACGAAATACCAATGGAAGTGATAAACCTGCTTGGGCATAAAAGTAAGGAATCGTTTATGAGGGTAATAGATAAGGTGATACAAACCAAACAAATACCACAAGAGTTGCTAGAAAATAGGATGAATTTATTATTTATAGGCAGAGGCGAAAAAGCCAGTATTGATTCATACGGACCACTCACCGTAACGACAGTGGGATATAGATTCATAATGCAGGCAATGAAATCAGAAATTCAAGCAAATGAAACACTTGGGGAACTGCAGAATGGATTTAAACAAGACAGGCGAATGGATGTAATTTGTTCCTGATAACGCAATGCATTTAAATTGTGAAAGCGCCGATTCGACCATTATGGATTACGTTGTTGGACATTAAAGGCAGATATGATAACATAAATATAGAACTGCTGTGGAGAATGCTTAAACTCCAGGGATTAGATGACGAGTTAGTACAGTTTGTTATAGCAATCTATGAAGACAATAGAGTGCACCTTACTTGGGAAGGACATAAATGTGCCCAGCAGGTCAACATCCATCGGGGGCTGAATAAGGGATGCCCTTTGAGCCCAATACAGTTCATGCTTTACATGGCAGAGTTAGAAAAGAAACCGGAAGAAAGTCAGGTAGGGTTTAGCCTAACCCATATGCTACAAGGCGAAGTTGTACAACAGCGTTTTCCGAGAATGTTCTACGCCGACGACACTGTTCTTTTAGCAGATAACCAGATCTATATGCAACGGCTAATAAATATTAGAGGCCAGGAAGCCACCGACCTCGGGTTGAATCTTAGTGCAGAAAAATCAGGAATAATGGTTTTCAATGACGCTACCACTGACGCAGTGTCTATCCAGCAAGAAGAATCATCCAGAGCGAAGAAGTATAAACATTTGGGAGTGTGGATAAAGTGATGGGATGACTACTTAAGAACTCACGAGGAGCAACTTAGGGTAAGGGAAAGCGAAACGCAGTTACAATGAAGCATAGAGCTCTGTGGGGGTAAAACAAATATGAAATAATGCGAGGAATGTGGAAAGGAGTAATGGTTCCGGGTCTCACATTTGCGATTGTTGTACTCTGCTTAAAATCAGACCTTCTATCAGGCCTTGAAGTGAACCACAGAACGGCAGGATGTTTGGCCTTAGGCTCGAATAGAAAAGAAACTAACGAAGCAGTACAGGAAGATGTGGGATGGGAGTCGTTTGAAGTTCGAGAAGCACAGAGTAAAATATGTTTTGAGTTGTGGTTGAGAGCAATAAATCAACGAAGGCGCGCAGATAAGGTTTCTAGGTACCTATACTTGAAAAGCGTGGACACGCCGTGGTTAAGGAAAACTTGAAGGTTAACGATGAAATACGGAATGAACAGTGGAGAATAAAAAACAGCAGAGGTAACCAAAAAAAGGCAAGGCAGATTGAAACGAATAAATGGAGAGAAAAAATGGAAGCTAAAACGTCGTTAGAGCTGTACACGGCTGAGAAATTGAACATGAGAAAGGAAAATTTCTACGATATTTCCCAGGGCAGTGCTTCGCTTTTTGAGGCTAGTGCAGGCTGCTTGCGAACTAAGAGCTTTCTGGGGAAGTATTCAGAAAATGATGGGGTATGCGCGGTTAGTGGAAAAGAAGCAGAAACTATGCAGCACATAGTGCTAGAATGTGAGGGTATCAATCCAAATCTACGTGAGGGAAATATTCAGCTTCCAGAAGCCCTAGAATTTAAGGGTAGCACAGAGGAAGGTAACTTCAAGGCTGTCGAGGGGACGAAATGAAGATTAGAATGCTGGTGGACGAAAAGCAGACAGGGGAATATTACCTAGGAGAGTTAGCACCTGTAACAAAAAAAAACGTATTTTGTGCCCAATAAGCTTTTTGTGCCTGACCTAATCAGCGCTAGCATTAAACGAAAAGTATAAAACATAGGTAAATTATCTTTTTTGGGAAGATGACATGTGATCACCCCGATATAAAGGAGAGACCAATTGAAATCATCCTCATCACCTTCTTCAAGAAAAAAATTAGCAAACTGCCAATAACATTTGGCACTATTTTGGGTAAGTGTGAAGCTGGAGGTCGAAGCAATTGGAAGCGATCAATTCTCTTTCGTTATCTCGCCGTCCAACCCCATTTGAGGTGACCCGCAACGGTGGCTCATTTGCTACGGGGTTGCGTTTCTGAGCACGACGACACGCGTTCGATTCCCTAATGCGGCGGCCGTTTTTAAGCTGGAAGCGAAGCACAAAAACTCCCTTGTGTGCGAGATTTCGGCGCACGTTAAAGATCTGCAGGTGGTCAAAATTAATCCGGAACCCTCCACTAAGGCCCGCCTCATCGCCTGCGTTGCATCGGCGCGTTAAACCCTACAATAATTCAGTACCACCCGCCGCGGTGGCTCAGTGGCTAAGGCGTTGCGCTGCTGAGCACGAGGTCGCGGGTTCGATTCCCAGCTGCGGCGGCCGCTTTTCTGATGGAGGCGAAAAGCAAAAATGCCCGTCTGTACGAGATATTGGCGCACGTTAAAGATCCCCAGGTGGTCAAAATTAATCCGGAGCCATTCACTACGGCGCGCCTCATCACCTGCGTTGCGTCGGCGGGTTAAACCCTACAATCAATCAATGAATCAGTACCGGTACTAAACTTTCACGATGAACTCTATCAACATGATCCTTAGTATTTTCGTTGCTTTTTTGTAAAAAAACATGAGCTGTGGCGGTGCTGTGTGTGTCAATATTTCAATTTTAATAACACCGGTAGCATAGCATTTTTTTCTGTTAAAGGAAAAGGACCCTGCGCAGCTCCATGGGCTAGGTTATGCGGTATAAATGTACCTAAACCGGATTTCCATTATTTACCATCCTATCGCTCCATATCTGCTCGATACGCGAGGTTATAAGCAAGCAAGCAAAACATACCTGATATAGTGCCCGTACAAAGCCTCGGTGGAAGAAAACCTCGCGAGAAGTGCCGTAAATCAGGCGTTGGCTTAAGATAACATATTAACCACACGGCCTAAAACGTTACTCTGTGGGCTCTTAGTGCGCAAAGAAATTCTAGACATGTGTCAACGCACACGGTGGCAAATTCGTTTTAATAGAAATGACCGCAATATTGAGCTTACTCTTTCTGGCGAGCTCGGAGGCGAAAGCCTATTGCGGCTCCGTATCAATGGTTCACACCTGTTAAGCTTAGCGGTGATTTTCTACGGCCACCACTCCTCATTCAAACACCACGTTAATACCAACAAACGTAGCGTGACCAGCCACGATGAGAGAACCGGTGCTCACAACCTACTGCACATGGTGACTCGTTTCAAATAGGTCTAAAACAAAGCTTTTGTTGAGATAAACTCCGGTGTACTTGCTTGCTTTTTGTATGGATTGACGAGTTATCACTTCATTCATTACGTTTTTGTCCTTGGCAGGAATTATCCGACGAATGATGTTGTATTTCTGTCGTAGTGGACTAGCCATTTTATTCCTGTCATTATTCCGTACCGCTAAATACGAAGTAAAGAAGAGAAAACGTATATAGTTTAAAATCTGGCAGTGCTATAGAAGGAGAAGAGGTGTTCTTCCCAAAAAATGGCAAGCCCTTGCTGACCAAAATGTTCATCTTAGATACCTCTGTTGGAACCTGATTTGCTCGATGAAATTGAACCCTACGCGCTGAAAATGGTCTCTTTATCATTGTTTGAGGGAAGCATTACAAACCTATAAAATGTGTAGCTATACAGAAGGGAAGAAGGCTTTCCACTCAGCTATCAGGTCCCTATTATCTCTAAGCAGATTTGGTCTGCGAGCCTTTATGTTATCAAAAACAATCAACCAGTCAATATCAGCCACTATTTTCAAAAATACAAACTGTTCATTTTTTTCAGGTTCAGATGAAGGTCATACTGAAAAAATGGTATACGAAGATGAACACCGCACTTGTGGCGTATTTTTGACGTTCCCGCACTTACCGTTGGCCAATACTTTCAACTATAGTAAGTCTGAACATTTTTAAGCATTCAACAATTACCACCGAGCGCTTAGTAGCGTGTTTATTATTTTACTGCCTCCAAAAAAATTTGCTAAAATTTCTGGTTACTTTCTTAATAGTTTTCACCGTAACAGGACATTGCCATAAGAAACTGAACGGTGGTGTTTTTAGCGAAATACTAGTGGCGACATGGCAATAGGTAAAAGTTTCATCCTACAGCAGAGTTTGTTGCTGGGCTAGTTGGTGCATAATAAGTTTAGAAGAAGCCAGCTAAACATGAAAACAAATGACGAAATTTTAACAAAGACTGACAGGTTTTTTTTTTACTTCTACGTTAAATAAAATCTTTAGTCCCCATTGCTGTATAAATCTAGATTTAAAACTGCGAGAAGAAAACTTGGCAAACACTTCCGTGTACAGAGGATTGCTTGTTTAAGGTAGATTTGCCTTACGTAAACAAGTTTACTGGATGGAGATGGATAGAAAACGTAAAGTTGGATGAAACACCAAATTAGGGTCTGTTTGCAATGGCCACCGATAGAAACATTACCCGCCGTCAGCTTTGTATTACTAGTGGGAAAGGCGTACAACGGTATCTAGTTTTCTTATGTGATGACAGCGCGCGAGCTGTGCAGGCATACACTCGCGCTGTATCATTACTAGCTGTTCACAACTCCAAAAGAAGTCAATGAATTATTCAATGAATCAATAAATAAAAAACTCTTTTCTAGCATTAAATGAGTCTGAAAAGGTGCACAATCAAAATGTCATTGAGACGTGACATGAACTGCATCACTGTTAAATGGCATACAGAAATTGCGGTATAAACTATAGCACAACTTGTAAAAACCACAAACGCAAAATCGTCTTATAGTCGGTAATGATAATGTATTCACCAAAAAATACATATGCAGAATTTAAGAACTTTAAAAGAAGAAAGTACAATTTAGGCAGTGGGTGCAAAATATGCTGTTAAGTAAAGCACGCAAAAACTGCATAAAATTACGGCTGTAAAATTTGTCTCGTTTAAAAGTAAAGTAATACACATAAGTGTAAAAATATCACACCTACACTGGAAATACTAAAACGCGTACCGTAATATTGGAACACGAAAAAAAATTCAGAATGACACTGCAAAAATTGCCAGCAAAACAGATCATTTTGGAACTCACAAATCGCTGATGTATTCAGAAAGGCAACAAAAATAGGAGCATCTGGCTAGCATAGTGTGTTCGCGTGCATGAAAAGTTCTGTCCCTCTCCTATGCGTCAGTTAAACATGCTTTATTTTGCTCTTAACCTAACCAACTGAGGTAAAAATGCATCATTGTATTTCCAACCATTCCGTTAAAGTTTTAAAGAGCCATGTAAAATTCGTATACGGAGTGCAAGAATAAACGTGTAAAGTGTGTAAGTGTCATGGGAACATTTCTTATTACGCGGACAGTTTTCTTCTGCATCACCCGTAGGTTTGTTGAGATTGGTTTATGGCGAAGCTCTACATGTCTAACCCTGAAGTTCTTGTACCTGTGCGTGTGAAAGCGAGAAAGTGTTTATTTAACCCGTCATAATTAGATGGCAAAGTTTTTCTTCACAACAGCAAGCAAAGGTCTCGCCAGGTGTTGGGAACAGGGAGGGGAAATGCTATATCATGCCGTATACTAAACGTTGCTTTTAAAGAAAAGAACAGACTATACACAGGCTATTTATAGGAGGGTATGTAAACACAAGGGGGATGATTAAAAAAAATTGTTATGTGTATACAGCCGAATGCGTACGCAAACGCAAAGACAGGCATGCAAAAAGAAAGGTTATAACCCTCAACAATTCAGAGGGGGGAGGGGTGTTTAGGCCCGCCTCTTGGAAGTATGTAGGGAGGAATCTGAAGGACGCTTGGTGCCGTATGGGGAGGGGGGTGGGTGCGAAGACGTAGGATGTCCTTTGCGGTTATCGATGGTAGCCCTGGTCACTGGTACCCAGTCATGAGATTGTGCCGAGCACCAGATTGGGTAGGATAGATGCATAGAACGTTCTTCAAGGTCTGCAGATCCCGGTAGTGGGAACAGATGGGTGAGGCCATGTGTCCTCCCTGTGTTCGCGTGCTGCTGTGTTCAAGCAGCCGGTGCGAAGAGGTAGGAGGAAGGACCGTTCCGTTTGTGCTACCCCACTGGTGGGAAGGTGCCCCGGGATCTCACTGGTGCCCACTCATCTGTAAGGGTTGCGTGTAGCCGTATCCTGCCTTATGATATTTTTGGTCACATCAGTGCACCCTAGGACGTGCAGACAGGTCCATGGGGAAGTCGCGAACTCCTTTGGTCAATTCGTCTGCAGCCCTGTTCCCTCTTATGCCAACGTGGCGTGAAGCCATAACCGGCGGAGGCTGCAGCCTTCTTCGTGCAGGAGGTGCAGTTTGGCAGTAAGGCCTCGGCTCCAGGTGACCGCATCAACCACGTGTTAGGCATACATCTGTCAGGCGGAGGAGCGCCGGCCAGGAGTTGGCGGGGGAGCGCTGGTGGTGGGCTTCTATCAGCACGTCCCAAACCAGGTGTAGGCCTGCCAGCTCGGCAGCGATGGAGCTGGGTGGAAAATCAGCGGGCATTACCGGTGGGCTGTCATGGCGGGGACAATGCAGGTGGCAGCGCCTCGTCCCTTTGTTGGAATGACAAAATCATCTGTGCATACCAGGAGTTCCAGAAGCGGCTCCGGGCTTAGGACGGCAGCAGCTTCCTGTCAATGCCGGTTTAGTCGGCACTCCTCCGCACATTTGCAGCAGCTGATTTCTCTTTCAAAAAATAGATAGCCTGTCCCACAACTGGGGCCCTTTTCCCTAGTTGCGCAATCGGCTGAACACGGCAGTGGCACCGTCCAATATCAGCAGTGGAACATTAACTCGCCTAGCTCTCTTTGCGACGGACGTGTGTGGTTCGCTCGGGTAAAGAACAGCAGGAAATGAAAGGGCGTCAAATCGCAAAGAAGCGAAAATCGGCGCGGCAACAAAAGAAAGCTGTTTACCCATAACGCGCAGGCGCCGCAATTGCTTCCTCAACTTCCACATCACCGAGTAGCTGCAGATTTCTTCCACATAAATAGGAAATCGCCCGCTTCAATCATCGATGTCCGCCAATAATTGTCGTTCCGCTTGAAAGGAATTTAGAACAAAATTTTCGTCGGTGTATTTCCCGCCTAAGCTTGAGCGGACCACCGGCTGCTGGATGGACGGAAAGTTGAGAGAGGAAAAAGGAGGTGTGCTCGCGTATCTAATTTTCTGGCCCTCAGCGAAGACGCGAGTTCTGCGGTGGTGAAATATTTATGTATAGATGTCTCACGGACTAATCCAGCTTGTCTCCTGTCCGCAATGAGAGAGTGATTTTCAGTTGCTGTAGTACACTGACAGTAAGATTTCTATGACGTCGGAGGAACAAAGACCACTCAAGGTTTGTCCGCTAAGATAAACATCGATTGATCCCAGTTTCATTCTGCAGAATATTTCAGAATTAGAGTATGGTCAACGAAAATTGCGCAGATACGTGTTTTGTTTTGTTCACTACATGAGCTACCTGAGTTCAGCTGGTCATCCTTCATAGAGTGGAATGGGAGTAAATTTTATATTTTACCTGTTTACGAGCTAGTAGTGCGTCGGAGCGCGGAGAGATGGCGCTAGGTGGGCGGAGGAGTGTGCGAAACGGGACGCAAGAGGAGGTGTGGGACGACACGCGTGGGGTTGAGGAGCGATGTGGAATAAAGCATGAACAGTCGATCAGGATTTTGTGTGTGTGAGCGTTCGCTCCGAATCCTGACAAGTGGGGGCTCGTCCGGGTTCATGGACCTCAACGCGATACCGGGACTTCAAGCGGCGGTGGAAGAACTTTTACGCCAGACTGGCGGATCTCCGTTGGAGCGTGAGTAAGTGGCGGTGGTCTTGAGGGAACGGGTAATGGCGCCGCCAAAGCCCGCTGCCCGCATCGACGCGGCTGTTCATTCTCCCGCAGGCTATGCGCCAGTCATCATCGTCATCATGTCGATTTCTCCTGTCATTAAACCTGCCATCCCCGCTAAGGGCAGCCATGGCCCAGGTCTGCCTTGCGTCGTTCTGCCGTAACATTTTGGTACCCTTGAGACCCGGGACGACGACCGCACGCGACGAAGAAAAACCACCGACGTCCCCTCCGGCTTGAGGTTCGCAGAACCCCACTCCTTTGACTGCTGTTTACGCTGCTCAGCCCCGCCCTCAGCCGGAGGTCAGCATGGCTGGCCCTGACCGCCTAGTGACAACCGACCGAATGCGTGCGATTGATAAGCTGCGCCGGCAGCAGCGTATCCTGCGCGGCGCTGGTACCCGACTGCTCAAGGCAGCGACGGATCTTTTGGAAGCCGCCTCGACGCATCCGCATGAACTTCAAGCGGTCATTGATCTGCTAGAGAGAAATGACGCGGCACTGTACGATACAGAAAAGAATATCATCAAGCTTCTTGACCCTGATGAAATTGAGCGAGATTATTTCGACGCCTTGGCGTATCGAGGAAGCATATGTAGTGTCCTAAACCACCTGCGCTCGGCCTTGAACTCTCGGGAGGCGCTCGGAAGGAGACTCACTACCAACGGCACTGCAGTTTTCCTGCCGAAGTTGCAGGTTTCAACGTTCAACGGTGAGCCAAGTGGGCGCAAGGGGTTTCGGTGCCGTGTCAAGACAACGGACCACAACTACCCGAACGTTCATGATATGGTCAACGTGGGATCCAGCTCCGAAGTTGCGCCGACCGTCCCAATGAAAGAAGGGGGAGCGGAACGCGATGGTACACCTGCCGCAAATAATGGTTACTCAGTTGCTTCCGCCCAACCACACAACAAAAAAGGCAGAGTAAATGACGTGAAAGAAAGTGTAGAGCCACTACGGTACACGTTCGAGTATATCTTCGTTCCAGACTTCATGAATGGGGAAGCCTTACCGCCGCTTCCTAAAACCCGACTATCACCAATCGTCAAGTTAGAACGGGACGCTGCACCCAGGTTCGAGTCTGGTTCGTTCTGCGTTCCTGCGGTTAGGAAGTCTGAACCGCTATTGCTGACCATTTCGGGTCAATGTAAGGAAGAAACACCAGTAACCCATATTGAGCTGACATCTCGCGCAAAAGCAAGTTCCCCAGAATCGGAAACCGCCAAAGGGAAAACCCGAGGCAGGGACAAGACGAATCTGAATATACCGGCCGACTCGCTGCTTAAGAACTGCAGGTACCATGAACCATTGAGACTTTCCCGACATCAGCTTCACCAAAATAGGTTGATTACGGAAGGACAGGAAACGCGAGCTTGGAGCACAGTTTGGTTGTCGACCGCTTCACCTTGGCGGCGCTTGGCTGTTGTGAAAGCGGCAAGACAGCGCAAGCACCACTGGAAATGGAAGAGAAGAGATTTTTCCAACAGCTTTCTCTGTATTGACCTGGATCAAAAAGCAACTTTTCGGATTGTGGACTTATTGGTCGTCGTCGCACGAATTCTCTCGCGGGCGGAGGTGTAAGGCGTGGTCAGTCATGTAAGTAGTGCAACGGTGCCCGTGTCTGATGACTGATGCAACCCTAGCGGGCTTTATCCTCCCACTCACTGTCTCACTCCACTCGCAAGACACCTTATCAGAGGTATCATTCCGTCAAAAAAAGGAACGCCATCGGAATTCGCTCGAGCAGGAAAGTGGCTATAACAAGGTTTGAATGACACGTAAATGATCTGCCCACTCAACATGAAACCACGACGCAGCGTAGGCACGTCCGAAACGCACCAGGAGCGACGCATCAGCTCGTAACGCAACGAGGTGTCCAAGCAGCCACTCGAGCTATCGAAGGACCTAGGGATCTCTCTGCACGAGCGTCGTACCATAGGGAACTTGTTAGTGGAGTACGCAGCAAATAGATTGAGACACGGTGCCAGCTGAAGTCCTCAACACAGTTCGGTTTGAGCTGCAACGATTGTTTCGGAACATTGAAGGACGTCACGGTACTCCTTAATAGCAATCGTGAACGTTGCGCGCGCGGGAGTGTGTTGAATCTCCCGCTGCCTATGCGCCAGTCATTATCGTCATCATGTCCATTTCATCTGTCATTAAACCTGCCATCCCCGCTAAGGGCAGCGATGGCCTAGGTCTGCCTTGCGTCCTTCTGCCGTAACAGCGGCAGCTGCAACACCCGTCATCCACTCATGCGCACCCAAGCCGCCGCCGCCTACTTTCCTCGCTACTCGGGATTTCTTGACCTGCAGTCGCCCGAAGAGTTTTCGAGCGTCTAGAGACATTTTGTATCATCGCCGGAGTTGCCGCGGAGAAGCGCCTCAGCCACGTTGTGCCCGCGGCACTCGAGGAGAGTGCAAAGTTGTGATGGCGAATCGCGGGTGGGTTTACGGAGTGGGACGCCTTTAAGACCGCCTTTGTGTCGGAATTCTAGTCCATCGACGCCAAATGGAGGCTGAAGGACGAACTCAACCAGTGGACTCAGCACCCACAGGAAAATCTGAAGGAATTTATATACACGACAGCGGCCTACTATGATCGCATAGGGGAAGAAGTTCCAAAGTCTGAGAAAGTAAACCGCGTTGTGCGGCAAATGCACCCGCAGGTGCAGGACTTGGCGGAGGGGAAGAGCATCGCGACCATTGCGGAGCTGGCTAGGGCCGCCAACTAGCTCACGGAGCGAGGCTGCTGCCGATACCAATACAGGCCGCCACCTCCGCCAGGCAGTCAGGTCGCCCGGGAACTGACCTTCTGCACTACCACGAGCAACGCATGTGGCCGAACACCCCCGGCCGAACGCACAGGCAACGCGCCACGGCTGGCCGCTTCGCCTAGCAGCGCTCTAGCCGTCGTACCTCCGCGACAGGTTCGCGGGAGCGCTGCGTTGTCGACGCTAAAGGCCCGTTTCCCTACACACCGCAATGGTTACCACAAAGTGGACTTCCCACACAATGTCATCGCTGCGGAGGATTCGGGCATATCGCTCGCAACTGCGTAACCGACCGTCGGCTGGGGTCTCCATCGCTGTGCTTACGATGCCGGTATCCGGGACATTTCCAAGCTCAGTGCCCGGGAAACGGCGGGCTATAGGTGCTGGCCCGGCGAGCATCTATAAAGGCGCGCCACAGATAGCGACAACAGCCGGTAGTGGGGAACCCCTTTTGGACGTCCGTATAGGGTTTACTACCTTGCAGGCGATCCTCGACACAGGCTCTAGTGTCAGTCGCCTGGGCTCAGCGGCGACGGCGGCGGCACAAGCTTCTCGCGCCAAGACGAAAACGTAACTGCACCCGCTGCGGCTGGCTTCATGTTGGTTCCAGGCGTCATCCTCTTGTAAGAGCAAGATCTACTGGTTAGCCAGCAACTGACGACAGCGCTTTCTCTGCGGTCCTGATCTTTACCGAGATGTGTCCTGGGCCGAGTCTTTTTCACTGCAACTGGCATGTCGCTGCATGTGGCGCTAGGGGGGTGGACCTTTGGCACTGACCCGAAGTTTGTGGTGCCTTTTGCAAGACGGGAGGAGAGGAAACAAGTTGCCCAAGTGGACGGGGAGTCCTATTATCTACACAGTCTGTTCGGGCAGGATTCCTTGGAGGAAGCAGCGGCAGTGCAGCCCTGTTGCGAGAAAGCAGACGAATCCATGGGGGCAGCTGCAGACATTGTGCGGACAGGAGACGACAGCGTCCCAAGTTGGGCACGACACCTGGACCCTCGTACGCAGGCGGTGCTGCAGAATGTCATCAGCATTTGTGCAGAAACTCCTGGCTGCACAACTTTCGTCGAGCACCACTTCGACACTGGGGACAGCCCCCTGTACGCTGCAAACTGCGACCCGTCCATTCCAAGAAGCATACAATAATGGATGGCTGCATTGACGACCTCATGGCACAGGGCCTCATTCGTCCCACCCGTGGCCGCTACGTAAGTGCACCAGCGTTGGTGGAAAAGAAGTCTGAAGGCTACCGCCTGTCCGTGTACTATCGTTCAGTTAACGCGCGCACAAAGGTGCCAGCTTACCCGATGTCCAGTACGGACTGGCTACTGGCGCAGCGGGGGCGAGCTAGATGATTTTCCAGCTTTGACCTCTCGCAGGGATTTTTCCAGATCCCTGTCTGCGACGAGGACATTGAGGAAACTGGCTTCATCTGCCACCAGGGCACATTTGAATTCACCAGGAGGCCCTTTGGTGTGGCAGGTGGCCCAACCACCTTCCAAACACCGATGGACACAGTGCTGGAGGGAGGGAACAACAAATTTGCCACGGCCTTCTTGGACGATGTCCTTGTCTACTCCGAGACGCTTGAAAGCCACGTCCTGCATGTTGAAAAGGTGCTAAGCCGCATCTACGCCGCAGGGCTTACCATCAACCCGGCCGAGGTGCAGGTCTAACGGCAGTCGTTGAATTACCTAGGTCATGTGATCTCACCCCGTTAATGCAGACCTTATGATAAAAAGGTACTTCCGGTCCTGGCGTACCCGCAGCCTCAGGCCATGAAGCGGCTTCAGGCCTTTCTGGGGCTGGCCGGGTACTAGCGGGCCTTCATTCCTCAATTCTTCATCACTGCCCGCCCACTCAGGAACCTCCTGAAGAAGGGCCAACAGTGGACGTGGACTCACGAGCAGGGCGAGGCATTTTCTGCGCTTAAAGGCTGCCTGGCAAACGATTTGGTTTTGAGTTTGCTGGACCTGAATAGTCCCTTCGTGGTTGAGACAGATGCTAGCCGGCACGCATAGCAGCGGTCTTTCTGCAAACAGCCGAGAATTCTGACGAGCTGCGACCATTGTCCTTCATAGGCAGTGTTTTGACGGAGGCTGAGCGGCGGTATACGATTCAAGAATGGGATTGTCTGGCGGTTGTGTGGGCAGTCGACAAATTAAGGCGTTATTTGGATTTTACGCACTTTGAGGAGCACTGCGAACATTCCTCGCTGTCGTCGATGTTCAGCACGGATCACGCCTCCCTTAGAGTCAACGGCTGGGTTCTGCGACTGCAGAATTTGAACTGCGAGATTCGCCACCGGCGAGGTCTGGCAAACATCCGAGCCAATGCTCTTAGCAGGGCACCCACCCAATACCCAGATGCCCCAGTCCCATCTCTGGCAGAGCAACTGTTCACCATTGTAGCACGGGAACCCGAGCCTCAGATCAGCTTCCAGGAATCTGTGGTAGTGACCGCAACAGGCGACGGTCTCCAGCTCTGCGATACAGACCACCTTGTCTAGGAACAGGCAATGGACCCCTTGTTAGCTGACCTGAAGATGGCCGTGTAGAGTAACGCCTTCCCTTACGACGCAGCGCACAGGTGCCTTATTGAAGACTTGGCGGAATCTGCTAAGTTGGAGACAAACGGCCTGCTGGTACAACTCAGAGGCAATAGGAAGGTACCATGGCTGCCCACTTCCCTCCACCATCTGGCACTCAAGACAGCACATGACAGCCCGACTAGTGGTCACGCAGGGTTTTTCAGGACGCTCGAGCGTGTGTATGCACGCTTTGTCTGGCTGGGTATGTGGGCCGATGTGTCCCGATATGTGAGGTGTTGCCCTGTCTGTCAGCGCACAAAGCCCGCAGTCAGAACCCAGAGGGGCTTATGAGAAGCCAGTGGGTCACCGCACCTATGGAGGAGTTCAGTCTGGACATCATTGGACCATTGCCACCTACACCTCACCGGCACAAGTAGCTCGGGGTGGTCATTGACAAGTTTACCAAATTCATTGAGCCTTTCCCCTTACGCTAGGCCACCAGCCAGCAAGTGGTGGAATGCATGGCGAAAGCTTTTTGCAGGCACGGCACACCAGTCGCCATTTCAAGCGACAACGTGAAATTCTTCGTGGGCAATTTCTGGTGATGTCTTCTGTAGCACTGGGGTATCACAGACCGCCACACGGTGCCCTATCGCCCGGCTGGACAAATGGTGGAGCGACAGAACGGAACTGTTAAGGAGTGCTTCCGGGCCTACTGCTCAGACCATAAACGCTGGGACCGTCACATTCGAGAAATCGCTAATGCCATGCGCACAGCGGAAAGCGTCGTCACGGGGTACACCCCAGCAATCATGTGCCATGGCCGTGAATTGCGGAAACCATGGGAGCAAGCCCAAGCAAAGGACGACACAGAGCCACCAGCATCAGCTCATCGTGCCTTCGCTGCTGAGGTCACCAAGAGCCTTACGAAAGTTCTCGAGTTCACTAGAGTTCGCCAAGACGCTGCAAGGCAGGCCCAAAAGTGGAACTACGACTGCCACAGAAAGCCTATCACAATACAAGAGGGTTATCTTGTGGTCCGCGACAACCATGTCTTGAGTAATGCAGCCATGGGCTTCTCGGCCAAACTCGCGCCTCGGAGGCGTGGGCCATTCCGCGTTGCGAAATGCGTGGGCGCAAATGACTTTCTTCTCAAGGACTGCTTCAACGGACGTTCCTGTGGCGTTGCGCATGCGGATCAGTTGGTCCATTACCATGACGCGAATGAACTCTTATTGCCTAGTGGTCACGTTTTAGGAGGGGGAGACCTGTTAGGAGGTAGTAGTGCGTCGGAGCGCGAAGAGATGGCGCTAGGTGTGCGGAGAAGTGGGCAAAGCGGGACGCAAGAGGAGGTGTGGGACGACACGCGCGGGGATGAGGAGCGGTGTTGAATAAAGTGTGGACGGTCGATCAGGATTTGGTGTGTGTGTGCGTTCGCTCGAAATCCTGACACCCGATCCCCAGCTCCAGTTGCTAAAACTCGACAAGAAATTGCGAATGACCTGCTTCATTTCCGGCGGGAGAAGAAGTTTAATTAGTGCAGATAAAATGACCAGGATATTGTCAAGCTGCTTTAGAACAGCTTGTTTAAAAATACTCTAAGACGTGTTCTTCTAAGAGTGTACGGCAGGTTAATCACAGGACCAACTTGTAGAGCTGTTCTTACCTGTTTCAGGTTAGAATCGTTTCATTGATTGATTGTATGGTTTAACGCGCCGACGCAACGCAGGCGATGAGGCGCGCCGTAGTGGAGGGCTCCGGAATAATTTTGACCACCTGGGGATCTTTAACGTGCGCCGAAATCTCGTACACACGGGCGTTTTTGCTTTTCGCCTCCATCAGAAAAGCCGCCGCCGCGGCCGGGAATCGAACCCGCGACCTCGTGCTCAGATGCGCAACGCCTTAGCCACTGAGCCACCGCGGCGGGTTTTCAGGTTAGAATCATCCGAAATATATTGCTGTCGTGACTGAAATGAAACCCCTTTCAGTTGTTAGTGTTTATTGCGAACTTTCACCGTGGTCCCTGCTTTAACGTGCTTATAAACGTGTCGGCTTTGTTTATATTTTGGAATATTCTCGTAGATACAACAACTGCCAGTGTCACGGGCGTAAATAATAAACTTGGATTCATAACCAGTATTTACGACGTAGTTACAGTAAGGATTGAATTGCAATAGGCCGAGAATACTGCCTTTTGTAACTCCAGGGTTGATCAGTTTATATTCATATGTGAAAGTGAGAATTTTTACTTGTTGATGTAAAAAAAATTTGACTCTATAAATGTACATTGTAGGCCATATTGCTCAAGAGTTGTCACTAAGGGACAATATATAATGCAGTAAACAGCCTTGAAGCAATGAACAGAACATTCTAAAGTGTACAATCGATGTTCAAGAGATGCGGATATGTTTTGTTCCTGGGAAAATAAAGAATTTTCGTTAGAGCGCACCTCGTGAAACCGGAAAGGCTCCGCCTGGCAAGTAGATGCTTCGTTAGAAAGTGACTAACGCGTTCATGGAATAATTTTTGTACACAATTTGACAATATTGGAAGTATAACTATTGGTGCATAGGAGGCAAAGAAATTGCTCTCTCCGTGTTTAAAATGATTAGTAGTTTTGCTGCCACAATTGCTTTAGGAGATATTCCGGCCCAAAACGTTAAGTAAATTGCATACTCGTGTATTGGGGCGATTATGTCCACTACATGCTTCACATCTTTATTTCGAAGCAATCAAGGTCTGCAGACGAGCAATGTTTTTACCGGCGAAATTGCCGGTACTATTTCTTCAGCAATAGGGGGTCTAGGAAAAGGACGTCCGAGAAGCGCTGCATTTATGATGCATCGTTTATATATTTATAATGCTGCAGTTATAATGTGCATCGCAGATTAACAAAATAGTCGTTGAATATGTCGGTAAAGTCACTCCTAATAAGCACATCATGTTTACAAGCAACTGATGCTTTCGGTGCTTTATGTGATTTTAAATAAACAAAGATCAGACTTCTTCCCAAAAGGTCGAATTTTTTCTTTATGTCATAGTGGAATACATTATGTAATTATGTCCGTTTCGCATGAGGAAGAGAGCTGTTCTGTTTTGGTTGAAGTTAGAAACACACAAATGATTAGATTCTGGAGGCCTAATAACTGTACGGTAGAGTACTTATTTATCCAAGTATTGCATTCGGGTATTCTTGCGTAATGCCCTGTTTTGGCGGAGTTTTAGCCCTTGTCCTCAACGTGAACAGAAATTGCTGCTGATAAATGATCTGAAAACCGTGTGTAGATTTGTTGTAAGCTTCATCCGCATCTACTTAGTAAAGAACCGGCGTTCAGTGGTTGTTTATTGTTTATTTTATTTTTCAAACGCAATAGAGGAGAAGGTCCCGAATTTCCAAAAAACTGTTCGGGGTACCTCCTATAAAGGATGTCAAATACTGTTACATTTGAAAGCAGTGACAATTATACATTACTGAATAAAGCTCCCTAATTTGTACGAAAAACACTTCATAGACAAAGTAGTTTAGGTATTCACAAGAATAATATATGTCATGAAATTTTGAACAATGCAGTCATTAGCATACCCTGAGCATAATTCAAAAGTTAGCTGTCAAATCAAAGCTGAGGCAAAAAAAATCTGCGTACAAACAAGCATAATGAAGCAAGGGCGAATCACTGAGAAACTTAGAAAACGTATGATATTTGAGGAAACCTGTGAAGTTATCCTTCCGTCTGTAATAAGAATGTAATGAAATATTGCTTCACCCTTCTATTGAACTGTGTTGATGTGCGAGGAAATTTTATATGATTAGAGAGGCGGTTCCATATTGAAATACGCATGAGGTAAGCCGTAAATTGATCATAGATTGTTTTGGCTTTGGGTAGTAAAATATTGTTACTTGCGGAAAACCGCGTGTTTTTGTAATGAGGTGGAGCAGTGGCTGTTAAGCTGTCGAAAAATATTGCCTGGGCGCGAGCACGGTAACTAACCGTGGTTACTTTCTGCTGAAAAACATTTATCAGAGGCAAGACGTTTAAGCTGTGAAAAATTCGATTCGCGTGAGCCATGAAAGGATTAAATGTAATAAACCGCAACGTTTGTTTGTAAATGTTGCGCATGCACAAGATGAGTGGCGTATGTGTTACCCCATGTAGACACGCGGTATTCCCAATGGGTAGGAATCAAAGCAAGATAAAGAGAGATCATAATGGGACGCGGAAAACAGTGGCGTGATTTCATCCGTACCCTTAGCCCCAATACGATTTTTTAGTTTCCAGTTTAGTGTGCAGATTGAATCTTAGGTGTTGGTGCAGCAGCAAGCCTAGGAACATCAAATCTGATGAGCGATGAATGACATGGTTTTATAACAGTAACGGCGATGTTAGTTCAATTGTGCGCAGCTGTTAGGGGAAGTTTACAAAATGGGTCTTTGTAAGGTTTATGCAAAGGATGTTTCATAGCCATCGTTTTATAGCCATCTCGCCTCTATATTTCCAAATCATTTGTGTACCATGTCTCTGTCAGCATTATGACATCGAATTCAAAAGCAAATTCATTCAAGAAAATACTTAGCTCATCATCGTTCTTCCTTGCGGATCGAATGTTTAAGTGGAAGCAGGTCAAATGTGAGATTTTCTCAGAAGTAACTTAATTACTAAGATCGTTAGGATAGACTGCCATCACCGAGAGCACCCGGCAACGAAGGCGTTACCTCTTTTTACACGATCCAGCCAACGTCCTGGGCATTTCGAATGTGTAAGATAGGCGCCGATTCATCCCTCCTTGCCATAATCTTTCCTCCATTCGTCCAGACAAAGCGCCAGTTCTTGGCCTTCTTCTGGTCAATGGCCATGCCAAGCAGTTGCTTCATAGGCGGGCAAAGGTGTTCATTTATAAACACCGCAGTAGTGGACGGGTGACCAAGATCGTGAGTTGAGAGCCGCGCCTTCCTTGCCTTTTGCAGCGCTGCTTCACGTTCCGCGCGTCTCCTGAATTGGACAATTATGTTCAAAATGGCATTGGGCTTCTTCACCGAAACTCGGTGGCAAACTTATACGTCACTTTCCTCAATGTTTGCCTCCAGCAGCTCGCCGATCTGCTGGAGCGTCTGAGGAAGGTTTTCTTCTTCCATGACTAGGATTCCTTTGATTTCCAGGTTAAAATTTTGTAAGTATAAATCTGAAGCAGTGATTCTCTGTTCTTGTTCGGATACCTGTTTTTTCAAGTTTTCACGCTCATTCACAAGGTTTTTGTTAGCCGCCTTCAAAGTCTTATTTTGCTTGGCTAGTTCAGCCCGCTCTAGCTTCGCCTCCTCGAACTTATCACTCAGGAATTCGAAGGTCTTTTTGAGCTCTCTCAATTGGAATTTCATTTTCCGCTCAAACTGTGCTTTGAATGCACGCATTTCTTTTTTCATTTCATCAATTATTTCAGGAGTTTTTGCATTTTGGTCATAACGGCAAAAAAGCACACAAAACAGTGGCAGCGGCTGAGGCAGCAGTTTCAAAACAACATCTTGTTCTTATAAATATAACAACCAAAAAATACCCCAGTCCTGTGGATATAAGGCGTAGCTTTTACAGCGATGCTGCGCACTGCTTTTCCCTGCCGCTGCCAAGTGGACGACGATCACAGTGGCTGCTGCTTTTGCAGCACATTCCCCTGGTCTCTGCGTCGCTTTCGGATTTCCAGAGCGGCTCAGTCAGGGCTTGTCACCGGACGATGAGCAGACTGGAAAGCGTGCCACTTCGCCTTCGAATCTGTAGAGATAAGGCGTAGCTTTTACAGCGAGGCTTCGCACTGCTGTCCCTGCCGCTGCCAAGTGGACGACGATCGCACTGGCTGCTGCTTTTGTAACACATTCCCCTGGTCTCTGCGTAGCTTTCAGGTTTCCAGAGCGGATCAGTCAGGGCTTGTCACCAGACGATCAGCAGACTGGAAAGTGCGCCACTTCGCCTTCGAACCTGTGGAGATAAGGCGTAGCTTTTACAACGATGCTGCGCACTGCTGTCCCTGCCGCTGCCGCTGCCCCTGCCGCAGCCATCATGATCACAGGGTTTAAAGACGCAAGAAAAACGCGGACACTAGACGAGAAAACAAGCAAGCCAAACGAAGAGCCACTCACAACTACACTTTAATAAAGTAACAACCAGCATTTATATGTTATCCAAATATGACGTCCCCACTGTGTTCGCTTATTAGGAATTCAATCTCTGTTGCTGAAAGGGCAACAGATGGCTTGCTGGTGCACTCTTCACTCGCTTTTTCGATTACACACACTTCGATAATTCCCCTTTCGATAATTTTTGCGGATATGCAAGATTTTGAATTCAGAAAAACATCACCAAATTCGGAGTTACAACGATTGGTTGTGGGTTCTGGCCCACGAAGGCAAGAAGAAAAGAGGCCATGAAGACTACGTAGAGTACAGGAAGCTGGGTGAACAAGCTGGCGAATTACTGTGGCAGAAGGTAAGGCCAGCTCTACCGAAACCAAAATGCCGTGCTCCTGCACCCTGCAAAGTTACTCTTCTAGAGGAAGCCATGCTCCCAGAGAATGTGAAGAATCTTCTACAGAAGCGACTCAAACACAGTGTCGAGCCGCCGTCTATAAGGTACCAGATGCTAACAATGTTTCGACGTCTAAGTGCACCTGTCGGCGACGAGGAACGGGACAGAGCCATATGCGGCGGAGTTGCTGCCCTCGCCCGCACCGTGAGTAAAAAACCTGTCACGAGACCTTCTTTTGGATAGGTTGTTGCTGCCCTACGCCGCAACGATTTGTTGGTCGTTCAGGCTGACAAAGAAGGCGGATTTTATCGCACTTTCGTGTGGCGCGTTCCAGTAGAGGGCTGAGAGTGCTATAAGCAAAAAAATTTGCCAAGTGGATTTTAATAAAAAAATAAATAAACAAAGGCAAGGGCACTGAGGTTGCTGGGAGATATTAATTTATACTCCGTGAAGAAAGCAGCAAACAAGGCAGGGGTTAGTGTTCTGTGGGTTTTTTATACCCGGAAGACACACAAGACCGATTGTCCGTTTAGAATAATTGTGTCCGTTAAAGGCACTTGGCAGGTTCAAGTTGGACGCTACCTGCAGCGACATCTTGCCCGGTTGCCGCCTAACGACCCTTTCCTAGTAAGGAGCTCGCACGATGTTCTATGTGCATTGAAAAGCGGGAGGAGGGTGGAGTTTTTGGATTCTGCCTGGATGTAGAAGAACTGTAGTGAAACATTCCGCATGCAGGACTCCTCAAGGTATTGCGGGAAAGAATTGACGCCTACGGGCAGCTCCAGTTAAACGGGGAGAGTGGAGTGAATAGTGGTAGTTTTATGGAACTGCTTGAGTTTTATCCGCAATCAAAGGTGATTCAGTTTGTTGAACGTTTTTTTCTGCAGCGCAGCGGCATTTGTATCGGGAATAAGCTTGCGCTTATTTTATAGGACATGTATCTGAGCGCCCTCAATCAGCGTGTAAGCGACAGGCTGGGTGATGAAAGTGACTACAGAATTATGAGATACGTGGATGATTTTCTTTTTATTGTGAATGGTGTTACGGGAGAAGATGCAGAAGGCACTGTGAGGAAAGTCGTTGAATTGTTAGGGGATAGTCTGATGCGCTGAACTTTAAAAGACATATACCTGTCGGGTACAAAATGCGTTATGTCGATTTGCAACTGGCGATCGAGGACACTCACGTCTGGTGGCAGTATCACCCGCGTGCCGACAAGCAACTCATTCCCTTTGACTGCGGACACTCAAAATTGATAAAAAGTGCTGTAGCCATGACTTGCCTAAGGGCCGCGTTGAACAGATCATTTAACCACGGAGTACAATCTAGCTTTGAATGTCACATGGAACGGCTAAAAGAAGCAGGATTTCTGACTTCTGTATTGTGATGTTTGCGAGTCACTTTCGCAGGAAGTCAAGCACCAAGGGAAAAAGGATTGCGAGCAGCAAAAAATCGACAAGAACAAGGTGCACGTCATTTCTTACTTGCATCCTGTGCCACATGGCAAAAAGAAGGTGGCGCAGAGATACGGTGTTAATGTTATTTTTAACGCACCTATCAAGTTGTTAAACATTTCCCTCATGATATCAAAGAAGAAGGCCCCGGTCAGCGCAAAGAAGCACAAGACGCCGTACACTGAGTGCTCAAAGAATGTTGTGTATGATGTCCCAATGACTTGCTCGAAAGATTATATCGGGCAGACCGGTCGCTGTTTCAATGAACTAGCACTTGAGCACAATTGGGCTTTGAAAAAAAAAAGCTTGAGGGCACATGTCTGACCACTGTAAGCAATGGAGTGTGTACCAAGGCTGGAGGAGACAAGGATTTCTGTGCAGGGCTACTGATAAGCTTGAAATAAAAAGTATCGAAGCGTTTTAAATTGAAAAAGCGGGTGAAGAGTGCATCTGCAAGCCATCTTTTGCCCTTTGGACCACAGAGATCGAATTCTTCTTAAGCGAACACAGTGGTGACGTCATGTTCGGATCACATATAAATGCTGGTTTTTTTTAATAATGTTTAGTTGGAAGTGGCGCTTCGTTTGTCTTGCTTGTTTTCTCGTCTAGTGTGTGCGTTTTTCTTGCGCCTTTAAAACTTGTGATCATGTCGAACCAACTGGCCCACATCAAGCTGTTGCTAGTCCAGCAATCATTTTTTCTTAAATGTGAAAACATTGGTTACCTATTCAGGTCTAAAATAATAAGTCCGGAGAACCTTATTTGCTACCTGATGGTGCGAAAATAGCCACCGCAATGCACGCAAAATCAAACACCGTTAAAAAAGCAAAAATCTGGTAGAAGAATGCTCTAGGTTAACACATTGATAAGGGAAGATAATTTACCCATAGGAATTAATTGAGCGTAACCAAAACTTCAAAATTACTTTAATCTAACGACGAAGATATTTGAAAGCAAAACTCTCTTTCTACAGAAAATCAAATTGTGAACCGCCAAAGACAAAGCCCCTGCAATCAAAGTGGAAGTGTCAACGGCCACAATCAAAACCACCTGAGAGTGAATATCTAGTGCCAACGACCAAAGCGCGGGCTACCTACGAGTCGAACTTTAAACTCAGATGACACGAAGCAGTTTTATTACGGGAAAGCTGAGTGCTCTCCCCCCACAACCCCCTCCCATTGTCTTTGTTAGACCATCTTTGTCTGCCACAATCTTAATTGCCAACGGCCAAAGCGAAAGCGCGCTTCTACTCTGCCAAATGTATAAGCATACACCCGCGCTACGCACCAAAAGGAATGCTGAGTGACCGCAGTGCGATGACAGCACAATCGGGAAGACGTAGGCTTCATAATGCGAAGAGGTCGCTTTGAATTATGATAGCGGACAGTTCTTTTTACTGTTTTATTATTTTGTGCCCTGTCATTGTTTAAAGTTGGCTTTTCTGCCGCATTGTGAGGCTACGACTCCGCCATGAGTGAGGCACAGAAAGAGTGGCTTTAGTACCAATCTGGGTGGGGATCGCACCACGTTAGTTGTCAATTAGAAATGAGCACTGAATATCAAAAACGCGACAACGTGATATATCTAGCTCACTGGAGCTAGAAAGGCCGTCATGGACATCATGGAAGGGCGCCACCTAAAGGCGTGGCTTCTGACACAAGCCTATGTAATGCGACCTTCAGCAGTAGCTGCAGTGTTCTAAATACACATGTGGCAACTGAAGTATGAGAAACAGACGTTTCTCCTAACACACGAACAAAGGCAATAGTTCAAGCCTATCTGGTAGGAACAAATACAGGGAAAAACGCAGAGAGAAACGAATTACAGGAATCATGAAAGTACCAACTCTCAATCTTCGTGCGAATAAAACGACATACAGGAAGAATCACCAATTTAGGCACCATTTCAAGACTGCAGACGAAATCGACTCGTGCCACTTGTTCTTCGAGTGTGATTGGTGTGGTGTATTCTGTCGAAAAGCCCAACATCCATTTGATTTGTTTCGTTTGCGAGAAAAGCAGGAAGTATATGCGTGGAAATACACATCCCATTGCACTTAGCGTTTTCTTGTCGGACTATCCCATATTTTCTGTGAAGCATATTTTTAAATATTTAGCAGAAGTAAAAAAATTTACACCACATTTCTGATCACGCATAATCACAACCTGGCCTTCTCCACCTACCATCGTCATTGTCTTTTACTAATTGTGCTTTGGTTCTTGTTGAGGGATTCTTTTGTTCACACCTTCACTCGTCATACATAACCACAGTTTTGGCACTCTTAGCCACGTTTGGCCTCTCGCCATTAACCTTCCAGCCATCAATCAATCAAGTATAGGTGTGGGAGTGACTTCCCAAAGATAGGCTTTTGACTTACAGTACCACGGAGAAGAATGCAAAGCCACCGGCAGGTGGTTTACTATTGCTGTTTTAGCTTGTTTCGCGTTCTTGCGTTTCCTTGTTGCCATGCCCGCCGGGCTGATGCAGCGTGCGAGGGGTAGCGAAGGCGAGCCGCGAGGGCATCGTTTGCCCGACTTTTTTTCCAAGCGAGCACAACGCAGGACACTGACAGGTTTGAACCTTCTAATGGTTGTCAGGAGATCTCTTCGCAGGAATGCTAGCTCCACGTTGCTCAGAAGTAACTGCTGGATTGGTTTACCATAGTTAACAATGGTAATAACCACATGAAAGCTTGCAAGGGTTAGGTGCCTTCTGGGATGTGTATTTGCTTAAACTGCTATGTCATTCGAGGGGTCAGATGTAGGTAGAAAACATAAAAGTAAAAGCCAGAGGGTACATTTCGCGGCAATTTGTTGCAGCGTGAGCGCGGCAGTCGTGAATATCGGGGCCGATGGCTTACTTTTGCTACGCAGCATCGTCTGAGGGTTGAGGTCTATATATTCCTTGCGTGCCTTCTTGGCTGCGGGAGCTCCGCGAAGACCACGACTATTTTGTTTATGAAGCACTTGCTTACCACAGGTGGCTATTGTCTGTCGAAATAGCGGCCGACGTAGACCATTCGAAGAATGCTTAAAAATTTCATTTCATTTCATTTCATTTCATTTATTTGTTCCTTAAGGGCCCGAAGGCATTACATAAGGGGGGGGGGGCAAATACGTATAGGGAAGAAAACAACAACAAAAAAAGAAATAGTGACTGACATGCATCAGTCAGCACAACCAACAACAACAACAGCAACAAAACAAAAAAAAGCATATCAGAGAAAAATAATACCAAATTACCAAATACACATGTTCAGTTATAAGAAAAAAAAGCACATAAAAAGAAAACACAAGCAAGAGCAATTGTGCAGGTTCCAACTAGTAAGAATCTATATTATGAATCAACATTGATGTTCGGAGTGGTGATAATGGTCGTCCAATTTTTTTCGAAAAGATGCGCGGTCAGTGCAGGATGCTATATTGTCGGGTAGCGAATTCCAAAGGGTTATTGCATTGGGAAAGAATGAACTTGTGAATGCCGATGTTCCACCGGGTAAGTGTGCTATTGGCTGGGTGTGATTTAGGCGCGCTGACGTGCGGTGGGATGGTTTTAGTAATTCATGCCTGGATTTTAAATGATAGTACGCCCCATGAAGGAGGCATAAACGTGCGATATGGCGGCGCGATAGAAGTGACGGAAGGGAAATGAACTGTTTTAAAGCTGTGACGCTGGTACCGGAGGAGTATTGGGAGGTGATAAAGCGAGCTCCACGATTTTGTATGGATTCTAGATTAGTGGTCAAATAGGCTGGGGATGGATGCCAGATTGATGACGCGTATTCAAGTTTTGGTCTCGCAAATGTTAGATAAGCAAGTTTTTTATTTCTATGGCCGCGGATTTCAGATTTTGTCGGAGGTAACCAAGTGTCCTTGATGCTTCGGAACAGATTGTGTCGATGTGTAATTCCCATGATAATGATGGAGTCATGTGAACGCCTAAGTATTTATACGATGTTACAGAGCATATGGGAACAGCATTGATATTGTAAGCGTGGTGGGTTATGGAGCGTTTACGAGAGAATGAGATTAGTTTGCATTTCGATAGGTTAAGGGGCATGAGCCAATTATTGCATCATAATGCGATAGTGTTAAGGTCACCTTGTAGGGAGCGGTTATCGCAGGGGCTTTTAATTGCAGAGTAGAGGACACAATCGTCGGCAAAAAGTCTTAGTTTACTTTTTATATTAGTTGGCAGATCATTTATATATATTAGAAATAAAAGTGGAGAGAGACTGGCGCCCTGTGGTACCCCTGATGTAACAGCTGCAAGCGGTGATTGGTTGTTATTGGCGAACGTGAATTGCATGCGTCCTGTAAGGAAGTCCTGAATCCAATTTATTATGTTTGTAAATAAACCGAGGCAAGTTAATTTTGAGAGTAGTTGGTTATGTGGGACGCGATCAAATGCCTTTGCAAAGTCTAAGAAAATGGCGTCTGTTTGAAGTTTGTTATCCATGTTAACTAGAATGTTGTGCGCAAACTCAGCCAGCTGTGTTTCGCACGAGTAAAATTTCCGAAATCCATGTTGATATGGGAAAAAGAAATTCATGCTTTCCAGATTATTCATGACATGAGATGCTATTATGTGTTCGAGAAGCTTGGACGATATGCATGTAAGAGAAATAGGGCGATAATTAGCTGGCGAAGAGCGATTGCCTGATTTTTCAGTACTTTTTTTCCAGTCGTCTGGAACCTGGCCTGTGTGTACGGATTGATGAAATATTAGACATAGGATTTCACTTGAGACGAGGATATTATTTTTTAGTAACTTACTGTTAATCTCGTCGCAACCGGCAGATGATGTTAGTTTCTGTGCACTAATTAATTCGGCTATACCTTTAGGACTAAATTGAATGTCGGGCTGTGCACTGGATGGCGTGTATGGTTGAGCTGTGATGGGTGCGGTGTTAACGGGAGTGAACACAGATGTGAAGTAGTCGTTGAGAAATTTAGCACATTTGTCACTGTCTATAGGTTGACCGTCCGTGTTTGTGAGTTCAAGTTGATTAGTCTTTGACTTGGGGGACAGTAAGCGCCAGAACTTGTTCGGATTAGTTTTCAGTATGGATAGTAGGTCTGTGGAAAGGCGTCTGCTATCTTTGGCATCTGCTATTTCTTTATTGTATTGAGTCGCGCATGACTGGTAACGGTACCACGCTAGTGGTTCATTTTTTGCTTTGGCTGATCGGTAGAGGCATTTTTTTCTATTCCGAGGGCGTTTTAGGCAGTTATTAAACCATGGGTTATTAGAATCAGATTTCACAAGTAGGCGAGGAATAAATTTATTTTTTAAGTTTATTAGTTCATTTTTGTACAATTCCCAGTTAGCATTAGGAGTGCGTGTTTGGTAGGTTTTACAGAAGGAAGAGTAAAATGCATAGGGTCATTGTTAATGGCGTCGTAATTACCATGCTTGTAGTCGGTAACCAGTTTGGTGCTAGGGGATCGTCTTGCAAACGGAAGGGCTATGGAGATGTCGAGCAGATTGTGGTAACTAATTCCGGGCAAAACGTTTACATTTTTATTGTCATCAGGGCAGGTGGTTAGTAACAGATTGAGTGTGTTGTTCCCCGGTGTTGGGCATGATGCAACTTGCTGAAGGTGAAAGTCTAAAGCAAGATTAATAAATTGGTTGGCTTCATTAGTAGTGGTTCTGTTCGGTGTCGAAAGCAGAGTCCAGCTTATCTCTGGGAAGTTGAAATCGCCAAATAAGAAAACGGGAGTGTCAGGATGTTTGGTTTTTATGTCAGTTAGGGCACGTGTGAATGAATCACAAAAGGATCTGTGGCTGTCAGGTGGCCGGTAGCAGATGCTGAAAATCGCTTTGACCGCGGGTGGTATGGTGGTATGAGGATGCACAATATTTCAATGTTATCGTCCTGTAATACGAGCGATGATGACAGTGTGTTTTTGACAGTAATGAGGACGCCACCTCCTCTGCGACCGATACGATCCCGGCGAAACAGATTAAAGTTTTGATTAGAAGGGAGGACCTCGTTTTCACTAATGTTGCTGTGCAGCCAGGTTTCGGTTAGTACTACGAGATCGGCTTCAGTGTCATCAATAAAACTGTTGAGTTCGATGCGTTTTGGGATTATGCTTCGAATGTTGGTGAATATGACGTTAAGCTGCACGAATGATAACGGTCGCCTTGAGATAGGAAGCTGGTGGAACAATCTGGTTTACGCCATTTGACGCCATTGTTAGTGCCAAGAGGTGGTTCGTCATGGCCCGCAGAGCTAATCGAAAACTTTGTGCATTCACTAATGCTATCGGTGGCAGGGTTATAGATGTAGCATTTATTGCCCACGAGCAGCATGTCTAATCTTAGTTTGAACGCGCAATGTTTAGGTTTTATAAATTTTAGTAGCTTGGACCGGGCTAGGCGTGTGGCCGATGCGAAGTCTTCCCGAATCGCGTAGTCAGAATTTTTTAGTTTTGGCCCACATGATAGTATGCTCTCTTTTGTTTTAAAATTAGTAAACTTGACGATGATAGGCCATTTTTTGTTGGGAGAGGGGGTTCCGATACGATGAGCCCTTTTAATGTTACATGCGTTAAGTTGGAAGTTTAGGTTTGTTTGGCAAAAAGCCACTTTTCCTTCCGATTCCTCCCATGATTCTTTATCTGTGTCGTCTAGACCTAGGAACAGCAGGTTATTTCTTCGTAGGCGGTTGCTTAACTCGGTGCTTTCGGTTTTTAACGTTGCTATTTCTTGGATTAGCTGGTCGTCAGTGGTCATTTTGGAATTCGTGTTAGGGTTTCTTAGTTGGGATTCCAGCGCTAGCAGTCGATTGGTTAGAGTGGACAACTGGTTAGAATGTGTTTCATGGGTTAGCTTGAGCTTCTCTATTTCGGTGCGTAGGGTGGCTTGCCCAGCTTCTAGCTTTTGAATCGCGGTTAAGATAGCATCAGGGATAGTTTTGGGTGGTCCTGGGTTAGGTTCTACGTCACCAGATAGCAATAAGAGCAGGTTTGACAGTACAAGACAAGCGCCGGCATCGGAGATTAATCGCACAACAGCAATACAATGCAGAGCACTGGGGCCAGACACCGCGAAAAGGAAACGGTTACTTCTACGATATTCTTTGGCACAATCGAGATAACTAACGTGGAAGCAGAGCAGAAACTTGTACATTGTGCTTGTGGCGGTGTCGAGCCCCAAGCAGCTGGTGTTATCGGGTGGGTTAAATGCGATTTGCTGGGGTCCAGTGATTGATGACGTCGATGATGGGGGTTGTTGCCCGGCAAAGGCGCCTGTTTCGGCCAAGAACGGAATTCCGGAGAAGCTGTGACAGCATGGCGGCGCGCAGGGGATCCAGGGCGGTGATGAGGGTGGAGGGAGAGGTCCGGACACGGGCATTGTAGCCAAGGCAGGAGGGGCGGCGGCAGGTAGCCACGACACGATTGCCTGGAAGCAGAGCAGAAACTTGTACATTGTGCTTGTGGCGGTGTCGAGTCCCCTATAGCTGGCTGGAGTCATAGCTGGCTGAATAAGTCATAGCTGGCTGGAGGACATGTGAAGGATGCCTTATAAATGGTACCAATGTTATCAGTGCATATAGAGTATCAGTGCAGAGCTATCCGGCGAGTACCCTACTTTACCAAATCATTGTGCGAGATTCAAGCGGCTCCGTGGCTCACTGTGCCATGAATTGTCTCTTTCTAGCTCAGTATTGCTACTAGAGGTAGCCTGATGTAGTGGTATGTGAAAGAATACCACCTGCATATCGCATAAATGAATCTGTTCGTGCAATTCTCTAATGTCTAAGTCATGATAGGTAAAGCCGGGCAATCGCTCTCTTTTGGAGGCAGCTTCCTTTGAGTGCCGCTCCCCTTCACGCGACGTCGACTCGGTGCAACGAGACAAAGTGTAGCGCTCAGAAATTTTGGGGGATTACACTTGCTTTCTTATAAGCGGATACGGATAAAGGTGGTGATGAAGGGGATGCCTATCTAGAGCATTAGGTTCAGGCTGCACCTGAAAAGAAGATACCTCACTCGTCACGCCGAGCGGGGGCTGCAGCCACAAAGAAGAACGGTTAGTTTAATGGAAACAGGCATCCATGGTCCAGTGCGGACTCTTGAAAGAGGAATTCACGTCTGGAAAGCTGCCCTTACACTTGCGAGTGGCGTCTGACTTGTCTATCTGGCGGAGCGCCCGGCCATTAAGCCGTGTTGCCGCATAGCCGGGGGTGAAAGGGTCTGGCGGCATATCCTGCCACAGGCAGTTACCGTGTTGAGCGTCCACTGTGGCTGTGGAAGCCACTATGGGCATTCGTGTGTCTTGGTGGTGCCGGGCACCTACTGCTAAAATAGCTTCATGCCCCTCCCCAGCCAGCGCTCGGCCCTTGTGCGCGACTACCACGCTTGCGAAGTTCACCCGGCTTGTACGGGCAATCGCCCCTATGAAATCAGGCGGATGCAAAAATGCCGGAACTTTATATTTGAAAGTGTAGTTATTCGTAACACCGGAAATAATTAAGCGCTAGGGGCTATCTAAAAACCGATATCAGTATCATCCTCGAGGGGTTATGAGTATCTCCAGAGTTTTTGTTTCTGGTACTCCGAGATGTAGCGTGACGATGTCAGAAAAGACACAGAACGCCGTCGCATGTGCCTTCTCGTACAAGTGAATAGTAGCAACATTGCTGTGTTGCGCTCTCTTGCTTTAAGGGAGCTCATTCAGCGAAACCACCTCACCTACCTGCCCTACTGCGTACCACTGTGAGGCGAACGGTCTCACTGAACCTTCAAAATTAAGCAAACGTCTCCTATTTCCCGTCGCCTGGCATCACTTTATCTTGGGCACACTCCTGCCACGCAAGGGTCATCCAGGCTCCAATATTTTCACATGGGCCTAGATGCCAAGCGTCATGTATCCTGCACACCATACTTCGGTATTTCCCTGGTGATCACTCACGTCACGGTGACTGCCGATGCATGCATTCTCGGAGAAATGAGAACGTCAAAACTCGTGCAATCATCAAACCAAGCCTATTTAGTTTCGATCCGGGCAGCATTTCTGGCTGTGGGTGCAAAAAACTACATCTTGTGTGTGGTACAAACGACTTTTGTTTGGGGACTAGCTCAACTCCTGTTTTGTAAGTGTATTTTGGCAGCCGATGACTACTGAATCCAACCAATGCATTGATCTAAGCGCCTTAACTAATTATCACATCTTCAACAAATGTGAACTGTAAAGTTCCACCCCTCAATCACTCGAATGATCCTTTATTTCAAATTGCATTAAAAACAGAGAGGGAGATGCAAACTTCATTTTGAGCATGGTGATGTGGCAGTGGTCCCTGAGTCGGGGAGACCATGATACGACCATGGACACCAGCGCTGCAAACCAGGAATTTCTTGGCAATCAACCCGGCGCTGATTGTCAGGTTCTCTAACAGCTCAGGGAAAAGAAGGGAAGTGGGTGAAGGTGGGAAGGTGAAGTGCACCCCAAGATTGTATGAATGAGGTTACACGGGTTAGGGCAGTACTTACGTCCGGCAGGGTATTGGATAGGGTACATCGAATGTAGCCAAGCTTGGTTAGGAAAGGTGTTTGTCTGAAGGGTCCTAAGTATTACTTCTCTTCTGGAAAGCTGTAGGTGAGGAGGTGGAAAATATTGCCGAAGTGTGGTAATTGTGGGCTATTTGTTCAAACGTGAGCCGCCGCATGAGACGCAGTGCTTTATCAAAGGCCTGGAAGGAAAGTTCTCATGCTTCACTATTCGAAAAATTATTGCCTGTTAGGAAGCGGTGTTCTGGGGCTCACACAGTGTCGATCGTCTGGTTGGGAGATGTTTAGTGAACAGGTTCTACGTAGCTAATGCTACGTTACCTGCTAAATAGCTACGGCGGACTACTTACAATAACAATCGTTGGAAGAGCATGAGTGACGGCGAGGGCTACAGCAAATTCCTGCTAAGCCCGGATAGATATTGTCTTGATTGAGGCGAGGTGACTATCTTGTTTTTGATCGTTACCATGGCTATGTGATGGGGTGGTCTGGAATAAGACCTGGCATCTGTGTAAGAAATAATAAAATCAGTTGCGCATATTCGTTCTTGACTGCGCCTACGAGCGTGGCGACGGCCGGACGGCAAGGTGGGACTCTTGTTTTTGGGGAAATGCGGATACAAATGGATTGATGCCAATAATGGGGAAGAGCTTTTCTGTTCATGGTTAGAGGAGTAAAAGTGCTGTAAAAGTGCCAGTCCTGCGGGTGTTTGATTTAGCAGGCGACGTTGACTAGAAAGAGGCGTTCGACGTGTTCCAGGACCGAGTTGTGAATGCCTAATCTTAGCCGTTTAGTTGCCATGGCGGACATAGGTAGATAAAAGCTCTTTTTGGCCTTGCGGATATGGCTATCAATAGCTTCCATGTCGCTTTTGGGGAGAGTCAAGTAGTGGGCTTTGTAGACAACCCGTTATATGAGGAAGGTGCGGCTAAGGTGGATGAGCTACTCCTCCTTCATGCCGCGATGTCGATTAAAGATGCAGAGAAGGATTTTAGTTATTTCAGTAACTACTGTGGCGTACTTGAATACGGTCTGATCGTTCCGCGTATTAGCCTTGATAGTAACACCAAGCATCTTGAGCGAAGGTGTGGGTTATATCAGCTGACCATAGAGGGTAATTTGAACTGATTCTTTAATGGATGCAGGGGGACTTTTTCTTGAAATAATGATGTAGGATTTTTGGGGGGAACAGCGAAGGCCACTACATGAGACATACTATTTCAGTCTCGGTGCCAAAAACTTGTGCCAATCCAAATTGTAATGTCACCCTTATACAGTGCATGGTGGACGCAGAAAATGGCTTTACGCTGACAATGGAAGCCTTGGAGAGCGATATTACAAAGTAAAGGTGAAACACAGAACCTTGAAGGGGGCCTCGATCTCCTAACGAGGTGGGATCAAATCTGACATACTGCTTTTAGGATAGCTGGTCAGTGGGTGAGAAATTCGGTTATGTAGGAATAAATACGCAAGTCGCAGTCTGTTTTGTCCATAGAAAGATGACGGTGGAATGAGATATGTTATCGAAAACTCCCGTTAGGTTCAATGCAAGAACGACAGGTGGTGAATTTCGGAAGGCCAGAATAAGAATTTGTTTGTACGAACAAGGATATCCTGTGTGCACAGTTGTTTTCTGAAACCATGCCGAGCATTTGGGATGAAATATTTGACTTGTGGGTAGAGTTGTAGACGATGGCGCGGCATGCGTTCCACTATTTTACCCGCACAATATGTAAAGAAATAGGACAAAGGTTGTCTAGCTGGGGAGAATTGTTAGTGTTCGACATACAGCGGATGCCAACTATTTTTTATTGTGGGTGACCTTTTCCGGTCTTTCAATGGGCGGTAATATGCTGCAGAAGATGTTCCATTGAGCCTTCATCCAAGTTCGCAAAGAGATGGCAGGTCACATGAGGCGGACCCGAAATGCTGTTTTTCTTGCATTTGGAAAAAGATGTGCAGAGTTCCTCAAATTCGAAATCTCGCTCAAGGTCCGATTCGGCTGCAGCGTGTACGGAAAGGGAGTGAACGTTTTGGCCGTGTTCAGGTATTTACTTGCTAAAAAACGCACCGGGTCTTGAGATTGGGTATTGAAAGACTGAAGATTTAGGGTTATGTCTCGATGAGACTGGCTACTTTTGGTTTGGGGGTCGATAAGATGCCTGAAAAAGTGCCAAGTTCTTTTGGTTGTCAGCGTACCTTGGAGGCTGTCACGCAGCTGCAACCATTTTTTTGGGGGAGGGGGGGGATTGAAGGGTGGCGTATTTTGCTGTTGGTTGACTTAGACGAGCGATTCAGAAGCGGAGTTTGCGGTTCTGACGCGGTCACTCTTACCGCTTGGTGAGGCTACGTCGTGCCTCCTAAAGCTTTAAGAATTTTTGGGCGACATCAGGGGTGTGGTAGGTGATAGTCATGGTTTGGATTGTTGAATGGAAGTTTATTATAAATCACCTATCTACGATGATAGAGACCTAATAGGGTCAATACAGTGACAGAAAATTGCCTTTTCAAGGCATCTCAGTTGATAAGACGTGCCACCCCCATGTGAGCACTGTAGTGGTGGTTTTTAATTGTTATTACTATAAGGTCATGATCCGATCCAAGGTTTTCTTTCGGCAGAAACTAAGGTACATCTAACGAGCAAGAAATAAACCATCCGATGTAGCGTCTCTGGTGACGCTTGTACGAGTGCGGTTTTGGGAATAACGATGGTTGAGCAGCAGTAGATTAAGGTCGTCGATAATGTTGGCCGGAAGGGAGCCCTGCTCGTTTATGTAGTGGTAGGCCCAGGTAGGATGAACGTCATGGAAACCTCGTAAAATGAAAACACGTTTATTGTTGTGATTTTATTCGTATCATTCATCGATAATTATGTAGGGTAATTTTTGGGTAGGTCGACAACATATGTTGAGTATGAATACGTTGGACTTGCTTTTGGTGGTCGGGGAGAGAACCTCTAGAAGGGTGTGTTCACATCCGTGCTCCGGTGTGAACTCATGAGCCAGTGATGCAGCATTGTTAACAATGAATAAAGTTGGGTAGGTGTGAATGGATTAATAATATTTGTAGCCGGGTAATTTTATGCACGTAGCGGATTCTTGAATTTCTATAACTGGTTTTCGCTCGAGGGTACCGCAGAAAGAATGGAGGGCTGCTCTTTCCCTATTTGGCTCCGCTACAATTTCATTGAAGTATGGTGGTTAAGCTAGCTTGAGGATGTCTCCCTGCCTTCTGACAGGGAGGAGGTGAAGGCTGCATAGGAGTTACGGACGTACGGGGCCGTTCTTCCGTGGCATTAGACATTTTGTGCGCGAAGTTCAGAAGTCGTAGGTGTGGCCCAAGGAATATGTGGTTGGGGTGTGAATGCTGATTTTATTTCAGAAGAAACATTGATCCCCCCGTAGAGATTGATTTTTAGGTGAAGGCTCTAATTTTCTATGCGGGTGAATTGAATTTATTTAGTTATTCGACTTAGTTTGCTTATGTGCTGAGAGACCATATCGTGAATTTCGAAAAGGGCCGATGATTCTGATTCTTCGGCGGCGCATCCTAATTAGGGGTAGTTGAGTTGGCGGGAGGAGAATTGATTTCTTGCTTTTCTCATCGGGAGAACTTTTAGAGTTCTCGATTGTCTTAGGACGGGCGTGAAGAGACGTGATTAAGGTAGTTTGTTCCTCAAGAACACTGGTTAGAATTTTGAACTCCATTTAGGAGGTTTTAAGTTGTGTATCGTTAGTAGGAACGTGTGTCAAGGATTAGAGTTGAGCTGTTCCAGACACCATCTGAGCCCGGCTTGCTTAATCAGGCCTGTCCACATGATCCCCAGTGGACGTGGTGCTTCAGGCCCCCCTGGACTTGCTTCTGGAACAATACGTTTCTGTGCAACAGCGGATATGAGCGGTCTTGTGAAGAAACCTCGTGCGGCGATAGGTCCTGGAATGTCCTCAATGATTCACTTTGTGCCAGGTGGGGTCGCCATTGTTTGGGAACGAAGGGATCAGCATAGCGTTTACTGCGCTTGGGGAAAAATCGAGATGGGGGTCACCGCAGACGCCGCGCATAGGGTTGCACGCGTGTTCTCGTTGCTTATTTTAGAGGCACAGATGTGGCACGACGAAATCGCTAGATTAGGGCAGGCTTTCACTCAATTCTAACCTTGTGGTGGGTGCCGAACACGGGGATTATTTTCTAATACACAGAGCAAGGGTATCCTGCTCCATATAGCCGTACCGTACAAGGGACTTTGGTGTCATTAATGGTGGTGATAATCGTAGGGGAAGTTCCAATGCGTCTGACAGTATATCCTTTGTCTACCGCCAACTCAATATTGATAAGAATTTTGGTTTCCGTGAATCTTGCCGGCACGCCTCAATTGACTCCACTCATACAGTAGCCAGGTGCAAGCTTGTACAGTGAAAAATGGTATGCTTCTTGTCGAAGGTGATTTACTTCACTGTGCAACCTCGCTGTTTGCGATGACTGGTTGCTGAATGTAGCTATGTGTTGGGTAAAGTCTGCCCGTAATCCAATGTTTAACTGGAGTCGCATGACGTTTATTGCATTAGGAAGAAATGTGAGCTCAACATAGGGAAAGTCGCGCTGCGTGTGCAGAGTCCTTCTTTCTGTCCCGTATTGAGCGCTGTTTTCGTTTGAAGGAATGTCGCCCACATATAGTCCGCCTTGGGTTCTTAGCACCAACTTGAAGGGGTCTGTAGATAAAAGCTTAGTTTTCACAGCAGCCTTACCTGCGCATGGTTAATGTCGGGACTGGTGTGGAAGTTAGGTCAGAGACAGATACCTCACGCTGATGACGTCTTTCAGCTTTGAATACAATCTTCATGAAGACTTGTAGCTATTCTTGATTTGTAGGCTCCCGCATTTCTCCCATCTGAGCTGAATCCATTTCATCGTTGGGGGGGGTTTAGTTGGTGGAGACTACACTTACAGCTGTGGATTCGTCGCCGCTGCTGGTTGTGTCTTGCATGAAAACTCGGATGCTACTCCTACGCCAAAATACACACGAGGTCAAGTGCCTTTTATTAAAATGCTCAGAAAGTAAGAGTAGCCATCCCGCGCACCCACACTAAATTGATATTTCAGCGGTGCACAGGATAAGACAAGTCACAAGGGTTGTGGTTATCAAGCAATGCCGCATGTTTTTTGAAAACAGTGATATCCAAAGAAGGGATACGGTAGTGGAACAAGACGAGTGTTGTGAGGTATCTGCTCCACAGCCTTTTCTTTGGCATGTAGCGGGAGTATTTTAATGCATTTTTTTCATGTTCTGGCATCGTAACACACTGTCGCGGAGGGGCTCGATCTTGTGTAGGATGGAGCTGCCTGGCACACACCAGGTCCCCCCAATATGGCTTTGCAACAACGGGTCGACAGCTACACTTACAATGGCAATTCCGCCCATTATCCGTTCCCACCTGCATGCGCCAACTATTTTTTTGTAGCACGGATGACGTCGAGTGCGAAAGAGTTCGTTCTTATGTAGAGTGCATCAGTATCTACAACCGGTGCAATCCATGACTCATGCTAGCCAACTTGACATTTTACCTGAAAGTACGGGCAAGGTGTGGCTTGAGCTAAACGAGGAAGGCATCACTAGCTGTGACGTTTCTAACGATCATCCGAAAGACTCACTGCGGACGTTCAGGGGTAGGCATCTTGGAACAAGAAAATGACCCTGCTTCACGGGTGCCAATCCCTATTGAGTACTACGTTACTGATAGTTATAAAGTCATTCGTCTTAAAAGGGATGACAATAAAGTCTGTTCTCTCTCTCTCTCTCTCTCTGTCTGTCTCTCTCTCTCTCTTTTCCCACGAAGATCAGGATCAGGTGTCCGAGGAGGAAAAACTGGAAAACGCGTTGAAGGACATAGGGGAAGATTACTTCAAATTACTAATGTTAAACAACTGCTCTAAGATATACACCCTTATAACCGAATTTTGTCCTTTGAGAAAGCAAAAAAGCCGCCATAACGTCCAAAAAATCACCGGGATCAAAAACACAGCTGAACCATTGTACAGGAAAGACAGTCTCCAGCCAATACAAGGGGAGTCGACTTTGACGAGGACAGTGCCAATGCCAACTCCAGAAAATGTCACCAAATTTGTACATCACGAGCCTGATGCTATGGCCGCGGCGTCCTTTATGCGTGGAACACGGAATATCTCAAAGGCCACTGTACCTGTATTGCACCAACTTGTGCTTGAAGGGCTGCTGAACATGTGGCTGTAGCCAATTTTGGGCGTCAGTCACCAAAACACGCTACGTTCCTCCCCTCAGCCCTTCTCGACACGACAATATGCCGACACGATTTCGCTGCCGTCACACTGATCAATGAAATGAAGAACAGTTCGTTGTGTTTCAACTGCTGATGTGTCGGCAAGTTGCCCAGTACTTTCAGAGCGATTCGATTGTGTCCCGCCAGAATAACTCCTACTAGTACCCTGTCGAATTTCCTTCACACTTCCAAGCTCGCTGTCAGCTGCAGCGCAATTACATACCCGATTTATCCAACGGTCCCTGGTCTGTTCCCTCACCAGCGCTGCAGCCTAGCTAGACCAGTTGTCATTGCCACGTTTCCTGGCCGACAAACGTGTCCGGTATCTCCCAAACAACTTAAGTATGCGGCTCGCGGATGTGAGGCAAAATTTTTCACACGACCAAAAAAAACACTAATAAAGCTGAGTTCCTGATAAAACTAGCTGTACGTTTAAATTTATGGAGGCAGTGCTAGTGCACCAATTCACTAGGGGCCTCAAGTATCTGCAATAAATCTGAATTAGAGGCCCTAGGAACGCGTTTTAAAGCCAGCTACATCATATCTTCGGGTAAGGTGAAGTAAGGACCCCTGCGATTGCCGGCATTTGACCCAACCTGCCGCCTTTACAGACCAATATACAGCCTTCCTATTCGACATTTCAGGCCTGCGCACCCATCATCTTATTCTCAGCCAAGATTTTCAGTCAGACCATTGTGTGCTCATCGAATGTTCTCTCAAAAGCGTCCACCTTTACGTAGCTTTTTTTTACTAATCACCGAAGATGAACAGGTGTCACATGAGCGCTGTCTTGAAAACGTCCGTTCACATCCGCAAGGACCCATTTTTGACCGACTGTTGATGTTTTCTTCTGACCCTGCGAAAACTGCGCCATCGTTACATTTAGGCCGTCATACAGGAGAGCAATCTCACAGTGGCACGCGCAGTTGTCATTATGAGGCAAAACTGCACTTCCCAATTTTTAAATTTCAGTTTTTATGCCCAAGCGGTGCCCTAGGCATCGCTCTTGGTGTTCTGTGCGCTTTAGCCGGGCGACTTCCTTTTTGAACATTTTTCGCGGTAATAGTCGCACTTCAGGTAAACCTTCCTTAGGCACTCATCAAATTAACACAGGACGTTGCAGCCCCTTTACCAAAATCTATACACAGTTTCCTGCTCAGAGAGACAAATTATCCAACAAGTTCGCACCTGAAGATGGCAGCGCAGGCGCCCAGTTCAGGAAGCTGGTTAGCGCTTGTTGCCCGTACTAACGCTGTCACTGGGGGAAAGGTGTGAAATCCTGCGGATAAAACGATCAAGCCCGGCCAGTCATAAAGAACTGTCAGCCGCAAGTTCAGAAACCCATGTGATGTGCAACAGCTGGGTCTTCGACGAAGGGAAAAAAATCCTGGGCAATCTCAAGTAACGTGAAACACGGTGAGTGGCAAAGCATACAGTGTATCAATATATTCTTGGTGCCTTGGCGTTATTCCCAACGAAGATGAAACCATTCGGGGGTACAGGTATGCAGTTTTGCTGCAAAAATATTTTGCCTTTGAAGGACGAAACTCTCCAGAGCGAGACGCAAACGAGTGTCCCGGTGTGTTTTCTAGTACGCGTTACGAAGTGCTCCAGCGCGAGGCGTGAACGAGTGACCCGGTGTTTTAGTACCGTGACTACATGACACGAGCGACGAGCACAACGACGACGGCAACAGGAGACGCCAACATCCCCAGCCCAAATAAGGCCTTGAGCCCTGCTTTTTCTCAAGCCTAGCACAAAATGTGCAAGCTGCGGTTATTTCTTATTTGATAGAGTATTACCGTAGGTTGAAAATAATGAGGTCAAGGCTGCGTTTCTGGCAGAAGAAGAGGACGAGGTGTGGTTACCAGTTCTGAAAGGCAGCGATGGCCCAGCCGTTTCTTGTAAATAGTGTAAGAGCCTTAAATACAGTAAATAACTGTTCTTTTTTACCCTCTCAACATAACAATATCGACGGGCAGGCGAGTAAGAACATCAGCTTCATCATCTTGGTATTCTGCCGACAGTAATGAGCCGAATACCCACCACTGCACCACAAATGCCAAGAATTAAAAAAAACACACCAGAATTCAGGCCGACCTTTAACTATGCCTTTTAGTTTTTAGGCGTAAGGTAATTTAGACTGAACTGATATGGAAAAAGCATTTTCTTCAGACAAAGTCGAATATGTTTTTGTTGGCCTTAGTTCCGTGGTGATACCGCCACCTATATTTGAGAGAAATGTAAATTCAAGCACAGTGTGACATCTGGCAGGAACATGGAAACACTACAACGCCGATCAGTGAAGTGGATTTCATGTCTTAGGATCACGATAACCAACATGTTATTTGCTCGTGAGCGAACAACAGACACTTTCATACAACAGATGAGGGAGTTTTAGAAATCCCGAACACGAATTCACCGCTTACTCACTGTATTGCCTCCTGACGGTAAATATAGTGTTTCTCTCCTTTTTCCAGATCGATACCGCAATTATACAATTTGCGAGCTGCGAAAAAGAGGAACCAAAACAAGACCTCGTCGCACCGGTGCATGTAATTCTCACTTCCTTCAGATATGCAGACCGAAAATAATATACTCGTTGTACGAGAACTGCACCAAACCAGAAGGTTTGTAATACTCTTACTGTTGTAAAAACGTCAATTGTGACCTTCCACGGCATGCTACAGTCGTCGGGTACACGTCATCTTGTTTGCGCGATTCTAAAGCGATCTTTTTTATGCTAAAAGTAGCCAAAAATATTTTGTGCGTGTTAAAGTAGGACTTAAACATTATTGGCTGCACGGCAGTCATAACTATCACCATAGAACACAGCTCCTCCTGGTATTTAATTTAGTTAATTCTAAAACAATCTGGGAAAGTCACGTGAGTACATTTTGGTGTACCTTTGGAGGCAAAAAATTTTACGAGATGGGAATACCTTAGCCCTGTGTAGCAGTTATTACGGCTGTTTTAAGTAGCACTTCGATTCAGTCGCTGTGGCCTAAAGGTTACTAGTACGAAGTGTCTATGCCGTGCCAGGTGATGTTATATGCTGAGACCGAGAGGAATAGAGCTGAATCACGTACACTGGCCGTCTTGGAAATATGAGTGCGTAGTTGGCGGAAAGAAAACACTTCCATAATTTTTTCCAAGGCTTTAGAAAAATGATTCATTGTCCTGAGCAGAGATGTTTTCGAGAACTTGAACACTCCAGGGCTGAATTCGTAAAGAACCTGTGAACAAACCAATGGCGCATGCCTTGAATTCTTTGTTGTTGCGGTCACTAAAAAATTGTTTGGGTGCCAAAACATTTTCACAAGAGTCAAGCTGTGCACAAATGTGACGCCACTAAAAACAACTACACAACTTTATCGCCCACGCCAAACAAACTTTTTTCTGCCACTTTGCCCTTAACAGTACGCACTGAACGGAAGCGCTTCTGGGAAACATGCAATCCCAGCTCACGCAACCCAGTTTTCCGGGCGATAGCTCTGAACTCTCCAACCCTGAACATGAAGTACGAGATATACTAAACGCCGCATTTACCGCCGTTCTCACGCGTTAAGCCACAAATGACCTTCCCGCTACTCCTTCGCAAACTCCCCCTGCCAAGTATTATGTTTGAACCGCCAGACATATCATAGGTATCGACTCACCTAAAACATATTCAGGTATATTGCAAAAGTTGTAAAAAGCACCATACATGTGAGCAGATGTTTATATGCGCCTCTCAACACTAGATCGGTTACCTATCATGCAGCGCGGAATCGTGGGTGTGCAGGGCGGGATCACGAGTCTTGGAATTGTACAACCGATCAACTCAAATGTGCAAACTGTTAACAGCCACACGCAGTCTAATCCCGAACACGTGAAAAGTCCAAATCTGAGAAACAAAAAAATTACGCCCACCTCCCCTCGCGGGAACTCTGGTGTGATGCGACGGTGAAGGGGGTTACATTGTGTGTTTCCGTTGGGTCGATTACTCGAATTGCGTGAGCAATCGTCGGGTAATGCGAGAGAGAGGGAGAGAGAGAAAGAGAGAGAGAGAGCAATTGTAGCGCGGACGACCGTCGACTGAGAGACCGGCCGGAGCGCGGCACTCCGCTTAAAATCGCAGTGCGCCCGAAGGAGAGGAGACCGCTGAGAGAGGGGGCGTTGCACATGCCCACAGCGCGCTTGCGCCGCGCGCAGCGCCACCCACCGACGGACTAAGAGTGCGCTGCGCCACGCGCCCGCAGATGTTGGGTGAGAGTGTTCGCTATCGGAGAGAGGAGAGGGGGTGAGCGAAGGAGAGACGCAGCTGTGCGGACGCGGACGACGACGACGGACGCAGGACAGGGCCGCCGGCAAGAGATGCTCCTCTCAGCGCCGCATCTAATAATGATTCTAAATGTAATGCGGAATATCACCTACCAGGAAGTGCGGAGAAAGCATGCCATGTTGTCTGTTAGGAAAGCCAACGCGGCTCACTGGTGGGCGAAGCCGCAATTGGTGTCGGTGGTCACCTAATATAGCTGGGCTAATTTGGTCCTATCCTCGCCCCTCGCTGTGCTGCCATTGGCAGTACGAGATGTCGTCATAATGCCTGGGCCGGCAGCAACAGTGGTTACAAACACTTCTGAAGATGATGCGGCCACGGCAGTGTCTGTTGCACCCACCCCCAGTGTTCCTGAAGGGCTGGGGAACATGGAAACAGGAGGTGGAGGCTCAGCCTTCCACGCTTGCTGGGCCCCGCTCTGCGCCTCCAACGCGCGTGGCCAACAAAGACACCAACCGTCTCGCAGCACGTCCGAAGGAGACTGACCCATCAGCTGCTCATGAGGTGACCGATTAGGAAATGGAAACAGAGCTGCCTAGGGAGCGGCGCCCCTCAGTTGAACGTAGAAGACAAATAGAAGTAATATGTACGCCACGTAACAAATAACAAAACCGAAGCACCCGAACACAAACAATCTTCCCTTAAAACGTAATCTATGATGCAAAAGATCATACAATAGAATTGTAGGGGCCTGTTGAAAATTCTAAGCGACATTTTTTAATCCTACCAGACACAAAACAATTGTACCGTGTCTTCAAGAAACACATCCTAATGCAAAGCAAACACACTTTCTAACATAGTATACAGGTTTCAGAAGAGACAGAGATGGCCGCACTCGCTCTTCTGGATGTGTCGCTCTAGTTGTCCAAAACACGACAGCATTTTACCAAATGAGCCTGCAAACTAACCTTGAAGAAGTGGCAATGAAGGGGAGTGCCTTTCCTGATCTAGCAACAGTTTTTTTTATACATACCATCTTTTGCTAAATAATTTGACACTTTAGTTTACCAACTCACGCTCCCTTTTACACTGATGAGGTGAAGAGCACGCCGAGTAGAAAAAATTACGGGAAGTGTCACAACTTTCGTATGCCTCAATCGATAAGTTAGATATTGATCAAGCTGCAGATATAAATACTGTAGACATATTAGGGACAGCACTTTACTCAATTCCGTTAACCTCTCAGGGTAACACCAAACCGAGGTGTTATGGGGAGTTCAAGGTAGCTGTCAAATAACAAAATAAAGCCTTGAAAGCCCTCAGAAGGTATCCAACCACTGAAAACCTGATTGCATTCATGCTCGAAAACGCAAGGGGCCAGCGAATTTGACGATAGACAAAAACGGGCAGCTGAAAATATTTTTTGTATCCATAAACGTAACACTGATGCATAAATGCTTCTAAAAGAATTCGTGTGTTACAAGCAAGTAACACAAACACCCTAGCACTAGTTAGCTCAACGGAAGCCATGCTTGAAGAATAATTTAACGCTCTTTGTCAACACTTTGAAAGTGTCTCGAGTTCTGCTCACCCACTGCGCAATTTTGTAAACACAAGATTCTAATGGCATGGGAGCCTTTGCGGAAAAGAAAGCATGTCGCATTGACTGCAACTTCCCGCTCACAAAAATTCATATTGCTGTGGCACTTTCGACCTGTTGAACAACTCCTCCAGGTTGGACAGTCACTTAAGAAATGCTAAAACATGTTCATTAGAAACTAAAAAGCAATACTTGCCTTATTCAATAAAATATACCAAGCTGCACGTCTTCCTACATCCTGGAAAGAATACGTTGTGGTTCCCATACTAAATGGAAAGAACACCTGTTTACCAGCTAGCTACACGACAATTGCGTTACAAGCTAATAATGAAAGCTCTTAGAAAAAACGGTATATATATACCTGGTTTATTTTTTTTTGCATAACGGGATATTCGACAAGTGTCAGGCGTGTTTGCGTTCGAGAAGGTGTATTACTGACGCCCTGGTGGCCGTTGAGGCTTACGCAAGTGATGCCGTAGTGCATAAACAACACTTTATGACTATATTATTTTACCTAGAAATGGCCTACAATACTAAGTGGCGTTGTGGAATTCTGCTCGAAATTTGTACATTTGGAGTGTGTGGCAACTTGCCAAATGTCGTAGGAGACTGACGGACCCTCCAGGACATTCAGCGTGAGAAGTAGTCGCATACACACAAGAAAAGGGCGTGCCTCAGCGAGGTGTCTTCAGTGTTCACTTTTCATCGTCAAAATGAATTCTTCAAAGCACAATTTACCCCGCTCTGTCTTTCACTCTCAATATGTAAATTATGTTCAGATGAGTTTTAATTCTTGCAGTAGGGTCATTGGTCAGAAACAAACCCAACTTGGAAAGAAAAACCTCTCAAGGTGGGGAAATGAGAATGGTTTCAATCTTAAGTGTGTCAAGAGCAGCTGCGTGGTTTTAAAAGTAGCTAAGAGGCAAGCGGGAAAGCCCGTGTGCGAGTCTTGAAAGGAAGCCTATCGCGGTACAAAAAGAACACATTTTTTGGCGTGCTGCTAGATGAAAAATTCGCCTTTATCCGTCAACAAAAACACAAAATAGAATGCATGAAAGCACCAAATATAGGGAAGATTGTGTCACGTCAATCATACGTAACGAACACAGCATCCTTACTGAAAATTTTGAACATCCTCGTCAGATCGAGGCTGATTATGATAACCCAATGTATCATTCGGCCCGAAAAGCTGCTCTGAAAATACTGGATCATGTCTATACTTTAGGCCTGCGCTTGGCGTCAGGTTCTTCCCGTACGATACCGATACAAAGCTTGTACGTGGAATCTGACATGTAATCACTGGAACATCACCGTGCCTACACAGCCTTGGTATGCTGTAGAATAACTTGAATAATAGAGCACCCATTAAGCATGTTAACACATGACACATCCACTGTATCTTTATTCTTAGAACGGCCTTCACTTCCACAGCCTTATGAATTAGCATAAACACTTTAGCATTGACCTTGGACATTTAGTATACACCTACAAACAAGACCATTATTACTGATGTTATGGCTCTTTAGAAGCTATCGACTGTAGTGTTCGATGTTTGTTTTGTAGGCGTCAACAAGTACAAAGCTCCCAGTGCTTTAATTCATCAGCTCTTAAGCTTTCAGCAAAAGTATAACCGCCCAGAACTCTACGCAGATGCGTAGAAAACAATGTGGTGTCATGTGGTGTACGTGGACTTCCGCTTCCACTACACGAAACCCTAAAACCCGCATTTTGTCAGATCCACAGCAATCTAGCGGTTTGGATTTGAGTTGGTGTGTTGCACAGACAATAGGCTGCGTACAACTGGGAAGTGAAAGAGATTCCCGTGGATTTGTCGACCAGAGTAAAAGTGGAAGCCTTCGAGGCGTTAAATCGCTATGGGGCGGACGCATGTCGTTCGTTTGGAGGAAGAAGAGCGGAAACTGAAAAAGCGTCAGCTTAAGAGAAGCGGGAATTACCGCGAAAACAACAGGAAGCCGCTACCGCTCTGCCTCTAGTTGCACGGGGTCGAGTAGCTGCGAACCCCTCCCGGATGAATCGCAACTGGCCAGCTTAAAACGCCGAAGTGGGCCAATATCGTTTGTTCAGCTTAAAAGGCTTTCAGAGCGACATCTTCGACAATGTCTTTGACTTTCAAGCATTCGCTCATGACCGGTTGCCAATTTATACGTTCTACCCACCGCTGTCGCTCAGTGGTTAAGGAGTTGCGCTGCTGAGCACGAGGTCGCGGGTACGATTCTCGGCCGCGGCGGCCGATTTTCTGATGGAGGCGAAAAGCAAAAACGCCCATGTGTTTGATATTTCGGCGCACGTTAAAGATCCCCAGGTGGTCAAAAATATTCCGGAGCCCTCCACTACAGCGCGCCTCATCGCCTGCGTTGCGTCGGCGTGTTAAACCCTACAACCAATCAATCAATCAATCAATCAATCAATCAATCAATCAATCAATCAATCAATCAATCAATCAATCAATCAATCAATCAATCAATCAATCAATCAATCAATCAATCAATTTATACATTCACGTGTACGGAGGAGAGGAAGGAGTGGGGTGGGCACGCACAGCTATGTTTATTGGGTTCGCGTGAGGTTCAAAGGTGACCGTCAAGCAGCGCAATATAACCGGTCAGGTTTCCTCATTGGTAGAGTGGGTTGGGTTGGCGTGTTACGCAAACAGGGAAATGCGTACGATGCCGGAGGGGGAGAGACAACTCTACGTCTGTCCGTAGGGTAAAGCTCAGGTCCTCCTAAGTTTATTTCAGGCAGTACGCTCAGTCGTATGCTCAGTCGTAAACTACAAAAAAGCGGGATTTAGTTTGTGCACTCCGTGGACGGCATGCAGCTTCGCAGGTCATCTTCTTTCACATAGTTGAAGGGTCCAAATTTTTTTCTTTACTTAGCGAATTACCACGTAGTAATCGTTGGTGACGTCATATCATGTGTCAAGGGCACCCCCTTAGAGGGGGGCGCATCAAACCCCCGAAAAACAGGAAAGAAACTAACAAAGAAACGGCCATTTGAAGTGCGCGCCAGGAGCGCGGCAATCAGCAAGCGCCAGATCCGACGCACCAAGGAATCATGGGAAAAGGTGGCACCACACTGGTCGGCCAATCAGGGAAGGCCACGCATGGGACAAGTGGCGAGATGGCCTAATAAGGACAGGGAGGAAGCCAGAAGCCAATAGGAGTGCGCCACGGGAGAGCCCAGAGGGTATAAAAGCGGGGCGCGCAAAGAGCACGGGGAGGCAAGAAACCGAAGAAACCAGGAGGCGGCCGCAGCACGTGAGCTTCAACGAACGAGCCAGGGGGACGCGGCCAGGCCATCCACCACGCCTTCCGAGCCTGGGCGGGAGCGGGCCGACTTCGCATCGGCACCGTCATCCTAGGTGCACCACGAACCTGTGTCTTCGTGGCCCCAGCGGCATCGGTCAGGCACCAGCGGCCAGCGTCCACGCTTCGTCGCCGTTCGTCTCGACGGCCCCGAGAGGCTACGTTCGGGCCCAGCCTACCTGGAACCTACAGCGGCAGCGGCTACCAGGGGGTATCCAGCGAGGAAGCACGCCGCTGAAGGAATTGCCGCGCGCGTCGAACGCCGGCATCAAGGACCTCCAGCGAGAGCAGCTACCAGGGCGTAGCCACAGGGGAAACGTCAGGACGCGCGGAGCCCACGCCGTCCAAGGAGTGACCGCGCGCATCGAACGCCGGCACCGAAGAAGCGAGACGAGGAAGGCTACCACCGAGTCACGGCCACGGAAGGGTGCGACACGTCAGCGCCGACGACCGGGGTAGGCCAGTCCATTATAGGGACATAGTTGTAGAACACAACTGAGGAGTTGTGGTGCAAGAGGAATTCATGAGAACTTGGTTAATGAGGGTATTTAGAGTGTACTTAGTGTGGGACGTTATTGTAGAGACTTTTGAGTTTTGATTTGAATTGTATATTGGGCTGTTAAGTAGGGGTTCATATGCGAGTTGTACTTTAGGATTGTTAGAGGTTTGAGTGTTTATCGTTTGTGTGTAGTTTAAATATTGAGTGCTTTGCCTGAGGGTTTTTTGTGTGTGCATTAAACATGTGTTATGTCAAACTCGTCAACGGCTTTCCTACGTCCATTGCTCCGATCTGGTAAAGACCACCTCACCATCCGTTCACGTGACACGTCACAAGTATTACTTGAGAACTCCTAGACTTCATTCCAACGTATTATTACATTAGATCTCACACATTACTGTACAAATCAACCCTTATTACAACTGATCGACTAAACACACCTTCTAGAGTCCTATTATTATTTGAATCGTATTACGGTTCCCGAGCGACAAGCGGCTATATCACAGACGGCACACTGACGCAGCTATCTCAAGCTTCGTCTATTGCCAATGCTTCAACTATCTCTCGTCTGATTCTACTTCTCTTGACTGCGATAACTGCGATTTTAGGCACGTAGGCTTCGCAGTGGCAGTCTCGAACGTGGGTAGCAAGGTGGCCGGAAGGGTATGCTTTGAGCGAAGCAGCATGCTCTCGGGCACTGTCGTTCAGGCATCGGCCGGTTTGTACGATGTAGACGGACAGGCACTTCAGGGGAATTTTGTAGACCACATTTTTGCTGCAATCTGCGTACCTTGTCCGTTGTTTTTTGTCACAAACTAGCAACGGCGCGCACCTGTGCACCTGACGGCACATGCCGTAGGCCTTGTTCGGGGCGGACAATACGACCTTGATGCCATGTTTCTTTCCCACTTTTTTCAATGCATGATAAAACCCATGTACTTATGCCAGAACTGCCAACCGTCTTCGGTCCTCTTCAGTGGGCAGAGGGTGCCGTCGCTTCTCTTTACCCTTAATTTTTTGCCGGAGCGCTTCGCAGACAGGTTTCAGCAAGTGTTTTGGTTATCCGGCGTTCTGTAGGCGACTGACGTGACTTTCAAAACTGGTGGCCATCTGGTGCGGACAGGACTTCTTGAGTGCCGATAGCAAGGCAGTAGTGGCCACTGCTCTCTTGAGAGTCTTGGAGTGGCCAGACGCGTAGGAAAGGCCTTGGGCGAACGGGGCTCGTACCTCCAACAGGCGTGGTGATGCGGGAAGTGAATGATGATGTCCAGGAACATGATTTACGCGTTTTCAGGAGCTCGTGTGTGAAAGAGAGGTCTGGGCAGCATTCCTTGAAGACAATGGGGACCGTTGTAGTCTTCAGTGTGTCGTGTATCTCCCTCTTCCTTTAGAGTTCGTTTTTTTCAAGCTGAGTCCTACCGATCAGGGATGACGAACGTTCATCTGGGACTGCAGTTCTCGCTGGCGGCCCCCGACGCGGATAAGCCCATCTATGTAGATGAATGGCCGAAATGGCCCTACTGGGTTGGTTACTTGCCAACGCCTCGAACTCCTCAGAAAAGGCTTCTCTCTGAACATGGCTAATCACATATTTCTCTGCTTGAGCCAACTCTTCCGTCGTCAGCGGCCCGGCTGTCGACTCTTTGCCTGTAGTCGCGTTGTTGGTGAAGCGGCGAACCCACGCAGTTACCCGGAGCAATCCCGAGTATTTGCTTTACCGGTTATTTTGAAGCAAAGGCTCAGGATGCACGGTGCCGACTGCACAAGCAGCGTTTGGAACGACTTGCCCCTCGTCGCCCCCGCCTAAGATTTAGAAATGTTCCACTGGCCCTGACTCTTCTGGCAAAGCAAGCCACGGCGGCCCGCACCACCAAAGTTGAGAATTTCTGAGAGTGGATGCTGGTAAACCGCGTGTGAGGAGGTCAGCAAGGTTGTCTTTGCTTCGGCAGTGTTGCCAAGGGTGACCCCCCGTCAGCCGCTGTACCTCGTTGACGCGGTTTAGGATGAAAGGTGGCCATCGACTAGGAGCAGCGGAAATCCAAAAGAGATCTGCAGAGAACAGAACTGCAGTTTCTCGGTGGCCCAACACGGAACCTGCCTCAGATAGTAACACAGCCTTGCTGCGACGAGGCATGCCACCAACTCAAGTCGTGAAAGGGTAATGGTCTTGATTGGTGCTATGCGGCTCTTGCTCATGAGGAGGTTTGTTTCATACGAATTACCGGGATCTGAGGGGTGGCGAACGTATACTGCTGCTTCATATGCTCTGGGACAAGGATGAGCAAAAAAATGCAACTCCATGACATCCCTGCGATCATCGTTCTTGATGCACACCTGCGGTGGCACTCGGACCTCCTCTATACCAGAGATCTCGCTGCACCAGGAGTTCCAGGCAGTAAGTTGTGCCGGCCGCAAGAGTCCATCGCAAGGGTGGTTAAGCTTCCACAAATCTTGGAAAATCTGATTGGCACGCACTGAATATGGGGTCGCAAAGCCGAAGGGATGGTAAAGTCTGGCAAGTGACTGCAACATTGTTTTCTTTGTTGCCGTCTTTGTCAAAATGAAAGCCGCAATCTTGTTGGTGCTCACCACTATTTTGTCGTCTGATCTGTCCGATGGGAGCCCAAGGACCTTCATTCTATTCGTATCACCCCCTTCGGTGTCGAAGGCAAATCAATCGGCAACAAACTGGTCTCGCAAAGATGATGCGTTGGATGCCCACTTGCGTAATTCCATGCCTGCATCGGTCATGGCGGTTTTCGCTTCCGTGTACATTTTGTGCGCTGCTGCCTTGCTGTCAGCACCGACGACCAAATCATCCATATAGAAAGAACAAAAAAGGCTTGCCACCGTGTCCGGGAACCGCTCTTTGAGCGCTAGCAGATGATGACGAAGAGTGGTTGCCAGCAGGAATGGGCTGGAGGAGGCGCCGAATGACACCCTTATCGTTTGCCACCTTGCATTAGGTGGAAATAGTTCATCCTCAGTTGGAAGGCGGTCAATCTACAAGAAACGCAGGACGCGTCTGTCTTCTTCCAGTATCACCATTTGCAAGTATGCCTTCTTTATGTCGGCTACTAGCGCCACCTGCTGACCTCGAAAAGCCAGAAGTCGTAGAAGGTCCGCATCCAACATGGGTTCCTTTAGGAGCACGTTATTTAGTGAAGGATGGCCGGGTGCGTGCGACGAGGCGTCGAAGACGACGCGCAGTTTAGCAGTGACTGCATCTCGTCTGACCACTTCATGATGCGGCGTGCAATATGTATTCGGCGTCTCGCGCTTTCCTTGAGTGCGTACACGCTCAGAATGGCCCTCGTTGAAATAATCACGTATTTTCTTGTCATACTGTGAAAACGAGTTAGGTATGCAGCGGAAACGCCTGAGTTGCATGCGCACTCGCTGCTCCGTAAGTGCATAGTTGTCTTGGTGGGCCTCCAGTCCTAGCTCTTGAATCAGGAGTGGGACTTCGTAGCGCCCGTCTTTGTTGTGGATTTCCTGTTCACACTGCTTCGTCATCTCACCGTCTAGACCAAGACCTTCTGGCGTTTCCTTGACGCCAATGGCTTCTAAGCGCCACAGATCTGATAGGTTCATCTCGTCGGAGTTACTTTCCGATGGGTCTGCGAGAGCGATGAACATTGCGCAGGATGGTTCGGAGGCGCCATGGCAGACGTTATCAAGGTCGGCTCCCTGTACAGTCCACCCGAAGATTGTTTCGGCTGCCGTGACGTCAGGGGTAGGGCGAGATATTTTTCCCAACGACACCTTCCAGTACGAGTCGGAGCCAATGAGGATGCTGACTTGATCCTCCATGTGGGTGTCTGCCAGGCGAACGTCTGCAGCAGTCAGGTTGCGCCCTGCCGAATCAAATGCTTTGGTTGCGTCCAGAAAAGAGCCTTCACTACTTCGTTGTTTTCGAAAGCAGAGAAGATTAATTCAGATAATTGCTCTAAAAGGAAAACAGTCCCTTGCGTCATACAACGGTAATCCGACGCATACTACCTATGGATGCGGGACCGCTCTGCAAGCGCTCCCAAATAATCGAACTGAAGCCACATCGTCACTCAAAAGAAAAATTCACAATCAATGCATACTGCCGGTGGTTGCAAACGGAGCTGATACTTAGAGCCCTTCTAAACAACTTGAAAGAAATTTCGGTTGGCTCAACGCGCCATGGAACGAATAATGTAAGGAAAAGACTCAGACAGGGAACGAGATACCTGGATCACTTAAGAAACTTGAATAGAAGCTATTAGAGTCCAAATAAAAATAATGCAGTTGGGCTGGCCGTATACTGGGGCGAACCGACAACAGTGGACAATTACTATAACAGAGTGCATACCAAGAGATGGGTCTAGGAGAAGGCCAAAGCCGGTAATTCTATGCAGGAATGGATTAGGTAAAATCGGGGGTAAAGTGTGGTCGCGAGCAGCGCTGCACCGGGGCGTAATGGTATCAGTATGAGCGCTGACCATCTGCGTACTCTAAATGCGTTATTTGTTGTATAAGTTCCGTCTGTGTTTTTTGTTTGGGGAAGCAAGTATTTAATACTTGGCCTATAAATTTGCGGAGATGTTGTCAGTGCTTCTGTTTTGTACTCTTAATTGTTCGTCCGCGTTTTTTGCTGTGTTTTTGGAGTAGTGCAGTTACTCTATAGAGTTTGCCAATGTAAACTCTTTATTTGTAAGAAACCTAATTTGTGGCAAGCGCTTTGAGGTCTTGCGCCAATTATACATAGGTGGCGGCAATTCTGCAGTTTTCAGAGCACAGGTTTCCCATTACTGAGGCCCCTACTAGGACGGATATTAGCAAAACGATGATGGTTTTCCGTAAACGTAGGTGGGAAGGGGCAATTACAGAGCCGTCACAACCACAGCCATTCTCAGAACTTGTTTTAAATAAAAATTTACGCTCCTGTTCAAAACAGACAATGATCAGTGTATTGTCACGTCACCAAAGACGACTCATCTGTCTTGAAGGAAAAGCAAGTTTATTGGCGTGAACTTGTGCTCCCCTAACAGCCAAAGAATACCCCAGTGGCGAAACAGGAGTAAAAAAGTGAAGTGCGCAGATTGGTGTTTTCCGCGGCGTCTGCTCTGCGGGCATATATCTTTCGGTGCGGGTGTTTCTCCAACAGTCGAAGTACAGTCAAAACACTGCAGGTCAAGGCAGATAATGCTAGGCTGGGGACTTTAGTTCGAAACACTCTCCCTATTAAATGAGGTAACACGCGCTGCATTAAAGAAAGAACCAAACACGCGCGCGCTTCACTTAGCCCAAACAAAACGCACTAAACACAGCACGCCACAGCCTGGCGGAAACAACAAAACATAAATAAACCCAATGCTTGGTTCGCCGCATTATCCCCCTCTAAGAGTTGATCCGCCCGGTGCTAAAATAAAACAACAATCCGAAAAAACAGCAAAACGTTCGTCATCTCACGTATTAGGGCTTTAGATGAACCACGTAGATGAAATAGGGCCGCGTTCGTCGTTTGATGGTCTGGAATCACCGTCGGCGATCACCTCGTAGGTAAGTTGGCCAGCGCGTCGTACAATCCTGTATTCCCCAAAATAACTCCACAGAAGCTTCTCACTACGTCCAGGTCGTCGGATGAGTTCTAACCCACACACGTTCCCCTGGTGCCACTGGGCGTCTACCGTCGGAGGTTCTAGCGTCCAGCATCCACCAGCTGCGGTTCTGCTATGCGAACGCGATAGAGCTGGCAGGCCTCCTCCGCATGCTAGAGGTATCCTTTTAAGTCGCCGTTGACGAATGGGTCTTCTACATGCGGAAGCATGACGTCAAACATCGTAGTTGGCCTTCTTCCGTAGGCAAGCTGGAACGTTGTCATCTGCGCGCTTTCCTGGATAACCGTGGTGTAAGCAAAAGTTACACACAGGAGCACTTAGTCCCAAGTATTTTGTTCAATATGGACGTACATGGACAGCATATCTGCGATTATCTTGTGCAGGTCGTTCCATTAGACCGTTAGTTTCGTGGTGCTACGCGGTCGTGCTGCGATGATCTGTGTTGCTGTTGCGTACGATTCCACCCATAAGCTCCGCAGCAAACTCCGTTCCACGTGATTAGGACTTGGGGGCTTCATGCCGCGCACAACTTGGTTTTTAAAGAATACTTGGTTTATAAATTAATTTGAATGTGGTGTGCTTTTACAACCGGCTTTCTTTTTTGCCAGTTAGCCATAGCCGCGTGATTGCATCGTTTTCCAGCAGCACCGTAGACTGCTTCTCAGGACACAGTATTTCAAATAAAGAGCTCATAATTACGCGTGAAATAAAAATAATTGTTTGTTGCACTGAAATAGAGATGAATGAAATGAAAAATGAAAGCGCCATAAAGTAAAGTAGTTAAATGTGCTTGCTACAAGTACAAAATTAGTGGTAAAGAACGCACAGAAAAAAGCGCACTCCCTAGCCGCACGTCCTTGGAGAGCACTACCGTCGAACGGTTACGTCACCTCTATAATCAGAAAATATAGTGAATCGCAATTTTATTGCCTCTGAACTCAGCCTCAAAATATTACCATCTTTCTACGGGGGCGTCGGAATAGGCGGTGTTTCATGAGCTTCGCTAATTCTCGTGCCTTCGCGTGTGAACAGCTTCGCCGCGCGCGACAAGCTTCCCTTGCGTCATCAACGCCCCTCAGGGCAGTTCCCAGGTACGGATACTAGAATGACGGTATTATTGCTTAACGTGGGTATGTCCTTAAAGTGTTGGAGCACGTTAATAGGAAAAATAAAATACCTGTCTGCCCACATTGTTTTACTCCTCCATTGAACTTCTATACAACCAACGATGTTTCCTATTTACAATTGTGCGCACCCTCTAATGGTGATCTAATTTTTTTTTCAGAGCTTAAGCCAACAACAACGACCAGAAAAGTAATTTCACTTCCTTCACCCCCCGAGATTGAACCTGAAAGTACTGTTTCCGAGTCTGAACCGTTTTCTCGTGAGTTCTGAGCTGCAGATTCATCTGGAAACATTATGTGCATTGCTCTAAAAATGTGGTATCGAAATATTAAAGTACACACAAACACGTTTAATAAAGTTTTTGGCCCTAAATTGTTTTATTTATAAAAACTGACTTCAGTGGGTGTCATTTTGTTTCTATGAAAGCCTTCAGGCAAATTGTAAAGCTTGGATTATCGATGATGAAGTATGTTTAGGGGTTACAATTGCTTTCTTGTGTGCCCATTCCGAAGACGGCAAGACTGTTCGGAGTTGTAAAATTTCCGCTCGTCATATGGTAGCTAAAGCGAGCTTCCTAACCTGTAGGTCTGATATGCTTCTCTTTCGATGGTGCGGGAGATGCACCTTTTAGCACGGTATTTTCTGAAGGCCGACATTCTTTTGCCAGGTTATTTTGTCGCCGCACGAACGTTCAGGAATAACAATTATTCGGGTTGTTGAGGTGGAACTAGCGAATACGTCTTCAGCACACGTAGTTCTTAAAACAATCAGACGCCGTGTTTTGGGGAGATTTAGGGACGAGCATAGGGCTCGGGGCACTATGCGTGGTAGCGTGCTCGTTGCGTTGGACCCTTGATGACTACTATAGTTCAAAGAGCTGTGCTGTGGTTCATAATGGAGAAAAATCTTCATTAATATCCTGTGCAGCTGACGTTCGTTCATCTAGCCTTGAGCTTGTTTTGAGCTGGTTTGGCAATTGAGGTCTCCCTGTCTTTTTTTACTATCACTACAAGAGTACTTTTTTGGTGCAAAGATCCTCAACACTTTTTTGTGTTGACGCAGGGTGCCTCAACTTTCAGAAAAGTCGTGGCTGCCACCAGTGCAGTAACGGCGCTGACGAAAGTTATCTGCCATTCCAGACCATGTAAAAGCCGGCTGTGGCTTATCGCACATTCCTCACCGCTGAGTTGGATCAATCACGCCATTTCTCTTCGGCACAAAATGAACGCGTGGACTAGGCTTGTTTCATGTCCGTTTACGGCGCAGTATGCATTAAACAGCGGCTAGGTTCTGTAAGTAAGAAATACGTGACGAGCGAATTCAATATTGGCCAATTACTAGCCACCTCTCTGCAAATGTCGCCAAATGACGGTAGTCTTCCGCCGGCCTTCCCACGGACCGGCCTCTATTCTCTTCCCCCAACACTCCGGTGGTCTTTATCACCCGCCTCGCCTGTCCCACAAAAAACACCGTGACGGTATGTTGTAATCCATTAATATTTCCCTGTTTCCACTGCTTCCGCGCCTTGTACTGAATATGTTTGTTGCTGTTAAACCTGTCGGATTGCCCCCACGTGGTGTTGGCAAGCTCGCAAGATGTTTCTGTATTTTTGGGCCAAACATTGTTTTCAGCACTATTTTTACTTGGTATCGCGAAGAACAAGCAGCCATTTATTTATAATTACATGAACATGTGAAAAAGTGGTTACATTACGGCGCTTAAATTCGCTTACTGCATTTCGCTGAACAATCCGAAAAAGACTTGCGATTCTTCTCCGTATTGTTCAAGTTTAGTGGGTTGCAAAGCTCGTGGCTATAAGGACTCAGTGCTGAAGAATTTAGTTTAACTCTTAGCCTGACGGCTGAATCGAGGGACAGACAAACATACATGCAGACAGGCAGACCACACTTTTTGAGTTTATCTAGCCCAAGAAATACTGAAGTCTTCAAGAGGAAAATTGGCTGCACCACGCTGTTTAAAAATGTGGTATCCCTCGTTAACAAAGCTCGATTGATTGATTCCGTGGTTTAACGCGTCGACCCAACACATATGATGAGGCGGGCCGCAGTGGAGAGGTCCGGAATAATTTTGAACAGTCGGGGATATTTAACTTGCCCCGAAATGTACACACGGTCGTTTCTGCTTTTCACCTCCATCTGAAAAGTGGCCCCCGTTCCCAGAATCAAATCCGCGACCTCGTGCTGAGCAGCACAACGCCTTAGCCACTGAGCCACCAGGATGAGTTGGTAAGAAGGCTCTTTGTCAAGGGTAGCCACAGATGCGTGTACCGTACAACGGAGTCCCAAACAAATGGACTTTTGTAAAATTGCTTTGGGCAGAAAAAAAGTCCGAATAGCACTAATTATTCTTCCAATCAGATTAGCACCGGGCCGTAGAACTCTTGCTCTAACCAGGGGCAAAATGCACATCAGGAAAATTACCTCCTCCTTAGGATTTTAGGCCGCAGTCCTTTGGCGGCCGTCTCTGGGATGGGCCGCATTGACGGCGTAACCGAGTGAACGATGGCAAGTGAAAGAAAATCAGTTCTTATTTTTCCTTTCGGATAATGCCTTGGTTTGCACACGCACAGGGCACGACCAGTGACGCGAATGATTTCCCGCCAAGGGAGATAGGTTATCGCTTAGCTAAACGTGTTTCTGCTGCTCACGCTCCGGTAGGGCTGAGCGAACCGCTTGCAGCGAGCGCACTGTCAAAAGCATACAGCTAAAACTCTTAATCATGCAAATGAAGTGCACAACGAGTCTTCTTTGTGGTGAGATATATCACCGAAGGCATTCATTGGTCCCGGTGATATTCCTCGGCAGATCCAAAACACGTTCGGCAAGCATTGTCGGCTCGCTCGGCCAGAGACGATGCGTCGATTAAGAAAAAAACATCCCTCTCGCGAGGGGCACGGTCAAATGCAGAGCATTTTCGGGGGGCGCAAATACCCGGTTTTATCTGGTTCGAAAGAAATTGACAGCGAGGGCGAACGCCGATAAACGCCCCATCACGGCATGACCGCGCCACGACCACGTCACGACTACGTCACGATCACGCCACAACTGTTGTTGCTCCCGCGCCAAACTACGACGCATGCGCGCCCCACCTGTTGATGAACGCGATCCGAGCACGCAGAAAACACGCGAGGAGCAGCGGAGAGCACGCGAGGAGGAGTGGGGGAGAGGGCGCACCTGGAACGGCTGTTGCGGACGCCGAGGCACGCCAACGCCGGGTGACACCGTGAGTTAAAGAAATGCTCTGCATTTAAAAGCGAACGATGAAAGAAACCAAATGAGGAGAGTGTCGCGAAGTTGGGAGTGGAGGGTGGTTCACCGTGGCGGCGCGAGCCAGCGCTCTCCGAAAGATTAAGTGGGCTAGGCCAGAAGCAGGATGCTGAGCTTGAACAAGGCGCGCGCCGGCGCGACGTTGGGCGAAAACGTGAAGGGGGCGTGCGCATGACTATGATGTCCGTTCGCTTAAGCGCAGTTCGCGGTCGTTTCTTGATATGCACATCGCGGCACCGCCGCTGAGGCTCATCATTGCTGCCGTCGAGAAACCCACGAGTGAGTGCCGCCTTCGCGCACTGTTGGTGCGGCCAAATATCGGATTAGGGAGTATCGTAATCGCCAGGCACTTTGTATGAGCCATCGTATGATTTTAGGCGGATCTCATTCTCTCTGTCTCATTTATACGTCATTAGGTGAGCTTCTTGTTAACGCGTTTTAAGTGGTATTGCAAGGTGTGAAACCACAGTAGACTTACCTGAGCAGTGCATCGGTGCTGCACGTAACACGATTTTTCCTCTAACTCAACCCTTTATGTCAATTCTGTATGTTACGAAAGGCTGTTTTGCGAAAGGCTCTCACTTTCGCAAAACAAGCATAAGATATTCCGGCTACCCTGACGCGTTCTCGCACCCAGCCGGAACGGCGATTTAGGCGCGGCTACTAACGCTATGCAAGAAAGTGCTCCAGACAATTCCTTGTTCAATCCTTGCAGTATGCGTCTCCGGTAGAAAAAATGCAGTCTGTTTCTACAAAACACCACCCTTAGGCCCTGCAGCGAAAAACTTCGGCATGGGAAGGAGGAAAAGTTGCGCCAGTAACCTGCTAATCACGGCAGTTCTAGTTGTTTCCAGATGTTATAGCCTTATCCGTCACTTTTACTTTCTCAATGATAATTTATTTACTCAGTTTATTTATTTTTATACCTTAATAGTTCGGATGGCATTGCCTAAGGGGGCACGTCAGCCTGGTTCAGCAGCATCAGCACTACATTAGGAGAGGGAAGAATAGTAATAACAAAGTGGTCAGTCACCGTAAAAATGTAACCTTCATAGACAGGCAAGCAAACACTGTCAACGCACATATAACACTTGGCATATCAAGAGCGGCTACAAATAATTATCGGCTTCTAAGTTACAAATGCATATAGGAAACGTAATGAATCTGTGAGCACGAGGAGGCTCCCGTGTTGATCATTTCACTCTTTTACACAAAAAGATTGTGAGGATTAGAATTTCTTCGTGCGCCAAAAATATTGGTTTAGCTTTATGCGCAAGGTCGATGCCAGCATACCTGCAAGGCACCTCTGAATGAACATTCGAAAAAATGATCTGTCAGTGTGACGTAAACTGCGAAAAAACTTTAGGTGGTACAAGATTCTACTCGTGGGAGATACACTTCCATAAATCACTGATGAATGGTTTCTGAATGGAGGATATTTTATTCATGTTGTTTCTTTTCGCCACCACGCCAAGCTAATGGCAACATTGGACTATAACAAAAACTCAGACCATACGGGGGCCCACAAAACATACTCATGGTCTAGACATCGAAGTTTAAAACTAACACCATGGCAAGGTAGGTTTGGAATTGCGTATTTTGAAATTGCGATAGTACTTGGGAGGCTGAACATTTGGAACCTTAAATGTTGCCACTTTGGTACTAAGGATACACCAAATCAAGAGAACGAATTTTATTTTCATTCAAACGCATCTATCCTGTGTCATCGTTGCCTAATCATTCCGCAGGTGTTCCCGTGGGTCTTTCTACCACTAAGGCTTATGCTCTCATGACGTGGGCAACAAAGACTGCTGCGAGTATTCAGTACGTAGAGAGACACCAATCCCAGAAAGGACCAAGGCCTAATGTATCAGTGGAGCCTCAGCAAGAAGAAATATTATGCCGTGGACGCCCAAAATTCCATGGAAAAAAATCGGTAGAAGAGCTGGTGGCCCCTGTCTTTTTGTCAGATACCAGGCTGTTGCATCCCACATGGATTTTAGAACTTGTCGGTGAAAGGTGTCCTTTACTGGCAGGCCCGAATCGTTTCGTCCGCTGTGTTCCGCATGTACCGCAAAGCAGACCACGTTTGCACACGCTAGGACCCGCAGTAACACGCTAAGCGAATACGGTGTCTGTGCTCCCCACTTTACGCGGAAACACACGTGAACTGGCGAGTACAGCAACACGCGAGAGATCCCGCCACCAACGGTTGGCAGAGTGTTCTCGAAGGTCGAGCTGGCTGACGCTGGGCGCTCATCACTAGGCGCATGGTCACGTGCACTAGGTATTTTTCTAGGTATTTTTTGTGAGCTCCTCACCTGGCGCAACACCACGCGCAAGATGCGTGGTGTTGCGCCACAACAATGGCGTTAGATGCTTCCTCATACAACATGAACAACACGTATGATACAATTAGATTTATGTATTACACCAAATGCAGCCAGATATGTGACCAGTTGCGGATATATCGAATGGATTCACGCAGTTCCAAGGAAATACATAAGGAAATGCTCTAAATGTTCAATTAACATTCACAGGAATATGAATTCTCTTTCAGTATGCATTCCCCAAAAACACTTTATTTTCAAGGGTGGTGATAATTTTTTCTCACCACACAGAGATTTTTTCTTGCGTATTTCAAAACTGGAAATAGTTTTTATGCAGCTGTCTTACTTGTTTAATTGTAATATATGCCACAGCATAACAAACAGTTTTTAATCCTTGTGTTTCAACACAACAGTTATATTCATCGTCTTCCAGTAGTTCTTTATGCGTTTATGAACCAAACGTTTCACTTAACAGCGTAAAGTTATCGGAAAAAAATATTTTCAATATAAAAAATAAGTAGAAGTGTATTTGAAAGTTTGAAACCTGTTTAATAATCGTAGCGCTTCTGAGTGCGCTTCTAGTTGTTCTGTACACGAAGAGAATTTCCAGAAATCACACGCGGGCCTAGGCCTCTTCTGCCATCGAGATTGCTTTTTCCAGGTTGGAAAAGAGGAGTCTCCGAGTAGTTTATACAGTTCCCGAAAGGCGCGGTTTCGATTGAATCAGCCACAAGTAACGTCAATGAGTCGATCTCACAGCCCTGTACAGGAATGACGATCACAGACTCGCCTTTCATTGTGTTTTAATAACTCCATCCGCATTTTGAGAAACGCTGTCGAAGTCCGTAGTGGAATAGATCGTACCGCCAGAGCAGCCGTAGGGATCACCGCCGATTCCCCGATAACTCCGGCCGTCAGGTCGTTTTAGGTTGCTGCCGTATTTCGCCACACTTCCCGTTATACATTCGTGCGCGATTGGGTGTTTCCAGACCTTGCAGGAACGTTTTCAAGTGTGATTCATCATCACTCGAATAATAATCTATGAACAGGGAAGATTCAGTTGGCTACTTTTGGTAAGGGGGAGGGGGGGGCGAGAAGATTCATTAATGCTGATGCAGTGAGAGAGGGAGGAGGGTGCAACAAAAATGCCATCCTTTGTTCTCAGTTGCTCACCAAGAGCTTTTTTCTCAAATACATTGCCGGCAACCGCGTGACCAGTTCAAAAAACGCTCTCTCTTCGCAGCCCGTCTGATACGTTTTCAAGGGGAAATATGCTGCGGGGAAAAAGGGATTTGCGCGCTCCCACTAAGGCGGAGGTTGCGAGGAAATATCACTCCTACAAAAAGGTAGAGTGAGGAGTGCTTTGCTAGCCGCGGGCAGGAACGGTCCCCGCCGTGGTCTGAAAATTTTCAACGGGCGGGGTGGATAGTTAGTGGCTTTTTAAGAATCAGTAAGGCGATCGGTTTGGATCTGCCGTTGTATAAGAAACAGTGACACCAGTGGATCGGTTACCGCATAGCACGGCTCCGTAGTGGTGCCGTCTGCTGCCTACCCAATGGCGTGGTCGCTACAGCACGGCGTGCGTGGTGCATGATTCAAATCATTTAAGTAGCCCTGGAGCTTATGATCAACTGAAAAGCAAGTGGGAAAGGTACGGACAACTCTACTTGCCAGATAGCTTGAAAACGGCGGACCACACTCTGCTTTGAGGAGTAAAGTTACACAGATTTTCCGGGCGGGAAATATTCTTGTCAGCACGGGTAACTGAAGCATTTATCGGTAAGTTCCGGTTAGCTTTTTCTTTTGCACACCTAAATCGTAAAAGATAATGATACAACCGAAAACACAAGGTAAAACTTCAAAGAAAAGTCAACTGTTCGATCGGCGTCGTTTCCTACATTGAATACTTCCCTTCTAACAGTGGTCGTAATAATGTAGAACAAAAGAAGTCGCCAGTAAGAATAAGCAATATTGTTTGTTCTACTATAATCACAAAAGCCAGAAAATTCCGGATACACTCGCTTTACTTCTGCTTGTAGTTCTAGAAGTAATAATATTTACAACGCTGCAGATGGCCTTATTAAGTAATGTTGAAGGCGGCCTCATGTTTTTATAAGAGCGCAGCTCTGTGCAAGCGAACTCAGATTGTTCCATGTATGATGACTAGTTCATTGCAATCTGCCGCTCAATGAATGGTTCTTACAGGTATACTTTTAACAGACAGTTTAGTAAGCAAACGTTTTTGTTATCTTTAAGTCTATTGGGTTGTCATTTGAGGCAATGATTATGCTCTATTCCAAGCTTTGAGACAATGATTATGCTTTCAAAAATAAACAAAAATGTCGTATTAGAATTTGCAGGGTTTATGCCGAAACTAGTGTCACTAGAAAAGTTAGCAGAGACCCCATATAAACTGCAGCAAAAAGAAGCAAGGTACCCAAGATTTTTTTATCAACATGGGCAGAGAATGCTGGGTAGATCTTACAGTATTAATATCTGAGTCATAGGGGCTCTGCTAAACGTTTGCTTACGCTCTGTTTTGTCCACATGAATGAACCAGGGAGAATTATGAGAGCAGTGCGTCTACTTTTTATAACCTACAAATTAACTGCCATACAAATAAAACTGAACAGAGCCACCATAATAAGGTTGGGCAATAATCCAGGTCCCAACCCCTACAGGTGCCCAATATAACGCATTCATTGGCGCAAGGAGTTTAATTGGAAATGCACTAGGTGACATTATTAGTTAACTAAGATATTATAATAATGATGCAGCGCACCGAGGCAGCTCCACCGTTCAACCCTATGGGTAGTTTTAATTATCCATTCACTAACCTCGCCACATGTGGTTTGGTGCATGTAAACAGCACCAATGCACAGGAGCACAATACCTTAGCATCGCCTCCTGAAAAAACAGGAGGTGTTGGCCTATAAAGACACCCTTTGACTATAATCAACCTTACTGCCCCAATTGCGACATCACCTGACTCAAACATTTAAAACTAGGGAGCGTCTCGTACCCCACGCGTGGTACAAGACACGCCCCTCTCGCGCTAGCTCCTGTACGCGTAACCTCATATTCACGTAATCAATCAATCAATCAATCAATCATGTTTATTTACGTGCCCAGGAACAGCCAGAGGCCTGAGTGCTGGCGCACGGGTAGTTACATGAAAACAAAATACAAGAAACATGTAGCAAGAAACAACAAGCGACAAGACACACATAAATCGAAGTAGTGAAAATGACAGAAATAAAGCACAGGCGGAGCCTGGGTACAGGTAAAAAATAAAAAAAGAAGATGCCTATGTTGCTCTGCCCGTCGTAAAGGCCACACGACAGGCAGAGCAACAAAGTTTGACAGTAATACAACAAAAACAACGGCAAGAGTGTAGAGACAAATGAAAAAACGAACAAATGACAGTAAACAGTTTCAAAAATAGGCAACTATCAGTTGGATAGACACAACCGCAGAGAAATCAAATTCCAGAAAAAAAAGAACGACAGACATATCATAGGTGTTTAACATACTGTATTCAACAGCGTTGTACGGTAAACTGTAAAGGATTTCTGAAAAATGTCAAGGCGTTCAAAGAAGCGGTTGTAACAATTCTGTATTCTGCGCACAGGAGAATGATTGGAGTTGCGCGCAGCGGTCAAGAACGGGCGATGCGACCTGGTGGGCCTTTGTGGTACACTAAACTCTAAACAGTTAAGCAGGTCTGCGAAAGAAAGGTCACCATGAACAATTTTGTGAAGAAATGTAAGGTCTGCACGCATATGTCTGCAGTTCAAGGAAGGGATGGAAGGGACTATGGATAAGTCAGAATCAGGATGAAAATTGTGATTGTGGTGACGGTGCTTAAATATGGATAAAAACTTCTTCTGCACACGTTCTATTAATTCACTACTAGATTTGGAGACGCCGTTCCAGGCAACAGAAGCATATTCTAACTGTGGTATACATATTGCATTGTATAGCGTTAGAAATGGATCTGGAGAAGAGAATTCCTTTGTAATCCGACACACATTTCCAAGGCTTCGGAGTGCTCGCCGGGTGATGAGCCTAATATGAGGAGAAAAAGAGAGGGTACTGTCGAAAAGCACCCCTAGGTCCCTAATCTCCTCAACCCTTTGCAGAGGAGCTCCCTCAATACTGTAGGAAAACAGCAGACGGTGGGTTTTGCGGCTGTAGGTGACAACCTTTGTTTTAGTGGGGTTTAAAATTAGGCAGTTTTTCCTGCACCAGACCGATAATTCCGACACATCCCCCTGCAAGGCACAGCAGTCCTGAACACCGCTAATGTGCCTAAATAGTTTGACATCATCAGCATAGAGAAGAAAAGAAGAGTTTGTTAACACTGTTGAAACATCATTGATAAAGACAGAAAACAATAATGGACCCAGCACGGAACCCTGGGGTACACCACTTGTTGCAGGGTAAACACTAGACTTTTTGTAGTTTACATCTACGTAAAAGGACCGGTCAAGGAGATAGTTGGACAACAAGGCAACAAGGCTTGCGTCTACACCGGACTTAGCAAGCTTGTTAATTAATAACTGATGGTTCACCACATCAAACGCCTTACTGAGGTCAAAATAAATAACGTCCAACTGGCCGTTTTCACAAACTGCAGCCGAAGCCTGTGTCATAAAGCTTGCAAGATTTGTGACCGTCGATCGACCCGAGAAAAAGCCGTGCTGATTTGGTATCACAACGTTCTTGACGCAGGCAGCAAGAACTTTGTGCAGAGCTGACTCAAAGAGTTTTGAGGCGACACAAAGGAGTGAGATCGGGCGATAGTTAGAAACGGCTGACTTATCACCAGACTTAAATATTGGAAAAATTTGAGCGATCTTCCATGCACGAGGAAATTTACCTAAAAGTAAGCAGTTATTATAAATGGAAGTTAAGACAGGCACAAAAATGTTCCCGTAAACCTTCATGAGGTCTGCTGGAATTCCATCTTCACCACAGGAAAATGATGGTTTCATCCGTTGAAGGCTATCATTGACAATTTTTTCATCGAACCTAAGTGTGTTAAAATTAGAGTTATTAAACGATAGGCGTTCGTCGTTGCCATCTGGCAGTTGAAAGACAGAATGAAAGTACTGAGCAAAACTGGTGGCAACATCCTCAACCTCTTCACCATCGGAATTAAGCAGGCTAACGTGTTCTTTAGACGCCTTAGAACGGCCGCGTACATACCTCCAGAATTCAGCCGGTTTCTGAGACGCAGCAGCCTCTAACGATTCTATATAGAGCTGGTGGTCACGCCGGTAGAGGATTTTACAAAGTGAGCGATACCGACTAAACTCCGCTTTCCACTTGTCAAGCCCAGAACGCTTGGCGTTTTTGTGGGCGCTATCCTTATGTTTAAGCGAACTTCGAAGTTCTTTAGAAAACCAGTGGGGAAATTTGGAAGGAACAGGCTTATAACAAGGGATATACTTTTCCATGCCACTTCTGACTATTTCGGTAAAACGTCGAACCTGTTCGTCTACATCATTGACATCCAAAACACTAGATCATTCAGCAGATGAATAAAAGTGATACAGCCCAGCATAATCTCCAGGCTTGAAAGCATATCGCGGGACTGAACAATTGTCAACACCGCCAGAGCGATGCTGGGTCGCGACCGAGACAGAGACAATAAGAGGGGGGTGAAACTTGTCGGGGTGCACAAGGGATATTTCGGAGGCACACACTTGTACGTTTTTTAAGTTTGAGAAGCACACATCTAGAACATTACCACAAGAGTTTTCTATGCGGCAAAACTGCTGCATGGAGGTGAACGACTGAAAATCTAATAGCATGCTGCATTTCTGCGCTGCATAATGGTTTTTGTGCTCAAAGGAAAGACTGTTCCAGCGAATACCTGGGGTGTTGAAGTCTCCAAGTATGATGAGCTTATGGTTGGAGTGTGCATTTGAGTCATTTTCTCTGGATGTGAGTGTTCGATTAAATTCAGAAGGTAATACATCCGGGATATATAGAATGCACCGATGAGTAGCTTCTCGCCCTTCCTGAGGCCTACCTCAAGCCAGACTGATTTGTCTAGGGTCTCGAGATCAGCACGCCGCATGCACTGCACTGAATGATCAACGGCAACGAGAACACCGCCACCTTTTTGTTTAGGTCCAGTTAATTTTCTGTCGCTTCTAAAGATTTGATAGTTAGAAGGGAAATAGTCGGAAGACGAGATATCACCGGAAAGCCAGGTTTCAGTAATGACAACAGCAGAAAATTTAGAGCATACAATATTTCTAATAAATTCAGAGGACTTAGTTCGCAGACCTCGAGTGTTTTGATAGTATATGTCGAAACTCTCGTACTTACTGATCATTTTCAGTTATTTCAGAGCTGTGCAGCATACCAGGGTGGACCTTGCCTTGAAACGGCTTGAAAAGGCAGCCTTTTGGCCACATAGACGGGTCGCTCAGGCGCCTAAAACACTCCTCGTTAACAGTTACGCAAAAAGAAGAATAGGAGTCGTACTTAGTCCTAAGGCGTTTGCACGACAATGGCGTAACTTGCACAGTTGACAAGTGGGCCAACAGTTGAGCAGATGTGGTGTTAGCCTACAGTTTTGAAACAAAGATGGCCCTGGAGCTGGGTGGTCGGTGTACCACAACCAACTGAGAAGCTTCCGACGCACCCACGCGGGGAGGGCTCCTTTTCTTCTGCAAGTTTGTCGGCGGGCCATTAAACGCAGTGTCGGAACTAGGAGGCGGGGGCAGAGGGTGGACCGAAGGGGAAACCAAAGTGCTCAAGGCCGTAGCAGGTTGATTGCTGGGGCGGTCAACGAACGGCGAAGCGGTGGTAGAGGACAGGAAGGGGGCACATTCACCAGCTGCACCGGCGGCGGCTTCGGCGAACGACGACCTCGTAGGGATACCAGACTGCGGTGACGTCACCGGCGGCATGAAAGGATTAGCAGGCTTCGGGGAAGCAGGCGGAGAAGGCGGGGGACGCGCGAGCTCCCCTCGCAGGCAGCGAACCTCCTTGCGCAGGGAAGCGACGATTGCAGCCTGCTGGGCAAGCCCAGCCACATTATCCCGTCGAAAAAGCCGGTTTTCCTCGCGCAGCTCGGTGACAACATCCCCGAGAAAAGAGAGCCTGGCGCAGGCTTCGGACGGGAGATTCTTCAACGCAGCTACCTCTGCGCGTAGGTCCGCCGAAGGGTTGAAGCTTGCTCCGACAGGGGACGCCACTCGTTTGGCCGGGATGTTCGCTGGCTCACCGTCTTCGCTGGCTTGGTCACCGGGGTCGCTAGGCCTAGCGGGTGACGCCGCAGCCACACACAGATTGCAGACGAACGGCTGCTCACCGGAGATCAAACGCTGCAGTTCCTCGTCCGGAAGAACAATGCACTTTCCGTGCGCACGGCGTTTACACGCACAACATCGAAAAAACTCCTGCCTGCCGAAGAAAGCGAGGCAGCAGAGGAGGCACTTGTCCTTCCTGGGCGTCATCATGCAGCCAAAAAAAAATAATATTAATAATATTTGTAAGTATTTTGCGTAGTGTAGTACGACCGAAACGTTTTTATTTTTAGTACAAATTAATGCGCTATTCAACTGCTAGAAGTTTTCTGAGGAAACCACTTGTGTTGTTGCGGGTGCAGCCTGCGCAGCTGCTGCTGGAGCCGTATCACGTATTCGAAAGTGGAACCAAGCTCTGATTGTCTCGGGACGAGAGCGTAGTTGAAGAGCAGTGCATAATGTCAGAAACACTATCTGAATACGTCAGAACGTTGCTTATGATTAAGCATTGCCTGTGGAGCACGCCATCCTTTCCAGACGGAAGCAAAATAGCCGCTCGCGAGCAATGTTGCCCTGTGACCGCTTGATGTACGCCGATGAGGCCTGCTTACAATGTATGCGTACGTGAGACGACATCGCACAACCGACTGGGCCTGTTCGAACAGCCTACATCTCACACAAGAAAAGACACCGTCCGAGCGTAATTATGTGACTCTTCCGAGGCACGTCGGCGCGGCAAAATGTGCTATCAAGAGTTTGCACCATGGCAAGTTCAGAATACCTAAATGGGTGGCCAGAATACGTGGTGTGTGTTATCGAAATGTAGTCGTCTTAGTAGCGCCAAAACATAGAGAGAATGTACAGTGCTCTGGGCGAAGGCTAGATGCGGCAACTGTTTTTTACGGGTACAATTGCCCATTACACTGTTAGCCAAAAGGGAGCAACCGGTGAGTGCCATTGCTACTTTGTGAGAATAACTTAGTTGCCACAACCATTAGTCCCCAACGGGAGTAAATGCGGGGGGACGAACGGTTACTAACCAAACTGTTCTTCCTCAACAGACGAACAGTGGTTTCGTTCCGTTGACCCCCCAGAAAAGGAAAGCGCGCTGGCGGAGAATCGAACCGCTTCCCCTCGCAACACGAACCCGACGCGCTACCGACTAGCCCACAAGAGCAGGTAGAGAAACGGTCCGTAAATCGGCAGTCGAGTTGAAAATATTTGTGCTATGAACTCGCCGTTGTTTTGCGTATTGCTGGCATCGGAATCCCTAGCGATGCACCTGCTTGTACTTGAAGCGCTGCTAACTCTAGACATTATTGCTGACCTTCGACAGCAATTACACGCTCACGAGCATAGTTTTCCTTGTAAAAGAAAAGGAAACCCGCCACCATCGTCGCGGCAGGAGGCTGCGTGTTCTAACGATGCTCCTTCTTCGGCAAATATTAACAAGTGCGTAATGTTCGCACTTTACCCCGGATCTCTTTGGTCTCATATGTGCGTATTCATGGTTGTTTGTTTGATAGAAATACTAGGGGGTCAGGACTGATGTTCCTGCGTAGACGAAACAAATTGCGGCGCTGTGGACTTGTTCAACTAGCGTTGGTAGATGGGACTGGAAAATGTAGCCGGGTCTTAAGGGTGTTGATAAATTGTGAATGCTTTTGTACAAAAGGCATTTATGTCCCGCTAATGAAATCTTAAAGGAAAGCGCTTACCTGTAGTGTGTGCTTACGAATTGCCGTTGTTGTCTCATTGTTGACATATGTCGGTCGGTATAAACATCTACACGTAGTGAGTAAGTTTAGTGATTTTTTACTTGCACCTGCCTGACTGTGTGATGAGCACGGAGTCTTTAATTTGCCCGTATTATCGCTCGCAAGCTCTAGGTGCCTGAAACTACGTACTAACGTGAACAAGAGGCGTTGGTAATATCGCCCACGGCCGCTCCGTGCCACGAGCCGCCTCTGTACTTAGACAATGCGGTTTTTTTATTTTTTAAAAACTAATTGTTTTTTTCAGAAGACAATATGAAAGATTATGTATTGGCAGCTACGTTTCTTTGCCAATTAAGAAACCGAACAGACATGCGGCAGGTCGCATAGCAGTGACGCCATCACCGGGGGGAGTAACTGCTCGCGTGTCCTCCCGTTGCTCTGAAGATCGGCGGAAACGAACATTTACTGCGAGAATTATGCACAAAGCATGCACTCTCCCACAGTTACTCCACTTCAGGAATAACGGTCACTTTCTAGGAATAACAGCTGTAGTTAACCCTGTTCTCGTCTTTTTCGCTAAGAGTGTACAACTACAAACAATGGCGCCAGAAAGAGGAAAGGCAATATTTCGTGGCCACACATGTACTGGGTACGTCACACTACAGTATATCTGCCCTTTAGGAATATTAGCAACGAAAAATATCAAAAGTCGCGCTGTAGTTATTTTCAAGTGGACGAAATTGTAGCCTAAAATGTGTATTGCACCTATGACAAATTTTGATAGCAGAAATCTGTTGTCAGCATGTGCCACAAGCATCATAAATATATGATATTAAGCGCTTGAAAAGATTTCGCAGAAGAAACCATTCGAGCTGTAGTGGCGAGCCATCTCACTACAATAAAATGTTGCTAAAATACATCTGTGACACAAAGGATGCCCGAATAGTCAGGCCAGACACTTATGTGCCATGTCGCAGGACCCAGAACGTAGCTGTGTAGTTTGCGTCATTCATTCAGCTCCTCGAATTGGCACACAGATGACTCTACGACAAATCAGGACCTGGGTCCTTAAAAGGAGGTAATTTATCTCGTAGCTAGTGCAATGACATAACTTTCACGTCTCGCTGCATATCCCTCGGTATACGCAATGTTGGCCAGATTTTACTGAGTACCTATGAAAAGGAATTTATTTCAGCAAACTCAGATTATAGGGTAAGAGAAGAGGCTGTACAGAGGGTAATAGGAACGGTACACACTTGGTCGGCCATTGTCTATAAGACACATACATGTACACCAGCATATGAAGAACCATGGGTTTATTGTAGGCTCAATAATCAACGTCAAAGAGTATCTTAAGATGTTCCTGGAACGCGAAAGCATGTACGTATTGTGTGTCCATAGGTATAAGTAGCAAGCATGCTCCAAATGTAATTGGTGGGCAAACCTCAAGGCTGTCATAAGGCAGTATTAACAAAAAGAAATGGTGAAAAACTTCCCAATATCAAACTGCATTGATGTAATATTGACAGGAGTTACGGCATATCGACATGCACAATAAACAGAGTTATCAGTATGTTAACTGTATGTAAACACTCAAGTGTTATGATCAAACGGAACTGGAGGCCCTACTGCAATCGCCCACTTATGTTTTTTTTTGTAGTCGACCTAATTGGTCGCATTAGGTCAGTCGCGCAAACAAGAATCTGTGATGCCACAGAGAAATAGCCAGGAAATGGCTATGGAGCTCACACTGCTATCGAAATTTTCTGTAATGTCAATATTTGTTTGAAGCTTGCTATAACATTTATGTCATTTCTTATAGTGTTTTTATAAACAATACTAGTATTTTTTGCTTCGTGGCCACAAAACAGTGGTCGATAAACTAATGCTGGCTTGGAACGACGATTCTCCAAAAAATTGTGACTACTGGACTGGAAGCTTGACTGCAACCCACTGGCCCCATAGGCGGAAACAAGTAGCCCACCCACACAATGCAATGAAACAGCCAATGCAGTGAGTCTCTGCCAAATATTGCCCACGTTCAAAGGATAGGTTTGCATTGATAGATCTTTATGCGAGGCAGTCAACGTGCGTGGATCAACTAGTTAGAGTACAAATAGTCTTTTTGTGATTTCAGACTTGTGGCAAAGGCATGTCTAGACGCTCGTTTGCAGACAAAAGTGAGAAATCACAGTTCGAAATCTTAAAAAAATTGTTGAGCCTCTTCAGCAATTGCCGAAGCATGACGTAACTCGGGTGATAGTTGGTGCTCACTGCCCTCATGCTTGTTAGCTCCCTCAGCAAGCACATAAATGCAGTGAATAAGAAAGCTGGTAAGCAAAGTGAAAACAGAAAGTGGATCTTGTAAAACAGCTTTTGATCATCAAAACAGCAGGAATGGGCGCCGATGACTCCCAGCCCACGAATGGGGTGTTGAATATATTTTGGAATTCGTGAACAGTGCAGTTAAAAACCATTCTCTGAAAAATCCTACGATTACACGCACGCCCTTCATGGAAGGCGTTTGTTTAAAAAAAAAAGGTAGTTGAAGCTTGTGATTAGTAAAAACATAAACTCGCCATTCATCCTTTTCTGTCACCACGCTTACGAGCTTCGCTCTAAAAACCCTAGTGCTTCTAATATACCTTTAAATCAGCGCTTATTCAATATTCCCTTATTTACGTCTGTTAGAAGTATACTGCGCCTTATACCGTAAATGCTGCTTTGCAGAGTTCATACAGGCGTAAGATTGTTCAATGGTTTTATGCGCGGGACATGAACCTCAGCACTAATAAACCTAAACAAGAGCAAGTAAAGTTTTGTATATTATTCCCTAATTATTTTTGTAACTATTTTGTCTACCAAAAACATTGCGGGTAACTCAACTGAGCTCGCCTTTAAATTTTCGACAGTTCTTTATTATTGTTGCGATTTCCAAGCATATATTCCTAGCGGCAGCATACGCGCTGAATTTAAGCCCCGAACCGTTCTTCGCTACTTCACACAAATCAACTCTATGAAATGTTGCTGATTAGGTTTTGCCAATAATTTACAATAGGGTAGTGTCAAAACCATTTTACACCTTTAATAGCTATTGATAGCAAACAGTATTTAATCCTTTTTTATAACACATTTTGTTGTAACCTCAGTCAAAGTTTTGTTAAGCAGTCAGCCTGGTTCATCTATTTTTTCGTGTACATCTACAAAACAAATCCTTTATTGCAATACGTTCAAAGGACCATCTTACAGCAAATCTGCAGTGACAGATGCCACATGTTTGGCGTTACAGGAGAGCTTTGGGGTCAGCAAAAAAAGGGATGTTTTTTTGCAGCTGCAGCGCTTTGTACTAAAGCAGAAATATTCCTTGGTGGCTTGGGTTTCCTGGAGGACTTTATTGTAGTGCAAGAAGGCATCACTTGCTTATTCCTTTTTGTTGTTATTTTAATCCTGTCTATCTGTCAGAAAAACCCTGTCATCTTGTTTGGAACGGAAGCTTCACAGCACACACTATACAGAGAAAGTAAAAGTTACTAACTTTTTGCATAGCCACGGAAGTTTGGCTGAATAACTTGTCATGACAAACACCGTGTTTGCTTTCTCGCTTAAGTTGTGAAACTGGGATAGTTATTTATCAGTTGGAAAAAAACACTGCGCTAATAAACGGTACAGAAGTAGAAGAAAAGGTGCAGTGAGGAACACCATGTCTATCTGTTGGCAGCTTTTTTCTCCGCTTTCTTTCAAGTTTTTTTATTGATATTGGCCACGGTGCCTGAACACAGCCTGTTTTTGCCTAGCAAAAGTGTCAACAGCGAAGCACTTATCAACGACTAAATGCTGGTCATTGATAACAGAGCAAAGGTACGTTTAGTCGGTTCATTTTAATATTTAAGCCACCCATGATACATACACCTTCCAGCTGTGCTGCAACTTTCACAAACACCACCAGTTTCTGCAAAAGGTATTAAGAAGTACTCTCGCGAACGGGCAATGTCAAGCTCGACCAGAAGGCATTGTACTCCACCAGATGTGTTTAAAGCTAGTTGGCTTAAAGAGTGTTTACATCCCTGTTTTGTGGGAAAAGAAAAGGCTAATGGGCACATAACAGACAACCCCTGAATGTGTTTTGTAGCAGCTGGCCTCCGCCGAGACTTGCAACTTAGCGAACAAAATGTCGGACATTTCGTTATGCTATCGAACCACTAAGCTGATTCACTTAAGCAATTTTCTGAAACAGTGTACACAGTGTGGAGTTAAAAAGCAATAGAATGTGAAATATTCCCCCACAAGTGCAAACTCCTTCTGTTCACCACCACAAAGGCTTAGACAGTGGACGCCTAAGCGCTTTTAAACAGTTGCCAATACAAGCATTAAAATGTTAAGTAGAAATATAGGAGTTCTCGGGGTGGGCATACAGATATCAGGGCCAATTGAAATTCGTGGTTAGACTGCAAGTCTCCGAGAGCTCTCATAATCATTGACCCATCGCGTTGAGAGGGAATGGGAGTATTGTGGCTGGTTACATTCAGTTCCAAGCAAAACACAAGAATAAAGAGCAAACAAGCCTATCGAAACACATTATCAGAGCACATGCAGGAGGAAGTTTGTTGCCTAACCAAGTTAGGGGATGCAGAAGGAACTGCAGCAAAGGAAAGGGAAATAAAACCCTAAGGGTAATTGTGAACAAAATCCTGTGGCACTACAAGACAATCAACTGGCGAGGGTTATGGGCTATCGTATCCATCTTTTGCCAATTGTTTACTGGCATTTGAGCCGATAAGAATTTCTTATCAAACATGCTAGCTGGCAGTTCCACGTACACTCTGTGGAAAATTTCAAGGTAGAAAAAGCGTTATAAATTTATTTCCTGCGCATTCAATAATGGCCGCTGGCAGATTGCTTAAAATTCGCATCTAATGTTAGGTCTTGCCAATAATTTATTAGGTCTTTCCAAGTTGAAGCACACAATGATATTCCAAGCAACAAATTTGAAAAACATTGATGAACAATAACTGAATTGTCACTTGTTTACGTTATGCACACCAGAGGTCGAAGCCCTATTTATCAGAAGTGCCAAACTTCGTCGAAACAGCGATCTGATTGGCTTCATTTTTCCCGTGCTTGCCCAGTTGGAGCTTGAGCGTCCTTGCACAAGAAGCTAGCCAGTCATCGAATAGTTTCCGCAATTTGTTAAGTAGATGTCCATGGACCGGCAGCGGAGCTCCACCCATTTACCTGACCATCCACGGGAGTGAAGCTTCGCTCCCTCCATGGCTTCTGCAGCGCCGCGTGCACAGACAGCGTCCGCAGCGGAATAAGGATGATAGCACTTCTCGGCGAAATAAGTATTGCTCCGCATGAAAACTTGCAGAAGCTACCTGCGAGGACGGTTTGCGTTCAATGATGCCCTGCCCTACCTGGCGACACTTGATTCACGCATGTACTGACACTGCGTCGCTCGCGTTGTCACGTCATCAAAGACAGCTACCTCGCCAGCCACGGTGCGACGCGGAGGAAAATACTGATTCCAGTGGTTTTATCCTTGAGCCACCAGATTCAGAACACAAGGTTTGGGAAGAAAGTGGCGAGGCACAAGTAGACAACGAATCTAGGCACGTAAATCGATAGTCCGCGAACTGCACTACACCAAGAAGCTTACAAAATAGTAAGCGACAACAAGACAGTTCAAGGAGCATGTATAAAGCGGGTCGAAGCAGCGTGCCGAACTTTGCACTAGATAAAGAAAACAAAGCGCTCAAGCAAATGAGCAAAGAACTATAAATTAAAACTGAAGGACTTAGGCGCGTTGTGCAATGAGAGCAGTGCTCAAGAAACAAGAACACAGAATCCCGAGGAGTTGTCAAGCGCGAGAGCGAGGATACTTTCGCGGTCGCATCAGCGATAAACGATGATATCAAAGAACCAATCAGAATGCTCAACGTTAAAACGTTTCACCGTGTATTTTTCGGTGACTCCGTTAATAGCAATGTTGGGCAATTCAAGGCAACGGAAAAGAAAGATTCGTTGCTGAAGAATGCCAAAAGCAGCGCTAACAAAGGACGACTTTAAACTACAAAACATGGAACCAATGTACGTGGATGAACACTTCTGCGCCGCTGCTGATAACTTCGAGGCATGACCACCCCCAGGAAACTAGAATACGCATGGAAGTTGGCTTGGTCATTCAATGGAAAAATTTTCTGAATACGAACCAGTTGCGCATGATACAGAATATGAACAAAAAATGATCTTGAAAAGAGGTGTTGAAAAAATGTCACACCAGCCATACTGAAATGTTCTGAAATGCGCAATCTCTAACGTGCCTTGCCTTTACAAGTCACATGGTTTCGTCCTTGTAATGCGTCTAGGTTACACTTCAACGCATGTTCTGTAGGAAACAAGCTTGACCAAGTTTATTCATTTCTGGACCAATTCAGGTTTAAATTTTATTTCATAATGGTATCGGAAACATGGGGTCTAGCTGATGTCTTTTATTATGCACGGTAACTTGATTTCTCTTTCCGTACACAATACAATTTTCAATCGCTAGAACCCAACCTACCTGTGCTACCTAATAACTATAAAATTGTCAGCACCATTTGTAGCAAGCGTTAATGCGAGTACTTTATTAACTTTTCATGTATATCTTAGTGTCATATTTCCATAAAACTATGTTGTCTTTGACACTGCGTGCTTAAGACTTGTGTATGTTTTTTGCCACTGTATAGAATTCCAAATAATGTAATGTGTGTACATTGACTGCATAACCGTCACTTAGATTAGTGAGAATTGGTGTGTTGCTCGTTCGTTGCTTTCAGCTTGCTGTAAGGTTAAAGTAATTTATTTTTTCTTCCTGGAAATTGCGTGCATGTTACATTCTCTGCTGTCATGTACAAAGGCTTCTTGGTACCGGTCAAGGTGCTCAATGGAGCTTTTACAACAGGAGGCCAGTGATAGCTACCCTTCTGTGTACCTGGTAAATAAAGTTGACTTGACTAAACATGTAGTCTTTTGTGTCTCAGTACTGTTACTCCTTCCAGTAGTCAATCCAGACGACTCAGAACAAGAAGCTGTTCTAATATTTTACATTTCATAGGAGCGAAGACATTACCATTTGCAAGCAGAGGTCATAATTATATATTGTTACGGTGCAGAAGTACGTTAAAGAAGGCGGCCACTGGACGTTCCGGCAGTACGAGCAAGTACTGGCTTCTGTCCCCTCGTCGGCTATCCAACACCACTTGACACGTACCCCTTCCAGGGGATTGATTCGCATAAGTGTTCCACTACTTCCCGATGTGACATTTTCCCCTAGCGCAGACAATGTGTGACATTTCTCCCGGTCTCAGACGAAGCTGCTCGGCTGAGTCACAGTCAATGGCGCGTGTAGGATAGCTTCAAACGGGTGACGTGAGAGGTTTGAGTTTTGGTAGACCTGCGTCCAGATGGGGTAGACGAGAGATAACGTAAGTGACGTCGCTCAAGCAATCGATGACGAGGTATAGGCCCGTGTAATGGGACAGAAACGCGCTGTACAAGCCTCGTTTGCGTACAGGTGTCCACAACAAAACGAAGTCGCCTTTGGCGTATGAGACTGCATGGTGTCGACTTTCGTAGAGCCGTTTTGAGCGGCATTGGGAAGCAAGGGTTCGCAGGTGAGCAACACGACGCGCCTATTCGGCAAGACACAGCGTACGGGAAACAGAAGGATCGTGATCTAAAGCGAAGGGCAAGATCGTGTCCAGGTAGATAGGAGGTGTACGTGCACAAAAAAAGAAGGGGCTGTAGCGTGTGGTCTCGTGCTGTGTTGTACGCGTATGTGATGAAGGGTAAAATTATGTCCAACAGCGTGTGAAATTCGAGAGTCGGTTCCGCCGGGTCCTGCAGGAGCGCGTCGAGTGCCGTCATCTTCTTCGTGACAGTGGTGCGAAGAACACCCCGGCGGCGCCAAAGCGATTCCATGGCGCGAGTCGGCGGCACCGGACGGCTGGGGGTTTCGGCATCAGGGAATTCTGTAGCGAAAGGGAACGGGGAGACCAGACGTCCGGCTAATCAAGATGGCTACGACCGACTGCTGTGAGAGCCGCGCTCGTGGAGCGAGCTCGCGCTGGCTGAGCTCGTGGCGCACTTCGTCCTCTTTATTTAACAGTCTATGGGCAGATGTTCGCCCTTTGTGTGCATTTGCATATCTTCTTTGGAACTTCTTCGTTCTGCATGACTTATCGTTTTGTCCATGTCAAACACGTGCGTGGGCATATCTTGTTTTGACCCCTCTTTCACCCGCGTTACCACGGGGGAGGGGAAAATTACCTTGTTATTTGTTATTTATTTCTTTATTCATTTTTTCTCTGTTTGGTTCTTCTCTCTCTCTCTTTTCTTATGTTCGTACCACGTGCCTGTGTGTTGTTATTATCCTTTTTTAATTTATTTTCCCGCTCTCCCTTCATTCTTTTGCTACCCACCAACCATGATCCATTTGTACAAACTCTCCCTCCTCATACCTTGCCCTCGCCCTTGCTACATTTTCTGTATATATATATATATAACTCTGAAGCGAACTTATTTTGTACTCTGATGAAAGGGAGTCCTCTCCCTGAAACGTCAGTAAACTCATTTCTATTTTCTACGTCTTTTGTGTTTGTGTCTGTCTCTACTAACCTTATATATATATATATATAGGGTTATTGGCAGGACGCTATAGCAAGTCCTTAATATCGCGGAGTCCAAACGCGTCCAAGCGAGCTCTCGGGTCTTGGCACCAGTCTCGCGCCCAGCGGTCTTGATGGGGCTGCAGATATTCAAGCAGATACCCGCATACCCGCTTGTGGTAGATTGTCCCATATCCAAGCACATACATCGCCTTACGAAAGACGTGCACGGCACACACCTATTTAAGGAAGCGGCCGTGATATCTTCATTACAATCAACCCACGGCAAAGAGAGGAGCCATCCTGGTGACTCAGGGCAATGCGACAACGAGGTGGTCATAGTAGGGATTCATACGCTGAACGTGCACTGTTTCGCGCCCTCGGCGACGAAGATCGATTGTGGCAGCGATCTGCTCAGCGACATAATTGACGGGGGACGTTTTCTCGACCACTCTGTAGGGTGCATTGTAGTTCGCTTAGAGTTTGGGCGAAAGACCGGGCGTCTTGGACGAGATCCACAGCCACGAGAGGGATCTGGTGGTACAGGTAGGCGAGGTGGCTGAAGCGTCATGACGAAATTTTTTGCACCCTTGATCCGCAGCTGTGAAGGATCGAGCCAGTTGACCGTACCCTTCGACATGCTTAGCTATCACTGAAATGGACCTGTACTCGAAGGAGTCGGGTCGGTAGGGCAGGATGGTGTCTAGGGTTTGGAAGGCTCACGCCCATAAAGTAGAAAGAAGGGCGAGAAGCGCGTCGTCGTCTTTGTCGCCGTATTAAACGCATACGTGACAAATGGCAGAACTAAGTCCCAGTTTGAATGATCCGAAGAAACATACATTGAAAGCATGTCGCCAAGCGTGCGGTTAAATCTTTCGTTCAACCCATTGGTTTACGGGTGATACGCTGTAGTTTTTCTATGACCGACTTGGCACTGGGTCAGCAGGGCTTGTATTGCTTCCGACAAAAAGACGTGTCCCCTGTCGCTCAAAAGCTCCCTGGGTGCACCATGGCGTAAAACAAACCTCTGTAGGAGGAATTGTGACAAGTCATGGGCTGTAACGGTGGGGAGTACGGCAGTTTCCGCAAAACTGGTCAGGTGATCCACTGCAACGATAATCCAACGGCTGCCTGCAGTTGTGTTGGGGAGGGGCCCGTAGATGTCTATTCCAACGCGATCGAAAGGGCGCGCGGGGCGTGGTAGTGGCACTAGAGGTCCTGTATAATGTTGCGGCGGAGACTTGCGGCGCTGGCATTCGGGACACGAGCGGATGTACTTCGTAACAAACGTGTACATCTCGCGCCAATAGTAACGGATGCGGAGCCGCTGATATGTTTTTAGGACGCCAGCGTGGGCGCATTGCGCATCAGCGTGGTAGGACGAACAGATGGCAGAACGAAATGACGGAGAATAACTAGCAGCCATTTGGGGCCGTCGGCGATATAGTTGCGCCGATACAGTTGTTCATCACGAGCGACACAGTGTGAGGCCTGACGGCGCAGTGCACGGAACGCCGGAACGGTGGACGGACTCGACAGTTAGTGCAGTATGGACGCGATCCATGGGTTTTTTCGCTGCTCTGCGGCCATGCCGTGTATGTGAAGTGACGCCAGGGCGCAGTCCGTCGATGAAATGCAGTCATTTTCCGACTCGACGGGACATCGAGAAACGGCATCAACGTCCATGTTTGTGCGGCCGGTCCGATACACAACGCGAATGTCGTACTCTTGGATGCAAAGAGCCCAACGGCCATGTCTGCCGTACGGGTGTTTCAGTGACGACAGCCAACACAGCACGTGATGTTTCGTGACAACGTTAAATGGGCGTCCATAAAGGTAAGGGCGGAATTTGTGAATCGCCCAAATGATCGCGAAACATTCTTTTTCTGTCACTGAGTAATTTCTCTCTGCCTTTCTGAGCGAACGGCAGGCATAAGCAACTACGTACTCCTAGGCACCTTCTCTGCGTTGTGCGAGCACAGCGCCGAGACCGACACCGCTGGCATCAGTGTGTACCTCAGTTGGCAGGAGGGGGTCGAAATGTCGCAGTATTGGGGGTGATGTAAGCAAACGCCGTAAAGACACGAAAGCTTCTTCGCAGGCAATCAACCAGTCGACCGGTTTTTTATTGGATCCACTGAGGAGTTTCGTCGAAGTTTCGATGATGGTGGCAAATTTCCGGACGAAGCGCCGAAAATAGGAACATAACCCGACGAAACTTCGGAAGTCTTAATTCGTGGGTGGTTTCGGAAATTGGGTGACTGCGGGAAGCTTCTCCCAGTCGGGAAGGATGCCATCTTTTGATACGACATGGCCCAAAAGGGTCAGTTGGCGAGCAGCAAAGCGGCACGTTTTCAAGTTGAACTGTAACCCAGCAGACGTGAGGCATGTCAAGACATGTTCTAGGCGCTCCAAGTGAGAGGTGAAATCGGGCTTAAATACGACAATGTCGTCTAAGTAACAAAGGCATGCTTTCCACTTTAGGCCTCGTAGAACACCGTCCATCATTCTCTCAAATGTTGCAAAGTCCCAAAGGCATGACGTTAAAATCGTAAAGTCCATCAGGTGTCACGAAGACAGTTTTTGAGCGATGAGATTCGGCCATGGGGACTTGCCAGCAACCTGAGCGTAGATCGAGAGAAGAGAAAAATTCAGCGCCTTACAAGGAATCAAGAGCGACCTCGATACGAGGTAGTGGGTACACGACTTTGCGGGTGATTTTGTTCAGACGCCTATAATCGACTCAGAACCGGATGGACCCATCTTTCTTTGTGACAAGCACAACGGGCGAAGCCCAGGGGCTTGGAGAGGGTCTAATTACGTTGCGCGTGAGCATGTCAGTGACGTGTTCGTCAATCACGCGTCGTTCGAAAGGTGACACCCGATAAGGTCACTGCCGCAGAGTGGCGTGGGATCCTGTATCTATTTCGTGAGCAACAGTCGACGTGCGGCCCAAGGCGGTCTGATGACTGTCGAAAGATTCACGGAAGCGATCGAGAACGGCAAGAAGTTGGTCGCGTTGTGCTGGGGTGAGATCTCCATCAATGGATCGTTGAAAAACATCGGGAGTTGCCTTGCTGGGATGAGGACTGAGGACATTCACCAAAAAAGCGGATGATTCTTCCGGGACGGCCATGACCAGAATGGGGTCGATAGCTTCCACGTACTCGAGACATTCCCCACGATATAATGTTGAAGGGCAAGACGATGGGTTGCTGACAGGCATCAAACTGGACCCACATTGGACGTCGAGGACAGCGGCGGGCAAAGGCAGGCATTTCCGAGACGAAAATACACTCGATGGCGTGAAAACAACAATTGGATCAGTCTTGACGTCACAAGAAACAGGCACAAGCACAGAGGAATTGGCCGGAAAGGACGTGTCGTCCGTCACGATTAACCTGACGGACAGGTCATTAGATGGTGGTTCTCATGACGGATATATTTCGACCTGAGCACTAGCAAAATCAATGATGGCGTGATAACATGATAAGAAGTCCCGTGCGAGGATGATGTCGTGAGAATACGAGGGAAGGACAATGAACTTGATGAGGTATGTGATGGCTACACTAGCGGTGCACATGGCTAATGGTTTACCCTCTTGCGCGCTTGCGGTTCGGAGAGTAAGGTCGGAGAGTGGCGTCGTCACTTTTCGCAATGACCGGCAGAGTAGTTCACTTAAGACGGACACAGCGGCAGCAGTATCGACAAGCGCTAATGCGGCTACACCTTCAACAGTCAGTTTAATAACATTGGCGTGTGAGGAATGAAGGGCTTCGGCATTTAGACGTCGTTGCAGTTCTTCCTTCGGGAACTGCAGCCGTCAGTTTCCCTCGGTGGGTGGATTTTGGTGAGGGCGCATAGAGGAAAGGGAACGGGTACGTCGGGACGAGGAGCGACGGCGCGAAAAGGGCGGTGGTACGCAGGGTATGAACACGGTGTCGCGCCCGTGTCAACTCGAGAGAAGTACTGCTGGGGTCCATAGTTGGGCGCTCGATGTGGGACGTCGCTAGAAAATGATATCCGCGGGCGGCACAACTCGGCCACGTGCCCTGGAGTGCAACATGCGTAGCAAATGGGGCAGTTGTCGGGAGTGCGCCAGGGGTTTGGTGCTTGAGATGGGAGTCGGTTATCCGCCATCGTCCGCAGATCTGTCGTGCGGTAGCAAGGCTGGAAAGCGCCTGGTTGCAGCTGTCGGACGATTGCCGCATAAATTAAAGGTATGGTTCCCAGAGAGGCAAGAGGTGAGGCCACCGGTGGCGCAAGGGGCACTGCCACTTTGGGTTCGAGAGGTGCCGCTACGGGTGGCGCGAAGGACACCGTGGAAGGCGGAGCAAACGTGGCTGCTACGGCGGACGTCACAGGCGCGGGCACAGGCGTGGGTTGGTCGATTGAAGGAAGCGTGTCGGCAACCTGCTGTCGGAGAAGGCGGCACACATTCTCAGGCAATGGACATGCAGGCTCAGAAGCACTGGGGAGCAGGGACAGCTGCCGCGTAACTTCTTCGCGTACGAACTGCTCAATGTGGGGCAAAAGACACGAAACTTGAGGAGGTAAGGCTAAGGATGATAGCGACCCTCGAGATAAGTCATAATTCGGCGACGGACGCTGGCGTGTGAAAACGCTCTGCTTCCGAAGTTCGTCGTAGCTTAGGCACACATTTGTAACTTCGCTCACGCTCTGCGGGTTCTGCCCAGCAGCATCTCGAAGGCATAGTCCTCAATGCCCTTTAGAATGTGCTTGATTTCATTGTGCTCGGGCATCGCAGGATTCACTCGCCTGCACAGGTTCATGACGTGTTTCATATAGCTTGTGTATGTCTCGTTTTCTTCCTGGGCTCGCGTGAGTAGGCATTGCGCTGCGTGAAGCTTGCGGACAGCGGGTCGACCGAACGCTGCCAAGAATCGAACCTTGAAATCCAACCAAGTACGCGCATCGGTTGTATGGTTACGGAACCACAAGCGGGCTAATTCATCCAGATACAAGTCGACGTTGTTCAGCTTCATGGCGTCATCCCATTTATTAAGAACGCTCACTCTTTCGTAGGAGGACAACCAGTCCTCTGTGTCGGTATCATCCTTGCCGCTGAAGTGGGGAGGTCCGCGTTGGGGCAGAACACTGGAGCACATGATGGGCTCGGGCTGCGGCGCCGCCATTGCCTGGTCGATTCCTCGGCTGCGTGTTTAAGCAATCGCTTGCTGCGTAATAACAGGTTCAGGACCTTGTAAGGTGTACGACCTCCACCAAAATATAGTGGGGTTTATTCACAGGACGTTGTAGCAAGGCCTTAATATCGCGGAATCCAAACGCGTCCAAGCGAGCTCTCGGGTCTGGGTACCAGCCTCGCGTACAGCGCCCTCGACGGGGCTGCCTATCCCAGATTGAAGCACATACCTACTTGTGGTGGATTGTCCTATATCCAAGCACATACATCGTCTGGCGCGAGACGTGCACGGCACACACCCATTTAAGGAAGTGGCGGTGATATCTTCATTACAGTATATATATATATATATATATATTTATATATACATACATATATAGAAATATATATATATATGTATATATATATATATATATATATATATTTATATATATATATATATATATATATATATATATATATATATATATATATATATATATATATATATATATATATATATATATATATATATATATATATATATATATATATATATATATATATATAAGGTAAACGATTAGGCTAGTGAAGGTTAAATAGTAAAAAGGGGCGCTGACGCAACCACTACCACGCTGACGCAACGTGCGCGCACGCTGGGGTGCTCAAAACGTACCAGCGCTTGCGTTTGCGCTATTATTGGCGTGGAATGTACACGTTTGTAACCAAGTACGTTCGTTCGTGTACAGATTGCCAGCGTCGCAAGTCTCCCCCTCAACACCAAACCGGCCCGCTGCAGCCGCTACCATGTCCGGCTCGCCCTTTCGACCGTGTCGGCATCGACATATATGGTCCGCTACCCACCACGACTGCAGGCAACCGATGGATTATCGTCGCGGTTGACCACCTCACGAGGTATGCAGAAACAGCCGCACTACACGCTGTTACCGCCCGCGACGTCGCATCGTTCCTCCTTCAACGTTTTATACTTCGCCATGGAGCGCCGAGAGAATTGTTGAGTGACAGGGGACGCGTCTTCTTGTCAGACGTTGTGGAGGCCCTGCTGACTGAATGTCGAGTCGTACATAGAAAGAGCTCCTCCTATCATCCACAAACTAACGGACTGACTGAGCGCTTCAACCGTACATTAGGCGACATGATTTCGATGTACGTTTCTCCCGACCATTCCAACTGGGATTTAGTTCTGCCTTTCGTCACTTACGTCTACAATACGGCGACGCAGACAACTACGGGCTTCTCGCCGTTCTTTTTATTATACGGACGTGAGCCATCGTGTACATTGGACACTATCCTTCCATACCACCCGGATGCGTCCGAGTCTGCACCAGTCTCGGAAATCGCCAAGCATGCAGAAGAGTGCCGCCAACTGGCGAGATCATTCACAACCGCAGACCAAGGCCGTCAGAAGTCGCGCCACGACGCTTCCAGCGGAGCTCCTACATACGCTGCTGGTTCACTAGTTTGGCTTTGGACACCGCCCAATACCCCCGGCCTTTCGAGCAAACTACAAGCTAAATACGAGGGACCCTACCGAGTCATCGAGCGAACTTCACCCGTGAATTACGTCGTTGAGCCGGTCACTCTTCCTACAGATCGTCGTCGCCGTGGCCGCGAGACTGTTCATATTCAGCGCCTTAAGCCGTATTACGACCCGCTCGTCCTCACCTCACCTTGAGTCGCGAAGGATGGCTCCTTTTTTCCCCCGGGGGGTAATTGTAACAGAGATAGTGGCCGTTAGAAGGCGCACCAGTGTGGCCAAATGGGTGTGCGCTGAACTGAGACCGAGGCTGACTGTTTGGTGGCGTCAATCCCCCAACTGGGTCTATGTGCGAGGCTCAGTCACCGGAGCAGCCCCATACCTGCGCGTGGACTCCCGAGCTAGCTTGGCCTCTGATACAACCAGCCCCCGTTACCACGCTCTAGCCGTTTGCTAATAAACCCCATTATAATATATATATATATATATATATATATATATATATATATATATATATATATATATTTTTTATATATATATATATAGCGATGAATAAGTTCCGGGATTCGGTTTCAAAAATACACAAGAGGGTAGACACACGTAGGAAAACGATGATCGATTTAACGTTTCGACCGGTCGAAACGTTAGTTCGATCATCGTTTTCATACGTGAGTCTACCCTCTCGTGTATATAAATATATATATATATATATATATATATATATATATATATATATATATATATATATATATATATATATATATATATATATATATATATATATATATATATATATATATAAATATATATATATATATATATATATATATATAGTAAAAAGGGGCGCAATAAAAAACATAAGAAGTTTACTTCGAAAACATAACTTTACATCGACGTTTCGTACGGGGACCATCCGAACGTACTTGGTTACAAACGTGTACATTCCACGCCAATAATAGCGCAAACGCAAGCGCTGGTACGTTTTGAGCACCCCAGCGTGCGCGCACGTTGCGTGACGCTGGCAATCTGTACACGAACGAACGTACTTGGTTACAAACGTGTACATTCCACGCCAATAATAGCGCAAACGCAAGCGCTGGTACGTTTTGAGCACCCCAGCGTGCGCGCACGTTGCGTCAGCGTGGTAGTGCGAGCAGAAATCAGAGCGCAGATGGCCAGGGACAACAAGTAACCACTTCTGGCACTCAGATGAATAGTTGCGGCGGTAAAGAAGGTCGTCCCGAAGGGCGCAGTGCGAAGCCTGGCGGCGCAGCGCCCGAGAGGCGGCAACTGTTGACGGAGTCAACAAATATTGACGGACAGAGGCGATCCACGGATCTTTACGATGTTCCGCAGCCATGTCAACAGAGTCTAGAGACGCCACGGTAATATCTGGCATAGATGAGGTGTGATCGTCCGACCCCACGGGTGATCTGGACAGGGCATCAGCATCCGTGTGTCTGCGTCCGCACCGGTATACGACGCGAATGTCGTGCTCCTGCAGGCGAAGAGCCCAACGACCGAGTCTGCCGGAAGGGTCTTTGAGTGAAGACAGCCAGCAGAGGGCGTGGTGGTCCGTGACGACGTTGAATGGACGACCGTAGAGGTAAGGGCGAAACTTGTTGATTGCCCAAACGATCGCCAAGCATTCTTTCTCTGTTACGGAATAATTGCGTTCCGCCTTCGTCAGAGTGCGGCTGGCGTATGCGATGACGTATTCATGGAAACCAGCTTTCCGCTGAGCGAGCACGGCGCCAAGACCGACACCACTCGCGTCAGTGTGCAGTTCAGTAGGTGCAAGCGGGTCAAAATGGCGCAGTATTGGGGGCGTCGTAAGCAGGCGCCGCATGGTCACAAATGAGTTGTCACAAGCAGGCGACCACTGGAGACGTTCGTTGTGTCCGCTAAGGAGCTGCGTTAAAGGGGCGATGATGGTGGCAAAGTTTCGGATAAATCGGCGAAAATAGGAGCACAAGCCGATAAAGCTTCGGAGATCTTTCAGAGTAGCTGGTTTGGGAAAATCTGCCACGGCACGAAGCTTGTCCGGATCTGGGAGGATGCCGTCTTTGGACACAACATGGCCCAAAATTGTTAGCTTGCGAGCAGCAAATCGGCACTTCTTCAGATTCAGTTGCAAGCCGGCTGACGTGAGGCAGGTCAACACTTGCTTAAGGCGCTCAAGGTGCGTCTCAAAATCCGATGAAAACACAACAATGTCATCCAAATAACAAAGACAGGTTTTCCACTTAAGGCCCCGTAAAACGTTGTCCATCATTCGTTCGAAAGTGGCTGGCGCATTACAAAGCCCGAGCGGCATCACGTTAAATTCGTAAAGACCGTCAGGTGTAACGAACGCTGTTTTGGAGCGGTCGGCATCAGCCATTGGCACTTGCCAGTAACCAGACCGCAAGTCCAAGGAGGAGAAAAACTCGGCACCCTGGAGGCAGTCAAGAGCATCGTCGATACGGGGCAGCGGATAAACGTCCTTGCGCGTAATCTTATTGAGGCGGCGATATTCCACGCAGAACCGGATCGACCCGTCTTTTTTTGTGACCAGAACAACAGGAGAGGCCCACGGGCTGGTAGAGGGTCGGATGGCATTACGGGTAAGCATATCGGACACTTGCTCGTCGATCACGCGGCGCTCCGCAGGTGACACGCGATATGGTCTCTGCCGCAGTGGGGCGTGGGAGCCGGTGTCTATTTCATGTGAAACTGCCGACGTGCGTCCCAGGGTGGTTTGTACGCAATCAAAGGAGTCGCGAAAACTCTGAAGGAGGGCGATGAGTTTGTCGCGTTGCTCAAGGCTAAGGCCCTTGTCGACGGACTGCAGGAACGCATCCGAGCTTGACGCACGCGCAGGACTAAGTGTGCCAACAGTGAGCAGCGATGGTTCGTCGGGCACAGCGTTCACGTGAGAAGGGTCATCAGCTTCCACACACCCTATACATTCTCCATGGAACAAGGTAGTCGGGCAAGAAGATGGGTTACAGATGACGATTAAGCTGCAACCGTACTGGACGTCGATGACAGCAGAGGGTAAAGGCAGACATTTGCGCGAGAGGAAGGACCCGGAAGGCGTGAAAACCACAGTCGCGTCGTCCACATTGCTCATAACGGGCACTATGACGGAAGATCTCGGGGGAATGTCCGTATCTTCGTAAACAGTTAACTTGGTCGACAGCTCGTTCGGCAGCGGCTCGTAGGACGGGCGCAATCGATTATGGCGTGATGTCGGGATAAGAAGTCCCAGCCGAGGATTATGTCGTGGGAACATGATGGGAGAACAATGAATTCGATGATGTAGGTGACGTCTTGGATGAGAACTCGAGCGGTGCACATGGCCAACGGTTTAATCTCTTGTGCGCGCGCAGTCCGAAGGGTAAGGTCAGAGAGAGGCGTCGGAACTTTACGTAATGAGCGGCGTAGACGTTCATTCAACACAGACACAGCGGCGCCAGTGTCAATAAGCGCGAGGGTGGCGACACCTTCAACAGTCACGTCTATAACATTGGCGGGTGAGTGAGGAGGGCTTCGGAATTTCGACGGGGCTGCAGTTCTTGCCTCGGGAACTGCAGCCGTTAGTTTCCCTCAGCGGTCGGATTCTGGCGGGGACGCATGGGAGACGGCGAACGGCGACGAGGGGAAAAGGAGCGACGGCTGAAAAAGGGCGGACGGTCGGCAAAGGACGAATTCGGTGCCTGACCCGAGTCTCCATGGGTGTAGTACGGTTGCGGTCCATAAGGGGGCACTCGATTGACGTCGCTAGCAGGCGGTGGCCGCCGACGGCACAACCGAGCGACGTGTCCGGGCATGCAGCACGCGTAACAGATAGGGCGGTTGTCAGATGTGCGCCAGGGGTTCAGCGGTTCAGGTGGTAGCCGAGGGTAAGGCGTCGCGCGCTGGTCTCTCACATACTGGTACGCTTGGAAAGCACCGGGCTGCAGTTGCCGGACCACTGAAGCGTAACTGAAGGGGAGCGCTCCAGGAATGGCGGGGGGCACCGCCATTGTCACTGGTGGTGCGATGGGCGCTGCCACCGGTTGTTCGAGGGGCACTGTCACTTGCGGTTCGAACGGGGGCGCCACGGGTGGCGCGATGGTCGCTACCACGGGGGCCGGCACAAGTGTAGGTTGGCGAACTGCAGGAAGCGCCTCGGAGACTTGCTCCCGGATTACGCGGCGTACAGTCGAAGGCAGCGAAGACGAAGGCACAGGCTCATGAACACTGGGAAGCAGAGCCAGCTGTCGAGCAATTTCTGCGCGCACGAACTCCTCGATGTGTGGCAGAAGAGAAGAAAGGTCATGTGGCATCGTGAGAGAGAAAAGGCATCCCCGTGAGCACTCTTCATGGGGCGATGTGCACTGGCGAGTAACGACACGCTGCTTGCGCAGTTCATCATAGCTCAGGCACCATGTAGTGATTTCGTCCACTGTCTGTGGGTTCTTGTTTAGCAGCATCTGAAAGGCGAACTCTTCTATCCCTTTGAGAACGTGTCTGAATTTCTCGCTCTCCGGCATCGCAGGGTCAACTCGCTTGCAAAGGTCTACTATGTCCTCGATGTAACTCGTGTAGCTTTCATTGTCCTGTTGGGCTCGGTCGCGCAGGCGTTGTTCGGCGTTTAGCTTGCGTAGAGCAGGGCGACCAAACGCTGCCAGGAACCTCGTCTTAAAGGCCGACCATGACTTAAACCATTACTGAGCTAATTGAAATTATGAAACCATGACTGAGCTAATTTGTCGAGGGAGAAAGGGACATTGTTGAGTTTGGCAACGTCATCCCAGCGGTTGTGGGCGCTCACCCTTTCGTATGTTGAGAGCCAATCTTATGCATCGACGTCGTCGGTGCCGGTGAAACTGGGGGGGGGTCGCGTTGACGCAGTCACCCGGAGCAGATGACGGGCGCAGGCTGCGGCGAGGTCATGTCGTGCTCGATTCCTCGGGAGACTGGAGGGAGCACTCGCTTGCTTCGTAGTTCCAGGCCGGGGACCGTGCAGACTACGACCTCCGCCAAAATATAATGGGGTTTATTAGCAAACGGCTAGAGCGTGGTAACGGGGGCTGGTTGTATCAGAGGCCAAGCTAGCTCGGGAGTCCACGCGCAGGTATGGGGCTGCTCCGGTGACTGAGCCTCGCACATAGACCCAGTTGGGGGATTGACGCCACCAAACAGTCAGCCTCGGTCTCAGTTCAGCGCACACCCATTTGGCCACACTGGTGCGCCTTCTAACGGCCACTATCTCTGTTACAATATATATATATATATACAGAAACATAGGTCGGCAGTCTACAACGCCAAAGGAGGCATAGGGGTGTGGTTTGGCTCTATTTTTTACTATGGTTAATGAAGTTAAGATTTTTTTTGTTTATATAAGGAAGAAAGAAAGAAAGAAAAACACGCGCCCAGATTGGGGACCGAACCCACGCCTTTCGATTAGATCTCGAATGCCTTACCAATTCGGCTATCTGGGCGACTGTGTTCTCCTTCACTTTCTGGGCTATTTATATTTACTAGAAGTGTATCTAACGCTTGAGGGTGGTAGCCAGCGCCACTCTGACTACACGGGGAGAAGGGGACCTTCTTTTTAACCCCCGGGGCGTGACTCAAACATCTACAGCCTGTCATGAGCGGGTAACTGGCGGGAAGCCCTCTTATGCTACCTAGGCATCAAGGCTGCCAGAACCGAGACCCTCGCTAGGCTTTCACAGATTAATATAGTAAGTAAATGAGGGGCTCGTTGAGGAAATACAGAAACATAGGTCGGCAGTCTACAACAACAAAGGAGGCATAGGGGTGTTGTTAGGCTCTATTTTTTACTATGGTTAATGAAGTTAAGACTTTTTTGTTAATATAAGGAAGAAAGAAAGAAAGAAAGAAAAACACGCGCCCAGAGTGGGGACCGAACCCACGCCTTTCGATTAGATCTCGAATGCCTTACCAATTCGGCTATCTGGGCGACTGTGTTCTCGTTCACTTTCTGGGCTATTTATATTTACTAGAAGTGTATATAACGCTTGAGGGTGGTAGCCAGCGCCACTCTGACTACACGGGGAGAAGGGACCTTCTTTTTAACCCCCGGGGCGTGACTCAAACGTCTACAGCCTGTCATAAGCGGGTAACTGGCGGGAAGCCCTCTTATGCTACCTAGGCATCAAGGCTGCCAGAACCGAGACCCTCGCTAGGCTTTCGCAGATTAATATAGTAAGTAAATGAGGGGCTCGTTGAGGAAATACAGAAACATAGGTCGGCAGTCTACAACGCCAAAGGAGGCATAGGGGTGTGGTCAGGCTCTATTTTTTACTATGGTTAATGAAGTTAAGATTTTTTTTGTTAATATAAGGAAGAAAGAAAGAAAGAAAAACACGCGCCCAGATTGGGGACCGAACCCACGCCTTTCGATTAGATCTCGAATGCCTTACCAATTCGGCTATCTGGGCGACTGTGTTCTCCTTCACTTTCTGGGCTATTTATATTTACTAGAAGTGTATCTAACGCTTGAGGGTGGTAGCCAGCGCCACTCTGACTACACGGGGAGAAGGGGACCTTCTTTTTAACCCCCGGGGCGTGACTCAAACGTCTACAGCCTGTCATGAGCGGGTAACTGGCGGGAAGCCCTCTTATGCTACCTAGGCATCAAGGCTGCCAGAACCGAGACCCTCGCTAGGCTTTCGCAGATTAATATAGTAAGTAAATGAGGGGCTCGTTGAGGAAATACAGAAACATAGGTCGGCAGTCTACAACAACAAAGGAGGCATAGGGGTGTGGTTAGGCTCTATTTTTTACTATGGTTAATGAAGTTAAGATTTTTTTGTTAATGTAAGGAAGAAAGAAAGAAAGAAAGAAAAACACGCGCCCAGAGTGGGGACCGAACCCACGCCTTTCGATTAGATCTCGAATGCCTTACCAATTCGGCTATCTGGGCGACTGTGTTCTCGTTCACTTTCTGGGCTATTTATATTTACTAGAAGTGTATATAACGCTTGAGGGTGGTAGCCAGCGCCACTCTGACTACACGGGGAGAAGGGACCTTCTTTTTAACCCCCGGGGCGTGACTCAAACGTCTACAGCCTGTCATAAGCGGGTAACTGGCGGGAAGCCCTCTTATGCTACCTAGGCATCAAGGCTGCCAGAACCGAGACCCTCGCTAGGCTTTCGCAGAATAATATAGTAAGTAAATGAGGGGCTCGTTGAGGAAATACAGAAACATAGGTCGGCAGTCTACAACGCCAAAGGAGGCATAGGGGTGTGGTTAGGCTCTATTTTTTACTATGGTTAATGAAGTTAAGATTTTTTTGTTAATATAAGGAAGAAAGAAAGAAAGAAAGAAAAACACGCGCCCATATATATATATATATACATATATATATATATATATATATATATATATATATATATATATATATATATATATATATATATATATATATATATATATATATATATATATATATATATATATAGCAAATCACAATAGGAAATGAGGGGCTCGTAGAAATAACACAGAAATAAGGGTTGGCAGTCAAAAAAAAACCTCGGAAAGCAAAGGGGAGGTTGTGGTAGGTCATTGAAACAGATAAAGAATTTGGAAAGAAAGAAAGAAAGCGGAGAAAAAATGCCCGCCGGTCGGGATCTGAACCCACGACCTCCAGAGTACCGGTCTGGTGCGATAACCCCTACGCTACCGGCGGGGCGATTTTCCACCCCGCTTTCGTTGGTATTTATGTCAATGTAATTTTTTCCTGTGCTTGGGGGTGGTAGCCAGGGCCACTCTGACTTCTCGGAGTGAAGGGGACTTTCTTTTTAATCCCCGCGCCGTGACTCCAGTGTCTACAACATGTCGAGAGTGGTCAACCAGCGTTGAACCCTCTTAAGCTCCCTATGGCACGAAGACTGTCAGAACAGAGGCCCTCGCTTTGCATGTAGCGAATCACAATAGGAAATGAGGGGCTCGTAGAAATAACACAGAAATGAGGGTTGGCAGTCAAGAAAACCTCGGAAAGCAAAGGGGAGGTTGCGGTCAATGCTAGCGGTCAATGTCCCAAAGAGCTGGCGCACGACTAACTGCTGACAATATATATATATATATATATATATATAGATATATATATATATAGATATATATATATAAATATAGATGGGATCCGGACAGTTTATGGAACGCCGCTTTATTGACGGACGTTTTATCGAAGGCGTTTAATCGAAAGTGTTTTCTTGGCCTTTTCTTGTAACAAAATCTGCAGCACGTTTTTTAGTTTTCTCCTCGCTATGTTCAAAATCACGTTTGTTTTAGTTTCCTCCTCGCTGTGTAAGTTGCAAATCTTGTCTCCGAAGCGAGCCTATTTAACAGAAGTTGTAGTCTTTGTAGTAGTTGGCTTTCATTTCTAGCGAGCTTTGTTTTTTGTGTAATGCGTGAAATTTGTCTCTACAATTTTTTGTTCTGCTTATTGCGCAGGTGGTACTGCCATACCGAATCTCCCCTAGTCACTAGTCCCCACTCTGATCCGAAGCATATCACAGCATTGTGGTGTATAGACTAGAATACCTCGATATGGTACTCCATATACACCGCTTTCGTGACGACACACAATCTAATTATTTCGCAGCGTATGTTCTACGTCAGTAAGGCACTTCTTGGCGCTCGTGAGTCCAATGTCAAAGACTAACTAGAACGCCAGCAAATGTCTTTCCCCATTTCTGCCTTCCTAATTCCTAATGGGCCCTGAGTACAGTTGCTAAGACGTTACCAAGCCTTGTCCTACTGTTCACGATGCCTTGCTTAGAACTAACGAGAAAAAAGTTAGTTACAAAATTAGTCGCAACACTACAGGTTGGTTAGTTTTCATCTCATCCCGCATCGTTGCACCCCAGCATGTCTGGTGATTTTAGCTTATTCTATTTTATCGTGTTATCATAAGGCATAAAAAAACACCAAACACAGAGAAATCGTAAAGGTCTACTCAACAAAGCGCCCGTGCGATTAACTGAACGAAGCAAATAAAACCAACAAAATGCGCTGTTTGTTCCGGCATGTTCCTCCAAGGCCACCAAGGAAATGTAAGGTTGGTGAATCTTAGGAGGGACGTAAGAGTGCCGACGCATAACTAGAAAAATTATACGAAACATTATATTGTTTTATTTTAACATGATCAATAGATGCTATGAGGACCGCCTTCTTGACGGGTTTGCGTATGAATAGTTGGCCGTGAAGGGTTCACTTGTGACGAGTTCTCTTAGACTCTATCCCCTCTGTTGAGGCCTCACTTAATTTCACTGTCGGAACCTTCCATCCCCCCTGTTCCATTTACATAGCAGTAATCTTTCAGAAATTTTGGGTACGGTGTTTCTCCAAATGCAAACATTGCGACCACATGGTCAGAGTAAGAGTTGTGTGCAAACCACGTGAAAAATTGGTGAAGGACAATACTGGATCACGTCATGATGAACCATGGCGCAGGGCATATGGCAACAGCAACCTAAATACACGGATACTGTACATGCGAGAAATATTGCGCACAGGGTGCTACAACAGTTACTACTATAGTTGCGAATTGTGTCATATAAACAAGGGGGACATACATGCTTGAGTGCAATCAAGGAAGACAATTTAAAAAAATTTGGAATAAAACAAAGGTGATCAAAACACGGGAAAGACACGTCAACATATATAGGCAGAGTTTTTTATGCGATGCACCGCAGAGACCTTGTCGAATGAAGCTAACTGCAGGTTAGGTTAACGCGATTGCCAGTTAAACAAAATAAACCCCAAAAATTAAAATCAAAGCCGCAAAACCACACATTCCATAAAACGGACTTAGGTGGTTTGACAAAACGGGCATTTTTTATAAAACGGCTTGCGATAAACTGTCTGGGAACCAATATATATGTTTTCTTTGGCATTGTAGACTGTCGGCATTTCGGTCTAAATATATATATATATATATATATATATATATATATATATATAGAGATACGGGACGAGGGACTCGGTAAAGATACATATCAAGGTTGCAGTCGTCATTGCCAGTGCTATTCGGCTTTTTTTTCGAAATATATAATAGGGCCGAATGACGTGTGCTTGTCACGTTTCTTTGATTCATTGATAAATAACCGAAAATATAAGTCGAGAAAAAATCCGCCGTTTTCCGGGAGCGGGACTCGAACCCACATCTCCGCATAACCGGTGCGGTGCGTTAACCAATTACGCTATCCCCACAGCGGCTTCTCTCTCGACTTTAAAGCGGGGGTTTATATTTACAAGAGCTCTGAGGCCGGTCAACTAGCGCCACCCCTCGACTACCGCGGGAGACGTAGAACGTCTTCTTTCCCAGCGGCCGCCACGTAGAACGTGGTCGGAGGTCGGGGTTAGCAATTGGCATATCCGAACTGCTGGAGCCAGTGCCTCGTAATGCATGTAGCAGAACAGAGAGATACGGGACGAGGGACTCGGTAAAGATACATATCAAGGTTGCAGTCGTCATTGCCAGTGCTATTCGGCTTTTTTTTCGAAATATATAATAGGGCCGAATGACGTGTGCTTGTCACGTTTCTTTGATTCATTGATAAATAAGCGAAAATATAAGTCGAGAAAAAATCCGCCGTTTTCCGGGAGCGGGACTCGAACCCACATCTCCGCATAACCGGTGCGGTGCGTTAACCAATTACGCTATCCCCACAGCGGCTTCTCTCTCGACTTTAAAGCGGGGGTTTATATTTACAAGAGCTCTGAGGCCGGTCAACTAGCGCCACCCCTCGACTACCGCGGGAGACGTAGAACGTCTTCTTTCCCAGCGGCCGCCACGTAGAACGTGGTCGGAGGTCGGGGTTAGCAATTGGCATATCCGAACTGCTGGAGCCAGTGCCTCGTAATGCATGTAGCAGAACAGAGAGATACGGGACGAGGGACTCGGTAAAGATACATATCAAGGTTGCAGTCGTCATTGCCAGTGCTATTCGGCTTTTTTTTCGAAATATATAATAGGGCCGAATGACGTGTGCTTGTCACGTTTCTTTGATTCATTGATAAATAAGCGAAAATATAAGTCGAGAAAAAATCCGCCGTTTTCCGGGAGCGGGACTCGAACCCACATCTCCGCATAACCGGTGCGGTGCGTTAACCAATTACGCTATCCCCACAGCGGCTTCTCTCTCGACTTTAAAGCGGGGGTTTATATTTACAAGAGCTCTGAGGCCGGTCAACTAGCGCCACCCCTCGACTACCGCGGGAGACGTAGAACGTCTTCTTTCCCAGCGGCCGCCACGTAGAACGTGGTCGGAGGTCGGGGTTAGCAATTGGCATATCCGAACTGCTGGAGCCAGTGCCTCGTAATGCATGTAGCAGAACAGAGAGATACGGGACGAGGGACTCGGTAAAGATACATATCAAGGTTGCAGTCGTCATTGCCAGTGCTATTCGGCTTTTTTTTCGAAATATATAATAGGGCCGAATGACGTGTGCTTGTCACGTTTCTTTGATTCATTGATAAAAAAGCGAAAATATAAGTCGAGAAAAAATCCGCCGTTTTCCGGGAGCGGGACTCGAACCCACATCTCCGCATAACCGGTGCGGTGCGTTAACCAATTACGCTATCCCCACAGCGGCTTCTCTCTCGACTTTAAAGCGGGGGTTTATATTTACAAGAGCTCTGAGGCCGGTCAACTAGCGCCACCCCTCGACTACCGCGGGAGACGTAGAACGTCTTCTTTCCCAGCGGCCGCCACGTAGAACGTGGTCGGAGGTCGGGGTTAGCAATTGGCATATCCGAACTGCTGGAGCCAGTGCCTCGTAATGCATGTAGCAGAACAGAGAGATACGGGACGAGGGACTCGGTAAAGATACATATCAAGGTTGCAGTCGTCATTGCCAGTGCTATTCGGCTTTTTTTTCGAAATATATAACAGGGCCGAATGACGTGTGCTTGTCACGTTTCTTTGATTCATTGATAAATAAGCGAAAATATAAGTCGAGAAAAAATCCGCCGTTTTCCGGGAGCGGGACTCGAACCCACATCTCCGCATAACCGGTGCGGTGCGTTAACCAATTACGCTATCCCCACAGCGGCTTCTCTCTGGACTTTAAAGCGGGGGTTTATATTTACAAGAGCTCTGAGGCCGGTCAACTAGCGCCACCCCTCGACTACCGCGGGAGACGTAGAACGTCTTCTTTCCCAGCGGCCGCCACGTAGAACGTGGTCGGAGGTCGGGGTTAGCAATTGGCATATCCGAACTGCTGGAGCCAGTGCCTCGTAATGCATGTAGCAGAACAGAGAGATACGGGACGAGGGACTCGGTAAAGATACATATCAAGGTTGCAGTCGTCATTGCCAGTGCTATTCGGCTTTTTTTTCGAAATATATAATAGGGCCGAATGACGTGTGCTTGTCACGTTTCTTTGATTCATTGATAAATAAGCGAAAATATAAGTCGAGAAAAAATCCGCCGTTTTCCGGGAGCGGGACTCGAACCCACATCTCCGCATAACCGGTGCGGTGCGTTAACCAATTACGCTATCCCCACAGCGGCTTCTCTCTCGACTTTAAAGCGGGGGTTTATATTTACAAGAGCTCTGAGGCCGGTCAACTAGCGCCACCCCTCGACTACCGCGGGAGACGTAGAACGTCTTCTTTCCCAGCGGCCGCCACGTAGAACGTGGTCGGAGGTCGGGGTTAGCAATTGGCATATCCGAACTGCTGGAGCCAGTGCCTCGTAATGCATGTAGCAGAACAGAGAGATACGGGACGAGGGACTCGGTAAAGATACATATCAAGGTTGCAGTCGTCATTGCCAGTGCTATTCGGCTTTTTTTTCGAAATATATAATAGGGCCGAATGACGTGTGCTTGTCACGTTTCTTTGATTCATTGATAAATAAGCGAAAATATAAGTCGAGAAAAAATCCGCCGTTTTCCGGGAGTGGGACTCGAACCCACATCTCCGCATAACCGGTGCGGTGCGTTAACCAATTACGCTATCCCCACAGCGGCTTCTCTCTCGACTTTAAAGCGGGGGTTTATATTTACAAGAGCTCTGAGGCCGGTCAACTAGCGCCACCCCTCGACTACCGCGGGAGACGTAGAACGTCTTCTTTCCCAGCGGCCGCCACGTAGAACGTGGTCGGAGGTCGGGGTTAGCAATTGGCATATCCGAACTGCTGGAGCCAGTGCCTCGTAATGCATGTAGCAGAACAGAGAGATACGGGACGAGGGACTCGGTAAAGATACATATCAAGGTTGCAGTCGTCATTGCCAGTGCTATTCGGCTTTTTTTTTTCGAAATATATAATAGGGCCGAATGACGTGTGCTTGTCACGTTTCTTTGATTCATTGATAAATAAGCGAAAATATAAGTCGAGAAAAAATCCGCCGTTTTCCGGGAGCGGGACTCGAACCCACATCTCCGCATAACCGGTGCGGTGCGTTAACCAATTACGCTATCCCCACAGCGGCTTCTCTCTCGACTTTAAAGCGGGGGTTTATATTTACAAGAGCTCTGAGGCCGGTCAACTAGCGCCACCCCTCGACTACCGCGGGAGACGTAGAACGTCTTCTTTCCCAGCGGCCGCCACGTAGAACGTGGTCGGAGGTCGGGGTTAGCAATTGGCATATCCGAACTGCTGGAGCCAGTGCCTCGTAATGCATGTAGCAGAACAGAGCGATACGGGACGAGGGACTCGGTAAAGATACATATCAAGGTTGCAGTCGTCATTGCCAGTGCTATTCGGCTTTTTTTTCGAAATATATAATAGGGCCGAATGACGTGTGCTTGTCACGTTTCTTTGATTCATTGATAAATAAGCGAAAATATAAGTCGAGAAAAAATCCGCCGTTTTCCGGGAGCGGGACTCGAACCCACATCTCCGCATAACCGGTGCGGTGCGTTAACCAATTACGCTATCCCCACAGCGGCTTCTCTCTCGACTTTAAAGCGGGGGTTTATATTTACAAGAGCTCTGAGGCCGGTCAACTAGCGCCACCCCTCGACTACCGCGGGAGACGTAGAACGTCTTCTTTCCCAGCGGCCGCCACGTAGAACGTGGTCGGAGGTCGGGGTTAGCAATTGGCATATCCGAACTGCTGGAGCCAGTGCCTCGTAATGCATGTAGCAGAACAGAGAGATACGGGACGAGGGACTCGGTAAAGATACATATCAAGGTTGCAGTCGTCATTGCCAGTGCTATTCGGCTTTTTTTTCGAAATATATAATAGGGCCGAATGACGTGTGCTTGTCACGTTTCTTTGATTCATTGATAAATAAGCGAAAATATATGTCGAGAAAAAATCCGCCGTTTTCCGGGAGCGGGACTCGAACCCACATCTCCGCATAACCGGTGCGGTGCGTTAACCAATTACGCTATCCCCACAGCGGCTTCTCTCTCGACTTTAAAGCGGGGGTTTATATTTACAAGAGCTCTGAGGCCGGTCAACTAGCGCCACCCCTCGACAACCGCGGGAGACGTAGAACGTCTTCTTTCCCAGCGGCCGCCACGTAGAACGTGGTCGGAGGTCGGGGTTAGCAATTGGCATATCCGAACTGCTGGAGCCAGTGCCTCGTAATGCATGTAGCAGAACAGAGAGATACGGGACGAGGGACTCGGTAAAGATACATATCAAGGTTGCAGTCGTCATTGCCAGTGCTATTCGGCTTTTTTTTCGAAATATATAATAGGGCCGAATGACGTGTGCTTGTCACGTTTCTTTGATTCATTGATAAATAAGCGAAAATATAAGTCGAGAAAAAATCCGCCGTTTTCCGGGAGCGGGACTCAAACCCACATCTCCGCATAACCGGTGCGGTGCGTTAACCAATTACGCTATCCCCACAGCGGCTTCTCTCTCGACTTTAAAGCGGGGGTTTATATTTACAAGAGCTCTGAGGCCGGTCAACTAGCGCCACCCCTCGACTACCGCGGGAGACGTAGAACGTCTTCTTTCCCAGCGGCCGCCACGTAGAACGTGGTCGGAGGTCGGGGTTAGCAATTGGCATATCCGAACTGCTGGAGCCAGTGCCTCGTAATGCATGTAGCAGAACAGAGAGATACGGGACGAGGGACTCGGTAAAGATACATATCAAGGTTGCAGTCGTCATTGCCAGTGCTATTCGGCTTTTTTTTCGAAATATATAATAGGGCCGAATGACGTGTGCTTGTCACGTTTCTTTGATTCATTGATAAATAAGCGAAAATATAAGTCGAGAAAAAATCCGCCGTTTTCCGGGAGCGGGACTCGAACCCACATCTCCGCATAACCGGTGCGGTGCGTTAACCAATTACGCTATCCCCACAGCGGCTTCTCTCTCGACTTTAAAGCGGGGGTTTATATTTACAAGAGCTCTGAGGCCGGTCAACTAGCGCCACCCCTCGACTACCGCGGGAGACGTAGAACGTCTTCTTTCCCAGCGGCCGCCACGTAGAACGTGGTCGGAGGTCGGGGTTAGCAATTGGCATATCCGAACTGCTGGAGCCAGTGCCTCGTAATGCATGTAGCAGAACAGAGAGATACGGGACGAGGGACTCGGTAAAGATACATATCAAGGTTGCAGTCGTCATTGCCAGTGCTATTCGGCTTTTTTTTCGAAATATATAATAGGGCCGAATGACGTGTGCTTGTCACGTTTCTTTGATTCATTGATAAATAAGCGAAAATATAAGTCGAGAAAAAATCCGCCGTTTTCCGGGAGCGGGACTCGAACCCACATCTCCGCATAACCGGTGCGGTGCGTTAACCAATTACGCTATCCCCACAGCGGCTTCTCTCTCGACTTTAAAGCGGGGGTTTATATTTACAAGAGCTCTGAGGCCGGTCAACTAGCGCCACCCCTCGACTACCGCGGGAGACGTAGAACGTCTTCTTTCCCAGCGGCCGCCACGTAGAACGTGGTCGGAGGTCGGGGTTAGCAATTGGCATATCCGAACTGCTGGAGCCAGTGCCTCGTAATGCATGTAGCAGAACAGAGAGATACGGGACGAGGGACTCGGTAAAGATACATATCAAGGTTGCAGTCGTCATTGCCAGTGCTATTCGGCTTTTTTTTTTCGAAATATATAATAGGGCCGAATGACGTGTGCTTGTCACGTTTCTTTGATTCATTGATAAATAAGCGAAAATATAAGTCGAGAAAAAATCCGCCGTTTTCCGGGAGCGGGACTCGAACCCACATCTCCGCATAACCGGTGCGGTGCGTTAACCAATTACGCTATCCCCACAGCGGCTTCTCTCTCGACTTTAAAGCGGGGGTTTATATTTACAAGAGCTCTGAGGCCGGTCAACTAGCGCCACCCCTCGACTACCGCGGGAGACGTAGAACGTCTTCTTTCCCAGCGGCCGCCACGTAGAACGTGGTCGGAGGTCGGGGTTAGCAATTGGCATATCCGAACTGCTGGAGCCAGTGCCTCGTAATGCATGTAGCAGAACAGAGAGATACGGGACGAGGGACTCGGTAAAGATACATATCAAGGTTGCAGTCGTCATTGCCAGTGCTATTCGGCTTTTTTTTCGAAATATATAATAGGGCCGAATGACGTGTGCTTGTCACGTTTCTTTGATTCGTTGATAAATAAGCGAAAATATAAGTCGAGAAAAAATCCGCCGTTTTCCGGGAGCGGGACTAGATGTGGGTTCGAGTCCCGCTCCCGGAAAACGGCGGATTTTTTCTCGACTTATATTTTCGCTTATTTATCAATGAATCAAAGAAACGTGACAAGCACACGTCATTCGGCCCTATTATATATTTCGAAAAAAAAGCCGAATAGCACTGGCAATGACGACTGCAACCTTGATATGGATCTTTACCGAGTCCCTCGTCCCGTATCTCTCTGTTCTGCTACATGCATTACGAGGCACTGGCTCCAGCAGTTCGGATATGCCAATTGCTAACCCCGACCTCCGACCACGTTCTACGTGGCGGCCGCTGGGAAAGAAGACGTTCTACGTCTCCCGCGGTAGTCGAGGGGTGGCGCTAGTTGACCGGCCTCAGAGCTCTTGTAAATATAAACCCCCGCTTTAAAGTCGAGAGAGAAGCCGCTGTGGGGATAGCGTAATTGGTTAACGCACCGCACCGGTTATGCGGAGATGTGGGTTCGAGTCCCGCTCCCGGAAAACGGCGGATTTTTTCTCGACTTATATTTTCGCTTATTTATCAATGAATCAAAGAAACGTGACAAGCACACGTCATTCGGCCCTATTATATATTTCGAAAAAAAAGCCGAATAGCACTGGCAATGACGACTGCAACCTTGATATGTATCTTTACCGAGTCCCTCGTCCCGTATCTCTCTGTTCTGCTACATGCATTACGAGGCACTGGCTCCAGCAGTTCGGATATGCCAATTGCTAACCCCGACCTCCGACCACGTTCTACGTGGCGGCCGCTGGGAAAGAAGACGTTCTACGTCTCCCGCGGTAGTCGAGGGGTGGCGCTAGTTGACCGGCCTCAGAGCTCTTGTAAATATAAACCCCCGCTTTAAAGTCGAGAGAGAAGCCGCTGTGGGGATAGCGTAATTGGTTAACGCACCGCACCGGTTATGCGGAGATGTGGGTTCGAGTCCCGCTCCCGGAAAACGGCGGATTTTTTCTCGACTTATATTTTCGCTTATTTATCAATGAATCAAAGAAACGTGACAAGCACACGTCATTCGGCCCTATTATATATTTCGAAAAAAAAGCCGAATAGCACTGGCAATGACGAATGCAACCTTGATATATATATATATATATATATATATATATATATATATATATATATATATATATATATATATATGTATATATATATATATATGTATATATATATATATGTATGTATATATATTTATATATATATATATATATATATAAATATTGAGAGAGTCGACGATAACACTTGAGGTCCGCTTTATTTGCGAGCGCCGAGCACGGACACAAAAGGACAGCAACCGGTCCAGCAGCGGAGATGATGATCAACCGACTAGAAGGAAGATGAAATGAGGTGATCATGAACGCGAGCAATGTCTAAACGACAACGAAGCATAAAAGGGATATTGGCCGCTTCCCGTTGCAAACCCTCTTCTTTGCCAATTTCACGCTCACACTATTACTCCCCCTCGGCTGAAGCGGCCATCCTGGCCGTCACTGTGAGATAGAGGAATCGCGGCGAATGAACGGCTTCATCCGGGAAACATGTACAATCTCAGTTCCCCGGCACCGACGGTCAGTGACACCGGAAATAGGCGTGACGCGGTAATTCACTGGTGAGGTTTGCTCCAGGAACCTGTAAGGACCGATGAATCGGGGCAAGAGCTTCTCGCACAATCCAGGAACACGGAGGGGAGTGGCAAGCAGAACTTCTTCACCAGGTTGAAAAGTGACCGAACGGTCCTTCTCGTCGTGGCCAGACTTGCGGCTTTCTTGACAGGCCACCGTGTTCAAACGGGCAAGACTGCGGCAGTGAGCCAGTCTAGAAACAAACTGGTCGGGAAGGTTCGCTGTTGGCGCGATAGGTGCCGAGAGAAAAGACGCGTCAAGTACAGAAGAAGGTGAACGGCCATAGACGAGGAAAAATGGCGAGAATCAAGTGGTTTGTTGCACAGCGGTATTGTAGGCATAGGTAACAAATGGTAAAATAGTGTCCCAATTGGTGTGGTCAGGGCCAATGTAGAAGGAAAGCATGTCCGAAAGAGTCCGATGGAAGCGCTCCGTCAGGCCGTTTGTTAGCGGGTGGTAGCTCGATGTAGTTTTATGAGCGGTGTCAGCTGCTCGAAGCACTTCAGAAAGTAGCGAAGAAAGGAACGTTCGTCCATGGTCACTGAGGAGAACTTGAGGGGGACCGTGACGCAGGAAAATGGCCCGCAAAAAGAAGTCAGCAATTTCTGAAGCGCAGCCCGAGGAAATAGCAGCAGTTTCGGCATAACGGTTAAGTGATCCACTGCTGTGACAACCCACCGATGGCCGGCTGCAGTTACAGGAAGAGGTCCGTACAGGTCAATCCCGACAATACCGAAGGGAGCTGAAGGGCACGGAAGGGGTTGGAGCGCCCCCACTGGGGAGAAGTGGGTCGTTTGCGGCGTTGGCATGGTTCACACGACGCAACATACTTGGCGATGCTTGTTGAGAGGCCGGGCCAAAAACAACGGCTTTTGATGCGGTCGTATGTCTTCTGGATGGCAAGGTGACCAGCCGTAGCGTCGTCATGAAAACTTCGCAAAATCTGTGATTGAAGACAACGCGGAACGACGGGGACCCACTTGTCGCCGGTAGGGTGGTAATTGTAGTAGTAAAGGCCACCACCATTCAAGAGTCTAAATTTTTTCAGTTGGCGGCGTGAGCGACTGTTTGGTGGTCGAGCGGAACCGTCCAAAAGATCAATCAGGTTGCGACAGTACATATCCAAACGCTGAAGAGAGACGAGATCAGATGGGAGTTCCGGGCTGACATGTTCCGCGACGGCAATAGGGATAGCTGCCACTTGCTCAGCAGACGCAAAGCAACTGTCCTCCGCGGACGACAGTGGACAACGTGAAAGAGCGTCGGCATCAGCGTGTTTCTTGCCGGTCTTGTATGTCACGGTAAATTTGTACTCCTGCAGGCGAAGTATCCAGCGGCCAAGGCGTCCGGTTGTGTTTTTGATGGACGACAACCAGCAGAGTGCGTGGTGGTCGGTTACAACCGTGAAATGACGTCCGTACAAGTAGGGCCGGAACTTTTGAATAGACCAAACGACAGCGAGGCACTGCTGCTCGGTAATGGTATAGTTTTTTTCGGCTTGCGTCAACGTGCGGCTGGCAGACGCAACTACTTTTTCCATAAAAGACGCAGTGCATTGCAAGAGAACAGCCCCGATACCATGGCCACTGGCGTCTGTATGGAGTATTGTTGGGGCGTTTTCATCAAAATGGCTGAGTACAGAAGAACAAGTGAGGGCCTGTTTGGGTGTTGTAAACGCTGTCTCACAATCTTCCGACCAGTCAAATGAAGAATTGGCAGCGAGGAGTTTGTGCAGCGGTGAAGCAATTGTAGAAAAGTTGCGAATGAAACGACGGAAGTACGTTTCATCCCAGGAAACTGCGCAGCTCTTTCTGGCGGAGAGGTCGGGGAAAATTAATGACGGCCGTAATTTTGTCGGGATCAGGACGAATTCTATCTTTGCTAACAACATGACCCAACACTATGATAGATTTACTTGCGAAGTGACATTTTTTTGCGTTGATTTGCAGGCCGGCATTACTGAGGCAAGTTAAAACTTGATGAAGGCGCTGGAGGTGCTCTAAACGTGGACGAAAAGATAACAATGTCGTCGAGGTAGCACAGGCACGTTTTCCATTTCAATCCACGAAGAACATTGTCTATCATACGCTCGAAGGTGGCCGGAGCGTTGCAAAGCCCAAACGGCATGACATTAAATTCGTAGAGTCCATCGGGTGTTGCGAAAGCGGTTTTCTCTTTATCGGTCTCATTCATGGGGATCTGCCAGTACCCGGATCGAAGATCAAGACTAGAAAAATATTCTGCGCCTTGCCAGGTGTCTAAAGCATCGTCGATCCGAGGCATCGGGTAGACATCTTTGTGCGTGATTTTGTTGAGTGCCCGATTATCCACACAAAATCGGGACCGTCTTTCTTTTGAACAAGCACCACGGGTGATGACCAGGAACTCGCAGTAGGACGAACGATGTTTCTCTTCAGCATGTCGTCGACGTTTTGTTGGATAATTTTGCGCTCTTTAGGCGAAACGCGGTACGGGCGTCGGCGAATAATGCAGGAACCATGCGTTTCAATTCGATGGGTGGCCGCTGAAGTCTGCCCCAGAACCGAGGTGTGAGAGTCGAATATTGTCTTGTGTTTGGCCAGCATGGTCAACAGTTGTCCGGTTTCCTCTGTAGTAAGGTCGGGGTTGATAACTGCACCACCAGGAGCAGACGGCAGTTTGGAATCCGATGAATTATTCGTAGGTGATAAGGAGCTGAGAGGAAGAACAGCTGTAGCGTCATCGCGGGGAACGAAAGCAATAGTGGCGTTTTGAGGTAGCAAAATGGTCTCGGTTGTACTATTGACTGCGGCGAGAAGGGTGGACCCATTTGAGAAACGGACAAGGCACGGAGGTATTAGCAGTCCCCGAGCGAAGAAATTTCCGGTTGGTGCAACTAACAAATCGCCGTCAACAATGTCGTCTGAAGCTACGGAGATTACGGTTTCGTCGCCAGGAGACAGGGTAAAGTCGGAAGTAGCGGTCACGCGGAGCTCTGGATCGTCAGCGACACTTGCAAGGTCCGTTTCGGTGATGTCAATTATCGGCTTTCCGCAGGAGATAACAGCAGATGCGGATCGCAAAAAGTCCCATCCTAAAATGATTTGATGAGGGCATGGAGAGAGTATCGCAAACTAAATGTGATGACGAATGCCGTTGATGATCACACGCACTGTACAATGTCCGGAGGGTTGAAGCATAGCGGCGTTCGCACCACGTAAAGCTGGACCAGAGTAAGGCGTTCTCACTTTGTGTAGTCTTGAGCACAAACTTTCATTAATTATAGATATGCTGGCGCCAGTGTCTACAAGTGCTTCAACCATAATTCCCTCAACTTTAACAGTCAACGTATTCCATGGCCGGTAAGGGGGATTTGCACTGTTGCTTGGCGACGCAGTTTCACCTCCAGAAACGGCCGCATCCAGTTTTCCGCACGGTTCTCACCAACGTGAGAGGCCGGGCGCAAGGGCGATGAAGAGCGACGGTAGGGCGAAGGAGAGCGACGTCTAGCCAGGAGCGAGTCAGGAGGGAAGTTGCTGGCATCCCGAGGAGGAAAACGTTGGCGCGGAGGTGGCGAGTAGACGCGTTGACGAGGGGCGTAGCCGAAGTAGGTGTCGCGTTCGTATGGTGCGTAACCTCGGCGCTCGTCCAACTGTCGTCTCCGGCCAAAACGAGAAATGTGCCCTCGTATGCCGCAATAGTAGCACACTGGTCGTTCACTCGTTGACCGGGTTGCTCGCCACGCAGGAAAGTAAGGTGGCGAATGCACAGGTGCCGAAATAGCGGACAAGTGGCCATGGTCAGTGGGGGGAGCGATTGGCTCCATAGGCAGGGTTGGTCTTGTAACAGCTTGAGAGTAGGACTGGGCATGTAGCGGAGCAGGACGACCTGGCTGCTCAACGGCGGTTATACATGCCAGCTTCTGCTTGATCAAGTCACGCAGGCCATGAGTGTGGGCGTGGGCGTTCTGGAGGCAGGTTCCGTCACGCTGCTGTAGCTCCTCACGGATAATAGTCCGAATCAAAGTACGGAGCTCTGAATCCGAAAAGGAGCCGGTAGGCAAACAATCTTGTTGAATGCGATTGGACTGCAGGCGGTCCAGGCGCTGACAGATCGTGTGTACGTCAGCAATCGTGGTCGGGTTGTGTACCGCCAGAGCATTAAAGGCGAAAGAGGAGATTCCCTTCATGACATGATGTACTTTGTCGGTTTTCGACATGTCCTTGTCAGCTCGTCGGCAAAGCGCGATGACATCTTCGATGTACGAACAGAATGTCTCGTGCGGGTGCTGCACCCTGGCCGCGAGTTTTTTTTTGGCTGCAGCGGAACCAGTCGACGTGCCTAAGATCTTACGGAGCTCTTCTACAATGTTGGTCCAATCAGGGATATCTGCCTCGTTGTTTAGAAACCAGGTATTCGCCACTTCATGCAGGGAAACCGAGACATTCCTCCGCTTGAATGTATCGTCCCATCGGTTGAAAGCGCTTACCCGTTTGAATTGATCCAGCCAATCTTCAACATCTTCACCCCGGAGGCCCGAGAACGACGGAGGATCGCGCTGACAGCTGGTGATTATGATTGGAGGCTGGACCGGGGCCGCAGCGTTGCTGCCCGATTGGCCGCTCTCGTGCTGCATGGAGCTGGTGGGCAGTAGCAACCGCCGACCTGATCGGAGCTCCAGTGGTGCGACCGCGAGAGGTAGACGGCGGGATCAAAAGCACCCCACACCACTTGAGAGAGTCGACGAGAACGCTTGAGGTCCGCTTTATTTGCGACCGCCGAGCACGAACACAAAAGGACAGCAACCGTTTCAGCAGCGGAGATGATGATCAACCGACGAGAAGGAAGATGAAATAAGGTGATCATGAACGCGTAGAATGTCTAAACGACGACGAAGCATAAAAGGGATATTGGCCGCTTCCCGTTGCAAACCCTCTTCTTTGCCAATTTCACGCTCTCATATATATATATATATATATATATATATATATATATATATATATATATATATATATATATATATATATATATATATATATATATATATATATATCTAAATATATATATATATATATAGATATCTATATATATATTTATCCCCGCCTGCAGCGTAGTGGTCATCGCACCAGGCGGGTATTCTGAAGGTCTTTGGTTCAAATCCCACCCGGTTGGCATTTTTCACCACATTCTTTCTGACTGCACAAATTCATCTGTTTCTATGACCTACCGCAATCCTCTCTTTGCTTTCGGAGGTTTTTTTGACTGCCAACGCTTATCCGATATACATATATCGGATAAGAATTCCTTCTCTGCTATATATATATATATATATATATATATATATATATATATATATATAATGTTGCATCCGCACTAAGGAAACATAAGAATCTCCTAGCACAAAGTGAACGCCTACAAAAGATATTTTTCAAGCCGCCACGTATATTTATAGACGCAAGGAAAATTCGGGCAGCGTTTTTCCGAAATCCAACACCAGCCGACCACAGGCTACTGGTTGCATGCCCTGTAACAAACCACAGTGTAAGGTTTGCCCACAAATGACCACCACACAGCGCACCGCCAGAACAGCTTCAAGTTATTATGTTAATGTAAACGGGAACTTTAACTGTGATTCTGCCAACGTCGTATACCTGCTGGAATGCACCCTCTGCGGCAAAAAATAGATCGGCGAGACTGAAACACCCTTTCGTTTGAGATTTAACAATCATCGCTCTCATGCAAAAACCGGCCCTACTTTGCCTCTATCAAAGCATGTTAACACTCCCGGTCGTTCTTTTGAACAACGGTAGGTCACGATTCTTGAATCTAGTTTTAAAACGCATCACGATCGCGAGGTTTGTGAGTCCTACCTCATCTGTAAGTTAACGTCAGAGTGGTTTGGCATCAATAAAAGTTATTGGAAATTGACGTGTCTTCCCTCCGACTTAAATTTCGGCTGCATTTCTCGGGCTACTGTTATGCCTGTTCATTTCTTTCCCTCGATAATATTCTCCCTTCAGTGGGCAACCCACCGTAGAAGGTTATAGTTTCTTGCTACCACCGCATTTCTTAGCACAATGGCTCCACTTAACCAAATTTGAAAAGCAAATCTGGACATTATGTTCTGGGTACCATTGTAAGCTTTGAAACTCTCACATTGTAACACATTTGTGCACGGTAGCGTGCGTGATTCCTTCTTATCCCTTTTATTTTTTGTATTGCTGTTTTCTAATATTCGTTGCTGAGCATCTCGGCGTTTCCTGAACAGATACCATACACCCGCCAGATGCGTACCGCCCGGTGCCGGGTTATACGCGTGCACTTGCCTTCTGTTTTCTTTATTTTCACGACTTCTTTGGCCTTGTCATTTTTTCTGCCCTTTGTATACCAATGTACACTCATTTCCTGTCGAAACTACCTTTCCTACTGCTTTTGTGCGCGACCCTTCCCTCTCACCAGCAGAAGGCAAGTGTCTCAGGTTTCAATCACCTGACCCTGATTTTGAGAACGGGTGTGTATGGGAAGATGTTCGCCATTTGTGTGCATGGGTATATCTTCTCTGTGCCTTCTTCGCTTCGCGGGACTGATTTTTTCGCCGATGTCAAACACGTGCATTGCCATATCTTGTTTTGACCCCTCTTTCACCCCTGTTTCCACAGGGCCGGGGGGGAAGTTCCTTCTTAATTTTTTTCTCCTTGTTTCTTTTCTTGTTTGCTCTTTTTTCTCATGTTCGTCCCACAAGGCTGTGGGTTCTTGTTATCCTTTTTATTTTTATTTTTTATTATTACTTTTTTCCTCTCCTCTTCCACTTCTCTCATTCTTTTGCTGCCCATCAACCATGATACCATTGTACACACTCTCCCTTACCACCTTCTCTTGCCCTGCCCTCGCCCTTGCTACATTTTCGGTATATATATAACCCTGAAAGCAACTTATTCTGCACTGTGGAAAAAGTAAGTCCCCTGTCTGAAACGTCAGTAAACTTTTATTGTTATTTCTAACGTCTGTCTTGGTTGCCTCTGTTTCGATTTCCCCTATATATATATATATATATATATATATATATATATATATATATATATAGGGAGTAGTAGAACTTTGAAGATGGTAGAGAACATGGTAGAAGATGGTAGAGAGAGCGTCCTTGAGGAAAGCAAGTTCTCTTTGCTGAAACCTAGGCCACAATCGTGCTTTTACCTTGTTCGAAGTTTTTCTTCTCTTATATATATATATATATATATATATATATAATGTCACGGGACAATATAAATATATCTATATATATATATATATATATATATATATATATATATATATAAGAGAAGAAAAAAAAATATAAGAGAAGAAAAAAAATCTCTCGCCTGGCAGGCAGGGTTTTTATAGGGGTAGGACCCCAGGTGAAAGGAGCGGGAAAGATGCAAGAGAAATTGAGCAAGCTTATTGGTTTCGGATTGTGTCGGGGAGAGATTGAGGGGCCAAGAAGGTTGTCTAGTTTAAGCCGCGAAGTAGGTCACACGGAAGTCAGCTGGTGGTTGATATTCGTGGAATTTTTGGACAGAAAGGATGAGAGGGTGCTTATTGACCCGCCGCGGGGTATAGGAACAGGATCTCAGAACCGCTAGAAGCAGACCAGGCGGTGAGGGTGGGGTCCTTATCAGAAACTATCTGCAAGCCTAAGGTCAAAAGAAAAGATAGAGACGGGGGAGAACTAACTAGGTCAAGAAAAAAAAGGAGAAAAAAACAGGGAGGCACACCACATAAACCCACACACAAAAGAAAAAGCAATGACCCGGCAACTGAAATGGTACGTGTCACCCACAGCAACATTCCTGGTACAGGCCTGTCCTGAAACTCAAAAACGAAAAGATAAAGTTAGAGTGACGTACGGGGCACAAGACCACGCGGAGTAAAAAAAAAGAGAAATTAAATAAAAAAAATGAATTCCAAAAGCTAAGGTTGGAGGCATGAAGGCGAGTATTAAGCTAGACACTAAGGAATGAAAAAAAGAAAAAGAAATTAGGTGACCAGGTACAGAGCAGAGTGAACGGTCATAGTCTTTGGATGAGGTATATGCACGAAAATGCCTAATGGTGTATTCCCGGTGAATATCGGAAGGATTCCAAGTTGCCTTTAGACGCATTAATTCCAGCAGGTTCCATGGAGTTGAATTTGTGAATTAAGTAGGATTCTCGGTATTTCCTGTCCCTAGGGGACTTAAAATTTGACTGAAGTATATATAACTTAAGGTCATCAAAATTGTGGCCTGGTTGGTTGAAATGCTGCGCTTCAGCTATGAAGGATTTGCTAAGAGTATCTGCCCGGTGACCATTAAGTCGTAGGCTCATAGGTTGGCTCGTTTCGCCTATATACTGTTTGTGGCACATAGAGCATTCCAACATATACACAATGTTGGATGAAGTGCACGTAAAACTTGAATTAATCTTGTGGACATAATTACTGGCTGTGCTTTTTACAACGCAGTCTGTATGCAGGTGCCTACAAGTCTTGCATCTGGGGCGGGAGCAGCTGGCTGTGACTGGTTGCTTTGAAGGCCCTGTTTTAGCATGCACTAAAATATCTTTTAGATTCCTGTTTCTCCAGTAGGTAACCCTTGGTGCTTCCGGGAAAGTCTTTTTAAGTCGGTCGTTACGGGCTAAAATGGGGTAGTACTTCCGCAGTATATTGTTTACGTTTGGGAGGGCGTTTGAAAATTTAGTTATTAGGGCAGGTGGCCTGGCGCTTTCGTTTTGCCGCTGTTTCTTGAGAACGTCATCCCTTTTGAGATTAGACACCCGTTGGTACGCCTGATCGAGCGAACTTTCGGGGTGGTTCCTGTTCATAAGGGTGGCCTTGAGTTCGTCTAGGTGCTCTTTGTAGTCACTGTCATCACTGCATACTCTTCTAAGCCAGGTGGCTTGTCCTACAGAGATCCCTTGTTTGCAGTGTCTGGGGTGATGGCTTTTTTAATCTAGGTCTAGCTGCCTGTCTGTTGGATTTCTAAAAAGCGTGGTTTTAAGTTTAGCGCTGTCTAGAATGACGGTTGTATCTAGGAAGTTCACTTCTTTTTCAGAATACTGGCAGGAGAATTTAATAGTCGGATGCGAAGAATTGAGATGGGATATAAACGTTTCTAGAGTCGCGCGACCGTGTTCCCTAATCATAAAAATGTCGTCTAAGTAGCGGAGGTAAACCTGAGGTTTAAGCGGAAAAGAGCTTAATAGGGTAGCTTCAAGTTGCCCCATGAAAATGTTGGCATACGTCGGTGCGAATGGAGTACCCATGCTAGTTCCAAAAACTTGCAAAAAGTAAGAAGAGTCAAATTCAAAATAATTGAGAGTTAGAACTAGTTTTAACAAAGTTATGTACACTTCTGGTGCATGTTGGTGCGGGTTAACTGATAGAGATTTTGAAATCGCTTTAATTCCTTCGGCGAACGGAATGTTCGTATACAATGCAGCAACGTCAAGAGTAACAAGGAGGGTTCAACTGGGTAGGCGCCCGCCCATATTTATCTTTTCTATTATGCGGAGGAAGTGAGGGGTGTCCTGAACAAATGAAGGAAGAAGAGCCGGAATGTCGGATAGGTGATGATTCAGAAACAGGGATAGTGCTTCGGTTGGGGTATTGTTATTCGAAACTATGGGCCTGCCAGGAATGTCGGCAGTGAACAATAAGTCTACGGGGACTTTATGGACTTTTGGGAGGAGGTAAAAACGTCCTGCATGCTTATTATTCGGTTTCATGAAATTTAAGTCAGTAGTCGTTATTAATTCTCTAGATCGTAGATCTGTGAGGGTCTGAAGGATTTTTAGGCTGTATTCCTGGCACGGATTGTTATCTAAGGGATTGTAGTGGCAAGGGCTATTGAGCTGCCTATAAGCTTCATCTTTGTATTTTCCCATAGGTAAAACAACTACACTACCCCCTTTGTCGGCTGGCTTTATGACTATGTCGGTTCTGGCTGATAGGCAATTCAGGGTAACTTCTTCCGACGGAGTTAGGTTCTTGCGCTTGTTTGATCGCTTAGTTGTTGCCAAAATTTCTCTTGATACTGATTTTAAGTACAGATCCAATTCTGGAGATTGATCTAAATCTGGAGTCCAAGTGCTAGGAGGGTGGAGGGTGCGTTCGTTAATGTCAGGTTGGTCCTGCTTCTCCGAAAAAAACTGGCTTAGTCTCATTCTCCGAGAAAATTCAGTGAGATCTTTGTGTAACTCGTATTCATTCACACTGTTATTTGTGGGACAGAAAGTTAGACCTCGTTCTAGGATACCTTTTTCGTCGGCCGTTAGTGTTTTGGAAATGTCACTAACGTTGCTTATGCAGGTAGCGAGAGAGATCGTTTTTTCTATAGGATTATTGGCTGGGGGAGGAGGTTCTATTAAAGCGATCTCTGTATCGAGGGGGGACATTACATGACCTAGTACTTCATAGTCGCGGCTATTGAGAGGCTGATCTCTTACAGTACATGCTGCATTTTGCGAGGGAAGTTGGTCACGCTGAAACTTAACCGCTTGCTTATTGCTAAGATCATTTTCCTTACGATTTATGAAAATATTGAGATCTAGTTTCTCCTGCTCGGTTAGTGAAAGAGCTTCAATTTGGTCGTTGAAGAGGCTAGTTGGCTAGTACAGTGTTCTCTAAGAATTTCTAGGAGGGAAAGAGAAGCATTATTCAGAATATCTTGCCACCTGGCAGCTAGTTCAGGAGGGAGCTCACCATGGGCACATCTAACTTTTAGGCGGAGGCCTTTGGGGATCTTTTTGCTTTGGAGATACGAGGAGTATGTTTTTAGATGAAATCTGTAGTTGGTTTGTTTGCCGGCTAGTTTTCGAGCTTTGAGGAAAGAGCGGGATTTAGGGGTTGGAGCATACAGCCTACTCGGTGGCAGTCATTTGTGTTTGTTCCGAGCAGACCTCCGGGGTGACACTTTTTTGCTTGGAGTCAGTAGTTTAGGGGGGCTGCTAGGGGTGAGGTCCACATCGATGCCTGTTTGGGTCCCTGTTTGTGTTATACTGCGTGTTGGGGTCTGCGTGAACCATGAGCGTGTTGTCTTTGGTGGGTCGGGTTGTTGTTCGCTCACGTGCTGTACAGCTTGTGTTGCGGCCACGTCCACGGTTTGTGTGCTGGCGTCACATGTGCTGTTCTTAGGTGGACATGGCATTTCTCTACCGTTGGGGGTGTTGGGTTGGTTCTGTTGTTCTGTGCTGGCCGGAGACGGGAGGTTGATACGTGAAGTTGGGAGCGTCACCCTAAATGTGTTCCTCAGCATGTGCTTGATGTTTTCGGAAATCAGTCGGACGCCTCGAAAGTTAGGGTGTAGTCCGTCCTTGGCCAGGTGTCCTAGGGGGTCGTGGTGAATTTTTGCGTGGTAGATGATGTCAACGTTTCCTGTGTTGTGTCCAAGGTACATGAGGAAGTCGTTAAGCTTAGCTGACCTTTGTGAGTGAGCTAGAAGTCTGTGTGTCTGGGGTATGTCAGGCTTGTGTTTGTTTTCGATCCTGGGAAGTACTGTTGTCAGGGTTATCTTTGCTTTGGGCCTGTTGGTCTGAACATCGTGAACAAGAGTTTTCATGGCCTCGATGGTGCTTTCTGCGGTGTCGTTCTTTAAGTCGTTAGTGCCAAAGTGCAGAACGAAGTGAGTGATGTTGCGTGGGGCGGCGTCAATCAGTTTTCTGATGTCATGGATTGTGGCGCCGCTTTGAAAGCGGATGTATGGTGAATGTTGTCCGGAAGAGAAGTGGTCGTGAATGTACTTAAAGTGGCCATCACCGATGAGAGCTATGTGTGCCAGGGAGAGGAGAGGGGGCTTACCTTGCTCCGTCATCTTCGTACACGAAATCCAGGGAGTAGTAGAACTTTGAAGATGGAAGAGAACACAAGAGAAGAAAAACTACGAACAAGGTAAAAGCACGATTGTGGCCTACGTTTCAGCAAAGAGAACTTGCTTTCCTCAGGGCAATCTCTCGCCTGGCAGGCAGGATAGGACCCTAGGTGAAAGGAGAGGGAAAGATGGAAGAGAAAATGAGCAAGCTGATTGGTTTCGGAGTGTGTCGCTGGAGAGATTGAGGGTCCAAGAAGGTTGTCTAGTTTAAGCCGTGAAGTAGGTCGCACGGAAGTCAGCTGGTGGTTGATATTCGTGGAATTTTTGGACAGAAAGGATGAGAGGGTGCTTATTGACCCGCCGCGGGGTATAGGAAAAGGATCTCAGAACCGCAGGAAGCAGACCAAACTGCGAGGGTGGGGTCCTTATCAGAAACTATCTGCAAGCCTCAGGTCAAAAGAAAAGATAGAGACGGGGGAGAACTAGCTATGTCAAGAAAAAAAAGGAGAAAAAAACAGGGAGGTAGACCACATAAACCCACACACAAAAGAAAAACCAATGACCCGGCAACTGAAATGGTACGTGTCACCCACAGAAACATTCCTGGTACAGGCCTGTCCTAAAACTCAAAAACGAAAAGATAAAGTTAGAGTGACGTATGGGGCACAAGACCACGCGGAGTAAAAAAAAGAGAAATTAAATAAAAAAAAATTGAATTCCAAAAGCAAAGGTTGGAGGCATGAAGGCGAGTATTAAGCTAAACACTAAGGAATGAAAAAAAAAAGAAAAAGAAATTAGGTGACCAGGTACAGAGCAGAGTGAACGGTCATAGTCTTTGGATGAGGTATATGCACGAATAAGCTTAATACTCGCCTTCATGCCTCCAACCTTTGCTTTTGGAATTCATTTTTTTTATTTAATTTCTCTTTTTTTTACTCCGCGTGGTCTTGTGCCCCGTACGTCACTCTAACTTTATCTTTTCGTTTTTGAGTTTCAGGACAGGCCTGTACCAGGAATGGTGCTGTGGGTGACACGTACCATTTCAGTTGCCGGGTCATTGGTTTTTCTTTTGTGTGTGGGTTTATGTGGTTTACCTCCGTGTTTTTTTCTCCTTTTTTTCTTGACATAGTTAGTTCTCCCCCGTCTCTATCTTTTCTTTTGACCTGAGGCTTGCAGATAGTTTGTGATAAGGACCCCACCCTCACCGCCTGGTCTGCTTCTGGCGGTTCTGAGATCCTTTTCCTCTACCCCGCGGCGGGTCAATAAGCACCCTCTCATCATTTCTGTCCAAAAAGTCCACGAATATCAACCACCAGCTGACTTCCGTGTGACCTACTTCGCCGCTTAAACTAGACAACCTTCTTGGCCCCTCAATCTCTCCCCCGACACATTTCGCAACCAATCAGCTTGCTCAATTTCCCTACCATCTTTCCCTCTCCTTTCACCTGGGGTCCTACCCCTATATCAACCCTGCCTGCCAGGCGAGAGATTGCCCTGAGGAAAGCAAGTTCTCTTTGCTGAAACGTAGGCCACAATCGTGCTTTTACCTTGTTCGAAGTTTTTCTTCTCTTGTGTTCTCTACCATCTTCAAAGTTCTACTACTCCCTGGATTTCATGTACGAAGATGACGGAGCAAGGTAAGCCCCCTCTCCTCTCCCTGGCACACATAGCTCTCATCGGTGATAGCCACTTTAAGTACATTCACGACCACTTCCCTTCCGGACAACATTCACCATACATCAGCTTTCAAAGCGGTGCCACAACCCATGACATCAGAAAACTGATTGACGCCGCCCCACGCAACATCACTCACTTCGTTCTGCACTTTGGCACTAACGACTTAAAGAACGACACCGCAGAAAGCACCATCGAGGCCATGAAAACTCTTGTTCACGATGTTCAGACCAACATGCCCAAAGCAAAGATAAGCCTGACAACAGTACTTCCCAGGATCGAAAACAAACACAAGCCTGACATACCCCAGACACACAGACTTCTAGCTCACTCACAAAGGTCAGCTAAGCTTAACGACTTCCTCATGTACCTTGGACACAACACAGGAAACGTCGACATCATCTACCACGCAAAAATTCACCACGACCCCCTAGGACACCTGGCCAAGGACGGACTACACCCTAACTTTCGAGGCGTCCGACTGATTTCCGAAAACATCAAGCACATGCTGAGGAACACATTTAAGGTGACGCTCCCAACTTCACGTATCAACCTCCCGTCTCCGGCCAGCATAGAAGAACAGAACCAACCCAACACCCCCAACGGTAGAGAAATGCCATGTCCACCTAAGAACAGCACATGTGACGCAAGCACACAAACCGTGGACGTGGCCGCAACACCAGCTGTACAGCACGTGAGCGAACAACAACCCGACCCACCAAAGACAACACGCTCATGGTTCACGCAGACCCCAACACGCAGTATAACACAAACAGGGACCCAAACAGGCATCGATGTGGACCTCAACTCTAGCAGCCCCCCTAAACTACTGACTTCAAGCAAAAAAGTGTCACCCCGGAGGTCTGCTCGGAACAAACACAAATGACTGCCACCGAGTAGGCTGTATGCTCCAACCCCTAAATCCCGCTCTTTCCTCAAAGCTCGAAAACTAGCCGGCAAACAAACCAACTACAGATTTCATCTAAAAACGTACTCCTAGTTTCTCCAAAGCAAAAAGATCCCCAAAGGCCTCCGCCTAAAAGTTAGATGTGCCCTTGGTGAGCTCCCTCCTGAACTAGCTGCCAGGTGGCAAGATATTCTGAATAATGCTTCTCTTTCCCTCCTAGAAATTCTTAGAGAACACTGTACTAGCCAACTCAGCCTCTTCAACGACAAGATTGAAGCTCTTCCACTAACCGAGCAGGAGAAACTAGATCTCAATATTTTCATAAATCGTAAGGAAAATGATCTTAGCAATAAGCAAGCGGTTAAGTTTCAGCGTGACCAACTTCCCTCGCAAAATGCAGCATGTACTGTAAGAGATCACCCTCTCAATAGCCGCGACTATGAAGTACTAGGTCATGTAATGTCCCCCCTCGATACAGAGATCGCTTTAATAGAACCTCCTCCCCCATCCAATAATCCTATAGAAAAAACGATCTCTCTCGCTACCTGCCCCAGCAACGTTATTGACATTTCCAAAACACTAACGGCCGACGAAAAAGGTATCCTAGAACGAGGTCTAACTTTCTGTCCCACAAATAACAGTGTGAATGAATACGAGTTACACAAAGATCTCACTGAATTTTCTGGGAGAATGAGACTAAGCGAGTTTTTTTCGGAGAAGCAGGACCAACCTGACATTAACGAACGCACCCTCCACCCTCCTAGCACTTGGACTCCAGATTTAGATCAATCTCCAGAATTGGATCTGTACTTAAAATCAGTATCAAGAGAAATTTTGGCAACAACTAAGCGATCAAACAAGCGCAAGAACCTAACTCCGTCGGAAGAAGTTACCCTGAATTGCCTATCAGCCAGAACCGACATAGTCATAAAGCCAGCCGACAAAGGTGGTAGTGTAGTTGTTTTACCTATGGGAAAATACAAAGATGAAGCTTATAGGCAGCTCAATAACCCTTGTCACTACAAGCCCTTAGATAACGATCCGAGCCAGGAATACAGCCTAAAAATCCTTCAGACCCTCACAGATCTACGATCTAGAGAATTAATAACGACTACTGACTTAAATTTCATGAAACCGAATAATAAGCATGCAGGACGTTTTTACCTCCTCCCAAAAGTCCATAAAGTCCCCGTAGACTTACTGTTCACTGCCGACATTCCTGGCAGACCCATAGTTTCGAATAACAATACCCCAACCGAAGCACTATCTCTGTGTCTGAATCATCACCTATCCGACAATCCGGCTCTTCTTCCTTCATTCGTTCAGGACACCCCTCACTTCCTCCGCATAATAGAAGAGGTAAATATGGGCGGGCGCCTACCCAGTGGAACCCTCCTTGTTACTCTTGACGTTGCTGCATTGTATACAAACATTCCGTTCACCGAAGGAATTGAAGCGATTTTAAAATCTCTATCAGTTAACATGCACCAGAACTGTACATAACTTTGTTACTTTGTTAAAACTAGTTCTAACTCTCAATTATTTTGAATTCGACTCTTCTTACTTTTTGCAAGTTTTTGGAACTAGCATGGGTACTCCATTCGCACCGACCTATGCCAACATTTTCATGGGGCAACTTGAAGCTACCCTATTAAGCTCTTTTCCGCATAAACCGCAGGTTTACCTTCGCTATATAGACGACATCTTTATAATTTGGGAACACGGTCGCGCGACTCTAGAAACGTTTATATCCCATCTCAATTCTTCGCATCCGACTATTAAATTCTCCTGCCAGTATTCTGAAAAAGAAGTGAACTTCCTAGATACTACCGTCATTCTAGACAACGGTAAACTTAAAACCACGCTTTTTAGAAAGCCAACAGACAGGCGGCAGTACCTAGATTATAAAAGCCATCACCCCAGACACTGCAAACAAGGGATCTTTGTAGGACAAGCCACCAGGCTTAGAAGAGTATGCAGTGATGACAGTGACTACGTAGAGCACCTAGACGAACTCAAGGCCACCCTTATGAACAGGAACCACCCCTAAAGCTCGCTCGATCAGGCGTACCAACGGGTGTCTAATCTCAAAAGGGATGACGTTCTCAAGAAACAGCGGCAAAACGAAAGCGCCAGGCCACCTGCCCTAATAACTAAATTTTCAAACGCCCTCCCAAACGTAAACAATATACTGCGGAAGTACTACCCCATTTTAGCCTGTAACGACCGACTTAAAAAGACTTTACCGGAAGCACCAAGGGTTACCTAGCGGAGAAACAGGAATCTAAAAGATATTTTAGTGTATGCTAAAACAGGGCCTTCAAAGCAGCCAGTCATAGCCAGCTGCTCCCGCACCAGATGCAAGACTCGTAGGCACCTGCAAACAGACTGCGTTGTAAAAAGCACAGCCAGTAATTATGTCCACAAGATTAATTCAAGTTTTACGTGCACTTCATCCAACATTGTGTATATGTTGGAATGCTCAATGTGCCACAAACAGTATATAGGCGAAACGAGCCAACCTATGAGCCTACGACTTAATGGTCACCGGGCAGATACTCTTAGCAAATCCTCCATAGCTGTAGCGAAGCATTTCAACCAACCAGGCCACAATTTTGATGACCTTAAGTTATATATACTTCAGTCAAATTTAAAGTCCCCTAGGGACAGGAAATACCGAGAATCCTACTTAATTCAAATTCAACTCCATGGAACCTGCTGGAATTAATGCGTCTAAGGGCAACTTGGAATCCTTCCGATATTCACCGGGAATACAGCATTAGGCATTTTCGTGCATATGCCTCATCCAAAGACTATGACCGTTCACTATGCTCTGTACCTGGTCACCTAATTTCTTTTTCTTTTTGTTCATTCCTTAGTGTCTAGCTTAATACTCGCCTTCATGCCTCCAACCTTTGCTTTTTGAATTCAATTTTTTTTTATTTAATTTCTCTTTTTTTTACTCCGCGTGGTCTTGTGCCCCGTACGTCACTCTAACTTTATCTTTTCGTTTTTGAGTTTCAGGACAGGCCTGTACCAGGAATGTTGCTGTGGGTGACACGTACCATTTTAGTTGCCGGGTCATTGCTTTTTTTTTGTGTGTGGGTTTATGTGGTTTACTTCCATGTTTTTTTCTCCTTTTTTTTTCTTGACCTAGTTTGTTCTCCCCCGTCTCTATCTTTTCTTTTGACCTGAGGCTTGCAGATAGTTTCTGATAAGGACCCCACCCTCACCGCCTGGTCTGCTTCCGGCGGTTCTGAGATCCTTTTCCTATACCTCGCGGCGGGTCAATAAGCACCCTCTCATCCTTTCTGTCCAAAAATTCCACGAATATCAACCACCAGCTGACTTCCGTGTGACCTACTTCGCCGCTTAAACTAGACAACCTTCTTGGCCCCTCAATCTCTCCCCCGACACACTTCGCAACCAATCAGCTTGCTCAATTTCCCTACCATCTTTCCCTCTCCTTTCACCTGGGGTCCTACCCCTATATCAACCCTGCCTGCCAGGCGAGAGATTGCCCTGAGGAAAGCAAGTTCTCTTTGCTGAAACGTAGGCCACAATCGTGCTTTTACCTTGTTCGAAGTTTTTCTTCTCTTGTGTTCTCTACCATCTTCAAAGTTCTACTACTGCCTATATATATATATATATATGTATATATAGTAAAAAGGGGCGCAATAACAAATATAACAAGTTTACTTCGAAAACATAACTTTACATCGACGTTTCGGACGGGGACCGTCCTTTATCAAGAGTAATATTTTACAGAATGGAAGCGGTTTATATACAGTTCAAGCACTTGAGGTTCCGGTGCGGTAACATACGTTTAAGATTGGAAGCGAGGAGGAAGAGAAAAAAGCGCATTGAAACATGAGAGAAAAAGCCAGCAATAAAGAAGCACAAACCTAAAAATCATAAATATGTGAGAGAGGGGGATGGAAAGGCAGAGGTGGGGACGGGCAAATATAAAAAGAACCGTGAGGACACGACAAACAGAAGCTTAGGAGCGATGGGAGACACGTAATTGCGTGGTCGACAGGGATAACCCACAGGGGCGGCGAGTTGTACCTGCCCGTGGCCATCGCAGGCGAACAATATGCAAGGGTTGTTGTACGCGCACCACTTCCAAGACTCCCGTGCCAGGAGCGCGTGTTTTTCGTCGCCCCTCAAAGACGCACCGCCATCTACTTCCCCCCACCCTTCCTGCTCAGTTCGCGGAAGCCGTAATGTGTCGCCGTGTCGGAGAAAACCGGGAAGAAACGGGCCGCCCCAGTCGCGCCGGCGAGAAGATAGGCAATCGAAAGTCCGAATGAGAGTGATTATGTCTGAGTGAGGAGACATGAATCACGTTGCCTGCAGAGACAGCGAGAATAGTAAGTCAACGTGAGCGATAGGTTGCACATAATTGCGTGGTTGACAGGGGTGACGAGTTGTAAGCGCCGGCGGTCAGCGCCCGTGAACAATATGCGAAGAGTGTCCTACGTACGCGTGCCCTGAAGACTTCCGAGCGAGGGGCGCGGGGTTCCGTTGGCTCCCGAAGATGATCCCCCATTCAGTTCCCTCCACCCCCTCCTCCCAGTCAGTGTCGGCGCCAAAGTCGTAAAGTGCCCACGTGTTCGAGAAACCTGGGAAGAAAGGAGGCGCCCCCCGTCGCGATGGCGATGAGAGGGCTAAGCTGTCGAGTGATAGTAATTATGCCTGAGTAGAGAGACAGTGAAAGTAGTAAGCCAACGGGGGAGAAAAAGAGAGGGATACCGGTGCCACAAATCAAAACAGAAACATGGCGAAGGTCAAAGGCAATAGCCGCGCACACGCGCACACAAGTAACAAACACGCACAAACGACCAAGTGGCCATGGAAAGAAGGAAAGACGCCATTGGCTTGACCGATTGACCCAAACAACAAAATCAACCGAGTGGCCGATAAAGCAAGCAAAATAAACAGTGACAAGACATATATATATATATATATATATATATATATATATATATATATATATATATATATATATTATATATATATATATATATATATATATATATATAAGGGTTTGCAGTCAAGAAAACCTCGGAAAGCAAAGGAGAGGTTGTGGTAGGTCATTGAAACAGATAAAGAATTTGGAAAGAGTCGGAGTGGCGCTGGCTACCACCCCCAAGCACAGGAAAAAATTACATTGCATAAATACCCCAGAAAGCGGGGGAGAAAATCGCCCCGCCGGTAGCGTAGTGGTTATCGCACCAGACCGGTATTCTGGAGGTCGTGGGTTCGGATCCCACCTGGCTGGCATTTTTTCTCCGCTTTCTTTCTTTCTTTCCAAATTCTTTATCTGTTTCAATGACATACCACAACCTCCCCTTTGCTTTCCGAGGTTTTCTTGACTGCGAACCCTTATTTCTGTGTTATTTCTACCAGCCCCTCATTTCCTATTCTGATTCGCTATATATATATATATATATATATATATATATATATATATATATATATATATATATATATATTGTAGTGAAGAATGTTAGCTTTGCTCCCGAAAAGCATCAGAGTCGTCATTACCCAGAGTGGGTCATGTTGACCAGTGCGAGCGGCGTCATCATCAGCAAAAAGACTGTCGGTAATCCTCATCGCCATCGCCTGGAGTGACGGGGTTCTCTCGGTCTGCTTCGATCGGCTCGTGTCCGCTTCCCTGATCCGCGATTCCTAACCTCTCGCCTCCAGAAAGATCTTCGTCAATAAATCACCTTTCAAGTGGTGGAGGAGCCGGGGTCACGCCTTAATCCTGGAACTCCGGAGCCGGAAGTTGCCCTCGGCCATGAACAACCAACCGGACCAGAGTACTACGCCCTCATCACCGACGGTGATGTGCTACGGTGCTATGCAGCGGGAACCTCCATTCTTCAACGGAACCGACAATAACGACGCCGAGGATTGGCTGTCCCTGTATGAACGCGTAAGCACTCATAACCGATGGGACGACGCCATGAAACTGAATGACGTCGGCTTCTCTCTGAAGGGCGCCGCCGAGTTATGGTATGGGAACAACAAGCGCGACTGCCGGACGTGGTCTGAGTTCAAGGTAAAGTTCATTGCGGCCTTTGGCCGACCAGCGGTGCGAAAGCTTCAAGCGGAGCAGCGTCTGCGTGTTCGAGCACAGCAGGCTGGCGAGAGCTTTATTAGCTATATTGAAGACGTCGTGGACCTATGTAAGCGCGTCGACCCATCTATGGCGGAAGATGATAAAGTCAAGCATATTTTAAAAGGCATAGATGACGACGCCTTCCAAATGCTTTTGTCCAAGGACTTGAGCACGGTTGCCGATGTCGTCAAGCTCTGCTTAAGCTTTGATGAGCTGCGGAAGCAACGGGCCCTCACTCGAGGATCTCTTGCACGGGATAGCTCTGGGTTGAGTTTGGCTGCGATTTCGGCCGATTCCGCATTGCTTACGCAAATTAAAGACTTCGTACGTGAGGAAGTGGCCCGTCAGTTGTCCCTCCTAGCCTCCACGACGAAGTCTGTGTCCACGATAGAGCCTGCCCTCAGAGATGTCATCCGAGGTCAAATTGCCGAAGCACTTCCGCCGTCGTCTCCGCAGTGCGTGCCAGTAGTTGCGCCAGTCACTTATGCCGATGTCGCCACCAGACCATTGCAGCAGCCTGCCGTGACGTTCCAGCCGACATTCCCAGTTCGACCTCGGGTTCCGCCTCCGGTGCTTTCCCAACCTCAGTTCATGCCGCAACCCCGGAGTGCATGGCGTACACCGGACAATCGCCCTATCTGCTTTGCGTGCAGGATGCCTGGGCACGTTGCACGCTATTGTCGTCGTTATCCGCCGTCAACCCGGAACTCTGCGCCTGCAGACTTTCCTCAGTCGCCTCAAGTCCATGTGACTCCACGTTCGTCGTTCCCGACCTCCTCTTCGAACCGCGCCGCCTTTACTGACCACCGCTCGCCGTCACCACGCCGTCGCTCGCTCTCCCCGATGCGGCGCCGTCCTGGTCCAGAAAATGCGGAAAACTAGACGCCGCAGTTCCTGAGGCACGAACTGCGTCGATGTCGAAAAGTCCAAGGCCTCATCCCCTTCCGTCCCCTACCAATGTCATCGATGTTATTGTTGAAGGCATTCGCGCATTAGCTCTGGTCGACACAGGAGCCGCCGTTTCCGTTATTCACGCTGATCTCTGCCGTTCCCTTCGCAAAGTAAAGACGCCCCTGGATGGACTATCGCTCCGAACCGCAAGTGCACAACATGTCGAGCCAATGGCTGCGTGCACGGCTCGGGTCGTTATTCAGGACGTCGTGCACCATATTGAGTTTATAGTGCTTCCGGCTTGCTCCCATGAAGTAATATTAGGATGGGACTTTCTTTCTCGCAATAACGCAGTGATTGACTGCGCACGCGCACAAGTGGAACTTTCTACCTTTTCTGACGCATTGTTCGACGACGACCATCCCATCCACGCTGCTAAACTTGTCGTGGCAGAAGACACTCCCACTCCGCCCTGTTCTTCTGTATGTGTGCCTGTATGCTGTGTGTCTGTGACCGACGCCACGGCGCTGTTTACGCCATCTGACACGTTTCACCACCGCAACCTTTTTCCGCTGCCGTTTGCTGTTCTGGATTTCCACTCCGGGGGAAGCGCCATGTTCATCACGAACATTTCGACCGTACCGTGCGCCCTACTAAAAGGCGAAACTCTTGGAAGTCTAGAACATATAGACCCTGGCCTTGTTTTCAACGTTACGGATGGCGTGTCACACATTGACATCGACGGACTAGATCCGTGTTCGTCAGATCCAAACTCAGCGACTGACCTTTTCCGTGCCTCCGTGGACGATGCTCTAGACAGCACCCAACAAGCTCAACTTATGGCTCTACTTCAGAGATTCCGTTCGTCTTTAGATTTTTCACACAACGCGCTTGGGCTCACGACCGCTGTGGAGCACACCATCGACACTGGAAGCCATGCTCCCCTTCGGCAACGGCCGTATCGCGTCTCCCCAGCCGAGCGTCGCACCATCGAGCAGCACGTCGACGACATGCTCCAGCGTGGCGTTGTTCGACCCTCAAGCAGTCCCTGGGCATCGCCTGTCGTTCTCGTCCGGAAAAAAGATGGCTCTATTCGATTTTGTGTAGACTATCGCCGCCTCAACAAAATCACGCGCAGGGACGTCTGTCCTCTCCCTCGCATAGATGATGCTCTGGACAGCTTGCAGGGCGCAGAATTTTTCTCGTCGCTTGATTTAAGGTCCGGGTATTGGCAGGTTCCTATGGCGGATGATGATCGCCCAAAAACGGCATTTGTCACACCTGATGGATTGTATGAATTCAATGTCATGCCGTTCGGGCTATGCAACGCCCCTGCAACATTTGAACGAATGATGGACAATGTTTTGCGGGGCCTCAAGTGGAAGATCTGTCTTTGCTATCTCGACGACATTGTCATCTTTTCCGCCGATTTTCAGACGCACCTTCACCGTTTGGAGAAAGTTCTAACATGCCTTTCTAGAGCTGGGCTCCAACTTAACCTTAAAAAGTCTCGCTTCGCCGCCACGAAACTTACCATCTTGGGTCATGTCGTCTCCAAGGACGGCGTGCTCCCCGACCCAGCCAAGCTTCGCGCTGTCGCCGAATTCCCGAAGCCAACCAACATAAAATCCCTTCGGAGCTTCGTAGGGCTTTGCTCGTACTTCCGGCGTTTCATTCGCAACTTTGCTTCCATCATTGAGCCATTGACGAAGCTCCTCGGTGGTGCCCGTGACTTGCCTGCCTGGTCTCCGGCCTGCGACCACGCGTTCCAGACTTTGCGCCGTCTCCTGACCTCGCCACCCATACATCGACACTTCGACCCTACAGCGCCTACCGAACTGCACACTGACGCCAGCGGAGTTGGCCTTGGGGCTGTGCTGTGCCAACGTAAACCAGGTTTCGACGAATATGTCGTCGCCTATGCCAGCCGCACCCTAACGAAGCCAGAATCCAATTATACAGTTACCGAGAAGGAGTGCTTGGCCATCATCTGGGCGCTTACTAAATTTCGACCATATCTGTATGGCCGCCCATTTGATGTGGTCACTGACCACCACGCCCTCTGTTGGCTGTCTTCTTTGAAAGATCCGGCAGGTCGTCTGGGGCGATGGGCGCTTCGCCTCCAGGAATATGATATACGAGTGAAATACAGGTCTGGTCAGAAGCATTCGGACGCCGACGCTCTCTCCCGTTCACCCGTACCTGCTGATCTATCCGACTCTCCAGGGGATCTGTCTTCCCTTGCTGTGACTGATATGGCAGCTGAGCAACGGAAGGACCCATGGATTGTTGCGCTCCGCACCTCGCTCACCAATCCTTCCCAAGCCGTAACGCCACGCGCTCTCCGTAGGCAAGCATCTCACTTTGCAGTACGCGATCAGCTGCTTTATCGACGCAACTACTACTTGGATGGCCGCAAATGGTTGCTCGTGATTCCTCGTCATTTGCGGTCCGATGTTTGTGCCTTGTTCCACTCTGACCCCACGTGTGGTCATGTCGGCCTACTCAAAACCTATGAACGTTTGCGTCTTCGTTACTTCTGGCGCGGGATGTACAACTTCGTGCGGAAATACGTTCGATCCTGCCAAGATTGCCAACGCCGAAACCCGCCGGTACCTCATCTGTGTGGTCCGTTACAGCCGCTGCCTTGCCCAGTCAAACCATTTGATCGTGTGGGCATTGATTTGTACGGACCATTACCCTGCACAGCCGCCGGAAACCGCTGGACTATAGTTGCCATCGACCACTTGACGCGCTATGCTGAGACCGCCGCTCTACCAGCGGCTACCGCACGGGACGTCGCCTCGTTTCTCCTGCGGCGTTTTATACTTCGTCACGGTGCGCCTAAGGAGCTACTCAGCGACAGGGGACGCGTCTTTCTGTCTGACGTCGTCGCGGAGCTTCTTAAGGAATGCAGCGTCATCCATCGAACGAGCACTGCCTACCATCCACAAACGAATGGCCTCACAGAGCGCTTCAACCGTACCCTCGGGGACATGTTGTCCAAGTACGTTGCGTCTGACCATGGAAACTGGGACCTCGTACTCCCTTACGTGACGTACGCCTACAACACCGCCATCCAAGCGACGACGGGTTTTTCTCCGTTTTTCCTTCTATATGGGCGTGAGCCATCGTGCATGCTGGACACCATTCTTCCCTACCATCCTGATGTATCTGAGTGCACGCCGATTTCTGAGGCTGCCAAACACGCCAAAGAATGTCGCCAGCTTGCCCGTTCTTTCACCACTGAAGAGCAGGAGCGACAAAAGTCCATTACGGCTGGAGAGCCCGCACCCGACTTCGTTCCCGGTTCTCTCGTGTGGCTCTGGGTACCCACCAGGACTCCTGGCCTGTGCTCGAAATTCCTGTCGAACTACCAGGGGCCGTACCGTGTTGTCGAACGTACTTCCCCAGTGAACTACGTCGTCGAGCCGCTACCGCCTTCCCAGGATCTCCGACGCCGTGGACGTGACACAGTGCATGTTGCTCGTCTGAAGCATTATTATGACCCGCTCGTCTCGCCATCACCTTGAGTCGCCAGGATGGCTACCCTCTTTCCCGGGGGGGTGATTGTAGTGAAGAATGTTAGCTTTGCTCCCGAAAAGCATCAGAGTCGTCATTACCCAGAGTGGGTCATGTTGACCAGCGCGAGCAGCGTCATCATAAGCAAAAAGACTGTCGGTAATCCTCATCGCCATCGCCTGGAGTGACGGGGTTCTCTCGGTCTGCTTCGATTGGCTCGTGTCCGCTTCCCTGATCCGCGATTCCTAACCTCTCGCCTCCAGAAAGATCTTCGTCAATAAATCACCTTTCAATATATATATATATACATATATCCACAAAGGTGGAAGTACCCTCTTCGGAGACTTTATTTCCGACGTTTCGACCTGAGACAGGTCTTCCTCAGGAATGAAAGCTTTTTGGGTAAAATCGTACGGACCCAGAGCGGCGCCCCGAAACACAAGCCACATGGGAAACAAACACACAAACGACCACACACACCATACAGAGCTTATTCTGCCTAAGGCAAGTGAAAAAAAAGGAAAAAGAAAAGAAAACGCAAGGAAGAGGGGGGAACAAGGTGGCAAGAAGGAGGCAAAAAAGAGGCAAGGAGGAACCCACTGCATGAACGCGAGTGGTGGGGATAACAGGAAATGCGACGAGTTCATGGGTGGCGAAAGGCCCAATAACATCCGCTGTCTCCGAGAGGGGAAAACTACAAAGCACACGCCGCCAGGAGCAGTGAGTTTACATGCGCGTCACCGGTAATAAGGATTAACTACCGACCATCTTTAGAGGCAAGGTCAAGAATGCAAGCGGGGCCAATTACTGTATCTGAAGCGCAGGCAGCCTCCGCGACTTTGGGGGGTCCCACAAAAGCCAATGGGAGCCCATTTGAGGCGTGCCCTTCCCCGCCTACGCCTCCCTTTGAACACGGCGTCGCGTCGTGTTGCGCCCGGTCAATGCACGGCCTGTTAATTGTTAGCACTCGGCACGTCGCCGGCACCTGTCGCCGGCACGCGTGGACCCCTGGGCCCAATCTACGAAAATATGGCGGAGCGCGGCAATTTGTAAAAACATGAAAACAAGATGAGAGAGATGACCGTCGGTACGTGCCGTGCCTCCGGGGCAACCAAAAAATAGAAAAAAAGAAAAAGAGGGAAACAATGAAAAAGAGAAGCAAAGCAAAACATGAGCGAAAAGACAGGAAGGACGCGCGCACTCCGTGAACACCAGCATTGGGGATCACAATGTGATTGCAAGACACCCGAGGCATAAGCCACAACAGACACCTAAATAAAATACTTCTTACACGCTCGGTTGGAATTAAAAGCTTCAACATTCCATTTCCCATTTCTCAAGGATAAAATGGATATGAGATATGGTGACATAAACAGGCAGTGGGTACAATCTGGTTATTAATGAGGCGTGCTATGCTTGCAAAGCGTTGGGAAAAGGAAATGAGATAGAAAAAAATAAAAAATAAAAATACAAAAAAATAATAAAAAATAAAAAATAAAAATATAGTGGGAGCGGGAAGGGAAGTGTTGGTAGGGGGTCGGGAGCGGACGAGATAATTATAGTGACCGCGGAACATAACGGTAGGTTGTTGGTGTTACAATGTACAACCTCACACCTGGGGCAACAGGCTGCTTGTAAAGCTCAGACCGTGCAATGCCTGCGCGGGAAAGGCCGATGCACACGAAGGGCTTTTTGTGAGCACAGCAAAAGGACAACAAAACTACAAGGTCTCGTATGTCCCGGGGTGACAATGCTTCAATGGTCATGCAGCGTACGAATTACAGTCATAGTTCCAGGACTCTCATTAAGACCCCCCTTCAGGGTATTAAATTTGTAGATTAAGTAAGACTCGCATTGTTCTCGCTCCCTACAGCTAGAAAAACTGCTCTGTAGAAGCGTGACTTTAATGTCATCGAAAGAGTGATGTTGCATCGCTAGGTGTCTGGACAAGTGAAGGTTTGGGAGTGCCTTCGTGTGATAGCGGTGATTGTTAAACCGCATTCGAAAAGGTCCATTCGTCTGTCCTATGTACTGCATGCATATTACATCCGCCACACTCAAACCAAATTGGACGAGTCACAATCAAATGACCCACGTATAGAATATCGGAAGTCCGAATGTGTGCTAATTGCCACCCTCGTGGTCTGCACATGTTTACACACCAAACATTTCTTTTTGCCACATGGTCGGCAGCCTAATTTCTGGGCGTCCCTGTCTTTGGCGTGGACAAGATAGTCCCCTATGCTTTTTGCGCGCCTGTATATTACACACGGAGGATCACTGAAAATTTTGGAAAGTCGCTCGCTCTGCTGGAGAATGTGGAAGTGCTTATTTAAAATTTTATTCACGTTTGGTGGGCTACTAGTAAAAGTAATACTAACTTAGCGCGGGAATTATTCCCATCATTTACGTGCGACCCCTGTAGCAGTGTGTTACGATTTAAACTTGCGGACCTAGAAATGGCATCGTCAACAAGGGCCGGTGGGTAACGCTGTTTGACGAGGACGCCCCACATTCGGCTGGCGTTCGAACAAAAGTCTTCATCCCTGGAGCAAATTCTTCTAAATCTATGTGCCTGGGAATAAGGGATAGCCGTTCTGCAATGTCGTGGGTGGCAGCTGTTGAAGTGCAGGTACTGTTGGCGGTCTGTATGTTTCCTGTACAGACTCGTCTCCAGTGATCCCGCCCGCACATGAACCTGAACGTCCAAGAAAAACATATAAATGAGATAAGATTCCAGAACCTCGCAGTCATGGTGAGATTTTAAAGCGGACTCTAAAATTGTTGCTTCAAGATGTTCAATTGCATCACCGAGACCATACAGATATCTTGACAGGAGCAAAAAAGGGCAACTTTTGGCATAGGAGCGGTGATTATTTATTCGTACTCGGATGGGCGTTTCAGTTCGGCAGATATATTTCTGCCTAGAACCAGTGCACGCTAGAAGGTACACGACATTAGCAGAGTCACAGTTGAAGTTACCGTTATATTTACGTAGTAGTCTCAAGCCGTGCTGGTGTCACGCTGTGTAGTGGTCATGTGTGGGCATAATTTATATCGAGGTTTATTACAGGAAATGCAACGAGTAGTTTCCGGTCGGCTGATACGACAGTTAGTAAGAAAGTCGCCGAAATTCTTAGTACGCCGTTAGACAACGCTTGGTGGTTCAGGTAATATGCTTTTTAAGCGTTCACTTTGAATTAGGATATTCTGATGTTTTCTTAGTACAGCTGACACTTTTGGAGCGGAGCATCAGTGGGTTAGACCTTAGTTTGCGGGTTAACGTTCGGGGCATTTTTCTTACAGATTTAGTTACGGTCTAATTGGATGGCTCGCACAATAGCGTCGTCGATAACTCTTTCCGGGTTTTTTTCTTATTCAGGAGGCTGTTCTTGAGTTCTCGACAGTTTGAGTCAAAGTGGGCTTGGTTCGTGCAAATTCTTCTAAAATGGTGGGCTTGGCTGTACGGTATTGCTGTCTTACAGTGTCGGACATGGCTACTTTGGAAGTGCAAATACTGCCGCGTGTCTGTCGGTTTTCTATACACTTTATTTTGAAAGCAACCTTGGGAAATAGTAAGGGTGACGTCCAGAGAGTTTACTCTGTTTTCCGAATAGGTGAGAAGCTCTGCTATAAGGTGAGAAGCTCTGCGTCACCGTGCTGCTAGAGTATGAATATGTTGTCAATACCAGTCAAACCTCGTTATATCGAACACGGCTATATCGAATTATTGCCTATATCGAACACTTTTTATATCATGCGGAAAACCACATGCATCTTTAACTTTTTATTTCGAACTGGGACGGACATGAAATGGGTATATAGAACTCCGCCACCCCATACTGCCCAGACCACTCGCGCTCTGTTGACAGGCGGTGAGCTATCCCGCAGTACCATCGAGGATAGCGGTGGCGCGATGGGAACTCCCGACTGCTGCGCATCAGTTGCACCGAAGCAGAATTGGACGGTGCAAAAGAAGAATGCGAGCTTGAAGAAACCTGGGGCCAGCTGTAGCGCTTTGTTGGTGCTGAGCCACGAAGCATGAGCATTGATGACTTTGTTGGCGGTGACAACAGCACCGGAACGACGGCGGAGTTGACGGATGTGGATATCCTAGCGGAGGTTACTACTGAGCGCACAAACGAAGACGCTGTCGAGGTTGTACCCTCAAGCGCTGATAGTGCCCCGCTCCCAACTTCAATCGAGGCTTCAGCGGTTTTGGCCCTACCGCACCGCTACTGCAGCGCTATAGAAGGTACCCGCCTGTTGCTTGTGGAACGTTTGGACTACGTTGAGGAAGTCGTGTATAACACGCCAGGCTACCCTGCTGCAGTACTTTAAGCCAAAAGAATAAATACTTTAAAGCACCAAGTGAGTATTTACTGCCCACTTCGTTCATTTATTGATTTGTACCTGTTTATGACGTGTATTTTACGTGATTTTATATATCGAATTCTGGTTATATCGAACTATTTCGCGGGCACCGCGCTGTTCGGTATATTGAGGTTTCACTACCTTTTATAGTCCAGTGGCTTTAGGTTTTGAGTGTCAAGAGTATTTGATTCCAGGTGAGCGGTAAAGATATTGAAGTAGTTGGGTCCGATTCGAGTGCCCATTTACGTTCCCCCACCACTTAGAAACGTTTAAACTTTTGGTATCTAGGAACCCTAACTATTGCCTCTTCAGTTGCTAGCTCTTGTGCAATGCTCTTTTGTCTACTGTGTCTATTATGTCCACCCATGGTGGCACACCCAAAAGGCCTTCTTCGTTCATGCCTGTATGGATCCCTCCGAACCAGTCTCACCACCCACTGAATACCTTATTGTATACTTTTCCCTTCGTTTTGAAACAGCCATTGTCTAGTCTTCCACACTGGCAGCCGAGGCCAGGTACATTGTTCCGTCGTACAGCAACCTTAACCGCTGCCTTGTAAATACGACCCCTTCCTTTCTCTCTGCCTCTCTCCTTTCTCTTTTTTTTGTGGCTGTTGTAACATAGGCTTAGCCCGTCTGCATGCATACTCTCCGTTTTCGCAACGTCTTCTGATCATTCTCACAGGTTTCTGTAACTCTATATCAGAAATGTGTTCCAAATATTTGTAACAGCAAAATCATGTAACTGTACTCTGCTGAAGGCACGTCCTGTTGCAGGTACGTAAATAAACGTTCTTTGTTATTGTTCTTGATGTGTATCCGACACTTTACTTGTACTATTTCTGCCCTTTTGTGAGTTTTATCTTTCTCTAGATTTGTTTCTACCAGGAGTGCTGACAGGACAACAAAAATAGCATCAGCTGAAAATTTCCGTGGACCATAACCACAACAGTTTTGATCGGGGCCCAGGCAGCACAGGACTGTTCGGCATAAAACAGGCCGGTGTACTTTGGCCGGTGATTTTCTGTGCGGCCGTTTTCCGACAGCCATGTTCGGCCCGTGTCCAAATGTGCGCCTTTTGGCCGTATACGGCCGTACTCCCATGGCTGTCCAACGGCCAGTGTCCGTCGGCCAGTCGACCGGCTTACGTTCATACGGCCAGATTCCAGCCGTAGCACTCCGGCCATTCCAAAGCCACCCGAGTACGGCCGAAGTACGGCCGCCGGAGGACAGCCGAGATGCGGTCGTCGGACTCCAGCCGGACTAAAGCTGCCGGAAATACGGCCGTGCTACGGGCATTGGAGTTCATCCACAGTACGTTAACTGTTCTGAGGCCGGTCACTGCATGTCGCGCAAGCAGATGACTCATTCGAGCAGTGCAGTAGCAGCACAAACCCAGCATTTTGGGTCCAATGCAGCCACATCAAAGTGAGCACGCGCGCAACCACCAGCCGTCAAACTTTCAGCGGAGCCTTGCTTAATTACCAGCCTCAGTTGACAGCAAAATTCATTTAATAAACAGTGCTCACAAATTGTCGTTACTTTAATTGCTGTGCGTCTTTTACTGCCGAACACAGAAAATATTCAGTTCTTTGTAGAGCTTCAATACATGTATTGTCCAGGTCCTAATATCCTCTGTGGGGTGGCTTACCTATAATAAACGGCGAAAGAGAAGGGGGAAGGGGGGCAGAGGGCGCATACTTTACTGGGTTGAATTTCAGAGAGATAAATTGCGCCGCTTTTAGCCAATTTCTTCTAGGGCAATACTCCGGAACACTTTCATGCTATGACTACATGAACTATTTTTATAACAGTTGCTTGACCAACTTTGATGTATATAAAACCGGCGTGAATGCCTTTGCGAAGCGTTTTGGTTTTCAACAAAACACTCAGGAGCATTTAATATAACTCCTTCACAAAAAAGTATGTCCAGTTTTTTCCCATTTTTCTTGCAAAGACATTTTCTACTGGATCAACTTTTTTGATTATCTCAAGCAGGGCTGATCCTGAAAAGGAACGAAAAGGTACTTTCATTTTCAATCTATTTTAATGTTGTTTTAATGAGTTACGTCCAAACCAATTAATAGTCCAAAAGAACTTAATTTTCTTCTAATGTAATACAACGTTCAAAAAATTCAAGATGCGTTGCGAATGACGCACTGCTTCAGGTGGCTGCAGTTGTATCCCTCTGTGTTCACACAAGGAAAGGCATAAAATTAGAGTTACATAATTTGTTTCAAACCAATAACATAGCAATGGTAGTATGCTTACAGGAAACCTTGCATACTGCAACGAATAGGGCTATAAATATTTTGTTGGTCAAGGTAGAATGCGTAGGGTTCTCAACCCGTCGGAGGCAAACTTGCGCCTCTGGAAGTTTATTTATTTATTTATTCATTTATTTATTTTTATTCATTTATTGATTCATTGTTTTATTTATTTATTTATTTATTTGAGGCGTGCTTGCCTTCGCTTGCATTACAGAAGGGAGATACATGACACTAAGCATTAAATATGAGACAAAATAACAAAATAATTCTACAAAGTGCGCTGAAAATCGTCAATATAAAAAGTTAATGCAATCATACGTGGAAGATAATTACACTGCAGTATTGATGTAAAATAAAACGAATCGCGCAAGGCGTCACCTTTAAAGGAAAGTTAATAATTTGCTTTAAGCTAGCGGTCCCACTTTGCGATATGTAGAATGGCGAATGGACATACTTCTCCCCTTCTACTCCAGCTTTCTAATGATAGATATTACGAAAAAAGTTCAACCTGTGGTTTCGTCTGTGATCTTCCGCGTCCTGCCATTTCAGTTTACTTTTACTTTCTCTCATGCTAAGTTGAGCGTGCCAATTACCTAATACGAATCGCACTGACATATTCTGTATGTTTTCGAGCGTATCAACCAGCTCTTTGGTGTAGGGATCCACGAAAACACATGCGTACTCCAAGATTGAGCGCACATGCGTGAAATACGGTTGTTCTTTTCAGTTAGATGGAGGTTCACTGAAATTTCGCCTCAGAAAGCCAAAAACATATGCAGCCGTAACTTTTATGGTGTGAACCTGCCTATTTAACCTCTAACCACTCCCTAAATAAACTCCTAGGTATTTATATTCCTCGGCCGTTCTTACAGCAGCATAATTTACGGTATACGTATTCAATTGGAAGGAAGGTTTTCTTGTAAAGGTGCCGTTAACACACTGTTTAACATCCAAAAACTTTTCTGAATCAGCACACCAGGATGTTATTAAATTCGAATAAAGCTGCAGGTATACGGAATCACGTTCATTCGCTATAGTCCGGTAAACTACACAGTATTTTTGAACAAAGCTATAGGGCCAACAGTAATAACAATGCAAAAAACGATTTATTCAGTTCATAGGATGAAATGTACTACGCAGAATTTGATATGGAACACCATCATTTGCTTTTTTGCACTCCAAGAATATACAGTCAACCACTTGAAGCTTATCTATTGCAAGAGCCAAATCGTGCGTGAACTCAACAATCTGCGTTGAGAAAGAAAATCCTGACAAAATCCGTGTTTGCTAGGATGCTGGCGATTATGTTTAAACAAATGAGTCATATCCCAAGAGTAGCTAAGCTCACCTTCAAACATCGGAACTAAATTAACAGCTAGGCTTCGTCAGTGACAAGGCTCTGTTGTTATCGCAAATTTAAAATATTTTTTTTTCTAAATAAGCAGTCGTAAAATCCCATGCAGTAACATAGTGCAGGGCATGAAGTTGATCCTACCAATGCACGAGCGAGTCTCTTCTACGTTTATCACCAACAACATAGTGCAACATTGCTTGTCACAGTTTAATTGTAAGCAGAATAACTTGCGCTTTTGCTCGCACTTGCCTTTCTTTGGTGAGGAGTCCTTGACATGGTGGCGGTTGAGCTCCTGCGTGGTGGCCGCTTGCTCGACGCCCTTGAAGGCCAGTTATTTTGGTGAACAATCTCCATCTCGGATCGGATATCTGTGCCGGGTCGATGTCTCCAGTGCTCTCCATTTCTTGAGGGGGCGAATAGCCTCGGGGTGATGCGTCGACGAAGCCGGCGGCCGAGGCGTGGCAGCGGCGATGATTGGCGAGGCTTAGCTCACCCGTCGGTGTGGCACAGTCTTCTTGTGGCAATAAATGACATTTCGATGGCCTCAAAGGTTCCCTGCTAATGTCCAGTGAGTCATTGCACCTTGCCCGTTCACCGAGAACACTCATTACTGTTTGACAAACGATGTTCGTTCATTTAAAACGTAGAAACACGGAGCGGATGAAAAACGCGTCCCCGTTGTTCGGTTCCCTAACGGCTTTTTCTCCCCCCAGGAAAAAAAACGGTCGGTCTCCTTCCAAACACGTCTGTGTATGAATTCTCGGCGCCCAGGCGCGTGTCGTTGTTCGGCTGTAGGCCGTTTGCCGAAAAAATGACGTATAACCAGATACCTTACGTAGGCCGGTCTCCTCTTGAACACCGGTTGCCAAATATTCTGTGGCCATTCGCTTGCCGTAATTCGGCCGGGGACAGCTAACCGAATGAAAAACGCATATTCTGGGGCCGTACGTCGGCCGGTATCCTTGATAACACTGGTTGCCAGAAGAAAACGAATATCCCAGGCGGCACAGAAAGTGTGTCCTGAGACCGGCCCGTCTATGGCCGCTTTCTGGCATGTCCGGCCAGCATCCAGGTTCTGGCAGCCACTGATTATACAATGAACGGCCAACATTCGGCAGCCGGCGCTTCGGTATTTTTCCGTCCGCCCTTGTCCGGACGCACAACGGCAGCTAACTGGCTGCCAGATATTCAGTTCTCTTACGGCTTCCGATGTTGAGAAAGAGAACGGCCGAAGTACGGCCTTAGGGCATCCGTTTTTTCTTCGGGAAGCGGTAATCGGCCGAAGCACGGCAAGCGACCGGCCACAGAATATGCGTATTCTTGCGGCAGTTGGTGTTCGAAAGGAGACCGGCCGGAGCGCGGCTGCCGTGCATTCGTTGTTTCAACGGTGAACCGCGCGTCCGGCGGTAGAATATTCGTTTAGTTCTGGCAACCAGTGTTATGAAGGATACCGGCCGACGTACGGCCCCAGAGTATGCGTTTTTCATTCGGTTAGCTGTCCTCGGCCGAATTACGGCAAGCGAATGGCCACAGAATATTTGGCAACCGGTGTTCAAGAGGAGACCGGCCTACGTAAGGTATCTGGTTATACGTCATTTTTTCGGCAAACGGCCTACAGCCGAACAACGACACGCGCCTTTGCGCCGAGAATTCATACACAGACGTGTTTGGAAGGAGACCGACCGTTTTTTTCCTGGGGGGAGAAAAAGCCGTTAGGGAACCGAACGACGGGGACGCGTTTTTCATCCGCTCCGTGTTTCTATGTTTTAAATGAACGATCATCGTTTGTCAAACAGTAATGAGTCTTCTCGGTGAACGGGCAAGGTGCAAGGACTCACTGGACACTAGCAGGGAACCTTTTAGCCATCGAAATGTCATTTATTGCCACAAGAAGACTGTGCCACACCGACGGGTGAGCTAAGCCTCGCCAATCATCGCCGCTGCCACGCCTCGGCCGCCGGCTTCGTCGACGCATCACCCCGAGGCTATTCGCCCCCTCAAGAAATGGAGAGCACTGGAGACATCGACCCGGCAGAGATGTCCAATCCGAGATGGATATTGTTCACCAAAATAACTGGCCTTCAAGGGCGTCGAGCAAGCGGCCACCACGCAGGAGCTAAACCGCCACCATGTCAAGGACTCCTCACCAAAGAAAGGCAAGTGCGAGCAAAAGCGCAAGTTATTCTGCTTACAATTAAACTGTGACAAGCAATGTTGCACTATGTTGTTGGTGATAAACGCAGAAAAGACTCGCTCGTGCATTGGTAGGATCAACTTCATGCCCTGCACTATGTTACTGCATGGGATTTTACGACTGCTTATTTAGAAAAAAAATATTTTAAATTTGCGATAACAACAGAGCCTTGTCACTGACGAAGCCTAGCTGTTAATTTAGTTCCGATGTTTGAAGGTGAGCTTAGCTACTCTTGGGATATGACTCATTTGTTTAAACATAATCGCCAGCATCCTAGCAAACACGGATTTTGTCAGGATTTTCTTTCTCAACGCAGATTGTTGAGTTCACGCACGATTTGGCTCTTGCAATAGATAAGCTTAAAGTGGTTGACTGTATATTCTTGCACTGCAAAAAAGCAAATGATGGTGTTCCATATCACATTCTGCGTAGTACATTTCATCCTATGAACTGAATAAATCGTTTTTTGCATTGTTATTACTGTTGGCCCTATAGCTTTGTTCAGAAATACTGTGTAGTTTACCGTACTATAGCGAATGAACGTGATTCCGTATACCTGCAGCTTTATTCGAATTTAATAACATCCTGGTGTGCTGATTCAGAAAAGTTTTTGGATGTTAAACAGTGTGTTAACGGCACCTTTACAAGAAAACCTTCCTTCCAATTGAATACGTATACCGTAAATTATGCTGCTGTAAGAACGGCCGAGGAATATAAATACCTAGGAGTTTATTTAGGGAGTGGTTAGAGGTTAAATAGACAGGTTCACACCATAAAAGTTACGGCTTCATATGTTTTTGGCTTTCTGAGACGAAATTTCAGTGAACCTCCATCTAACTGAAAAGAACAAGCGTATTTCACGCATGTGCGCTCAATCTTGGAGTACGCATGTGTTTTCGTGGATCCCTACACCAAAGAGCTGGTTGATACGCTCGAAAACATACAGAATATGTCAGTGCGATTCGTATTAGGTAATTGGCACGCTCAACTTAGCATGATAGAAAGTAAAAGTAAACTGAAATGGCAGGACGCGGAAGATCACAGACGAAACCACAGGTTGAACTTTTTTCGTAATATCTATCATTAGAAAGCTGGAGTAGAAGGGGAGAAGTATGTCCATTCGCCATTCTACATATCGCAAAGTGGGACCGCTAGCTTAAAGCAAATTATTAACTTTCCTTTAAAGGTGACGCCTTGCGCGATTCGTTTTATTTTACATCAATACTGCAGTGTAATTATCTTCCACGTATGATTGCATTAACTCTTTATATTGACGATTTTCAGCGCGCTTTGTAGAATTATTTTGTTATTTTGTCTCACATTTGTTGCTTAGTGTCTTGTATCTCCCTTCTGTAATGCAAGCGAAGGCAAGCACGCCTCAAATAAATAAATAAATAAATAAATAAAACAATGCATCAATAAATGAATAAAAATAAATAAATGAATAAATACATAAATAAACTTCCAGAGGCGCAAGTTTGCCTCCGACGGGTTGAGAACCCTCTACGCATTCTACCTTGACCAACCAAATATTTACAGCCCTATTCGTTGCAGTATGCAAGGTTTCCTGTAAGCATACTACCATTGCTATGTTATTGGTTTGAAACAAATTATGTAACTCTAATTTTATGCCTTTCCTTGTGTGAACACAGAGGGATACAACTGCAGCCACCTGAAGCAGTGCGTCATTCGCAACGCGTCTAGAATGTTTTGAGCGTAGTATGACATTAAAGGAAAATTAAGTTCTTTTGGACTATTAAGTGGTTTGGACGTAACTCATTAAAACAACATTAAAATAGATTGAAAATGAAAGTACCTTTTCGATCCTTTTTAGGATCAGCCCTGCGCGAGATCATCAAAAAAGTTGATCGAGTAGAAAATGTCTTTGCAAGAAAAATGGGAAAAAACTGGACATACTTTTTTGTGAAGGAGTTATATTAAATGCTCCTGAGTGTTTTGTTGAAAACCAAAACGCTTCGCAAAGGCATTCACGCCGGTTTTATATACATCAAAATTGGTCAAGCAACTGTTATAAAAATAGTTCATGTAGTCATAGCATGAAAGTGTTCCGGAGTATTGCCCTAGAAGAAATTGGCTAAAAGCGGCGCAATTTATCTCTCTGAAATTCAATCCAGTAAAGTATGCGCCCTCTGCCCCCCTCACCCCCTCTCTTTCCCCGTTTATTACAGGTAAGCCGCCCCACAGAGGATATCAGGACCTGGACAATACATCTATTCAAGCTCTACTAAGAACTGAATATTTTCTGTGTTCGGCAGTAAAAGACGCACAGCAATTAAAGGAACGGCAATTTGTGAGCACTGTTTAATAAATGAATTTTGCTGTCAACTGAGGCTGGTAATTAAGCAAGGCTGCGCTGAAAGCTTGACGGCTGGTGGTTGCGCGCGAGCTCACTTTGATGTGGCTGCATTGGACCCAAAATGCTGGGTTTGTGCTGCTACTGCACTGCTCGAATGAGTCATCTGCTTGCGCGACATGCAGTGACCGGCCTCAGAACAGTTAACGTACTGTGGATGAACTCCAATGCCCGTAGCACGGCCGTATTTCCGGCAGCTTTAGTCCGGCTGGAGTCCGACGACCGCATCTCGGCTGTCCTCCGGCGGCCGTACTTCGGCCGTACACGGGTGGCTTTGGAATGGCCGGAGTGCTACGGCTGGAATCTGGCCGTATGAACGTAAGCCGGTCGACTGGCCGACGGACACTGGCCGTTGGAGAGCCATGGGAGTACGGCCGTATACGGCCAAAAGGCCCACATTTGGACACGGGCCGAACATGGCTGTCGGAAAACGGCCGGACAGAAAATCACCGGCCAAAGTACACCGGCCTGTTTTAGGCCGAACAGTGCTGTGCTGCCTCGGATTCTACCGCCGGACGCGCGGTTCACCGTTGAAACAACGAATGCACGGCAGCCGCGCTCCGGCCGGTCTCCTTTCGAACACCAACTGCCGCAAGAATACGCATATTCTGTGGCCGGTCGCTTGCCGTGCTTCGGCCGATTACCGCTTCCCGAAGAAAAAACGGATGCCCTAAGGCCGTACTTCGGCCGTTCTCTTTCTCAACATCGGAAGCCGTAAGAGAACTGAATATCTGGCAGCCAGTTAGCTGCCGTTGTGCGTCCGGACACGGGCGGACGGAAAAATACCGAAGCGCCGGCTGCCGAATGTTGGCCGTTCATTGTATAATCAGTGGCTGCCAGAACCTGGATGCTGGGCGGACATGCCAGAAGGCGGCCATAGACGGGCCTGTCTCAGGACACACTTTCTGTGCCGCCTGGGGGACTCCCAGGCCAAGTATTTGTATCATCACTTCGATCCTCTCTGCCCTGGAACCCCCGCTTTTGTTTCCCTACATGGCGCATGCATTGCTGACGCACGCTCTCTGATCGACTTTATTCCAGCCTCGCCCATTACAGTTTTTCTGAATGTTGGTACTAATGATCTCAGCTGTACCTCCGCACAACATGCTTTCTCTGACTACCGCTCACTGACCGATCTCATTCTTGATGCTCGGCCGAACGATCCCACCATCTACGCCAGTCTCATTCTTCCCCGCTCCGCTAACCGCCGCCGTGAATACCGACCCTCTCGCTTCGCTCGCTGCTGCACAGAAAAGGCACGCCGTTTCAACGCACTTCTCTGAGAATGTGGCCGCCGCTCACGCTTAGTTCGATTTATCGATCATGGCTTTGAGAACCTTCCAGTTTGCCGAGTCCTCACTGCTGATGGCTTACACCGAAGCTTCGAAGGTGTGGCCTTGCTGGCCGACCACATTTGTCACTGTGCTTCATGCAACAGCGCTGCAATCCTCTGGAGTGGCGCGACTTCTCTTTCACCGCCAACCAAGTTGCAGCCCCGGCTGTCTTTTCAAATGACAGAGACTTCCCACCACTGCCTCCAATTCTATCCAGTGCAAAGTTCCTGGAGGAATATCGGGCAGCAGCCGACCGCCACCGCACCCAAGATTCATAACAACCACGGCTCCCCGCGTTAACGCCAGCAGCCCGTCCGTGGACGAGCGTCGCGTAAGCGGCATGCCACCCCCACCCATCAAACCTGCAGGGGCCACAACGCCCAGAGGGAACGCTCGCAGCGATACTACGAAGCTCCCCGACCAGCGTCGCACCGACAGCAAGCCACGCCCATACTCCGCATCTTCAGCGACCGCCGAGGCCACGGAAACTGACAGCAGCCTGTCCGCCTGACCCAGGGAGCAAGAATATTGCCAACATCGCGAAACCTCGCACTGATCAACTGAAGAAGCAGCCACGTTTTCGTGGGCACTTGAGCAAGCTGAGGCATTTGACGCATTAATCTCCCGGCTGACATCTGCCCCGGTGTTAGCCCACTTCGTCGTCACCGTTCCCACCGAGGTTCGCACTGACGCCAGTGGCTATGGCATTGGAGCCGTTCTCAGCCAAAGCCAAGCCGGATGCGATCTCGTCATTGCATAAGCGAGTCGCCTTCTTTCCCCGTCTGAACGCAAAACTGCATTACTGAGAGAGAATGCCTTGCTGTAGTATGCCCACAACTTCTCAGTAATTACTGACCATCACGCTCTGTGCTGGTTGTCTTCGCTCAATAACCCAACGGGACGCCTGGGTCGCTGGGCTTTGCGCCTTCAGCAGTTCTCCTATTCTGTCATATACAAGTCGGGCGGCCTGCATCAAGATGCTGACTGCTTATCGCGGTACCCCGTAGATCCACCTGACCCAGCTCCTGATGCTGCGCCTGCCATAATGTCTCTTTCTACCCTCACCAACATCGGCGACGAACAACGACGGGATCCTCGTCTGCGCTCCCTTATCGAGAGCCTTATTTCTACACCTTCGACGCCTTCAGTTCGCATGTTCGAACTTAAAGACGGAATTCTGTATCGTCGGAACCTTCGTCCTGACGGTCCTCAATTATTACTTGCCATTCCTGAGCACCTTCGTCTGGACGTTCTCCAACAACTTCATGACGTCCCAACTGCTGGCCACCTCGGTGATTCCCGCACCTACGATCGCATCAGACGCCGTTTCTTCTGGCCCGGACTTTACCGATCTGTCCGGCAGTATGTGCACTCCTGCGACCTCTGCCAACGGCGGAAAACTCCCAATGCTCCTCCATGTAGGCTTCTTCAACCATTGGACATACCAAGTGAACCATTCTTCTACGTTGGGTTAGACTTGCTCGGTCCATTTCCCAGTCCACATCCATCAATATATGGGTAGCCGTCACCACCGACTATGCCACGCGTTATGCAATACCATGGGCTCTTCCTACGAGCTGCGCTACTGACGTGGCTGATTTTCTGCTTCGTGACATTATCCTTCTTCACGGGGCCCCTCGAGAGCTCCTTACAGATCGTGTCCGCTCCTTTCTATCGCCAGTTATTGCCGACATTCTTCGCTCCTGCTGCACCCATCACAAGATCACCACCGCCTACCATCGTCAAACTAATGGCCTGGCCGAAAGACTTAACCGAACAATTTCCGACATGCTGTCCATTTACAGTCATGGACAATTCAATTGCGAACCGCGGAGCGCATGGCCGAAGATACCGGTGCCGTCACCAGGCAGCGGCCGTGGAAAACGCACGGACATGCGCAGTTGAGATGACAGGAACAAGGCTGCGTGTCCCACTGCGATATGTTGCCCTCTCCTCGCTCGCATGCTTGCCTTTTCGCCATGCCACCAGAGCGCTGAAAACAACTGTTAGCCATGCGGCGCGAGATAGAATCTGGGGCGACTGTGTGCTCGGCTCATACGAGCGCCTGCTCCCCGTGTGTGCCGGCGTCACATTGCCGACATAGCTTTGCATGTGGAAGGCAGTAACGTGATCAAATAACGATGGACACCTGGGTAATGCCCACACCAAGCTCAGTAATGCCCGCTCCGCGGATTTCTACAATAAGTGAGGTGCCTGCCGCCAAAAAAAAATCGCGCCGACAAAATTGATGTGCAAGAGCAACTGGCCTATAGAATGGTTGGACCTGCATATCTTCTTAATTTTTGTGAATGTTAGAATTCTGCCAGTGGTTTTCCCAGCCCACACAATGCTGACAGTTATTGTATATGATTGGATACGAATTCTTGTGATATATCTATTTGCTGCAAGCACTGAATCCGCCAAGTGACTCAACCATGACTCCGTCCCACAAAGGCGCATTCTTGTTGGCGGCCAGCTCATTGTTCAATTCCCGAGCCACTGCACCACGAACACAAAACAATGTGGTGCCATCAGAAGTTAGGCGGCATGCATTTATTTTTGCCTCCATTTATGCGCGCTGGTTTTCTTCAATAAAGCATGATGACCTCAATAGTATGCCTTGCGAGAGAGTGCACGGGTTACCCACGCAAGCGCTGACCACATACGCAAGCAATGACGCGCCGCATTGCTATCAACACGACCAACACCCTCAGCTGCAGCAGCGGTAGTACTTGCAGTCCTTGCAGCGCTCTTGCGGCATGGCGAGAAGGCAAGCATGCGAGCGAGGAGAGGGCAACGTTTCGCAGTGCGACACGCAGTCTCGCTCCCGTCATTTCAACTGCGCATGTCCGTGCGTTTTCCACAGCCGCTGCCAGGTGACGGCACAGGTATCTTCGGCCATGCGCTCCGCGGTTCACATTTAAATTGTCCATGATTGTAAGTCTCCGCAGAACACCGCGACTGGGACGTGGCTTTGCCCTACATTATTTTTGCGTACAATGCGTCGCGTCAAGACACTGCTGGCTATTTACCCTTCCATCTCCTCTTCGGCCGCGAACCAGCATTGTCGCTGGACACAGTCTTGCCGTCTACTGTACACACGTCCGACAATGCCGCACCGCCCTAGCTGGCGCTGATGACGCCCGCCAAGTTGCTCTTATCAGCCTCTACCCATCTCAACAGTCCCAGAAGACACATTATGGTGCCGGCACCAGGATCGCCACTTTGCACCGGGGTCACTAGTACTTCTGTGGTCGCCCTCACGCCGTGTGGCACTTTGTGAAAAACTCTTGTCCCGGTATTCTGGGCCTTATCGTATACTCCGTGAGGTTACCCCCGTAACATACGAAATCGCTCCAGTTATACCTGACACGTCGCGCCACATCCTTATGGACGTCGTGCATGTCTCCCGTCTCAAGCCCTATCGCCAAGCTTCCGCAACAGGCTCATGAGCACCGAGACGGTGCTTCTACCGGTGGGAGTTATGACACGGGTTGGGTATGCACCCTCTAAAAGGAATATGCACACCGAGGGATTGGCCCCAGCCCGGACAGCTGGTGTGGCGGACGGTTGACCGACGAGGAGAAAGAGGACGAACCATCTGGCTCTGGCTGAATCACGCCGTCTACCGTGCTAGCCACTAATTCAAGATGGCGGGCTGCTCTTAAAAACATGTCGGCGCCTGTATCGTCTGCCTTCCCGCTCACTGCCTCCCCTTCGCTGCCGAATCTTCTTTCTTTATTTTTCTTACATAATTTCCACGATGGTCCTTCAGCCAATCCTTTCCTTATTCATTTGTGCTGATTTTGTAGTTGGTGAGCTCTATCTTCTACCGCACCTTATTTTCTGGCAGTTTACTTATTATCTTGTTACTCCCGTTTATACTCACCTTTTTTCTGCATTTATTCACTTTTCTTTTTTTAGTCCAAATTAGATTTTCCTCTTCTCTCAGTTAGCACCAATTTCCTGGCCAATCCCCCTGTCCCCCTGAGTGGGTACGAGCCATTTTTTTGGACCAACAACAACAACAACCCACTTGAGACTGTGTGCTGCTGTATTCCCCACCGTGTCGCATATTTAATTACCCCTGCAAAATACCATTTTCCCCGTAACAATATATAGGAGAGGAAACGCCCATTGCGGCCGGTGCGATCGGGCGATCAGATAATGTCCCAATGATAACTACGGCGACCTACGGAGCTACGCAGCTGCGGCGGCGAACAATTTGACAGCAGCACCTGTTTGAATGTATAAAAGCAATACTGTTGTTTGCAGCATTCGCCACAAGGCATGAATCGCTTTGCGCTCGAGCTGCTGCGTGACGCGGGCACGGAGCGCGCGTTTATCTCGGACCATGCGGACACAAATACGTAGGGCCGATATTTCGATGCTTGAACTTTCGCTTGCGGAAGCATCTCGGGACATCAAGAAAGGGCACACCGCGCAATCTAGTAACGTTGCACTGGGCTCCTCAGTTCAGATTGCCGGACATGCGAATGCACTCCTCTCTTTGGAGACTTTGTAGGGATAGCAAACCATAAAAATCTGCTCGCAAGAGAAACCATTGGGACATTTTAAATGGCTCGCCTTGGTCACGCTTGCATAAGCACGCGGTCTTTGGGTTTATCGGCCAAATGAATTGCGTGTCTTGACCCTTAATAATTTCAAACGGCCGCAGCCAGCTTTCTCTGCTATGTTTGTTTCCTTTTTTTTGCTTTGTGGTACCGGGTGTCCACAGTTGTCAGTTGTTGCCTAGTTGTTATCTGTAAGAGGACGAGCTGTGTCAAAAGATATTGTCATGTGGGTGCCGGAGAGATCGGTGTAAACGCTGTGAAGTCTTATTTTTTGGTGATGTGCACATGTTTTGTGTGATATATGTAGGGGTGTGCGAAAATTAGAAAATTTCGAAAGTTGCTCGAGTATTAAACAGGTTGTATTCGTATTCGCTTCGAAAACTAGGTATTGGAAACATTTTCAGTATATGAAAGGGTTCGACAAAACGGGTACTATGGAATATTCGGGTTGTTAGGGGAAGACGCGGCTGTCAACTTCGGGAAAATGACCAAACAATCGATTTTTGAAAGGCACGTACTCGGGTTCAATGGTATTTATCCGGTGCTTTTGCACAGTTTTCCGCCAGAAACCGTCGCACAGTGGCATAAAAGATACTTTTGCCGGCTCCGGTGAAACATTTCAGCTTAAAAGGGCGAAAAAATGGCAATTTTTTGGGCGCTGTATCTTCACAACGGTGCCAGCAGGCGTGGCCATTTTGGTACTATTGGATCGTCCGAGCGATCCTCGTTCCGGTCCTGGCCGTCTCTTTTATCTTTGTTCATTCACAAACGCACGAATGGCAGAAAAAGAAAGATGCAAAAATGGTTTTCTCAAAACCGTTATTTTCGCCACCTCAGTTTCTCGTTCCAGTGGTTTCTTTGTGATCGCTACATCTATTTTTGACTCCGTAATTTGCGCAACATGCCTTGATGAACAGTTCCGTTTATGACACTCTCGGTTTTTCAGGCTTACTTTTTAAATTTTTTATTCAATTATAGTCGTTCCTGTTCTATGTGCCTGTTGACATTCACATGTCGAATTTTTCAAGTACAAATCGAATACGAATATCTAGTTTCCAATATCGAATCAAATATCGAATTATTAAGGAAGGATGTGGTTTTCAAAATCAACTTCTAGATTTCTTTGTGGATTTTTATAAAAAACGTAGCAACTGGAAATGCTTTATGATAACACCATCAAAATTTCAAAGTAATAATATAAAAGCTTTTCTATTTATAAAATGTTCTTTGTGTTCACCTTTTACCGAGCTTGAGCGGCCTATTAACATAATATAAAACTTGTTCAAAGTGCTTTGCATTCCCAAATGAATAGACAAGGTCATGACAGTCTTAGATATCGGGCAAAGAACGCTGGCTTTCGAAGAACAAATACATTCTAATTTGTTACCCGGAGGGCGAGGGGGTCTATCCATAGCAACAACAATTATATTTAAAAGTGATATCACTATGAATCCAACATTGTATCTGTGATTGTAGCGTCAACAGTCACGGAATACGAATAACATTTTTTGACCTATACTGCAAACCCAGCGTTTGTTCCATGAGGCCGTGATAAGCCATTGTAAGCATGGTTACCCAAATGACGTCCATTTACATCCGTACCAACCCCTGTTTCAGAATGAAGCACAACAAGCCACTCGACCGAAAGAAACCCGAAAAAAAAATCAAGAATATCTCGCTTGTTTTTCATGCTCTGAGTATCCAATTAGAAAGCTAAAAACATAGTATTACTCCTAGTACTACAAATAAATGACCATGTTTGTATCTGATACAGGCAGGTGGAAAGAACAATATTACAATAAAGAAATGACCTGAACGCTGCATAAGCAACGTTCGTAGGTGAGAACCTTTGCGAGGTCAGCCAGATTCTAAATTTTCACAGCGTCCATGTGTTCATTTCATTGCGCTAGAACTTTGCCTGTGCTTGTCGGGACAAACTTTCATGCCACTTTTATTGCGCGGAATAGCCGAGCTAGCAGCTGTTTGTTAGCTTGAATAAAATATTCGTTGGCATAAACTGCATTGTTTCCCGATAAGAGGAGCTGGTGCGTTGTGACCTTTTGCTTTAGAACCTTATAAAGAAACGCATAGCGCTTACGTATCCGGCCAAAGTGGACAAAGATATTGTTCTCGCCTGGCTCACACGTTGTGATTCGCTTTCACGTGGAAACGGCACGGCTAGAAGTCGGTTCTTTCAGAACATCGTCGATTTTTTTGTTATGTCAACCAGATCTTCATCTCACGGAATGCCGTTTAGTTCCAACTTATCTAACCTGGTGTATTTTTCTAACTGGTGCATTACCTCTTCAACCCTCTGCGTTAAGCGCGCTTGTTTTCGTTGTGTAGTGTTTTATTGCTTTTATTCACCCCCGCTATTTCTCGTAAAAGTGCCTTCACGTCTGAATCATGTGCCTTTGTTTGGCCACAACTCTCAGTGCAAAATGTACGGCTGTCTTTCACACTTCGCTACTATAGTCTTATTTTCCTTGGGAAGTCTTCGAGGGACTTCATATTACCTGACCATTGCCAGCCATGCTCGGCGATTACTTGAACACAAACAATAAAAGATTGGCAGCTTCTAAATTGTAACAGTATGGTACTTTAACACTATGTAAAATATTGCCTCGTTAAAAGCTCGTCTTGAGGCATGTGAAATTCGTTGAAAATGAACGTCAACAAAACAAACACAACTGTCTTTTCCCAGAAAAAGTCACACGCATTCTTAGAAGGAAATCGTCTCGGTAATAGCATTCTATACTTGGTTGATGCGTTAAAGCTATCAGTGCCTACTGTCGTAAAAACAAAACCTTGGGATCAGCCGATCAATCCCCTTAATAACCGTACTTTAACACAATTTTATTCTTTCTACACCAGCAGATGTTTGCTCTCTCATCTGAACTATTAGCTTTGTTTGGGGAAAAGCCAGGACTACCAGTTTAAATCTTAAATGGCCTACTCCCACTCCAAAACCGTTCTCCCAAACATACTCAATGAGGATTACCACATTGACTCTAAGCCGCTTTTCAATCTTTATAACTTACTTTTTGTTCGCAATCTTCACAAATATCAGTTGCCCACAAAATACGCAATAAGCATCAATACTCCTGCAAGTCCGCTGGCTTCATCTGCACGCCCGAAAACTCGACTGCTGATATGTGAAATTCGTAACGCGGAACCTTGGAAAACAACAGGGCGATTGCAAGCCCGCTGAGTGGTAACACTGTGGCTGCAAGCCGGATGACAATACAGAATTGTGTCACACGTCTTGCTTAATTTTGTGGACGCTTGCGCTGAGTATAGCGTCAGTCACATTGCCTTTTCTTTTTCTTCATTACTCTGAAACACTGCGTGAGTGGCAGCCTTAACATTTCTTCTGATAACGTCGTCAGAGGCACTCGAACCCTTGTACACATGTGGGTATACATGTTATGCCCCGCTACGTTGAGGCTTTGTTCACGCACTGAAAGGAACCCTGCCATTATACCCATACAAAGCCTCTCCTGATAACTGTATTTGTTCCAACAGAGCCCTTGTCAATATGCAAATGGAGCAGCAGAGACATGTATCTGGAATTGGCTCCATGCAATAAAAGATTTCCTGGACGGTCGCACGTTGATGCTGCGGACTTTGAGGGCTGATTCTACGAGCTATCAAAGCCGCGAGCCAACCCCCCACTAATTGTTTTCCTGGTGGAGCTCTGTTTATACAGGTTCTGTGGAAAACTGAAGTTTATCGACTGAAAGAGCACCGTAAATACAAAAAAAAACAAGAACTCTTTCTTCACACCGTTTTCGGCGCATCGCCGCTGCCCTACAACCTTTCACTCTCGCCGGAATTCTGTTAATAGACAGCCGGGACAGGCAGCTTGAATCGCCCCTCTTCAACAAACGGTCTTCTGGACTTTCGCAGGACAGGGTGTTGTTTATTTCGAATAAGCAAATTCCCGCAAAGGGGATTTTTTTTGCCTCTGCTGCCTCCGTAACGTTCGTACCAAGTTTCATTATCTAGTTCTAAAACGAATCATGGGCTATCTACAACCTGTCTATAATGTACAAAATCACACCCAATACATGGGAATTTCTTGGCATGTAGCGAATGTGAACTTTTGTATCATTATGGTGGTTATTGTGGTGGCAATGCTCACGCGGCAACTAGTTGGCAAATATTAACCTGTTATTTTGCTGGTTGCGACGTCCTCAAATTTATATTCGAAATCAACAAAAATGCATCGAGGCTTGATGCCCGGGCTTCTCTTTTATTTGCTCTATCAGTGAAATTCTTAAAATTTATAAGACGCAAGAAACAAACCCGTATGCTGACGATACCAATGTTTTCCATTCCGGAGATAAACGAAAGAAGTTCAAATAGATGCAACTATTTTGCTAAGAGAGCTTCTAGACTGGCTTTCTATCCCTAAATATCAACAAAAGGCAGTACATTGTTTTGACAGCTTCAGATACACTCCGAGCAGACGATTTGAACTCTTCTTCTACAACAATTCAGTCTCCCACCACAACCCACTCATTAGGATTGTTTTTAATGTACATACGTCCTGTAATAAATATACTGGTTCTATAAAACCAAAATTATCTCCTTCTAAATTGGGCACCGTAGGAGAATAAAAACCGAACTGGCGCTTATTTTGCCTTTTTCTAATCTAGGTAAAAGTATCATCTAATCGCTGGGGCCCTTCATCACACTCCAATTTACAGGCGCTCTTTCAACTACAAAATATCAGTTACAACCCAATATTACTTCACATATGCAGATTTTGTAGCATATGCGTAGAGAAAATGTCGTCTGAAAATGATTCCAGCTTCGCAAATGCAAGAGTGCGATGTACATGGACCCACAAAAAAAGAAAAAATAACAAATATTTGGCAATGTAAAATCGGCTCTTTCATGGCAGGAGTGGGCGGTAAACATTTTTATTGTACTGTTTGCCACAATACCTCATATTTTTCTGACTAAAAACAGCATAGGTACCAAATATTCCAGAGTGTGCACGAGTGTCAAAGGGGTTATTGTTATTGTATCGAACAATATCAAAAAGAAAATATCACGTAGTCTTAAACGTCAACTCGGCCCGGCTGCTGTAGAAGCCGTTAAGAAAAACCTGGGGGATAACACGAGTATCTCAGAATCCCCACAACGGGAATCATTCATGCCGTTTATTTTGTCATTGATGCCAACGTTGTGAGCTGCACAATAGAGTTCGAGTGGCGTCGTTTCACATGATTTAAATGAAAATGCTTGTAGCATTTTAGTTGGCTGTTCGCTTCTTGCTGTTCTCACGACGCTCGTGGTCTGCCATGGCCGCTACGGTTGTTCCCTTGAGGCACGTCTTCAAGCTAGCATACCTAGCATACATCTGCGGTCTTTGCCACTGTTCGCAGACGTAAATACGACATTCCTATTCTGCGTGACACTTTTTCCGTTCTGCATGCCCAGGAGGCTGAAACGGTGTGAGCGACTTTGCCGGCCTGTGTCCGCGTGCTTTTGGGACACATCAGAGGCGCCGGCCTTCGCGTAGGATGCCTGGGGAGAAATACCCAGGAACTCTACCTCCGCCCAAAGTGTCTTTTTCTTCTCGAAGATAGGTGCGCCGTCTGGTGGACTCGTGAGAAAGCCAGAATGACCTTTGTAATAATCTGTTATCTGTAATAAAAGTCTGTAATAAAACCTGCATAAGCAAACGTGGAAACGTAGCCGCATGAACAAACCCGCACCAATTTATTTGCATAGTTTCAACAATTACTCTGTAGCGAAACGCGGAAACCTTCCTTCTGCGAAAAAATTGTAAGCGGTACTTAAGAGCGTTATGTTGGAACTGAGAACTCAATATTACTGAGAACTGATCAGCAATGCTTAGGTGCTCTCGGTTCTAGGAGCCAGGCTGTATGTGCATGCCTTCCGGTGGTGGTAGATGTCCGTTCATCCGTCTACCCGCCACGGCAAAGCGAAATAAATTTTATCGGCAGTTTCTCTGGTATGGTATGTACCTTTCAGTGTAGCTTAGCTATCTTTAAAAAATTATAGTGAAAGTGAGGTCTACGACGACTGTGTATTACGCGTAGTTTTATTCACTTGTACTAATGAGTCATTTCGCCGCTCAGTTGTAAACTTTACAGAAATACTATTTTCTTCTAAAACTAACATTTGAGGCTTCAAGGGCTGTTGAAGAGTTTCAAAACAATTTTGTTGAGGGCGTTACTTTGCGGTTTTCTTGACGCTGAATTCGACAAGCATGCTTATTTCTTGTGTAAATACACTGAAAACAGCGTTTCTTGTCAAAACAAACGACCCCTGCCTGGGGGCGTGCTCGGAGCCATGGCTGGTTTTCGCGATTAGCCGGCGGAGGGTGACGTAATATTAGGAAGTATCGGTGCTGCGGGGATCGCTAGGCCTGAAGAGCTTACTCTGTTCCCGTTCAGATACAAGACAATAAGTCTTCTGGGGAACCGAATCAGGACGAAATCTTCCCTTAGAATAAGCGAGTAAAAGGGAAGCATAAACGCATAAACATCGCTCGTGGCGAGCTTCAGAAAGGGGTTTTCCTCCAACGACTTATGGTGACTTCTGTTTCTTTGATTCAGGGAACTTGTGCAGATATTGGATCATCGTTTTCACTTCCAGCGCTTATCATAATCCCTCACCCAGTGTGTCGACACACCATCTTCCTCTTTCTTGTATAACTGTATGTACATTCGGGCAGGCCGTAACACGCTGCGTGCGGCGGCTTGCGTTGATTTACACTCGCAGGCAGCACAGATGCGGTCGCCGCTGGTCGCCGCATCCCGAGGAGGTGCTGGCAACGGGGTGCTCCATGGCTGGTCAGCGGAACGTCAGGCCTGGCATTGCTGCACATGCGCACTTTTATAATACGGGAACCAATCTTTGCGAGACCGCAAAAAGTGAAAATGCTAGCGCACGACCAGTTTCGGCAGAGCGTCTTCTCCAATGGCTGGGATGTCAGGAATTTTAGGCTTAGTATCAAGGGAGATATTTTCTCGCTTTTATCATTACAATAGCGGGTAGGAATCTTTAACACAGTTTTTCACAAGGCTATCATCCCCTTACTTGCATGTCAAACTGTATTTTCACGTTGATTAACACTTCAGCGATCTTTGCTCTGCTCATTTATACGCTCCGGTGACGCCATCCTTTGGCCCCTCACATCATCGTATGCTCGACCAGTAGAGTTGCTGTCGTCGGCCAGCCTCTACGGCCGGTCGGTTAGAGAAGTAGATAATTCGTACCGCGGCACAATTGGGATCATCGCTTTTAAAATCGCCTGGCATGACAATTTTCACCACGCTATCCCTTTCAGTCACAAATTATAATATTACTGCAGAAAACGTTTATACTAGCAGGCGCAAGAAAAAAAGGTTCCGCCTCTTTAGAATAGCTATTATGGAAATAGCGTCACGTCCTATTATGAAGATACCTTCACTCAATCCCGGTTTTTCTAAAAAAATAGTAATTACCATGATCCAGTTTACAAACACTGGGTGGAGTTGTATTTATTTCACATGCAAGAGGTGTTTTCAAGCTTTGTAAACGATTTACCCCACAGTAAAAAAGAACTTAGAACTGCAAGTCTGCAGAGCTTCCAAAAACGTCAAGGCGTCCATTTTGACACCATGTTTACTACGAGTGCCGTTCCCCCGTTCCACATAAAATGGCGCTAGCTTTCAGTTTCGTTGCTCTCGAACATCGAGCCTCTGCTCAGAAACATAAATTGGTTTCGTTTGCGTGAGAAAAACGACGCAACAGTCGCGTCTGCAAATGGAGACATGGTGATTGAAAGGGCCATCATCGTTTCCCTTGCATCTTTGCTTTCTTTTTCGCGATTGTTTGATTCTGGGCAGCAGCGAGGATCGGGTGAGCCCCGGCCTTCGCCGGGTTGAGCCGTTCCGTAAGCCGTACGGGCATGCATGGCCGGCATGTGTGCATGCGTTTCCGCGCGCAGGAAACGCTTCCTGGTTTAAATCTTGCTTGGTTTCTTGGTAGCTACGTGCCCACAATGACGCACCAATAATTTAATGGGGAAAGCGAGATAAATGTTTAGGAAACCCAGGCCGATGCGGTCCCTCAAATGTTCTTATCCCTTTATCATAATGAACCAGGAACATGGAGAACCTTCGTATTTGATTTAGCCCTTCACTTCGGAAATGAAGCACAGACCACCCGGCGACAGGACCGGCCCGATCTACTCGTGAAGGCAACGCAGTAACCAGGGGCGCTCGGGTAGAAAATCTCTAGTGCGTAGAAGTCGCTCTCGGGAATCAGCAAAAATATTATGGCTAAAAATGTACGCGTAGGAAGCTCAATGCAAATAAGCTTAATAAAGCTTAGATTACACGCCTCGCTGATTTTCAACTTCACCCCGCATAGTGGGAAGCAGCGAAGCGGCGGCGCACTTCGCTAGCCGCCTGCCGAATATGACGCTACGTCCGTTCGCTCTCTCTCGGTTTCTCGCTCTTCGGGTGGTGTGGGAGTGAACAGTGGGCGGGGCGTAGGGTTAGTTTATCGAGGAATACCGCTGTACCCAATCTGAAAATGCCAACAAAGCTTACGGGGGTCAATCGCCTGAATGTATTTACGTTTAAAAATTGATTTTTACGCTATTTTTAAAGCACTTCAGTGGCCCTTTAACGCCACGAAGCTACCTGTTGGCTATGAGGCGTGCCATGGTGGAAGGCGCTAGAATAACTTTGTCTCCCTGGGGATGTATGACACATGCGCCGAAATGTCGACACGCAGGCATTTTTGCTTTTCGCCGGTATCCGAAATGTAGCCGCCGAGGCCGGGAATCAAACCTGCGTCCTTCGGCTCAGGAGCACAACGTCTTATCTACTCAGAGACAACGACGCCTGCCTTACAATGTACGACCAGGTATAGTAACTGCTCTGAATCTTGTGCTACCAAAACTATCTGAAAAATCACAGAAGGAGTAGCCACTAACGCGTTTGTAACCCTACGCAGAGTTTCACGTGCGTTTTCATGGTGCAGTGTACAGTGGTGTTGTAAATACTGTTTGTTCCTGTCTGTTGTCAATGCAAGGGACTCTACTACAGCTGAACAAAGAGAACCGTGTTTCTCCGCTAGAATATAACCGCAGTCCTCCAGAGCTGTCTCAGCTACTGACTTGTAAGTAGTTCAATCACAAATTGCAAATAAACGTGTTTTCTATCCAGCGTAGATTCGTCGACAGTGGTAAAACATTTGACACCTTCTGTGCTCGTCCTTATTTTCCAAGAAGTGAAACGAATGATCAATGTTTTATATCAGCGTATTGTTTTGTCTCCTCCGAAACAAAAAAACCGAACTCCTAGGACCTAAATGTTCTTGCTATCCATAGCAACATGTCTTGCCTCATTTGGTCTTGCTTAATGCAAAGGTCTATTTGTAATAATCATTCCGAACACTTTTGTACCCTAATTAGTTTGATAGCCACCTAGGAGAGCTGACATTTAGCAGCCCAGACGTTTAAAAATGTCATCGGCGACAGCGATAACATGCCCAATAGACGCTATCGCCAAGCTCCACTGACTCTGGCTTCACTTTTTCTGAAAACCAAGACAACTATTAGAAATATTGTGTTCTTTCTTTCCAGCTTATAATGAGTAATAAAGCGTTTTGAAGCCTGTGTTTTTATGGTAGGCTTGGACATGCTCGGCGATGGTTTGTGTCATGTCTATTTCTGCCGTATACTATTACGCACTCTTAAATGATTCTTCCGAAGCAATGACGGTGTGTAAAATACATAAATGATACCAAGGCATTTCATCTTTTTCGTTTTCATTCGATGCACTTCCTTGTGTTTACCTTTATAATGAGTTCATTAGAACCACTTTTTTAAATACCCTTTTTCGCTTATTGGCTTCCTGTAAATGTCATATTACTGTTTAATAAATTGTTTTAAATTTTTATTAAATAATACATATTTGGTTATATAACTGAGTTTTAATGGGTCATTCCCGCTTTCCGCTTGGAAAGCCAAAGGTGCTGATTACGCTCGTCTTGGTGTTATGAAGTTATATTATCTGTTTTTTGCTGATATAGCCATAGTCATCCCACGCAGCACAGAAAATGTGTCCAGCCTTTGGCTTATTTTAGGCCGATGCTTGGCCTGTTTGGCCATTGGCAATGCTTGGACTGCCAGATAACTTATGTTCTTTGGCCTTCAATTCGGCACGGAATACTTGTTGTCTGTTTGGTCAGGCGAGGTCTTTACACCAAAGGCAAGCGTCTGGTCACGGAGAACATGTTTTTTCATTGGTCACCATACGTCCGACGACAAACATCTTGCGTCCGGCCACAGATTAGGTGTTTTCTTTTTGGCCAGGTGAAGTCGGAAGACGAACTGCAAGCGTCTGGGCATGGGGGCTGCGCTGTCTGTTTGTCCAGTCTAGGTCCCCAAATGAACGGCAAACATCTGTACATGAAGTACGCACTTTCTCCTTGGCCACCATACACCTGATAACGAAAAAAGAGCGTCTGGCCACGCAGTATTCATTTCCCATTTGGCCAGCAGAAGGCGGAACACGAAAGGCAACAGTCTGGCATGAATTACGTCTTTCCTGTTTGGCCAACAAAGGTCCGACCTTCATGAAAGGTTGCGTATATACGAAAATATGGGAATACGGAGTACTTTCCTAGAATGACACAACGCCGCCACAAAACACGGAATATTTGTGAGAAACCCACGTGAACGAAATAGTGCATACTTATCCAAACATTTGACGCCGACGTTATGTCTGTAAGTTTACTGAAACTGCCACAACATTGTCCGTATGAATTCCGTATATACGAAGTATACAGAAAACATACGGAGCGTCATTTTGCTTATTATTGAAGATAAAAACACGAAACCTGTGCCAAACTTTTTAATTGCGCGAACTAATGCGATTCCCCTGCTTTTTATACTTTCGGTGTGATATACTTTCGGTGTGATTGGGGTGGTATAATCCGTATGAACAGCGTATTCTCATGATTCCGTATATACGGAACGTTTTAGTAGGGGAAGATGAACGACAAGCAATTTGCTGCGGAATAATCGTTTTCTCTGGGGCCGCCCATATAGAGGAGATCTCCAGACAGAGAATTGCGCGTGTGTATATGACGACCTCTGGAAGGAGCGGTCGCAGTGGGCGGGAAATAAAATTGTGCGGGGGAACGATCCGTTTGTCCGCGGGGACTCTATGGCTTGCAGTAGAATGCTATGTAGCTTTGCGAGCGCGTTGTGGTGGCACTGACCTCTACCGCGAATCTCCCTTTCTGTGGCTCAGCTAATGGGGCTTCTGACATCAGACTTGCTTGACTGAAAATATATAGTGTTGTATGCTAACTTGAAACATTTTTTTTCGCGCCGAAGCTGGCCTAAACAAAAAGGTACACGTAAATGCTACATTTACATAAAACGGGGATATTAAGCGAGCGCCGCAAAGGCAACGTAAGTGCATTCGTTTTTTTCAAAAACGAAAAAAAAACGGAAGCTGTTGCAATTAATCTAACTATCATTAGTGTTGTGTTTGGAAGCACCGCGCCACTCTGGTTACTTTATTTGTGATACCCATTAATAAAACCAAAAACAGGCAATGGGCATGTTGACCAGTCATTTAATTTACATTTTCCCAGCCTACAACGCACATGCATATGCTCCTAGCATAGAGCTGAGTGCCCGTGATACAAGTGGCGCTACTGATTCACATCAGCCTTTCATTTGAGACGTGTGCTGTCTTAATAAATATTATTAAATTTTCGTCGTAATAACACCATACGCCTTATCCCTGCTATAGGCACGACTGCATACTTCGCTCTACGACAATGTCTTGTGACCCAGCGGCTTCGCCAAAAATACGATGTTTCGTCATTGGTGCGTGGAACATCCTTGACACTTTATTTCGGTTATGTTTCCTATAGAACTCAGTACCTGGACAAAAAAAGAACCCTTCGAGGATTCAAAATGTGTATTTCACGATAGCTACAGGACATGAAATGCGAACTCTCTGAAACGACGTGAGTTATTCATCAAAAATGGTGTAATCACAGAAGTTGCGAAGCCGTATTTTTCTGGCACCGAGGGCATAAGAACTCTCCTGACATCCACAGAGGATAATACAAGCGTCACGAGGTTGCACGCAGGTTGTTGAACCCAAGCTATACATACGACGACTGTGAATACCCTCATAGTACGAAATAACGTGGTGGGCGCGTAATGAATATGGAAGTAATGTATTCCGTGGGTGTGATGAAACGTGTATTCCTGTTGTAACATGGACCTTTAAAGGAACGTTACGCGGTGTTTCTATGCAACGTCATAGCATGCTTTCATTTAAAGCTTTAATATTCTTGTCCATGTCGTTACCAGAAATATATTCTTTCCCAGACAACGTATATATCACGGCTTTTTTTCCAAAGTAGCGAATCTAGCGCATTTGAACGCTTTCTTCATAATTTGACCGCCGCCATTTTTACGCAGCCGAGGTGATCAATCTGTCTCCGAAATGAATTATTACGAGAGCATTACGAATAGTTACTTGCGTACAATTTCCTTGTAAGGCTATCAGTTGGCCAAGTACTTGAATAGTATATTCGATATCGCAGTGACAAGACATCTATAAAGTGAACGCACCCAAATGGATGTTACGGGTGACACTGCTGAAGGAAGATCCGGCATGAGGTCGCCTCTTGCCTAAACAGAAAAATGTTTGCCCCTACGCCTCCGCCACCCCCATCCAGTTTCTCCCACATTCGCTCTATGCTTGCACCGGTCGCTTCCTATTTTATCACAAACATTTCCGGCCCAGCGGACCTTCATGGTTTCTAAAACGCTTTCGAGCTACTTCTATAGATATTTCCTCACTCGGAAGATCGAAATAAAAAGCATCGGTTCTGTGCGGGACTGTATGTTTGTTTAAAAACTTAGGGCGGGAACTGAAAGTCTGCTGTCGGCTCAAACGTCGGGCTCAATGTAACTGAGGTAAGAGGAGGGGTAGAAGACGGAGGATAAGGGATAGGTGCTTTTTCTCAGTATAAATATCATTGGGCAATCCACTCTGTGGAGGTGGATGGTCAGAGACACTTTTTAGCTCTTGACATAGAGGTGACAAAATTCAGGTGAAAGGTATGACAAATATTTATTTATTTTACTTGCTCGGTAATCGGCGCACCGAGCAAAGAAGATAAGCTTCCGCACGCGGACCGTGTTCGCGACGCATTTCCCGACGCAGCGGTTAGTCGCAGTTCCAACTCTAACTGAAACCCCTTGTTTACGATGCGGCTGGTTGTCCAATAAAATTCTGAAATTTCCTCCAAGGCTACCCCCACCCTTACCCTCCTGTAACTGAACGCAACCACACGCCCGTTTCACGTGGTTGTACATAAATACAAAACCTCTGACCCTTACGTAGAAACAGGAGCCACGCCTTCAGCGTTTCCCAAGTAGCACAGAACATTAGAATAACGTTATGTGAAAGTTGTGAAAGTAAACAACGTTAAATGTTACATGGCAATGTTTATGTAAAGGTTAAAAATGGTATGATAAAAACGTTATCTTTACGTTGAAAGGAAAAATGTACGTTAGCGTTTTGTTCTCAACATTTATTTAACGTTTAGGAAACAACTTAAAACCATTGTCAGACATACTAATGTATTACAATTCTCATGACTCAACATTAAAGTAATGTAAATATACAAACATTATAATAACGTTCAGGGAATGCTCAGGAAACAACTTATAACCAATGTTAGAAATTGTAACGTTATTACAATGCTCAGGACTCCATATTAAAGTAATGTAAAAATCCAAACATTACAATACAGTAATAATAATACTAACACAGTAAACATTATTATAATATTAAGAGATAACCGCAAAGCAACGTTATTGGTAACATCTTTATTGCAACATTATTTTAATGTTCAAGGCGTAACTTTGATGCAACTTTAGAAATTTAACGTTATTAAAATGCTGAAGCTAATACTGACAGGTAACGTAATAAATCTTAACATAAGAATAGCATTTAAGTTACAACGGCAGAGTATTGCTATGTTTCAAGCATTAACGAAATGTTCAAAATAATTGCACAATACGACAACTGGCTCTAACCAAAGTCTCCTCAGGGGTTCAGCAGGTCAAAACATATCCTCCCCCCGACATTTCTCGTGACGAGGGTAGGGAGGTGGGGAGGGGCTAATGGGGGGCGGGGTCATCTAGGACGGTTGATTTGCTCGAACGTGAATCGCACGCGCTAGATAACGCTTCTAGCCTCCAGGGCGTACGGGTCGGTTGTTTGGGCTCCCTCTTAGCCATTTTGACATTCTGAAAGGGGGAGGATATTTCGGGTTATTTCCTTATTTCACTTTGTCAGCCGTCTCCGAAGCATCGGATAATTATCACGCCGAGAATGCTTGCGCCGAGAGGCGAAACGAAAGCAGACACCGGCGGCCTGCCGAGGGGACCGGGCTCGGATCACAAAGCACTCGAAACCACCACCGCCGCAGCGACCGCGGCCGGATGTTTACACCACCGAGCATGTATGGTGCGAGCTTTGGACTCTCGCGTGGTGCGTGTTTGTGCTGTTCGCCCAAGGGAGTCGCCCCACCCCCGAGCAGCGCGTCAGACGTCTTCTTTGAGTGCTCTTGTGTTTACATATGTAATCCCAGTTTTTTCAATCAATTAAACATCTTTTTTAAATTCTAAAACCTCAGCTTCCACTCAATATGGATTAGGATTTAGGGCGGACGGGGAGACGAAAGACACTGACGAACCGCTGCGCGACGACGAGAGTGCTCCACGCACACGAGGGGAATCGACCGACTCCACGACAACGGTGACCGGATGGCTGTTGGCCTCAACGGAACGCCACGTTTTGTGTTCAGCGAAGAAGCAGCAGCCAACCGACGAGCTCCGATCACGAAAGCTTCCGTGCTCTGGCCGCAAGGATGACCTTGTAACGCGTCTCCTCGAGGACAACGTACGACGTCGCCAGCTCTCCGAACGGACAAGTGCGCCAACGACGCTCCAGGCTGCCAACGACGACGACAGGCAGACGAACCTGGATGCGGCGGTAACCGTCGAAAACGGGAGGCTGAGCGACGAACTTCAGAGTCTTCGGAGACAGCGAGCAGGAGGTGGCCACACGGCTCCCACGACACATGAGCCAGCAGCAGGCATCGAACGACGCAGCACGCTCCTTACTGCTACCGAGGTGCCGCAGGCTACGAGAGCGCCAGCTACAAGCAGCACGCACGGCGCCATGACCGACGAAACGTCCCACGTTCAACAGGACAACAAATCGGACATCTCTCGCACTCTCGCCATGGTGGCGAAAACGCAAGCCCAGCTCGCGGAACTTCTGCTGAGGCCTCCAGCACCTGCCGCTCCAATCCAGATTTACTCTACCAGCGACACGGCCTCTGCGATTCCAGAGTACGACGGGAACGTGCAACGCAACCTGCACGACTGGATCGCACAGGTAGAACGGATCTCGGAACTGGCGCACTGGAGTCCGTCACTGACACTGGCAACTGCAGCTACCCGCCTCAGGGGCCCAGCACGAGACTGGAACGCATCGTACGGCACACGGTACGTCAGCTGGGAAACTTGGAAGCACGCTCTCATCGCTCGCTTCCACCAACGAATGAGCATGCAAGATTTCCTCTATCTCCAGTCCAAGCGTCGACTACCGCAGTCTCAGACAATCGTCGATTACATATACTCAAATAACGCTATGCTAGACAAGGCTCCATACCCGCTTGCCACGGAAGAACGAGTCTCCTTCATTCTGATCGGAATCGAAGATAACACCTGGGCGAACCCCTTCGCTGCGCAGCCCTACAGCAGCGTGGTGGATTTGATCGACCATGCGTCACTGCTAGACACGAGGCGTCGCCCGAGGCAGCAACCTACCGACCACAACAAGGTGGACCGCCCTAACCACAAGCCGCAGCGAAATACTCACGGGGACGACGCAGCCGGATCATGAGATAACGGAATGGGAGACGATACCCTCGAGCCTCAGCGCCCTTCACGCGGTTACAAACCAAGAATCGCTACATCTGCAACGAGCCAGGACAGCGTTCGAGGCAGTGCAGGCGTCCCAAGACTGCAGCAGCTATCCGTGCCGAAGAACGCCGAGCCGGCAGAGCCAACGATCCAGGTGGACGCAGCGCAACGGGGAGGCAAGCCAACTGTTTTCTCAAATCTACGGGAGGAAGTTTGCCCATTGTGACCGGCTTCGTCAACAACCGCCCTGTTCGCGTTTGCATAGATAGTGGTGCCAACGTGTCTATTTTGAGCGAGAGCGTTGTTGGCCCAGACATCCGTTCGCACCCCTGGACTACCCAGACGAGATACAGGTGCTCAATCACACGATCAAGCCGGAACAAGCAGCAACACTCGACATAGCTGTCGGAGCCACACATGTACGTCTTCCGGATGTGGTGATTACGCCGCCGCCTTGCGCCATGGACATTATTCTAGGATCCGACTGGCGCCGTGCCGTGAACGTCGAGGTAACGTTTCACCCCACAAACGACGTTACGCTCGTACAAGTTGGTCCGAGTGCGGGCAACGAAGCCCGCGGCGAACGCCGCTCCACTAAAGCAGCTTGCGTGGGAGAAACGCTGATTGCAGCGTTTACAAACCGCCTTCCCACATACGAGAGCACGGCCTGCGACAATGGCTTCGTGAAGCTAACTGCGAAATATCCGTGTCCTGATGGCGACTTCCAGCAACTCGTGGATGAGGCCATTGACAAGATGGCAAGGGACGCCAGCCCGCGCCAACGAGAGGAGCTTTGCTCGATTTTGCTCCGCCACCACGATGCCTTCACGTTCAATAATGACGCATTGGGACTGTGCCCGCACATAGAGCACAGCATCGAACTCCGAGACGACATCCCCGTCACTTCGAGACCCTACCGGTGTTCGCCCTTGGATCGTCAGTTCATCAGGCACCAAGTAGATGATTACTTGTCCCGCGGCATGATTCAGCAGAGCGAGAGCGAGTACGGCGCTCCCACTATCGTTGTCGACCAGCCGCATCACCCGACAACGCCACGAAGAATGGTACCCGACTACCGCAAACTAAACGAAAAGACTGTCAACCCTTCGTACCCGATGCTAATAATGGAGGATGTCATTGACGATATCACGAGAGATGGCTCAAAATACTTCACTGTCATGGACGTGAAGTCCGCGTTTTTGACAGTATGAGTGAAACCGGAGGACGTCCACAAAACGGCGTTTGTGACACCCGAAGGAAAGTACGGATATCTTCGAATGGCGTTCGGCATTGGAACGCTCCGCAGACCATGCAAAGAGTCATGCGGCGAACCTTCGATGGCCTGAGACCTGCATGGATGACGTCGGTCAAGGTGCAGCAACTGTACCAGAGGATCTCACTCTCCTTGACGAGGCCTTGAGAAGGGTTGTCATCAACGGTCTGAAAATGGACATCAGAAAATGCCAGTTCGTGCGAGACAGAATCGCTTTTCTTGGCTACATCATCTCCTCCGATGGACGAACCCTGGACGACGCGAGTGTCGCTGCCATCGACAAGTTCGAACCGCACCTCAATGGCAAGAAGCTGTACTCGCTTTTGCAGTTCTGCAATCATTACCGCAAGTTTATCCCAGAGTTTTCAAAGATCACGCACTCTCTTCGACAACTCGTCGCGAAGGACGCGCCTTTCGTCTGGTCGAGCGATCATCAGGACGTCGTTGAGAAGCTGAATCACATGCTAAAGAACCCCCCGATCCTGGCTAACTGCCGCCCTGACTGTGAGACCCACGTCTACGTTGATGCTTCGCAGACGGGGCTGGGAGCTTTGCTATCTCAGGTGCAGGGTGGGAAGGAACGAATAATCGAGTACGCGAGCCGATCACTGAACAAGCACGACAGGTGCCTCCATTCTAACATGCTAGAATGCATGGCTCTACACTGGGCAGTCACGGAGAAATTCGCGATATATCCTCGAGAAGGCCCACGTTTTACGGTGCACACGGACAATTTCTGCCTTTCGTACCTCGTGCAAAAGGCAGCGACCAATCGCCGGTTCCCAAGGTGGACTCTCGACCTCGCGGAGTACACTTTTGACGTAAAGCACCGACCGGGACGCCAGAACGTCGCCGCAGACGCCCTCTCCAGACAGGCAGACGACACCGAGCCCCAAAGCAGTGGTAAAATTTGTCCCTGCAACCTGTCCTGCCTAACGGTCATTGTGAGCAGGCACAGTCGCCTTCGTGAGCTCCAGGAACAAGACCCAGACTGCCAGCGGTTTCGATCCGAGGCGTCTAACGAGCTCTCCAATTACGAAATGGAAAACGGAATTCTGACCAGGAAATTCATCGAACGAGGTCACATACGCAAGAGAATCGTAGTTCCGGCCGCTCTCAAGGAAAACGTTGTCACAACATTCCACGACAACAATGGTCATCTCGGAATCGACAAAACGAAAGGTTTAATCCAGACGAAATATTGGTGGCCATCCATGGCAAGCGACATACGCCGGTACGTCGAGTCTTGTGACACGTGCCAGAGAACCAAATCCCGCACCACTCGAAGCGAAGGATGCGTGAACCCAAGGGCGGTCCCCAGCGAACCTAACGTCGTGAACTCCTTGGACCACATGGCACCGCTCGACGGCGCAGATGGCTACGTTCTTGTGTGCATCGACCACGCTACAAGGTGCATGGACGCCGTCGTTGTGCCAAGCACATCTTCAGCGCATTACATCGACTTCCTAACGAAGAGGTGGATTCCACGATTTGGAGTGCCAGCCATAATCGTCACTGACCAAGCTAAAGGGTTCGTGAACAAACGGATGGCGCAGCTTCACCATAGGCTGGGAATTACTCATGTAAACTCTCCCCGTACTGGCCCAAGTGAAACGGTCTAATCGAGAGAATGGTCGGAACTCTCAAGCAGGTGCTGCGTAAGATCATAACAAACAGCAACGCATGGAAGAGGGAAGTTCCCAATGCAACATTCGCCATTAATATCACGAAACACCGCCACGGAGAGCAGAGCCCCTTCTGGCTCATGAACGGTTGCAACCCGAGGATACCCGGAGAACTGAACCTTGGCACAATAGAGGACGACATCGAGGAAGGACAGCGTCTTCACAAACTCGCGAAGGGACGTCAGAACATGAAGGAAGGCACCGAGAGCAGCCAACGAGAGGCTACTATCCGCTACAACGCAAGGCGTCGAACTCCTCAATTTCACGAAGGAGAACTCGTCCTGCTCCAGATTGGCGCTCGCAACACGTTCGACGCTCGCTATGAGGGCCCATATAAGATAACTGCTTTAATCGGGTCCAACATGGCAGCAATAACCAGAGTTCCAAACATCGAAGGGAAACTCAATGAGAAAACCGTAAACGTCGAGCAACTGCGGAGGTACAGAGAACGTGACCTCGACACGCGTGAACTAACGCCGTTCCACGCGGACGCTTGTGCCTCAGGAGAGGCACAATTTTAAGGAGGGGCGTGTCAGCGATCTCCGAGGCATCGGATAATTATCCCGCCGAGAATGCTTGCGCCCAGAGGAGGAAACGAAAGCAGACACCGGCGGCCTGCCGAGGGGACCGGGCTCGGATCACGAAGCACTCGAAACCACCACCGCCGCAGCGACCGCGGCCGGATGTTTACACCACCGAGCGTGTATGGTGCGAGCTTTGGACCCTCGCGTGGTGCGTGTGTGTGCTGTTCGCCCAAGGGAGCCGCCCCACGCCCAAGCAGCGCGTCAGACGTCTTCTTTGAGTGCTCCTCTGTCTACATATGTAATCCCAGTTCTTTCAATTAATTAAACATCGTTTTTTAAATTCTAAAACCCCAGCTTCCACTTAATATGAGCCTCGACCAAGCTGACAACATATATAGCACTTCGCATCTCGTGCCGTCGGCGTGTCGCCACTGAATATGCTATCTCTGGCGTGTCTTCCGTGGCCAACTTCCAGCTCGTTTGAGCAGCTCTGGCAGTCGGGCCCACAAGCCACGTGCTCGTTCAGCCAGTCACGTATATATTTTTTGTACCAAGGATACACACGGCACAGCTAAGAGGCCACCCTTGTATCCTATTTTCCGCGATTGACGCGTGCCTCTCACAGCTTTTCGTTTTCGTCTTTTCTGCAGCCTTCACGCAACCTCCGTTACCTCCCGTCACAGCTCCTAAAGCATGCGTTGCGCCATGGAAACTAGGTTCGTTAAAGTAACACAAGCATTGGTCGATGACTGGAGAGACAAATAAGGAGGACAGATGTCTGTTTGGGCCACTGACATTAGAAAGATCAGAGCTCTAGTCAATGTGCAGGGAGAGGCAGCTGTTTGAAATTGTTCCCAATGCGTAAATGTGCCGCGCTTCTTGTGTCCGAACCCCTTCCGGCTCTTCAACTCGTGAGCCCTGGCGTAACTTATGTTATGACCTGAAAGAAGGTCCCCGCTTGATACATTATTACATTAAATTCGTTGGACGAGTATACACAATCACCCAACTATCTGGATTTAGGCTTGAAATAAAAAAAACGATGCTCTAGGCAAATGAAACAAAACTGTCTGTTTTTAGCAGGCATCTTGAAGAAGATTCAAAAAGGCAGTTTAGGGGGTCAGCTTTACGGGTAAGGCAAGAAGGGAGAATAACTAACGCATCCTCATTAGGAACGCCCCCCCCCCCTCGATATAAAATCCTGGCTACGCCAATGCTTTTAAAAATCGCAGCCACATTAGTTCAGCGCTTAACTGCATTTTCACGCCGGAGATGTGCCGAAACAATGGTTGTAAGTGTATATGCACACGTGTTTATTTCGTGTTATGAGCCCAGTTCATGTAGTGTAACGCGGACATGGGCAGGCCAACGTGTTGAGGAGGGTAGAGAGGAATAATTATTTATTGGAGAGTTTAGCTCCAACCCAAACAGGAGCTGGCTACACCAGGCATTGGAGTATACAAAATGTACAATACTTGCCCTAACGAACAACAAGGTTAGAATAAGTACATTGAGACAGAAGCGGCGCACTCAGTAACGACTTGCTCTGTATGAATTAAACCGCCAATCGTGTCATCAGTTATGGTTTTGGCCGCTGCGAGTCAACGCGAAACATTTCTCGGGCCTAAAGGCGACTTTTCCCTTAGTTCCTTTTGTTCCCTCAGCTCAGTTGAAATAGCGCCATCAACAACCGGTCCCATTCATGACCAGTCCGATTGTTGCCCACCACCGCTCCTTTCGTTTTGCAAGGCATGCACACAGTGTTGCATGCGGGCGGCGCGGCGGTGGAGGGGGAGGGTAGGGGGGCTTGCTCTCACTTTCACGGCCCGAAGTTTAAGTGCGTCGAAAGCCTGTTTTTGTGTCTTGCATTCCGGCGTGAGGCTGCCTGGTATTTTCTTTTCTGTCATCTGCACCGAGCGCAAGAAAGAGCGACAACACAGAGCAGCAGAAGGTGCTTTGCTTCATCAAGAAACACAGTTGTTGCCGGGAAACAATGATTTGTAAATCTAATGCAAGTTACTTCATATATACACAAAAACACGCTTTTAACTATTTTCAGTGAGCGTCATAAAGTTCAATTTATTAAAAAAAACAGTTGTGCTGGAAAAATGAATAGGAATTGATAGTTTTATGAGTAATTTTTATAGCCGGTTCTTTTGCGCTGTTGAAGCAGAAAACAAAAATGTAAGCGCTAGTTCTTATCACCGCGTCCATCGAATTAACACCCATTGGATGATCTGGTAGATTTGTAACAAGCTCACACGTACATTGAAAGCCATTGTTGCCCTGTGCATGCAACGCGAAACTGCGACACCGCAGTTTCGCGTTGTTTTATATTAGCCATATGAGGAACATAGTGCATCCGCCACAGAGGAACAAGACGCGAACGCCAGTGCCGAGCCTGCTCGGAAATGTGCTAAACAGTAGCCAAAACAAGACGCTCGGCGCACTCAGATCAACTGTACATGGAAGTATACGAAGCTCTGGCATTCTTGGTCAGCGCGGGGCCTTCTGTTCTGTAAATACGTATTGTTGGTTGATGGATTGTAGGCTTTAACGCGCCGATGCGAAGAAGGCGATGAGGCGCGCGGTAGTGGAGTGCTCATGAATAATTTTGACCACCTGGGGATCTTTAACGTGCCCCAAAATCTCATACGCATGGGCGTTTTGCTTTTCGCCTCCATCATAAAAGTGGCCGCAGCAGCCCGGAATCGAACTAGCGTTCTCTTGCCCAGCAGCAAACGCCTTAGTCACTGAGCCACCATGGTGGGTGTATATACGCCTTGTAAATACATCTTCGTTTCACATCTTCCTCTCTGTAACATGTTGGTGGCGGTTGCTAACCATAAATACGTGCTCCTGCCTCGAGCCTATACGAGTGCGTAAGTGCTCCCAACCGATGATATTGGTCGCGAGAACACCACTGGAGAGGCCGGCGCCACGATCGCTTTTATGTCACTTGTAAGATCATCGTTCCTACCTTGCTGCACAGTTGGCTTGCAGCCCGTGACACTATGCTTAGGAAGCGCGTTCTAAAATAATTGTTGTGGTAATTTCCGTCGTTTGAAGTTTATTCTCAGTGCGTCAAGCGCAGTTGGACCTCATGGGGACTTTATTACACTTTCAACTTGAGTACATTCTCCGCAAACCACTTGAGCGTGGTGGTGTATGACGTATACGACCGAGCGTAAGCTGCGGCTCGTTTCCCCAAACAACAATGTAGACTACGACGATCGGCGAGTTAAGTTTCTAGATTTCTCTTGTTTGCAAATCATGAAGCATTTACTGCTTGCCGGACGCTCCGTAACGCCGTTTACCCGAACGCCTGCCTGCACGGTCGACGGAGCAGCTCGAACCATCGCCGTCTGAATGCTCGAAACAGCGCAGGTCGGGCAGAAACAACTTGTTACCGCTTTTTATAATCACAATAGTCGTTGGAAAGTAATTCCACACTGGTGAAAGTGGATGTTAGTGTGGTAAAAAAATTAGGCTAGGTAGTGTCATCAGCTGTGGTTTTCACAGCGATGCTCAAATATCTGCCGCGATCTACGGCGACAGGTCGAGACCGTCGGTCCCGGCACCGCCGGGCCCGTTCACGCGCGGTGTGGCGAGTGGCGAGCGCGCCAGCATCGGCAGAGGCCGTGGTAGGTATTTTGATCATTGATAGCTCACATGAATATCACCGCGCCGATCCGCGTGCCGATGGATATCGCCGATTCCGCGTGCCGAATTTGTTATTGCTTGTTTTGTGTCCTTAAGTAGTTCTTTCTGATACCTCTGCAGCGGCTGGAGCCGTATTTGATCCCTATTTCTCCCTGTGGGTGCGTTTGCTCTGTCTAGCATTGTTGTTATTTCGTCTTTTTCTCGGTCCGCTGTGATCAGCCTTCGCCGATTCTCTTTGGTGAAAGTGCACACCTTCTGTGGGGTCGACGTTGCGCTCAAAGGAGAGCTTCTAACGAGAAATGTTTCCTTGGCGTGGCTGGTGAAAGCACTTACCCAGCCGTCGTCCAACGCACGCGCACCCACCCGGATATCTTCCGCAAAAAATGTCCCCACCTGCCAATCCTTTGCTAACATTTTCAATGGCGTTCCGCGCGTTTGATTGTGCACTTACGCCCTAAAATATTCAGCGCCTTTTGTTCTATGTATAAATAAAAAATATACAGCAAGATGCACTTTGCGTGCAGTGTTTCACAACGCGCATCGAAACAAAAAGACAAAAACATAGAAACATAGAAACAACAACAAATTACCGGGGTGCCTGATAAATTTCCCGCGCAGGCTTTGTTGCACTTCAGCTTCTTCGGACGCAGTGTAGCAGAAGCATGAGTAATGATTCTTGAAAAAGTACCTGCAGTGAGCCTGCTGCCGAGGTTACAGATTATAATCGAATTAATTAGGCAGAAGGCTCGGCGAGAAACCGGCCAAAAAAAACCGACCTCACGAAAGAATATGCTAAAACACCCTCCAACATTTTTGCGTTCAACTTTCAGTGAACCTATCTACGCAATTTTATTTGTTGCGTAAAGCTGAGCTAGGCCGGAAAGCACCATGTTAGGCCAAAATATTTTCACCAGCTTCAATTCGCTTCGGTACAGGGCAGTGGCTCGAAACGATATCCCGAAGAAACTGTGGATCTCACCACAAGCATTTGTTGCCGTTTGTTGGGCTTGGAAGCCACCCTGACGAAGCTTCAACCAGGGTGGCTGGCTATTCATGTTATGGTGGAAACACCGAAGCCACTGAAAAGGTTGCCGGTAATGAGGGCTCCCTCCGCTGGACAAACGTTGTTTTCGAACGGCAAAGACGGCGCTTCCATGCACAGAAAGGTCATGTTAGGGTCCTTATTCAAAGTTCAGTATCCCCTTTTAACGTTTCATGTCGGAAGAAAGCTAATGTCTCATGTCAGAAGAAAGGTGCTTCATGTCAGAATAAAACTCCTCGACGTAATGTTAGAGTGAGGAAAATTTTGGCATGTTGAATGAACGAAGATGCTCGACAATATAGAATTGTAGTCGATTAGACGATATGGTAGCAGTGTAGTTTACTTGTGTAGTCTGGCGTTTGCATAGCAACGATGCGGGTGTATACTAAACTGTAACCCCGCACGGGGCACCTTGAGCAATCTTGGTGATAGTATCTGCGACCCCGTAGACCCCTAGCCCCCATACCCGCGCTGTAACCGACCGTGGTAATGAGTAATAGGGTGAAGGGTACAAACCTCAAACAGTGGCCCTTGAAGCCCAGGTCAAGCTCCGGCGGATGGGCTGCCTGTCTGTGTACCAGGCTGGGAGCTCCGACACCTCTTCAACTATTAGTGTAAGGCTGACGAAGAAAGTATCACCCTCTCCCTGCTTTTATGCTATGCTGTATGGTATATATTTATTTTATTTGCAAGGTACTGCCAGCTTCATTTAAGAAGCCCTAGGCAGGAGTGGACAAACATAATGATACAAAAACAGGGAAACAGGAGTAGTTTTAGACAACTGCGGGAAATAACGCGCATAGAACAAACAGATGAACGCATTTGTTCGCGTGGCAAAATGAAACAGCAATAAAGAACGGGGAACTTCAAAGACGACAACTTTGTCGCTCGGCATAACATCAATTCAACACGCAAATCACACAGGGAAGCAAATAAGTGCCAAACACTACTGACGGAGTGCGTCGGAGTGCGTGTGGTCGTTGATTGCGGACATAAATGATTGTACATTATCACGCTCTACAATTTCCGCAGGCAGTCTATTCCATACGCGGATGGTACGCGGGTAGAATAAATGTTTAAAAGACTCCGTTCGACAAGACAATTCCCTTATCTTTTTGAAATGTTGCGCATGCGTGAATCGCCGAGTAACATGTTCAATATACTCGTTTTTACTTGCCTGTAGTTTGCCATGCTACAACAAATACATGTACTTATGCCGCTCACGATATCGCCTAAGTTGAATACTGTCTAAGTTATCGCTTCGCAAACGGGTACTAGGTGATATTTTCCAGCTGTAACAATTATGAATAAATCGCGCTGCTTTACGTTGAACATTTTCAAGTTTGGTGATGTTAATTTTAGTATACGGGTCCCAAACGAGAGAAGCGTACTCGAGCACCGGTCTGATGTACGTTTTGTAGGCCATCAATTTTATTTCACTTGTTGATCTTCTCAATGACCGTCTTAGCTATCCTAATTTCCGCGTGGCCTCCTTGTGGACGTACATGACATGCTCGTTCCAGCTCAGGTCGGAAGTAATTATGACGACCAGGTATTTGTAACTTGCAACAGATGATAGTGGAGAGCCGTTAATGGAATACAAAAAAGGCGAAGGGTGGCGCTTTCTTGTTAATGTCATCGCTACAGTTTTTTCTGCGTTAACCTTCATTTGCCAAGATTGACACCACAATTCAATTTTTGCTAATGACGAATTTAGCTTGGACTGATCATCGGTGCAAGTTATTTACTGGTAGAGTAAGCAGTCGCCTGCAAAAAGCCGAATATTTACTGGTATATCTTGGAGAATATCATTAATAAAGATTAAAAAGAGTAGTGGTCCGAGGACAGATCCTTGAGGTATGCCGGATCGAACAGTCTGTGGACGGCAGCATGCATTTTTAAAGTTTACGATCTGGCTGCGGGACGAAATGTAGGCTTCTATCCATCCTACCACTTCGGCGTTTTTGAAGATTGATCTAAGCTTGATCAGTAACTTTTGGTGGCTTACACGGTCAAAAGCCTTTTCGAAATTTAAAACAATAACGTCAACTTGACTTTGCTTGTCTAATATTGCTGCAAGATCATGCACTGTTTCAAGTAACTGCGTTTTAGTAGACACCCCCTTTCGAAATTCGTGTTCGCGAGAATCAACAAAATTGTTTTCTTCAAGAAAAATTGTCAGATGCTTAAAGATAACATGCTCTAGGACTTTTCGTAAGTAAATAATATAGAGATTGGCCTGTATAATGCAATATTGGACGAGTCATTGGTTTTAGGTACTGGGGTAATTTTACCGTACTTCCAATCTTCTGGAACTCCTTCAAATCCCCCTCCCAAACGTGATCGGTCCCTGAAAACTTGCCCTGTCTTCTTGATCTCCAGTCAGTCTTCTTGGTCGATATATATCTTGAAGCCATATTAGGAATTTGGTATAAGGCGAAAAAACAAAGTACTGGAGAACTCCTCATCGAGGTAAAGGACAAACATCAATCCACAAAGCTTCTAGCTAAGGCTAGGCTGGCTGATGTTGACATCATGGTCACATCCCATCGGAGACTGAGCAGCTCGAAGGGTGTGATATCTGAGACAGATCTTCTGAACGAAGCGGAAGCGCATCTCCTTTCTGCCTAGAAGGATCAGGGCATCACTGACGTCAGACGCATAACCATTCGCAGAGACGACAAGGAGATTCCAACCAAACACATATTCTTGACTTTTCACCACTCAGCAATTCCACAACATATAAATGCAGGTTTTATCCGATGCTTAATACTCCCCTACATCACGAACCCACGGCGCTGTTTTAAGTGCCAGTGGATCGGGCATGGAACAAACTCTTGCCGTGGCCGAACGACCTCTGCAAGATGCGCGGTGCACGATCATCCGAGAGACAACTGCCCATCCGACACCCTCAACTGTGTGAACTGCGGGAGGCCGCATGCGGCATACTCCCGCAAGTGCGAAAAATTTCAACTATAAAAAAGATCAGAAACATCAAGTTCACTTAGAACATCACCTTTGCAGAGGCAAGACAGAGGTTCGCCTCTTTCTTTCTGGGGAAGTACGCCGACGCAAATCTCTAAAGGGAGGAGTGGTGTCTGGTTTCCACACGGAGCCAGTTCAGCGAGGCTGACCTGGTTCCTCCCACGCACCCCTCTGCGTTGCCTCAGGCAGCCCAACCTGCCAACACGCCACTTGCTGAGGCAGCAGCGGGTGTGGTGCGAACCGCTTCCGTCCGGACTGGTGCTGCTCCCGCCACTGCCTCCGCGTCCTCCAGCAGATTGGAAGGTGCCGAGGTGATGGACACCGGGCGCTCCGCATCGGCTGCCACTGCAATCGCACCGTCCGTGCCACTTCTGGCGCCCCCGACGCCCTCGTGCTGGCGGCTCAAACGAAGGGTCCCCGAAGAGAGCCACAGTCCAGTGGTCTCGGGCTGTCCTGCACCCCTTCGACATCTGATGAGGAGATGGATGACGGGACGTTCCTACCTGCAATGCAGCGCAAAGAGCGGCTTCTGACGTCATAGCCTACAGAAAGGCCCAAAAACACCAATTCCAGAGTAACACCCCGATAGACGACACATGAACACACACACACACAATCCAAGCATTCCTAAATGTAAATAATGGGAACAGAATCATCATGAAATTGAACTGCACAGGCCTCCTTAATAATTTGTTGATGTGTATGATATGCTGCGTGCCAGTCAGCCAAGATCATGTGTCTAGAAGAAACTCCCCTCAATTCAAAACAGACAAATTTAATAAACAGGTACATGGTATTTAGAAAGGTCAGGGTTGGCTGCATCCACTCTGTGTGCGGTGTGGCCATTGTCGCCCAGAAATCATTAGCCTGCCACCCTCTCTCATTAAACACTTTCCTTGAGGGTGTAGCGATCCGTACGGTAATATTTACTAGGTTAATAACGGTATCCTTCATTTACACCTCTCCTGATTTTGCACTTCAGAGCTCCGATTTCGAGGCACTGGTTGACCAGCTGCCCCAGCCATACATCCTCACAGGCGACCATAATGCACACAACTCTCTTTGGGGCTCCTCCTCAACGGATCTCCGAGGTCGCGTGATACATATTTTTCTTACATCCTCTGGAGCATACCTTTTCAACACAAAACAGCCTTCATACTATAAGCTACGACACAACACATACTCATATCTAGACTTGGCTATTGGCTCCGGAGTTTTCTATCCTTGTCTTAAGTGGGGCGTGGGCACGGACTCGTATAGTGGTGACCATTTTCCCACCTCACTAACATATATAGGTAAGGGCCCAAGCAGTCAATCTTCCCAGAACAGGTACAATGAAGCAAGAGCAAACTGGAATGTATTTACTGAGACATCCAAACTACAATACACATCCATAACAAACCCACACATAGATGAAGCCGCCCAACTCCTCACGGCGCACATCCTCGACGCCGCCGGGAAGTCCATACCCCACGCCTCTCGTGCCCCGCGCAACCAGAGGAGGACGTGGTGGAATGAGGATTGTAGGCTATCGTGAGAAGACCAGAACAAGGCGTGGGGTATCTTTGGTCGGTACGCGACTTCGGGTAATCTTATTTTGTTTAAACGGGCGAAGGCGTAGGGAAAACGTGTGCGCCCAGAAGCAAAAAGAGATAGTTTGCGCTCATTCATAACATCCGTAAACAAATACAGAGACACACGCAAGGTATGGACACGTATACGAAACTCAAAGGACAACAGACACACCGCCTGCCCCTGGTCAGTACAACAGGGGACACACTGGAAGACCAGGCTAACACACTCGCACAACACTTCCAACCCGTGTACAGTTCAGCATACTACACGAACACTTTCCTGAAGTATAAAGACCCTTGTGAAAAGAAGTCCCTACACGACCACAAAAAATCACAGACTTCTGATCACATTAGCTGAGGGCTGCTCTGAGCACTAGTTAACCCTCAGGTCCGGGCCCAGACAACATCACACACACAATGTTACAACACTTACACGCAGACAAACTTGAAACATTTCTACATTTATATAATAAAATATGGCTTTCGGGACACATTCCAAAGTCTTGGAGGGAGACCATAGTAGTGGCTTTCTTGAAGGAAGAAAAGGACCCGTCGTCCCCCTCAAGTTACTGTGCTGATGAGCTGACTGCTCTTCAAGAAGCCAAGCCAAGAACCAAGCTCTTCAAGAAGATAATCAATCGCAGGGTCTTGTACTTTCTTGAGGCCAATGGTGTTCTCGAAAGCTGCGAGGCAGGGTTCAGTGTGGGGAGATCAACGAACGATCAACTGGTGGCACTTGACTCGTAGATCAGCATTGCTTCGTGCATAAGCAGTATTGTTTACCGGTGCTTTTCGACGTCGAGAAGGCCTACGACTTCGCTTGGCGTTATGGGATCCTTATCGACGTCAATTTATTCGGTGTTTCGGGTAACAAGTCTAACAGTCTTGTTAGTTACTTGTCAGACAGAACGTTTCGAGTGAGAGTTGATTGTGCACTCTCTAAGGTTCACGTGCAAGAAAATGGCGAGCCGTAAGGTGGAGTGCTGAGCTGCACTCTCTTCATAATTAAGATGAACTTTCTTGGAAAGGCATTGCCACTTACAATTTCTTGTTCTATGTAGTTAGATGACGTCCGGATATCCTATAAATCATGTAATATATCAATCTGCGAACGTTAACTCCAGCTTGGTGTCAAGAAACTGGCCGGCTTGGCAGATAAGAGTGGTTTTAAATTGAATCCAGCAGAACCTTCCCGGGTGCTGTTCTACAGGAAGCCCGGGTCCATTCGGACCCGGATATTACTATTATTGGCGTGTCGCTTCCTGTGAACACGGAGCACATGTTCTTAAGTGTTGTGTTTGACCACAAACTCACATTCATTGCCCACATCAAGGAACTTAAGCAATAATGTCTCAAAACAATGAATACCCTTAAGGTTCTGTCCAAGCAATCCTGTGGTTCCGACAAAGAACTCCTGCTGCTCTTGTATACTGCTTTGGTTGGGTCTCGTTTGTACTATGGCAGTGTGGTGTATGTGTCGGTGACTAAAACAGCGTTGCGAATGCTTTACCCGGTGCTACACTTGGGGCTTCTTCTTGCATCGGGGGCTTTTCGCATTAGCCCTGGCGAGAGTACTTCTGTCGAGTGTAATATGTGGAGCCTTGAGAACCAACGAACGTACATACACTTGCTTTACGCTTTTAAAATTTCATCGCTTAATAACAATCCTTTTGATCATTTCTTTAACGATACATTCACATCTCTGCTGTTTGTAAATCATCCATTCGTTCTTCTTCCCTTTTCACTTAGAATGAGAGAGCGAGCCTCGGATCTCAGTGCTTCGTTTTAAGATGTCGATAGAGCATCTTTTTCAGAGATTTTCACTCCTTGGAAAGTTCGTCGTGTGCCCTCCGAACTTTCTTTTATAAAACTTGACAAAAATGGGGTACCAGGAGCTGCAGTACTGCAGCACTTTCAGTCTGCACGTGTGTATTTATACACACGTGCAGACTTTTACAGTCACGCTTCAAAAACCTACAGATCGGTGTCGTGCGCTGCTCATGGTCCAAATTTCAATGCAGCCAGAACCATGAACTTGCACAAACCAATTTTTGCAGGAGAAGCGTATAGAATGTTACTGATTGTACGACACATTGTTGAAAATCAAATTCCCAATTCCATCATCTACACAGATTCCTCGAGTGTTGTTCGCGCACTATCATCACACACGCCCCCCAAAAACCACATAGTTAATCTTGTATTCAACACTATCATGTCTACGTATGCACAAAAGCATGAGCTGCTTCTCTGCTGGGTCTCAGGAAACGCTGGTATCGCTGGGAATGAGTTGGGAGACAAAAGGGCCGCTGCTGCTGCACTCAGGAACACTGTAGACTAACAACCTTACCATATACAGAACTCCAGCCACACATAAGACAACACCTGCGCAGAACCTGGCAAACACAATACAGATAACAATTTACACTTTATAAAACAACGCTTGGGACCATACATCTCTGACACACCCAACCGACACACAGAAGTCGCTTTGGCTAGGCTATGGATAGGGCACACCCATGCAACGCAGTGGTATCTGCTGACGGGATCTTCAAGACCCCAGTGCAGCAGGTGTGGAGAGGCCCTATCCGTAGTTCACATACTCATTCAATGCAAAACACTTCACAGAACGCGACGCAAACACTTCCCACAACTATGCAGACTACACGTCCCACTACACCTAGCGTTTTTCTTGTCTGACGATCCCATGTTTTCTGCCAAGTCTGTTTTTACATGTTTAGAAGTTCAATTTTTAGACCTCATTTTATATTACGCATGATCACTCCCGACCCCATACGCCAGCCATGCTCATTGTCGTTTGCTGATTTACCTTTTGTTTCTTCTGACTTATCTTGGTGTTTATGGTTTCACCTCTCCTATATAACTACTGTTTTGGCGCTCTTTGCCCCAGTTGGCCTTGCGGAATTAACATCTAACCTTCATCATTATATAAAACGCGTCATAAAATGGTTTCTTGATATTTGTATTGTTTTGATTCGACACAGAGATGCTGGGCTTGCCTAAGATAAACATTTCGTTCACTCCTAAGTACGTTTTACTCAGCCTTTGATCGTTGTATGTGAACGAACGTCAGTTCTAAATTCATAACTAGAGCACATTGTTACCACCATGTGTTTTGAATAAGAAACTTGGGGCACTTTACCACATAAATCTTTAGAGAGTACTTCAAATTCAGCGAGCGAAAAGCAGATGTCGGTAGCCTGACGTGACCTATATTGGACGTGACCTATAAATATTGATAAAAAACGATAAAGGCGCTTCCTACGTAAATGTCACTCGGGAGTGCAATTGTCTGCTTTGATGTGCAGGAACTTCTAGAACCATCTATGAATTCCGTAGAAGAAAGAGCCTGATGATTTTGCCGCCAATGACGCAACGGTTGTGCTGTCCACTGCAACGTTAGACATTTTCTAGTGCTGTATTTAAACATGACCGATGCGCTTGGAAAACAACATGCGTTGGTTCTATCAGGGCGATGACGCGTAGGTACAACAAAGACAGGCTGTGCGATGCGTTGGTGTACACAGATGGGTTTAGAGAAGCACCGTAGAAGAAGAGACTCGCATCGCACTGAAGCTGTTTACTACTGGAACGAACGTTCGCACCTGCTATAGTGAACCGCAATGCCAGTTGTGGAAGCACCAAGCGCTAATAAAGTTGGAACCAGGGAGACAAACCTGGATGAAAAATGGAGAGAGCAGGTGCGTGTCTCAAAAACGATAAACAATCATCAGCCTGATTTAACCTGCTTCGAACAGAAGTAGAAATAAATTGCCGCAGCTGAAATTACTGGTGCAAGGCTTGAAAAACAGCCGAGCCGTCGGGCTTTCTTTTTTTGCCGAAGACCCGACTGTTGCCCCTCATATGGATTTCCGAACTTGATGCTGAAAGGTCTCCATGAATGGCAGGCTCAGATAGTTTTGTGCGCAGGCTTTAACATCTCTCCCAAAGTGGACCGCGTGGGCAGGCGCTAGAACTCACGGCAACCGGCTTCGCGAACTCGGCATCTGAAGCACGAATTCGGTGTCTGTGATGTCCACTTCAGGCGCAAATGCACGGGCACTGGCGAGGAGAAGAGCACACGAGAGACGACGCCACGTATGCGTGGCACTCTTCTTCAAGGTCGAGCTGGCTGTCGCCGGCGCAACTCACGAGTCGGGGGCTTACGTGAGTCGCTATTGCTTGTATTTTTTGCGAGCTCCTCACGTTTCGCTAGGCTAAACAACGCCGGGTGCTCCTCACGATGCGCACACTCACGTGACCTCGGTATTTGTTATGTTTTCTCTGATAACGATGGATGGAGAACTAAAAGCCTAAAGAGCTGTGGCGTTAGAAAATTGAGATAACTGGCATGTGCACCTAGCGGTGCCACTTAGGTATAGCCTTTTGTCAAAGAAAGAGTAAGAATTTAAAACATCATGTTCCCATCATTTAATGACGGCGATGGTTGAACGCGGAGAAGTCTCGTGAAAGATTCCTTCGTTGTTGTCTGAGTTCAAAGTTTGGTTTATTGATTATTGTTGGGTTTAACGCGCAGACGCAATGCGGGCGATTAAACAAAGAGATAACGTTGTTAAAAAAAGGTTAAAAAAAGAGCTGAGGGCCAACTCTGCCCGTCTGTCAGCTGTCGCTGGCCTTGTCGGCCATCCATTCTTCAAACTTGGCGAAGGGAGCCAGAAGTATGGGCGGGATAGCGGGATTCTCGGTGCATGAGCCAAGTGGGTGATACTTGTCCGCCTATTCCCCGCAATGGGGACATTGTGAGGTACCTTTCATTTTTCGGAATTTTAGTATCATGTAAGGAGTGGCAAGTGTCCGGATCTGTATTTGTCGAAATATATCTGAGTGCCCTCGGGTTAGTGTGCTGTGAGGCGCCGAAGCGTCTGTCTGGAAAGGCGCGCATCCCCAAAAGCTTTTGTTATATCAATGTAGCGGCTGCCTGAGAAGGGAATTGCCCTTGTATGACCATCCGCTGGTGCCCGGCAGTTCAGTTCGCGGGCGAGAGCATTATTTCCAGGGTCGCATTCATTCCCAGGGACCCTGAGCAACGTGAATCGTGTTAAGCTACCCTGTATTCCTTTTTGTATTATCTGTGCCGTAGTTGTGTTTAGCTGGTTTTGAATGAGCTGGCGATACGCCGCTTGCGAGTCGCTGAAGAGAACTGCATGTCTTTTTGTGTGCAGCTTCAGTGGCTCTGGGTATTGCTCTTGAGACAAGGTCGGCTAGTTATTGCAGTTTCTTTTCGGTAGCTGCAGTGATCAGCTCCAATTCTCTGTTGACAACATTATAGCGCCTGTTCCATTTGATAAACTGGCTTCCGTTATCAGTATGCCGATATCCAGACCTGCTTTTTGAATAATTTTTAGGAGGGCCTTTCTACGCAGTGCTCTCCGGTCATTGTGAGTTGTGGTGGTCGTATTAGTTGGTAAGTTTAATCCTTGTTCTGGTCTTTGGACTGAGCTGCCTCTTGCGCTGGTATTCTTTTCTCACTTCATACCCGAGACTTCTGAAACGTTTGGATGCCCTGTTTGGAATCCAGCATTCCCTGAAGCCAGCTGATCTCATGTGCAGTTATGAATTCGGCCAGCGTGTTCGTGCTGCCCGCGTCTTCCAATGCTTGCGTTGCCGTGTAGGCAGGAACGCCTAGCGCTAGTTTGTGTGCTTTGCGTAGAACGAATTCTCGTTTTTTTAGTTCTGTTTTACTTGGATTTGATAAGGTAGATGGCACAGTGATGTGGTATGGATCAGCCTAGATTTGATTTGCAAGGAGTCTTCTTCTCTAAGACCCCTGTTTCTCTTGGGATATCCTGGCCAGCATGCGAATAACATGGTTGCACTGATTCACAAGTTTGCCAATTGTTAGGTTAGATTTGGCCTTGTTCTGAATGGTCAGTCCAAGAACCTTAAGGTTAGGTCTTTGGGTGAAAAGAATGCCGTTTATGTAGACTTTCAGTTGTTTCTAGGCCTGAGTTTTGTTATGCTTAGTGACGACCAGGAGCTCTGATTTTTCTGATCAAAAGGTCATTCTTCCTTTTGAAGCTTCGGCCTGAATTGGATGCTCTGCTTTTTGCAATTCTTCTTCGATATCTCCCGGTGAGCCTCTTTTCATCCATACTGTGATGTCATCTGGGTATATCGCACGTTTTGTACCATTTATGTTGTCGAGAGTTTTGGCAAGATCCATGATCACTTTGTTGAATAGGAGTGGCAAAATAACGGAACCCTGAGGCGTGCCTGTGTTTGCAGCACTTTTTCTTGATATTCGAGGGAGCCGAGTGTTAGTGTTCTGCGCCGGTCTCTTATAAAGCTCCTCACGTAATTGTACGTCTTTTCTCCGCTCCCGTTGATTGTAAGTTTGTCAGGATCAGATCGTGCGACACGTTATCAAAAGCTTTCGGCGTGTCGATCGCAAGCATAGCTCATCATTTGGCTCTACTGGAGTCGTCTATTATGTCCGTCTTGATTCGTATAAGACAGTCATGGGCTGCAATTCTGTTTCTCTAGCCCATGAGAGTTGGGGGAACTCCCCCGTATCTTCAAGAAATTTCCCCAGCCGTATCAAATACTTTTTATGAGTTTTCCCATGCAGGAGATCAAGGAAATTTGTATGAGATTTTTCAGGCCGAGATTTTTACCTCGTTTTGTTATCAGTATTACCTTGAAAGATATACATACTATGGGCCGATCACCACTATCCCAGCCCCGCACGTGGCACCTTGAGTCTTCATGGTGACGGTGAGCCGCGACACCGCGGACCCCGAGCTCCCAACATAAGCCGTGTCCAACCGTGGCGAGGTGTTTAAAGGTGAAGGGTAGAAGCCGTAAACGGTGGCCGTCGGAGCCTTGGTCAAGCTCCGGCCGATGGGCTCCCTGCCTGTCTACCAGGCAGGGAGCTCCGGGACCTCTTTGACTACCAGGGAAAGGTCAAAGGAGAAAGTACCCCCGTTTCCCTGCTTTTATACTATGCTTTATGGTATTGTCTAAACCCCCCCAACCGTGATCAGCCCCCTAAAAGGGGCCGCACCGAAGTATCGTTTCCCCCATTGCCATCTTTAACATTTCCTGAACGAGATCATTACTCTCGATTTCTCGTCATGGAGTCCCTCAATCCAACCCACCCTCTTGCATCTCAGTCAGTCTTCTTGATCACCAAGTATCTTGAAGCCATAATAGAAAAATCGTATAAATGCAAAAAAACAAAGATCTGGTGAACTCCTAATCGAAATAAATGACAAGCGGCAGTCCACAAAGCTTCTAGCTCAGACAAAACTGGCTGATCTAGACATCAGGGTTACACCCCATCGGAGCCTAAACAGCTCGCAGGGTGTGATATCAGAGACAGATCTCTTGAACGAAACGGATGTGGATCTCCTTGCCGGCTTGAAGGATCAGGGCGTCACTGCCGTGAGAAGCATCACCAATCGCAGAGACGACACGGAGATTCCCACCAAGCACATCATCTTGACCTTTGACCGCGCAGTTCTCCCACAACACATAAATGCAGGTTTTATCCGTTGCTCCATTCGTCCGTACATTCCGAACCCGCGGAGCTGTTTTAAGTGCCAGTGGTTCGGGCACGGTACGAACTCTTGCCGTGGCCAAACGACGTGTGCAAAATGCGCGGCGCACGATCATCCGAGCGAGAACTGCCCATCCGAAACCCTCACTTGTGTAAACTGCGGGGGGCCGCACGCAGCATACTCCCGCAAGTGCGAAAAATTCCAACTAGAAAAAAAAATCATAAACATTAGTCACTGATAACATCACCTTTCCAGAGGCGAGAAAGAGGTTCGCCTCTTTCCCTCTGGGGAGGTACGCCGACGCAGCTCGCCGGGGGGCGGAGCGGCGTCTGGTTTCCACAGGGACCCAGTTCAGCGAGTCTGACCTGGTCCCTGCCCCGCCTTCCCCTGGGTTGCCTCTGGCAGCCCAACCCGCCATCACGCCGCTTGCTGAGGCAGCAGCGGTTGTGGTGGCAACGTCTTCCGTCGGGACCGGTGCCGCTCCCGCCTCTGTCTCCCCATCCTCCAGTGCGTTGGAGGGTACCGAGGGAGCCGGGCCCCGCACCGGCTCCCACCGCCACCGCACCGCCCGTGCCACCTCTGGCGCCCCGGATGCCATCGGCGGTGGCGGCTGAAACGAAGGGCTCCTGAGGGAGGCCAAGTCCGGGGGGCCCGGTTCGTCGGGCACCCCTCGGACATCCGACGACGATAAGGATGTCGGGCCGTTCTGCCTGCAACGCAGCGCAAGGAGCGGCCTCCGATGGCCAAGCCAGTAGAAAGGCCTAAAAAGCCTAATCCAAGAGTAACAGCCCCGAAAGACGACACATGAACACACACAAACACACACACTCCAGTCATTCTTAAATTTAAACAATGGGAACAGAAAACATCATTCAATGAAACTGCAGAAGCCTCCTTAAAAATCTTGACGATGGGTATGAGATTCTGCATGCCAGTCAGCCAAGTATGATGTGTCTCCAGGAAACCATCCTCAATTCTAAACAAACAAATTTCTTAAATAGGTACATAGTATTCAGAAAGGACAGGGTTGGCTGCACACACTCTTCAGGAGGTGTGGCCATTGTCGCCCGGAAATCCTTAGCCTGCCACCCTGTCACTCTGAACACTGTACTCGAGGCTGTAGCAATTCGAACAATAATATTTATAGGTTGGTAGCGGTATGCTCCATTTACATTCCTCCTGATCATGCACTCTCGAGCTCTGATTTCGAGGCGCTGGTCGACCAGCTGCTCGAACCAAACATACTAACAGGCGACCTTAATGCGCACAACTCTCTTTGGGGCTCCTCCAGAATGGATGCCCTGGGTCGCCTGATAGAGAAGTTTCTTCCATCCTCCGGAGCATGCCTCTTCAACAAAAAACAGCCTACATACCATAACTTAGGACACAATACATACTCTCATCTTGACTTGGCGATTGGTTCCGCAGTTCTCTTTCCATGTCTTGATTTGGGTGTGGACACAGACCCATATGGTAGTGACCATTTACCCACTTCATTAACGTATATAGGTATAGGCCCGAGCAGTCCATCTTCCCATAACAGGTTTAATGAATCAAAAGCAAACTGGAGTACATTCACAGAAACGTCTAAACTACACCAGACAACCATAAAGCACCTACATGTGGAGGAAGCAGCCCAACTCGTCGCGGCACGCATACTCGACGCCGCCGAAAAGTCCATGCCCCAGGCCTCCAGTGCGTCCCGCACCCCAAGGAGGCCCTGGTGAAACGAGGACTGCAGGCGGGCGCGGGAGGCCCAGAACAAGGCGTGGGGTGTCCTTCGCCGGTACCCCACGCCAGATAATCTCACTTCCTTTAAACGGGCAAAGGCTCTTGGGAAGCGTGTGCGTCGTGAGGCAAAAAGGGAGAGTTGGCGCGCCTTCCTCACTTCCATTACTCATACACCGACACTCACAAAGTCTGATCACGAATACGCAAGCTAAAAGGACAACAGACACACAGCCTGTCCCTGGTTAGCACAACAGGGGACACGCTCGAAGACCAGGCCAACACGCTTGCACAACACTTCGAACACGTGTCCAGTTCAGCACACTACACAAACACTTTCATGAAACACAAAACATCTGTAGAAAAGAAGTCCCTGCGTGATAACAACAAGTCGCACACTTCTTACAATTCTCCTTTTTCAATTCATGAGCTGAAGGTTGCTCTGAGCACATGTAAGCCTTCAGCTCCAGGTGCAGACAAAATCACATACACCATGATACAGCACCTACACCCAGACACTCTTGAAACACTCCTACATCTATACAACAACATATGGCTTTCGGGGCACATTCCTTGCTCTTGGAGGGAGGCCATAGTGGTGGCTTTCCTAAAGGAAGGAAAGGACGCTTTCTCTCGCGCTAGCTATCGGCCCATCGCCCTCACAAGCTGCCTGTGCAAGCTCCTCGAGAAGATGATAAACAGGAGACCCGTGTACTTTCTTGAGTACAATGGTCTTCTCGAGAGCTGCCAGGCAGGCTTCAGGGCGGGGCGGTCCACCAATGACCAACTCGTCGCGCTCGAGTCTTATATAAGGGATGCTTTCCTCCACATACAATACTGTATGACGGTATTCTTTGATCTGGAAAAAGCGTACGATACCGCGTGGTGGTATGGCATCCTAAGTGACCTCAAGTCCTTCGGCATAACAGGTAACATGATGAACATACTTGCCAGCTACTTGTCTCAAAGAACCTTTCGTGTGCGAGTCGGAACTGCACTCTCTAGGGTTCATGTACAGGAAAACGGCGTGCCGCAAGGTGGAGTTTTAGTTGCACCCTTTTTATTGTGAAAATGAATTCTCTTCGGAAGGCGCTACCACCGTCGATGTCATGTTCACTTAATGTAGACGACATACAGTTATCTTTTAAATCTTGTAACTTGTCTATCTGCGAGCGCCAAGTGCAGCTTGGTGTGAACAAGCTTGCCGGCTGGGCAGATAGCAATGGTTTTAAATTTAATCCAGGAAAGTGCACTTGTGTTCTGTTTTCCAAGAGGCCTGGCATTCGGCCGGATCCAGACATTCGACTCCACGGTGTCTCTATTTCGGTAAAAAAAGAACACAAGTTCTTAGGTATTATCTTTGACGAAAATCTCACATTCCTCCCACACATAAAACTACTAAAACATTAATGCTTAAAGGCAATGAATATCCTGAAGGTTCTGTCGCATATCTCTTTTGGTGCTGGCAAACAACTTCTCTTACGTGTTTTTACCAGCTTGATAGGTTCACGATTGGAGTATGGTAGCGTTGTTTATGGGTCAGAAAGTAAAACATCCCTCAAAATGCTGGAAACAGTGCTCCATCTCAGGCTCCGCCTGGCGTGTGGCGCCTTCCGCACTAGCCCGGTCAAAAGCCTATATGTGGAGTGCAACAAATGGAACCTACAACGTCAGCGAGCATACACAGATCTCCTTTATGCTTGTAAAATTTCATCCACGCCTCACTATCCTTTTAAATCAGTTTTTCATGATACGTCCATGACTAAACTCCTTTTAAATCGACCATCGTTCTCTGCGCCCTTCTCTTACAGAGTTACAGAGGAAGCGTCAGAGTTTGCTGTCTCCTTTTTAGATACAATCCAAAGTTCTCTAACGGATTTTATAGCACCATGGCATCTGCGCCCTGTATCATGCGACACATCCTTCACACGTGTTGATAAAAACCGAGCTCCCACATGTGCAATTCTGCAGCATTTCTTGTACTTGCAGCAGAAGTATGAGTGTTCTGAATTTTATACGGATGCTAATAGAACTGCCAACGCTGTGTCCTGCGCGGCGCATGGACCCGGCTTTAGTGTCACCAGAACTCTCAATAGTCATACTAGTATCTTTGCGGCAGAGGCTTACGGTGTACTTGTTGTCAATCATATACTTCAAAGCCACATCCTACAATCTATTATCTATATAGATTCCCTCAGTGTTGTGCGGGCACTGTCGTCAACAATGCCTTCGAGAAACCGCGTTGTCAATCTGATCGTCAAGGGTATTATGTCTGTGTATGTACGCAAATTTGAACTGGTTCTTTGCTGGGTCCCTGGCCACTGTGGTATAGCCGGTAACGAAGCAGTGGACCGAAAGGCTGCTGCTGCTACACTCTCCAATACAATAGACATAACCACTTTACCCTACACCGACATGAAACCACACATCAGACAACAACTTCGCAAAACATGGCAAACACACTGGAGTGAACAAACAGACACCAAGTTACACGTAATAAAACCTCACTTGGAACCATACACCACCGACACACGTAATAGATACACTGAAGTCGCCTTGGCTAGATTACGGATAGGGCACACTCATGCAACGCACTCGCACCTTCTCATGGGGTCTCCAAGACCTCTGTGCAGCAGGTGCGGAGAGGCCCTATCCGTGATCCACACCCTTATACAATGTAAGGCACTTGACACAATACGACACAAATACTTCCCACAACTACACACGCGACATATTCCACCACACCCATCATACTTCTTAGGAGACGAAGCCATGTTTTCAATCAAACGCGTTCTCGAGTTTCTTACCGACGTAAAAGTTTTACATCTCATTTGTTATCATGCATGCTGACAACCTGGCCCTTCACACCAGTCATCTTCATTACCTTGTGTTTTACTTTGTTTATTTTTACTGAAATGTTCTACTTTTACTTCCATGCCACTTTCATGTAATCACTATTGTTTGGCGCTCTTTGCCCTTTGTTGGCCTTGCGCCATTAAACTCCAAACATCATCATCATCAACCACTATCCCAGGCTTAATTCGGGAATTTTGCCATCTTTTCAAAGTCCTCCTCAGGGAGATTTCGCAGGAGTTTTATACGATACCCCGTCCAGTCCCGGCGTAGTGTTTCGCTTCATTTTGTCATGAGCTACTTTAATTTCTTATATGGTGAACGGTTTGTTGAGTTATTCTAGGCTATTTGGAGGCCCGTCGTAGTCTTTGTACAAGGGGTTGTTCGTTTTGGGGAGATACGGATCCGCTAGCTCCTCAAGAGATAATTCTGCGCTCCGTTTCTGCTTGTCGGAAAGACGCGTTATGCCTTTCGCTTTCTCGGTCTTGAATTGGTTGGGCTGTATCAGACTTCTAAGCAACGCCCAGGTACGTTTGGTGCTCAGTGGGCCATTAAGACTCACACAGCCTGTACCAGTTGTTTCGTGTGAGAGTTTCCGTATACTCTTCGGCTTCCTTGAAGAGTTTAGCCATTTTGGCTTTAAGCTTGGTGGTGAGTTTCTGCTTTTTCCATCGTTTCACTAGACCTCTTATTGCGTCCCATAAGTGGACCTAGTGGGCATTGACATCTTGCTGTCTTTCGTCAGTTTTTCTGTTCCTTTGGTCCATTGGTTGCGTGAGCCATGCATCAATGTACTCAGGTTCGTCATCACTTGATTGTTTTCTGAATTCGATACAGTTTCTGATGCGGACTTTGTCTGCATTCTTTCCTAAGGCCGTAATATTTGTTTCTGTCACGACAATAGCATGGTCGATGTTTGGCGTGTCTGTGGTGGTTGTCTATTGGCATGTCTGCTTCCCTTTATAAAGCACAAGGCCCGGATTAGAATCACGTTTTATGGAGTTGCCTTCTCTTGTGAAGTTATTTAAATTGTTTAGCATGGCTTAGTCGGAGTTACAAATTTGCGTCTCCAGTTGGCGTCGTTTTGCAGACGTTCTAGGGTAACCCCATGCAGGGTGCGGTGCATCTAGATCTCCGGCGATTAAGCTATTAACTCGCTTTCCTGTGGCATAGTCGAAGACCTTTTAAATGTGCCCCATATGTGCTCGGAGGGGCTTTAATCGCCTGCTATCCAGAGCGTTCTCTGCCTTTTATTTACTGGCAGAACGTCGACAATCAATGCCATTACGGCTTTCTCATCATGAAGTTGTTGTTCCTATGCTGCGAGTGCCTTGGTAATTAACGTGTAAGTATTACTTTTTCCCTTCATCCATCTTGGGGTGCGTAGGTCGGGCATACTGAGATATGTCGAGTTCCCATTGTTTCCTGCAAGAGGATGTAGTCTGGCTTCCGCTCTAGGGAATGAAGGTCCTGCGTGACAAGGCCCCTCTTCTTCCTGAAGCTTCTGCAATTCTACTCCCAGATTAAGATGCTTTGGTGTTTGGGTGCGGCGGGTTTGTCACTCTTGCTTTCGGCTCAGACGCTTGGTAGGTCACTGGTCATCTCCGATGGAGTTTCCGCTGTTAGCGCTTTTGTATGTGCGAATGCGTTTGTACATGTGCTTGGATGGCCCATCTATTTGGGGGTTGTTTTCTAGTCTGCTCGGTTTTGCTTGCCATGCATTGAGAGTTTCTCCAGTGCGGTCACGACTTCGGCAAGTTTCGCAATGGACATCCCCAGGATGATTAGGGTGGGTGGTTTACGCTCATGGTCCTCAGTAGTTGCTTGTAGTGCAGTGAGGATTACTGTGAGCTAATACAGGCTGTCTACCAGTTGCTAAATTTTTGTCTCCAGTAGTTCCTTATTACTCCTCCGTTTAGCGATGAATTCCCCTTTACCATGATGCTGTTTTTTCTGTGTGATTTAGACGTCCATTTGTGCCTGTTCTTCTGGCGCGACAATGGTTTCGGCTATCGTTGTTTGATAGGCTTGTACAAGTAGAGCCTGTATGCGCGCTTTTGTATGCCATATTAGCCTACTCTGCTTAGGTACGGTTGTATGTGTCGGTGTGTCATGTGTGGAGTGTTTGAATTATCGTGAGGACGGGGGAGCAGCTGGACGACTCACCTTTTCTCTCGGCGCGTCGTCTGCTCGGCCGTCTCCGTTAAGAGGCTCACCGCCTCTGAAAACAAGAACCTCATTCATCCACAGAAAGGAGTAAAGATATCAGGCCCCTGGACGTTGGGAGGTACGGTTTCTGAAGGGACCACCAAGTTATGCACCCTCACCCCGAGTTGCATCCCGTAAGCCACCTCAATCGTTTCGTTCGATGGGAATGACCCGAGCTGGCCGTGCTGTCTTCGTTCCCCAACATAAACGTGCTGAGTAAAATTTATCCAACTCGATATGCAGACGCATTTTCATTGTGCCATCACGAAAAACCCACCCTCTACCACACCCCATGGGAATGCCAACGCACAATGGCTGCCCCCAAAATCAGAAACACTAATGCGGAGCAATGGGAGGCACTGCTGGCCAGCGGATGCTGTGAAGACAAAATCGGTCTGATAGAGCGGGCAAGCAAAGCAGCAGAGGCCGTTGTAGCCCTGGACCAAGGGTACCACCCCTGCTGACCCTACTGGGAACTGTCTCTTGTGACACTAGCCCTCGGTGGAGGGCCGCCCAACTACTGAAAACTATATTTATACGTTTTTCCTTCTGCTTCTCCTTGTTCGTCGGTGAATGAGCTGCCACCACTGCGTGAAAAGCAGTCACAGGGTCGGCATTGCTAGTTCACCCGCCTGCCGAGCACGGTTTTGCAATGGAGGCACTCGCGCATGCTTTTTGCAAATGTACGCCACATTCGCAGGTCCTATCAGCGCTTACAGTGTCGTACGCCGCATTTGGACTGACTTGATGCCCCCGTTCGGACCGGTTGCTCCCGCACTGTTACCACTCATTTGGTTAAAAAGCATTCCATTCCCTTCTGGACTTTTTAAATGACACGGGACTTTGCGGCAGCTTTGACGTTGCCAGTGCTGTCCTTGCTGGGTGACTTGTAAACCATCATCTTTGTTTTCTCCCTTTCCATCCTTTTTTCTATCTTCCTCAAGGTTGAGTCTTTATTGGGGTGCGCTCAACCAGAGTGGTAGTTACGGCTGAGTGAACTTTTTTTTCTCAAAAAAGCACCTGGTCTCCAATAAAGTTTATTCATCATCATCAAAAAAGCCACACACAGGTCTCCTGGACGCCGAAAAAACGAAAGTTGAGATGGTGAAGAAAGCTAAGCCGGAGAGAACCGATTGCGTTGGCTCATGGTCGGCGGAACAAGCCTGCAGTACTTTTATTTTGCCTGCCAGTCTGCCGTTCACTTCCTGTGGGTCGAGAGATCATGCTGGTGAGGCGTGAAATTGCTTCAAATAACCGAGGCTTTTAATGCATGATTTCTGCAGCGTCTTCGCCGGAACTGAATTATTTCGTCGTAAAACCCTCGTTGTCAATAAACCCTGGGGACGTATAACCAGGGCTCCCCTGCACAATCAATACCAAATTGTGCTTTAACATACCGCACCTAGCGAATGCTTGGAGCACGCATGTTTGCGATGTACCGCATGAACTTGGACAACATGAGATGCATTCGCTCTACCACAACAACGTTACCAACAATTGCTAAGTCACATAGATTGTTATATATATATTCATGTCCGGGTAATATGGACCCTGCTTATACGGACACCCCACAGTTAGGAGGATATTTTGTGAGACCGGTCTCCGGCATGCACGTCCACCCTGTTAATATAAAAACCCTGAGTTCGCACTATGCATGGCGATTCTGGGGAAAAAACAGGTAAATACAGGCACTTGTTCTCGTTTTGGACACAGTTGTTTTGGACAGACATTTTAAACGGACGTATATTGCTACTTAAATCGCACCAATAAGGCATGGTAGCAGGAAGCATATAGACAAAGCTTCATGGTACGGCTCGACAGCGCCATGAAGAGTACGAAGAGAAGGGCTATTTTGATGGTTGATAAGAGACCAGGCCACTATGTTTGTTCAAAATGTGGAAACCTCACCTTGAAGTTTTCTCCACCCAAAATAACCTCAAAGATACAGCCCTTCGACGCAGGGATTTCTTCGCGCGGTTGATGCACACTATACAAAGAACTTGTACGGCACTACATCGCTTGTGTGTAACAAAAAAAATTTTATACTGTTGACCTAATGTTATGCCTTGAAGACCTAAAGAAGGCAGGGGCTGCCGTGACGCCTCAAACAACTGTGAACTGCCGGCTGCAAGCAGGTTCTCTCGTCAACAGTTTTGCGTTAGAGAAGGTGAACCGGCGGATGACCTCCCATTCGATGCGCTTTGTGAAGCCCTTTGACAGCAGGATGCAAAAATTACAGATAAGAAGCGTAAGCCTTCTGGGAAGTACCGGAATTAGCAGTGCCTGGGAGCTTGTAAGAAACAAGCCAATCCTGGAGGTTGTCGGCGGATCCGCTCAACCGTCAAATTAACTCAAAGAAAGGTTGATGCCGATAGAAGCAGCGGAGTAAGGAGATACACCAAACAGAAGCTCGCCGTGGATAAAAGGGTGCTATCGCCTACATTTAATAAAAGGGGCACGCAGAACGCGCACCTAAAGTAGCCGACATGCCGCACTTTCTGGACACTACAGGGGGATTGAACGCATCGATGCAAACCCACATCTTGTCCTTGTTTATTAAATGAACCGTGGTCTTTGCTAAAACTATGATTCCTGAACTTTTCCTTTTTTAATTTTAATTCCTTACTATGAAAGGTTCACCTTACGTACAATTTGTCTCAGGAATGGAGGCGCCCATATTACTCAGACATTTCTTTTTCTGCTGCTGTTTTTCAGTAGTCAGATGCTTACGTGAATATACTGTCCGATTCCGTGGCTTTGACGACCCAAGACAACTGCTGCAAAATATTTGTACGTTTGCAATACCCAACAATGACAAATTGAATCCATTCATTATATTTATAAGCATGAACCCCCTAAAACCGTACATTGCCTTAGTAAGTATACTAGAGATGAAACTGGACCTCGAAATCCATGTCGTCATGGGGGGATATGGGAAGACCACAGCTTCTGTCTTGGGCTTGGCGTGATAATTGGATTGTTTAGCGGTTTTTCGTATTTGCTTTCTTAACTACGTATCAACACGTCTACGAGCTACGAGGTAGCCGGAATGCTCCCGGTTCTGTGGTTGCATTGAACCATGGCAACTGCGTGCTTGGTGAAAGAGCAGGCAGTGCATGATCGTGTATAGCGTTGCTCATGCCGGAGTCGAAAGAACGTATGACGGAGCGGGTAATATGGCGCCGCGACAGTTGTACATGACGAAATAAAAGAAACCAAAAGTATTTCCACGAAGACCGGATACGACAGATACGGACGCCTACGGCCATCCACAGGTCTTCGCCCACGAGTGTTTAATACCACAGGTATGAAAACACACGCTTAGTAACAAGTTTTTTGAACTGTACCTGACGGTCGGTGCACCGGTTTGCCATAAAGGAGACGCTTTTATAGGCACGCTCAAAAACAAACTCTTCAGAACCCTTTTGAAATAATTGTAATATAAATTACCATTATAAAAAAAATAAAAGTCCCAAATAGGTTTCCTAAAAGTATTAAAATATGTTAACTGGCAGTTTTACCTGCAGAATAGTAGGCCTAACCGTTCCGGCAAAAGTACGCTTTACTTCCTTTTTCGTATCGTTAAAATAGCCTGTTTTGTTTCCAACTACATATTACCATCGCAATCTTTGCGTTTCGGACGCTAAAACGGTTTAATCTAAGCAAGGGACAAACATAAGGCGAGCGCATGGTATAATGATGGCCAATGACGACACAGACGGCCTTGATGTGATCCGCATAGACGCTAGCGCCAGATTCCTCTCTATTGTATTAGTAAGAAACTCTATGGTTGCAACAGCTTGCATGGCTTGTGTACACACTAGGCAATACTTTTACACCATAAAGAAACAAAGCAACATAGTTACTAAAAGTCAGAAAAACGCAGAACAAAGAGGGGACGGGCGCTCACTAACAACTCAGTTTCAATGAAACCAAACAATGAAAATCTCGATACAGCGCGCCTTTCTGGAGCATCATGCACCACAAAAAAACGAAACCAACGTGCTTATCAAGAAACATTATGCAGAAATTAGGAATCCCACATACACCACAACAGCTAGCGAACGTTTTGCGCGAGTGTTACCGGATCGATAGCGGCATGACCGAACGTTGCCAAGCCGAGAGATTCACCGCCTATAGAATGGATGCTACTTTCAAGATAGGCGAATTCCTTATTAGGGAGGGACGCAAATGGAGCACTGGCGCAAGTTCCGTTCTTATACAAATAGATGAAGTAGGCTTCCGCCCCCTTGCGAGTTCGCTGCTCAGAGCGCCTACACAGAACATAGTTTTTTGCAGCAGAGGCACAAAGCCATGCTTCTTACAGTGGTCCGATAGATGGGATCATGAATTCACCTTTAAGAAGGAGGAATGTGGTGTAGGACGGATGTTCAGCCACCTTCCCGCCCGACCTTATTAAGATCCACCGCAAGCGAACGGCCTCCGGTAACCAACCCCATTCTCACATTTTACGTATTGTTAACCATGTTTGACTCCGCAGCCTTCCGCTAGTTCTTACGTTTGGTTGGTTTTTCCGGCAAAATTCACCTATTTATGTCACTTTGTCGGGTGCCGAGAACACAACCTCCACGCCAAACCTCCCAGCAAGCCTCTTCAGTTGGTAAGCCATACGATGAGTGTAGGGAACAACGACCATCCTCTCATCCGAACGGGCCACTTCACCCTCTTTCTCAGTTTGTCCAGAGGCGACCGTGTGCGCCCGGTGTTACGAACGCAACCCTGTGCCTTTGCACGCATGCAAACTGTGTGGGCTCGAGCATCTAACCACAAGCAAAGAGTGTCGGAAAAAGCTTCGTCCACCTTCACCGCCACTTCACGTACGCGAACGCCTTGCAAAAAGTGCGGTAACATACCAACTCCAGCAGCATCAACAACAGCCATCAGCCCATGAACTACATTACCAGATGGTTCAAGACAATGCCCAACATAAGCATCAGCCACCGCCACAAGTAAGCTGGTTTTCGATTCCTGCTAACCAAGTAAGGGTACCTGAAGTACCTGAAGGGTACCTGAACAACAAGCCCTCGCTGCAGACAATCTTCGAATGCAGCAACCAGAAAAGGAAAACGGACAACTAAGGAAACAATTAGAGCTACAGGCAGCCCGCAGAGAAAAACTAGAGCAACGCATTGAGGAACTTCTGAATCACCTGGACGTGATCCAGAATGTGCCAGCGCAACACGTACCTCCTACTGCGACCACACTGGAGGTGACGCAACGTTGACTTCATTAGTGGAAATCAAAGCTGACCTCACTGACCTCAACCCACGCACAAAAACCCCACACTGACTGCATCACCAACAGTCTTTTTCACCACCTGGATGTCCTCACCAGTGCGCATCTCATCTCGTACCTCCAGACTCAGTGGACCAGTGGCGCTCTCCCCCAATACTGGCGACGTTTTGACATTAACCTTCCTAACCACCTGTCCTCGAAACTCCTTGAACATCCAGTCCATCCATTCATCCCACACTACCTCGAAACGAACTCTACCTTACCCCACAATATGCGCGGCTTGCAATCCAATTTCTCAACACAGGATTCCCTCATACATTGTTGTCGACCTGCTTTGTACCGCCATACTAGCAACAATTCTGTCCTCCTTGCTGTTAATGAACCGAAGCCTTCGATCATATCTGACACTGCTATCCTTCGCGCTATCTGCCCGCTGACCCCCGGCCGAATAACGTATCACTACCTCCGCAAATGTTCTTCCGAAACCAACAAGCACCACCCCATTTGGTTCCTCCAATACAATGTATTCAAACTTGCCAGCCGCCACACGCACAATGGCGCGGTCCTTTCACCTACCCTCTTCTGTCTCTCCCTCTCATCTCTTCTCTGCATGTTCCTCCACATCTCTTCCCTGCCCAGCGTTGTTTACACAGATGATATCACTTGTCGGGGTTCCCTACAGTGCTAATTTTATTTATTTATTATTTATTGATTAGTACTGCAGGCCAATATTTAGGCCTAGGCAGGAGTGGCAACAATACAAAAATACTAAGCAAAACAGCTCCAGCATCGTCGCAGACAATGTAGGAGGTACATAAAATACATAAAAAAACTACATAAAATACAAGAACAGACAGCAATCACTTCATAACTAAGTGCAACCCTAAGCAAACAAGAAAAGACGCTCCAGTTCTTCTAAAAATTTGCCAGATTCAAATACACCTGGTGGCAATGAGTTCGACTCTGACACTGTGCGTGGGAAAAAGGTGTATTTAAAAGCAGTTGTGCAAGCGAAAATTGGTGTTAGAGCGCCCTTATGACTGTGTCTTGTGGTCCTGGTAGTCAGGGGTTTCACAATTTGGGGGAGAGCTATTTTCAATTTGCCAGTTATACAATTATGTAAGAATGATAGTCGACTAATTTTCGTGCGTGCTTCTAATGTTGGAATGTTGTTAAGTTTCATCAAAGATGTTGGAGAATCACACCGATTATATTTTGAAAAAATAAATCTTACCGCCTTTCTTTGAATATTTTCCAGTTGGTGGGAATCTTTTTTGGCAAAAGTGTCCCAGACAATTGCGGCATATTCAAGTTTTGAACGTATACATTTGTTATATGCGAGGAGCTTTGTACTTACTGGAGTGTTTTTTAATCTTCTTTTTAGGAACCAAAGCTTTCGTAGGGCGGATTTCGAGATGTCAGATATATATTCAGACCAGGTGAGCTTATTTGTAAATGTGACACGTAGATATTTATATTTGCTGACTTCTAAAACGGGTTTATCATGCAGGAAGTGGGTATAAATACTAGGGTATTTCTTTCTTGTAATTCGAACAAGCACTGTTTTGTCACCATTTAGAATCATGGCCCAGCGGGAAGACCAGTCATTAATACCAGCGAGCGATTTCTGTACTGAAATATGGCTATCTTCCGACACTATTTCTTTGAAAACAATACAATCATCCGCGAACAACTTTATGGTTACATCTTCAGGCACCACATCAACCAAGTCATTCACATAAATTAAAAGCAGCAATGGCCCCAGCACACTTCCCTGAGGTACCCCGGAGGTTACAGGAAGCACTTTTTATGCACGCTTCTTTATTTCTACAAACTGTTTCCGGTTTCTCAGATAAGCACTTATCCAGCGAATAACAGGAAAAGGCAAGTTCAGGCGTTCAAGCTTGTAGAGTAGTTCCGCGTGAGGCACCTTATCGAAGGCCTTGCTAAAATCGAGACGTAACATGTCAACTTGGCCAGACATATCAAGAACCCGTGCCATTTCGTGTACCGTCAAGACGACTAATGCACACATTGAGCACAAACTACCTTCCGGATTGGATGCAATTACCTCAGGCATTGCTCCCCTCGCCCTCCGTTGCCTACCCTCAAAATCTGCTGTCATAGTGATCCCTCGTACCCGCGCCGTACGTCTACCACTCATTTAATCGAACTCGTTTTTTATATTCATTGTATCGCGCCATGTCACCCAACCTCGCATCCTTGGCCTAGATGGGCAATCTCACCGCTCCTGCTTACATACTATTACAAAACGTCGTTGCAACACCCCCCAAACCATCTATATTATCTATTGCGTTGCTACCGAACATCACAGCATGTCTGAAACACCGCGGTTTCGCTTTATGTAAAGCTTCCTACACATTTTGCCAAAATGGGGGAGATAAGACTCACTGCAGCATTTACGCCTCGCGAAGAAGATTTACTTCCCTAAAGACCAAAAGCGGCAAGATCATGGTTGTGTGGAAAATGAAACGACCGAACGTTGACTCTCGACGCGAAGGGGACGAACGGGAAGGCTAACAGCAACCTTTGCTCCCGCAAAGTTTCTGTTTCGCACTCTGGCGGCGGCCCTCCGACTTGTCTCTACTTGTTCGGCGGCCAGCGAGGACTGACACGTGAAAACTGAGCTGCGGTGGCAGCGGTGTTTCTCTATTCGCCCTACCTTTTTTTGAAGTTTGTGAGCTAGCGTCTTAGCGTCAGAGTGTCATATTTTCTTAAAACCAACGCCAGACAATACCCGCTACGCTACTGCTGACGACGACCCGACTTTTTTGGGTCGATCAATATGTACGTAACTTTCTACTTGACCATAAACACGCAGAAACCGAAGTTTTTTTCTGAATGAGCGGCCCAACCTCAAAACTAACCACTCCATCAGGACCACCTTACACAAATGAACCGAACTGCTAACACTTTTCATTTGAAATTAGTTTTAATATATATACAGCCAGAAATCTCATAAATGTGGGTAATACGTGGTTTAGACCTTTGAAGGGCTGTGAGGTTTTAGCCGAACAAATGAACACTAAAACAACAACACCGCATCGTTAAAATACAAGAATTACTTGCAGGCATAATAAATGTTACCTGAAGACGTAATATTTGAACCGCAAAACTTAAAACCAACTTGAAAAACACGGTATCTGCTAGGGTCACTTATAATAGACACTCTGAGGCTGCGCAAGGAAAAAATAGTTGAACCCTCGTAACCGCAACCACGTCAAGAATAAAGTTAGACAATAACGGATCAAATCTTATGTAAACTGGCCGAATGCGGCATTTTTCTCGATGTTTTTTGGGACCCAAACTTGTAATCTGCCGGAGCACAACAGATCCGCAAAATGAAGTTTTTCTCGAAAGGGAGGTCTTATCGTCGAAATAAAACCCATCCAAAAGAACCGCAGTATCTTTCTGCGCCTCATGGCTAGTTTGTTTTCATGCCGAAATTGTGTAAGCATTGTTCAACTTTTAGTCAAGACCTTGAGGTGCTATAGCTGACTCGGCAAACGCGAATGGCCGAAAAATAACAGAGCCTGACTGATAAGCCTAAAGAGTGGCATGCAGTGATACCAAAGTTCAGTATAACTTATTGTCATGTGTCAGGGAACCCCCCGAGAGGGGATGCATGAAAACCCCGGAAAAGGCGCAAAAAGAACAAAGTAACGGCCATTTGAAGTGCTCGCCAGGAGCGCGCCAATCAGAAAGCGCCAGCGCTGACGCACCGCGGAATCATGGGCAAAGGTGGCAGCACACCGGTGGGCCAATCAGGGAAGGCCGCGCATGAGCCAAGTTCCGTATTCACCATATAGGGACAGGGAAGAAGCAAGAAGCCAATGAGAGTTCGCCACGAGAGAGCCCAGAGGGTATAAAAGTGGGGCGCACAAAGAGAAGAGGGGAGGCAAGACGACGGGAGGCAAGACAACGGGAGGCAGACAACCAGGAGGCGGCCGCAGCACGTGAGCTTCACGGGACGAGCCAGGGGGACGCGGCCGGGCCATCGACCACGCCATTCGAGCCTGGGCGAGAGCAGGCCAACTTCGCATCGGCACCGTCATCCTAGGTGCACCACGAACCCGTGTCTTCGTGGCCCCAGCGGCAGTGGTCGCAATTGGTCGGGCACCAGCGGCCAAGGTCCACGATCCGTCGACGTTGGTCTCGACGGCCCCGAAAGGCGACGTTCGGGCCGAGCCTACCTGGAAACTCCAGCGGCAGCGGCTACCAGGGTGTAGCCACCGAGGAAGCAAGCCGCCAAAGGGATGACCCCGCGCGTCGAACGCCGGCATCAAGGACCTCCAGCGAGAGGGGCTACCAGGGGGTAGCCACAGAGGAAGGAAGTGAGGACGCGTGGAGCCCACGCCGTCCAAGGATTGACCGCGCGAATCGAACGCCGGCACCGAAGAAGCGAGACGAGAACGGCTACCACCGAGTCACGGCCAAGCAAGTGTGCTACACGTCAGTGCCGACGACCTGGGTAGGCCAGTCCAATACGGACGCAGTCATAGGACACAACTAGGGAGTTGTGGTATCGAGAGATCACCTAGAGGGTGATCGAATAAGTTGATTCGGGCGAATTATGTAAAACTTTATGGTAGAAACTTTTCTGTTATGAGTTGAATTGTATATCGAACTGTTAAGTTAGGGGTTTGTATTTGAGTTGTGTTTTGGGATTGTTAGAGGTTTGAGTGTGTATCATTTGCGTGTAGTTTAATTATTGAGTTCTTTGCGTTAGGGTTTTTGAGTATGCAATATATGTATATGTTGTTAAACCCGTCAACGGCTTCCTTGTGTCCATTGCTCCGAGCTGGTAAAGACCACCCCACCATTCATTCACGTGACACTTATAATACTATAAAAAGAAAATTACGGAGAAATTACGTTAGAGGCTGTGTTATCACTGTGCGATAATTCTACTTTTAACCCGATTATTGGAAAACTTGCCGTATCCTAATAACAGCAAACACGTACCGAATAAATTGCAAAAACCTCAAATTTGTTAAATGTTGAGAAAATGGGCTCTTATTACACTTTGGAAATAAAAACACATTCTGCAACACCACAGCGAGAAAACAATAATCAACATTCCTGCAAACGCGCAACCTACGCGCAGGAAAGTAGATTTTCTTCCAATAATAAAATACTGCTTGATTTTTCATTTTTGATTGCAGTCATAGCATGTTGATTTAGAGCTGTGGTTGACAAGAGGCGTCAATTTCCTTGCATGGCTTGTAAAACAGAGGAAAGAGGCCTTTGTTTCGTGCTTCGTAAGCCTCAGAAGATGCTAGCGAACGTCATGCGAATAATGAGCATTCTTTATAGTGGCATTGTTTGCTGTTGCCCTGTCTAGTGGCTCAATTCTTTAGGTTCGGGAGAACGAGTCGTCTATGCGTGTTGCAGGTTTGAGTGGCGTTTCTTATGCTCGACTCGAAAAAACAACAATGCCTGAATTCGCCATGTTAACAACCATGGTCAGGGTCTTAATTAATCCGTAGTCTTGTACTCAGTGCACTCCACAGGCCACTTTAGCTGCAGTACATAAGGCGTTGATTTTGCTTCTATCTTTTTGCTTTTTTGGGTATGTTTAAGGATGCTTGTTATGGCTGGTGGAAGAAGCGTTTTCCTCAGTTTTGCGTCCTAGCAGGAATGTTGGCCCAGCGCGAATAACACTTGTTTTTCCCCTATTTCTTTCCTGCACGAAAGGGCCGGCTGCGCCCCCTTGCCGACAGCGACACGGAGGACGGTTTTCTCCTCTCAACAGACAAGTACCTAGTGCAAGTGCAGCACGCGTGCGCCAAGGACAGCAGCCACGTGGCCGCCCTGGGTTCCCTGGAACAGCCCAATGCTGGAAACGTTTGCCCAACAGGCCTTCAAAATACAGTTTATGCGACATTCTGAGTTGAGTACGGCCTACGTTTGTTGTGTATGTTGCGTACACCCTGTTGCAATAAAAGTTGGAAAGTGAAATTTTGTTTGTCGTGAATAGTTCAGGTTTCGAAGAAATACTGATTCTGGTCTCTTATATTTTCTTCTGCTTTCTGAATTGTGGGCCTAATGGAACAGCAGTCAGTCCTCATGGAGTGTTTGCACGAGCCGACACGCAATCTTTTATTTATTTATTTATTTATGATACCTCAGAGGCCCCAGTCGGGGTATTACATGAGGAATTGGAACAATTAGAAACATATCAGCGATTCCACAACGGTCTTAAATAGATGTGGGTTGGCGTGGTGCATGGCGACGGCAGGCAAGTTGTTCTAGTCCCGGGCGGTTGCAACAAAAAAAAAGCGAAGATGAGCCGTAGTTTGTGCTGGCCGCAGATAAAAAGCTCGGTGATGGTTTGTACGGCTGGATAATCGTGAACAGGCAAGAGGGCTGGAACGTTAAAAGGAGCAGGATAAAATTTGTGAAACAGGTAGAGTCGAAATATATGACGACATGATTTTAGGTTGTTGAGGTAGCCACGAGCGGTAAGTTCGGAAACGCTGGAATGATAATAGTACACAGAGTAGATGAACCGGGCTGCGTGATTTTGTACAGATTCTAGTAAGTTAGATAGATTACATTGATGAGGGTCCCAAACCCATCTTGCGTACTCTAATTTAAGGCGCGCAAATGTGGTATAAGATAACAACGTCACTGATGAGTTAGCAAGTATTAAAGTCCTACGAAATAAACTCGGCGCACGATTAGCAGAGGATACTACGTTGTAAACGTGAATGGACCAGGTGAGGTTGCTTGAGTATGTTACGCCGAGGTATTTATAGGATTCTGCTGTTAAGATTATGGAGCCGGAAATGGTGTATCTCGCTTGCTGGTAATGTTGCCTATGGTGGAATGATATTAGTGATGTCCGTTTTACGTTTAAAGACATTAGCCAGTTCTTCCACCAGGATTCAATGAGGTTCAGGTCGTTTTGAAGTATAGCGATATCAGTAGGGTATGTTATTGGACGTTACCCGACCGAGACATCTGCGAACCGGCGAATATTGGATGAAATGTTAGCTGGAAGGTCATTTATATAGATTAGGAAAAGTAGGGGTCCGAGTACTAGGCCCTGTGTGACGCCAGAAATTACGGGAAGGTGGTTAGAATAATGGTATGTAGCGTACACAAACTGTTGCCGATTGGTTAAAAACTACGAATCCAATTGAAAGTTGATGTAGTAATATTTAAGCAAGAAAGTTTGAAGAGTAGCCGTTGATGCGGAACTTTGTCAAAGGCTTTTTCGAAGTCTAAAAAGAGGGCATGGGTGGGTATATTAATGTCAACGCTGGAACTGACGTCATTGTAGAATGAAGCAAGTTGCGTGTCGCAGGATAATACTGAGTGAAACCCATGCTGACTGTGAAGAAAGAAGTTAAGCGGTTTAAGAACTTTACGACGTTAGAGTAAATCACATGTTCCATTAGTTTAGAACAATTGCTAGTGAGCCAGATGGGACGATAGCTGCTAGGCTGGGATGGAGGGCCATTTTTAGGGACTGGAGCAATCTTGCCCACTCTCCAGTCTTCAGGCAACACTCCTGATGACAGTGGTTGCTGAAAAATATGGAATAATATCATACTGACAATGGGTTTTGTATTTTTTAACATTTCCGCGCTGATGCCATCGCCGCAACAAGAAGATGTAAGCTTTAATGAGTCGATTAATTTAGCAATGCCCTGTTGAGAAAACGTGGTGTCGGGCATCACGTCGCAATCATGAGGATAGGATGAAGGTAAGTTGCCGTTAGCTTCAATAGTGACATGGAAGAGAAAAAATGATTATGGTGTTCGGCGGCTTCATTGTCGGGAATCGGAAGGTTATGATTATCAAACAATGCCAGTGGTTGGGAATTGCGAGGGTTGACAACGCTCCACAATTTCTTCGGGTTATTCGTCAGCACAGCCGGCAAATTCTGGGAATAAAAAAACGTTTTTTTTTATAGCCTGCCCACTGAATGCTTTTTTCACAGCGTAGTAGTTGTTCCATGCACAAATGTTATTAAATCATTTTGCTGATCTAAAAAGTCGTTTTTTTTACTGATGAGTCGTTTTAGCGTGGCAGTGAACCATGGGGATGTCTTTTTTTCGGTGACGTTAATGGTGGTGACGTATTTTTTGAACCGGTCATGGATTTTATTTTTGAACAGCAACCAATTAGTTTTGACAGCGCGGAGCGAAAAATCGGCTAACAGGCAACTAGCGAATTCTGCGAAATCATTGTTTAGGGCAGAAAAGTTTCGTTTTTTATATAATGTTATCGTTTTTGTTATTTTAGACGAACGTTTTAGTTGACAGAGGTAGGTACCTTCGATCACTAAATGGTCACTTAAACCACGCAAGAACGTCATTTTGGAAACATTACCAGGCTCGGAAGTGAGGACAAGATCAAGAGTAGTGGAGGAGTTAGCGTTTTGACGTGTGGGTTCAGTGACGAGTTGCGTTAATCCAAATGAGTTGACGAAATCGCTTTCAGGACCGAGTTTGACGGCTGTGCTTCGATTCGATTCGATGGTGCTTCATTACACACAAAGAAAGTACATAAAATGGGTATATACAGGATGAGATCCCGAAGTGAAAGACTGCAAAAGGACCTCCTATAATACAAGCATCAACAAGTAAATGTTTTAACAAACAGTGGTTACAGTTTAATTTTGAACAGACAATACAGATGTTATAAAACTGAGATTGCACATTCAAAGTAACAAAAGCTAACAAAACACGGGATAAAAGCGAACAAAATGAACTCGAATTGACTGAAGATGACTACGTAAGCTATTCTTGAAGAAAAAAATATTCGTAGCACTTTTTGTGAAGTGAGGCAAACAGTTCCATTCGTAAGCAGCAGAAAAATGCGCAGCTTGTTTACCATCATTAGTTTGAGCTTTAGGATGGAAAACATTGTTACTCAGGTCCAAACAAGTGCAGCTCTGAAGTGGAAGCTGGTTAGCTGTGATAATTTCGATAGGCAGCCTACCGCTGAAGAATTTAAATACTATGATGCAAAGAGAATACTTAACCAAATTAGAAACCGATAAAATGTTATGAGCACGAAGCAGCGGTAAAGAACTGCAACAGAAATGACCATGAGAAATGATCCGTATGGCTTGATTTTGAACATTTTGCAAGGGGGACAGGTGTGTCGGGTATGTATTGCCCCAAGACGATATGCAATAATTGTTGTGACGATGACTGAAAGCATGGCACAATGAAATTAGAGTCCTCAACCCAAAATAAGGATGAACATTGGTTAACATTCCATTCCATATGCTACTTTTTTAGTTAACAAAGAGATGTGTTTTTGGAATTTGAGGTGTTTATCAAGGTCAACACCTAGAAAAGTGGCGTAGTCCGACCAAAGACGTTGACTACCATTTGGGCAGATGGAAGAGTTATCCGGGGATATTTTGTGCTGAGGTTTAGAAATAATGAATCGAGATTTGGACGAGTTAAGGGATAACATGTTTTCCCGACACCATGCGGGTAAATTATTACTGTCGTCATTAAACTTCACAATTACCGATTATAAATTCATATCAGTTGTACACAGTGGTGTCGTCAGCATAAAGTACACCAGTTGAAAACCTATGGCATTTCGGGAGATCATTGATAAAGATTAAAAATAGAAGGGGTCCAAGAAGAGATCCCTGTGTTATGTCTATATTCGTTAATTTGAATTCGGAGTAAGTTTCAGAGATGCATACAGTTTGTTTCCTATCGAATAAATAACTTTTTATTACAGTTCGAGCAGGGCCGGGAATTCCAATTGCATTTAGTTTTTTAAACAATATGTGATGGGTCAGAGAGTCGAAAGCCTTAGACAGGTAAATAAACAGCGCACCAACCAGATATCTCGCATCAATGGCTTCGTTAAACTTATCAGTTAGAAGTATTAACGCAAGTTCAGTTGAATACCTAGCCCTGAACCTGAACTGGTTCGGCGATAGAATGCTAAATTTTGACATATAACTTGTGAGCCTCACAACAAGTAGCTTTTCGATAATTTTGCTAAAGAAATATTCAAGAAAAAAAATTTCCTGCATTTTTGCAGCCGCCCTTTCCATAGGGGCGATTTCCCGTGCAAGCCAGGTGAACTTCCCAAGCGTTGTAGTCCCAAATAAGGGCCGAGCACCAGGTCGGAAAGTCGCTTGTACCCATTTTACCGGTAGGTGCGCGGCGCCACCAATGCACACGAATGCACATGGTGCCTTCCACAGCCACGGTGGACGCTCAACTCGCAACCGCCTGTGGCAGGACATGCCGCCAGACTCTTTTTCTCCCGGCAATGTCGCAACGCGGCATGATGGCCGGAGGCCCCGCCATGTGGACAAGAGTCAGGGGCCCCTCGATAGGGTAAAGGCAGCTTTCCAGACGCGAAATCTTTTTTCAAGGATCCGCACTGGACCAGGGACCCTGTACCCATTAAAGAAACCGGTTGGTGTCCGGCGGTACCAGGTTTCGAACCTGGTACCTCCCGCGTACGAGACGAGTGTTTTACCACTCGAGCATCGCCGTCGGTTAAAACTTACGACCCCTTCCACCGGGGCATTTTCCGACAAAGTCGGGTAACTTCCCAAGCACTAGATCCCCTGGGCAGGGGGTGCTTGTACTAATTTTTACTGGTTGGTGCCCAGCGGTACCGAAGCACCTCGCACATTCTCTTACCCCATGGTACAAACCAACGTGGTGGAACGGTTTCCAGTACACTGGATCCCCCGTACGGGGGGCGCCTGTCCCCATTTTTATTCTGGTGGGTGACCAGCGGCTCCAGAGGAGCCTACCACGTCTGCCGCAGCGGTAGTGCGTGTCCAAGCCCTTCATCCCCCGCTGAGACAGAGGGCGCTTGTACTCTTTGACCTGGTGGGTGCCCAGAGGTCACAGACCCCGCCCGAAGTGGTTCGAGGGACCTACCGCATGGCCTCCCATGGCTGCTTGTAGTCAAACTGCAAGAGTTTTTTCCACCGTCGAGACAGCTACGCTACGGGGACGCTTGTACCCTTTAACGAAACCGGTGGGTATCCGGTGGCCCAGGATTCCAACCTGGGTCCTCCCGCTTACGATACGAGTGTTTTACCACTCGACCCTCGAACCACTCGACCACTCGACCCTCGGTCCCTCGAACCCCTTCGGGCGGGGTCAGGAGCCGCTGGGCACCCACCAGTCAAAAGGGTACAAGCGCCCCCTGTACTGCCTAGGCAGGGGATAAAGGCTTGGGCACGCTCTACCACTGCGGCATACGTGGGAGGCTATTGCTCCCCGACTTCAGTCACTGCCCACCCACCAGTTTGAAAGTGGGAACAGGTGCCTACCTTGCGGGGTTCCTGGAAACCGTAATACCGCGCCGGACCGTATCACTGGTCTAAAAGAAAGTGGTAGGTACTTCGGTACCGCTGGGAACCAACCAGTATAAAAAATTGGTACAAGCACCCCCTGAACAGGGTATCCAGTGCTTGGGAAGTTATCCGACTTTGTCGGGAAATGCCCCAGTGGAAGGGGTCGTAACTTTGGAACAGCAGCGATGGCTCAGAGGTACAGCACTCGCCTCGTATGCGAGAGGTACTGGGTTCGAATCCTGGTACCGCCGAACACCCACCGGTTTTTTTCATGGATACAGGCGTCCCTGCCGGAGTGCAGGCCCTTCAAAGGAGATTTCACGTCTGGAAAGCTGCCTTCACTCCATCGAGGGGACCCTGACCCTTATCCATGTGGCGGTGCCCCCGCCCAGCATCCCGCGTTGCGCCATTTCCGGGGGTGGAAGAGACTGGCGGCATGCCCTGCCACAGGTGGTTGCGAGTTGAGCGTCCATCGTGGCTGTGGATGGCACCCTGTGAATGCGTGTTCCTTGGTGGCGCCGGGCACCTACCGGTAAAATAGGTACAAGCGACTCCCCGGCCTGGCACTCGGCCCTAGTGTGGGACTGCAACGCTTAGGAAGTTCACCCGGCTTGCACGGGAAATCGCCCGTATGGAAAGTGGCGGCTGCAAAAACGCAGGAACTTTTTTTTTCCGCGATTGTTCCACGCTATGGCTATAAAATTAAAATCGCCGAAAAGAACTATCGGATAATGACAGAAAGGTTTAGTTACAGAGTGGATAGCCTCTTGGAAATTGGGTACAAAAGGGGAGTGAAGACGGGGAGGGCGGTAACGAGCTCCAATTATCGTGGAAAGATAGAAAGCATTGTAGAGAATGAACGTAGTTTATAAGCACGAGGATACACTAATTTCTGTACATTGAAGGCTTTCATGACTGCCTATCAGCACTCCACCTCTATGTTTGTTAGTATGGTCACGCCGAAAAATGGTGAAGTCCGGGAAATATTGCAGCAACTCTGAGTCTGCTATTGAAGGGTCAAACCAAGTTTCGGGTAATATTAATAAATCTGACTCCGATGACCTCATTAGGTTTTGTAAGTCACCAACTTTCGGAATTATGCTTGTGATGTTAGTATAAAAAAAGGAGAATGATTTCCCATTAGTATTACTACTTCTGGGACCCGTAAGTTTAAAGGTCGCCGGACTTATTTTTTAGCCTTATGATCGTAAACAAAAGTTTTGTTGCCCATCATACGCTTGTCAAGACGGAGTTTATATGGTTGCTGCTGTGCCCTTCCCAATTCACCAAGAATTTTTCTCGTTTTAAGTGTGTTAGGTGAGTAGTCCTCCGATATACGATAGTTCGAATCTCTTAGCTTGCGCCCACTCGAAAGAACGTTCTCCTTAACCTTAAAGTGTCCAAATTTAATGATGACTGGTCGGTTTTGTTAGCTCTATATTTACCTAAGCGATGAGCCCTTTCGATATTCATTGCGTCAATAGTGATGTTTAATTCTTTGCTACAAAACTGCGGCACCGAGGCTTCCGACTAGGCCCAAGTCTCACGCTCGCGATCTTGTAAACCAAAAAGGACAAGGTTCGATCGACGTGCTCGGTCTTCGAAGTCATACAGTTTGGTAATGATTGCAGTGACATCTTGTGCATTTTGGTCTTAATGCTTACTGATATTGTCTAAGTTCGTTTTTATGCCCAATAATGTTTCACAGTCTTTTTCTTTTTAGTTTTATATTATTCATTTCCTTTATCAAATCATCATTTTGAGACAGCTTCCGCTGGATTACCTTCAGATCTTGCAGCATGGAAGCTTGACCAGACTGGATGTTCTTAAGGATGTCATAACGTCACTCGACTGTAGCGATTCGCTAGAGTCGAGTGCGCTAGAGCGAGTGGTAGGACCGGGGTTTAATTCAATGTCGCCTGACAAAGCTAGCCATTGCCTAACGACATGCGCGCAATCAAACACAACATTGAAACAACACTGTGGCCTTGGCAACACCACAAGGGCCGCGTAACGAGAACGACGTGCATACCTCATACCTCAGCTCTGGGACCTCATTCACTACCAGGGTAATGTCAAAGGATAAAGTACCCCTGTTCCCTTGTTATACTATGGCGCATGATATTTTTGAAAATTCTTTTCTAAACTGATCGGGCCTGGAAAATGGTCCGCACCGAAGCAGCTATGTTACTGTCCAGCAGCCAAATATGCTGTGCACCAAAGAATTTTTCAAATTCCTCGTCATTCACTCTCTTGAAGTTAAAATTGCACTCGCAAGCACGTCCGTGTTCAAAGTGGCACGATCGCTTGAATATATTGTTGGTACCAATTATAAGGCAAAGAAACTGTTATGAGCTGATGTACTTGGCGAAGTATACACCAAGAACCAGTCAGACAAGCTTCTAAACCAGACTAACATGTGTGACCTCAAAATTGCTGTCTCAGTGCAACGCACCCTGAAGTCTTCGAAGGGGGTAATCTCTGAAATAGAAATTCTGAATGAAACAGAGCAAGATCTTCTAGAAGGCCTGCGTGATCAAGGTGTAAGAGCTGTAAAACAAATTACTATGAGATGCGACGGCAAAAAAACCAAGACTAAACAAGTTGTACTAACCTTTGACAGCTCACTTCCCCATACCATCAATGCTGCTTTCATTTGTTGTCAGGTTTGCCCTTACATTCCAAATCTGCGTAGACGCTTCAAGTGTCAGCGTTATGGGCATAGTACCACCACATGCAGAGGTAGGCTGACATGCGGAAAATGCTCTCAGCATAACCACCCAACCGAAAATTGTCCCACCAACACATTCAAATGCTCAAACTGCGGAAATCCTCACGGAACCAACTCCCTGTCTTGTGACGTGTTCAAAAACGAAACGAAAATCATACACTTGAAAGTCACCGAAAACATCACTTTTGCCGAAGCGCGCAAAAAGCACGCCATGTTCTCGTCTAGAGCATATGCCGACGAAGCTCGCCATAGGGGCGGAGCGGCGTCTTGTCTCGGCCGTGACCCAGTACTGCAGTGCAGACATGGTCCTGCCCCCGTTTCCCACGGTGTTGCCCCAAGCAGCCCAGGACACCGTTCCCCCGGTTGGAGTAGTGGCGTCCACCACCACTGCCGTGAGAGAGTCTGCACTCCGCAGTCCTGTTCCACTAGCTCCTGAAAGCCTGACGGGCAAGGATGTAGGAGTCGCTGGCTCTTTTTCCGCGAACGCTGCGCTGCTGCAGCCTTCGGTGGCACGCACATTTAGCACTCCTAGAGGTGCGCGGGTGAAAGAGCCTGACCCGTCAGGGTCTCCTTTTCCCTCAGATGAAGAGAAGAATGTGAAGCAGGCCTCGCCGGCTTCACAAACGTACAAAAAAGCGCCATTCCCTTGAGTGCAAAAAGCCACCTCCAAGAGTTCAAGCCCCCCAAAACAAATGATACTCCTAAAACAAAACACATTAAACTTCCTCTTATAGTAAATAAAATATTAAAGAAAGCCTAATTCACTCGAATTATAGGGGCCTAATCAAAAACCTTGACGACTTATATGATATTTTTACAGAGTACCAGCCAAGCATAATATGTCTTCAAGAAACACATTTGAATAGTCAACAATCTAACTTTCTTAGCAATACATTATCTTTCGAAAAGACACAGCCAGCTGCACTCATTCACCAGGTGTAGCTTTAGGTGTTAAAAACTCGGTGGCCTGCCCAAAAAGAAACCTACAAACTAATATAGCAGCTCTAACCATAAGGGCCATTATTGTTGGTAGGCTAATGACTATATGCTCAACATACATTGCGGACGACTACCACCTAACAACTACAGAGTTTGAAAGTTTAATAGGTTAACTTCTAGCACCATTTTTATTAGTAGGGGACTTGAATGCTCACCACCCTTTCTGGGGTTCAGCACGGGCTGACCCTCGAGGGTGATTCCTAGAAAAATTCTTGTCCTCTGGCACTTGCCTGTTCAATAAGAAACAAGCAACTTTTTTCACTGCAACACACAATACATTTTCTTCTATTGACCTAGCGCTGGGGTTTGCAACTCTATTTTCTCTAGTTGAAAGGAGCGTCGCTCCAAATCCACATGGCAGTGCCGCTTTCCTGTCATAATTAAATGAGCTCACAACGCTGCAATTTCAACCATCCCAACAAGGTTTACATTAGAGGGAGCAAACTGGAAGAAGTTCAAAGAACTATCTGAGCTTTCTGACACATCCATACAGCATCGAGACATTGACCAAGCCACAGTCGTTATTACTGCGCGTATTATCGATGCCGCATATTCATTCATCCCTCAAGCTTTAATAAACACAGAAAACAGGCCCAGACCACGGTGGAACATCGAGTGTAGGACTGCACACAAAGAACAACATAAAGCTTGGGGAACCTTCAGAAGATATCAAGCAGTTGAAAACCTCATTGCATTTAAACGAGATAACACCCAGATAGGTGCCACTCATGAAATGCACCTCTGCCATATTGTTTGCCCAAGGTCCTAGTGTTAGATGTGCGACCTGGTGTCTGTGAGATGTGGATAATGCCCCCTCATCTCTAACTTGGGATTTCGTTGAAGGTTCTACACAAACTTCGGGTAATCTTTTGAAAACTCACATCTCGGTCCGCTCTTTTCGGCTGGTACTGTTCCTGCAAATATTGTACATAATATGCAGATAGTTCAGTATCTCGATACGTCGTGTAAGGCTTTTTGGGTAATTATTTTGTTTTTGTGGTTGATTGTCCATCTGGGGAGTTTGTGTAATCTTAAGTGGTTGCCTGACTTACTTTGGTGTGCCAACTATCTGTTTTTCTCCTTCTGTGTTTATGGGTTCTCAGGATTACTAGTTTACACGGGGCCTTTCCTTCAATTTTAATTTATGCGTACACAGTGAGCGGTATATCGCTATAATGGGTTTTCTTAGAGTGGAACTGCTGCGTTGTGCAATCTTTTGCGCCGAAATCACTTGAGAACTTTCTTCTGCTTTGTTTGCTGTTCCTTCACGCTTCCTTTTCCTTTTAAACTTTGCTTGGACGTCCTGCTGTTATATACGTCGGGGAATCAATAAATTGGATTTTTCTTAAAAATATTTGGTTGGCTTTTCACCCTAATTGTTTATTTTAAATTGGATCTCATAGCTTAGCTGGATCAGGTCTCGTCCCCACGATTTTTTTCTTTTTTTAAGACGGGGGAGGTGGTAACATGGTAACATGGGCTTGGAATTGGAATTGGCTTCACCTGGGTAGGAAGATAGCCGCCTTCACCAACGCCGGGAGTCTATCTTCGATTGTTCTGCTACGAAGTCCCAACTTTCTTGAGGAAAGTGGAGCGCAGCCAATTAGCCGCTGCCAATGCTCGTGCCATTGACTTTGCCAGCAGATGGACCATCATCCAAGCAAGCAGTGCTACAATGAGCACACAAAGAGTGTCTAGGCAACATTTCACAGAGAAGCCCGGTGTAAATTTCCGTATGTGGGAAAGGCAACGGAAATTCAGAACACTGTAGATGACACGTAAAATATCGAGACGAAAGACCCGTTATATCCAGGCGAGACTATCAGCAACAACGTCTTCAGTTATTTCCCAAACCTGCCGAAAAACTTCTTGTGGTTGAAAGTACCCTTTCAAATTGTTTTGGCGCAGCCATTCACGCAAGAAAGGCTCCAAAGCCGTTACTAGTACTAGTACCGTAGCTACGAGTGCACTGCTAGTAGCGCCGCCTAAATGTGGTGTTTGTCGTTAAGGTTCTAGTGGTTGATCGTCTAAAATACTGTACTACACTCGATTACAACTTCAGAACGGCAACACCTAATGTAGTGTAACACTCCGCCGAAGCGCCGGACCCGTTACGTCAGTACGCGCCCGTTTTGAAAGATGATCTCGGTAAATGCGTGGTATCATCTGCTTTTTGAACCGAGTTTTTTTTTGTGGTTACTGCAGTAATTTCTCGGCAGATTAAGTACGAAAATTTATGAAAACGACTCGTGTACGGTGTGGTTATTGTGTGCGTGTGCTGGTGGTAATTTCTATCGCTTGTTTATCTTGCGTCTGTCATTTTAGAACTGATCGATTGACATAACCTCACCCCACCAGTTCGTGGACGGTGTGAAATGTTGTAATTATTATATACGAGTGAGCAAAATACGTTTTAATATCGCGCGTAAAACAGCGAGTTCGTCATTATTTTTGTATACGATTCACCATGTTACAAAGATCGATGCCGTTATGCGTACGTGAAGTACTCGTGCATAAACATAAATTTTGCTTGGAACGCAACATTGTGGGCGTTCCACGACGTCGCGGAGAACAATTGTAGATTTTTAGATTATGCTGATGGGCAATACCAACGGCATCAAACATCAAAACACTCTTGTGTTTAGTAATATTTGCACAAAAGCTATGCCCTTAGGAGGTGAAGATGTGTAGCGCGCTGTGTGTAAAAAGAAATACAATGACAGAATTGGTCCTTTCAGATCACCGCGAAAAAACACTTCGCTTCTGTTTCCTTCTTGCGCGCGAGTTTATTACTTTTTATTCCTAGTTATTGCTCCTTACATGTGAATTGCCTAAGCATTGCCGTCATTTCTATGACTATCCTTAATATCGCGCTCTTACGCGTTTTTTTACGCAATCTTGGCAAAAAGCCTGTAGTGTACAGAAAGGGACGATGAAGTGTCTGCACGGAAAAATCGTGCTTCACGGCGCAGCACATTTTTTGTAAAAAGCGTATTTAAACTTAGTTCTGGTCAAGTCTCACTGCAATGCAATTGTGAACGAGTCTACGCTTGCAATTCTAAATGGATGGCCAGTTCTCCATTAATGGAGAATGTTCTTTTGTAGCTGGCATTGCAATTGCGATTTTGAGAACACCAATTTAGGTTATATCAGGCTATTTCACTTCTTTCAGATTGTTGTACGCCCTGACACACAATATGTTGGAGTGTCATTTTACGACACTGGGTAAAATGCCTCTACAGGGAAACTTTTTTGGCGTCTTAGTTACAGCTCACCTTTTTATGCCCATTGCTTAAATTTATAACTCCTGTTGCAAGCTAAAAAAAAATCGCAGTCCAAACATGAGAAATGTTTGCTTTTCTCTTAAATATATGTGGGAGTGAAATATTCACGCTTATAACCTGGCTAGAGAACCACCACTTATAAACAGCATTTGTTTTTGTTCCATTTTGCGCTGAAATGCTTATGAATGGAAAGTTGTAGTGTCTCCTAAGCAAATTCAAGTTCGAAAACAGGGGCATGATGCAGACAGTGTCACTGGCAGACATGCGCATATATTAGAGCTTGAGGTACCAATTTACACATATTAAAATATTACCAGAACTCAGAAACCTTAGCAGGCACCGCCGCCACCCCAACCAAAATATATTGGGCTAAAACGAGTTCTGCGGTTTTGACATGGAGCTTTACAGAACACCAGAATGCGGAGTGCGAAATGCGATTCCCTGCAGGCCTTCCATCTGGATTTATCACTAGGGCACTGCCGCATGTGTATGAAGACATTCATAGGCCGTACGCGAATTTGTTCAATATTTCCTCGACATCATCACAATAACGATGTGCAGGGAACCTTGATATGTTACATTTCTCTCTGAAGTAGGCTTTACAGCCCACATGTTGAAACTGCTGCTTTCACTACTGTTCAGCTGCTTATCTATATACGTGAGGCACTTTCCGCAAACATAACACTAAGTCTTAATTATCACATCAAAACAAAGTTGCTGTTTATGAAAAGCAATTACATTAAATGACCCCCACAAGCCCATAATATGAGTCACATTTAATCATGTCTTACAATGAGCCTGAAATTATGCATTCGTTATAATCAGTGTACTCCACATGCATAAGACTCACCACGGCTGCTTTTTTGATACCATTCAACACGACATCAAGCAGGGATGTGTTGCAAAACCGCAACTGCACCATCAACTGTCATTTTTTTTAATTAAATATTACATACATTGAATAACACTGCAAGCTTTGACTTGAAATCACATACAAGCACACCTGTAGTGAAAGAAAAATGCACACATTGTCAGCGAAAGAACAAATCATCCCATACGTGGCGCTGCACTGAAAAGTCCATTCAAGCACACAAGTAGCATATGATGCCGCATAAAACACTGCACTTATTTCTCTTATACCTTACTTCCAAATGCTTACTTTTTTATATGTTTATACCTTATGCTTATAACTTACTTCCAAATACCTTACTTTCAAAAGGTGGAAATTTGTTTGCATTAGCGAATGGCATAAATATCGTCACCAGCGCTACAACTCCCTTTTACGACGTACCTACCTTGGCCAGCAAGTGATCCACGCTCTTGTTAAGGATACCAAGGTTCTTGCCACAAACGAGGTCAATCCTAACATAGATACACACCTGTCACGCTGTTCCGATAAGCGCGCTTCTCTTACAAAGGTGTGTTGTCTCTGCAAAACAAACCGCAGACTCCTTTACCGAATCAACTCACCCAGAAAACATTGAAGGGTACTCTGACTAGAACTGTAGGGTACACTGAAATGCCATGTGTAATGAACTCCAAACACCATGAGCACTTATAAGACGTTGCGTATCCTGAAATCTTTAATAAAGTTTGACTTTCCAGAGGTTCTGAGCTTCAAGAAGATCATTTGCCTCACGAGTCAACACAAAGACTCAACCACTCTACTCGCCAGCATGAAGAAACTTCATATCGCTTGTTCATGCTAACCTCAGCATTCTCAATATCATAATCATCACCACCAGCCTACCTACGCCCACTGCAGGGCAAAGGCTCCTCCCAGTAATCTCCAATTGTCCCGGTTTTGTGCTAGCTGCGTCGAAGTTATCACCGCGAACTTCTTAATCTCACCTGCCCATCTAACTTTCAGGCTCCCCCGGCTACGCTTGCTTTCTCTAGAGATCCACGCTGTTACCCTAAAACACAAGCGGTAATCTTGCCTCCATATTACATGCCCGGCCCACGTTCATTTCTTCTTCCTAATTGCTACCTAAATGTCCTTAACACGTGTTTGTTCCCTGACCCACTCCGCTCTTTTCTTGTCCCTTAATGTTACGCCTATCATCTTCCGTTCCATTGCTCGCTGAGTCGTCCTCATTTTAGGTTGAACCCTCTCAATGAGCCTCCACATTTCTGCCCCGTAGGTGGGTAGCGGTAAAATGCAGCTGCCATACACTTTATCCTTCATGGACAATGGCAGGCTGCCATTCATTATCTGAAAATGCGAGCCGAATGCACTCCACTCGAATCTTATCCTTCTAATTATCTCCGCCTCATAGTTGGGAATGGGGGGTCACTACTTTGCTTTAGTAGATAAACGAGCTTACCACTTCCACTGCTTCGCCACCTATCTCAAACCGCTGCTCTGTCCCGAGGTTATTGATCATTACTTTAGTTTTCTGCATATTATTTTCAGCTCCATGCTTCTACTCTGTCCAGTGCGGTAAGAATGCTTTGCAATTCACCCTCCGAGTTACTTAGCAAGGCAATGTGATCAGCAAATGTCAGGTTACTGAGGTATTCTACGTTAACCCTTACTCCCACCTGTTCCCAAACCAATGTTCTGATTACTTCCTGTAAACATGCTGTGAATACCATTGGAGAGGCTGTGTCTCCTTATCTGACGCCCTTTCTTATAAGTATTTTACTGCTCTCCGTATAGATGATCATGGTAGCGGGTGAACGCATGTAAAATATCCCCTAGTATTCTTACATAATTCTCGTCTACACCCTGGTTCTGTAATGCCTGAATGACTGCTGAGGTGTAAACCGAGTCAAATGCTTTCTCATAATCTATGAAGGCTATATATAGGAGTTAATTATACTCCGCGAACTTCTCTATCAGCTGATTCATCGTGTTAATATAGTCCATTGTTGAATTGCCTTAACAGAACCCTGCTTGCTCTTTAGGTCAACTGAAATCTAAGCTGGCTAAAATTCTGTCGGGGATCAGTATTCAGTCCCCTCTGTATGCCGACGATATTGCTATCTGGATCAATCGGGGCTGTCCGGGAGTCATTCAAGACACCCTTCAAGCCGACCTCAGAGCTGTTGATCTGGCAGCTCGCACTATCGGGTAGCTTGTTCGGCTAAGAAAACTTCAATGCAAGTTACGGGAGGCGCAAGGTGAGGTAATGGGAACACGAGCTGAAGACGGAATCAAGGACGTTCACAGGGACTCACGCAAGTGTAGACGCAGGCTATAAAAGGAACAATAAAACCCTGACATACACGACGGTGGAACAGTGTGTGTAGCACGAAAGTTGAAAACAGCGCACAGCCACAGTACACATAGTCAACAAAAGTTAGTGAGCTCTTAGGGCGCGAAGGAACGTCAGATGTCGGAGAGGCTCATGAGGGTAGGGCGTTTGAGGTGCGCCATAGACAGTGGCATTTCGAGGTCAGTAGCAGCGGTGAAGGTCGAAGACAGGGCGGCTGCACATCTACACGTTGTAGAAGCTCTCCTGGTAGAAGGTCGGGACGCGGTGCCTGGGCGTCCTACAATGGCCACAGGACACTGGGGTTCTGGCCGTCCTACAACACGGTACCGAAACCCACGAACTGCGCGCTGGGCAGTCCTACTCCGTTCCGAGCACCCCTTGTTCTTCCTCCTCTGCCTTCCTTGGCGAGAATTCCTCGCTGAAAGATTATCGCAATCCTTTCGGGGGATTGGCCACCTCTCTTGACAGCTGCCTCATCACACGTGGAACGCTTTTCAAGTTGTCCGTCATCATCACAACATAATTCCCTCACAAAGAAACTTTAAACGTTCTCAGCCTCCTCACGCAATCTGATGCTGGAGGAGCTTCGGCCGTAAAACAAATTCTCAGTCAGCCCAAACCCATCCGTAGCATGATGCGCCGTGTCACTACACGCTCCAGGTGACTCAAAAAACATGACCTCCTTCCGCTCCGCGATGCTCGTATCACCTCCCGCACCTAGGAAGGGACGCTTGACGCTCTTATCCGCAGAGTTACAAAGATATCTCTGGGTGTTTGGATCACCACTAGCACCAACCGACTTGCGGAACTTGGTGTTCTTCCGACGGTTTGTGATAAAATATACATCCATCGCCGCCACCTACATTAACGCCTCTTCGAAAGTGCAATAGGTCGTCATATTTTACGCACATTAGGATACCCGACCCCCCCCCCCCCCTGAAACGACCCCTCTAGACAGAAAATTACTTCAACATATGACCGCAGCACCTATTCCCCGCCACATGTACAAGGAGCGCAATCCCAAACACCGTCGTATTCATTCCGCTTCCTACAGCAAGGAAAACAACCGTGATACCGACAGCCGCCACGCATTCACAGATGCGGCATTTGCATATAATGAGTGCGGTCACATTCATCACTACAGGGGGTACAGTACTCCACCACTCGACGTTTCACCTCCAAAGAAGCCGACCTTCTGCCCATTGCTTTTGCTGCTGCTGGCAACACAACCCCCGTTCCACGACCAACATTTACACCGATTCCAAGTCAGCATGCTGCCACCTGGCTTAGGGTCTCGCATTATCCTCCTCACTTTCCCTCTTCAACAACGTTCAATGTCCTTTTCAAGTGCACTGGATCGAGGTTACGCAGGCGTTGCACGGAACGGAGGCGCTCATCAGCTTTCCCGTGACGCTTTGCTCCGGGCCCATGTGGACGCTCGCTACACGAATCCTTGTCCTTCGTCTCCGCTCCCCATCTTAACAGACCTAGCATACCCCGCACGTTACCTGTCCTCCACTCCCGGCTTGTCGCGACAATATAGTCATTCGGCAGGTGCAAACATACACACTGCACACACCCACTCGGTAACCGCCGCGGTGCCTTAGTGGCGAAGGCATGGCGCTGCTGAGCATAAGGTCACGGGTTGGACTCCCGGCCGCGGCGGTCGCTTTTCTGTTTGAGGCGAAACGCACAAACGCCCGTGTGTACGAGATCTCGGCGCCCGTAAAGATCGCCAGATGGTCAAAATTACTCCGGAGCCATCCACTACGGCGCCTCTCATCGCCTGCATTGCGTCGGCGTGTTAAACCCTAAAATCAATCAATCAACCAACGTATGCCAGACACCCCTGTCCCACTCTGTCCCGACGACCTTATTCCCCATACGGAGGGCCACATACCCAGCCACACAATTACCCCAGAGAATGGCTGGTTGTTGCGGCGAGCCTCCTGTCAGGCTACATCATCAGCGCCCCCAGAGGCTGCCTGGACCGAGGCGGGTGACTCGTCCTAGCCATCCCATGAACTTGATTGATTGATTGATTGGCTGTTTATTGGAGGAGGTCATAAGACCCTGAAGGGGATGTGGGAGAGTGGGAAAAGGGAAAAAATATGCAAATAAAAGTAATCGATAACACATTTGCACTTTTTGTCACATTAGAAAGTCAGTTCGCACTTGTCACAGAATCACTGACCCATACAGGGCTGAGTCAATCACGAATCAAACTGCTTTATAGAGACCTTTCTGGAGAGAGAATTCTACAATTTCCTCTAACAAAGATGGATTAGCACGCATTTGGCTAATATGGTCCTGTTCATCACACGGAATGGAGTGTAGTGTTAAAAGTCTCAATCATCCTTGTGAAAAGGCAGAGCACATCCAGATAAGGTGGTAAACATGGGAAACGACTGATTCACCGCAAAATATGCACTTTGGAGTATATGGTGTACAAGGATAGCTCCATTTAAAGAGAATGCCGGGGGTAAATGCACAGTTTGTTTATATCTTGTTTGCAGTAACTTCTCCTTTTCAGGGGAGACGTGTTAGAGGTGTGAGAAAACCCACCGGGGAGGATTCCTGGAGGCGCGGACGATTAAGGATCTTTGCTTTGCGGTAGTTTTCAGGACAAGTCGCGTCCTATCGGGGTGGGTCAGAAGAAATTATGTGAGGATGTGAGAGACTCTCCCGGGCAGCCATGGGGGCTAACTGGTTCCCTGTGTCACCCTCGGTGTGCGCCGGGGTCCAAACCAAACGAACGGATAAGAATTCTTGCCGTAGCTCCTGAATCTTTCTCAGTATAGTAGCGGCAGTTGCGTTTGCGGTGAAAGAACGATTTATTTCACGAAGTGCAACGTGGGAGTCTGTGATAAAGCGTAGTTTGGTTTGAGGAAGTGACGGGCGATTCTTTTGGATGCTTTGAAGGGCACCCAGAATTCCGAAAAGTTCGGCTCCTGCTACTAGGCCATGGATTTGTGAGATATTGCAGGACCCATCCAGGGGTGGAAATTCAGGGCAAGTCCAAGCTACCGCTGCGGCATTGTTGGCCACTGCTGCGTCTGTGAAAACATCTAGTTCGTCAATGGCTTTGTCTTGCCGTATACGCCTAACAAGACGCTCTCTAGCCACCCGGTTGGAGCGCCGTATAGGCCGTCGTCTGATTAGTCCAAGCGGTGGACGTTTCCATGGGGGGATAGTACCTTGAAACAGTGCCTCCTCAAAGACTCTGTTCAACGCGTCGCATTTTAAGATTGCTTGTCCTTGCGGTGAGCATTCTAGCCGCGTTTGAAAACGTAGCTGAGTTTCCTCCACGAATTATCGTAGCGGGGAAAGAGGAACTGCCAACTCTAGAAGATCATTTCTGTTGTGTCGAGGGAGACCCGCGATGCTTCGAATCATAGAACGATTTAGTATTTCCAAATTGCGCAGATGCCGGGGGCTGAAGTTATATTGTCGCGTACTATAAACACGCAGATGCTGAGCCGGGGTCCTTGAAGAAGACGACCGGGTCAGTACAAGCAGCCGGAGCCTCTTTAGTCGGATAGCTCGAGCACAGGGTTCCAGGCGCGAGCGCCAGAGCTCTGAATGACAATGATGAGAGACCACGCGCACTCAACCACTTCTTTGTCCTCACAGTCGTCTCTTGGCGCCGATGAAACACGTAACATTTATCTCCCTTTCCAAAGGAAGCATCGTCCCGATGCTTGTGTGGACATACCGACAACCAGCGCGGGTGTGTAATGTCCTTGAAAACTAGGGTTTCATGCGCACCACACGCACTACGTCCGGGCGAAGCGACGCCGTCTCGTTGAAGTGCAGTCTTCGGGAACCACGCTGTAAGTGACGTCGCTAAGTTGTTAAAGGACACGGTAGGGACCGAAGTAACGCTTTAGAAGTTTCTCTGACAGCCGTCGACGTCTTATTGGGGTCCACACCCATACACAGTCGCCAGGTTCGAAAGTGGCGTGCCTGTGGGGGGCGTTCTACGGAGAGAATCCTGCAGGTGCTCTTTTGTGATTCGGTGGTACGCTAGCTGCCGCGCTTCTTTGGTTTTCTGGATGAAACTCTGGCCGTCCTCGTCGGCGTCGCCGTCATCGTGAGGCAGCATTGCATCAAGCATGGTTTCTGCCTCGCGTCCATGGACAAGTGCAAACGGTTTCATGCGCGTTGTTTCTTGGCGGGTGGTATTATAAGCAAATGTCACATAAGGAAGAATATCGTCCCAGCATTTGTGTTCTACATCAGCGTACATGCTCAGCATGTCAGCAAGGGTTTCGTTCAACCGCTCGGTTAGGCCACTAGTTTGCGGGTGGTAAGCGGTTGATTTCCGTGGGAGGTACCTGTGAGGTTCGGTATGGCGCGTACAAGGTCGGCAATAAACGCGGCTCCCCTGTCTGTAATAAGAATCGACGGGGCGCCGTGGCGCAGAGCAATGTTTTCAATGAAAAACTGGGCCACAGAGAGTGCTGTGCAGCGTGGAAGCGCTTTCGTTTCTGCGTACCGCGTAAATAGTCGGTGGCGACGATTATCCACTTGTTGCCTGCGTGAGAGGTCTGAAAGGGTCCCAAGAAATCCATGCCTATCGGCTCAAATGGTCTTTTCGGTACTTGAACCAGCTGTAGTATTCCAGCTGGTCGGCCCTGCGGAGCCTTGCGTCGTTGGTATTCACGGGACGTCCGTATGTACTCCTTCACGGTGGCAGCAAGGTTCGGCCAGTAATAATTCTGTTTTATCCTGGACGTCGTCCGATCGTAACCCAGGTGGCCGGCCGCTGGGTCGTCGTGGCACGCCCTTAGTATTTCAGTTTGAAGACACGCGGGGACAACTAGGAGGTAGTCCCTTCCGCAAGGAGCAAAGTTTCGCTTGTAAAGAATGTTGTTGCGCAAGCAGAACTTCAACCTGCGTGCGAAGGGCCTCGGAACGTTGCTATTCCGGCCTTGTAAAAAGTCTAAAAGGGGCCTTAACTCCTCGTCCTCCATTTGTTCGTGTGGTCGTGTGGTGATCATCATATTCATTGTCGGCGTGCTCGACTGCACTCGTGAAAGGCAGTCAGCATCACAGTGTTGCTTTCCGGATTTATAAATCACCGTTACGTCGAACTCCTGAAATCGGAGGCACCAGCGAGCTGAACGTGCCGTGAGGTTCTTTAAATTGGCCATCCAACACAGGGAGTGGTGGTCGCTTACTACTTGGAAAGGGCGGCCGTAGAGGTAGGGGCGAAATTTGATGACCACCCATACAGCGGCCAGACACTCTTTTTCTGTTGCCGAATAGTTGGTCTCCGCCCGAGAAATGTTTTGGCTGGCATACGCGACTACTCTGTCCGCACCGTCTTGCGACTGTACAAGTACAGCCCCAATACCGACGTTACGGGCGTCTGTATGGACCTCGGTCGCAGCTTCGTCGTCATAGTGGGCGAGTACCGGCGGCGTTTGGAAGCGAAACCTGACTTCTTCAAAGGCAGCCTGGTGCTCCCTAGTCCAATGGAAGGTGACATCATTACGGGTGAGGGAGGTTATTGGGGCCGCGATGTTTGAGAAGTTTTCTATGAACATCCGGTAATAGGAACAAAGGCCTAGAAATCATCGAACAGTCTTTTTGTCTGCAGGGGTCGGTAATTCGGTCACCGCTGTTATCTTCACAGGATAGGGTTTGACACCGGCGTGACTGACACCATGGCCCAAGAAAAGTAGCTTCTGGTATCCAAAATGACATTTTTCCGCTTTCAGCGTGAGACCGGCCGATCGAATGGCGTGAAGAACGGAAGATAGCCGTCGCAAATGTTCCTCAAATGTGGGTGCAAACACGATGACATCGTCGAGGTAAACCAAGCACGTCTGCCACTTCAAGTCAGATAAAACAGTGTCCATCATCCTTTGAAATGTGGCAGTTGCGGAACACAGCCCAAAAGGGAGAACCTTAAACTCATAAAGACCGTCTCGTGTTATGAAAGCGGTCTTCTCGCGGTGCGTTCATCAACTTCGATATTCCAATACCCACTTTTCAAATTCATCGATGAAAATTAACGGGCATGACGAAGCCTGTCAAGGAAGTCGTCGATCCGCGGCAGCCCGTACACGTCCTTTTTTGTGACTTGGTTCAGCTTCGTGTAATCTACACAGAATCACAATGTCCCGTTCTTCTTTCTTACCAAACCCACGGGGGACGCGCACGGACTCCGAGATGGCTGGATAACGTCGTCTCGCCACATCTGTTCTACTTGGCTTCGGATGGCGTCGCGCTCTTTGGTACATACACGATACGGGTTTTGGCGAATAGGTCTTACAGCGTCGGCAGTATTGATGCGATGATTCGTCAGTGGTGTCTGACGCACAGCAGACGATGATGAAAAACAGCCTTTGAAGCTCATTAGCAACTTACGAAGGGCTCGGTGCTCCGCGTGAGGTAAGCTCGAATTGATTTCAAGGATAGGATTGGCGCCGATGAAACACGTGACAATATATTGAAAACCCGTATGCTAGCCAGCCATGGGCCACTGCTCTGGCGAGAGTTTGACAAGAGGCTTGTTGTGAACCACCGTACTTGCTTGAGATGCGAGTAATAAGATGCATCGTAGCACACCAGGTGGTACGAAGGCTCCGAATGCATTATTGAGGGCTATTGCAGCGGCTCAGTTGGAGACCGAGAAGTCGGACGGTTCCGTTTTGGAATGAGATTGATGTACCACCGAAATGAAGGGTCAAGGTATGAGACAGATCAGCTTTGCGTTTGCCATTGATGCTGACAGATTCCGTCTTCTGTGGTGAGAGTTCCAGGTTGAAGGCGGACAAAGAGCGTTCTAGGCTAAAAATGGCAGCCTGAAGTTCTGACTGCAAGGAATCCTTGCCATCGTAGTCGGCCGCTTCTGTCGAGACGACGACATGATCGGCGTATAGGGCGAATCGAGTTGAGGTATCCTTATCAAGCTGTCGGGCCACACGGTTCATTGCAAGGTTGAAGAGCAATGGTCCGAGTATGGAGCCTTGAGGAACTCATCGGTTTACGTAGTAAGTGGTGACTTCATGGCTTGGAAAGTTCAGTTGTATAGGGCGATGTTGCAGAAAATTTCGGATCCAGGCTTGTGCCTTGACATTTGGAAAAGCCTGGGACAGCTCCTGTAGGATGTCATTTTTGCAAACATTGTCAAAAGCCTTGCGTATGTCTATAGAGAGGACGTAATCTGGGATGCATTTTCTGGATTTACGGTTGATGACTCGCCGCAGGAGCCATAGGAAGTCATGCGTTCCGAGATTTGGGCGGAAGCCAGTTTGAGCTGAGTGGAACCAGCCCTTTGCGTTCCAGATAATACCCCAAACGATTCATTATCAGTGTTTCTATTCTCTTGCGTAAAAGTAAGTAGGAGTAAGTGCAATTGGCCGCAAATTTTCAGGTTTTCTTTCATCCTTTTCTGCCTTGAGAATAGGGTGTATGATCGTTGTTTTGAGGTGTTCGGGAACTTGTCCTGATTCCCATGACCGATTAAAAAGCTCGAGAAGAATAGAATGCCCTTCCGTGGGTAGATTCCGGGGGTCCTGCCAGGTGACTGCGTCGTGTCCTAGGGCAGACTTAGGTTTCTCTTCGTTGAGTGCCATTTCGAGTTCCCCATGTGTAAAGGGACTATCTAGATAAGGGTCAGGTTCTGGTATCTCAATAACAGAAAAGGGTTGCAGGCAACTGGAATCGGATGTCGCATGGGAGAACAAGGTTTTCACGATAGCCTTTTCAGCATCCGTGTAATTCCTCGGTAGGCGTACTTCTTCACGATTGAGAGCTTGGTCTCATTCTTGCCACACAGGCCACGAAAGATTGCCCAAAGGCGTGCAAGCCCTCTCTCCTGACCAAGTCATTGCCAGAGATCGTGTCATTTCTTGTTATGGAGGGTTTTCTGGTATTCGTGAATAATTTTATACTGCCTTTTGAGCTTCAAGAAATCACGATGTTTCTTTCCTTGAGATCTGTAGTGATTAGTAAGTCGCTCCGCAGTTCGCAAAAGGTTATGCAGGTGGAGGTCTTGTTGGGAAATCTCAACAGTGCTTTCAACAGTTTCGATAGCATTCGTGCGAGCAGTCGTGATATTGGCAACCAGTGTAGAGATGTCGGAAATGTCCTTTGGCGTAAATAGAGTCCGAAACGAGTTCCAGTAAATTGTAGAGTACTGACATTTACGTCGAAGTTTCTTGGAATTCAAATAAAGAAGAATAGGGTACTGATCGCTACCCCAGGTACAAGGGGCAGTTTGCCATGACTTGACTATACCAGGTGTGAAGAAGGTGAGGTCTGGCGTTGTGTCTCTTTGGGAGGAATGTAGGCCCACGCGAGTATAAACAAAAGACTCGTTTCGCAATTGTAGGTGGCTAAACTCTATCGCTTGCTCAAGAAGCTTCCCACGGAGATCGCTAGTGGGGTATCCCCAAAGCGTGCTTCGAGCATTGAAATCTCTACCAATTATGATGGGTCCAGAAAAATTTAAAGAAAGAACACGAGGAACCCAGTCGTATGTGCCCCGAACGTGCGATGTGCATTGAGGGCGATAATAAACGCAGACTAGTGGAAGAGCTTTGCACCGGGGGGATCGATTCGGACAATTATTACCTCGCGAGATGAATCGCTAGCTTTGTCCTAATGATGCTGGACAGCTTTGCAAGACTTGTGAACAAGAATAGTGGCCTGACCACTAACGCTGGGTGCTTTTTACCGTCTTTGAGTTGTGGGGTATGTTAGGGTCCGCAAAAGAAACATAATTAAAAATCTTGCATGTGCCTCTAGTTTTCTGCAACAGTAGGGCCAAAGGCTGTAGAGAAGAAATTTGGTGTTTAAGAAGAGGACCTGTCTGAGGAAAGCTGCGAGAGTTCCATTGAATAATTAGCCTTTTGGGTGGAGGGGAGGGCGAGAAGGACATCTACTGAGTTTCTTTTTTTCTGCGTTTGGCTTCCTCTGGCGTCATCATTCTAGTGAATTCCTGCATTTGCTGTGTGACTTGTTGGATGTATTCTTTAAGGCTGTTGAATTGTTCTTGTAGTGACGTATTCCCACTAAAAGCCTTCTCGCACTCTTTGTTGTTTTGAAAGTTTACCTGCGCCTCTCGCTGCTCAAGCATCTTCTCCGTGATAAACGCGGAGGAGGCGTCAAGTAAGGCGTTTTTTGGCGCTGAACACGAGAACGGCTTCGTCGTTCGAAACTCTTCGGTGGAGGTGGAGAAGCCGACTCCTTGCGACGCACAGATTTTTAGAGAGACCCAAGTTCCTCTTCAAGTTTTGCAGCTCAGTGCGTAATTCATGAAGTTCTTTTTTAAGCTGCGCGTTTTCCACCATAACCGGGTGACTTGGAGGTAGAGAGTGCAAAGAGTCTGCGTTAACCTTATTCATGCCAGTCACCGTAGAAGCCCATGAGTCTCGAGTAGAGGCTGGGCTGGAGGCAGTCACAGACCCAGATGCTGGAGGATTGTTGCGTACAGTTTGGGTTTTAGCAGTTTTTTCTTCGGCTTTCGGGAGGCGACTAGGACAAAATTTGGTAACAGATAAATGGCCAGTCTTCTTGCATGCCACGCAGAATTCAGTGTCAGCGCAATCATCAGCCTCAGGATTACAGCAGCCGCATTCCTTGCAGACACTGGGAGAGGGGCAGAATTTTGCCATGTGCCCAAGGTCATGACAGTTAAAGCAGACTACGCGTTTTGGGCGATATTCTGCAACCCGAACTAGCTCCATGTAGTATTTCACCACTCTCGGTAAGGTAGTCGTGTCAAACGTTAGCACAGCTCGGTCAGGCTTTCTAATCTTTTGAACACGAAGGATTTCCGCCTGTTCGCAGCGAACCCATTTCATAACGGCCTCGTTGCTTTCCGCCGGGTGTACTTGTATCACGCCTTGTATGGTGTTTTTGTAATATTGAAGGGGTTTGATTACCACTTCAATTGATTCTGTCTTGCCATCCTACCGAAAGGTTACCCTATCTACTTGGAGTAGCTTGGCTGCGTGGGTTTCGTCGTACAGTGCTATATGAGCGCTATTGGCTGCAGCCATTTGTCACTGCAGCCATTTCAGCCAATTCTGCCGAGGGGCAGTACAACCGATAGAATTGGCTATAGGGTGTCGAGGAACGCGTCTGATTCTAATTTTAGCTAGAGGCCTCAACTGCAATTTGATTCGTGATCGACTTACCCGCTCGCTGCATGTGGGCCTCTTATTTTTGGCTAGAGGAACTCGCTGCCAGCCTTCTTCCTCGTCGATGCATCTGGTAGTGTTGCGAGTCGTTTTCTTCACCTTCGTCCTGACGCGTGCGTGTATTCGATGGCAGGGTCATGGGGTCCGATGGGCCGTTTGTGTCTTCGTGCAGCATCGCCGCTTCATGCGTCTTGAAAGAGACGCAGTGTCCACTCGATGGATTTGCAGCGCCACCATCATCATCAACAGATTGGCCAGCTGGCACGGAACACAATGCCACAGCTTCAATGGTGCCGGTTGAGATCTCGCAGCTACCACCTCAGGCATAGCCGCCACCAGGTAAGCGGCCGCCGCGGCGCCGGTAGCGCTGTTGCAGGAATGCGAGTTTTGGAACGCCGCTGGTGCGTTAGACCTAGCCGCCGATCCGAGGAATACGAAGTTGTTTTTGAAGCACTCGGTGGTCCTAGGGGCCGAAACTTGGTGTCCAGATGTTCAACACATGTTCAAGAAGACAAGTATTCACTTTAAAATCCAGGATACTAAAAGTTCGCTAACCCAGATTGAAATTACAAGAGCCCACACACGAGGCGATTGCACGCCGTGGTCCGCTGGCGGCGTCTCCCTCCCATGAATAATACATTTTCTATCTATAATTTTATCTTGTATTGCTCTTACTCATGCCGTTGTACGCCAATACACCCAGCACGGAAGCCAACTTTCTCTGGCAATCATGATGATGAATGATTCTGGGTAAAGTGAAACATACAAAATCACTTACCCGTCTTTTTAACGACAACAAAGACTGGTTTGATCGTTGTGTTTACTCAAGGGGAATGGTTGAACGCGGAGCTTTCTCACTACGGATTCTTTGGCTGAGCAATCCCACTGAAGTGGTGCGTGCCTTCAGTCAAGGGAAGCTTTCTCGCGAAGCTTTCTCGCGATGAATTCTTTGGCCGAGCAATCCCAACCGAAGTGGTGCGTACCTTCAGTCAAGGGCGATGGGTAAACGCGAAGCTTCTGGCGATGAACTTATTAGCCGAGAAATCCCAGCCTAAGTGGTGCGTCCTTTCAGAGTAGCACATACTCGCAGTGTGGGATTGGCTACCGTAATTGGTATACCCCGTGTGGTTCGTTCAGAGGAGGAGCCGCTTTCCATTAAGCAACGTCAGCGCAAGCGGGCACGGGAGCGCACCCGGGCTCGACCGAATGATCTGCAGTTTTGTGTCGTCGAAAGAACACAGAGCAACCGCCGTCGCGAAAATCTTGACATTCACCAGCGGGATAATGAGCGGGGTTCGCAGCGTTCAGTGCGAAGCTTTCCCGTCACGAAAATGGTGCGCAGGTCGAGAGGAGCGCATGCAGTATAGAATTAAACGACTAACGCTTCGTGTTTTTGCATCGTGGTCGCTATACTGGGCGGTAGTTGATTTCATTCTCCCACGGCCAATTCGTTTCGCTTACTATCGCAAAAACCCTTTATCCGAGCGTTCCTGACTAAACGAAAGATGGGCCTGCCGGGTTAGTACATATTATGACGATTACTTAACAGCCTAAATCACTGTTTCCCGCTTGGATTTGTCGACGCCGAGTAGAGAGGAAAAGAGACATAAACATCAACGGGTATCAACAGATAACAGTTCAATTTCATCAAGAGGGGTTTAGGCGTTGGCGGCACCCTCACCGGTCTCGAGGACGAGGTAGCGTCTGCGCTCGTCCGTAGGTAGAAGCGTGTCACGCGGGTATCTGGATCAGGGCCGTGGAGGCGCGATCGGTTGCTCTCGCGCCGAGTTGCACATTTGGGCGCGTTCCCGGCTGGACTGGGAACTCTAGCTGTCGAGCCGCGGAACGCGTACTCCGCTGGTCTGTGTAAGTGACCAAGGAGTGCAGCTGCTGGCCCGCTGGTCCGTCTTCGCGAACGATGCGGGTAGCGGCGCTATTCCCCGTCTTATTCTCGGGCCGGAATGCAGGAGCGGGCTATTGGATTTTGTCGTACGGTGGCTTCCTCCGGCGGAATCGCTTGGTGACGGGTGGAGAAGGGGGCTCCGAGGGCTTGTTTCGACGCCTTCTCATACCCTCCGCGGGTTGCGTAGAGAGAAGTAATGGTGTTTTGGTGAACAAAGGAGGTCAGGCCGGTCGTTTTTTGCTCCCCGCACGTATGTGACGCCTTCACCAGCGTCGCGGCAACTTCAAGGTCAGGTCGGGCTCGTCTCCGCAAATAATTGCATTGTCCGAACATGGAGTGGTACTAACGGTGGCACCGGTGGGAACCTCCGAGCATCACAAGGTACTTTCCTCAAATGTACCATCACTTTTCCTTTCACTAAATAATAGGAACGTGTATGACCAGCTCCAGCGTTTCCAACAGCTTCGAAAGCTTCTTCCGCTGTGAACCACTTTTTCAAATATGCTTTTAACTTTTGGCCGGAAAGCTGCATCGAGAGATAAGGAGGAACCTTTGCCAAGTATCTGTTTGGGGGCGCAGCACCGTGACGGGTGGTCAGATACCGTGACCCCGTACGAGCTCTGCGATGAAGAGCGGGGCCCCTCTTGTGTGCGCAGTTAAAATACCAATGGTTGTTATTCAGATGTGTAGCTTGTGGCACAACATTTAGGGCCACGTAAACCCACGGAAGTTGAACATCCACCTGTGTTTCACGCTGAGTGTACTCCTCCTTGCTCATCACGTTCTAAGCAGACGGTTTTCAAAGTTTTTTAAAGCAATGTACAATTTCGGTTTCGGAAGGCGTGAATTTGAATGCTTTATCACCGAAGCTAATTGATTTTTCTCTGTAATACAGTGGCGTACTAGAAATGCTGATAACGTTTACAATATACGTCAAAACAATTTGCTAGTTCATTTGGGCGCCCTTATGTTGCCTTTTGCGTCTCTTCGCCAATATTTCTTGTAAGATGTAATCGTAACTGCTATAAATAATTTTGTGGTGACGCAAGATACCATTGTGGGCCTTCTATACACTAAATTGTGTACCTCATGCTTCACATAGATCATATTCGAGCTTCATAAATGGTAGGCGTACCAGAACAAAAAACGTGGTTTCAGAACCAAGTGGTTCATTTAGAGACTTCTTTTAATTGGTATTCCATATAAATAACAAATCGCTGTGGGTAATAGATGGCGGAAGTGATTCGGCCACCCCTAGCGTAAGGACAGAAACATTAATCCGGAGAAATGCCTACGGCAATAATAAATAGCGGTAAAAATTTACGTTTCCACAAAAATGTTCCAGTAAAAAGGCCTCATTTGAAACACTGGTATTCCGTGTGGACATGCTTTTCGGGAGTTACTGTTACTAATTTTCAGCAAATTATTTTGCAATCGTTTTATAAGCATGAAGCTATACAAGCAGATTGATCAGCTTCATTGAGTCTGCGTAGACACTTATTTTTGGAGGCAATGAAAAATGTCAAACATGTTTTAAGGGCGTAAAACTATGATACCACGTTCCACTTTTGGAATTAACGCACTGTTGCTTTTCATTGCAGGGTTTCTTTTTCTAGGTGACTGAGCGAAAAAAACGCCCCACTCTTGACATATAGAAAAACAGCTGTGGCCTTTAACAAACCCGTGTACTTTATTTAGCTGTATTGAATACGAGTGTGACGGAGCTGCTTCCCTTTTAACAAAAAGCACACACGTCAAATGGTTCATTTAGAAAAGAATTCCCAAGGAGCCAGTTAAAAATATCATGATGACGTTACTTCTTGTTTGTGCGCTCTTCATTGGACAGAATTGTGTCGAAGCGGACGACTCCGACGCGAATGCTATACTACCTTTTCCATTGGTCGACATACGGGAGGTATGAGTGAAACTTCGCTTATATTCGTCTGGACATCAACTATTTTAGTTTCTCGTCTAGACATGAACTATTAAGTCTCATGTGCTCCACTGTTTCCACTCTTGTGGAAACAGTGGGCACGTTGAGGGGAAAATGTTCTATGAGAAATATTTGTTTGGAAATATGTTTTTCTTTGCACCTACCTATACAGTATTCTCACAGGTTGCGCGAGAAATAAGACTTTAATGTAAATCCGAATAATCGATAATGCCAAACCTTTGCAGTATAAATAGGCTGCTAGGAAGAAATGTCGTCAAACCATAATCAAGTTCAAAGAGCCCGAGAAATGTGTTTGACGCAGGCGGATATTTTGTGAATTTCTTTTTTTGCCAGCATTTATAAACAAAGTAGCTGAAATTATAATCATGGAAATGGGAATTTGTTTAAGATGGTGTCTTCTTGCCATTCGTTTATTTTATATACAGATTTGTGCAATTGTATGCTGGCGAAATATTCCTACCATGCGGGGCCAGTCTTTTTACTCTTCCATAATTGCTTGCGGTACTCCTAGTAAGCGACATATTTTTGTCCCCTGTCTTGACAAGCTATGACTACATCAGGAACATGTGTGAAGGTTCTCGCCTTCCCTAAAATCCACCCCCGAAAAGTTGCACTTTGCGAGTGCGGAATCACACCGATCTGGCGCTTTTTGGTAGTTGGTGATGGAGTATAGGAATGGGAATTTGTTTGTAATATGAAAACGGACACAACTCTAGAGAATCTTAAAATCGAATAAGACTGGTGAGAAGTACCATCTCCTGGCTGGAAGTACGAAATATGCTTTGTTTCTCCAGAGACATAATAGCATTGTACGGCGCATACAGGGCACTACGGAACATTCCCTTTTAGGACCCAGACTACATGGCCGAAATGCCATCAACATCACTCAATTTCTCTTAAGGAGGTAGGTGCCACTTTTGAAAACACCTATATATAGTGCCGGGAATACTCCCCTGCACGAGGCATCTGCGGCGTCCTTTTTGGAATCAATGAAATCGGATGAACAGCCCACCGGCCGAGGACAGCGTTAACTAATTTTATTGAACCAGTTCCTTACCTTAGCTTCCTAGCAGTTCCTTGCCTTGCACTCCCAATCAGCTTATGCTGTTCTTGTAAAGAGCACGTCAAAGCTGCCTCCAATGTCTCGAAGAAGTGGAATATGTAAGCTTGGAGTTGTTCTTTCATGAACACACCTTTGAATATTGCGAGGTTGCGTGCAAGAATGTTGAGGTTTACCGAATTTAGAAGCGTTTAAATTTATTATCTGATGTTCGCACCGAACACCCGAATGCAGATAGATTTACAGGTACTTGTGTTGGTTTTTCGACCACAGAGTTTGTAATCTTTCATCATTGAGACCTCGTGGTAGCAATTTTAAAGATCGTGTTCCTGGGCAAAACATGAGGATTCGTTTTTAAGATCTTAAGAGGAGGGCAGCGTACGTGGTTGCCGCAGCCGGAAGCAGCATGGTGAGTAAGTTGGTGAGCATCTTGGCCACCGCGTCGGTCTCTTCCAGAAAATTGTGGTCGCATGTCCAGGGGACGTTGTCAACTTTCTGCATTGTGAATGGGAATATCTTAGTGAAGCGCTAAGGTATTCGGCCTGCAGAAGAGACAATAATCCCATTTCAGTACAGGTAATAATGTTGACGCTTCCTTTCGATGCTTCCGCTATTTGCATGGTCAAGAGGAAGTCGCCATCGTCTGCTTCTTTGTTTCTGTATGTAGGAAGAATGTGCAGGGACAAAGACTGCCGGAGTAGTTGACTACGACAATACTGGTATCGTGCTTTCATACATCCTGGAGTCAGTGTACACTGGGGTCTCATTATTTTGGAACTTCCCTCCAATAAACTTGATCCGGCAATGTCACGTCTTGTTGGGTAGGAGTGCGTCCTTATTTTTGTTCAAGCAGTTGTTGCATCGATGCCTTGTCTATCATGGCGTGCAGTAGTTCCTTTCGATAAGGGGGATCTGTCGGGCTTTTATACGACGGCCCCTCCAGATATAGGTTGTCCATCCGCCCTCTTCGTGCTAGGAGGGTGATTTCTCTGATTCCTTGAAATGCGTTAGGAAGAGAGAAGTTTAAGACATATTCTTTGGGATTTCAAGCAACATCCTATTTAGGACGACTGCAGGGTGAAAAACGTCTCGCATTGACCTTCACCCGCTTCTGTTGTGCGATTCCCGAGTCTATTCTTTTTCCAAGTATTTTTTTTTTCATTCAGTCATAAAGTTGTTCGCCTTCCCAGTCTTATAAAGCCGTCTATGCATGTCCATACCATTACCCCGGTTATCCCCCCATTGTTAGGTAGTCTCACGGTTAAAGTTGCAAGGTTGAGAACCGTCTCATATGCTGCCAGAATGACGGTGGTTTTTTGCATTTCGGTGCGGCTAAATTTGTTGTAATGGAAGCACTGCAATATCTGGCTCATGACCAATGGCTTCATGAATATTATCGTTGGTTTCTTATCTTTCCTGCTCTTTTCTTGTTTGGGCGTTTCGCTTGTGGGCGATTGGTTAAAGATGTTCTATTTTTAGCGATTGTACATTTAGCACCCCCGCTTGTCTCTGGAGCTACGCACTTTTTACATGAAGTTCTCTGAGAGGACACCCTTACACATTTTTAGGATGATCTTTCACTTGGCCTCGTGGCGCTATCTGTTTGTCATCAAACCGAGCTGGCTACAGAACGAGAACCTTGGGAATATTCAAAAGTATTTTGAAAACTTATGTGATTAGAGGCCACATAGTGCGCGCTATTTTAGTACTTTGTCACTGATAACACATTATTTTCTTGAATTGTGGTAGAATGGCGGGCATCCTTTGCCCCCGGTAATAGGTACGTCAACCTGTGTTCGTGGTGACGTACGTTCCGGTGATGAACGTGCCAGGGTGGCTCAGGGGGTAAGGCATTGCGCTGCTGACCCCAAGGGTGAGGGTTCTATTCCCGACCATGGAAGCAGAAACCAATTCGCCAGTGTATCCAGAATTTGGTGCACGCTAAGCATCTTAAGGTGGTGTAAATTACTCCAGAGATGTCCACTATGGCGCCCCTTGTAACCAACATGTAGCTGCAGCGCATGGAATAACGGGAATTATTGTTCTTTGGTCTTCTGGTGGTAACACATTTTGATTTGATGGCGTACGTTCCGGGCACGGCTGGCGACCAAGTCTTCCGAGCATGTTACCACCGATGGGAGTCGACCAAACTTTACTACGGAGGCGCGGCACCTCCCTAAAACGCATGTCCTTTCTTTCTTCTCCACTCTAGTGTCATTGTCCTCCTTTCTTTACTTCAGTTTCTCCTGGTTCTTATTCTACATCCAGGCCACTCCTCTAATGTTGCGGCCTGAGTCGTAGCTTTCGTGTGACAGCAATGCAGTATTTCCGTGGACGCCTGATGAGCACGGCTGATGGCTGACGGCTAGGAGCCATGAGAAATCGAAAAATGAGCCTAATAACGCTACCGCGTTAATAACACCACCGCAAAACGAGATAAACTACTCTTTGAAGGTTTCGATCATGATAAGCCACACCACGCAGCAGAGACACACTGTCCCTCGGAGCTGATTTGGGTTGCACTATAAATGCTTTCTGCAATCAGAAATGACTGTTTTAAAATTGTGCTACTTTAGATTTCATGACAACGCCAAAGGATGAGAAGTACTTCGTTTAGCCGCATTGTGTCCATGTTGAGCTATTTTCAAAAAAAAATGTTCGCATATTTCAAGCTGCGTGTGCATATTGATCTGCCTCCCTATCCTATCGACCAGCAGTGGCTGCTGCGGAAGTTAGCCATGCATATCGTTTTGCAGGGTGATGTGTTTGCCTAAAAAGAAGTAAACAAAGCGGTGCGATTTCCAGATGTTAGATTGGGTGAAAACGAGAAGGCGTGATGCTAACTGGCTCCAACGACAGAAGAATGCACGTTATTTTAAATTGATAACAAGGAAACAGTAGTTATAATATTGTTACATTTGAAAGGATAAAGACACTTCAGCCTTCTAACGCGGTTCCGTTTTCGCGCGGTTGCCATACCTTTTCGTGTGATAAATACGATTCACTGCGTCTGCTTGCTACAGTGATTTCACTGAGCAGTCACGGCTGTTGCTTGTTCAAAGAAGTCTTCGCGGTATCTCAAAGCCGTCCATCGATGTCCCAACCCGGTGTTCGCTGTGAAGCGGTGCAGCAAAAACATGTCGCAACCGCACTGCATTTCCGCCACGCCTCGTGGTGAGCATGTACTGACGGCGACTTTTTCTTGCGTCCTGTGGTTGTTCCTAACCTAGCACTCGACACTGCTGACCAAGCAATGTTTGCGTCATGAACAGCTTCGCAGCATAGGCTAGTGCATTTGAAAGCTCCGCAATGGCGAAGCACACTGTAGGAAACGCTCGTTTAGTCCGCAGCAAAGCAGACTGCGCCAGATGGTCTTAACAGTTCAGGCCTCAGAGGCAACGCTGGTCCGACGGAAATGGATGACACGCGGGTTGCCGAGACGCCTGGTTTGCGAGTAGTTTGCTCCTTTCCAGATTGCATAAATAAAATAGTGTATTTACAAAACTATCCCGGACAGTAGACAAGCGTAATTCATCAGGACTATAGCGAAAATACAGCCGTTCAAAGTGAGAGACGGCGCTTGCGTGCTTCCATCGGTAAGCCATTTTCCGAAAGCCCACTTCAGAGCGCTCGCGCTGCTTAGTATCTGAAATTAGGCACCTCAGCAAATAAATAGGATTGAACCGAGTATTATGGACATCTTCTTTATGCGCTCGTCCACGAGTTCGAAATATCTGTAGAAGAGCGGGGATTTCCTCGCGCATATGTTATCTCTGCCTGCAGCTGCCAACACGGGCTTTTTGTAGTCAACACCCTGTGCTTTTGGGTAGTTGACGTGAGCTCGGTCTCTCCTACATAATCTAGGGCATTCCTTACGACGTGCCAACAAATCCGACGCATCAGCTGTTGAAAATAAAGAGAAGACAGCCCACAACCAGCGCAGCCAGTGGCAGCTCGCTCCACGAGTGCGGCTCATGCGGCAGTCGGTCATAGCCATCTTTGATTCCCGGACTTCTGTTTCTTCGTTCTCTTTCGCTATACAAATCTCTGGTGACAAAACCCCCATCCATCCAGTCCCGCCGACTGGCGCCACGGAATCGCTTCGTCAAAACCGCAGTGTTCTCCGCACCACCGTTACGCAGAAGATTACGACATTCTACACACTGCTGCAGAATTGTGCGGCCCCGACTCTCTACTTGCAGACGCATTTGGACATCATTCTTGACAAACAGCCGGCCTTACAAGAACTGCAAAGCTAGATTCAGGCGAGTTTCACCGAAGATAAGTCTTACGCCGACGTTTTGGACGCAATTTAAAATGACAATCGCATCTGCTGCCTTCCCACGCGAGTGCACTCCATCAAGAGCCCGGTCCCTACAGCCCGAGCAGCCACAGCCGAGTCTGGTCATCCTTGCGGGAGCACAGCTTTGCAACCTCGACCCGGTATCCCTCAGGCAATGGAAGACAACCCGCTTTGCCACACTCCCGAAGCTCCAAATACCGACGTTCTCGGGCTACTTAGTAAATGGCAAGGGTTCTGGGACCAGTTCAATTTCACGATCCCCTCGAACGCAACCTTAACCCACATCAAGAAGTTCAAGTACGTGCTTTCGTACTTGACCAGTCACGCCAAAGGTGCGATCGATGGCATCATGCTGGCCCACGACAACTATGACTTCACCGCCAAAATCATCGCTAACAGATTCGGGCCGACAGTCCGCCTCCTGGAGGACACCTGGACAAATTGCTTTTCTTCGAGCCCGTGCAGAATTCGGACGACACTGACAAATTCCGGGTCCTCTTCGACACAATCACGTGTCGCATGAACTTGTTGGAAGGCCTGCGGATTTGCGCAGACCTGTAATCTGCAGTGCTCCACCGTGTTATGCTATGGTCCTTGCCGCAAGACCTGGGACTCATATACCGACAAGGTCTGAAGTAGGCGCTGCAATACTCATCCGAGGTGTCCGAGTTTTTTTTCCGCCAGGTGCAAGGAAATCAAAGTGATCGTGGACTTCCTCCGCGTCCAGGTGGAAATTCGAAAGGAGAGCGCGTCCGATCGTTCTGTTTCCTCTACACATCACGCCCAGGAGAAACGCCAATCTTCACCTCCGTGCATCGATTCTCCAACGATGATGACTCTCGGCGCCAAATCTCTGTCTTCGAAGTTGACAAGGTGTCATCTTTGCTATGCTCGAGACCACGTCCTCGCCCACTGCCCATCGGCGATACCACCCGAGGACAAGCGCAAGTGACTGCAGGCAAACAGGTGCTGTTTCAGGTGCGTAAAGCACAACCATTTCGCAAGACACTGCAGAACAGCCAAGAGCTTTGGCGGCAGCCACTGTTCACGTCGGCAACCTCCAGTCATTGGGCAACATGCAGCTCCCTGAGGAATGTTTCGGGCCAACCAGTCCAGAGTCGGAGCAAAGCCGCAGCAAAGTGGCAGAAATCAAAAATGCCAGCGCGGAGACATCCGCGTCGACCAGCAGTGCAGAACCCAAGTCGTTGCTCCTCCAGACAGGCCGTGCATGGGGCCTCAGCAACAGCCACCAGCTGCTTGTTCACTTTTTGTTGGACGCCGAGCACCAGCGAACTTTCTTTCGACGCGACGTGTCCGGAGCACTTCGTTGTATGGTCAACGATGTCGAACGTCTAACGCTTGCTTCGCTCGGAAACACGCGCGCCAGAGCGTCTGTTACTCGCAACAGAGCGTCCTTGACGCTTAAAAGCCAGCATGGCGACCAGAACATCACACATGAGGCCCTCGAGGTTCCCAACATAAGCACCGTCACAAGCACGCCCATGAGCAGAGAAATCATTCATGCAATGGCGTCTAAGTTTCAAGTTGCCGCTGATGCCCGGCTTTCAGCCACGTTTGAGGAGCATCAAGTTAGCCTACTGATCGGGTCGGATGCCTGTTGGAAGGTTGCATCAGGACGAGTGTGTCGGATTTCTCCCTCGCTCACAGCCATGCCGACAGTTCTGGCCGGGACTCTACAAAGTGCCGAACTCGAAAGCCCAAGCCTTTAGACCGCTCAATCCAGAGCGTTCTTTTTATCTCTCGAAGATTCTTCCCCCGAAGACACCATTGCAGACGTTGATCGGTCGTTGAGGATGCCATTGGAAATCTTGGCACTAAGGAAAACTTCACTTTGAACGACCCCGGCGCCGTGCTGTTCAAACTTGAGGATCGCACACTAAACGACCCCGATCAAGTGGACTTCCTCGGTGAAGAGCCCGGCCTTGGCATTTCCTGGTTTTCGTCATTTGGAAACCATTCTGAGCCTGCTTTCAAGGTTTTCGGGGGGCAGTTGAAATGCTCAACAACAGCCTCGTCCTGAGAGCGGACAACGCGGTCACATTCGTGTCTGAAAAGCCTGGGACTCATTGCGGAGCCATACCCGCTCACCCCAGCGTATTTCTGGCTGGGCAAAGGCAACAGGTGCCTGCACAAGAAACTCGCCCTTCGAGAACCCTCGTCGACCGGCAGCGAGCTGCGCCGCGCAACGCGAGCGCGGTACCTTCAGGCCGTCGAGGGGCACCGTCTTTGGCACCAAGAAAAACATTAGTACTTCCTTCTGCTTCGATTCCCTCAGGAGGCGACAGAGCAGCCAGAAGCTAAGCCACGAGTTGGACACGTCGTGTTTTAAAGGGCAGTTCGCTGCCTGCCTTCCAGCAACTTGCCTGAGCAAGCTTGGGGGAGCATCCTTGGGCCCACGGGGTGTGCTGAAACTACAGAAAAGAAAGCGGGCCACCAGCGCCGCCAGCGCGAGCTCGCTCCACGAGCGCAGCTCACGCTGCAATCGGTGTAGCCACCTTTTATAGCGGGACGTCTGTTTGCTCGTTGCCTTTCACTACAACAGCCTCCGTAATGTCCAAATCCCTGATACCGTTTGATCAGCCCCTCCGCTTAAATATTACTTCGTGCCTGGAGTTCGTGCAAATAAAGTTTCTTAAATCGATTTCAGAGCATTGTGCTGCTGATTCCAAGGACACGGGTTCGATTCCCGACCGCGGAGGCCGCTTTTCTGCTGCCGGCGACGAGCGAAAACGCCCGTGTGTTCTAGATTTTGTGCTTTGTTAAAGATCCTCAGTCGGTTCAAATATTTTGGAGCCCGCCAGTACAAACCGCTTCATCGCCTCTGTAGCGACAGGCGTTAAACCTCATAATGAATCAATCATTCGGTTACTCATTCACTGGAATACATTTCAACATGTTCAAATCTGGGTCATGCGCACGGACTGCTTTTCTTATCGTCGTCTTCAGCATCTCGCCGTTCGCCTTCGGAGGCTCGAGGTATGGTGCGGAGTACGTTACGCGGGGCATGACGAACGCCTGCATCAGGCGCCGTGCGTCTTCTTCTTTTATACCTGTGTTTCGTTTGGCCACTCTCCAGATCATCCTCAGGATCTCTTCTGAGAGAGAGAGAGAGAGCATAACTTTAATAGAGACCAGCGATGTTAGCCGAGCCGTCGGGCTGGCTTGCTATGCTAAATGAGAGGGAAAAAAAGACGTGAAGACGAAAAGATGTCATTTGATGCGGCGAAAATTTAAAATCCAAAAACTTTGTCCAGGGGTGGTATTCTTGTAACTGTCCCTTTTGAAAACGTCCTTTGTGCGCCCCTTCCTCGTGACGTACTTCCGGTTAAGCACTCAGCGCTGGCAGTAGGTTTGCCACGCTTCCGTTACGTCGCTTCCGCTTGTTTGCTTTTAACCAATCAAGGCTTGCCAAAAGGGACAATTTTGAAAGGGACGCAAAAGGGGCAAAACTCCTAAGAAACTCCAAAAGAGCTTTGATTGCACGTGCAGCCTGACTAGGACCCTACCATGAACCCAAAACAGCCCTCAGCTCAAGTCCCGCACCAAGCTGCCTCCACAACGATAATATCAGTTTCTGTGTGTGCACAGTGTACTATGTCCCGTGTAGGCCACATTCAAGCGCATCCTATGTAGATTGGCTTCCTCGCGCTTGCTAAGTCCAGGTGGCATTATGAAGGTGCACTTGGGATCAATCTTATGAAGAGGTGCGTATTGCTGCCTTGCATCACTCCAGATAGACATCTGCACATTCCTTGTGGTTGATGAGGAGAGTATTGCCGCATCCTTTCTCGTAAATGGAATCGGCACAGCTTCAGTGCAGAGACTGTGGGCAGATGACACGGCTTTGTCAGCTGTGTCATTGCCGGCAACTCCGCAGTGGGCAGGAAGCCACTGTAGACCTACGCAGTGTCCCTTTTGTATGGCTTGCAAGTGCAAGAGATGGATTTCCCAAGCCAGCTGTTCTTTTGAAAGCGACTTCAACAAGCTGTCGAGTGCTGACATGGAGTCTGTAAATACAGCCCATTGATTTGCTGCTTGCTTTAGGATGTACTGAGAAGCCGGGAGCAGCCCAGCCAGCTCACTAGCTGTCGTCGAGGACTTGTGACTCAATAGGGCGCAAATGGCAGTGAGCGAAAAAGGGATTGATATCCCTATCGCCGACGATGTCGCTGTCACTGAGCCATCAGTGTACACATGAGTGTGGCCTTTGTATTGGTTGTTAATATGCTCCAAGGCAAAGATCTTTAGAGCCGGGGCTGGTATATCTGCCTTCCTCTTAAATCCAGGTACCGTGGTGACAATTTTCATAAGAGAGAATAGCCACGGAGGGTAAGGAGTAGAGGCTGAAGGTGGACACTGGGTGGGCATAGCGTTCTGCAGTTCAGAAGCCCAGGCGGCAGCACGAGGATGTCCATGTTGCCTTACCACAACGCGCAGGCGCGTGCGAAGTTGTTCCATTGCCTGCAAAGCAGTGGACGGAAGCCGTCTGCTGTCTGTCATGGTTGCTATTATGTAGGTGGTCTTCGGGACACCAAGACATATCCTCAGTATTCGGGCCTGCAACCCCTCTAGTATTTTAGAATACCCTTTGGAAAGAGATGTCAGAGCTGAGAGGCTATAGCGAAGTAAGCCTTCGCAGAGGGAATCGTATAGCTGTAAAAGAGACCTTATGCTACATCCATCAGTGCTGTTGGAAAGCTTGCCGAAGATGTGCGCGAATGACGTTAACTTCTCTTTTAAGCTTCGGGTGTGAGTCGTCCATGTCAGATGGCGGTCGAAGGTAACACCCACAACACCTGTGCTGGGTGACATACGGTATCGGTACGCCTGCGGCCGTTAACTGGTAGTTTGACATGTCCCGCTTTGTAAACTCTATGGTGGCGCACTTGGTTGGTGATATCGCGAGGCCACATGTCGCAAGAAAGTTTTCAATCTAGCTTACTGCACACTGAAGTCTCGATTAGAGCACCCGCCTGGTACGGCCCGAGCACCAGATACTAATATCATCAGCGTACACGGAGATTTCAACCGATTTCGGCAGACATCTCTTAAGGCCAATCATTGAAATATTGTCACGGGAAGAAGAAGACGAGGGCTATCGGCCCAACCTCTTAAGAAGAAGAAGACCCAGCTGGGCAGGCTACCTCACAGCCGACATCGTGTAAAAAGTGTAAATACATCACTCGCATGTTACATGGTTTATTTCCTGTGTCCTACTTCCACGTAACATGATTTGGTGGAGGTTTCGCAGATCATCCCCATCCTGGCCCCAGCTGCGCTTCGTTTCAGCTGCTGAACATCGCTCATGGGCCTTGGATCACGTCGGCCCGCCCCAGCTCCGGTGAGCCATGGACGCACCAATCCCCAGCCCCGTGTCCCCAGCCTGTCACTTGCCGAGACCAAACAACGTTACCAGCCGCAATCTGAACCGAAGACGACACCGCTCCCCTGCCCTGAACTCCGCCGCGCCTCCGAGGCCTTTGGACGCTGCTTCACTGCGCCGGCGGACATTGCTGTTTTTGGGCCACTGCTCACCACGACGAATCATCCTCATCCGTGGCGGCAAGGGCTCCCTTTTCCCTCTCATCCCGCATCGTCATCGCATCTGCACATGTACGAAGGCCTCGACCGGGACGGTCGCTTTCGACGAGGGGGATGTGTCACGGGAAGAAGACGAGGGCTATCGGCCCAACCTCTGAAGAAGACGAAGACCCAGCAGGCGGGCTACCTCACAGACGACATCGTGTAAATAGTGTAAATACATCAGTCGCATCTTACATGGTTTATTTTCTGTGTCCTACCGCCACGTAACAATATTTAAAAGAGTCGGGCTCAGTACCCCACCCTGAGGGACACCAAGGGTCACGTTATTGAGGGATGTCTCACCATTTCTCTACAGACATGTAGATAGTCCTATCAGAGAGGTAATCAGACATCCAGTCATACATTCGTCCCGCGATGCCTACAGATCTCACTGCTTTCGGACAGCTTCATAGAGAACACAATCGTGTGCCTATTTAATGTCAATGAAGACTGCAATAGTAATTCGCCGTTCGATCTTTGCGTGCTTCGCATGTGTTGCAAGGGCTGCTCCAGCGCTTGCGAAAGCCCGACATCTGCGATGGATAAACGCTTCTGTCATTCACATCCCAGTCTAGACGAAGGCGTACCATCTTCTCCATGCGCTTCCAAATGCAGCTTAGAAGCGCTATAGGCCGGTAGTATTCAATATCGGTGGGGTCTTTCGCAGGTTTCAGAACTGGCACGATATGAGCTGGCTTCCACCCAGGCTAAAGACGGCTGGTCTCCCAGGAGCGGTTGAATATTGCCAAATCCACCGCTTCGCAAGTTCTGCCATGGAGAATTGTTCGTCCGTGTAGGGTGTGTTCGGTGACGGGTTCGCAGCCCTGGAAATGATCGTTGATGAAGACCCCGGTGCGGCAGTAATATTAGCACAGAAGGTTTCAGTGACATCTAAGTCGCTTACCTTCATTCGCAGAGAAATGGAGTTAAAAGGGTACAACTGAGTTCGCGGTGCACGGAGACCACGCGCAAAACTCCATATCCTTGTCAGCGGCTTTCGAGGGTCTAGCTTCGAACAAAAGGATGCCCGTTCACGTTTGGAAAGCTTCTTCAGATGTCTCTGAATGAGCGTTTGCGTGCGTGTCACTCCTCGTATATCTTCTACCACGGAAGTCTTCCGTGCGCGCCTTTCTGCCCTTCTACGAATCGCCCTGAGGTTTTCATACTCGACGTTAGCCACTGCATACTCCTTTGGCAGGCTCGCGGTTTTGGTGCGCAACCTCCGGATATTTGCGATTCTGGTAATAGTGTCGTCGTACGACGAGAAATCACCAGCGCATGTCTCGACGTCTCAGGTGAACTTGCCCCAGTTGACAAATTGAATGGCAGATTTACGGCGTTCAGCAGGCAAACTGTCGACCATAGTGTAAGTTGGTACATGTTCGCTTCAATGAGACTCACTGTCTACATACCACATTGTGGTCGTTCGAAATGTGAGAAAATTATGATAACGTCGAAAGCACTTCACATCAGTCCACGATAAAACTTTGGTTGCCCAGTGGTAATGCCACACAAACTGAAGCGGTCTGCCTTGTCGAACGCGTGACGTCCCTTGGCCGTCGTTTTCTTACTTCCCCATGACGGATGATGAGCATTGAAGACCCCCGTGACAATGTGTAGAGGTGGTGTACGACGAATTATGTCCTCCAGGTGCTGAGTGTTCAGCGATGCTTGGGGCAGAATATACGGAGCGATGACAGTAAAGGAAACGCCTGTGTGTCACACGGTCACGGTAATAGCTGCGAATTCGTTCAACGAGTTAGGCGGCAGATTGTGTTTCATGAATGTGAGGTCATTTCTCACGCGTAGCAGGCCTCTCGTCTTTGGCACACCAGTTGATGAGCGCAGGACTGCGTAGCCGGATCGCCGTATATCTGTGGAATGGCGGGACTCTGAAATAGCAAAAAAGGGAACTGGTGTTTTCGCAAAAATCTGCGGAAGCAGCTCTAGAAGACCGAGCAGCAGAGATTGGAGTGACAACTGGTGTTGACGCACGTGCCCTCGTAGTCCTGGACATTTGTGCTGCTATCGGAGCTGGTGAAAGGGACTCTACTGATGCCAGAGAGGGTGTATCCGCAGGAGCAGGCGCCGCCGTGGAAGCTGCAGTTTCAGCTTTTGACAGTGCTTTACGTTGTAGGTTATGGTAGGGCAGAAAAGTCTTTATCTAAGTCCATAGAGATGGGCTTGTCTCCATCCCGTGCTTGCCTTCTTCAAAATTTCATGGACCCAATGGCACGCAGCTCTTGTAAAGCTGCTTTGGCATACCTATAGTCAGTCTTGTGGACCATCTTCTATATGTAAATCGCCTGCTCGTCGCGGTGAGCCGAACCGTTTCCAGAAGTCGCTTCATGCTTCTTCCCGCAGTTAGCACATCGGAGACTCTCGGAGTTGCACGTGGTACGATCGTGGTTGCCACCAGACCGAGTGCATCGCATTGGAAGGTGGAATACTTCGGACACGTGGCCTAAACACAGATATTTAGAGAGAGAGAGATTGAACACACGTTTATTGCAAAAAGAGAGGGAAACATGTCCCCTTGACATGACCGGAGGCCTTGGTCAAGAGTCGGAAAAGAGATGGGAAGTAAATAGTGGGGAGAGCATGCAAAGAAAGGCAGCTAGAAGCAGTCCTCAATGCCGGTTTCACTGATGAAAATTAGCAGAGTGTCCAGCATGTGCTTCCTGTGAGGTGGGGCTCCAAGTGGATGGACCCAAAGTTCGTAGTCTGCCGGTCGTAGCGGGCCAAGGGTCTTTAGGCAGCGTTCTCTAGGAATACTGAGTGCTGAACAGGGCACCGGTACCACATTTTTGGCAGTTCGGAGAGCTGTACGGGTTTCCACGCCCGAAGAAATAGTGAGCTGAACTAGGCGTAAGGGCCGTGCCCGTTCTGATACGCCTTAGCCGCACTGTTGCCCATCGGCTGAATCCTGCGGGCAACGGGTTGTGGTCTTCCGGAATTTTGTTTCGAAGAACGGCCTTCCGCTTGGCCTTCGCCAAAGCAGCACCGTCCTCTGTATCGATGTCGGCCTCCGCATCTGAATCAGCGGGTTCTGAACACTCTTGCTCGGGGTAAATACCAAGTTGCTCCCGAGCAATTCTGTGTGCCCCTTCATTGCCTTCAAACCCTTTAGTACACTGACTGGGCGTTTCAACATATGCGTAGATGCGGTAGCGCGCGTAGCCAATGATGACGTTTTCTGGGGTTGACTCTGTGGCAAATATTGTTTGCACACTTTCAGATGTCGTGCCCAATCTGCGGACTGATTTGACTGGGATCCTCTGACGTAGTGCCTCAAGAATCTCAGGTGGTGTCATGTCTTAAGCTACACCTGAAATTACGCCGACACCACATTTGCCTGGGCGCGGTTCATAGGCTCTCACGGGGATTTCTGCAATGCTTGACATTGTCAACAAACTTGATAATGCTTGATATTGTCAACAACAGCATTGCGTGTGTCGATAACCAAGAGATTGAGCCGATGGTTCGGTCACACTTGAAGCACTCCCTCGGGAGCTATCGTTTCTAACCCACCCTTAATGGCTAGTGGTTTGAGCCTAGTAATACGTTTTGAAGGATATGTAGGCTTTACAATCATTACAAGTCCGTGGCTCAGAGGATTCTTCGGGGATGCATGTACACCCAGAGCTTTGAATACGCTCTTGGACGCTCGACGGCGCTTTGGAGCCTGAACTGTCTGGAAGGGTTCAGAATCGTCTGCGAGGTTGTCGGCCTCCTCCGCGTGTATTGCGGTGCCAGGAGGAGATACCTCCGTTATGTCGGAAATATCATCCACGTTGTCTGGCAAAGGTTGTTCCAAAGGAGAGACATCGTGGCGTACTTGTCCCGGAGGGACCATGGATCCTGAGGGAGCGCAAGGAGAAGCTGATGATCCAGAATAAGCCTCCATCAGCAACGAAGCAGGCGCAGCCGGCTGAATGACCATGCTGGGCGACACATCAGGCAGCTGGCAGGGAGGCGACCCAGGCGGCGGTGCACTCGGTGCTGCGCCCGCCGCAGGGTCCATTTCTTGTGATAAATGCAGCAGAATATTCAGAATTGAGCAGTAAATTTGCCGGAAACTGCGAAAAATTACACACAGCCATTTCAGACAGACCGATAGATATGATTATCGTCTCGGTATATACTGATGTCTTGATTTTGTTGACAACCGCGTGCGCCGCGTGCCGTCGCTCCGCAACAGCAATCCCAGTATCCTGTTCGCTGCATGCATGCCCTTGTATAGCACCGATAAGGCGAGAGAGACGTCACCAGACGTCTTGCCGCACCAGAAATTTTATTTTTATTTCTGCGCGTGGCTCGGAGTGCTCATGCAAGCGCCCGCGATAGATAATGATGATAATAAAACGTAGACGATGTTGGTAATTTTCGCTGCTTTGGTGATGATGATGCCGCGACAGCGGTCCCCGACAAGCTCATCGAGGTGGTCGCACCGCCGGTCCACATCGGATGAAGCGTATCGCTGGTTTGTAGCGTGGCTCGACATGAATGAAAGCGCGGCGTTGGAGGCATTGATGTGGTGGGGTAACAACGTTCATCGCCTTGTCAGCCAGGGCAGCGAGCGCATTCAAATCTGGTGTGGAGGAGGCGGCCAAAACCATCTGCACGTTAGCTGCAAGGCCTGAAGAAATGGCTCGCGCACCAAAGCGTAGTCCATGGTGTGTGCCCTAGGGCCAAGAAGTTGCCGCATGTGTTGTAACAACTGACTCGGACGCCGACGCCGAGATTATCCATGGACAACAATAGATGCATAAGCGAGCGCTCAGAAAGGGCACTGCCTTCGAGCACGGCCGCTTTTAGCTCGTCGTATGGCTTTGCCCGTAGAGGGGCGCTGAGCGCAGCTACAATGTCCGCGACCTCATCCACCACAGTGGCCAGAAGAGACGCGATGACGCGGCGTTACTTCGTCCACTGCGACGTAATCTTGGCCAGCTCAAAACAGCACTCGACCTGCAGGAGCCAGGTAGTAGGATTTTGATCCCAATATCACGGCAGTAGGGGCGTTGCGATAGATGTGGCGATAGTAACCGGCGGCGAAGGCTGGGTCTGGTCTTCGTCAGTGACCAGCGGCAAAGGCGGGGTCTGGTCACCGTCAGCCTTGGCTCCACTTCCTTCCCGGTGACGGGCAACGGTAATCATTAACGTCCGGATCACCAATTGTATAGCGCCAATCAAACGAGCGAGACGGCACCAGACGTCTTGGCGCAACAGGGACGTGATTTTTATTCTCGGCGCGTGGCTTGGACGGCTCACACAAGCACCCGCGGTAAATAATGATGATGATGATGATGATGATGATGGAGCGTAGAGAATGTTAGTGCTGGGCGCTGCTCTGGTGATGATGATGATGCGCCTACACTTTAGTTTATGTGCCTTCGGTGATGATAATCATGTTCCACGGCGGCTCTTTGTTTGGTTTTCCGGGCTCCGGGCTGTACCACGAGCACCTGAGATTTCTGTGGAGCGCCGCCCAGGCCTCAGGTCTTGGCATACCCATGGATGGTCGTGGCCGCTCTCGGCAGGGCTTCCTTCACCCAGGCATCGAACCGCGGGTGGTTTGTCTCACCGTTATATTGCCGGCATAGAACGCCTCGTCCACGCCGTCGATCTGATTGAGCAGTTTGGGCAGGGGCAGTAGGGCCAGGTTGAAGAGGAGAGGCGACGGGTAGACCCATGGGAGGTACCCCTGTCTCCGAGCTCCACAGGCTCCGGCCGTTTCCATGTTATCCGGATGGTCGCCGTTCTCTTGGTTAGAAAGTCTTTAATGTAGCCGCAGGTCTTGCGGCCACACCCAGTATTGCGCAGGTTACAGAGCACGCTGGCATGGGACACGTTGTCGAAATACCCTAAAGCCTAAAGCCAATATCCCCCGGGGCGCGTGCCTCGTTGCTCTCTGCATCACTAGTTCGTATGGCTGGATGAGGACGTGTTGTGTGCTCAGGTGCTGGCGAAATCCGGACATGGTGACTGGCATGAAGTGAAAATATTTCTTCCTTTATTTTCAGGTTGCGATATTTTAAAGCCCTTCGCTGAGATTGTTAATTTTTCTTCTCAAATGAAGATGTCGCCGAACACTCATGGATTTGAGACATTTTCTAGTCAACACCGAAATGGATCTTGCAGTTCAATGCCTGCGTGAACTGCGGTCCTAAATTTCGTCCAGAAAGAGTTAATGTCGTGCGTAGTAAAAGTGGAGCTACTCAAAAAACCTTGCTGCACAGATACTAATCTCTCAAAAATGAAAACGTCATAAATGTCGAAAATACAACTACTTGTGCAAGAGGCTGCAGGAAACATTTCGAAGCACAGATTGCCGAGATAAACCTCTGCGTCGGCAGGAAATGCACATGCAGAAACATAAGGAAGGGATTGCCCTGTTTGCAGAGTATGTGCGGAGGCTTGTCGCTGCACTGATGCGTCCATGCCAAAAGAATGCCCGCACCAGCGAAGGGCTCCTAGGCGGCACAGAGTTTCGCACGCTGCATACCACGCGCATGCGGCACTCTCGCGCTTTCGTTGATACGATAGGAGATTCCATAAGGTATGCAATGGCGTCAATCCTGGAGCTTCACTTTAGCGCGCTGTCTGTATGACCAGCGTGTGCGGGCTTCTCAGTTAAAAGCCTTTTTAAGAAGTTGCATCGCCTGCATGTAAGAAAAGCCACGGCGCACAGTCTTTATATCTGCGATGCAAACTTTCGTGTATCCAGTTCTGGCAGGGGCATACAAGGTCGTTCTTGAAGGCGCCGGCCGCTATTTCCTGCTTCATCACCTTTGTATCGGCCACAGGCTAACAGGGGCAGGCCGCCTTGGAGAAAAAAACGTGCGTCCAGCAAACACAGGCCTCTGAGAACATCAACGTCAAGTCGAGTAACACTACGCGACCACCTCTTCGCAGCTTCCAGAAGATACCAAATAGATTGGCATGCCTAACTTGGACGTGTGGTAATCCGGCAATAGTGGCGGAGGACAATCCCACGGGATAGACATGTGCCGGCTGAGGATGAAGAGGTGGCGCGGGACGAGCTAGGATGGAACATGGCGGACTCGGCTGGGCGACGTGTGTGCAGCCGGATAGGCTGAGCGGTGTATCTTGGCGTAGCGGGACTCCAAGTAAAGGTGTGATCGAGGGGGCTCGGTGTCTGTCTGGGGAACCGCGGCCGGGTGCAAGAACCCCGGTACCACAAGTGGCGCCCAACGTGGGGCCGGCCGTGGTTCCTGGGAAGGGCATTGTGGTCTTCTTCCTCGTTTTGGTGTTCCGCGGCAAATGTGACGGACAACTCGCTGAAGATGCGGTCAGACACGATCGACCTGGCGGACCAGTCTCTGGTGGTGGACATCTCGGATGCCCTCAGCAAGAGGGACAAGGTCAAGTTCACAGTCCACACCAAGACGACGCTGTCGGACTTCCAGAAGACGGAATTCTCTGTGCTTCGGCAGCACGAGGAGTTCATCTGGCTCCATGACGCCCTGGAGGAGAGCGAGGACTACGCCGGGATGATCATTCCCCCGGCCCCTCCGCGGCCGGACTTCGACGCCTCGCGGGAGAAGCTCCAGAAGCTCGGCGAGGGCGATGGCTCCATGACCAAAGAGGAGTTCGCCAAGATGAAGCAGGAGCTCGAGGCGGACAGCTGCTGACGACTGCGCCGGACACCACCCCCGCGGAGCAAGGCCCGCGGACAGGACCTTGCCACGTTTGGACCTTCTGCAAGGACCCCCGGGTCTTAGGAGGCCACCTGTGGCACCGGTCTACTGCCATCTGGGCTGAGCCCCTCGAACGCAACCTTAACCCACATCAAGAAGTTCAAGTACGTGCTTTCGTACTTGACCAGTCACGCCAAAGGTGCGATCGATGGCATCATGCTGGCCCACGACAACTATGACTTCACCGCCAAAATCATCGCTAACAGATTCGGGCCGACAGTCCGCCTCCTGGAGGACACCTGGACAAATTGCTTTTCTTCGAGCCCGTGCAGAATTCGGACGACACTGACAAATTCCGGGTCCTCTTCGACACAATCACGTGTCGCATGAACTTGTTGGAAGGCCTGCGGATTTGCGCAGACCTGTAATCTGCAGTGCTCCACCGTGTTATGCTATGGTCCTTGCCGCAAGACCTGGGACTCATATACCGACAAGGTCTGAAGTAGGCGCTGCAATACTCATCCGAGGTGTCCGAGTTTTTTTTCCGCCAGGTGCAAGGAAATCAAAGTGATCGTGGACTTCCTCCGCGTCCAGGTGGAAATTCGAAAGGAGAGCGCGTCCGATCGTTCTGTTTCCTCTACACATCACGCCCAGGAGAAACGCCAATCTTCACCTCCGTGCATCGATTCTCCAACGATGATGACTCTCGGCGCCAAATCTCTGTCTTCGAAGTTGACAAGGTGTCATCTTTGCTATGCTCGAGACCACGTCCTCGCCCACTGCCCATCGGCGGTACCACCCGAGGACAAGCGCAAGTGACTGCAGGCAAACAGGTGCTGTTTCAGGTGCGTAAAGCACAACCATTTCGCAAGACACTGCAGAACAGCCAAGAGCTTTGGCGGCAGCCACTGTTCACGTCGGCAACCTCCAGTCATTGGGCAACATGCAGCTCCCTGAGGAATGTTTCGGGCCAACCAGTCCAGAGTCGGAGCAAAGCCGCAGCAAAGTGGCAGAAATCAAAAATGCCAGCGCGGAGACATCCGCGTCGACCAGCAGTGCAGAACCCAAGTCGTTGCTCCTCCAGACAGGCCGTGCATGGGGCCTCAGCAACAGCCACCAGCTGCTCGTTCACTTTTTGTTGGACGCCGAGCACCAGCGAACTTTCTTTCGACGCGACGTGTCCGGAGCACTTCGTTGTATGGTCAACGATGTCGAACGTCTAACGCTTGCTTCGCTCAGAAACACGCGCGCCAGAGCGTCTGTTACTCGCAACAGAGCGTCCTTGACGCTTAAAAGCCAGCATGGCGACCAGAACATCACACATGAGGCCCTCGAGGTTCCCAACATAAGCACCGTCACAAGCACGCCCATGAGCAGAGAAATCATTCATGCAATGGCGTCTAAGTTTCAAGTTGCCGCTGATGCCCGGCTTTCAGCCACGTTTGAGGAGCATCAAGTTAGCCTACTGATCGGGTCGGATGCCTGTTGGAAGGTTGCATCAGGACGAGTGTGTCGGATTTCTCCCTCGCTCACAGCCATGCCGACAGTTCTGGCCGGGACTCTACAAAGTGCCGAACTCGAAAGCCCAAGCCTTTAGACCGCTCAATCCAGAGCGTTCTTTTTATCTCTCGAAGATTCTTCCCCCGAAGACACCATTGCAGACGTTGATCGGTCGTTGAGGATGCCATTGGAAATCTTGGCACTAAGGAAAACTTCACTTTGAACGACCCCGGCGCCGTGCTGTTCAAACTTGAGGATCGCACACTAAACGACCCCGATCAAGTGGACTTCCTCGGTGAAGAGCCCGGCCTTGGCATTTCCTGGTTTTCGTCATTTGGAAACCATTCTGAGCCTGCTTTCAAGGTTTTCGGGGGGCAGTTGAAATGCTCAGACAACAGCCTCGTCCTGAGAGCGGACAACGCGGTCACATTCGTGTCTGAAAAGCCTGGGACTCATTGCGGAGCCATACCCGCTCACCCCAGCGTATTTCTGGCTGGGCAAAGGCAACAGGTGCCTGCACAAGAAACTCGCCCTTCGAGAACCCTCGTCGACCGGCAGCGAGCTGCGCCGCGCAACGCGAGCGCGGTACCTTCAGGCCGTCGAGGGGCACCGTCTTTGGCACCAAGAAAAACATTAGTACTTCCTTCTGCTTCGATTCCCTCAGGAGGCGACAGAGCAGCCAGAAGCTAAGCCACGAGTTGGACACGTCGTGTTTTAAAGGGCAGTTCGCTGCCTGCCTTCCAGCAACTTGCCTGAGCAAGCTTGGGGGAGCATCCTTGGGCCCACGGGGTGTGCTGAAACTACAGAAAAGAAAGCGGGCCACCAGCGCCGCCAGCGCGAGCTCGCTCCACGAGCGCAGCTCACGCTGCAATCGGTGTAGCCACCTTTTATAGCGGGACGTCTGTTTGCTCGTTGCCTTTCACTACAACAGCCTCCGTAATGTCCAAATCCCTGATACCGTTTGATCAGCCCCTCCGCTTAAATATTACTTCGTGCCTGGAGTTCGTGCAAATAAAGTTTCTTAAATCGATTTCAGAGCATTGTGCTGCTGATTCCAAGGACACGGGTTCGATTCCCGACCGCGGAGGCCGCTTTTCTGCTGCCGGCGACGAGCGAAAACGCCCGTGTGTTCTAGATTTTGTGCTTTGTTAAAGATCCTCAGTCGGTTCAAATATTTTGGAGCCCGCCAGTACAAACCGCTTCATCGCCTCTGTAGCGACAGGCGTTAAACCTCATAATGAATCAATCATTCGGTTACTCATTCACTGGAATACATTTCAACATGTTCAAATCTGGGTCATGCGCACGGACTGCTTTTCTTATCGTCGTCTTCAGCATCTCGCCGTTCGCCTTCGGAGGCTCGAGGTATGGTGCGGAGTACGTTACGCGGGGCATGACGAACGCCTGCATCAGGCGCCGTGCGTCTTCTTCTTTTATACCTGTGTTTCGTTTGGCCACTCTCCAGATCATCCTCAGGATCTCTTCTGAGAGAGAGAGAGAGAGCATAACTTTAATAGAGACCAGCGATGTTAGCCGAGCCGTCGGGCTGGCTTGCTATGCTAAATGAGAGGGAAAAAAAGACGTGAAGACGAAAAGATGTCATTTGATGCGGCGAAAATTTAAAATCCAAAAACTTTGTCCAGGGGTGGTATTCTTGTAACTGTCCCTTTTGAAAACGTCCTTTGTGCGCCCCTTCCTCGTGACGTACTTCCGGTTAAGCACTCAGCGCTGGCAGTAGGTTTGCCACGCTTCCGTTACGTCGCTTCCGCTTGTTTGCTTTTAACCAATCAAGGCTTGCCAAAAGGGACAATTTTGAAAGGGACGCAAAAGGGGCAAAACTCCTAAGAAACTCCAAAAGAGCTTTGATTGCACGTGCAGCCTGACTAGGACCCTACCATGAACCCAAAACAGCCCTCAGCTCAAGTCCCGCACCAAGCTGCCTCCACAACGATAATATCAGTTTCTGTGTGTGCACAGTGTACTATGTCCCGTGTAGGCCACATTCAAGCGCATCCTATGTAGATTGGCTTCCTCGCGCTTGCTAAGTCCAGGTGGCATTATGAAGGTGCACTTGGGATCAATCTTATGAAGAGGTGCGTATTGCTGCCTTGCATCACTCCAGATAGACATCTGCACATTCCTTGTGGTTGATGAGGAGAGTATTGCCGCATCCTTTCTCGTAAATGGAATCGGCACAGCTTCAGTGCAGAGACTGTGGGCAGATGACACGGCTTTGTCAGCTGTGTCATTGCCGGCAACTCCGCAGTGGGCAGGAAGCCACTGTAGACCTACGCAGTGTCCCTTTTGTATGGCTTGCAAGTGCAAGAGATGGATTTCCCAAGCCAGCTGTTCTTTTGAAAGCGACTTCAACAAGCTGTCGAGTGCTGACATGGAGTCTGTAAATACAGCCCATTGATTTGCTGCTTGCTTTAGGATGTACTGAGAAGCCGGGAGCAGCCCAGCCAGCTCACTAGCTGTCGTCGAGGACTTGTGACTCAATAGGGCGCAAATGGCAGTGAGCGAAAAAGGGATTGATATCCCTATCGCCGACGATGTCGCTGTCACTGAGCCATCAGTGTACACATGAGTGTGGCCTTTGTATTGGTTGTTAATATGCTCCAAGGCAAAGATCTTTAGAGCCGGGGCTGGTATATCTGCCTTCCTCTTAAATCCAGGTACCGTGGTGACAATTTTCATAAGAGAGAATAGCCACGGAGGGTAAGGAGTAGAGGCTGAAGGTGGACACTGGGTGGGCATAGCGTTCTGCAGTTCAGAAGCCCAGGCGGCAGCACGAGGAATATCCATGTTGCCTTACCACAACGCGCAGGCGCGTGCGAAGTTGTTCCATTGCCTGCAAAGCAGTGGACGGAAGCCGTCTGCTGTCTGTCATGGTTGCTATTATGTAGGTGGTCTTCGGGACATCAAGACATATCCTCAGTATTCGGGCCTGCAACCCCTCTAGTATTTTAGAATACCCTTTGGAAAGAGATGTCAGAGCTGAGAGGCTATAGCGAAGTAAGCCTTCGCAGAGGGAATCGTATAGCTGTAAAAGAGACCTTATGCTACATCCATCAGTGCTGTTGGAAAGCTTGCCGAAGATGTGCGCGAATGACGTTAACTTCTCTTTTAAGCTTCGGGTGTGAGTCGTCCATGTCAGATGGCGGTCGAAGGTAACACCCACAACACCTGTGCTGGGTGACATACGGTATCGGTACGCCTGCGGCCGTTAACTGGTAGTTTGACATGTCCCGCTTTGTAAACTCTATGGTGGCGCACTTGGTTGGTGATATCGCGAGGCCACATGTCGCAAGAAAGTTTTCAATCTAGCTTACTGCACACTGAAGTCTCGATTAGAGCACCCGCCTGGTACGGCCCGAGCACCAGATACTAATATCATCAGCGTACACGGAGATTTCAACCGATTTCGGCAGACATCTCTTAAGGCCAATCATTGAAATATTGTCACGGGAAGAAGAAGACGAGGGCTATCGGCCCAACCTCTTAAGAAGAAGAAGACCCAGCTGGGCAGGCTACCTCACAGCCGACATCGTGTAAAAAGTGTAAATACATCACTCGCATGTTACATGGTTTATTTCCTGTGTCCTACTTCCACGTAACATGATTTGGTGGAGGTTTCGCAGATCATCCCCATCCTGGCCCCAGCTGCGCTTCGTTTCAGCTGCTGAACATCGCTCATGGGCCTTGGATCACGTCGGCCCGCCCCAGCTCCGGTGAGCCATGGACGCACCAATCCCCAGCCCCGTGTCCCCAGCCTGTCACTTGCCGAGACCAAACAACGTTACCAGCCGCAATCTGAACCGAAGACGACACCGCTCCCCTGCCCTGAACTCCGCCGCGCCTCCGAGGCCTTTGGACGCTGCTTCACTGCGCCGGCGGACATTGCTGTTTTTGGGCCACTGCTCACCACGACGAATCATCCTCATCCGTGGCGGCAAGGGCTCCCTTTTCCCTCTCATCCCGCATCGTCATCGCATCTGCACATGTACGAAGGCCTCGACCGGGACGGTCGCTTTCGACGAGGGGGATGTGTCACGGGAAGAAGACGAGGGCTATCGGCCCAACCTCTGAAGAAGACGAAGACCCAGCAGGCGGGCTACCTCACAGACGACATCGTGTAAATAGTGTAAATACATCAGTCGCATCTTACATGGTTTATTTTCTGTGTCCTACCGCCACGTAACAATATTTAAAAGAGTCGGGCTCAGTACCCCACCCTGAGGGACACCAAGGGTCACGTTATTGAGGGATGTCTCACCATTTCTCTACAGACATGTAGATAGTCCTATCAGAGAGGTAATCAGACATCCAGTCATACATTCGTCCCGCGATGCCTACAGATCTCACTGCTTTCGGACAGCTTCATAGAGAACACAATCGTGTGCCTATTGAATGTCAATGAAGACTGCAATAGTAATTCGCCGTTCGATCTTTGCGTGCTTCGCATGTGTTGCAAGGGCTGCTCCAGCGCTTGCGAAAGCCCGACATCTGCGATGGATAAACGCTTCTGTCATTCACATCCCAGTCTAGACGAAGGCGTACCATCTTCTCCATGCGCTTCCAAATGCAGCTTAGAAGCGCTATAGGCCGGTAGTATTCAATATCGGTGGGGTCTTTCGCAGGTTTCAGAACTGGCACGATATGAGCTGGCTTCCACCCAGGCTGAAGACGGCTGGTCTCCCAGGAGCGGTTGAATATTGCCAAATCCACCGCTTCGCAAGTTCTGCCATGGAGAATTGTTCGTCCGTGTAGGGTGTGTTCGGTGACGGGTTCGCAGCCCTGGAAATGATCGTTGATGAAGACCCCGGTGCGGCAGTAATATTAGCACAGAAGGTTTCAGTGACATCTAAGTCGCTTACCTTCATTCGCAGAGAAATGGAGTTAAAAGGGTACAACTGAGTTCGCGGTGCACGGAGACCACGCGCAAAACTCCATATCCTTGTCAGCGGCTTTCGAGGGTCTAGCTTCGAACAAAAGGATGCCCGTTCACGTTTGGAAAGCTTCTTCAGATGTCTCTGAATGAGCGTTTGCGTGCGTGTCACTCCTCGTATATCTTCTACCACGGAAGTCTTCCGTGCGCGCCTTTCTGCCCTTCTACGAATCGCCCTGAGGTTTTCATACTCGACGTTAGCCACTGCATACTCCTTTGGCAGGCTCGCGGTTTTGGTGCGCAACCTCCGGATATTTGCGATTCTGGTAATAGTGTCGTCGTACGACGAGAAATCACCAGCGCATGTCTCGACGTCTCAGGTGAACTTGCCCCAGTTGACAAATTGAATGGCAGATTTACGGCGTTCAGCAGGCAAACTGTCGACCATAGTGTAAGTTGGTACATGTTCGCTTCAATGAGACTCACTGTCTACATACCACATTGTGGTCGTTCGAAATGTGAGAAAATTATGATAACGTCGAAAGCACTTCACATCAGTCCACGATAAAACTTTGGTTGCCCAGTGGTAATGCCACACAAACTGAAGCGGTCTGCCTTGTCGAACGCGTGACGTCCCTTGGCCGTCGTTTTCTTACTTCCCCATGACGGATGATGAGCATTGAAGACCCCCGTGACAATGTGTAGAGGTGGTGTACGACGAATTATGTCCTCCAGGTGCTGAGTGTTCAGCGATGCTTGGGGCAGAATATACGGAGCGATGACAGTAAAGGAAACGCCTGTGTGTCACACGGTCACGGTAATAGCTGCGAATTCGTTCAACGAGTTAGGCGGCAGATTGTGTTTCATGAATGTGAGGTCATTTCTCACGCGTAGCAGGCCTCTCGTCTTTGGCACACCAGTTGATGAGCGCAGGACTGCGTAGCCGGATCGCCGTATATCTGTGGAATGGCGGGACTCTGAAATAGCAAAAAAGGGAACTGGTGTTTTCGCAAAAATCTGCGGAAGCAGCTCTAGAAGACCGAGCAGCAGAGATTGGAGTGACAACTGGTGTTGACGCACGTGCCCTCGTAGTCCTGGACATTTGTGCTGCTATCGGAGCTGGTGAAAGGGACTCTACTGATGCCAGAGAGGGTGTATCCGCAGGAGCAGGCGCCGCCGTGGAAGCTGCAGTTTCAGCTTTTGACAGTGCTTTACGTTGTAGGTTATGGTAGGGCAGAAAAGTCTTTATCTAAGTCCATAGAGATGGGCTTGTCTCCATCCCGTGCTTGCCTTCTTCAAAATTTCATGGACCCAATGGCACGCAGCTCTTGTAAAGCTGCTTTGGCATACCTATAGTCAGTCTTGTGGACCATCTTCTATATGTAAATCGCCTGCTCGTCGCGGTGAGCCGAACCGTTTCCAGAAGTCGCTTCATGCTTCTTCCCGCAGTTAGCACATCGGAGACTCTCGGAGTTGCACGTGGTACGATCGTGGTTGCCACCAGACCGAGTGCATCGCATTGGAAGGTGGAATACTTCGGACACGTGGCCTAAACACAGATATTTAGAGAGAGAGAGATTGAACACACGTTTATTGCAAAAAGAGAGGGAAACATGTCCCCTTGACATGACCGGAGGCCTTGGTCAAGAGTCGGAAAAGAGATGGGAAGTAAATAGTGGGGAGAGCATGCAAAGAAAGGCAGCTAGAAGCAGTCCTCAATGCCGGTTTCACTGATGAAAATTAGCAGAGTGTCCAGCATGTGCTTCCTGTGAGGTGGGGCTCCAAGTGGATGGACCCAAAGTTCGTAGTCTGCCGGTCGTAGCGGGCCAAGGGTCTTTAGGCAGCGTTCTCTAGGAATACTGAGTGCTGAACAGGGCACCGGTACCACATTTTTGGCAGTTCGGAGAGCTGTACGGGTTTCCACGCCCGAAGAAATAGTGAGCTGAACTAGGCGTAAGGGCCGTGCCCGTTCTGATACGCCTTAGCCGCACTGTTGCCCATCGGCTGAATCCTGCGGGCAACGGGTTGTGGTCTTCCGGAATTTTGTTTCGAAGAACGGCCTTCCGCTTGGCCTTCGCCAAAGCAGCACCGTCCTCTGTATCGATGTCGGCCTCCGCATCTGAATCAGCGGGTTCTGAACACTCTTGCTCGGGGTAAATACCAAGTTGCTCCCGAGCAATTCTGTGTGCCCCTTCATTGCCTTCAAACCCTTTAGTACACTGACTGGGCGTTTCAACATATGCGTAGATGCGGTAGCGCGCGTAGCCAATGATGACGTTTTCTGGGGTTGACTCTGTGGCAAATATTGTTTGCACACTTTCAGATGTCGTGCCCAATCTGCGGACTGATTTGACTGGGATCCTCTGACGTAGTGCCTCAAGAATCTCAGGTGGTGTCATGTCTTAAGCTACACCTGAAATTACGCCGACACCACATTTGCCTGGGCGCGGTTCATAGGCTCTCACGGGGATTTCTGCAATGCTTGACATTGTCAACAAACTTGATAATGCTTGATATTGTCAACAACAGCATTGCGTGTGTCGATAACCAAGAGATTGAGCCGATGGTTCGGTCACACTTGAAGCACTCCCTCGGGAGCTATCGTTTCTAACCCACCCTTAATGGCTAGTGGTTTGAGCCTAGTAATACGTTTTGAAGGATATGTAGGCTTTACAATCATTACAAGTCCGTGGCTCAGAGGATTCTTCGGGGATGCATGTACACCCAGAGCTTTGAATACGCTCTTGGACGCTCGACGGCGCTTTGGAGCCTGAACTGTCTGGAAGGGTTCAGAATCGTCTGCGAGGTTGTCGGCCTCCTCCGCGTGTATTGCGGTGCCAGGAGGAGATACCTCCGTTATGTCGGAAATATCATCCACGTTGTCTGGCAAAGGTTGTTCCAAAGGAGAGACATCGTGGCGTACTTGTCCCGGAGGGACCATGGATCCTGAGGGAGCGCAAGGAGAAGCTGATGATCCAGAATAAGCCTCCATCAGCAACGAAGCAGGCGCAGCCGGCTGAATGACCATGCTGGGCGACACATCAGGCAGCTGGCAGGGAGGCGACCCAGGCGGCGGTGCACTCGGTGCTGCGCCCGCCGCAGGGTCCATTTCTTGTGATAAATGCAGCAGAATATTCAGAATTGAGCAGTAAATTTGCCGGAAACTGCGAAAAATTACACACAGCCATTTCAGACAGACCGATAGATATGATTATCGTCTCGGTATATACTGATGTCTTGATTTTGTTGACAACCGCGTGCGCCGCGTGCCGTCGCTCCGCAACAGCAATCCCAGTATCCTGTTCGCTGCATGCATGCCCTTGTATAGCACCGATAAGGCGAGAGAGACGTCACCAGACGTCTTGCCGCACCAGAAATTTTATTTTTATTTCTGCGCGTGGCTCGGAGTGCTCATGCAAGCGCCCGCGATAGATAATGATGATAATAAAACGTAGACGATGTTGGTAATTTTCGCTGCTTTGGTGATGATGATGCCGCGACAGCGGTCCCCGACAAGCTCATCGAGGTGGTCGCACCGCCGGTCCACATCGGATGAAGCGTATCGCTGGTTTGTAGCGTGGCTCGACATGAATGAAAGCGCGGCGTTGGAGGCATTGATGTGGTGGGGTAACAACGTTCATCGCCTTGTCAGCCAGGGCAGCGAGCGCATTCAAATCTGGTGTGGAGGAGGCGGCCAAAACCATCTGCACGTTAGCTGCAAGGCCTGAAGAAATGGCTCGCGCACCAAAGCGTAGTCCATGGTGTGTGCCCTAGGGCCAAGAAGTTGCCGCATGTGTTGTAACAACTGACTCGGACGCCGACGCCGAGATTATCCATGGACAACAATAGATGCATAAGCGAGCGCTCAGAAAGGGCACTGCCTTCGAGCACGGCCGCTTTTAGCTCGTCGTATGGCTTTGCCCGTAGAGGGGCGCTGAGCGCAGCTACAATGTCCGCGACCTCATCCACAACAGTGGCCAGAAGAGACGCGATGACGCGGCGTTACTTCGTCCACTGCGACGTAATCTTGGCCAGCTCAAAACAGCACTCGACCTGCAGGAGCCAGGTAGTAGGATTTTGATCCCAATATCACGGCAGTAGGGGCGTTGCGATAGATGTGGCGATAGTAACCGGCGGCGAAGGCTGGGTCTGGTCTTCGTCAGTGACCAGCGGCAAAAGCGGGGTCTGGTCACCGTCAGCCTTGGCTCCACTTCCTTCCCGGTGACGGGCAACGGTAATCATTAACGTCCGGATCACCAATTGTATAGCGCCAATCAAACAAGCGAGACGGCACCAGACGTCTTGGCGCAACAGGGACGTGATTTTTATTCTCGGCGCGTGGCTTGGACGGCTCACACAAGCACCCGCGGTAAATAATGATGATGATGATGATGATGATGGAGCGTAGAGAATGTTAGTGCTGGGCGCTGCTCTGGTGATGATGATGATGCGCCTACACTTTAGTTTATGTGCCTTCGGTGATGATAATCATGTTCCACGGCGGCTCTTTGTTTGGTCTTCCGGGCTCCGGGCTGTACCACGAGCACCTGAGATTTCTGTGGAGCGCCGCCCAGGCCTCAGGTCTTGGCATACCCATGGATGGTCGTGGCCGCTCTCGGCAGGGCTTCCTTCACCCAGGCATCGAACCGCGGGTGGTTTGTCTCACCGTTATATTGCCGGCATAGAACGCCTCGTCCACGCCGTCGATCTGATTGAGCAGTTTGGGCAGGGGCAGTAGGGCCAGGTTGAAGAGGAGAGGCGACGGGTAGACCCATGGGAGGTACCCCTGTCTCCGAGCTCCACAGGCTCCGGCCGTTTCCATGTTATCCGGATGGTCGCCGTTCTCTTGGTTAGAAAGTCTTTAATGTAGCCGCAGGTCTTGCGGCCACACCCAGTATTGCGCAGGTTACAGAGCACGCTGGCATGGGACACGTTGTCGAAATACCCTAAAGCCTAAAGCCAATATCCCCCGGGGCGCGTGCCTCGTTGCTCTCTGCATCACTAGTTCGTATGGCTGGATGAGGACGTGTTGTGTGCTCAGGTGCTGGCGAAATCCGGACATGGTGACTGGCATGAAGTGAAAATATTTCTTCCTTTATTTTCAGGTTGCGATATTTTAAAGCCCTTCGCTGAGATTGTTAATTTTTCTTCTCAAATGAAGATGTCGCCGAACACTCATGGATTTGAGACATTTTCTAGTCAACACCGAAATGGATCTTGCAGTTCAATGCCTGCGTGAACTGCGGTCCTAAATTTCGTCCAGAAAGAGTTAATGTCGTGCGTAGTAAAAGTGGAGCTACTCAAAAAACCTTGCTGCACAGATACTAATCTCTCAAAAATGAAAACGTCATAAATGTCGAAAATACAACTACTTGTGCAAGAGGCTGCAGGAAACATTTCGAAGCACAGATTGCCGAGATAAACCTCTGCGTCGGCAGGAAATGCACATGCAGAAACATAAGGAAGGGATTGCCCTGTTTGCAGAGTATGTGCGGAGGCTTGTCGCTGCACTGATGCGTCCATGCCAAAAGAATGCCCGCTCCAGCGAAGGGCTCCTAGGCGGCACAGAGTTTCGCACGCTGCATACCACGCGCATGCGGCACTCTCGCGCTTTCGTTGATACGATAGGAGATTCCATAAGGTATGCAATGGCGTCAATCCTGGAGCTTCACTTTAGCGCGCTGTCTGTATGACCAGCGTGTGCGGGCTTCTCAGTTAAAAGCCTTTTTAAGAAGTTGCATCGCCTGCATGTAAGAAAAGCCACGGCGCACAGTCTTTATATCTGCGATGCAAACTTTCGTGTATCCAGTTCTGGCAGGGGCATACAAGGTCGTTCTTGAAGGCGCCGGCCGCTATTTCCTGCTTCATCACCTTTGTATCGGCCACAGGCTAACAGGGGCAGGCCGCCTTGGAGAAAAAAACGTGCGTCCAGCAAACACAGGCCTCTGAGAACATCAACGTCAAGTCGAGTAACACTACGCGACCACCTCTTCGCAGCTTCCAGAAGATACCAAATAGATTGGCATGCCTAGCTTGGACGTGTGGTAATCCGGCAATAGTGGCGGAGGACAATCCCACGGGATAGACATGTGCCGGCTGAGGATGAAGAGGTGGCGCGGGACGAGCTAGGATGGAACATGGCGGACTCGGCTGGGCGACGTGTGTGCAGCCGGATAGGCTGAGCGGTGTATCTTGGCGTAGCGGGACTCCAAGTAAAGGTGTGATCGAGGGGGCTCGGTGTCTTTCTGGGGAACCGCGGCCGGGTGCAAGAACCCCGGTACCACAAGTGGCGCCCAACGTGGGGCCGGCCGTGGTTCCTAGGAAGGGCATTGTGGTCTTCTTCCTCGTTTTGGTGTTCCGCGGCAAATGTGACGGACAACTCGCTGAAGATGCGGTCAGACACGATCGACCTGGCGGACCAGTCTCTGGTGGTGGACATCTCGGATGCCCTCAGCAAGAGGGACAAGGTCAAGTTCACAGTCCACACCAAGACGACGCTGTCGGACTTCCAGAAGACGGAATTCTCTGTGCTTCGGCAGCACGAGGAGTTCATCTGGCTCCATGACGCCCTGGAGGAGAGCGAGGACTACGCCGGGATGATCATTCCCCCGGCCCCTCCGCGGCCGGACTTCGACGCCTCGCGGGAGAAGCTCCAGAAGCTCGGCGAGGGCGATGGCTCCATGACCAAAGAGGAGTTCGCCAAGATGAAGCAGGAGCTCGAGGCGGACAGCTGCTGACGACTGCGCCGGACACCACCCCCGCGGAGCAAGGCCCGCGGACAGGACCTTGCCACGTTTGGACCTTCTGCAAGGACCCCCGGGTCTTAGGAGGCCACCTGTGGCACCGGTCTACTGCCATCCGGGCTGAGCCGTGGGAGTCCCTCGAGAGTGCCGACGCGACCCGCGGAGCAAGGCCCGCGGACAGGACCTTGCCACGTTTGGACCTTCTGCAAGGACCCCCGGGTCTTAGGAGGCCACCTGTGGCACCGGTCTACTGCCATCCGGGCTGAGCCGTGGGAGTAACTCGAGAGTGCCGACGACTGCAGCCGAGGGCAGCCAGCGTCGGCCTTTTCTTCGGAGGGGGGGAGAGTGTGGTAATCCGGCAATAGTGGCGGGGGACAATCCCACGGGGTAGACATGTGCCGGCTGAGGATGAACAGGTGGCGCGGGACGAACTAGGATGGAACATGGCGGACTCGGCTGGGCGACGTGTGTGCAGCCGGATCGGCTGAGCGGTGTATCTTGGCGTAGCGGGACTCCAAGTAAAGGTGTGATCGAGGGGGCTCGGTGTCTTTCTGGGGAACCGCGGCCGGGTGCAAGAACCCCGGTACCACAGACGTCATTTGCAGTTAGGGTAATAATAACAAAGCTGTGGAGCAAATCGTATCTGTATGGTGTCCGCAGTTTAAAAACACCAAGAAAATGCCGAGTGCATTTCCTTAAGCATTCGTGGGCTGCTGGTAACCCTCTGCTCGAGCCTGTAATGCTGACTGATCTCATGGCAGGGGGGCATTGAGCTCCGTTCACACGCTGCAGATGTTGTATTGGGCGAGCGGAATCGGTGAATAGCAAAAGCTTGTGTGGTAGACCATTTTGTGCGATAGCCCCTTGCACACTTTCAGCGGAATGTATTAGGATAATCAGGAAACACTGTGTTGTGTCGATGGCAGTCCAACTGTGAAAGGAGAAAAGTATTAACGAAGAAATGAGTAGAAAGAACCGAGGCCACCGCAAAAACGTCCAGTGTTGCACTTTCCATCCCCTCTCCAGTACCATTTAAAGGTGGCTGCGAAGCTCTTGCCATGTCGGTGTAAACGACGGTGTGAGTGATATCCGACTTGCTCATGACGCTATAATTGTGCGCCTTGGTAAAGTGCTCTGTTGTTTTCCAATTTTGAGGCGTTGCACTTTTACAACACAGCCTTCTTGAGAGATGCGCTACTGTGCAGTGAGAGTTGGGCAAGATAACATAAGCTGAGTGGTTTTGTATGGCCCCGACTGTGTTAGGGTTGCATTGCCTTGGTCTCATATTGCAAATGCGTAGTCTCATTGAGCCGAACGTACCTGGTGTGTAGGGGTAACTTTATGACGGCAGGGCTGGGTAAGATATATGCCCAGGCTGCATGAAGTGCGATTACCCTTGGCCATTGTGTATTCCTATAAGTGGTTTCTACGAAAGCATTTAGTACTGTGAACACCAAGGTAAGGATAGGTATTAACTGATGAAAGTGATCGCTTGCTAGTGCCTCGTTGGCACGCGAGCCTATTTGCCGTGGGTTGTATTTGTTGTGCTCCTGTTTTGTCGCTGCCCTGTTAAAACGCGGGAATTACTGTTGGGGCTGTCTTGTGCTGTTTTTCGCGAGTCGTAAAAAAGAAGCGGAAACATGACCGCTTGTCCTAAGCACAGAGTGCCGAACCAAGAAAACCCGTTTCAGGAACTTAAAGACAGTTTTTCTACAAATAGCGCCTGTTATTACCGAACTGCAGAGACCGTTTTGGTGGAGGTTGATTGACAGATCGTCGCATTGAACACTCATCCAATACCGGGGTTAAAATGAGGTCCGGTTCACAGAGAGGTGCCGAATTGCTATCGCGCGCACCCTTACATGCACCTCCTGTATATGGTGATGACAGCTGCGTGAAGTTCTTCATTTTTTATGCAGACCGACCCAGCCGACTTGCAACATTCGAAGACAAAGTTGTAACACTGTTTGTCGCTTATCGCCTGCATGGAAAAGTTTTCTACGATTCGCTGGCAGTAAAAAAACACTTAATAATGCGAAATCGCATGGGCAAACACGGTACGGTTTCTGTCTGAAACAGCTCGGAGCAAATACAAATGGGTAATAAAAGGGGCCCGTATTACTCCCCCCACCCCAAACAAAGCAAGTTTTCAGTTCCGAGAGCATTGAAGCGCAACTAACCCTTAATTTGCTCCGAAAGGTAAAAAAATTACCGGGCACCGCATCACTCTTAAAGTTTAATGATGGCGAAAGCTTCAGTGTGCTGAAGCTCGGCGTGTTATTTTTGATGCAGTCACCTTCTAACGTTACAGTATTTGCCTTCTTTCTATTTTGGCGTGGTAGCAAGCCCAAAATGCTCATGTAGGCTTCACTACATTCGACACAAGTTTTTAAGGTTACAACGTGTTCATGATCTGTACCTTCAGCTATATATGCAAAGTTGTGAGAGTCTCAGAGAAGCGCGCTGTTCCCTACTTCGGATGCCACTGATTAGTTTCCTATAGGATACGAATCCTACAGAATACGAATATTCTGGTCTGGGTATACCCAGACCAGTGTATGCGCTACTGTGTTTTCGATTCCAGAATGTTGTTTTGTATTCCTCAAGACATTCGTCATTTTATTTGCCGTCTGTGTGGCAGGGATGCCAGATTTTTGGCTTGCCCAGTTCACCAATTAATTTGCGTCATATTGAAAGCGCGCCACGAAGGCGCCTTCAAAACGCATCGCCCCAGCACGCACCATCGAAAGCATCAAAACAACGATCTGCGGGTGAAACATCTCGAGACAAGCGGTACGTAGGAATGTAACGTAACTACTAAAGGCGAAAAGTGCCGCCCAAGTGACTTTTCATGATTCACTAGGGTTCTGCTGCACCAACCAGAGGTTCGCAATCAATTGGGAATGATATGCTGGAGACAGCTCTTGCATCAATAATGCGACGAAATTGCGTAGCTGTAGCCAAAGACTTCCAGAAGTGCTGCACGGATATCACCGATTTCGCTAACGCGAGTGGGCTAGAAGTCTTAAACTTTTCGTCCACTACGTTACGCGAGAGTTTCTATGACCCTCATCCCAGGCAGTGGGACGGTCGTATTAGATTGAGCGCACTGACTTAAATGCAACAATGGCAACCCTAGGGCAAAGGCCTCCCACCACCCAAAAATGATTTAAGAGCACGCGAAAGAAGTTTATAAGCGATATAGTGTCCATGTAGGTTGATGTTGGACATAAAACGCCGGTAGAAACACATTTGTTTAGCAAAAAAATAGAAGTTCCAGAAATAAGAGGAGGTGGCGGAAGGCACGCATAGGTTGTAGAGAACTTTGAGTTGCTAAGCCAGCCTGCTTATTAAAGAAGACAGCCATTAAGATTGTGGATAACATTATCAGACGACCTAAACGGAGACATACAAAGATACCTGCTTGATTGGAGAATATAAAAGAGCTTGCATGCGCCGGCTGCAGGAAGGACCACCCTGTGGGCACTGAATGTTACAATCTTCATGCGGGAATCATGTGGATCACCTCGCAGTGCGTGTGTGCATCGTCCCAGACGAAAGGTGAAGTAATCTGAAAAGAAGCTTCCACGACCCCAGTTCGGATCGGGCCGGATTCAACACTTTGTTCTCAACGCTGTTAAGCAGCTTACTCCCACATTGACCACGGGACGTCATTAGACTCAAGCGAAGTAGTGTTGCATTTGGTTTCTCTGAAGCTGTATAAGGCTATACTGATGGATCTCCTGTTATATCCGCTTGTTTCGTTTCAGCATGATCGACGTACTCTTAATTGTGAGTTATTGTTTGTTCGAAGCTGTTGATAGTTTCCGTATCTTCTCAGGGAGCACGTGTGCGTGCAATAAAATGCGTGTCAATCGAAGTAGGAGCAGGTTTCTTATGCTGTTATGTCGGTCCCATACGGCATGTTTGATGAGGAAGTAGTGCACTCATTTCGGCCCTTGCCTTGACATACGGAGAAAGTGAAAGATTTCGCAATCTCATGGGTGGTCCTGGACAGAAGTTAGTCCTAGCCGAAATGAATACAGGGCAGACACCATGGATTTCACTCAGGCGATCCTCAGCTGTAGTGTTGCCCGGTAGGGCTGCGGACTTGGCGTGTTTTTCTATCTCGGAATCTCTTAAGCATCACAAGATTTCTACAGTATACAGTGAAACCTGGATGTATAGAACCTCTATGAAACGAATTCCTGGAATAAACAAAGTTTTTCTATTCCCGATTGCCGCCCCCGTTGAAGCCGATGTTTTTGCTGCCCCTCTGTAACGAAGGCATCGCGACGGTTGACATTGATGGAACCTATGCGTTACGCCGATCAGTCACTGTCGTTGCGATTTTCCCTATTTCAGTGAACTTCGCCCTCTTCGCAGACTACCGTGAATTTCCAGATGGGAGGGTGGTGTCGGTTAGGTGTTAGTCCGGCCTGGCGGAGTGTAGTTGCATGTGTCCATTCATATCTGTGGTGTCGGTTCGTCGGTTAGGAGTTCCGCTTCCAGAAAACAAAACGTTTTGTCTTTTTAAGGCACCTCCAATCTTAAATGCTGCCACCCGCCTGTGAGTAAGAAGAACGTGCCGCCCGGTACAGCATCCTATCTGGCGCGCTCTCAACAATGCGGGAGGGCATCAAGTTCGCGAAAAGATGCCCTGTCAGCATAGTTTGGTTCTGGAAATCCGCGAAGGCACCGCAACGTGTCAAACGAGGGATGTGATGCTTAAGTTGCGTTTATGAATACATGAATACAGGGTAAGTGGCCTTACTGTTTTGGCGTGCCGTGTAGTGCTCGCATGAAAGCAGGAGGGCGAATCACTTAGTTTTTCACTGTGAAATGCCTTTTGAAGGGTGAGTACACCTTAACTGATGCCAAGAGTTCTGGTCAGATTCTCTTTTCACGCGAGCCTTAACTCAAACACAGCATCTACGAAAAACTTGTATTTAAAGAAAAATTGCCAATTCGTGTCAACGTCGTTATGCCCAGGTTAAACTGGGTACGATGTACGACCACACCCGGGTTTTGACATTGGGGCAACATCGACACGCATCGCAATTAGCCCCTACCTGCTGCCTAAATTATTCATATAAGGCAGCTGCCAACGGGATAGAGACAAATATTACAATGGCTTTCATAACGGCATAGTTGGCACAATTTCTTTGTTGCTATAGATACGACCTAAAGCTATGCTTTTCATACATTAAACACTGCTCTCTAGAGCATATCAATAAACAAAAGAGAGGACTGAGAATGAATTCTTGTCTATCGTATTTTGTTACACGTTTTGTGTGCCGCAAATCAAATATTGGCACGATTTTTTGACAAGCTTTGACACAGGGACAACGTATTTTCGCGGATGCGAAAAGGCGTAAAACCTCAAACTTGGATACTTCTCTTTCAACAAAGCATCTTTGGCCGTTCCCTTAACGATATCTTAGTGTTTTAAAGTTGGAATCCGAGAGATTTAGTCAAATTTGTAATATGTCTTCCTATAAACTCCGGATTGCAGCGGAAATAGCATAGCTTGGACCCACAGTTCCCTTAAGCCAGATTCCTGCGCTCGAAGAAAGGTGGGCGCTTCTCCGACTAATCTATTCTTACGGCAATAAATCACAGGCATACACAGTAAGAGTTGTTCTTTTCCAACCTCCTACAAAAATGAGAAGCAAATCTTTACATCGGATTTATTCTATTGTGCACGACCAGAAAAATCTTTTGGGGCACAAGAAGTGCAAAATAGGCTCAAGTATAATGTGCCTTGAAGCAATACATGCCGTTACCGTGTCGCAAAATTTTCGTTTTTAAATGTTTTAACTTAGGCTTTTGAGAAAGAATGGCTTGGATGCCACTTCGAAGGTAAGGAAGCCGTCACAAACTGGGGCTGTTTAAGAATTTGTTTTTACTTTGTTATGCCAGCACAGCAGATGTTTAATACGCCGGCGCGCTTTCCCTCTTGAGTTTTGAGAACTACATGCACACCATACTTTTCCGCCAACATTTTTAACGATCACTGGTAAAGGCAAATCATTATGCCCGCTAACCTATTGTTCCGTATTTGCTGTTAGTTTTACAATACAACAGGCTACATCTGGAGCTTCGTCGGTACCGATGGAACCTACCGTTGTAAGGTCGACCACCCTGATTACGAAACATACAAAGAAGTTGTTTTCAGAAGAACTTACATCGAATCGGGGTGAGACCTACCAGGAAATTTCAATGCAACATAACAAGTTCAACTGTAACATTTATCGGTGCATCATATCTGCAAACTTTCAGACCACACACCGTAAAGAGGAACGTGACCCTGTACCTGAAAGGAACTTTCGTTGATATGGAAATTCGATACCAACCAACGATGATTCAAGTCACGAGCGCCAGTATGTATGAAGGATTTTATCTTTTCTCGATGTCTTGGTCTACGCAATTTAGAGCTGCAAGAACTATCATCGAAACACTACATGCAATGAAAGTGTACAAGAAACTTATTCATTTATTTTTTTATAACATACTGCGGGCCCAAGGTCCCAGGAGGTTGGGCGATAGAAATGCACACAATTGAACAGTGCTACACCACTTCATGACTGCAATTTTTTGGCTATGTCATGCCACTCACTCACGGTGCATGCAAAAAAAGAAAACGAAAAGGTTATTTTGAACAAACAAAGCAGTAAGGGCGTGGGTCTGGCGATGACGGGCAATTGTTATATTTAAGGGCAACATAAACAGTTAGCGGTGGGGTGCTAATTTGTTTTCTACAACCAAGAAAACAAAATATTATATGAATGCCTTTCTTTCAATTTCAAGTAAAGGTAGGCTGTTAATTTTCTTTAGTTCAATAGGTGAATAAATTTGGCCAAAGTTGTGATTGATAAACTATACAGTGTTTCTTTGAAATTGTTCAGCATTACCAATGTTAATCTTGGTATACAGATCTCAAAAAGTGCATGCCTACTCAAGCTTACGCCGTATTATTGCTAAGTAACCTCGAAGTTTAGTGCTCGGATGTGCGCTGTTTTAGAAAACAAAGCTTTCGGGAGGCTGAGGAGCAAACATTCTTGATGCAAAGGTTCCAGAGACAGGTTATTTGTTAGGGTCACGCCTAAGTGCCTTTTAACTTTTAGCGGAAACGGACCTAGTTGATACAAGTACTTGCGTGCTGCTTTTTGGCGAGTTTTTACAGAGGAAGACACACACACGTGTTAGCATTTCGAATCATAGCCCGTTTATCACACCATTTTATAATGTCTCCCAAGTAATTGTTGAAGCCATCTGGACGAGTTGCGGAAGTAAACTATTTTATACAGGATACGGCAGTCCGCAAAGAATCGAATCTGACGCACAGTGTTAACTGCAGCTACAATGTCAATGTGTAGAATAGGGAAGCTTGGTACCTATTAAACTTCTCCGAGGCACTCAAGAAGCTACTGGAAGACAGCCCGAGTTCTGGCCACCCACATCAAACTATTGTTTGTTGTTGCCTAAGTAAGCTGCAATCTGAGAGACAAAACGTTGAGGGACACCAGTTTTCCTAAGTTTCATACATCGTGAATTAAGAAGTAGCTCGTCGCAGGATTCACCGAAATCTAGAAAAATAAATGAACTTCGTCTTCTTGAAAAGAAATCAGTGAATCATGGCAATTAGTTGCCTAAGAGATTAGCCCTTTCTGAAGCCTGGCTGAAATTTTGTTAAGATTGAGCGTTCGTCTAAAAAAACATCTATGGAGTGGCATACATTGTGTTCTAATATTTTGCACCGTGACGACGTTAAGAAAATTGGGTATAATTTTCTGTCGACACTGGCTCTCCCGCTTGAAATATTGGCACAACCCGTGCCATCGTCCAGTCATCATGCAATTGAGCTGATCACAAAGAAGCACGAAAAACAGCAACCAAAAATTTTGGGGAAATTTCGGCATAACGATGAAGGAACACAAACGGGATATTATCATGACCATAAAAAAGTTTCGATTTCAAACTAATTAGCTACAAGAAGAATGTTGTAGGAAATACCATTTATAAAATATATATGGAATATTGCATCATTAGGATCACATGAAACTGTAGATGACAATGCCGTTTGGAAGTGTCTATTCTAGTGCTCAGCAATGGCTCCCTGATTCGTATTGGTTGTGTCACTGGTTAAAATTTTGGATAGTGGTCCTTTTCTCGATTACGTATTTCGAAAACATGCTTGCATCACTTTTGATAGAGCTTGGTGCGTAAGTGTTAAAGTAATATTTCTGGCATATTCTATCGCTTTTTGAAGGCTGTTCTAGAGCTTGCGAATCAGTTCTGCATAGGCCCGGGGCTTAGTATTTATATTTCCCTCTTCAAGTGATTTATCAGGCGTAACCTACGGCGTGTGTTTTTTTTGCGTTTCCCGGAATAAATTCATTCATGCAGAAACGCCAAATTGTCTGGAAGCGGTTCTAAAGTGAGCAAACGTCAATGTCATCATCATCATTATCGTCCTCATCCTACTCAGGTCCAGTGTAGGACGAAGGCCTCTCTCATTGACCTCCAACCGCCCCGGTCCTGCGCGGCTTAAGTCCGAAGTTTACTCCTAAAATTCTATATTTCATGTCTTGATCACGTAACCTTCGTTTGCTTCTTCTAGACCCATCCCTTGATATCCTCTCGGTTACGCTAACTGCCCACCTGTTGTCGCTTCCTCTCCCTATAAGGCGAGCCCTTGACCACTTTAGATGCGAAGCATCTCTTGCTCGGGGGCATGTCCCGTGTTCGTGCCCCTTCCGCAGCGCCTATGATGATGATTGTGGCAGGATGCCCCTAGGGATTGGCAAACCAAAAAATCCATCACGAGATAGCTTTGCCTTCAACCACCGTCGTCATCTTCCCGTAGGGGAACTGCTGAAGATGTTTAGATGCGAAGCATCTCTTGCTCTGGGGGAAGTCCCGCGTCCTTGCCCCGTCCGCAACGCCTGTGATGAAGATTGTGGTAGGTTGTCCTAGGGATTGGCACACTAAAGAATTCATCACGGGAAAGCTGCGCGTTCAACCACCGTCGTCATCTTCCCATAGGGGAACCGCTGAAGAAGAAAGAGAAGAAGACAAAGCTGCGTTGTTGTTAAATCTTTTATTCAAAAGGGGAAGACCGGAGGCCTTGGGGGGGAGTTGGGAGGGGAGGATTTTTGGTTGAAGGGGTCTCGTGCGAAGAAGAGGGCGTGTACGTTGCTCTCAGCCGGTGCACCAAAGTCCACAACCTTTACCTCACCAACGCTGACGGAGACTACCGATTCTACCACAGAGACGAGAACATCGACAAGAACATGATGGACGAGTTTCGGCGCCTGGAGAACCACCACCTACTCCCCGTACGCAAAAGTGCTTGCGTGCCTTTGCTACCAGTGTGGACCCGGACGAGGAATTCCCTCTGGCGCTACTAAACACCAGATAACTCAACATAACGGCAACGGAATGGAACCACGTGGAACCCCCACGATGCTTCAATCCTCATCAGGGTTCCCCACGGGAAGTTGGTGTAATTTTAGATGCAGAGCATCTGATTCACTTGCCTTGTCCCCCCGGCGTCGTCGTCGTCGGCGTTGTCCACAACTCCCCCATTCTCCTCGCCGCGCCAGCTGCGCTCTCCGCCGCTCACCCCCTCTCCTCTCCGATAGCGAAATCTCTCTCGCCAGGGGCATTGGAGTGGATTCGATTGGATTGGATTGTATTGGATTGGATTGGCTTGGCTTGGCTTGGCTTGGCTTGGCTTGGCTTAGCTTGGCTAGGCTTGGCTTGGCTTGGCTTGGTTTGGATTGGATTGGATTTGGATTGGATTGGACTAAAGTTGATTGTGTTGGATTGTGTTGCGTCATAGCCGCGGCATACGCGCTGGGGCCGGCGCATGTGCAGTACTCTCTCTTCCGCTGTTTCCTCTCCTTCGGGCGCGCTGCGCAAATAACTGGTGTGCCGTTCTCCGGCGAAGCAACATCCACGCTTGGCTCAAACACCTAGAGTCCACGCCGCTTTACAAGTCACCAACGTCGTCATCGACTGGGACCGGCTTACACAGTCCCCTCAGCATTATGCGCGCTTTAAAGCGCGGTCCCTTCGCCGCTCCGCCTATGCGTCGCATCTACACAGGGGTCCCCGCGAGGGGAGGTGGGAGTTTTTTTTTTCCTTTAGCCTAACTGTGATAACTTATACTACAGTTTTTCCTCTTACTCAGGTAGCATGTTCGCTGTAACTGAGTGTTATTCGTAACATTATTTGCTCTATTGCCTGTTGGGCCGATTCAAGTTTGCTTCTTTTTGCTTAGTAAGAGCCTAGTTTCATCTCAGTATGTCATCACCGGCAATATGCACTGGTTGGAGATATTTCTTTTGACTGACAGAGGTAGCTTTCTTTTTTATTATTTGGCAGCATAGACTCGCCGGCTCACTCACGAATGCACTCACTCACACCACTCGTCTTTCATGAGTGAGTGGTGAGTGACCATATTGACCTCATTGACCTTTGAGTGAGTGCTATATTGACCTTTTAACTCGAGCTGCCTTACTATCTCGTGATGGACTAGCGATAGTGAGTGCGACTAAGTGGGAGCGTCACGCGCAGTAAGCCCCGCTCACCACTCGGGAGTTTGAGCGCCACTAGCGGCGAGCCCCACTCACCACTCGCGAGTGCACTCCCGGGCCTCTTCTTACGCCATTTGCCGCGCTTACCGCAGCGAGCCCTACTTTTAAGCTTGTCCTCGCTGTTGGGTATACGCTGCAGGAGCTGCTCGCTGTGACGGTTTTTAACGGCGGGATTGCTTTTAGCTTCAGAAATATTTCGTCAATGAGCTCCTGCTGTGGGGAACCCTAGAATTATTTTTCTGGTGGGGTGTTGATTGAGGGCATTTAGTAATAGGATTTGTATGACCTTCTGACGCCGCAATGCACTAATACTGTTCGGTTTTATGACTCACGGGGGGTCTGCTGCGCACACTCGCGTGCGAGGGGAGATGACGAATGGTGAACGCGAGTGGTGAGCGCGAACGGTGAGCGTGAATGAGTGTGAGTGGTGATGGCCAGTGGCGATCGAGAGCGCGAGTTAGTGCGAGTGGTGAAGGCGAGCAGTGAACGTAAGCGCAAATGGGTGCGAATGGTAGAGAACCGTAGTGCGCGTGGAAGCGAGTAAGAGCGAGTGGTGACGGACACTGGTGAGCGTAAGTATAAGTGAGTGGCGTTCAGTTTTGCCGAGGTATTTTGGGAGTGCTTGCCAAACCCATACCTATTCTACGCAGACTTCCTTTCTGATGATTGGGGTAAACAATAACCATCTGCCCGAAGCAGCTATATTCTTTTACTTTTTTTAGCGTTTCATTTCCTAAGCCCAAGACGACTTTTTTGGCATGCTGATTCCTAAATACGTTAGGCTGATTGAAGCTAATTTTTTATCCCCACTGATGGTTGTGCACTCTGATTGTAGTTCCTCAAGTATGTAGTTTGGATGTGTTCTGCAGTACCGCTCAGCAATAGTATGTCGCCCGAAAACCTCAAATGCCATGTTTGTTCCCCATTTACGCTTAATCTTATGTTTTGCAAATAAGGTTTTGTAAATAATCTTTCCAGACATGACGTGACTAGTTCTAGAGAGATGGTGTCCCTTTCTTATTAGATTTTAGATTCGAAATTTACCGCTTTACTTGAAAGGGATTGTCCTGCCCATGCCTTTCTTTTATTTGTCTTCTACTTTTCTTACGTAGGTTTCCTCTATTCTTATGCCTTTTAGTGCTTCTAAAACGGCTGCAGCGAGACTAGAATCGGGCGCTTTTTTGTAATGTATAAGTGCCATGTAAAGGGTATATTGTACAGTAAAGATTTTTCACCACTTGATTGACGACAGGGATGTGATCCATGGTTGAGTACGCTTTTATATACCCAGCCTGCTCTCCGAGTTTATATGAATGCCGGCTCTCACCTATCCGGCTAAGTGTAACTTTGGTAAACAGCCTGTAAACAACTGAGAGTAGGCTAACATGTCCGTAATTCGTGATGTCCTTCGGATCTCCCTTCTTATGAATCACAATAACGTTGGTGTGTTTTGAGGTTATGGGCACGTTTTGAAGCTTCAAGCATTCCGAAAATAATACAGCGATCTTGGCCAGTAAACTATCTGCTTCCTTCTTCAAAAGATCAAACTTTTCGCCGTCGTCACCTGCAACGTTTCTTATTTTCTAGCCTTTTGGAGAATTTCCAACTTCCTCCTGAATTACTAGTGAACCATCGCAAGTTGAGCTTGTGCTCTCAGAAGTTTCCCCTGGCCCAACGTCACTGTCATGCAAGCTGGTAGTTAGTCTTTCGTCTACCTTTAGTATCTCGTCCAAGCTGCTCCTAATGTTACCCTGCTAATCTCTCACTGCGTAGATCCTGTCTTTGCGCATTGGTAGCTTTCTTTTATTGCTTTCAAAATTCCCCCTATTTGAAGCACTTGCTCATTCACTGCAGGGTTATATACATCAATGTGTTTTGTTTTATTTATTTTATTCAGTTATGACAGCTCGGCTAATTCAATCCTATCCCCCACCGTATTTGACGTTTTCATGTTCTTACGTTTGGTAATTAGTTTCTTCGTTTTCTTATTTTGTTTTCCAGTGTGTTCTCGAAATGTTGCTTCTGCCTTGGCTGCTGCTGCCTTGTTCGGCAGTCTACACTGACCTCATTCTTCACGTTCAAAAGTGAGAATTTGTTTTTAAGTGTTATTTTGAACTCCTGAGATCTGGCTTTGAAACTCCATCTGGGGTTTCTCAGTGTTCACGAATTTCCTTCTTTCGCTTTTGAGATTCTCCCTTGGCTTGCGTCTAACCATCTTATGATCGCTGCTCCGAATCGTACTTAACATCTCAACGTGTTGCGCGATATCCGGGTTGTCACTTCAAATGAAATCAATTTCGTTTTTGTTTGTACCATCGGGAATATTTCTTGTCACGGTGGTACAACCCGGACGTAATATTCCCAGTTGTCAAGGGTGTACCATCGAAACAACCGGCAAAACGTGGAGATACGTCAATATCATTGTCACTGAACTCTTCAATAGAGGCTTCGGAGAAATTCTTCAAATAAGCGTCATTAGCTCGAGAGTAATCTTCCCGCTATGTATTCCTGATTTTGTTTTCATTTGCGAGGGGAAAGAGAGTGTACAATTGCGTTGCTTATCTGTTACGGAGTGTTCGACGAAGGCACGATGAAAAAATTACACCATCTTCCCGTGGGTAACCCTGATGAGGATGCGAAGCATCATGGGGGTTCTGTAGGGTTCCATTGTGTATCTGTTAAGCTGAATGATCTTGTTTTTAGTAGCTCCAGAGGAAATTCCGCGTCCGGGTCCACACCGGCGGCAAAGGCACGCAAGTACTGTTGTGTTACGGTGAGTAGGCGGTGGTTCTCGAGGCGCCGAAACTAGTCCATCATGTTCTTATCGATGTTGTCGTCTGTGTGGTAGATTCGGTAGTCTCCATAAGCGTTGGTCAGGTAAAGGTTGTTGACGTTGGTGCACCGGCTGAGAGCAACATACATGCCTTCCTCTTCGCAGCTTTGTCTTCTCCTTTTTCTTCAGCGGTTCCCCTACGGGAAGATGAAGACGGTGGTTGAACGCGAAGCTATCTTGTGATGGGTTCTTTGGTTGGCCAATCACTAGGGGCATCCTGCCGCACTCATCATCACAGGCGTTGCGGACGGGGCGAGAGCAACGTACATGCCCTCCTCTTCTCAGCTTTGTCTTCTTCTCCTTCTTCTTCAGCGGTTCCTCTATGCGAAGTAGACGACGGTGCTTGAACACGAAGCTATCTCGTGCTGGATTCTTTGTTTTGCCAATCACTAGGAGCATCCTGCCACAATCATCATCAGAGGCGCTGCGGACGGAGAACGGACGCGGGACATCCCCCCGAGCAAGAGATGTAAACTATGTAATCAATGTTCTTTTAAAGGTTATATTGACTTTATATGCTTCAAATTTAGAAAGATCTATAAGCAGGGTACCAGGTCACTGTGGGATCCCTGGCAATGAGACCGCTGATCAAATGGCTGGTGCTGCTGCTCTCGTGACCACAGTTGGCATAACAACAGTACCTTACACCGACCTCAAGACACACATCAGACGACCCTTTTGTAACGCATGGCAACTACACTGGAGTCAACAAACAGACAACAAATTACGTGTAAGAAAACCACAACTGGGACGCTACACAACTGACTCACACAATAGATATACTGAAGTCGCCCTGGCTAGGCTGCGGATAGGTCACACATATGTAACGCACTTCCACTTGCTCACTGGAACTTGGGGATTGATATGTGGCAGGTGTGGAAAAGGTATAGGTGGTGGTGGTGGTGGTGAAAAACATTTATTAAGACTATGTACAAGTGAGAGATAGGGGCGGCCTTAAGGGCCGACCCTGTACAAACTCTAGGAGGAGTCCCTAGTCCGGGACCCCTGTGGCTTCCGCGGTGGCGCGCGCCCTGGCCACGAGGGCTCTTTGGCCCTCCAAGGTCGAGCAGCCGAGCAGGGCAGCCTCCCAGCTCTCACGGGTAGGGGGGGAAAGGGACGTTATTGAGGGGACCGCCGGGTTGAATGGGGATGCCCACACCATGTGGAAAGTATCCGCAAACGGATGATCACAGTGTGGGCATTCCCCGGAGAAGGCCGGATTGAAGTGCCTAAGTATCGCCGGGCACAATACCGTGTTTGTGTATAGCCGTAAGAGCCAGCGCTTGTCAGCCTTAGTCAGGCCCGGCGCCGGAGGCGGAAATCGGAGCCTGTTTGATTTGTACATCGCTGTGATGTCGTGAAATGAGCTGTCCGGGTTCGGTTCTGGATCGTCAAGAGCTGGAGGGCGAGGAGGGTCCCGGGAATCAAGCGCACGGGCTGAGGCATCGGCAGCCTCGTTACCACCTAGTCCTGCGTGAGCTGGAGTCCAGATGACGGAACGTGTATTTGGGCGGTCCATATAATAACAGCCCTTGAGTATTCGAGCAGCGCGAATGGTGATGCGTCCTTTGGTAAGATTTTGGCACGCACTCCGCGAATCGGTAATAATGATCCGAGATGCGGGATCCGCTGCGGCGAGTGCTATGGCGACTTCCTCTGCATGAGAAATGTCCGGTGCTCGAAAAGTGAGACCTTGAACAGGCACGTTTGGATGGATTACGGCTGCCGTGTACCACCCCCCGTGGTGAGGGCCAGACGCGTCCGTGTAGAATACTCCAGGCCGGGACCCATAGCGTCCTTGCAAAGCTGTAACCCGCGCAGTTCGCCTGCCTTCGTGAGTCCCCCTAGCCATGTTTTGGGGTAGAGGCTGGATATCCAGCGCACCACGCCAGTCCTCTGGGATTGTGGTTCGCTCTTCTGCCTGATATGTGTAGGAAATGTGGAGGCGCTGTAAGAGGCATCTCCCAGCGTGCGACTTGGTAAGCCGCAGGTACTGGTTATGGAGATGGGCCTCTTTGAGTTCTCCGTACGTGTTGGTCATGCCCAAATCTGCAAGACGCTGGTTAGACGTCGAGATCGGTAGGTCGAGGGCGCGCTTGTATATCTTGCGGAGAATGCCTTCGAGCATGTGCACATCACATTTGCGGAAACGTAGGTATGGTGTCGAATAGAGGATCCGACTGGTCACGAAAGCGTTGACGAGGCGCAAAGCATCGTGGCTTCTGAGACCCCCCCCCCCCGCTTGTTTGAGACCCGACGGACCATGTGGCCCACTTGATCCCCGACCACACGAAACTTGCGCAGGGTTGTGTCGACTTTCCTGCTCTTGTGTATGAAGAGTCCCAAGACGCGGATTTCTTCGCGTTCCGGGATTGGCCCGGTGCTCAAGGAAAGTGCGATTTGAGTTGTGTCTTTTGGTTTGAAGCGAAGATGCACGAACTCCGATTTTGCAGGGGAACATTCGAGGCCGGAGCGGCGGGCGTATTGATCTACGACCGTTGCTGCATGCTGCAGGCTGGCCTCAATGCTGCCAAGGGAACCCTGGGTTGCCCACAGCGTGATATCGTCGGCGTACAGAGCATGCCGTACACCGGGGATATCCTTCAGCAGTGGGGGGAGATGAGCCATGGCGAGATTTAACAAAAGAGGAGAGAGGACCGCTCCCTGTGGTGCTCCTCGAGTACCCAGAGGATATGGGCCATGCTCCTTCCCTTGAATGCGGAGGTACGACTGCCGTTCAGTCAGGAACTGACGGACGTACCTGAAAGCATTATACCCACAGTTCGTTTGGGACAGATGGGTAAGAATGATTTCGTGGGTAACGTTATCAAAAGCCCCCTTAAGATCTAAGGCGAGGACTACCTTACCGTTACTTGGATGCTCGATCGGCTCAATGACGTCACGATGGAGTTGTAGGAGAATGTCCTGAGCAGAGCGATGTGGACGAAAGCCGTGCATAGTGTCGGCAAAAGTGTGCTGGCCCTCGAGGTAACCGGAGAGCCTATCCCTAACCATTGTTTCCATAGGCTTCCCCACACACGAGGTTAACGAAATGGGGCGTAGATTTTCGATGTTGATAGACTTGCCCGGTTTGGGAATAAAAGTTACCAGAGCCGTTTTCCAATCAATTGGTAGCGGTTCGCGCCCCTCCCAAATTTGATTGAAATAGTCGAGGAGGTGAAGGTATGCTGGGTCTGGTAGGTTGGCTAGAAGCTTAACCGTCACTTGATCCCGACCCGGCGCCGTTCCTCGCTTCATTTTCGACAGGGCCGCCTTCAGATCGTGGAGTTGAAAGCAACGATCCAAGTCTGCGTTCTCCGAGCCCGCATATGAGAACGCCGGTTCGATGGAGTCCTGCGGGCCACAGATATATTTATCCCTAAGAGCCTGTGCCAATTTATCCGCGTCACCCGCGTAAGCGTGGAGCGCGCGTTGAAGATGTTTTTGCGTTTCTGTGCGCGTTTGGCTGGGGTCGACGAGGGCCCTGAAGAAACGCCACGTGCTGCGGTGGGACATATGCTTGGCGGCATTGTTGCAGCGTTCTACCCAATTGGAGTCAGCGAGGTGGGCCGAGTACTCGGCCGCTTCCTGAGTGAGGGCTGCTATGCGGAGTTTGAGCTTACGGTTATGCTTCTGTCGGCGCCAGCGGCGGACTAGGCTACGCCGAGCCTCCAAGATATGCAGGAGATGTTTATCCACCGCCGGCGTGGCCTCTGAGAGCTGAACTGTCTGCTCAGTTTGGCGAAGCGACATTACAAGGTGTTGAGACCAAGTGGCGTAGCCTTGCTGAGCTATGGGGGCCGAAGTTGTGTACTCCGAACGGAACTTGTCGCAGTCCGGAAGTTTCGCTTGTTGATGGGGAGGGGTAAGGGGATGCGTCCGAATTGTAGTGAGAAAAAAACAATTGTCGCTGCCGAGAGTTTCATCGGTGTTGAGCCATTCTGCACGCCTGATGTGCTTGGTAAGTGTGAGATCAGGACATGTGTCCCGAGTTACAGAGTTGCCAATGCGGGTTGGGTGTGCGGGGTTCGTTTGGATAGTGAGGCCCAAGGTGGAAATAAGTTCCACCAACTTTCTACCACGCCGTTCCTCCGTACGGTAACCCCAGTGAGGACTAGGGGCATTAAAGTCCCCTACAATGACAAGCGGCTCCCTGCCTGCCACCGTAAGGGCATTGGTAAACACATCAGCGTAAGTTACGTTAGGCAGTTTGGGAGAACTGTAGATGTTGAGGATGTGTAGGGACGGATCTTGCTTCCTAAGCGGGAGGACAGTCACCATAACGTATGAATAAAGCGGATCGCAGTCGACATCTGCCAGTTTGGCGGTGTAATTCTGATGTACACAGAGTGCGGTTTGTGCATCCATTTGGTACACGGTATAATTTGTGAGAGATACGTGCTCGCCCGCCTCCTGAAGGGCCACTACCGCGGACAACTGCGGATAGGTTTCTAAGTGCAGCCGGAGAGCAGCCCGCTTATTGCGTGCCCTAAATCCGCGGCAATTCGACTGTAGGATTGTAAAAATAGCCGAATTTGCACGGTCGCGGCGCGATCTAGGGCTGTTTCCCGCCATCGTTAGAACTAAACGTATGGGGGGCCTCCAGGAGAGCAAAGGGCTGCATAGGGGCTCCGCTGCTCGATCCGGTGCTCAATTCCAAGGTCGCAGTCGAACTGTTAGACTGCTGGTCTACCTCGGCCACCTTGGAAAGGGGCCGGGATGCTTGAGAACGAGATCCTCGCTTAAGCTTAGGACGGCGGGTGCTAACAGTGAGTTTGGACATCTGGGCCGCTATCTTGCCCAGGATGCGGTCAAAAGCGGTTTGGAGTGCGGCAGCTAATCGATTCTCGATCATGGTCCGTATGGACGCCATCTGGGCTTCTAGGTTGCTTAGGCGCTCCTCAAGCGGGCCGAGGTTCGCAGCGGTTTCCCTGTGTTCGGAGGGGGAACTATCCATCGCTTCCGGCGCCTGCCCGAGGGGTGTCGAATTAGGTGAGGACGAGGGGTTCGCAAGCGCCTGCACCGTCTGCGTTAAGGAGGCAACTTGGGCCTCTAACCTACGGAATTCAATTTGTTCCCGTGTGGGAGTCGAAGGAGTTGGCGGTTTGGGTTGGGACATCACGTAGGGTGTGGGCGAAAAGGCTGCCCTGCTCGAGCTGCTCACCTGGGATCCTTTCCGAACGCGGGCGGCCCACGATGAATCCCCCTGGGCAGCGGGTTTGAGCTCAGGTGATGGCTGGTTCGGTTTGAATGGGGCAGGAGGAGCCTGCCCTGTGTTAGGCTTCTTGGCTGTATGTCCGTCCGGAGTTGGGCCTCGCCGGGAAGTCCCGATAGCCACCGCTCCAGGGCGCGGGGGCGGGTCAGGGTTGGTGGCAGGAGGCTGAGCCCCCTGCGGCGATTCCCGAGAGCCTGGCTTTCGCGGCTTCCGTGGGCGTCGACGCTTTCGCTTCTTGCGGCCGGCTTGACCTTCCGATGGAGGAGTGGACGTCTTGGGTGGCGGCGCCCTGTAGCGTTCCTTACAGCGCCGGTCCCCGGTGACGTGGGAACCAGCACACAGAGCACACCTGGGCGTACACTCATGTGGGGCACGGGCGCCATCCGTGAGTGGCACCGCCTTTCCGTAGATGGCGCAAAACTCAGGTTTGGGGCCGGGACAGGCGTCGGGTCGATGCCCAACAGAGCCACATCGACCGCAGGCTGGCACAGTTTTTTTGTACGGCTGCACCGGGATCAGCAGGGCGTCGTAGGAGACGTATCTGGGCTTCACCTTGCCGGGAAAGGTGAGGCGCACCTTATTAAAGGTGCCCAGTCGCCGGACGTGTAGAATCTCGCCTTCAGGCCAGTAAAGGCTCTCACAAAGTGCGGCTTCGGTGTCGGAGCTGCGCACCGTCACCACTCTATAACAGGAGTCTTGAGTGTCCGCGCGCAAGTACCCGAACAGGGGCACCGGACCAGCGGGTGAGGGAACTGCAAACTCACCGATAAGTTTGTCCGCTATGTGCGGGTGCGAGGTGTAAACTAAGATGAGATTTTGTTGCCGCACCATCAACACAGTGACTAGCCTTGTCGCGGTCGCTCCGAGGTGGGCGATGAGCGCGCGACCGGCCCCGTTCTCGGGGAAAGCGTCGGCGAGGGACAGCTGAGTCCGGGGTTTGAGCACAACGACGAAGTCCGTTGCTTTCGGCTTCGGCAGGGGTTGAGGATGCCACAAAAACCTCTTGTTCCCCTGCTGCGGGCCCGCGGAGTGCGTCGAAGGCGGCGAAATTGTTGACGAGCAGGCGCCAGCGTCCGGGTCGGCGGCCGTGGCCAGGGACGCAGCGTCGGTGGAGGCCGCCCTAAGTGCGTTGCTCACCTGCTCTCGACGAGCGACCGCGGCAGTAAGCGCGGCGCTCTTGAAGGATTGGGGCAACTCCGGTGGGCTGTCCAAAGTCGGGATGGAGGTCCAAACCATGCTGTGAGGATCATATCCAGTTTGGGTGTCCGCCACGGTTGCGGCGGCGGTGCTGGGCCGGCCGTCCTTTCTACCGGGAGGCGCCATGGCCCTTAGGCCTGCAGACGCCTCCGGCGTGGTCGAGACGTAAATCGCCCGTAAAAAAATGTTGGAGGGGCCCACCTGCCCAAATGTGGTATCCAGATGAACCGGATCACCTTCTGGTGACGGTTGAGAGATTTTTTAGGAGGTTAGAAGAAGTACTCTGGGGTTCCGAACGAAAATTGTCGGAGCCGGTGACCTGAACATCCGATACGATGGCGCGCTCGCAGCGCCCGGAAAAGGTGTATCCGTAGTCCACATTCTAATCACGTCCAAAGCACTTGACACAACGCGATACAAACATTACCCTGAAACATACAGACGACACATTCCACTGCACCCGTCATACTTTTTATCCGACAAACCAATGTTTTCTAGTCAACCTCTTTATAAATTTTTAGCTGAGGTATAACTTCTTCAGCTCTTCTTATATCACGTGTAATCATCCAGGCCCTACACACAAGCCATCTCCATTGTCTTTTATTTTGCGTCACTTTTACGTTTACTCATATGTTTTAGTGTTTACGGTCTGATCAACCATTAAATTACTCCTTCTCTGGCGCTGTTTCCCCATGTTGGCTCTGCGCCATTAAACACAAAATATCATCATCATCATCATCAGATTGCATTTCACTTTGGCCGGGTTTCTGAATCTAGTCATATACTGACCGACAGACAGACAGACCAAAATGTCTGTGTTTAGTATCCCAAAAAAGACTACCGCTTGTAGTAAAACCCAACAAATAATGGAATCAAAACTGTCTTCCTGCGTTTAGAGTGCAGGTGTGTAAAAAAAGCTAAATATTCGTTTCTAGCTCTGATGAAGAAGAGCGCGATTTTATTTTCAAGATGGGTTGTGCGCCAACGTTCCTTGATCATCAACTGCTTTTAGACATACGCTTTTTTTTTAATACAGGTGTGCTGTTGGCAGATTGAAGCAAGTTTTCCAATATTCTGCCTCAAAGCAGATTTAACGCAGCGCGCTGAGACGGTGTCTAACAATATTTTTTCATATTGTTCTGCCTAAAGTCTCACAATTTCTACTCAAGCTTTGTATCACTGCATGCCGCTCCCGAACATTATCATTCAGCCGCTATTATTTGCGGCCATGCACGCTAGCTGAGTTAGTTATAGCGCTGCCAATCTTGACTACGTGTTGAACACGCGTTTCAAATTTTCGGCTTTGAATTAACCAACACTGTACTCTGAAAAAAACATCTACCCGTCAAGAGTGGAAAGATACTCCGGTTCATTTAGGGGGGTTATATTATCGTCTGACCGCACGCGCCAGGAAAACTTCATTTAGCTGTTCGGTTGTGGCCCGGCAGGCTGCAAGTATGGGTTCAGAAAAATACCGGGAAGAATTCAGTATGCAGCCAATTTACATAATATTTTTAGCCGTTATTGTCAAATTTTATTGTGGCCGGTTATCGGTTTAGAGGGTGCAACAAAGTTTTCCCTACTCAGCTGCAGAGTATAGGCGTCCATAAAAGATACCACCTTTTGCCATTTCGTTTCCGTGTTTTCTGCGTAAATATTACGTTTTAATTTAAAGTTTATTATGCCTCTGATTATTTCTTGTATCTTAACCACATGGTGTTGCTATTTTAGCGTTCATGTGTTTTCCTAAAATGTTACAGCGCTTCAAAGGTGTCAACCACTTGTTAACTACGTCTTGTGTGTTTTCTCGTTGTAAATTTGTAACACTGTAAGTTCGAATAAAAACAGTTAGCGTTCGCGTTCTCTTTGATCAGGTGGTTATTAACGCGGTTAGTTCGCGCGTTCAAAGAAAATTTGTTTTTTCTTTTCAAGGAATACTAATAATTTAGGTAAATATTGAGCGAAACGAATAAAAATAGGTTTTCTTCGGCAGTTAGGTACAACAAATTGGCTGGCGTTGTTTTTTTAACAAGATCTTACACTGTGACTCTAAGATAGAAGCTCAGGAACTTCCAAAAAGAATGCGGCACATAAATTCCACACAGAACACACACACAATCTCATAAAAATATCACAAAAGTAATAGTTATTCGAATTACAGAGTTTTCAAACATTCCACATACAACAACGCACAAAAACATAACGCGCACAATATACGCAAAACAATAACATTCTCCAAACAATTGCAGACAACAAGTTCAATACATAAATTACAAAGGTGAGGGAAAGTTATGGAAAATGCTGGAAGGTTAACCAGCCGCAGAGCACCGTCCGCTACCCTGCACTGGGGAACTACCAGCGCGGGTAGTTTTTTAATGGCCAACGCAAGTGCCCTCGAGTAAAACTTTTGGTGCTACTGCTGCGGCTCTGCTAGTTCATAGCACAGTACTGACTTCTGGAATATAAAAGCGTAGTTGGCGAGTTTTTCTTATTTCTCAGGCACAATTAATTAAGCGCCAGAGCAGCCGTAATACAACGTAAAATTCGGCTGCAGAAAAAAATCCCATAATTGGCCCACCTTTACATGAAAAAAAGGCAGGGGAAGCCATTTGCATAGCCCCAGCCACGGACCCGAGGTAGTAAATAGAATGGGTAGGGAGAGGTTACGGAAGACTAGGGTGGAAAGGAAATACCACTAAAGTATTCCTGAAGGCCTTCTCCTCTGATGAAGTCAAGCAAAGCTTCAACCACCTGCAGTATTCTCGTTACGCTTTGTTATATCTCTCGGTCGGCTGCCTCCTCTCACAAGAAATACGATGAGGCAATAGTGCGTAACAGCAGCTCGTGCATCGAATCTGGGAGAGCGCTGTTCGGAAGCTGGCCGCATCGCAAAAAACAATACTTGTATCTACACTATTCGTAAAAATGACACGGACGAAGGAATGAGGTAAACGCAAGCAGGGCGCCATTCACACCTAAAATTTATTTTGAAAAGAAACATATATACACCCCCCGGCGCATGTTACAAACTGATACTATGAATTGCATCACAAGATGTGATCCAGATATGCTAATTCTTGAGGCGATAGTCCTAAGGGCGGCTAACGGACACATTTGACGCCTTGTGTTTTTTAATGACAAATCTTTTTTAATTCGATTTTTTTAATTCGAATATCTCCCTGGTTGCTTGACAAATATGCCTGTGCAAGCTAGTGGTAGCGCCAAACTTCGCCGTGTATCTACACTCATCCCAATGAGTTGCCAAGTTTGCTAGCTTGTCTTGTTCATGGCCTGTTCCTGTTCCTTAAATCCTACATTTACGCGCCTTCCCGTTTGTCCGGTGTAGCTCCCTCGACATGATAATACGGCATCGTAAACTACCCCGGTGCTACATCTTGCATGGTGGGACAGATGTTTTGTGCTACAGTCTTCGCTTTGCATTGCGCCTTTTTTTTCACTTTCTTTTCAATGGCTGAGCATATAGCTCGCAGCTGCCTAGGTGCCTTAAACGTCACATTTATCCCATACTGGCCACCACATTCCTCAGATAGTGGGAAAGTTTGTGTTCGTGCGGGATCAATACGTGCGCCCGGTTCTTTTCATTTTCCTGATCGGAGATTTACGTTCCTACCCTTGCTTTCATGTATCGGGCGGTCTGGAATTTTGGTTATCCCTTCTTTCATTACATTCTTTGGCAAAGATTATCGAAAAAATGAGGTTGAATTTGCTGCCCTTGATGACTTCTAATTTTAAACCTGCCATTGATCTGTACCGCTAAATACGAACTGAAGAAAAGAAAACGTAATGGAAAGGAAAAAAAAAGATTTGATTTGATTTGATTTGATTATCATCATCACCAGCCTATCTACGCTCACTGCAAGGCACAGGCTTCACCCATTAGTCTTCAATTATCCAGGTCCTGTGCTATCTGCTACCAATTTATCCCCGCCAACTTCTTGTTCTCATCTGCCCACCAAACGTTCTGCCGCTCCCTGCAACGGTTGCGTTCCTTAGGGGTACGCTGTGTTCCCCTAATGACCAGAAAACTATGTACTTTTAAACCTGCCAGTGCGAAAGCTTCGGAAGGAGAAGAGGTTTTCTCAAAAAATGGAAAGCCCTTGCTAACCAAAATGCCCATCTTAGATAAATGTGTAGGAACTATTTTTTCTCGACGAAAAAACGGTCTCTTTAGAGTAGTTTTAGGCGAGCCTTACAAACCCCTCATATTTGCACCTATGGTAGAAGAAACGAAGGTGTTCCATTTGGCTATCACGTCCCTATCATCTCTAGCCAGATTTGGGCCTTTACGTTATCAAAAACAATCGACAGTCACCCCCGAATTCATAGACCTATCTTAAACTTAAGCAGCGAGCGTACTTCATGAAGTCCGCTCCAAGACAGCAGGCGGCTTGAACGGGTCTAAGACGACCTTCGCGTTTCATAGACGTTGGAGCGAGCTTGCTTCATCAAGTCAGGGGGCGACTTGAGCGGGGCGGCGACGGACGCGGCTGGGATCGAGAGTAACCGGGAATTATTTCGTTTAAGATGCAAATCAAGGTCATAAAACAGTCCCTTTAACTAAAAACCACCCATAGTAATTGTTAACAATGGTCTGTTTAAGCAAATAGCAATCCCCAATCATCTACAGTCAAAGCATAACGCGTGTTTCAGACATTAGTGAATGTGATCTGGCAACCCGGGCGGTCGCAACCGAGCTGACCGAGCCGCATCGGCGTTCTCGACAGCGTTTCGTTGGTTTCATGTTCGTTTCTTGGTATTTTTGTGCGTGCGCAGCAAAATGATCCAAGAAATGCGCAGAAAAGTTGCACCAAGGTTCACAGAAGGTGAAAAGACTCTTCTTGTGTTGGTTTTAAAGACGCGGCGAAGCAAATTATAGCGCAAGGACGACGTATCTTCCGTTGCAGCGAAAGCTTCCCAGTGGCGAGATGTTGCTACGGAATTTTAACTCCGTCTTTGGTGTCACAAAACGCGACGCGGCAGGACTGAACAATGCTGGAACAACTTGAAGCAGAAGTGGAACGAGGAATGGCTCCGCGGAAAGCGAGAGGAATTGAAGGCCGGTAAGTAACACGTTCGCAATTTCGTTGAAAGACCCTAGCATTGCGCTACCGATAGATGTTACTGCCGTCGCGCCTTACGTTCGAAAGCTGCTTCTTTCACGCGTCCTGCTGTGATTTTTTTTCCTGTGTTAAAATAACTTTGCCGGTTCTTAAGGGCCGCGGATGTTATGTCATCCCTGTTTCGTTCTTGGATATAATAATAATCCGTTTCAACGTAGCCGAATTTTGAATCTCAAGCCTTTCAAAACAAAAAACCTCCCCTCAACAAGGATATACAAAATTTAGTAACCGAACCTGTAGTGTACCGCGCATCATGTGCACAAAGGAAATGTGTGCCAGCCAGATTCAGCTTCTGAACTCTGACAAATAATCTGTCCACATCCAGGTACTGAGAGCTTATCGGCAGTACTGTGAAACCCCAGCATACTGCAGTACGTAGAGGCCTGCCCTAGCTATAGCACAGCAGCCTTAAAGTGAAGCTTTCATTTTCACATTTCAACTACTGTCTACTATAGTTTGAAAGAGAAGTCAAAATGTGACCACAGAAGCACAGGTATATGTGTGTGTGCGTGTGACTATTTTCACTGGAATGCTGCGGTTAGAGCCATTTCACTGCTCACATTCACTCCAGCCTTTTTTTTTTTTTACTGACGGTGTGTTACGCATTGCTTTCTAGGGGGAGGACCACTACCTCGACCCATGTCGCTGACCATGGAGATGGTTGGCATACGGCCTGAAAACAAGAATTACTTGGTCGGAACACGCCACCTGCTGCCTGTGCAGAGTCGACTTGTCCTACAGTTGGTGCAGGCAATGGTGGACAGCACCAGGGACACCGTGTTTATGCCACTGGTGGGTACAAATTTTCCATATTTAGGGAAAAAAACTGTCCAACATCTCTGAGCTGCAGTGCAGTGAGGGCTCGTGGTTGAATTAATTAGCTTTGGTTTCTAAACAGGGGCCTAATCACATGTGAATACATTTTGCCGCAGAAGAAAGAAAAAGCAGTGGCCATCCGCATTTTTTAGCATGCAGGTTTAATGCAGGCTGCTGCAGCCTGTTTTCTGGTTGAGGCTGAAAAATGAAAGGTCAGCTCATGTTAAAGGGGCCGTGAAGACAAAATTAAAGTTTGGTTGACTGGAAAGATTGCCTCGTTAGAATAACACTGCACAAATTTTAACACAGACTTGACTCAAATAAATGAAATAATGAGGAAAACAGATAATGGGTTTGCAATACCCTAGCTACTTTTCCGCACTGAACTGACGACGTATTATTGGCAGCTCGCTGCAATTCGCTGAGGCCGACAAAATCCGATGCAAAGTACAAAGCTTGCAGAACAAGATCTCTGCATTTACATTTAGTGCACATGCTTTTTATAGCAGTAGCAAGTGTTGGGTTAACAGTAGAAGTTACAAGTGAATACATAAACATAGAAGAAAGGTGTATTTTGTCTTAATGGCCCCTTTGAGGACCCCCAGGTGGTCTAAATTCTTAGCTATCCACTACGGTGCGTCTCGTAATCACCTCAGTTGCACTTCGGTGTAATGATGGAGTGACGTGTCCTGCACACCAGCCTCACGTGTGGCATACTGCTCTCTAATAGACGTTGCACACACACAAGGACGCAGGGTTGAAAACCCAAACACTGCTTTACTTTAATTTTTTTGTCTTTTGGTGCGAATTACTTGGACAAGCAGGCTGGCGACACGTCACGCCGCGGCTACCCCCACAAACATAGTTCTCCGCAGCTACAGTGCGCACCTTTTTTATTTTTACTTGCATGCCATCACATTTACCTGTCACATGGCACGCTCTAAGCTAACTCTAAGTTTTGCCCCAGGCCATGTGCTGAAAAAACGGAGTGGTAACTCACATGGCCCCTTTAATTCCCCGTACATACTCAAATGGCTGTGTAAAGAGTAAGGCAGCCAATTTGTGTATCGTGGAATAGGCAGTGGCGTCACCTTTTCCTTGAAAGGAAGATCACCTCCACCTACCCTTCCGTGCACTCACATATCGCATAAGATTTCACATTCAACAGATATAGTTTGCTTGTTTATTTCAGATGACTCATCCAAGCCAGACTCATCTCCAGGGGAAACATGGGCTGTGACAGCGCAAGGCGACAGTCTACCACGAGAGTCTCTTTGGGAGCCAAGTCTGGTGGCGGCAGCTACAGCTTCCGCAGCCGGCAGTTGCAGCGGCAGTGATGCAGCAGCGCCCGCTACGGAGGCCGCAGGGCATCCAAACGGTCATATGGCTCTCCTCGAGTGAAAGCTCTGGGCTGACGATAACACGAGGGTGGAGCTCCTGCAGGAGGAGCACAACCTGCACCTTCTGCTGATAAGGAGGTGCACCTGAGAAAATACAGCTAGAGGACCAGCTGATAAACCAGCAAAAAGAGCTTGAGTTAGAGCTCCTGAGTATAAAATTAAGCGTGAGAAAACTTTGCTCGCCCAGGCTTTGGAGTGAGAATTCGACAGGAGCCCGTGTAGTCGGGATGAAGGGAGAGAGAATTTTATCGTATTGCGAGCAGGAGGATGTTGTCAGGGCCTTGTCCTTTCTGGAGTGGTGTTTTTTGTTGGACTGTATTGGACACCAGTCGAAGAACTTTTAAAAACAAAAACAAACGACATTTTGGATTTTCTAGAGTTTTGTTGTCCATAGGCAAACCAAAACGTGTTTGTCTTTGAAAGGTTTGGATCTCTTGTTTTGCCAGTGTTTTTTTAATTTTTATGGCCAAGGCTTTGCAACAGAAATAATAAAAGTATGTGTAAGCTCTGTGATTTCAGTCTGCTGCCTTTATTTGACAAATGTGGCTATTAGAGCTTTTAGGAGTACTTGAACAAAACCAAATGCCTTCGTGCAGGCATTTTGTTACTGGTCTGGTATTTTTCTTTGCACACTCTAGTGGCAGCGTTTTTGCACTAAGGGCAACAAGAATGGCGAGCAATTTAGAATAAAATACAGAAATACTTAGCGGACAGGGAACTACTTGCTTGATTCGAATTGAAACGTGGATGTTCATGTAGGTGCGTTGCAGTGATGTTTGCTGCTTGAGCAACATCAGCGTTTTGTGAATATGTGCCTCCCCAGCTCACAGTATTGAATCTACGTAGGAGTCGCTGCCCAAGTTCAGTCATCAATATCCACTTTTATCATGCATCAAGCTAACAAACCCCACAAGAAGGCTATAGCAGGATAATGCAATTCACAAGAAAATAACGGTTTGAGGAACATGTGAAAATCACACGATATCAGTGATGGAGTTTGTGGCCAGCCAACCCGGTTGTTGCAAAAACATTTATTTAAGCCGATTAAAATCAAGTAAATGTGGGTGGCCTCTTTAGTTCAGCAAGCCAACAACAATCACTACTGTTCTAGCCCGAAGATGAAGCGTTCCCCAGTCTTTACGTGACAGGTATTCAGGCGGCAAAAGAAAAAAAAAGAGTGACACCGAAGCATTCCCCACAATTTCTTTTCGGCTTGCTTAAAAAGTAGCACTTCAGTGCGGTGTCCACATAACTGTGTGTAACATCAGGCTATTCGTTATAATTGTTCAAGAAATTACCACCCGTTTATCTCAGCGAGCACGTCGTAACTGGTAAGTGTGGGTTGGCGTCCCCAGATGACGGAGTGAAGACTATAGCCAGCAACTCGCACTGCCCGTGTCGTCACTGGGACTGGACTAGTGCTGTACACGGTCGACAAAAGCCATATTCAATAAACATGACTGTGTAATTGTATTGGGCCCTAGGTTCCATTGGATTGTGCTGCCTGAATGCTAGCGTGCAGTTAACACGCCAACTACGCCGTTTGGTTACCTCACAAATTACCTTACTGATTACACTGTAGAGTAAAATAAATTGGAGCTGCAATAACTCTTTGTGCATGTGAGACCACTTTTGGGGCCAGAAGAACTGGGTGTAACTGAAGGCCAGTCCTTTAATGCAAAACAAAGATGTATGCTGTATACATGGTCCCTCTCAAGGAGAAACTTGCGCACTATAACCTGCACAACATTCCCTTTTCGCTGGATTTACTGTGTAGACCAAAAACACTGTTAACAATCACACAATGTTGCAACAAAGAGAAAAAACACCAGGAAATGTTCAAACTAACCACGTGAAGCCACTTTTGGGAGGGATGCGACAAGGTATACTCGGTGACAAGTTCAAGGGATACCGAAGCGCAAAAGCAAGTTGGCTGATATCAGTCATCAGAGGGCCGTGAATGGCAATAATACTATTTGCAGCACTACCTCGACGCGACCGGGAAGTGCACCAGCCGCTCAAACAGTGGCTTTTTTCCGCTCAGCTCCGTCACCCTCTTTACGGTGTGGCACACAGTAGGTTTCACTAGAGTAGGTTTCACCAGTCTCCCGTAGCTGCTTGAAAGGAGCCGGCGCCGTAAAAACTGGCGAAAACAAGGGGCAGCATCAGCTGCTGCAGTGTAGGCAGTGGCAGTCCCCGGCGATCATCGTACACCGGCTTTGGTGGCCGCTCAACGATTGCAGCGGTATTTTCGGCTTTTCGTCGTATACGCGTCACCAAACACATCAGTGGCACGACACACTGCCCCGAAGCCGGCGATCCATCGCGCAACGTCGCGCCGCTGCCGCTGCCGCTACCGGTGCCGAGCCGCCATGTTGGAATAACGAAGCGACGAAGTTGCCTTCAAGTTCGGCTTTTCGTCGTATACGCGTCACCAAACACAACATCAGTGGCACGACAGACTGCCTCGAAGCCGGCGATCCATCGCGCAACGTCGCGCCGCTACCGCTGCCGAGGCGCCATGTTGGAATAACGAAGCGACGAAGTTGACTTCAAGCCTTCAAGGTAGCTACGAAGCAGACTTGAATTTCGGCCGACCAAGATCAGTCGAAGTACGGTTGAAGTGCGATCGAAGAGCGGGTTGGGTCTATGAATTGAGGAAAGCCGACTTAGACGGCGGCAAGTTAAGCTCGGTTTAAGTTGAGAAGAAGATACATCTATGAATTCGGGGGTCAGTATCGGCCACTATTTTAAAAAATACAAACTGTTCACTTTTTTGCAGGTTCAGATGATGGTCATACTGAGCAAATGGTATACGAAAATGAAAACCGCACCTGCGGCGTATTTTTGACGTTCCCACAATTACCGTTGGCAAATACGTTCACCTATAGTAAGTTTGAAAATTACTAAGCACTCAACAATTACCGTAGAGTGCTAAGTAGCCTGTTTATTATTTTACTCTCTACCAAAAATTAAATGAAAATTTTTATTAGCCTTGTTTATAGTTTTCAACGTTGCATAACTTTACCATAACAAAGAGAACATTGGTGTGTTTTGCTGAATACTAGGGGCGCCCTAACAATAGGGTAAATATTTCATCCTAGGCTTTTCACTTTTGTGTTATATAAAATCATTAGTCTCCTATAGCTGTAAAAAAGTCTAAATAGTGCAAACAGGATAACAAAACTTGGAAACCACTTGCGTGTACAGACGATTACTTGTTTAAGGTAAAAGTTACTTTACGTAAACAAGATTACAGGATGGAGCCGGATGAAAAACCTGGAGCTGGATGGAAAACCCAATCATGGTCCTTTGGAATAATCAACGATAAAAATATTACCAACCGCAAGCTTTGTATTACTAGAGGAACAGGCTGACAACGTTATCTACTTTGCTTATTTGATGACAGCGCGCGAGCTATGAAGGCAAACACGCCGCTGTATCATCTCTAGCTGTATACAACTCCAAAACAAATGAACCAAATAATCAATCAATGAAATTACAAATTTTCTATAATTAAAATGAGTCTCCAATTGTTCACGTTCAGATTGTCATTGAGATGGGACATGGAGTACACCGCTAATAAGTGGCAAACAGACAATGCGGTATAAATTATAGCACAACGTGCAAAAAAATAGAAGCCCAAAAATTTTTACAGTCGGCAATAACATTGTATTCCCCCAAAAAATAAATAAACAGAAGTTCAGAACTGCTACAAGAAGACATAACAATTTAGAAAGCGCATACAACATAATGCGGTTTATTTCGACACGTAAAAAATGCATCAAATGACGGCTGCACAATTAGTCTCGTTTAAAAATAAAACAAAACCCAGTGATACACTTATGTGTAAAATATCAGGCCTACACTGAAAACAGCAAATCAAGTAACATACTAACCGAACACGAAACAAATTTCAGAATGACACTGCAAACATTTCCCACAAAACACATCAGTTTGGCACTAACAAATCGCTGATGTGTTCAGAAAGAGGCAACTGATATACGACCGTCTCCCTACCATAGTTTGGTCACGTTCATGAAATTTGTGTAGTCGCTATCTTATGCGCCAGTTAAGAATGCTTTATTTCGCTCTCAATTTAAACAACCGAGGCAAAAATGCATCGTTGTACTTCCCATATTTCCGTTACGCTTTATACAGGTCATTAGGAATTTTATTTATTTATTTATTTATTTACAAATACTGCAGACCCTATTCGGGCCAAAGCAGGAGTGCGTAAATACATAGTACAGATACATTATTTGCAAAACCACTAACACATATTTGATTAGAAAAAAAATGTGCTTCGCAATTCGGAACACGACAGTAATACAGCAGCAATAAATTGCTCACGCACATCAAGGCAACACAATACACAAGAGTAATATAACAGTAATAAACATGTACACACAGCGATGAATACATAAAGAAATTACGTACTACACATAAAATGAAAAACGAATGCAGGAAGCAGCTGCCTTCATTGCGAAAGAAAAACAAAAATATTTATTGGTCAAAGGAAAGGTTGTTTGCAAGCTAAATGAACGATTCTGTTGTATTCGCGTTAACTACTTCTTCGGGTAATTTATTCCATAGTGAAACTGCATGCGGATAAAAAAAAACATTGATGGCCATTCATGTTGCTAAATCGTTGCCTAACTGTTTTGCTGTGGTTTGTACGATCAGACCGCATGGGGGGCTCAGTTAAGTGACTTTCACAAGGTATTTTGTAGTGACCGTGGTACAACTGATATAAAAACTTAAAAGGAAACACAGTTCTGCGACGAGCTAGTTTTTTCAATTTTGCCCTGTCGCGAAGAACGGACACGCTGGAAAAACGCGAGTATGCGGAGTATCTAAACCGCAAGGTTAAATTTTGCACTCTTTCTATTTTCTTGATTAAGTATTTTTGATGCGGGCTCCATATCAGATCCGCATATTCTAATTTTGGTCTGACGAGAGCTTTGTACGCTGTTAACGCAACGGCCGATGAGGTACGACGCAATTTCCGTTTCAAAAATGCCAGCTTTTTTAGCGCATTGCTGCAAACTTTTTCAATATGGGGTTCCCAACCTAAATTCTTTGCTAGTGCAACACCTAAATACTTCACTCGCTGGGTTTTACCTATAAAAGCATTAATAATAGTATAAGAAAATTGCAAAGGTTCTTTTTCTTGGTAAATGTATTGGCCGCCACCTTAGAAGTATTAAGCTTCAAGCCCCATGTTTCAGACTGTACATTATTTGAGTGCAACGAATCATTGAGTCTTATTTGATCCGAGTGTTGAGTTACATTGACATAAACAACACAATCGTCCGCAAACAGCCGGATCTTCACAGGCGATTGAACAGATAAGTACATATCATTTTTATAGACTAAGAACATTAAAGGACCGAGCAATGATCCTTGTGGTACTCCTGAGTGCACATCCAATGTATCGGAAACGCAGTCATTCATAGCTACGTACTGTATTCGTGAGGACAAGTAACATGCTATCCAACGGACAATATTGCGCTCAATGCCCATAGAGAACAGTTTGGTTATTAAGTCAGCATGCGGAACTCGTCAGCATGCAGAATTCGTATACGGAGTGCAAGTAGAAACGTGTGAAGTGAGTTAGCGTCATGGGAAACATTTGGTATTTTGCGCACACTTTTCTTCGACATCATCAGTTAGTTTTGTGTGATCGGCTTACAGCGAAGCTGCACATGCTTAACCCCCCAGTTCTTGTACCTGTGTGTGTAAAAACAATGAAGTGTTTTTTGAACGCATATTTTTATGGCAAAGTTTTTACTCTCAACAGAGGGCAGAGGTATCACCGGGGGTTGGAAAGAGGGAGGGGAAATGCTATAACACGCCGTATTCTAATCTTGGCTTTTAAAAGAAAGCACAGACTATAGCAATGCTATCTAGAGCTAGAGGCCACGTGCGCTAGCTAGAGGCCACGTGCGCTGATCTTTCTCAAAAGGTGAAAGATCATGAGAGTAGGCTGCTACACCTTGAGCAGTATTCTCGTATTGCAAATGTGGAGCTCAAATTCATCCCGTACAACGACACTGAAAACCTTAAAGATACAGTGATCAAAAATGGCGAAAAAGTAGGTGTACCGCTTGTTGAAGCCGATTTTGAGTCTGTACACAGAGTACCAACCGCCAATCTAACAAAACAGAACGTAGTAGTTCAGTTCGCGCGGAGGCAGAAAAGGGACTGCTTCCTCGAGAAAGCGCGTGCTGCCCGGCTCAAGTGCTCTGACGTAGGCCTTGACTCGCAGGAGCCGTTCTTTGTTAATGAGCCCCTATGCCCAGAGCTGAAACGTCTGCTAGGCCAGGCTACTGCACGATAACGCGAAACAGGTTGGAAATATGTTTGGGTGCAAAATGGCACAATTTTCGCACGGCGCATGGACAACGCTCCAAAAATAAAGATTTCATGCAGTGGGGACGTTGCAAAATGGTCAACCATTATGAAAGCTGGAAAATAAGACCAATGTTCCACGCTTCGAAGGAGCTGTTTGTGGCGCTATGGTGCATCTTATCATGCCGGTCATATGTGTTACGGGGACACATAGTAGTATATGTTGCGATAGTCTACCCGGAGCAAGGGCCATATGCGCATGCGCTGTTCGCCCCGCATTTGTTCTCTGCGATAGCTGCTGCCTGCTTTTTTTATTTTTTTGTCTTGTTCGCTTTAATTTTCGAAGTACTGGTGTGTAGTTGCCTCTTTTGCTGTTTCTGGATTGTGTGCGTTTATGCCTGTATCACGACACGAGTTTGGAGAGAACTTGGCTGCGTTTTCTGCCATCGTTGCTGAAACATGTAGGCACAGTGATAATTTTTTTTCAGTGTCTGTTCCCCTTTTGGCCATGTGTCACTACTTGTCTGCAAACTCAAAGCACTTCTATATCGACGCATACTAATCAGCAATGACTCTATCTTGTATTAGTCAAACCACACTCAGGTCAGATATTGTTGAAAAGTGTAAATCGCGCATTAACATTTTTTACATATGAACATGCAGTCAGCACGCCGAAGATATGATGACTTTTGCATTTTAATAAACGAGTTCGGGTTTTCCTTCTCGGTTATAATGCTCACTGAAACATGGTACACTGATCTTGATACCGTACATTTAGACGGATACAGTGCCGTTTCTTTGAACAGGAAATCAAAAAGGGGTGGCGGCATATGCATGTTCATAAAATTGGGATTTACCTGCGACGTCCTCGAAGACCTTTCTCGGTCCACAACGGACATTGACGTAGTTTGTGCGAAATGCGACAACTTCGTATTTGCGGTAGTATATAGGCCACCTGATGGTAACTTGAGCGAATTTTTCGCGTGTCTAGAGGCTATTTTTTCGTTTGTAAACGGAAACCAATACTTTTTAATTTTAGGGAGTGATTTAAATATTGATATGCTGACAAAAACTCCTAAACAGGGCGAATTATCCGCAATTCTCGATTGCCATTTTTTGTTTAACGTAACAACCACCCCCCACACGTATCACTGCAACTAGTGAAACTCTTATTGACCTTTTTATTACTGATCTAGCGCTTAATGACCTACTTTCTGGTACCATTAATGTGACACTTAGCGACCACTTGCCTATCTATTTAGTCCCTGGTACGTACAATACGGCAAAAGAATTCGCTGTGACTATAATATATCAAGACATCAACGCGGTTACACTGTCGCAGTTCCGAGATGAACTCACCAGGACAAGCTGGAACGCGGTTTTTGCGTGCTCTACGGCCGGTACCTCATATGACCATTTCATAAACATTTTTTCATCTGTATGTAAAGAAACATTTTCTGTACAAAGAAATAACAAAGCCAAAACGCGCACGTGAACCTTGGGTAACGTTAGGTCTATTAAAAATGATACGTACAAAAAACAGGCTGTATCAGGTGTTCGTGAAAAACCACGATTTGAATGCACTGAAAGCGTTTAAGGCCTATAGAAACAATCTTGCACAAACTTTAAGGCAAGGATAACGCGGCTATTACCATACTATTTTGAAAAGTATCGTAGATATCAAGCAAATGTGGAAAAAACTAAATACAATTATATCTGTGAGTAAAGGGACGGCCGGTGTCGACGAAATTACAATTGATAATTATATATTTAAAGAAAAAGCATTAGCCAATAAATTCAATGCGTACTTTACTTCTTTGTCAGAAAGTACTTACGACGGAAATGCGTTAGGCTACATGCCAGCACCTATAGCCCCCTCAATATTTCTTGACCCTACAGAGCAAACTGAGGTAAAAAACGTTTTCATGAAACTTAAAAAAAGCAAAAGTGAGGACATTCACGGCATAAAAATGGAACCGGTTATCTTTTTATTGATTTATTATTACCCTGCCTGACCCATATTTATAATATCGTTTTAAGCACAGGTACGTTCCCTAAGCGGATGAAAAATGCCAAAGTCGCAGTACTTTACAAAGGTGGTGACAAAAACGAAATGAGTAATTACCAGCCAATATCGGTATTACCTATAGTTTCAAAGGCTCTAGAAAAAATCATTTTCACTAGGTTGTATAAATTTTCGGACTCTCATTCTGTGATTATAACAGCGCAATACGGCTTCAGGTCTGGTGTATCGACGGACACAGCACTGTTGCATCAAAAAAAAGTTTATGCTGGGCAACATTGAAGCAAGAAAGCTAACACTAGGCGTATTCATAGATTTTACGAAGGCGTTCGACCGGATTGATCACCAAACCTTGTTAGAAAAATAGTCTTATTACGGGGTTAGAGGCATCGTGCGCGATTTAATAGAAAGCTACCGTAGTGATCGTTACCAGTGTGTGTGTATAAATAGGCAAATATCTACGCCCAAAAAAATCAAACGCGGCGTACCGCAGGGAAGCATATTAGGACCTCTTTTATTTAACCTTTGTATCAACGATATTGTAAACGTGGACCAATCAATAACGTGCATTATCTATACAGACGATACAAGCTTATTCTTTACGGGAAGAAATATAGACGATTTGATAACAGCAGCTAAGTCCTTAGTCAATTTCTCGAAATGGCGTGTCATAATTCGTTACAGATCAACAGCTCTAAAACCAAGGCCGTTCTTTTCCGTGCGAAAGGAATGGCATGTACAGTGGGGTCCACTGTTAAAGGGAAACGGCGAGCGCGTGGCCACTGCGCTCCGCGAAGCGCCGGCGCCGAGAAGTGGCGAGATTCGGAGACAGCCGGCACATGCGCATTGACTGCACGAGGCGGGAGACGCGTTCTGTCGTCTGCTACGGTGCTTCGCCCGGCCGCTCACATCTTTCCAAGTGCGGAATCCCTCAGCTGTTGCAAGCTGAGCGGCGCAGCGGAGCACCGTAGCAGACGACAGAGCGCTTCTCCCGCCTCGTGCGGTCAGTGCGCATGTGCCGGCTGTCTCCGATTCTCGCCACTTCTCGGCGCCGGCGCTTCGCGGAGCGCAGTGGCCACGCGCTCGCCGTTTCCCTTTAACAGTGGACCCCACTGTACGTACACACAAAAACTGTTGTTAATAATTTTAATATTGAACTTGCAGAGAGTGCCAAAACTTTAGGCGTGTTTTTTCATCAACATATGTTCTGGGATTTTCACACTGAACAATTGTGTATTAAGCTAAGAAAAGCCGTTGGCGTGCTAAGAAGGTTTCAGACGTTTTTACCGGTCCGCCAGACACTTCTTATTTTTAATACGCTTTTTTGTCTCATCTACGCTACTGTCAGTTGGTATGGGCTTCTGGAACTCAAAAATCAAAACAAAAGTTGTATACCCTTCAAAAATACGCTTTACGCGCTGTTGCGAATTTAGGTTACCGAGATAACACATCCCATTTATTTGTTAAGTTTAAGGTTTTAAACTTTTGTGTTGCATATGAACACAACCTGTTGTTGTCTTTGAGGTCTGAAATTCGAAAAAAGTGTGCAAACCTGAGAGACTTACCGTATTTACAGCCGAACATTTTGTTGCGTCCGACGCGAAGTTCTGACCACTGGCACATCCCCCAACCGTGAACAAATTACGGAATCCAAATGTTAAAACACTCTGTTCCACACATACTAAATAAGTTCAAGCTCACAGAAGAGCACTTGCGTCTCCTTTCAGATAGGGATATATTAAACCTGTTTGTATAAGGAACTGTAAACCCAGAGAAATTGTACCCAATGCTTGTATATGCATGAAAATTTCAAGTGTACTCGTCTTTGTTGTAGCGTCTTATTATGGTATAAGTTGCCTTTTTTCCCAATAATTTTATGTGCTTGTGAATACCCAAGTGTGCATTATTTTGTACTTCAAAAACAACCACTAGAATGTTGTTTTCTTTTCTTTAATGCTTGAGTGCCGTATGGGGTTTGGTGGGCCGTTGTTTCTGTTGCCTTGTACAAATAGGACGTGGGGCTAGTCAAGCTGCTATAGCGCAGCTTTTTTCCCACTTTCCATGCCACAATTGTTTTTATTTTGTGCAAACCACGGTGTATCGTTGTGGTGAAATAAACTTCAACTTCAACTTCAACTTCAAATCTATAGCAGGCTTTGTAATTATAAGGGGGATGATTAGAAAAAGTGATATTTGTATACAGCTGATTGCATACACACGCGCAACCGGGCATACAAATAAACGGGGTAAGGGCCCTCGACAATTCAGGTACGGGTTCTTATGCCCGCCTCCTCGAAGTATGTAGGGGACAGTCTGAAGGCCCCTCGGTGCAGTATGGGAGCGCCCGAAGATGCAGGATGTCCTTTGCGCTGCTCGATTACAGCCCCTGTCACCGGTACGCAGTCAAGTTTGTGCGGAGCACGAGCATACGTTGGGCAGATGCAGAGGACGCGCTTCAAGGTCGCAGGATCCGCGTCATGGTCACAGGTGGGTGAAGCCAGGCAATTCTTGTGAACGGGCGCTGCTGTGTTTAAACAGCCCTTGCGGAACGGTAGGTGGAGCGACCGTTCTATTTGTGCTATCTCACGGTGGGAAGGAGCCGCGGGACCTTACTTGTGACCACTCATTGGCAGGGGCCGCGTGTGGCTCCCTCCACCCTTATGTCATCTTTGGCCACATTATATCGCCCCAGGTATGCGCAGGCCCGGTCATGGAGAAGTCGTTAACTGCTTTGGGCAATTCGTCTGGAGCGCCGTTTCCTTGTATGCCAACGTGGGCGAGTAGCCATTGTAAGAGGAGGCTGCAGCCTTCTTCGTGCTGTTGGCACAGCTTGTAAATGTGTCTTGGCCCCTGGTGTCCGCATTGAGCGAGTTTTGTCAGGCGGCGGAGCACCGGGAAGGAGCCACAAAATATGGTGGCTGCTGCTGGTGGGTCTTCTATACGCATGTCCCGAGCCATGCGTAGGCGTGTCATATGGCGAGCGGTAGAGCCGCTGGGGAAAGCCAGGAGGCATTGAGGGTGGGATCATATGGTGGGGTCAATGCGGCCGACAACGCCTTAGCACTCTGTTGGTATGGCCGAGCCATCTGTGCATACAAGGTTTTGCCTTAACGGCTCCACCTTTATAAGGGCAGACGCTTACGGGTGAATTGGGTTAAGTCGGCACTTCTCGGCTCTTCCTCGCCACTGCCGATTTCTCTTTCACTAGATTGATACCCCTCGCAACCATTGTCGCCTCTTGCACTAGTTTCGAAATCTGTTCAAAACGGCAGTGGTGCCGTTATCAGCAGTGGAGCATTTAACTCGCCCAACTCGCTTTGGGGCAGACGTGTCTCGTTCATTCTGATGACTAAGAGGAAAGACTGAAATACCATCAAAGCACGAAAAAGCAAGAATAGGCGCAGCATAAACAGAAATCTGCGGACGCAGAAAGCACACCCATCGCCATTGCTTCCACAACTTTCACATCATCGAGTAGCTACGGATTCCTTCCGCATAAATAGAATCTTGCCCGCTTCAAACCCCGATGTCATCCAATATTTGCTGTGCCGCTTGAAAGGCTTTCGTAAAAACATTTTGGCTGGTGTATGTCACGTCTACGCATGCTTACATTACCGGCTGCAGCATGGATGGGAAGTGGAAGGGGAAACCGGAGGAGGTATGCAGGCCCATCTAAGCTTCCTTCGCTTAGCGAAGGCGCGCCTTCTGTGGTGGTGGGAGATTTATATATGGATCTTTCTCGGCCAGATCCAGCGTGCTTGTGGTGCGCCGTGGTCTAGCGATTTCAGTTGCTGTGTTACGCAGACAGTAACATTTCTATGACGCCAAAAGCTAACAGACCGCCCGATGTGTGTCTGCTAGGATAAACCTCCAGTCACTGCGAGTTTCATTCCGCTAATTGTCTCGTAATAAAATGGGGTCAATGAAAATTTAACAGATACGCGTTTTGTTTTGTGCACAACTTGTACTGCGCCGAGGTTCGCTGGTCATTCTTCAAACATTTAAATGGTAGTAAATTTTGTGGGTTTACCCGCCGCGGTGGCTCAGTGGCTAAGGCGTTGCGCTGCTGAGCACGAGGTCGCGGGTTCGATTCCCGGCCGCGGCGGCCGCTTTTCTGATGGAGGCGGAAAGCAAAAACGCCCGTGTGTACGAGATTTCGGCGCACGATAAAGATGCCCAGGTGGTCAAAATTAATCCGGAGCCCTCCACTACGGCGCGCCTCATCGCCTGCGTTGCGTCGGCGCGTTAAACCCCACAATCAATCAACCAATCAAATTTTCTGGGTTTCCCAACCCCAGTTAGTGTAACTAATATTCGACAGAAAAAAGGTTTCAAGTGACATGCTTTATTTTCGGTTGGAAAAAGAGCTTTATCAATGAATATTATATGGTCACCATTCTGTCAAGCCTCTTCACAAGAGCTTCGGCGTGATTGCTCTGAGACGTGTTCTCGAAGAGCGTACCGCGGCTTAATCACAGGACAAACTTGTATAGCTGTTCGTGTTTCTGGTTAGCATCATCCGAAATGCCTTGCTGTCGTTTAATTTCGCCGCGCTATCTGGGTTAAGTTCGGAGGCTTGACTATTGGCAAATTTATTGCCCGTTAGTGATGCGTGTTCTGGGGATCCACCATGTCTGTCTTCCGGTTGGGCGCCGTTGAGTGAACAGCTTCTACGTAGCAATTGCCAGGTTACGTGATAAAAACCTACGACTGGCTGCTTGACAGTCAGTAATTAGAATCTTTGGAAGAGCTTTTGTAATGTCGATGGCCCCAGGAAATTCTTCTGCGGCCCAGATAGATGTTGTCTTGATTGAGGCAAGTTGCCTATCATACATTTTGTGTTTACCATGGCTATGTGATGGGATGGTTTCGAGTAAGGGCTGGTACATTGCGATCGGTTGCATAGATTCGTTCTTGAGCTTGACTAAGAGCGTCCCCACGACCTGACTGCAAAGTGAAACGCACGTTAAGGGGAAAATGGCGGTTACTAATGGATTGACCATAATAATGGGGAAGAGGGTCCTGGTAGGAGGAGTTGAGTCTTTGATGTGCTTTAAAAGTGCAAGTCCAGTTGCTGTTGGAGTTAGTCGGCGACGGTGACTAGAAAGAGGCGTTCGGCGATTTCCGACACCGAGTTGGGAATGCCGTATTTGAGCAGTTTGGTTGTCATGCAGGACATACAGATATTAAGTTCTTTTTCTAGGCTTGCGAATGAAGCGATCAATGGCTTCTTTGTCACTTTTGGTGAAAGTTAAGTAGGGGTGACGTAGATGACCCGTGATAACAGGAAGGCGCGTATGAGGCGGATAAGCTCGTCCTCCTTCATGCCGCGATGTCGAATGGGGATGCCGCGAAGCATTACGGTAGCGTCACTGACTACTTTGGTGAACTTCTATACTGTCTCATCGTTCGGCGTATTGGCCTGGATAGTAACACCAAGTATCTTTAGTGAAGGTCTGGAGCACATCAGCTATCAATGCAGGGTAATTTGAACTGATTCTTTAATGGTTGCAGGGAGCCTTTTTTGTACAATGATAATGTCAGGTTTTTAGAGAGAACAGCGCGTGCCAACTTATGAGACATACTGTTTCAGTCTCAGTGGCTCTTTCCTCGGTGTGAAAAAACTTTTGTCCATCGGAATTGTAATGTCATCTTGAAACAGTGCGTGATGGACACAGAAAAGGGTGTTAAGCGGGCGATATAGGTTTAGAAGAGCGTTATTAAAAAGTAAAAGTGACAGAACAGAACCTTGAGGGGGGCCTCGATCTCTGAAGGAGATGGGATCAAATTTGACATCGCCTGCTATTTCAGATAGCCTGTGTGTAGGTGAGAAATTAGGCAATGTAGGAGTAGGTACGCAAGTCGCAGTCTGTTTTTTAGAGCTAAAATAATGGTTGAATGAGATACGTTCTCGAAGACTCCCTTTAGGGTCAATGCAAGAATGGCACGAGGGGAATGTCGGGAGGCTTGTATGAGATTTTTTTTATGCGAACAAGGGCGTCTTGTGTGCACAGTTGTTTTTCGCAACAATGCCTACCATTTTGGATGAGATTCTTGACTTCTAGGTAGAATTTTAGAGTCCGAGCAACATGCGTTCCACCATTTTTCCAGCCCACGATGTTAAAGAAATGGGACGAAGGCCGTCCAAGTGGGGGACTTCTTAGTGTTCGGGATAAAGCGGCTGTCAAATATTTTTTACTGTGGGAGAGGTTTTCTGGAATTCGACTGGGCGTTAATGTGCCGCAGAAGGTGTTCCACTAAGTCATCATACAAGTTAGCTACGAAATAACAGGTCACATGATCCGGGCCAGGGATGATGTTTTTCTAACATTCGGAAAGAGATGTGCGGAGTTCGTAAAGTTGGAAATCTCGGTCAAGGTCCGGTTTCGGCTAGACTGTGTATGAAAAGGAAGTCAACTTTCTGCCCGGGTGGAGGTATATGGTTGCTAAAAAACGCACCAGGACTTCAGAACAGCCAATGAAAGAAACATTTTGGGTCATCAGTCAATGAGACTGGGGCGTCATGGTTTGGGGGTCAATAAGAAGGAGGAAAAGTTTCCAAGTTTTTTTAGTTGTCAGGGTACCTGGAGGTTGTCACACAGCTGCAACTCTTTTTTAACGCGAAAGGTTTATTCCCGGATACATCCAGATTTCGCTTACGTCATATCCGTAACTAAAGTGACGCCAGTACAACGAAGCAAGTAGGCTGTAAAGGGTGCACCACTGGACAAAAGGTCTTCTTGCGGTGAAGAAACCTTAAGTACTAGAGTAAGTTATACTTGGCGTTGTTTGTTTTCAGGTTTTATATTTTAACATGAAAGTGTTTTATGCCGCAATACCCCAAGATTTCACTGACGTCCTATCCGTTACGGAAATGCCGCGAGTACACCTTTCCCAAAGCGACCGGCCAGCATGACGTCGTTCGCCAAGCTCAGCTGCAGATTTCGCTGCACATTTTACTATCATGTTTTACTGATTCCTATGACACAGGAATAAGAACACTTCATTGGAATGGTGGTTGGCGTATTTTGTTGTTGGTTGATTTAGAAGAGCTATTCAGAGGCCCAATTTCCGGTTGTGACGCTGTCACTCTCAGCGCGTCGTAAGTCTACGTCGTGCCTTTTAAAGCCTTTAGAGTTTTCGGTCGACATCAGGGGCATAGCAGATGATAACTACGGTTGTGATTGTTGAGTGGGCAGTTTGAAACAAATCATCTATCTATGATTATAGGGCTTTTTTAGGAGGAAATTGCCTTTCTGGAGGCATCTCAGTTGGTAAGACGTGCACCACCAATTGAACATTGCAGTTGTGGTTTTTAATGGTTATAAATAGAAGGTCATATACAGATCGAAAGTTTTCTTTCGGCAGAAACTACAAGACACCTAGGGAGCTAACAAAATGAAAAAAAACGGTGTATTATCCCTGGTGACGCTTGTACGAGTGCGGTTTTGTGAATCACAACGGTTAAGCAGCAGTAGATTACGGTCGTCGGTAACATTGTCCAGAAGGTAGCCCCGGTGATTTTCTTAGTGGTGGCTCCAGCTAGGTTGAACCTCATTTAAAGCTCCCAATATAAAATTATGTTTATTTTGGCGCTTTAAATTGCATCATTCATCGCTACTTTCATACCGAGTAAATTTTGGGTAGGTAGATAATATATGTTAAGCTTCAATACGCTGGACGTGCTTTTGGTGGCCGAGGAGAGAAGCTCCAGAAGGGTGTGTTCAAATCCATGCACCGGTGTTATGTGACGAACAGGTGATTCATATTGTTGACAAAGGTTGAAGTTGGGGAGGTATCTACGGAAACATACGTTTTCGTAGTGAGGCAATTTTATGTACGTAGTGGCTTCTTGAGAGGCTATAACTGGTTTTTGGTCGAGGGTACAGAAGGACTAATCGAGAGCTGCTATTTTTCTGTTTGATGCCGCTACAATTTCATTAAAGTAGGGCGGTTAACCTAGCTTGAAGATGGGTACCTGTCATCTGAAAGGGAAGAGATGAAGGCTAGATCGGAGTTACGGGCGTACGCCATTCTTTCTTGGGCATGAGGCTATCGGTGCGATGAGTTAAGAGGTCATATGTGTGGCCTAGACGTTATGTGGTTGGGGTTTGAATGCTGATTTTATTGAAGAAGAAACATTGATCACCCGGTGGAGATTGATGTTCTTGATGAAAATACTGATTTCATATGTGGAAGAGTTGAATTTCTGGAGGTAATTCACTTAGTTGGCTTGTGATCAAATCATGAATTTTGGGAAGGGCCAATGATTCTGATTCTTCTGCGGAGCAGCCGAAATTAGGAATTCGTGAGTTGGTGGGAGAACTGTATTTATTGCGTTTCTCATTGGGGCAACCTTTCACTTCTCGAGGATTTTAAAAGGGGCATGAAGAGACGCGACTAAGGTAGTTTGTTCCTTAATAAAACGGGTTGGCTTTATGCACTCCGTGAAGGAGGTCGTATTTTGTGTAGCTTTGGTGGTAAGGGATGGCAAGGATATAGGTTAAGCTGTGCGAGAAACTACCTGAGACCTCTTTGGTTGTTCCGGCCGGTACAGATGATCCCCAGTGAACGTGGTGCTTCAGGACACCATTGACGTACTTCTGGAACGGTTCGCTTTATGTGGAGCAGGCGTCGATAAGCGGTCTGGTGAGCAAATCCCGTATGAAGATATGTCCTTTATTGTCCTGAATGATTCACTTCTTGCCTGGCGGAGTCGCACTTAGGACATGACCGGTTCAGCATAGCGTTATGTGCGCCCTGGGGACGCAACTTCACGGGGGCCTCCGCAGACGCCGCAGTTATGGTTACAGGCATGTTCCGGTTCTAGATTTTGCAGGCTAAAGACGTGACATACCCAAGTTGCTACATCGGGGCAGGCTGTCACTCAATTTTCAACCTTGTGCAGGTACCGCACACAGAAAATATTTTCGAGTAAATAGAGCAAACGTATTCTGCTCCACAAGGCCTTACTGTGTGAGGGACTTTGGTGCTTAGAAATTTGATCATTATTGTGTAGGAGGTTCTGATGCGTATCATAGTATATACTACTTGTCTCCCGTCAATCAATATTGTTAGGAATTTCGGTTTCTGTGAATCTTTCAGGCACGCCTCAATTTACTTTATTGATATTGTCGCCTGGTACAAGCCCGTACAGTTAAACAGGTTATTCGTCTTTTCTAAGGTGATTTGTTTGGCTGAGCTACCTCGCTGCCTGCGATGACGGGGTTAGGGCAGCCTGTCACTCGATGTGCAGCCTTGCGGCAGGTGCCATAGACCGAAAATATTTTCAAGTAAATAGAGAACGCATATAGCCGTACTGTGTAGCTATGTGTTGCATGGAGTCCACCCGTAATGCAAAATTTAACTGACGCCAAGAGAGGTTTCTTGTGTTGAGCAAGGCCAAGAAGTGTTCAATAAGGGAATGTCTCCCAGAGAGAGTCCGTCTTCGTATCTTAGCACCAACTTTAAGGGGTCATTAGGTAAAGGCTTGGCTGTCTCAGTAGGGTTACCTGCTTGCTGAGTGGATGGCATGGTTGATGACGAGACTGGTGTGGAAGTCATGTCACTGGAAGATACTTTACGCTGACAACGTCTTTGAGCTTTGGATACAACCACCATGAAGTCTTGTAGCTCTTCCTAATTTGTAGGCTCACGCCTTTATCCCATTTCAGCTAAATCCATTTCATTATCTGTCGGGATTGAGTTGGTTTAGGCTACATATAAAGTAGTTGAGTCGTCGCCACTACTGGTTCTGTCTTGCATGACAACTCCGCTGCTATTGCTACGCCAGACTACAGACGATGTCAAGTGGGTTCTATTAAAGTGCTCAGAAAGTAGAAATAGCCATCTCGGGCATCTAGCCTAAACGGATGTTTCTGCGGGGCGCAGGATAAGACAAGTGACAAAGGAAGTGTTTATAAGGAATGCAACAAGTTTTTTTTTCGAAACAAAAACATCCAGAGAAGGAATCCGTTAGAGGAACAGGACGAGGTGTGGTGAGGTAGCTGCTGCGCAGCCTTTTGTTTGCTTGTAGTGTAAATACTGTCAATAGTTTTTGCACCAAATTTTTCCAACGTAACATACTGTTGTGGAGTGGTTTGATCTGGAACATGGAGCTCCCTCGACTACAATAGGTCCGCTCAATATTGCCCTGCAACGACGAGCCGACGACTACACTCGCCATGGCAAGCCCACCCATCATTCTTTCCCACCTACTTGAATTCAATATTTTCTTTGGCCCGCATGACTTCGAGCTTGAAGGAGTGGGTTTTTATGTACAGTGCATCAATGACCAAATTCGGTGTAATCCAAGACTGATGCTACCGAACTTTATCTTGTACCTGAAAGTACGGGGACGCTGTGGTTTGAGATAAGCGAGGGTAGCATCACTAGCTGTGATGTTTCTAAACATCATCAGAAAGACTTGCTGCGGACGTCCATGGTGCAGCTGGGAACCCTGCTTTACGGGTGCCACGCCCTATTGAGTACACCGTTACTGATATTTCTAAAGTCCTACTCTTTTTCAACGGTGATCTGCATCAGTTGTCATTGGAGGAACAACTGCAGAATGTCTTGAAGTGTATAGACGACGATTCTTTTAACTCCCAGGTGTTGAAGAACTGCGCTAAAAGTGACACCCTTACCATTGAATGTCGTCCCTTTGAGAAGGCAAAGAGCAGCCGAATTGTCCGAAAAATCCCAGTATCGAAAACAGAGCTGAAACCTTGTACAGGGAAGATAATCTCCAGACAACAGGAGGGCAGCCGACTTTGGAGGGGCAGGGCCACCTTCAGGAAATGTCGCCAGATTTGTACATCCCGACCTTGATTGCTTGCCCCCGCATTTTTTGCATGAAACACAGAATACCTGAAAGGCACTCTATTGGAATAACTCGTGTGTGAAGAGCTGCTGAACATGTGGATCTGGTCAGTTTGGGGCGAGGGTTAACAAAACGTTGTCAGCAAGTCAGCTGCAGTCCAATTGCATAACCCATTGTTCCGACAGTTTCTGGTCTGGTCGTCCACCAGCGGTGTACCCCCTCTAGACCCGTTTTCATTGCCACGTTTTCTTGCCGAGAAGTTAGTCCAGTCCCTCCAAGAAAACTAGAGTATGCGGTTCGCGAATGCGATGCGGCGTTTTTTCCACGCCCACAAACACCACTCAAAACGCTGCGTTCTTAATACAACTAGCTACACGTTAAAGTTGAGAGCGTCAATGTTAGTTCTGAATACTAGCGATGGCTCAGCCGTTTCTTGTAAATAGTGTAACAACAGTAAATACAGTAAATAACTGTTTTTTTATACCCTCCCCAAGTAACAATATCGACGGACAGGCAGTGAGAACATCAGCCTCAGCATCTTGGTATTCTGCCGACAGTAATGAGCCACATACCCACCACTGCAACACAAACGGCAAGAATTTAAAAAAAACACACCAGAATTCAGGCCGTCTAGGTTTTAGGCGTAAAGTACTTTAGCTTGGACTGATATGGAAAAAGCATTTTTTTAGACACAAAGCATGTGTGCACTGTAAAGCATGCTTGCATTGCAGCATATTGTTGTTCATCAACATAAAGCATTTCATACCGCCACAGCGAAACTGAGGTTAGCTGTCGAACTTTTATGGCGAAATATAGACGAAAATTCGTAATTTCTACCAGAGTGTAGTGTGCTTTTTTATTTTCATATCTGTGGCCAAAGACTTATGAAAAAAGTGTGAGTTGAAAGGTTGATCGGTTTTTGGACAAAGTCGATTATATTTTTGTTGGCGTTAGTTCTGAGGTGTTACCGACACCTATGTTTGAGAGGAATGTAAATTCAAGCACAGTGTGACTTCTGGCAAGAACGTGGAAACACTACAACGTCGACCATTGAAGTGGATTTTACGTCGCAGGATCAGGGGAAACGAACATGTTATTTGCTCGTCAGCTGGCAACAGACACTTTTATGCAACAGACGAGACAGTTTTAGAAATACCGGAGACGAATTCATCGCTTAGTCACTGTATTGCCTTCTGACTGTAAGTATAGTGTTTCCTCCTCTTTCCAGATCGATACCACAATTATACACTTTGCGAGCTGCGAAAAAGAGGAACCAAGACAGGACCTCGTCGGACCGGTGCATGTAATTCTCAGTTTCTTCGGATATGCACACCGAAAATAATACACTCGTTGTACGAGAACTGCACTAAACCAGAAGGTTTGTAATATTCGTAGTGTTGTAAAAACGTCAATTGTAATCATCGACGGCATGCAACAGTGGTTTGCTAGGAGTATCTTGTTTGCGCGTTTTTAAGACGAACTTTTTCTGCTAAAAGTAGGGTAAACTATTATGTGCGTGTTAAAAAGGGACTTAAAAATTATCCACCGCACGGCCGCCATAAGTATCACCATAGACCATAACTCCTCCTGGTATCCAATTTAATCCATTCTAAAGCAATCTCAGACATCCAAGTAAGTACATTTTGGTGTACCCTTGAAGGCAAAAAAAGTAATCGAGATGGGAATAGCTTAGCCTTGTGTAGCAGTTATTACGGCTGTTTTAAGTAGCACTTCGATTAAGTCGCTGTGGCTTAAGGGGTACTAGTACGAAAGTCTATGACGTGCCAGGTGATGTTATTTGCTGAGACCGAGAGGAATAGAGCTGAATCACGTACACTGGCCGTTTTGGAAATGTGAGTGCCTAGTTGGCGTAAAGAAAACACTTCCATAATTTTATGCAAGGCTTTAGGAAAATGATTCATTGTCCCGAGCGGGGATGTTTTCGAGAACTTGAACACTCCAGGGTTGAATTCGTAAAGAAGCTATGAACAAACCAATGACGCACGCCTTGAATTCCGTGTGGTTACGGTCACCAAAGAATTGTTTCGGCGCCAAATAAATCTCACAAAAGTCACGCTTGGCACAAATATGACGCCACTAAAAAAAACTAAACAACTTTATCGCCTACGCTAAACAAAGTTTTTTTCTGCCACTTTGCCCTTAATGATAGGCACTGAACCGAACCGCTTCTGGAAAACAAGCAATCCCAGCTCACGTAACTTAGTTTTCCGAGCGATAGCTCTGGACTCTGCACCCCGGAACATGAAGTACCAGATATACTAAACGTCGCATTTACCGCCGTTTTCACGCATGGAGGCGTAAATGACCTTCCCGCTGCTCCTTCGCAAAATCCCCCCCAGCTGAGTGTTACGTTTGAACCGCCAGGCATATCAAAGGTATCGACTCACCTAAAATATGTATCGGCTGTGGTTATTCTGGTATAACTGAAAACGTCGTAAGAAGAACCATACAAGTGAGAAGCTGTTTATATGCGCCTCTCAACACTCAATCGGTTACCTATCGTGCATCTCGTGATCATGCGTGTGCAGCGCGGGATCACGCGTCTAAAAATTGTACAACCGATCAGCTCAAATGCGCCATCTATGAAGAGCCACACGCCGCCTAATCCCGAACATGTGAGAAGACGAAACCTGAAAAACAAATAATCATTCTTAAAGTAACCCGGAATATCACCTACCAGGAAGTGCTGAGAAAGCATTCCAAGTTGTCTAATGGGCAATCCAACGCGGCTCCCCGGGTAGCGAAGCCATATTTGGTGTCAGTGGAGACCCAGTACAGCCGGGGTAATTTGGTCCCATCCACGCCTCCCGCTGTGCGGACTTTGGAAGCACAAAATATCGTCACACTGCCTCTGCCTGCAGCAACAGTGGTGACAAGCACTTCTGAAGATGATGCGGCCACAGCAGTGTCTGTAGCACACATCTCCAGTGTTCCTGAAGGGCTAGGGAGCATGGAAACGGAAGGCGGGGTGGGGGCCGTTGAGCCCCTCATACGCGCATAGCCAACAAAGACACCAACCCTTTCGGAGCACGTTCGAAGGAGGCTTAACCATCAGCTGCTCATGGGGCGCCAATTGAGGAAATGGAAACAGAGCTGCCGAGGCAGCGGCGCACCTAAGTTGAACGTAGAAAACAAATAGGAGTAACAGGTACGCCAGCCAAGAAATAACATAACGTAAACACACAAACGCAAACAATATTCCTTCAAACATAATCTATGACGCAAAAGATTATACAATGGAATTGCACGTGCCTGTAGAAAATTCGTGACGACACTTTTTAATTCGGGCCAGAACACAAACCAAACATACCGTGTCTTCAACAAACACGCCTAAATGGAAAGCAAACACACTTTCTAACATAGTATACAGTTTTTAGAATGGACAGAGATGGCCGCACTCACCCTTCTGGGTGTGTGGCCCTAGTTGTCGAAAATACGATAGGTTGTTACCAAATGAGCCAGCAAACTAACCTTGAAGCAGTTGCCATGAGGGGGATTATCATTCCTGAGCTTGTAACTGATTGTTTTTTATGTACACCCCCACAGAACCATCTCTATGCTAATGAATTTGAAACTTTATTTGCAAACTCCGGCGCGCTTTTATACTGATGTGGGATTTTAATGCGCACCATTCACTGTGCGGTTCCGCACGTGCGAAAACAAGAGGAAGACTGTTAGCAAAAGTTTTCCTACCTCAGTCAGCTGCATAGTTTAACAGAACGCATCAACACGCACAACACTTACTCCACGATCGATGTAGCGTTAGGCTCCTTTACTTTATTTCCGTAAATAGAGTGGGGCGTCACTCCGAATATCTACGGCAATGACCAGTTTTCTGTTTCATTAATCGCAATAAATAGTCCCAGAATTCCATCCTACAAACAATTTCGTGAATAGAAAGCCAACTGGAAAAAATCCCGGGTGGTTCCCAACTGTCGTATGCCTCAGCAGAAAGGTTGGATATTGATCAAGCTGCAGATATAAATACTGCAGACGTATTAGAGGCAGCACTTTTCTCAATTCCCTAAACCTCTCGTAGTAACCCCAAACCAAGGCCTGAGGGGAAGGATGAGTGCAAGGAAGCTTACAAACCACAAAATAAACCTCGGCCGCCCTCAGAAGGTATCCAACGACTGAAAAACTGTTTGCATTCAAGTGCGAAAAGGCAAGGGGCCAGCGAATTAGAGGATTGGCAAAAACTGGAGGCTTGGAATCATTTATTCTATTCATAAAACTATCACTGATACACACAAAGCTCGGAAAAGAATTCGTGTACTACAAGCAAGTAACATAAACACTCTACCACTTGTTAGCACAACAGCAGACATGCTTGAAGATCAAGCTAGCGCTCTTGGGCAACACCTTGAGAGTGTCTCCAGTTATCCTCACCCACAGCATGATTCTTTAAACCCAAAATTCTTTACGGATGCCTTTGCAGAACAAGAAAGCAGCTCGCATAGAGTACAAATGCCCGCTTACAAAAATTGATATTCCTGTCGCACTTTCGACCTGTGGACAACTGCTCCAGGGTCACCAGTTATGAAATGCTAAAACATGTTCATCAAGAAATCAAAAAAGAAACAATTCTCTTATTCCAAAAAATATACCAAGCAGTACGACTTTCTAAATCCTGGAAAGAATACGTTGCGGTCCCAATAATAAATGGAAAGAACACCTCTTTAGCAGCCAGCTACACGCTCATTGCGTTGAAAAGCAATATATGCTTGCTCCTAGAGAAAAAAGTAAACATATACTTTGTTTTTTAGAGCATAAGGGGATATTTCACAAGTGTCAGGCGTGTTTCCGTTGGGGAAGGTGTATAAATGACGCCGTGGTGGCCGTGGAGGCTTACGCACGTAATGCCGTAGTGCATAAACAACGCTGTATGGCTATGTTATTTGACCTGGAAAAGGCCTACAGTACTAAGTAGATTTATGAAATTCTACTCGACCTTTGTACATTTCGTGTCTGTGACAGCATGCCAAATGCGGTTGACGACTGCCCGAATCCCCTGGACATTCCGAGTGAGAAGTGGCGACGTACACACAAGAAAATGATGTGCCTCAGAAGGGTAGCTTGAGTGTTCACTTTTCATCGTCAGAATGAATTCTCGAAAGCATAATTTAACCAGCTCTCTCTCTTACTCTCAATATGTGGATGACGTTCAGATTAGTTTTAATTCTTGCAATAGGGTCATTGGTCAGAAGCAAACTCAACTTTAAGCGAACAGCCTCTGAAGGTGGGCAAATGACAATGGTTTTAAGCCTAAATATGCCAAAGCAGCTGCGTGATGTTACTACTAGCTAAGACTCATGCGGGCATGCCGCAGTGCCAATCTTGAAAGGAAGCCCATCGTGGTAGAAAAAGTGCACAATTTTTTAGTGTGCTGCCAGTTGAAAAATTATCCTCTATTCCTCAAACAAGAAACGAAGAGTAGAATGTATGACAGTACCAAATATTCTGTAAGATTCTGTCACGTCAATCACGCGTCACAGACTCGGACACAGCATGCTCATTGAAAATTTTGAACAGCCCTGTCAGATCGAGGCTGACTATGGTAACCCAACGTATCGGTCGGCCAGAAAAGCTGCTCTGAAAATACTGGATCCTGCCTATGATTTAGGCCTGCTGTTGACGTAAGGTTTTTCCCGTACGAGAGCGATAGAAAGCTTGTACGTGGAGTCTGACAAGTGGTCACTGGAAAGTCAGCGTGCCTACACAGCCTCGTTCTATGATGTAATTCAACTTGAATGATAGGGCACCGATCAAACATCTTAACACAAGGCACGTCCACTGTATGTTTGTTTTTAGAACGGCACTCACTTCCACATCCTTATGAATTAGCAGTAAACGTATTAGCGTCGAACTTGGACATTTCTTTCTTACAAGCCTACAAATAAGACACTTAATACTGATGTTATGGCTCCATGGAAGCTATGGACAGTAATGTGCGACGTTTCTTTTGTAAGCATAAAGAAGAACAAAGCTCCCAGTGCTTTAATTCACCAGCTCTTCTTAAGCCTTCAGCAAAAGTATCACTGCACAGAACTTTACGCGTATGTACAAAATAATGTGGTGTCATGTGGTGTAGGTGGACTTTCACTTCGACTACACGAAACCATAAACCAGCATTTTGACAGATCCACCGCAATCTAGCGGTTTGGATTCGAGTTGGTGTGTTGCACAAACAATAGCTGCGTACGACTAGAAAATAATAAGGATTCCCGCGTATGTGTCCACCACAATAAAGGTCGAAGCCTTCGAAAGGTTAACTCGCTATGGGACGGACGCATGTCGTTCGTTTGGAGGATGAAAAGCCGCAACTGAAGAAGGGCCACCCTCAACAGAAGCGTGAATTGGCGTGAAAACAACACAAAACCGCTGCCATTGCTGCCTCAAGTTACACGGGGTCCAGTGGCTCTGAATCCCTCCATGATTAAACGCAACTGGTCAGCTTTGAACGCCGACGTGGACCAGTATCACTTGTTCAGCCTAAAAGGCTTTTAGAGCGACGTGTTCAACAATGTCTCTGACTTTCAAGCATTCGCTCATCACCGGTTGCCACTTTATACGTTAACGCGTACGGAGGGGAGGGAGGAGCGGGGTGGGCGCGCACAGCTATATGTTTCATGCCATTACTGATGCCATGTTTATTGGATTGGCGTGACGTTCCAAGGTGGCCGTATTGGCCAAGCCGAATTGGCCAAGCGATTCGATTACCTCGAGGCGGCGTTTCAAGAACGCTTGAACAAACTTGTCGAGAAACTTGTTGACGACGTGAAAGGAAAGTTGCAGGAAGCTGGACTGGATAACAGTACCCTACGTAACAAAGTTACTGACATGGATGATGGCTTGAGCATGCTTAACGACATAGTCGAGAATACGCGTACCCAGCAAGCCGAGTTGGTAGCCTCAATGAAAACTTTGGTGGCTGAAAATTTAGAAAACAGATTTCCGAGATGCAGCAGTATTCCATATTCAACAATGTTGAAATGAAACAAGTGCTGTTTTACAAGGATGAAGACTGTGTTGACGTTGTGGCTGCCATTGCTAAAAAGGCAACCTGCCCTCTTTCTCCGGTGTAAGTCGACATTGCGCATCGTATTCCCACTAAGTCTGGTCATCAAATCATCATTGCAATGTTCTGTTCACGTGCCAAAAAACCGAATTTCTGGCGAAGGCTCGCAAGGATAGGCTGAATGTTGGCAGTTTTAGATTAGCAGGAGAGAAAAAGGAACCCATCTTCATTAATGTCCACTTAACACCCGACAACAAGAAGCTGTTTGCTCAGGCCTTAGCGCTCAAAAAAGAAAAGGGATGACGCTTCCTGCGGACAAAGAACTGTCGAATCAACTCTTGCCAATCTGAGGAATGCCGGGATCATCGCATTAACTCTGTAGCTGGCCTCTCTATTTTCCCTTGAATCTAACATCTTTTCTAATGTGGATTTTTGCTAAACACTCTCGTCATGGCTTTACACTTCACATCATCCGATCTTGATTCATATCTTGAAACACCTTGCCGGTCTTTCGTGCATTTTATTGAACGTAGCTTACGCAAGCATTCTGACGACATAACTACATTCATACCATCGCTCAATCAGCATTTTTTTATTATATGTGTCTGTGACACTTGGCTCAATGAAGATGTTGGCAAGCTATACTCCTTTTCACATATACAGAATACTGTCACCGCAACGGCAACTGTCATGGTGGCGCAGCGGTTTTCATTTCCACTGAGTTACAGTATTCCAGGCTTCAAGACATCAATTCTTCAAGTCAAATGCGAGTCTGTGTGGCTTGAGCTTGATGCGACATTTTTCAATATTGTTTCCAAATACGTATTTATCGGGTCTATTGATCGCTCTCCTTAATCGTAAAATTCGAATTTCTGTTTAGAATTAAACCAGGTTTTTCGCACACTCTCACTAGAACGAACACATTGGGATTATGGGTGACGTCATTATTCTATTAGACATTAACAATTCTTTGCATGCTGCTTATACAGATATTTTGAATGGACATGTCATTGAACCACGTATATCAATACCGACTCGGCGAAATATTATAGCAGAGGACACATTAATTGATCACGTATTGTCCAAGCTTTTGGTTACTCCTGGATTTGGTGTCATTGAAGTTTTATTAACGCATGATTACCCAATATTTGTGCGAATAGAGTACAATGTCAAAAATCCGGAGATGGATGGTGAAAGAAATATTATAGATAAGGCTTCATTTCTTAACAGAATTGCTCATTCTGATTGGTGCCCTGTTACAGCACAAAATGATCCTGAACTCGCTTTTGAAACATTTTGTAACATAATTTCTAACGCTATTTCTGAGTCGACAACAATAACTACGAGCACGAAAAGGTTTGCTTCACCTCGATATCCATGGACCGCCGATAGTCTCTAAAACGCCTGCGCAGGAAAGATAATCTTTATAAAAAAGAACAAAAAAAGACGCCATTCAATTTGGCCCTGCTAGCACGTTACAAGTGCTATTCGAATATTTCGGGTAGGCTACTTAGAAATGCTATGAAGTAATATAAAAAGAAACCGACCGTGCTGGCAACGATTCAAGAAAACAGTGAGAAATAATAAGCAACTTTTAATTAAGGCACGGTCAAACTCCCTATAACTGTAATTCAGGTTGCTGAGCCAACGGTAAATAATTCTTCAGTCATTTTCAATGCCTTCGTGGCTTCCTTCTATCCTGAGTAGCCACATTTTCGCTTCCAACTACCAACGCTTATCATCGTCTGCCACAAAGTTTCTTTCTCAGACCTGTTTCCCCAAATGAAGTGCGCGTGACAATTCTCAGTCTAAAAAACACAGGTGCCGGCTTAGGCAACTTTAATTCTTCGCTTATAAACCTTATAGCGCATCTTATCAGTAGCGCACTTTCACACTAAGAAACCTAGTTTTCAAAACTGGCGTCTTTACTAGTTGCCTAAAGATAGCCAAAAATATTCCTCTTTTCAAAAAGGGTAGAAAGACCTCAGATTAAACTATCGTCCCATTGCTATTTTGTCGTTTTTCAGCTAACTAATTGAACAGTTGTTTGTTAGTCGTTTAACCTGCTATTTTTCAAAATTTTGTACTCTGTCATCTCATCAATTTGGCTTTCCACCTGGTTACTCTACAGAATTACCTCTCGTTACTGTAACTGATCATCTTAAAACAGCCATTGATGAAGGTGCATTCGCCGGTGCCCTGTTTATTGATTTTTCTAAAGCGTTCGATTCTTTAAATCATGAGATACTTTTTGGTAAATAATTGCGTTAGGTTTATGTGGACCACCGCTTTCCCTAATACGCCATTTCTGCGTGCTAGAAAGCACGGGGTCTCTATTACTGATACTCATTCTTGTTCTAGACTAACCAGCATAGGAGTACCGCAAGTTTTAATTTCGGGAATCATTTTATTTCTTGCACATTATTGACCTTCCAGACCAAATGAAACATTCTAGTTGTATTTTGTACGCTGATGACACGACAATTTATTCTTGGAAGACATGTTTGGATTCCCTAATATCTCACATCAATGCCGATGCCGCTGAAGTCGTTAAATGGTGTAGTGATCATATGCTGAATATTAAGGGCCCTAAATCGCACTTCGGGATTTTTTCACCCAGCTTAAAACTGTTCCGAGAAAGCCTTCCATAAGCCTTGGGCCAAATTTGCTTCATGCTACTGACCATGCCACATTTCTCGGCGTTGAACTGGACAGGCATTTGAAATTCACCAGTAACATATCTTTATTAACCCGTAAAACGGCATATGGCCTGATAATATAGTTAAAGTTCGTCCGTATTTTAATGAACGCGTATTAGTCTCACTTTACTATGCATTTCTTCACAGCCATATCTGATGTTACATTTCTTCTTGGGGCATCACTTATCAAACTCACTTGGCACCTTTACAGCATACACAAAAGGAAGCTTTAGAATAATCACTTACAGCTGTGTTTGATGTAATGCGTTAACATTACTCAGCAGATTTATTATTGGTCAATTGGTGATTTAAATAAATATCCTTTTTGCATCCTACCTTATAAATTTGGTCAAGGTAATTTACCCATTTCTTTAATATCTAAATATCAAAATCCGCATTTTCATGGCACTCGATTCTCACACCACAACAATTATCCTTTACCGAAATCTAGGACAAACTAGGGCGCGGCAAATCTAGGGCACGGCATAGCGTTCAGACGTGTCTCGGCTCGTCGCTCTGTCGCGTTCGCGACGTTGGTGACCCGGACGCTACAGCGGGGTCAAAGCCAGAATGAACCCTCCTCGCGACACCGGTGGCAATTCTGCGTCCTCCGCTACCTCTTACATGGCATCTCCGCCATTGCCTGCCATTTGCCTACCTTCAGCACTCAGCACCCCGACGTGTGGTCCCTTCAAGCCGAGGCAAGTTTCCGAGTGAGCCACATCACGTCGCAAGAGACCCGCTTCAACCATCTCCAACAGTCACTACCTATTGAGATCGCGGTCGAAGTTCGCGACATCCTCGCAAACCCACCTACCACGAACCCTTACGACGCAATAAAGGCTGCCATCTTGAGCCGCACGAAGCCTTCGGAACGGAAGCGTTTCTAGCGGCTGCTTTCTGGGGAAGAGTTGGGTGATCGTCGCCTTCGCACCTGCTTCGCGAACTGCAAATCCTGCTCGGCGACACACCTTCCGTCACGGACTCCCGCTTGTTGAAGGAACTTTTCTTTCAACGGTTTCCCTCGTCTGTGCAAATGGTCCTCGCGATAGTTTCTGAACTTCCCATGCCACAAATGGCCGCGCACACCAACACGATAATCGAAGTTACCACATTACATTCGTCTCCAACCACGGTGGCATCCGCTCGATCTCCCGAACATACCACCATGGGGACTTCTACCACCTTGCCTTCACCGGTATCCAACGACGTCACCGCTCTCAAAGAGCGCAAGCAAACCCTGGAGGAGCTCGTCGCGTCTGTTGGCTACCGCTCGTCGCAAGGGTGCAACACTCGTCGGTTTCGTCGTTCTCCCTGTTCCTTGTCGCCGCACGTTTACCGTCAGGAGTACACAACGCGTCAGCAGCCCCGTCACACTGATTCCTTGTGCTGGTACCATCGCCGCTTCGGCGCAGCGGCGAAACGTTGCACCCGTCCTTGTGGCTGGTCGGGAAACACGACGAGGGATCATTAGCGGCGACGACCGATTCCCCAGTCAGCGAAAGCCGCCTTTCTACATCACAGATGCAACGAGTGGTAAGCGTTTCCTAGTTGACACTGGTGCTGAAGTGAGTGTGCTCCCCGCTAATTTCTATCACCGCACTCAACCATCACTGTGCCATCTCCAAGTTATTAACAAGTACAGCATCTCCGTGTATAGAAAAAATGCCCCATGGTAAACATCGGCCTACGCCGACCGTTGCGCTGGATTTTCCTTGTGGCCAACGTGAGTCACGCCATCCTACGAGCCGATTTCCTTTCGAACTTCGGCCTCCTGGTGGACATGGCCCAAAAAAGAATCCTGGACGCCGCCTTTCTGTCACAGGACGATTGTCTAACGTCTACCCGTTCGCCTTTACGCTTCTTTGCGACTTACCTTCTCCGTACAGGGCGTTGCTGAAGGAGTTTCCTTCCTTGACTGCACCTACTGACTGGACAAATCCAGTGAAACATGACGTCGTTCATCAGATTACTACAACCGGTCCCGCTAAGCATGCCGTGGCGCGTCGCCTTGCTCCGGAGAAACAAAATCGTGGAGCAGGAATTTCATCACATGGTTAAGATTGGCATTGCTCACCAGTCCTCCAGCAACTGGGCCTCGTCCTTACACATGGTCCCGAAGAAATCTGGCGACTGGAGACCCTACGGTGATTACCGCTCCTTGAACGTGGCCACTGTACCCGACATGTACCCCCTACCTAATATACAGGACTTCTCCAATAACCTCAGCGGATGTACCATATTTTCAAAGCTTGACCTCCAAAAAGCCTACCACCAAATCCCTGTAGCCCCGGATGACGTCAAGAAAACTGCCTTCATTACACCGTTCAGCCTCTTTGAATTCACCCGGATGCCTTCCGGGTTGCGCAACGCAGCTCAGGCTTTTCATCGCTTCATAGATGTCGTCTTCCGTGGCTTGCCTTTTGTTTTCGCCTACATAGATGACGTTCTTGTCGCCAGTTCGTCTTTACCTGAGCATCTGCACCATCTGTGCGTTGTTTGCGAACGCATAGCAGAGCATGGCCTCATCCTTAACAGCGAAAAATGTTCATTCGGGTTGCCGTCATTGTAGTTTCTCAGTCAGCCCGTTGACCACAATGGAATTTGCCCTCTGCAAGACAAAGTGAAGGCCATAATCAATTTCTCTCGGCCTGAGTCCTTATTCCAACTGCGCCATTTCCTAGGACTGGTGAATTACTACTGACGGTTCATCCCAAACTGTGCGGCCATTGTGCACCCTCTCGAAATTTCACTTCAAGCTTCCAGGTCTACCGAGCGCAAGCTTGAATTGCCTGAAACTACAAATCACGCATTCAATGCCATTAAGGAGCGCCTGGCTTCTGCTACTCTCCTTTTGCACCCGTGCCACAACGCTCCCACGAGCCTGATGGTTGACGCTTCCCACTGTACGGTTGGAGGTGTACTTCAGCAACACATATGTGGCACCTGGCACCCGCTCGTTTTTTTAAGAAGCTTTCTCCAACTGAGCAACGCAACACCACCTTCGGGCGGGAGCTCCTGGTGGCATATCTCGCTGTTAAGCACTTCAGTTTTTCCTTGAGGGCCGCAGCTTCGTGACCTTCACCGATCACAAGCTTCTTACGAACGCCTTGAAGCCATCGAAGACTAGATATCCTTCCCGAGAGACGGGGCACTTGGCGTATCTTGCAGAGCTCACGACGGACATTCAGCATGCCAAGGGAGTTAACAACATCCCAGCCGATGCCCTTAGCCGTATTTCGAACATACAACGGTCCGGTTTCAGTACTCAGGAGTTGGCTCAAGCCCAAAAAGATACCGAGGAGCTCCGAACTCTGCGTTCTTCAAACAGTTCCTCTTTACAACTCCAGGACATTATCTACCCTGATTCGGGACTCAGCCTCGTTTGCGACATTGATGCGATTTCAGGCCGTAGACGACCGTTCTTTCCTGCTTTTCTCAGGCGCGTTGCTTTCAACTCTATTCACCGTCTCTTTCATCCTGGAGTGCGTGCCTCACGGCAATTGGTTGCCGAGAAATACGTCTGGCCTGGCATGAATTCTGACGTACGAGCATGGGCTCGTTCCTGCCTCGCCTGCCAGCAATGCAAGGTCTCTCGGCATACCACAACACCTCTGGCCCGTTTTTCCTTTCCGTACTCTAGGTTCTCCACAATTCACGTCGACCTCGTTGGCCCGCTACCACTATCTAGGGGCTGCCGTTACACCTTAACAGTGATCGAACATTTTACTCGCTGGCCGGAGGCGGTTCAAAATCGATGATATAACGGCTGAGACTGTTGCTTCCACCGTTATGTCCACCTGGATCGCCCGTTTTGGCGTGCCGTCGGAGATTATAACAGACCGTGGCCGCCAATTTGAGTCTACACTCTTTCACTGTCCGACATGCCTACTCGGCGTAACGCACCTAAAAACAACGACCTACCATCCTCAAGCCAATGGCATGGTCGAGAGGTTTCATCGTCAGCTAAGGGCCTCATTGATGGCTCACGAATCTCCTGAACAGTGGACAGCTCACCTTCATCTTGTGCTGCTAGGATTACGCATTGTCATCAAAGAAGATCTTGGCTGTGTCGCCTCTCAAATGGTCTATGGCACGTCTTTGCGCTTACCGGCCGACTTCCTGGTTCCTCCCCAGCCGCGACAACCTTTCGTCCCCTGGACTGTCCTACGTAAACGATTTAACCCGGTTTTTCCGCTATATCCGTCTCCAACCTCCACGGCCGTGTTCCACCAAGCACACTTTTATTCATCCATACCTTTCTGACAGCCAACACGTTTTCATCCTTGTCGACAGTACCCGCCGGTCACTTCAACCACCATACACCGGCCCCCATCTCGTCATTTCACGCTCTGACAAGACGTTTACAGTTCGCGTCAACGGCCACGACACCGTCGTTTCAATCGATCGCCTCAAGCCCGCATTCACCGAAGCTGCCCTGCCTGCGTTCCACTCCACCACCCACCATTCCACCCTGAACACCACCACTCTCCCTTCCGTTTGCACCACCACCCGTGAACCTCGCAACGCAAAGACTGTGCGTTTTGCTGTACCGCTTTTTACAGGGATTCCTCCTCCAGACTCCGTCTCAAGGGAAGCGGGCTACGTGGCGACGCTCCAGCTGCGATGGCGCTGCGGCTGCGTGACAACCAATGAGAGCGGGACACGCGTGGCCCGTGCGCAAGCAGTCACGAACGTCACGAGCGTGGGATAAAACGGGGCCCCAGTTTCTGAGTGCACGGCATAGCATACAGACGTGTCTCGGCTGGTCTCTCTGTCGCGTTCGTGACTCCTTTTTCTTCATCCATCCTTTCTCGCTGCAATAGTAGGAGTTATAAAAATTCGGGTCAAATGTCTTTCCAAAACGCCGCGGTCGCTCTTCAGCTTCGCCACAACGATGAGTTTCAGCGCTTGTAAGTTTAGCTGTCGTTACACGAGAATTCCACCGTGATTCACTCTTGGCTGCGCTTGGCTCCAGCCACAGGTTCAGATGACTGGGTTGAAGATGGGCCCAATTTGCAGAAAAATGAGGTCGCATAGATTTTGTAAATATCCCCTAGGGAAAGAAATTTCGCGAAGTGTTCCCTAGCCCTTGAATTCCAGCTATATCCATGTTTCGCTCTCCCCATGAATACGTGGCTTGAAATTTTATGCATTGTTTTAAACCTGCTCATCCAGCCCCTTGAGTTGATATGGGTTTGACTGCCTGAACAATGACGTAAAAGTTGCAGATCTTATAAAGATGCATTCAAAACCCACTTATCTATTGTTGCACGGCACTCTTGCTGTTTCTTCGAGCATCTCATCGCTCATGGCCGAGCCTCTGAGACGCTTTTCTGCGAAGCACACATTGAGAACCTCCTCCAGTTTTTCAAACTTCGGGCGACGCTCCCGCAAACGATTTGATCGTGCTGCTAGCATGCTTATCCACTTGTCTGATTCTTTCAAAATTGCGTGCACCGTCCACTTTAAAAGATCACTCCAAAGGTTTCTATGCTCCAGTATAGCACACATTGAACAGATACCGAAGGCGTCTCACACTTCGATTGGCGTAATTTCTTCAACTGAGCGGAAAGCTCGATCCATTTACGCTTAACACCAGCTGTTGCCTCCAACAAAATGACCAGAGGTGGAAGGGGGGAGGGGGATAGTGTGGCCTCCCTGTCGGCGTTTCTGGCGCCGTTTCTCTGAGATGGCCCATAATTCTTCACACCTTCTGTGCGCAGCTAAAATTGGCAGAAACTATTATTGTCCGGTTGTATTGTCCTGAGCATGAGGACTTGCTCTTTCCGGCGTATGCCATGCCGGGAAATATTGTTAGATGCGAAGCAGCTTATGGTCGAGCCTGTTCCCTCCGCCGTATTGTGGGTGCCGTACAACGGCCGGGAATGTGATGACGGGGGTTGAACGCGAAGCTATCTCGTGTAGGCGCCGTTGTGTGGGCGCCGTCGTCTTCCCGTAGGGGAACCCTCAGTGCCACGCTCCCATTGCGCATGCCTGGCCAGGCACCGCTGATGATGATTTTGGCAGAATGCCCCTAGGAATTGGTCAGCGAAAGAATCCATCCCGAGATAGCTCCGCGTTCACCCACCATCGTCATCTTCCTGTATGGAAACCCTGAGTAGGATGCGAGGCATTCCTCCTCTCCTCTTCGGCATTCCTCCTCTCCAATCTGAAGCTCCTCTCTTCTCCGGCATTAAGCAACGAATGGCAGCACCTGCGGATCCGCGTGCGATAGTGCGAAGCACCTTAGGGTTAGAGACGCGACGGTAGCCGCTGCATACTCCGCTGGGGGCGCCACTGTAGCTACGCGGAATAAATGACGCGCGCGCGCGCTCTGCTATTCTTATTTTCCTCGCGCAAAGTCGCGACCGAACTCAAAACAAATGGGAACTTGAGTCGACCCCATGGCTGCTTCGCATACTACTCAGGGTTCCGCTATGGGAAGATTGTGAAATTTTGTTCCCACCCTGTCCTCTTCACCCTGGAGTGCTGTTCGCTGACGGCGATGACTACTACTAACATACTGCAAGGCCACAGCAAAACATGTAAATAAACAATTTCCAACTAGTACAACTGTGTGGTTATGCGACTTCAGTGCCCCCATATAAAGAAATTCTGCAGGATTGCTCGGGTTTAAGGCTTGGGCGACTTAGTTGTAGTTTCGCCAGTTGAGCTGGTAGAAGTCTAAAATGCTGAAGATAACTCCATCCACCACTCTCCGCAAAGTAGAAGACGACCTCTTGAATGCATCTGACCCGATTACTAGCCCCGCAACTATGGAAATGCACAATGATACTGAAACTGAACTGTGTGTCCGGCAATACTCACCTACGACCGCTTCGCAATCTGCCCTGAATTTGTTTTTCTGCTTGCTTTCATCTTTGATGTGCTGGAGCCTTTCTGCGCTATTTTGAACGTGTCATTTTAACAGCGGAGATGTTACAGGTGGCCATTATGTGTGACGCGTAACGCGTTAAATAAAAATAAGATATTTCCACTCATTGTGGTCGCTGAAAGAGCAAGGATTTGTTAAAATGGCCTGTGGCACCGTTATCCGCTCACTGCTACCACCCATTACGCTCTTTGCCAAACTGTCTAACTCCCCTCTTGATGAATTAAAACGTAGGTTTATCCCATGCAATTAAAATTTCCTGCCCTCCCAGTGCTCGCGCGGTCTCTGTTTGGAACAGCGTGAGCCTAAGTTCTGTTCTTTTTTTGCCTGCTTATACGTCCCACGTAGGGGCGCGTTACTGAGCAATTTGGAACGCGCCGTTTCTGGCGCCCGCGCTTTCCGCTCACTATCGTAAAAACCAATACAACGAGCATTCCTAACGAAATGAAGTGCGGGGGCGGCCGCTTGATTGCTCACATTTTGCTTCAAATCTACCTGCAGTTTTCTTTGCGGTAAACAGCGAGGAGAGGTATCACAATTAAGCGCTAGCGGTACAGGAGTTTCGAACGGTTAGGAATATGCAAACCACTTGCTTTTGAAGCCTCGGTGGGACGCCGTTAGGGTACGCCGTCGGGCTCTGCTTGGGTGCGTTATCTCGCTGTGCCGCCTGATTCCGGCAGTCGCTTGACATTGAAGCATTAGAGCGAACGAGCTACAGCAACCAGGTGAGCCCCTTAAGTTCTCTGCAATTAATACCAAGAAATGCGGAGTGCTCAAGAGGGCCTCCTTCACAACCACCGCTGAATGTCTACAGCACACGCAGTGGCTTTGGCAAAGAAATGACGAAAACCTAGAGGAGCCGCAAAATGCCTAGCGTGCTGAGAGAGCAACGGGAGGAGCTGCGTTTTCTGAGGCAGCGGCACCCCATTGTTGTCGTGCCCATTGGACCTTCTAGACGCCTCTACGGTCCTTGAACTCGCTCCCATGTTCCTCCGATCTAACGATACGTGTCCTTGCGAGGAAGAGGTAAAATTGCATCTGCAGATACGGGTTCGAACTCCCGATTTTACAGCTTGCGAAAGAGTCATCTGTAGTGGCGAGGTGTGTAAAACGTGTGGAAAAGACGGAGGCGATGGCGACAAAGAGCGGAGGAACGTTGCTGAATAAAGCAGCTCCATCAACTGAAAAATGCTCGTGTTAGCCATATGCAGCACCACTACAAAATCAGTTCCAATAGACTGCCTCATATAGGAGTTTTCATTCTAGTAGGTCACGATAAAAACTTCGCTTTTCAAGTCGACTGCAACCCGTGCGTGGCATCCGGCATTTTTTTTACCATGACCTTTTGCCATCAGTGCTTCCTCACTTTTGTCATGGACATTACAGCTGCAAAAGATATGCTGGATAACGATGTCCCGGCTGATCTCTTCTTCAGGCTTTGGAAAGCAGCTGCCTCACGGTTGCCTTCAGTTTAGAATGGTTTCGAAGAGTTGCTTCTCGGTATTATAGTTTTTTCTAATCGCCCTAGCAAAGTCAATTTGCTGCTTCTCCGAAGCCTGAAGGTTCCTTACGACATTGTGAATGTAGTATTGGGGTAAGGCTCCTACTTTAAACGAGAGGTATCGAGGCAAACCCTCACCCTTATAACGGCCTAATGTTTCTAACCTCAGTAAGGATTCGGGTGAGAATAGCGGTGATGTGTACATCAACACTATCGGCAAATTTGAGAATCAGTATCAGTCATCATGAAGTTCGCCCGCGACCAAACGAGTTAAAAAATGCACTGAAAAAATTACTGTACTCCCTAATGCGAAATTTGTGTCTAGCGCGAACTGCAGTCTTCTCGTTCACGGCGGATTTCTGCTGCGTCTCAGGAAATGATCGCGCGATCAGCGAACGCGTGGCGGCGTGCGCTACTCTGCTGTTGTTGAAAATCGTTTTTGAACACGCCACGTAAATGCCACGTGGTTCGGACTTGCCCAGCACGGGGAATAAGTGAGCATGTTCTTGCAAATCGTGCTTGAACCTCCCGCGCAAATGTCAGGTGGTTCGGATTAGCGGTGTATGGAACAGCGTAAGGGGGAAAGTGTCCGCGGGAGGGTGCTCCTTGGCGGCAGACCACAGCGCGAGTCCAAGGGGGATGCAGTGGCACAAATGGGGTGGTGGTGGTGGTGGTGGTGATTTTTTAAGAAAGAAGGGAAGAGGAAAGAGCTGGGGATATCGTTGAACTCAGTCGGGGAGTTCACGCTCATACAACCCAGTCCAGGGAAGGGAAGGGGGGTACAAAGGATAGGGAGAGAGAAAGAGGAAGGAAGAGAGTGGGGCACAGTCTATGTCGCGTTCGTTTCTTTCAAGGGGCGACGGCTACAAGCGCTGAACTAGTCCTGTCACAACTGGGAAGTTGAGGAGGTGGTGGAAAACCTCCCGTCGTAAAGCGTTTGATCCCGTGGGGAACAGGAAGTCTTCCAGCTTGTGGCTTGGTACCCCGAGTCGCTGGAATGCGGTCCGGAGTTCTTCTCTCGCGGTTTCGTGCTGGCGGCAAGAGCACAGTAAGTGCTGGAGCGTCTCGGCCTCTGGGCCGTCGGTGCAGGTGGGGGACGCCCGGCGGCCCTGGTTGTGTAGGTGGACTCCCACGTTGCAGCAATTAGGCCACAGGCGAAGCAGGAGGGACCGGGCGTCTCTACTGATGCGGCCGGGCAGGAGCCGTGGGGCCTGACTACTGACCACTCGAGCATCTGGATGTTGACCCTCCACCACTCGGGCCAGGATAGTCCTTGGAGCGTCGAATGACACCACATCCCGAGAGGGTGGTGCCCCTGCCTGGCGAGCAGCGCCCTTGGCCAGGGCGTCTGCAACCTCGTTGCCCGTGATGCCCACGTGCGATGGTAGCCAGTGAAGTCGCAGTGGACACCCCTGGGACTCCACTGCATAGAGCGTAGCCGCCAGCGACCGCTCCACATCACCGCTGGAGCTGGCTGGCTCGTCGGCAGCTCTTAGACGGGGGAGGGCAGACCATGAGTTAGTCAGGATGATGGCCCCCCTTCATGGATCCCCTCCCCTAGAAGAAGGTCCGCGACCAAGTGGAGTACAGCCAGCTCTGCGTAGGTGGATGAGGCCGGGAAGGGAAGGCTCCACACTCGGCTGGTGCCAAGTTTCAGGTCCGTGCAGGCAGCTGCGGCTCTGCCCTTCGACTGTTGAACGGAGCCATCCGTGTACACCTGCAGACGTCCGGCAGTGTCGTCCTGTAGCAGGGCGGCCACCTCTTGGTATGTGGCCTGAGGTGGAGTGGACCTCTTGCCACGGACCCCCGGCAATGTGGTGGCAATGCGTAGAGCCTGCCCCGTGCCTGGTGGTGGTGGCTCCAGGCGGGGCCGATGCGGAAGCTCGATGTGGCTCTCGTACGTACTAAGCAGCATGCCCTTGCGAGAGTTGGGTCGGCTGCGGTAGTGCTGGAGAAGTGCCGCACCGTCCGGTGTGCCCTGCAGGCGGTGGATGTGGTGGAGCCCCACTTGCAGGGCCCGCATCTGGATAGGCCAGGAACCTGCCTCCGTGTACGTCGCCGCCACCGGGGATGTGCTCGGAAGGCCCAGGCAAAGGCGGATAGCCCGGCGCTGATCCACCTCCAGCTCCTCCCAGTGGCACGGCATGAGTTGCACCAGAAGCAGAGCATAGAGGACAGCGGACGACGCCATCTCGTGGAACACCCGCAGGGCCACGTTGTGTGTGCAGCCCTGACCACGCGCCTATAACCTCCGCACGCCCTGTGAGACCCTCATTGTGCGTCGCCGGAGCGCCATCACAGGAGGTATCCAGGACAACTGGCAGTCCACCAAGAGCCCCAGATACTTGGCCGTGGTGCACCACGGAAGGGACTGGCCATTGAAGGTGCGCGATGGTGTCGACTTGCGTGCCCTGCTGCCCCTCGGGTGGAAGACAAAGGCCTGCGTTTTCGACTTGGACAGCTGGAGGCCACGGCTGTTCAGGAAAGCGGTGACTGCCCACAGCACCCCCTGAAGGCATGCCTTCAACTTGGAGAGTAGTCTCGTTTGTCTGTGTGCCCAGAAGGTGATGTCGTCGGCATAGACTGCCCTTGCCACTGGAAAGGCAAGCCCAGCTGGGATGCAGTCCAGGAGTGGAGCCAGGACGAGGTTGAAGAGGAATGGGCTGAGTACACTCCCCTAGGGAACCCCAGAGCTGACGTCTCGTGGGCTGCTGGTTGCTCGGCCAACCTTGACTCGAAGAGTCCGGTTGGCCAAGAACGCCTTCACGTAACTCCGGAGGTGCCCCTCAACGCCCATGCTGTCGAGGGCATCCAGGATGGCCGTGTGGGAGACGGAGTTGAAGGCCGACTTCATGTCCAGCAGGAGCAAGAAGGCCACCTCCTTGTGGGCCTGCTCCAGCATAGCAAGAAGGCCACCTCCAGAAGGAGCAAGAAGGCCACCTCCAGGCGGGCCTGCTCCAGCATAGACACCACATCCCCCAGTGAGTCCGCCGTGCAGCGGTGGCGCCTGAAGCCACTGCTGCTCCTGAAGACGCCCCGACGATCAGTAACTGACTAGAGGCGGGCCAGGACAGTACTCTCCATCAGCTTCCCCGCTGCGGACGTCAGGGAAACCGGCCGGTAGGATGCAGGCTCGGTGGGCGGCTTACCGACCTTTAGCATCGGCTTGACAAGTGCGACCCACCAAGAAGGTGGAAGGCTTCCCTCCCTCCACACCCGGTTGATGAGCTGCAGAAGCGGCCCAAGCTAGGTGATGTCCAGGTTCCGTAGCATCTCATGCGTCATCCCGTCAATGCCAGGGGCGCTCCGCCGCTTGGGGCATCGATCCAGGGCTGCCCACAGCTCTGGGAGTGTGATGTCGGCACTGCAAATGGCTACCACTTGCGGGTCCTGGGGGGACTCCGGTTGCAGGTGTGGCTGGGCCGCAGTTGCAGGTGAAGCCGGGGTGAACTGGTCGGCTAGCCGCTCTGCCAAGGCCTCCTCAGTGATGCCCAAGAAAATGGTGGAGGCCAGCAGAGGGTGCCGGTTGGTGACAGCAGGCTGAAGCAAGGCCCGGAAGACTCTCCAGGCTTAGGCTAGATCTCTACGCGAGTCCATAGAGGAGCAGATCGACTCCGAGCTCTGCCTTCGCCGCTGCTTGGGTCTCCTTTTCCTCTGCGCATCCACCTGCCGGTACGCTGTCCAGTCTTCCGAACGCCTGCTCCGGATGGCCCGCTGTTGCAGCTGGTTGCGCCTGGCCCGGAGTCCCAGGAGCTCCAGGTCAGGCAGTGCCGTGCAGAGGGGTACCTCTCCCGTAACGTCACCTTGTTGGCGCTCCGCACGACAGCTGTCAGGAAATCAACCTCTGGGTCCTCCAGAGACTTTGCCACCTCCTTGCGGTAGTTGAACCAGTTGGTGATGTCGTAAACCCTGGTGTCTGCTCGCGTGCGGTCGCTTCTGGGAGTGATCAGGACGGGGTAGTGTCTGACCCCCAGGTGCTCTTGGCGGTTTCCCATTTGTAGGCACACAGCTGGGACACCAGTGTAACGTCAATATGTGACAGTTGAACCGTGCCAGTAGCCAGGGCGGGTGAAGGTGGGGCTGCCTGTGTTGGCCACGAGCAGGCCGCAGGCTGTGGAAGAATCCAGCAGCTCTCGTCCCCTGCCGGTGGTGCGGGGCTGCCCCACGCCGGGTTGTGCGCGTTAAAATCCCCGCACACAAACACGTGCTGGCCCAGGAGGGCCCGCAGCCGTCCCACTGATGTGGCATCCCAGGGCCGTGTTAGACGAACGTAAACGCTGGCCACAGCGGTGTCCGTGGAACCAATGCGCACCGTGAGGGCGGCGCATTCCATGGGGCCATCCACGACCGAGGGAAGGTCCACTGGAGCAGTGCTGAGTACGGCCCTGACGTAGACATCTACTTCGGACTTGTCTGGTCGGTGCCTGGCGTCTTGGAACGGATGGCTGGTGCAGGAGCGTAGGGTGCAGCTGGTTCGCTGGCGTGGCACACGTACCCCGACAGGCGCAGGGAGCTGCCACAGACGTTGATCCCCTGCAGCACCAGCACAGCGTAGTGCTCCCGCAGCGGCTGCTCTGCCAGCTCCGCATGGCGTGGCCCCATGTGGTTGCAGTTCCACTGCAGGATGAGTGTACGATGGCCTGTCCTGCATGGTCTGTTAGCCATGCTTGTGGTCGGGGGGCTCTGGTGTGCCAGGGCGGCAGTGGCCGCCTGGCGTGCGGGATCACCAGCAGGCAGGCGACCCACCAGGCTGTGCACCAGGCCTTAGTCGCGGATACCGCACTCCTCACCCTTCGCCAGATGCTCCTCTTCGTTTTCGTTCTGCCTTCCCTGCTTATTTCTCTCACGTGATTTCGCGGAGGTAGGCAGACGGCTCCCCCCCCCCCGAAACCCTGGTACCGGCTAGAAAAGGGATGCTTCCTAAAAATCACTTACACTTGCAAAATGATATTACGAATGGTACTGATGGACTCCCTCATTTGGCCAACAAAGTCGCTGCATCCGAAGGATGTCCACTGCGTGATATTTATTGTTTCGTTGCTGTAGCTGTATGTCGTGAAATAAATTGTTGGAGCGCCGCATTTACAAATTTAAATATAGTCCACTTTATTTAATCCGTTATACTTTGTGGCCTACAAACAGTAACAGCTATACATACGCCGAATCCAGATTTACATTTGCCATTTGCTTTTTTCTATTTTATAAAGTGCCTCATTTGTTATTTTGATCGAACTCACCAAACTCTTTAGCAAGTTTGTTTATATTAGAAATAGATTATTTTTAGGCAAAAGTTTCAGTTGAAACACAATTGATTTATGTTTGCACCTCGGTCGAAACCAAATCATTTGCACGTAAATGTATACAATCATTTGAGCGTGAAAACCAGAAAGTTGGCATGAATGGTAATTGAATGTTATTAATGCACCGCAGAGCCACTCTAAATTTGTTACAACGAAGTTCTTGTCAACAAAAAGTGTTAATATGTACAGTGTTTTCTAAAATATGTGAGTTGATTATATGTTCACACTGATGATATCCCTGCAATCAATGCAGATTGTACACCACTGGCCGGCTCAGGACGTAGCTTCCCAACTTTGCAGAGGAGGTTAACTTACTTTTCTCCTTTCAATCATTTGCAGGGTCTAAAACCGGAGTTATCACAAGGCATGTCCCGCGCAGTCCGGAGCACGCCGATCGAGCGTTATAGAAAAGCGTTTTGCCGACTGTACGACTAGAAGCCCTTGAAGTACTCTCTAAATTTTTTATTGAAAGATGGCTGTGGCAGACGCCATGCCAAAAGAAAGCCTCCTGAATGGAGCACAATAGTCCTCATTGCCTGTAAATAGGGAAATAATTCTTCATCAATTAGTAGTGATTATGCGCGCCTGGAAAGTCTAGAGGACTGAAATACTCTGTGCCGTTTCAGCACGCAATGATGACGTCAATCAGCGGCAACGGCTACTGCTCCGGTTGACCTTGATATCGACGCAAATCCGAAGTGTTCCATCCTTCCTTAAAAGGGGCACGATGGCAGTAGCGCGCTATGAATGCACAATGGGTGACAGCAAGTTCTTGAGAAACCTTGTCACAGAGAGCAAAAGGAATGAATCATGCCTTACAAAACTTTGGTGTGGCTCCTTGTTGATTTACAGGTGCACAGGTGGACCACTTATGCAGCCGTGTGTCGTTCTGAAGACATTTTAAAACTCGTTGACGCGTTGTCCACGGACGGGAGACTCGGTGATGTGGCTTCCGCAGACAGGTCAAGGAAAGGTGACCCTGCGTTTCTCAGCTGAAAAACGAAGTGACTACCACATACTAGGACCGGGGCTATTCAATACTACCAAGGAGCACTCCACTACGGCCCCCTGGTAGGCTACCGTCAAGATCAATTGTCGTAGGAAGGCAAACTTGCCTACATAAGAAGAAAGCTTGGCAACTGAAAATTTCAATGGCGGCCAGCTCCCCCAGTTCTTCTCATAAATTTCTCAGGGCACAACGCAGACAGGCGACACCATGTCTATCAGCATTGGCATGCCAGCTCCGCACCAAGTGAATGTCCTGTGAATCAGAGGTTCTGACGCTCACTTACGGAATAAAGGCAAGGTCCAGAGATGCGTAGCTTCGTCGACATCCCCCTCGGCACACTCTTCCGCCACCGCCAGTGGTCGTCTCCGCGTACCTTGCATCGGCAGTGTTCTCCGTTTTCTGAGAGCATCGGTAGAACACATTTTCGCAAGATGACCCTGCCTACCACAGCGATAGCACCTAGTCGTGGCCCAGCCGCATGCGTGGCTGTTATGCACCATCGTATATTTCAGTGCGCTGGTTCGTCACCCCGCGCTGCTTGCCAACGTTCAATACGGCGGTTTCATCTCCCAACATCTTCTTTGCATCCTCTTCCGCTTTTTCGGCTGATAGTGCTATCGCTTCGTCCTCTTCCAAAGTCAAATTTGTTTTTGCCAGGAGCTGTTTTGCAATGCCTTTATCTGACGCCACAGACAATACAGTCACGGAGCATCCGCTCCAGCGTGCTGCCAAAATAGCAGTTGCCTGCAATGCGGCGAATACTGACAAGGAAATGTTGCAAAGGTCTAACTTCGTGCTGATATTATTAAATAACCGCAAGCTTTCAGTTACCTCGTGTAGTTTCAGGTCAAAATATTCATCCAGCGCTGCAACAACGTCTTCGTAGGTTAGAGTGCTGGATTTCCTAGGTGCGACAGGTTCGCCAGAATCTACAGAGTTGTCGTGTTTAACGCTGCTGCCAGCAACGCTCGTTTTTTCCCGTGCTAGTAGCCCCATTGCCTCAAAATAGACTTCTGCCTTAATGAGGTACGCTTTACAGTTGTCCCACTCGCCTTCACACTCCGAAAGCTGATGGTGGCCATGGCTGACGTTATCGCAGCAGGTTCCTGAGCGGCCACTCCGTGGTTCTTGCCGCCGTGTACTTATTTTACGGTTCGGGCTCCTTTCTTGCTCGTCGTCACTGTAACAAGGGTCTCTTGTATCGTCTACGCGCCGTGTATGCGAGACCGGCGCTGGGGCCTGAACCGTTTATGCGTCCGAGAACAGAATATTTAAGCATACTCAAGGACTAGGGTGTTGGACGAAGAAAAGGGCAGGGAAGGACACATGACCCTCGGTTGTTACGTCACACGCCTGACTTAGGCGGCTAAAGATAACACAGTTGAAGGGTTTATAACACCCTGTTCCAGTGCGTACTCACCCGGTCAACTTTGGGATAGATGTGAAAGCTTGCGGACAAAATGCCCCCAGCCAGTCAGTCAAAGAAAACTTTCACTAGGAAGTTCAGAAATCAATGTGAAATGCAACAGCCGACTGCAAGGAAGCAGAAAACGAAAAACCAAATACGAATGATCAGCCGCGCATCCCAACGGCATCCCGTCAGAGCACTGATACTGCAAAGCGAGCTACGCAAAAAGACGAGGTGCCAAACGAGCAAAATCAGACACGAGCAAGTCCAAAGAAGGAAGTATCTACAAATGTGGGGAATTTTAGCTCTCCTGATGATATTGAGTAAGTGCTGTTCTTGTTTCAAATCTTTTTTGTTGGTTTTTTTCAGAACCTGTTTTTTTGGCGATTTCTCTACACGCGAACATGCATAACTTTTTTCAAATGAGTACTTTTTCGTGAAACATGCAGAATTTCGTGAAACATGAATTTCGTGAAACATGCAGAATGAACCTCAAGGAATAACATCGACCCAGAGGTTTTTGTATGGTCATCTTTTAAACCATAATACACCAGATTGAAGCATTCAGTCTTTAAGTTACGTCATCACCATTCTTCCAGAATTCATCTATCTTGCTATGCTGGCTCATAGCAGGGGCCAACGCCTCCCCTATAACCCTAACAAGAATTGTGTGTTGTCATGGAGTTAAAGTTATCAGTATTGGCACGAGATCAACTTTTAATGCAATTCTCAAACAAAAATATAAAAAAAATTAGGACATACTTTAAAAGGCTCCCATGGGGCTAAACAATTGTACTTTATGGTGTGACCCATAGTCTGCAATGTTTATCTTTAAAAAAAATTCCAAGCCCCTGGCCTCATACCTTAACGACTGAAAGCATTCCTACCGCGGCATTTACACGTATGCAGATGAACATTTAAAGCAGCGGCTGCAACTTGAGTTTAATGCATCCTGCAGAGCATCTGCCACATAACGTTCTTGAATAAAACAGAATAAAAACTTTTTTGCTCTTGTAATTACGCCATGAATTCACTAGAAAAAGCAATAAAGAGCAGCGTAACGTACTTTTATCCCTTAATGTAATAATCACTGTGTACCCTTCACTGTCACTGTCATTCCCAGTAGTTCAGGTTAAGCGCCATCACATTCTGCGTTCTGCGTTCTGCTTCTTGCACGGCGACAAACGCCACGACGTGTATACAGAGCTACGAGTTTTAAAAGAATTCCCTCCGGCAGCACTAGAGACAGTGGTTCGCATGTTCGGGTCCGTGTATAGCAGCATTGTGGTGAGTACATGTATGGATAAATCTCCCGAAGATTTTTAGAAGTGAGCTACGGAAAACACAATCCCTTCAATTAGCACACTGTCATGTCTGCGCTTTTTTCTACTTCAGAATTGCGCTTGATGCTCCCACAATACCGAGTATTCTCTAATTAAAGTTATATTTTCTTCCAGAGAAAAAGCCTACAACGAGAAGAAGAACTGTACTGAAACCACCTCCTCCTCCTGAGATATCCAGCGAATATGCGGAGTAGCCAAAATTATCTTAAAGCTAAACTTCATTTGTATGCAGCAATCCTTTCTGCTACTTTTATAGGCTCCAAATATACCTCGCGTACTAAAACCATGAAAATAACAACTGTATCCAAAACGGAAACGTTGCACATTCGTTCTCTTTCAAACACCGCGGATATTTATTGCTTTACTGGTGCTTTTATTTCCAAAGGACAGTATTTAAAATTACAAAACTAAATTATTAAATACCTCATGACGAATTTGCGTATTTTTCTAGGGATCTGGTTCAACGCAACTATTTGAATTCTTGGTTAACACATGCCAAACTTGCGAAATTCTCTGGAAATTCGATTCGTTTCTAAATAAAGCAAATGCTTTTGTTAATGTGCAATTATTCCACTCGCATGCCACTCTACAAAAAAATGCCAGTGATGTCCTCTAGCAAGCAAAAAAGAAAGTGGCGGTGTCACCGTCAATAAGCTCGAATAAACTGGGCAACATATACAATACCGAAAATATTTTACCACTTATTCAACAATCTTTAACTTCATAATTACCAAATCGGGATGACAGCCATTTCAATTATAGCTCCATATTTTTTCAGTTCACTCAGTCGAATTGCGTGTACGAACGCCGGCTGGGAAAGCTTGTGAAGAATACAATGACAAAATTCTTCATAATTTCTGACTATAAAAGGAGCAATCGGTGACCTCGCGGGAAGTAGCCAAAGAGCAAAAGGTAGCCTGCTGGAGGAGGTATGTTTGCGCAGTTTGTGCTGCGTTTACAACGAATATGTTCCGGAAATCGTAAGCTGGACGGTTGTTGAGGACCGCAAATCTACAGCGGGGTCGCAGTCGTCCACAGTTATTTCTTACAACTCTCGGTGACAGCAGGATTCTTAGCCCGCTGTCCCGCTATCATAATGGCAGCAAAGTACGCTCCAGATAAACTAGCACCTAATTTAATCAGCCTCCTAGTTTAATCAGCCCCTTAATTTATTCAGCCCCTTACCGCAATGCGGACAAGTGAGTGCGGCCGACAGCATTTAAATAGTTGCCCACTTTTCACAATTGGGTAATCCGGAATTTCTGTACTACCTTCACGAGAGGAGCATAGACTCCCGCAATCATAAACATTCGTGCGACCATCTCTCAGCTTTTAAAGGGATGGCGTCTTGAATGCACATTCAGTTTTTATGTAGCAATTATGTGTCGGTTATAGCCGAACACGGCTTCCGCAAACTTATCAAAACGACTGAGTTCAGGCACGAAACGGATGAAAAGGAAGACAGTGACATCTAAAACGCTGTAAGTTTCAGCCTAACCGCCCGTACTGGCTCAATTCGCGTGACTACGGCATATAACAGTGCAGCGTCATTGTCGACGTTTAAAGGTGAACTGCACTCAAATTTTTCACAACGCAACATTAATGTCACCTAAAATATACCAATAAAAAGAAGTGCCCGACTGACTGACTGACTGACTCATCAACGCCCAGCCAAAACTGTTAAACCTAGAGACTTGAAATTTCACGACTTTATTTGCGTCATTGAGTAGGTGCTCACTAAGGCGGGTTTTTCAGGAATTGCCCTTCTAACCGAAGAAAAGGGCGAAATTGTGGTTTCGCGAATTCGTCATTTTCTCGCTCACCCATTGACATATCGACGCGATTTTTGCTGATATAAGTAGCTCTTAAGAATACCTAAAAAGTAGTTTTTGGATTTCGCCCTAACCTACACCAGCGAGGTGATTCCGCATTCCGGAACTAAAGCGGTGTTCCAAAAGATTCCCAGATAAATCTTTCACCGATTCAGTAATCCAACTGATTTTTGCTAGAATATGTTACTCATACAAATGCACAGAACCGTTCTTAAGGATTTCGCTCTGCGACGCCGATAAAAGGGTCAAATTGTTTTTTACAAATGACACTGGTGACGAGCCAAAAAGCCTGACAGGTTATGTACACGTCTAGCCAAACTGCTCTTTCAAACGGCTTCAGATTGCAAGGGCACATTCTGATTACGGTGGTGGAGGTCTATATTTCTTAAAATTTTAAAAATTCAACCATGGAGAGGGTGAAAAACCAGTAAAATAGTTTTTCAGATATTATTTTTTTACCGCCCGCCATCTGAGATATCGAATTGATTTTTGTTGGGATAGGCAACTTACGGCACGCAATGCGTTCTTCAAGAGTATTATATATCCCTAGTTCCAGAAGGGTGGCGCGGCGGGCGTAGGAAGGTACTCCCACAGCGATGCGGTAAAGTGTGCGGAGGGAGGCCTCGAGGGATGAGAGCTGAGATGGCGAGGGTTGCAAATACGGAATTGTGCATAGTATACGGGACATAACAAAAGCATCGATGATGCGGAGCAGGTGATGCTCGTGCAGTCCAGCTCTTCGGTTGGCGACCCGGCGGAGGAGATGGGATAGCTGAGTGATCTGATTGTGAAGTGTGCGCAGAGTCGCTACAGAGCTGCCCGCATAATGTAAGGTGAGACCGAGAATCCGAAGGGTGTCAACATGCGGTATAAGGCTGCCAAACATTTGTACCTGACGAAGAAGGCGGTCCGGTGCTACTCCACGCTTGTTACTGACTACGAGTAGAGCGGATTTTGAAGGCGAAATAGAGAGGCCGACAGACGTGACATAGTCTTGGATGACGTCACACGCTTGCTGAAGAGTGTCCTCCAGTTGGCCGGGACTGCCCTTGGTTGAGAAACGCCATGGTTGTTGTTAGGGCTAGCCGGAGCAAGTAGCCACGACTCCGTCTTGCACGCATCGTAGACGAAGCACCACACTCTAGACTTGATAAGATGAAGGTGATCGTCCTGTAACGTCATACATTTCGCGTGAGCAGTTTGTTGCACTCGCCCCAATTAAGAGGCTTCCGTTGGTCGTAAAAAACACAGGAGCACAGCACGCACGCATCATTAGTGGGCGCCATCTCAAGCCCGGAAGGTTTGTATGTGGGGTAGGCAGTGTCGGCGAAATCAATGATCCAAAAGAGAACAAAACATAGCGAATAAAAACAAATCTAAAGAAAAAGAAAGCCAGAAAAACGCAAGCACGAAGGTCATAAAAGCACGAAAAAAAACAGCTAGAAGAAAACAGACTATGTTGCATCCCAGCAAACCCTTCGAAACCAGAAAAATTACAATGCTTGTTTGTGTAGGTTAACAAACTACAATTCAAATAAGAAGAGCACAATCAGATTTATACACAGTATAAAACCCTTGTCCATTCAATAGGCACTTCGTAGACCCATGCCTTCAAGTTTTTGTGGCTTGGGCGGGACAGTTAATGCTCGGGATGGGGGCGTCTTTTTATTAAAGTAAAAGGGAAACTGGAACAACCATGTTCATTTCCATAGCCGGTGAGTGCTCTAGGCAGCAAAAAACGTGCAGTTTCATGGGGGCACCGTGTTTTTATATTGTCAACTATGAAAAGGCTTTTAAAATTTTTTTAACTAGAAATCAACTATTAGTTGATTTTCACGTGAAGAAAATACGACTTTGTCATAACAGTTTCCGTTCTAGTGCCGTGTATAAGGTTGTGCGCTATTTCATGCCGAATGCCATTGATAGTGTTTAGTCTATTGGGAGATACATCGACATAAATCGTTCTATCATATCTCATGATAACTTGTTCTAAGCATTGAAAAACTGTTCTTGTTATAGCGAGACTACAAACCGAACAAAACGCGCACACAAGGTCACATACCGCTTGCAAAGGCTTTGCGAATAGTTTTATATGTAAAGATCAAGACAAAGTCTCCTGGAAGTGTAACCAGAAATCCGCATTGCCATGAACAAGGTCCACTGGACGGGCACAACAATTATGCAAGTGCTAGAATGTAGAAATACTGATGTGGTCGCTATGAAGGTCCGGTGAGGGCTATGTAAACGTATCAAGATTGTTTTGGATATATTTGAACAAATATGATTATTATTAAGCCAATTCATCACGAGATAAATGTCATGTTTCATAGAACGTACATCGTAAATAGTACATGGTAAAAGAAGAGCAGTCTGTCAGCACACATGTAGTATTTCGCATTGAGTAACACAGAAGCTTAGTCATTATTATTTAAGTTAAATATAAGTTGCCCCAGTGCCGATCCCTGTGGCATGCCTGAACGGATGCACAGCAATTCACTAAAACAATTTTCCATACGAACACACCGGACGCAACCCGACTGATAGTTCAAGAAAAACTTGGCATAAGGACCTGTAAACCCGACAATGGCTTATTTCTCAAGGCTCAGCTTATGGTCTATTGTGCTAATACCTTTTGAAGCTGTAAAAACGAGAGAAATAAACAGGTTTGTTTTGTCGATCCGACTGCACATATATTCCTCGCAGTCCTCTTAATAGGCGGGCCGCGCTAAGTCTACTCCATACCTCATCAATACTGGGCTGTACTCATTACGTTGTGCGTTTGGCAGAATTGGCTCATGCATTATTGTAAAATCGTTTCTATGATATAAATTATTGATGAATGAAATTAGAATAATATATAGTCGCTGTGGTCTTTTCTAGATCCATTTTTCTGAAGAGGTTTTACGACGCTTACTTTCATACCTTGGGGATTATGCAGCTGGTCACGGTGCGATTTATAGTATAAAGATACGTTTTTGAGATGAATAAAATTAAACATCAAATTTCTTATACTGACTCTGCCACAACCAGCTGGCCTATTTAGTGGCATTGCTTGCACAATTTGTGTTCAGTGACACCTGGAATTGTGACGGAAAAAACGCAAGAATAGTGGCTTTGCAGACAATCTGGTTGTCCAGTGTTAATTTTAGGTAATTAACTCCATGTATAAAACGATCAATTAATTTATTGAACACCTCATAAAACGCATACACGAAAAGGAATCTTTAGGATTTTCATTTACGTTTAGTTTTGGACGTTTTCCAGCTATAATTATTGCGAGATCACCATTTCCGTGTTCCTTCGCCAGCTGGAAGAGTGACTTAACGGTTGACGTCAGTTTCATAACCTGATCTAGGCAGTTATAGTATTCCTATAATACTGTATTACTCCTTTTGACGAATATCACTGAAGTTTCCACCTCACATCTCTTGATGCCTATTTTTGAGAAGACACAACTTCAATACTTTATATCCAAGGACAGGAAGCGCTTCTACGTTGCAGCAATTGTGTCCTTTGTGAGCACGCAAATATCTGCTGAAATGTTTCATCGAATAGTTCATATGACCTTGTATGCTTAAAGAAAGTTCGGACCTGTCTTTTATGAGTACTTGCAGGTTCATTAGGACTTTTAGACAATGAAGCACAAAAATTTCTGTAAGAACTCTTGCAGCGTTTTGAACACATCGCTACCAGAGAGAAACCGTTAACAAAAATGGAGCAACGCTTTATATTTACAAAATGGGGCAACGCTTACACATTTAAAGTTAACAAAAATGGGGCAACGCTTTATATATTTATAGTAATATTTACCCCGGAGACCTTATCCGATTACAAGAAATTCCGGCTTCTATAGCAAGAAAAATATGAATAACCTGGAAAATTTCTCAACGCAATATGAGTTTAAGTCCAAAATGTACACCGCGTCAACCGTGTCGGGATGGCTGAATCGGATGGAGGTCGGCTTCATTACGCGAGAGACCCAGGTTTTATTCCTACCACAGGAAGCGGTTTTACCCTTCAAGTACTTGATGTTGATTAACTTATGATCACTATCGTTTCGAAAAGCCCATTGTGTAAATTTGGCTTTCGTGATGTGGGTTCTGGAGTGAGATCGAATGCCATCAGCGAAGCATGGAAAGCTTCGCCTAAAAAACACAAAAACCTTGCTACACCGCATCATGATCGCTGCGCGTGGCTACTGGTGGAAGTGCACAATACCACAAACTGAGCAAATTGACATAAGAGAACAGTTACGTACCAGGCTCAAAGGATACCTTAACTATGGAATTGAGATGCTGAAGTTTCAGTGACGTAGTGATTCTTGAGTAGTCCGTTCGGTGTTGCCCGTCACGCATGTGAACGTTAACTTATCATGAGGGCATAGCCTTTAGCTTCATTTTGTCCAGAGCGTACATTTTTTTTCTAAGGATGGCACTTGTAGCACGTAAGGAGATATACTGACGACGAGCTAACACCAGCTGGTGCAAGGGACTTCAGCCCCACGGTAACAAACATTCCGAAATACAAGGTGCGGGGCAAGCGAAGCGCAAAGAAAGACGCTGATTCCGCGCATCCTGCTGAAGGTCAATGCGACGCAATGAATGATGCCATACAATGTCGCGTCCAAGAGCTTTTACTCTGAAAAGATTTAATATTCATACTATTATTGTCCCCCCATTCCCCCAGCATTTCTTGCCATAATTTGGCAGAAGCTGATCCATGCCATGCATTCTCTCGCCTTGCCATTCCTTTTTTCCTTTCCCAATTATTCTGTCCATGAATGATTCGACCAGGGCGTATCCCCCGAGGAGTGTATGGTGGTTATTTGCACATGACGAGTTTCTGTAGCCAGGCAAGCACGGAACCCGCAGCCGTCGTGCGTTCTTGTGGACATCAATTTTTTTTTCGATTCACAATGCTTTCCACAACCCTTTCTGTCTTGATATTCGCTCGCCTGGAAATAATAATGTTTGACAACGTGCCAAGGAAAGTACTTATTCAGCACCCTAGATTGTATGGCAACAAGAATTGGCCTATGGCAACGGCGGCTAACCTTGCTTTGAAAGGTGCGCCGTCCTCACCAATTCTTACAATGCCAACTCGCGGAGAATTTTTAGAGCGTTTGAAAGGTCCCTCAAGGAGGGTAGTGGAATCTATTTGCTATTGCTTGCTTTACTAACAGGAGAAAACGGACTTAAAAGGAGGGTCAGAATGTAATGGTATGCAGCACCTGCACATCGGAAACCCATCATTTTCCTGTATGCGGTCTGTTTGTGTGTTTGTTTTTGAAAAAAAATGTATTTTTTGCTGGTCCAATAAATATGACGTGTTGTTGACAGCGCTTATGTTTTGTACTCTTTGTTGTTACCCCGCGTTTTTGGTCTGTTTTTTCAGTAGTGCAGTCGTTTTCTAGAGTTAGTCAAAGTAAATGTTTTATTTCTACGAAGCATTCGCACTTCCCTCATTTGGGTGTAAGTGCTTTAGAATTTTGTAGCAATAACTCATAAGTGGTAAAAGTATTGCGGTTCTCAAGATCGGAGCCTTGCAGTCACCCGAGGATCTTACTCCAGCGGAGAGTGCTAAAAACATAAAAGGTTTCACGTAAAAATAGCCGTGACAGTCATAACCCTCTACAGCATTTACCCACAATTAATATTTACGCCCTTGCTCAAACCGGACAAAGAGCGGCGTATAAACTTATTACAGAGTGAAGATGACGGTGCAACTTGCACTCATTCAAAAGTATCACCGGCACGCGAATTTGACAGAACTAAAAAGGTAAAGGTGTTGTACCACAAATAGCCCCAGGAAATTTCCCGGCAAACGTTACGCGGAATACCGAAGACACACAGCGACCACCTTACCTAGACCTCACAGGCTCTCCCCCCTTGCTCAAAATGTTGGTGGGGCCTCTAGATTCTTGCCGTCCTTCCAGTGAGAATGCGGTTGAATTTAGTCTGTTGTTGCACGTCTTCACAGAATTCGTGTCGGCGATTGTAAAGTGGCGATTCGCTAAATAGGCCCCCCAATTGCTCGCGATGAGCTCATGAAAGCAGCTGTAAAACCGAATGAGAAATCGTGATGAAAGAAATTCGAGAAGTGCTCTTGCTACAACTCTGTTTCTATGGGTATAATTATTGAAATGTGGTTTTTTGGGGGGGCGGGGGGGATAAATACCTGTGTGTATCACAAGGTTCTTAGGAATGAAAGCATTTAGGGGAACAACGGTAAAAGTACTCATTTTGATGGCATAAACGAAGTGCTGTGTTTCCCTTGAGCCCCCTGCATTCAAATACGCCAATAAAAATACGGCAATGAATCATAAATTGTAGCTGCATGGTCCTCCCCACATTACGCATTAGGCATTTTTCGAAAACATGCTCTGGGGTCAAAATTTATATAGTTGCCAAGTAGCTCCAACTTGTTGAAATGAGGGAGTGAAACGGAATAGTTGTTAGGTTACTGCCAAATATTTAACAGGCTGTAATTCATACTGAAGTGTGGCTGGATAAAAAGAATGTCTGTACATTTACCTCAATAACCGTTTGCAAGATCATTGATGATCTGGGTAGTGCGTTGCGTACCACGAAGGCCTGCTTTGAAAAACTTATGAGGAACTCGAAAAATATTTAGGAACATTGCGAACATAAGTCTTGTCCCAAGCGGGTCAATTCAGTCAACGATGGGCCTAAATTCAAACGAATTCCCAAAATGATGGATGCAGTATACCCTGTGGTTGGGCTCAAAATCTCTACTACGAAGTTTTATTTGGGCCAATACTTATTTTCGTTGAAAACAGTGTTTTGACACTAGAAGGATGGGCCACATACAATGCATAGAAATAAGAAATAACAACAAACAACGAAACGCTAGAGCGTTAAATAAAGCCTTATTCAACGCTATACCACACCTGGTCAGGCTCGAGGTACTTCTTAAACTCGGGAGATGAGAACTTTTCTCTGGTATAAAGGCTTCTTCTGTAACTGTTTCTTGAAAAAAATCTAATTATCTGGCTTAGCTGCTAAAAACGGTTGCTATAAAGTGAATTCTTGCCCTTTTTTGGTATCATTGAACCTATAAGTTTCACAAATTCTGACGCAATATGGCAGAACAAGGACTAGAAAGAGCAGACCGGTCTTTAGCCGCTATTGTTACATCAAAGAATGCACCTGCTATAAGACAAGCACAGAGAAAACTGCAATGCGGCTGAACAATGCCCTTCCAGGTACTCCATTCCTTTACATTGGAGGGCGAGAAAAAGATCCTTACGCATTTATTGCCCCCCTGCAAAAGCAACGGCGTGATGAATTTCTCTTATGTTCAGGAAAAGACTCTGCACGACAAGTGTCTCCTGGAGAGCGGGAGATTATGTGCACCGCCAACAATGGTAGGCAAAATGTCCTGCAGGTGCGGTAGCTCGAAGAGCTGCGTTGTACTTCCTTAGCGCTTAACAAAGCGGCCAGTCTGGACAATATGGAATCTTCAGGCTAATAAATTAATTTTGTACACGACATTCCTCTTCGATTGGACGAAGCCAGCGCTTATCACTACGTTGCTAGTCGTTTGCGTTGTTGACAAAATTGTACATCGTTGCAAGTTTAAAGCAGGCGAAACGGCAACGTGTTCGCAACACCTACTCGCATATTTTGAAGACGACAGGAGTGCAGTTGAACATACGGCGTTACTGCATGGTCAAATCATGGTTTTCTGGTTACCGGCAGCCTGTCCAGGGGAGTTACCCCCATTATCACAGGTTCATGTCTCGTTGAGTTGACGGAAGTCTTCTCTTCGGTTCTTCATTAGGGTGCCATGTTCTGGTTCTATATGTCATCAGCTGAGACACGCATTGGTTTAACGCCAATTTTCAAAGCATATTTTATTTTCTGATGAAAAGGATGCATTTGTCCAAAAAACAAGCCCCCCTCATCCTGAAATGTGGGTGTGTTCCACCAGCGGTAAACGTGCCGAGGCGGGGCAGCGCTAAAAATCAGGATCGCTATTTTACATATCAGGTTGAAATCGTAGTTCAACTTACATGTGTTTTAAGGCGAAGGAGGTAAATATTCTTTTGGCGAAAAACACTCGTTTTCTTTGTAGCTGTTGTCTAGTAAAATATATGGCCGCCGCAACAGAGAGTAAATAAATACACAATTCATTTCACAACGAACTTGAACCCGCGTATCTGTAGTATGAAACCGAGCCTCTACCATCGCTTTGTCATATACCACCCATTGGCAGCGGTGTCACTAACGTTAGAATTCTGAGTGCCGCGTGACGGGTGAACGTCGCGGCCCATGAGTAGAACAGCAGCACTCCAGTCGGGTCGAACACTGATTGTAGTGAAGCTGTGACGTGCTTTACCATATTTCTTGTTTAAATATATCCCTTTAATCGATGAACCAGCGAAAGTGAAAAATGAATGCACACATAGTATAGCAGAAATTTAAAGCGCAACAAATTTACACAGAAGACGAACGACACAAGGACAAGCATGGACAAGGACAAGCATAGTATAGCAGTAAAGGAGCCTGTGGAAGTAATTCGCACAATAATACTAAGAAAAGACTCCAACACGGTTTCCGCAAAGGTTACTCGTGCGAGACCCAATTGGCCGGATTTACTAACGATTTATATACTTCAGTAGACTCCGGGTTGCAAGTCGATGCAGTCTTCTTAGATTTTTCTAAAGCCTTTGATCGCGTTCCTCACCATAGACTACTCCTCAAGCTATCGAAATTTAAACTACATCCCGAAGTTCTGGCTTGGATTAAAGAGTTCCTCACTTCTAGACTTCAGTTTACATTTGTCAACAATCACTCATCTGCTTTCGCTCATGTAACATCAGGGGTCCCTCAAGGTAGCGTATTAGGCCCATTACTTTTTCTAGTTTACATTAACGACCTTCCCTCGTGTGTATCATCCCGTGTTCGCCTATTTGCTGATGACCTTGTAATTTACCGTACCATTTCTTCTGATTCCAACCGTTGCAGTCTCCAATCTGACCTACATACTATTAACTCTTAGTGCTTGAGATGGTTGATGCCCCTTAATTTATCCAAAACAAAGCAAATGTCGTTTTCAGGTGGAACCCCTCATTTTGCAACTTATTATACTATAAGTCAAAATGCAATAGAAGTAACGAACACGTATAAATATCTTGGTCTTCACTTCAGCAATGGTTTAACATGGCACCACTATATTAACGTTATCCTTGCCTCAGCAAACCGCTCGTTAGGACTACTCAGGCGTAATCTAAAACAAGCCCCATCTCATGTAAAAAGACTTGCATATGTCAGCCTTATTCGTCCAAAAATAGAATATGCCTCTGCAATCTGGAATCCTCATCAATCATATCTTACAAATAACCTCGAGTCATTACAGAACCATGCTGCTCGCTTCATCTTTTCTGATTATTCTACATTTTCAAGCGTCACAACATTAAAACAGTGAGCTGAACTTGATAAGTTATGCGTTCGTCGCGCTCATGCTCGTCTGTCCCTTTTCCATAAAATCTACTTCCACCCAACACTTCACAGCGATTTCTTTCAGCCTCCATCAGCCATTTTTCCACGCAGGGATCATCCCAACAAAGTTAAGCGCCCACTGTGTCCCTCGTCCTTGTATGCACACTCATTCCTGCCCCACACCATATCTGACTGGAACGATTTACCCTCACATATAGCAACTCAAACTGACATTACTAAATTTCAAGAATTGCTTCGCCAACCGTGATGATTTGAATTGTACTGTTTTTTGATATGCATTATTGTGCCCCCACCGCTGTTCTCTTTTTTGCCCTTCATCGTTTTTCTGTATTCAACTGTACTTAACTAATTCCGTAGAGCAATTTCCTTGTCACCGTCTTCCGCAAGCGCAATTCGTTTATTCGTTCAAATTATTTTTAACACATTGTATTCCTGCCATATTTTGTAGAATTCAATTTGCTTTTCCTTTTCTTTTTTTTCTTTTTTTCTTCTCGTTCATTTCTATCTTCTTTTTTTGAACCCAGGTTTTCTTATTCTTTTTTTCTTTTTTCTATTTTGTCTAATACTGCTTGATCATGTGGTTTCAGTGCGTTTATGCCCCTCCCCCCCCCCCTATGTAATACACTCATTGAGGGCCTTTAGGGGTAATATGAAATAAAATAAATGAAAAATAAAATACACCAATGCGAAACAGCTGACGCCACTACGACGCAGTACTACAAAATTTATTTATAAATATCGCCATGTTTTTCCTTTCAAAACCCGAAGTAGACGCAAGTAGCGCAAGGAGTTCCTTTTTATTTACTGTTTTCAGCGGGGGTCATTTTCTGTGCCTCGCAACAACTTCACCAAAAGTGTTACTGCAAAACCTTTAGGTCTCTACAGTTCGAGCACATGCGTTGTGTGGTACAGAAGACGGCTTGCACGAAAAATAGATAACACTTTAGTAGACAAGAATGCGAGCTGAGGAGCTCGTGGCGGAGTGGTTTGAGAAAGGGGCGACGCACCCCTAAGCGGGGAAAAAGAGCATTGAGGGAGGAAGAAGCGAGAGAGAGAGTAAGCTTTATTCTGCAAAAAAATAAGTGCACGTGGGCGGATTCCTCATTTCAGGATCCCCTTGTAGATTTGTGCCTTCTCCGCACGTTCCACCAGCCGAAGCTGAGTGTCGCCGCTGGAGATGGTCACTTCTATTTCCCACTGCTCATGCGAAGGGTTGGGATTCGGCGAGTATTTGGGTTTTCATTTCTGGCAGGCCCACGACCTGTGATAAGGGGTAGAAATCTTACTGCAGTGAAGGCAGGTGGTGCTTAGAGGTTGGGATTGATGGCGTGAAGGTGTGGGAGTGTGTTTGTTCGCAAAAACTTGAGTTTATGCTCCTGTTCCTTGGTGAGTTACAGGTGGGCAGGAGGATATAGATTCCTAACCAAATTGTAGTGCTGTGTGATGCTTCAGGAAGGCCGACACCTCACGTGGAATACCAGCCACCTGGAAAAAAGGGAACATGCGTCTTGTACTCAAGTATTGAACGTGCGACCACAGGTACCCAGGATGCCCCTTGCGGACGTGAGCGTGTGGGCTAGCTTTGGGGGCTGCTGTACGGAGGCTGGTCAAATGGTGAAGAGCGCGGCTGCAGAGTTTATTAAAAAGTTCTACATCACATCAACAGAAGGTCTACCAAGGCTTTTGGCTATACGTTTCCATCTACTTCTGTACAGTCCCAGTATATTTTTCGCAAAATGTGGAACTTCAGACAGCCCAATAACGTTATTTTATTGTTCACGTGCGAACTACTTTTTCAACTCACGTGGTATGGAGCTATCGATCCGCCTCCATATCAGCTCACACTGAAGCATACGATGCGGAGTTTAAGCTTGTCTAACTTGAAACGTCCAGCATGGCACCATAATGAAAGAAAGGACATAATGTTTTCTTTCACTGTTGCATTCATACAGCAAGTAAAGGACGCATTAGAACCCGACGACAAGCGGAGCCAGCAAAATGTTACTCATAAACCAGGCAAGAAAATAGGCTTGAAGGGTAGATACATGCTTAGAGTTATATGTATGGATAATATATATTGTGAACGCGTATTTTGCGTCACCATGGCCTGGGCATCAATGACACTTGCAGGCACTTGTTTATATACTAGGAGCAATCTTCCACACTCCCGCCTCGCCGTAACATGATAATTCTCAGTTACATTACCCAATCATCTTCGCTCGTGCATGATTATTATCACTCTGTGTCTGGAGTTGGAGCCAACTAGATCGCCAAATAAGTGTCCTGGTTCACCCGCTCTTCAAGGATCTTACAAGTGGAGGAGGGTGACCTCGTTCCCCTCCTTAACGCCTTCCAAGTGCACCCCTGGAGCTCCGTTCTGGCAGTCGGTTACCTTCAACAGGGATGCAGCGAGAGGGTGGAAGCAAGCCCGCTGGCACCTCCCCTCCTGCACCTCTTACATTTGCTGTCATCTTCAATCAAGGCGACCCCCCCGCAATGCGCCGGTCTCCGCGGCGAAAACATCCATGACTCATTGGATCAGTACGGAATACACGCGTGGCGGACGCTAAATTATTGTGTGTCTTGGGCCACCAAGGCCGAATCCGCTGGCCCGCGCTCGTCCTCCGAGCTGGAAAAAGGGCTTTTCCAGGTGCTTCCGGAATTCAAAAAGATATAGAAACTGCCGACCGATCTGAAAAATGCCAAGCTCAGATACTATGAACGCCTCTTCGAGGATACACTTAACGATTCAAAAAAGATATGGGAAATAGTGAATGTGATAAATGGCCGCAACATGAACACGCAGTCGCAAGTTGCTTGCTTTAACAGTAAACGGGTAGAATCAGCCGAAATTGCAATCGCAATGAATCGGCATTTCTTCAAAGCAGGAACTTGGATAATGGAGATCCATGAGGAAAAAAGAAGCGCTTTACGAAAACCGTCATATCTTCCAAACTCCATTTTTTTTATGTCTAACAATTGCGAGTGAGGTGCAAACTTTTATTAGTAAAAATAAAAACGCCTCAAATGCCATCTATTGTACTGCACTACTTTTGTACTGTACTGTACTGATTGATTGTGCGGTTTAACGCGCCGACGCAACGCAGGCGATGAGGCGCGCCGTAGTGGAGGGCTCCGGATTAATTTTGACCACCTGGGGATCTTTAACGTGCGCCGAAATCTCGTACACACGGGCGTTTTTGCTTTTCGCCTCCATCAGAAAAGCGGCCGCCGCGGCCGGGAATCGAACCCGTGACCTCGTGCTCAGCAGCGCAACGCCTTAGCCACTGAGCCACCGCGGCGGGTCTTGTACTGTACTGTACTGTACTGTACTGTATTGTACTTTACTATACTGTACTGTACTGTATTGTACTGTACTGCACTATTGTACTGCACTCCCTGTTAAACACATCGTCCCAGAAATTTGTGACGTTATAGGTTTCTTATTATGTTTTGATTATCTAATAGAGTTTTTTCTAAAAAACTTAAAGTAGCTCGCCATTGAAAGTTTCTGGTGGCGTTTGAAAGGTGAAAATCAGGTAGGTGATAATTAGGTCAAAAGTAGGTAGTGGTGATGATCAGTTGTGCAATTACAGGTACCACTCGACGTTGACTGTGTCTTCAAAAGTATTTTAAGACTCAATACATAATAGACTATCAAACTTCTTCAATACACACGAGGTCATTTCACCGTATCAGATGTACTCTTGATGACCATGATTCCCCTCTAATTGAAGTGACATCTTGTGTACAGCAAGGTTCTGTATTAGGTCCACTACTCCTCTTTTACATAATGATTTACCCTGCTGCGTATCTCTCACATGCGTTTATATTCAGACGACTGCGTCATTTATCGCGAAATGCATAATGACCATGACAAGTTGACTCTACAGCAAGATTTAAACAATATTATGTCTTCTTGCGAAAATCGGAAGATGGAGCTAAATGCAGATAAATGTAAATTAATGCGCGTCTCACGTCTGAAGGAGGACCCCCCAATATATAGGCTAAACAGTATTCACTTAGAAAGCGCAAAATCTTAACATGGTCTTGGCGTGCACCCAACTTCCACATTATTGTGGAAACCACATATCGAGACCATAAGAAGCAGTGCGAACCGCAGTCTAGGTTTCCTGCGAACGAATTTTAGCGGAGCCCCAGTTTCATTAAAACTACTTTTGTATAAAACGTTAGTTCGACCCCAACTTCAGGATGCAGCCGCCGTATGGGATCCTTGTCACGCTAATCTTTATCAAACCATTGAACTTCTACAAAACAACGCATGTCGTTTCATCCTATCAAATTAAAACCGCACTGCCATTCTCTCGTCCATGAAATCTACACTGTCTTTGCCTTGTCTATCGCTTCGTCGGAACGTTTTTCGCCTGAGTCTCCTCTTTTTCAGGGTGTATAATCATGCCTCACTTAAACACAATCTCATCTCGCTGCCTGGGTACCGCTCTGCTCGTATTGATCACCAACACAATAACGTAATATTACAATGTCGCACGAATACCTACTTTCATTCAGTTCTTCCAAATACGGCAAATGACCGGAATCGTCTACCCAGCGACATTGCGCAAATATCTGACTTTACTCTTTTTGTACGACTTTATGTGCTTTTCTCTTAGGCGAAAATGCGGCATGACTAATTTGCATACTGTTATATACTGTGTGCGGATAAGCGTGGCTTATGCTACCTTTTGGGTTGTTTTTGCAGTGCTGCTGTTCTGTTAATTTTTTGTATTCCCAGTGCAACACTTCAGCTCACGTGTTTTTTGTGTGAGTGCTTTGTTTTGTTCAGCAGTTATGTTCACTTACATTTCCTGTTTTTTCTGTACCCTCCTGCCCTGTACGAGGCGTAAGCACTTGAGGGTATGTAAAATAAATAAATAAATTGGAATATCTGCTTCAATGGTTAGAACTTTGGGAGTTGTTTACACTTGTTTATTGCGCAGGTTTTGTCGTTGTTTCTATCTTTAAAACGCAATCATAAGTCTACTCTGAATATCCACTTGCACTGTTTTACTTGCACTCTTTTAGATGCAACGCATCTCCTTCACCCGCCTTATTCATGCATGCATGCATGCATCCCTCCATCCATCCGTCATCGTCGTTGTTCGCGCCAGCTGCGCATGCTCTCTCCGCCGCTCTCAGCGCAGCGTTATCTGTGGGTTAGCGCTCGCTCCTCGCAATGCCAGCTGTGCGCCGCCGCGCGCTAGCGCTCGGTTAAGGCATGCCCATGCGCTGTTCTCTCTCATTCCCCCCACCGTTATGCGGCGGTATAAAACGCGGCACCTGCGCCGCTCCGCTCCGTCGTTCCAGCGCCGGTGCTCCGATGTCCAACGCTGCTTTGAATGGAGGCTAACAACAACACATTTCGCCCACCTCCCCTCGCGGGAACCCCGTAGTAGACGGAAATGCATCGTACGCGTTCAAGGCACGTTTCACGCGATGGGAGAATGAACCCAACGGAAACGCCGAGGGAAACCCACGATGCGCCGCATCTACACACGGTTCACAAGAGGGGGGCTGGGCGTAATTTTTTTTGTATTGCAAAGTATTTTAATGTACCTTTCCGATATTGTTCTTTATTATATTGAGCTCTACTTGCTGTTTTTATTTTTATAACTCAAACATTAAAATTTCCAGCTTGTCTAATTTTGCTTCCTAATTGTGCTCTACCAAAGGGGGCTGGGGCCTCTGTCAGGCTTTGTTTTGTAACCCTTAGTCCAAGCCTGCCTGTTCGTACGTTTGAGGAAATACAAATCTTTGAACCTTTGAATGTTTTATTCATTGTTTCCAACCGTTGGGTTGACGCGTCGAAGCTGCAGAACATTGTTTTTCTTTTACAAGGTAGAAACAACATGGTTTTTGAACAATGCTCCACATCGACGACTGGGAAAGCTTTTGCAAGCAGCTAGGCCACATATTAGATATGACAGCCGCTCGGTCGAAAGGGGCGAAAAGGGAACTGCTGACTCGGCTTCAGATCTCTGAATAGACGTATGCCTCATACACAGAGGACGTCGTTGCTCTGTGTGAACGCGTGGATGCAAGTATGCCAGAGGACGACAAGGCTAGCCACATCATGAAGGTTATCACTTCTTTTCTGTTCAAAGCCTTCGCAGTGCAAAATCTGACGAACGAGAGCGCTGCGCACACATCCTGCCCGCGCATGAACGAAGTCTAGGGTGTTCGTTTACAACCGGATGCTCTAGCTATGAACTCAAAAGGGGACGGGGACTTACGCTCACTCATACAACAAATTATTCGCGAAGAGCACCAGCGCCATGACCCGCTTTCTCCGCAACAAGACCATTATCGTACGGAAGCTCCTCGGCTGTGCGACCTGGTGGAAGAGGAGGTGGCATTTATTGCAGGTGTGATGCCCTCGACGTCTCCAGTTCCAACGACTTCCACGCCATCCCACTCGGCCATCGCATTCAAACTGCCCTTACCAATGGAAGCCCTGTTTACACACGTACAGTTAACAGCGATATCTGCAGCAAGCATTCCATGGGGATTCTACACGAATACGCACCCTGCCTGCACACCTTTCGGGTGACCGTACCGTCTGCCATTTCGGCGGGGTTCCCGCGTATTTATCGAGTTTCTATTCACGACACCAGCACTATAAACGACCCGTGTACGTGTCGTTCGAAGGTGATATTTGCTTTTCTTAGGGGTCCTAACGTGCCACATGTGCTTCCCCCCGCGCCGCCCGTCGCCGGCCTCAACCTCATTTGTCCCGCCTGAGCCAGAGTGTTCATCGCGCTGCCACTCACCCTCACTAGATTCAATTCAATTCATCTTTTATTTCCCAGAAAATAGTGTCTGGATGGTCGCCAGGGCTAAAAGCTGAAATGAAACAGCTTCACTGGGCCTTGGAGGCCGTTTCGAGGCCACGGAACAACAGAAACAACACACACACAACACAACAAAACACAACACACAACACAACACACAGCACAACAGAAACAACGAAGAGCGAGTGCTGCATGAAAAATCGCAAGAATAGAAAATTATCTGCCTAACACCATTACACAGTAATACAGAAAGCTACTTACGCACTCTTTACTATGTAACGTACAACAATTGCAGGGATCAAAGCAACAGATGCAACCAGTCATTACCCTGCAACAACTTACAACAGATCCAAAGAGTTTCGTTTTTAGATGTAAACAAAGATGGCTACGTAACAAAAATAAACAAATACAATTTACAAAAGGTATTAACACCAGTTTGTGTCATACACACCTGCGAAGGCAAATCAACACGAATGCTAGCTTAAAGAAATACTAGGTAGCCACACAATCAGATTTTATTAACAGCGTGCACATAAAAAACACTGAGCATTCCATTAAATACGTTGAAGTCTAGATGATGCGTGTCTTAAAAAAACAAAAACAGAGAAACAACACAAAAATAAGAGATTCTAAAAAAAGAACGTGTCCACAACCCAATTTTCCCTTTCATCTACACAGAAATACCCTTCACCCAAGTCGCCTCTTTCATTCATCGCGTAGCGATATCGGCAGAAAGCAGACATACAAACAGAGGTGGACTAATTTTAAAGCTGTATGTAATACGACTCCATTCCTTGCGGATTAGGCCTAAAAGTTTACAAAATTTGTTAAGATAGTGATGAATACTATATGCTAAAGCTTTGTACTTGCAAAACGTGCGAAACTGCGGGATGGCCCAAGTGTCGTTATTTCTGGTATTGACAAGAATATTTCTATGTTGTAGTGAAGCCAAGCCTGTTATCCGGTTGATTACCAAATCAGAGGGAAAAAAGTGCAGCTTTAATAGGCGATATTGATATATATTTTTATCATTAATAATGCGTAGTAATTGAAAAAAAACTGAATTACTGGCCTGAGGTTCCATATTTTCTATCAGCCGAATAATTATTTTTTGCAAACCTAAAAGCTTATTGAGGATTGTATGTGTAGTTTTCGACCAGACCAATGAACAGTAGTGTAAATGTGAGCTAAATAGGGCGTTATATAGGTTAATTTTTATTTCTGTTGAAAACAGAAACGACCACGGTATAAAACACCCGTAATTGAGGATAGTTTCTTAGACAGGTAATTTATATGAGCGTCCCAATTAAAGGGTAATAAAAAAAACACCAAAAATTTTAAACTCGAAAACAACCTCAACTTCCTTGGAATCTAGGCGAAGGGTTCTAGTTAACATGAAATTTTTATTTCTAGCTGTAAGGATGACCGTTTTAGTTTTTGAAGGATTAATTTTAAGCCTATTAACTTTCTCCACGTGGACAGCTTTGATAAAACGTAATTACATCTTTCTAATGTATAACTAATGTCATGGCCGGTATTAAGCAGTGTGCTATTGTCAGCATAGATAATATATTTAACACCTCAATCAATATCAACAATATCATTAATGTACGAGTTAAATAACAGAGGCCCCAATATACTACCTAGTTGCACACCATGTCTAATAGACAGAAAGGCCGATTTAAAGTTATGCATGTGAACATGTTGTGTCCTCTGTTTTAAATACGACCTAATGAGGTCTAAACCTTTTCCGCGAATCCCGTAGCAGTTGAGCTTATCAATTAAAATACTGTGATTAAGAGAGTCGAAAGCTTTGCTAAGATCGGCAAAAATCCCAACAGAGAAAATATTTTTTTCGATGTTTTGTACAAGATATTCTTTTAAGTTTAGCAGAGCAGTTTCAGTTGATCTGCCTTTTCTAAATCCAAATCGAGAGTTTGTTATGATGCCTTGTTTGTCAAAGAATTCAGTAACACGAGCGAAAATTACTTTTTCGAGTCCTTGAGAGAAGACTGGCAGAATCGATATTGGGCGGTAGTTTGTAGGCAGATTTCGGTTTCCGCCGTTGTAAATCAAGCACACCCTGGACCGTTGCATTGCACTAGTGAAAGTACCAGATTCCAGAGCCAAGTTAAATTTGTGTGTTAGTACTGGCAGTACAAACTTAATTGGTAGTATCTGCAAATTGTCTACATCTAAAGCTCTTGAATTTCGCATTCTCGTGAAGACACCAAGGACTTCGCACTCTTCAGTCGGTTCGAGAAATATAATATTAAGAACAAAACTAATTCTTTGGTCGGTCGGCTCCAAAACATTGGGGGGAGAAGCGGCAACATTTACATAATAAGAGTTCATATAATCGGCAAGGGCTGTGCCACCCAATTCCGGATCATTCAATAACATCGCATCCAGCAGGATATTGTTCTTGTTACGTCTTAAAACATTGTTCATTACTTTCCATGCTGCTTCTGGACGTCATCTGAATATCACAGCTCTGTGTAATCTCTTCAACCCGCGACCCGCTATACTTCCAGCCCATTGGAAAACTAACGCCTGCAGCTTTTGGGGCGGAGGGGCGGGGGAAAGCTGCTTTTATCAAAAAGCCAAAAACTCCTCTACTAAGGTTGTCAAATACACTGTTCGTGGAAGTTGAAGGTTTTCGTATTGATGCGGTTGTTGATACACGAGCCACCACATGAATCGTCATCGAAAATCTGCGTTCGCGCCTCTGAAAAGTGAGAACCCCGTATAGTGGACCTTCGTTGTCCGTTGCTTGGATTTTCTCGAGCCGTCCGGATACTGCACAGTACGTGTTTTATCAGAGGAAAGTTGACACCATATTCAGTGCCCGGTGTTATCTATCTGCTTCCAAGAACTCATGCTAGGGTGGCACTTTCTATCATCGGCATCCGCGGTCACCTCCAGGCGATAAGCCGACATTGGGATCACCGCTACAGACTCTGCAGGTATTCGTGACGTCAAGCAGCAGTGCTTTGTGGCAAGTGACGATTTGCTAGCGCTCCTTACTCTAAAGCTGCTGTGTTGTTCCCCTCTCCTGTATTTCCTCCTTGCCAAGTTCGCTCTCTAAACCGTTATACCCGGCCCGACAACAATGAGCTCCGATCTCTCCCCCACGGATACTGCCTCTCTACTAGACCAGATAGCTAGCACAAATCTTTCTTTGATCTGAATTGTACTACGATAGGCGAAAATTCGGTCGCTACGCACCGAAACAAAAAAGACGGATCACGTATTATGTGCCGCCGCCCATAGCAGGTGTCGTCTTCCGGAGGAAAAGTCATCAGTGAGAATGTCGCTCATATGCTTCACCGCAATGTTATCCGCCCATCAAGCAGTCCCTGGTGTGCAGCGTGGTCCTAATAAAGAAAAAAATACGGGCCAATTCGATTTTGTATCTATCAACGCGCACTCAAGAAAATTACCCGAAAAGATCTATATCCGAAGCCCAGCATGTGCGTTGCCCTGGACAAGGAGCGGAATATTTTTCTCGACTTGACGTCCCCTAAGGTTATTCGCCGATTACAATGCACGAGGCCGATAAATAGGACAGCATTTGCCAGCCCGGATGGGCTATAGGAATTTATTGCAATGCCGTTTGGACTGTTTAACGCCCCTGCGACTTTACATCGACTAATTGACAATATTTTTCGGGGCCTTAAATGGAGAAAATGCCTCAGTTATTTGTAGTTCATCGTTATTTTTTCAAGTTCTACTGAGCACTTCAAATGGCTACTTTAGGTTCTTACATGCCTGGCAAATGCGGGTCTTCAGTTGAACACCAAAAATGTCATTTTGCCCCAAGAAGCATAAAGGTTTGTCAGCCACGTCATCAGCGATGAGGGGATTCGGCCCTGACGGGAAAAGATTGCTGCTGTGGTCGATTTCCCACGGCGTCAACAGCAAAATGCCCTATGCAGCTTTCTTGGCCTGGCCTGGTACTTACACCGTTTCGTTCGAAACTTTCCTGAAGTTGCTTCGCCCCTAAGCAAGCTGCTACAGACAGCATGGTCAGACGATTGCGAGAAGCCTTTTCAACAGCTCTACCACGTGTTGAGCTCAGGAACGGTACTGTGCCATTTTGGTGCGTCTCGGCCTGTTATTCTCCACGCGGATGTTGGTGGCCACGGAATCGGCGCTGTGCTCCTGCAGTCTGATGATCAACAGACGGAAGGGTTGTTTCTTATGCAAGTCGTACTCTAAGCACCGCTGAGAAAAACAACACAATCACCGAGCAAGGATGTCTCACTCTGGTTCAAGCTGTACAAATACTTGACCTTACCTTTACGGCCACCGTTTCAGAATGGTTACTGACCACCACGCTCTGTGCAGGCTGCAGACGCTTAAAAATTTATCTGGATGGCTCGTACGATGGGTTATTAGACTGCAAGATAACAGGTCCACTGTAACCTACAAGCACGAGAAAACGCACCAAAATGTGGATACACTTTGTCGTTGCCCTCTATAGTCTAATAAGACATCCGGGTGATTCCCTCGACACAGTGCTCGCCATCGCACCTGGCAATCATGTAGCCCTTGATGACCTCTCGAGTCTGGTGTATCTTCACAGGCCGACAGATACCGCCGTGGTTAATCGAACAGCTTACTGCCTCATCGCATCCTCCAAAATGTAGGTCCCATCGGCAGCTTTCATCTTTCATCTGACCTCCGGTGGGTTGCCGTTGCGCCGCGCTCCATTCGCGCGCAGATACTGGAAGCTTTGCAGGACGATGCCACAGCCGGCCACCTAGGCTTCAGAAAAACCTACGAGCGCGTCCACAGTCATTTCTTTTGGTCCGGCCTGTCCACCTGCGTTACCCCTTACAACGCTTCTTGTCGTCCTTGTCCGCAGCGCGAAACATCCAGTTTCCTTACTGCCGAACTCTTGCAGCCGCTCCCTTGTCCGCCTACGCCTTTCAAGACGACTGGTATACATCTCCACGGGCCTCTTCTCTGCACGGCAGCAGGACATCGGTGCATTGTGACAACCGTTGACAACCTAACACCTTATGCAGAAACAGCGCCAATTCAATCTGGCTGCGTAGCAGGGGTCGCAGACTTCTTGCTGGCAACACTCTTTTGCCATGGGGCCCCTCGTGTTCTTTTGAGTTATCGTGGCAGTTTTCCTGTCCACTATTGTTGAAGGTGTTCTTCGGGCTTCGAACACAGTTCACATTACCAGTTCCTTCTTCCACCCTACACAAACAGCCTCACTCAAAGACTTCACCGGACTCTCTCGAATATGATGTCTATGTACGTTCGGCCTGATCACACCAACTAGGACACAATTCTTCCATTTGTTACGTTTGCCTGTAATACTGCTTTTCAATAGACCATCGGCTATTCCATGTATTTCCTGGTATTCAGTCCACACTCATCGTTGATGCTGGATTTCTCATTGTTCACAGCTCCCGTGTCCACCGCAAGCTTATTCTCAGAACAGTTCATCTCCTGTCTCAACTAATACCATCTAGTTGCTCCTCTGCAGGCTGAAGCCAGCCAGCATGACCCCAAGGACTGCAATGACACTACCCACCATACTATTCGGTTCTGCCCTGGCAAGGAAGTCCAAATTTGGACTGCCACTCGAAGACCAGGGCTTTATTGAACATTTCTTCACCGTTTCACTGGTTTGTACACATTCATTGATAAAACATCCCCTGTTAACTATCGTGTCAGGCCTGGCCATGCTCCATTGGACTGTCCCTACCGCGGCACAGAAATCGTGCACGTGTCACGCCTGATGCCTTTCGCGCGCTACACTTCATGAACATTAGCGGTCATGCGCTCGCCTCTACTCCGAGGGGAAACTCATGATGAGCGCGTATGTCGCGTCACCGTGGTCTGGGCATCGATGATACTGGCAAGCACTTGTTTATACACTAAGGTAAATCTCCCGCATTCCGTTCTCACCGTAACATGATAATTCTCATTAACATTACCCCATCCTCTTCGCTCGTGCATGATCATCATCGCTCCGGGTCTGCCGTTCGGAACCGACTAGATCGCCGAATAAACGTCGTGGTTCTCCCGTTGTTCAAGGGCCTTTCAACATGTATAATACATATGCTAAGCGGGAAAATAAATGCGTATTTACGCACAATCAGCTTTTATATTAAAAGAAGCCCAGTATCATCACTATTTGCGAATATCCCAAAAGCCTGGTGCGTTTCTCTCGAAACTGCTGTTACTGCTAATGTTATTATCTATGCATAACTCTGAATTTGGACGATGAGGTTTGTTATATCGCACAAAAACGACGTCACTTGGATTGCTATTATGATAAGTAGTACTTACGTACTGCCGAACTAATCCTGCCTAGTTATTCTTGAAAAGCATACTCAAATCAGCGGATATGAACGCATAAAATATGGACCATTTTGACATAGTATTTTTATTACTGTAGCACATATACTTAGGCATCATTTTCGGAGCATCTCCAAGTCTGCGTATATACTCCTTGAAGAATGTATGCCAGGTTGTGATCACTTTTCCAATAAAGTCCTTTGGAGCGGTCCGAAAGAGCTCCAACACCAACGGTTACGTAGTAAGTCCAAGGTCTGAACCAAGTTCGGTGACGTTGCACCAGGTACGCAAACCATCCATCAAATAAGGTGTGAGCCCTGAAATGGCAAGACTAGAACAAAAAACGTTTAGAATATAGAACTTCTTTGCTTTGAAATGTTGCAAAGAGTAGGGGGGAAGAAACTTTATAGCAGCGTTCAACAGTACGTGAAATGGCCGACCACAAAATTGACTTCGCCGGAACGGCCATCCTCGAAAGGGAAACGAACTGGAGGAAGCGGCTTTTCCTCGAATCGTGGCATATTCAACGCACACCTGGGAATTTTAATCGCTCGCTTGGCACTCTCCCCTCGGTGTACACACACGGATTACGTGCCGTAGCGAGGGGCTGTGTGCGAGGCCAGCAAATGTGAGACTATAAGATATGGAGCTGCAGCGTGGCCACTGTCACCCCTGAAGAAGAAGCCGAGCCGGCTTCGAAACGTCGGGTTTTTGCCTTTTTGCATTGTATTGGTTGCAGCCTAATTAAATCTCAGTTCAGTAACTTCCCAACCAGACAGAAGTCTGTCGAAATGTTAACTTTCAAGAATTTTTTTTTATGTTCGCACAGTTTACAGTTGTTTACATCTTCCACCTATCATAACTAAGGTCCTGTTAGAGTGTGAGTTTGCCTTGGGAACTGCATAAGTGCCTATGAATGAAATTATCGTTTGTTGTTTTTAGGTTTTTAGGGAATGTTCTGTTTTTAAGCAATGGTGCAACTGAACGACAACTATCATTTAAATATGAGCGATTCTTGTCTACGCATACAAGTTCAAAGGTATGCGCTTGCTTCGTTGCTTAATAAAAATCCAGTAATGGCTGTGCAATGAATAAAGCGCACATGCAGAAAGGAAGAAGGTACATTGAAGCGGTCACATTTTTTTCGCGCATGAGCATCAGCGCCGATCCAAGGCAAAGTTCTTTTGAAATGGTGTTTACTGGTGAAGTGGTTGTTCAGGTGAGTGACCCGCTAAGACATAACAAACTTTTGTAAAATCTTCTGCGAACAACCAACCCATCAAGTTTATCTTGCGTCAGATTTTTATGAACGAAGTAAATGAGTTCTCAGTCATAAACGGTGAGAAAATTGGTTCAACCAGTCAGAGAACTGGGAGATTTCGCATTCATGTATGTGTTCTAAATACTCGCAAAGGCGAGATACGACAAGAGAAGCAACAGGGCGACCTCTCTTCCTCTTTTGTACACGCTGTTATTAGCCATCAGGAAATAGCGCTTGTCTCTATTGTGGACTTAAGTTCCAACAAAGTGAAACTGAAGAAGTAAATCCCTATAGATCGTACAATTCGGTTCCCTTTACACGAGTATCAGGAGGTTGTACCAAGCTCATCCATTCATTCCCAACGCTCTGCCTTTTCTGAGATGAAAGTTCGAATGCGTAATATTTGCGGCAAATATTTCCGTTAGGGAAAGTAAAAACCTCTTCTGTCGGTGCTGATGTTTTCCTAAAATGCATAAATACGACTCCGTGGACATGAAACATAAAAATTGTATTGAGGGTGACTCCACTCTTAAAGGGACACTGAAGTTATATGTAAACATTGCGGGATTAGTAGCGCAAATTGTAGTCCGGAGTCACCAGGCCATGTTTCGACAACTCTGGGCACGTTTACGCAATTTTATTTAGTAGAAAAATTAATTCGAAAATGCTGTCCTCCTCTCTGCACGCTCGCCCATTTTCTGCGGCGTTTTCATGTGACGTCGGGAGGAGCCGAGCGGGCAATTGGCTGCGCTACTGCATGGCTCCATGGCCTTCAGAGTCAGTCGGCCCAGCGTTTCGTCCGCCGGCTGCCGACGGGTCGTCGCAATTCGTTCGCTCAGTTGAAACGAAGCCAGGACACGTTTGTGAATGGAAGAATGTGCCTTTCTTTACTTGGTTAGTTTGTACACTGTATCCAGCTCCAAGTCAAGGTCGCTTCACACAAGCGCTGCACAAGCGCACATGCGACGCTTCGCTGACTGGTACGCCAGTAGGAAAATACAAGGCCTCTTGAAGGCGGGAGAAGAGTCAGCGAAGTTAAGATAGGTACTAAGGAAATAAAAGCAACTGATATTTTTACCGTACAGCGTAAAACTAGGGTGCGGGAAGCACTATTTTGCGCTGGGTGAACAAGGACAGCGGCCAGCAGCACGACTACGCATCTGCGAACGGTTTTCTGTCTAAGAAATGCAATTGCTAGACGTGAGATATTGTGGAAACTTGGGGGATGCTTACTGCACGAGCGCAAAACAACAAATAGTCACCTAAGCTGCTTGGAATGCTCAAAGTAAATAAAAGTGTAAACTGGTTATACATTATGCATCTTATATTTCCGAGGTCGGCAGAGCTCGCTCATGACCGAGTGGTCTCGAGCGGTAGGTGTGTCATCGCAATTGTTTTGCAAGTCACAAGTTCGAATCCCCGCGGGTACGTGCTTTTTTATAAGTTAACTTTTTCGTTTTCCGCCGATGTTTTCTATACTGAGTTCACCTTTTTTGCGCCGCAACGTTCATTGCTGCACGAACTAGTTCACGGAACGCGCGCAGGCTGGCACTGGCGCGCTAGCGAGTTCTCGTTGGCGTGCTGTTGCCATAAGCACCGACTGCTTGCGGGCAGTGGGCACAGGCCAGAATCAATAGACCCTTGGCCTGGTGCGAACACGCTTTTTACGATACAAGCATGAGTGAGGCAAGCTCCAAATATGGGGAAAAAGCGCGTGGCATTTGAGCGTCTGCGGGGACGCGGAGGGCGTTCATGCACTGCGTAGGCCTCGGCTTGTGAACGCTACGATTCCAAGCTGTCCTGGGAGGCTTATCTTGTGCATTTTACAGCCGACAACCTGGCAGAAGCGCGGTACGATGATTGCTGAGATATTCAGAATTCCCATCCAATAACGCCGTCAGTTGTGTTTTACAGAACCGAAACCGAAACCGAAACTTGTTTGATTGCTAACCTTTGGCATCGTCCAATCACGGTGCCCCCTCCTCCCAACGTTACAGCCTTAGTTGGTGCGGCCGCCGCAAACCGCGCATGGTAGTTTTTATTCTTTCGCGCTTTGTAAAATATTTACCGATTTGTCAACCGGATAAACGTTTAAAAGTGTGCTAATTTGAGCCAGTCTACGAAAAGCAAGCAAAAACGGGAGCTTGACAAATTCACTTCAGTGTCCCTTTAAACAAAATACATTTGGTTTACTTCCACACAACAACATTCCATTGCTTGCATTTACAATTCAAAGCATGAAATAAGCCTTCAGAATAGCTCACCTTCATCGCTCTAACGTAAGTTTGGGATGCATCTGCAGTTTTCTAAACCATTGTTGGCAGTCAACCAGTTTTCCGAAAATACCAGACCACCACCCATATGTACACCATCCAACAGTGGATGTGTTATAACCGGGAGCCAATGTAAACAGAAATAACAGGGCGCATTAGGTCATTCTTACTTTGTAGACCTCCCACTGTCTATTATTTTGCTTGAGCGTGCACCATAATCAGGGGCTTCCAACCAGCCTACGAGCTACTTCTTTTTAAAACATCCTGATTTAGGGTAAACTTAACACGCATGTGAACATACGTCCAAATGATATTGTGACTGCCTTTCAATAAAGGGAGTGCTTTTCGCGTGTTTCTGTCTACAATATTACCTGTTATTTACGTGCAATCTGCCAATATTAAGGTTTGCTCAATGTCCGCGTGAACAGGAAAGTGCGCACTGTGCTACCGGCGGGCTGGAACGACCCTCATTATTCAGTTTCCCTTTTCTTTCCGCAGTGCTGCAGAAATAACATAACACACGAAAAATCAAAGGTTCCGTCTATTAAGCCTACGAGAAACGCTTCTTCAATGTAGGTAACCAAACGTTGGAAACAGTAAGCAATTCTGCCTATCTCGGACAAGTCATCAGCACTGATCCAAACCATGAAAAGCAAATTACCCGCAGAATATGCATGGAGTTGGCTGCTTTTGGTAGGAATTCCCATGTCCTGAATAGTAATCTACCTCTATCACTGATAAATATAGCATATAACGAATGAGTTTTTCCAGTAAGGACATACGGGGAAGTAACTCGGGGTTTCTCTAAATAGCTTAATTGGAAACGTTCATCTAGCCAACCGGCTATGGAAAGACAAATGCTACGGGTACCGCTCAGGCATAAAAACTCAGGTGCGTAGATTAGGCAGCAGGCTGATGTGCGAGACATTCTAGCTCAAATTCATCGGATAAAACAGGTGGACCATTCTTTTAACCGGTTGGCTGTCAATAGATCGTAAACGCTAAAGCGGTAGTCCAGAAACTTGATGGAAGGATGAGCCACGAAAATTTGAGGAATGGGTTGACTTACCTAGCAGATGATAGAAGCGGACGGAGATTTTCTAAAGCATTCTTTTGAGGCCCTATGTGCACAAGGTTAATGCAACAAGTTTCTAATAACAATGCGTTCTGCCAGTTCAAAAGCTTTCTCGTGCGTCCTGCGCTCGTGCATGTGTTTTTACAACATTGCAAATTCTGTTGCAAAAATCACATCTACACAGTAGTTGCCCAGACTTGGCGAAGTACACTTGGTATAAAAATTATAAGCAAAAATCCACAATTCCCGAATGGTTATCCACTAAGCAACGAGAAAGCAAACTTCAGTTGGCTCAACGAATCATATAACTAATAATGTTAAGAATAGCCCTCATAAACAAGAAACGATGTTCCTGGATCCTAGAACAAACTAGAGTCGACGATATTTTAGGTAAAATAAAGAAAAAAGACTTGCTGGTCATGTAGTTAGACGACCCGGCAACCGGTGGACAATTAGGGCAACAGACTATACACGAAGAGATGAGTCTAGAAAAGCGGAAGGCAAATACAGTCAAATCTCGGTACAACGAACACCACATTACGAACATTTCAGATTAACGAGCATTTAGAAATCCCATGCCGACTGCTTACAGTTTTAATGTAAAATTTTTTCACTACTGCGTAATTCAGAATAGTGAACTTTCCAAAATAACGATCGTTTTGTTTAGTTCCGTGCCATATTAACAACGCCTCAGTACTACGAACTCATTTTCAAGGCCGGAGATTCTTAGATTTCCGTTAAACCATCGCGGCAACCGGAGCCGTTTGCTAGCAGACGACACAGCAAAGCGCAGCGCAGAAGAGGACGTCTTGCAACTTGCTCCGCGGAATGCGCGAGCGAATGCGAGAGAGAGAGAAAAAATAAGGTCAGGAGAAGGGAGAAAATGAAGCATGGGTGGCCTCTCCGTCCACAAAGCCGTGGCCGCGCTATTCGCGCACCACCTCGAGTTTTTCTACGTTCCGCCGCTGCTCGGGTTGCTTGCCGGATCTTCACGGACATCAGCGGAGCTGACCACAGAGGGCAATCTTCAGAGCATGAGCGTTCAGGATGAAGAAGTCAGCGAGGACGGCATGAACGACGATGCCTCTGATGATGCCGCGGCAGCACTCGAAGACTACGACGAGCACGTGATGACTGCGGATGTGCTGGACAGCGTACTAAAGTCGCACATTTCCGGGGAAAACCGAGCGGCCACGGAGTCAGTCCACAGGAACATGGAAGAGTTGGAGTCCTTCGTCCTAGGAAGCTTGTGCTGCAGGCACCAAAAGAAAATTGAATACTACCTTAAATAAATGTACATTGTTTCATGATCACTTATGCGTTTTTTCTGAAAAATGACTTCAATGATGCACAGCTCTACAGGTAGGTCGTTTTACGCATTGAAATTTTATTTGTTGTCCTAAATTTTGCAACTTTCGCTACAACGACCTTTCAGGATAACCAGCAATTTTCCGCGGTCCCCTAAAGTTCGTTATATCCAGATTTCACTGTAACACTATCGAGAAATTAATTACGGAACCTGCGAGTAAACTGTGAACTCGAGTAGCACAGGACAGGGGCGGTTGGAGTGAATCGGAGAGGCGTTCATCCTGCAGTAGTCCTGAGGAGGCTTATGATCACGATGACGACGACGATGATCATGATCTTGATGAGTACCTTCAACAGGCACGTACTTGAAAAAGAACCCACTGCGCGCCTAACAGCAGGTACCAATTCACGCCCTAGCCACCAATCCCAAATGTTAGGCCTACGGCGTGCCTTTCCGATAGTTTCTGCGGTTATTCTAGAGAAGGTATGCATAGCATACCCTACCATGATCAGATCAAAGGATACCCAACCATGCATCAGATCCATGTCGTCAATCAAGACAGAAAATTGCGCACACCTCAGTGTAATGAAGACGATGGTTGAACACGAACCTTTCTCGTGATGTATTCTTTCGTTGGCCAAACCCACATTGCGAGTGTGTGCTTCTCTCGAAGTACGCCCTACTTTTCTATAATACCCACAGCAACTCTCGTGTGTGCACTCCGTAGGCCTAACGATTGCGGTTGTGGTTTACGGCGTGAATCGGTACTTGATTCTTGTCGTTCAGTGAGCAATTTTTTGGGTTTGTGCAAGTTTGAGCTGTTACAACCCATGTTATGACATTATGCCAAATGTCCGATTGGCCAAAATGGGATAATATGGCTAATGTCTGGTGGGTAACCGCCTTACGCCACGCAGAGCAACGCCATTACTCTTCTCGTGAAGCATTCTTTGGTTGTTATCTGCGTTTCCCAAGGCGATTCGACCATGTCGAAATGTAGCAATCGGATACACCCCGGATTTATAATGCGGGGGACACAGGTTTGATTCCGGCTGTGCGTTTTTTTCTGTCACTTTGCCTATGATCATTCATGATATGATTAGAGAAAGTTGGCTTTCCTTCAGGGCGTATTGGGGTACAACAGCATCAGTAAACGGAATAAAGCTTTGCTTTAAGAGCCGCCGAAATCACTCAACGTCTTTATATGGCAATAACAAGACTACTGAAAAGCATTCGACTCAATAAGCAGTCCAGCCACGCTAAAAGCATAAAAAGACCACGGAATAGAAGCAACCTATTTCTGACTTTTAGACGACATGTAAAGAGATGTACTGGCAGGGCAATCCTCCACAAGCAAAGGGGCAAATTTTCTATCTGCAATGCCGCAAGGTAAGGATGTACTGTCTTGACAAAATTGTTCACAGCAAGTCTGGAAGGGATATTAAGGAGTTTAACTGAGAAAACAAAGGATTACGGATAAACAGAGAATACTTGAGCCATTCGAGGTTTGCAGACGACATACTCTTGCTACGTCAGTCTGCAGAAAAACTTGAGCTACTATATTTAAAAACACGGCTAAATATAAATACAAATAAGTCTAAACAATAACAAATAAGCATGCCAAAAAAGCCCTCCCCAGCAAATGCAACTAAACGCGCAGAGTACAAGCGTATGACTACCTCGGCAGGTGGCCAGTTCTGAACTCAATCACGAAAGAAAAATCCGGCGCAGCATATGTATAGTCTGGGGTTCAATCGGCAAAAACTCAAAATAATAAAAAATGGGCTACCTCTATAACTCTAAAGAAGAATATAAACCAGTGCATCCTGCTGGTGATGGCATAAAGAGCGGAAACTTTGAGCCTTGCAAAAAAACTGGAAAGCAAACTTTTGTCACCTCAACGGGCCATGACCCAAATAATGGTAAGAGGAACTCATACGGGCAGGAAGCGATCTCCGTCGATTAGGCAATAAACTGGAGTAGAAAATATTATAGTTTCGGTTTTAGTTTCCGTGTTAAGATAAACAAACAAGCAAGAAGAAATGAAGCACAAAGAATAGACAAAAAGAATTGGACCAGAAGAAATACACCAGAAGAGATGGACTTTGGCTTGCTACGTAGTGAGCCGAAATGATAAACGGTGGAACACGAGCGCAACAGACTGGATACGAAAGACGGGTGTAGAAGCAGGGAAGGTCAGTAACTCATTGTAGGGAGAAAATAGCAAACTTAGCAGGCAAACAATGAACACAAGCAGTGCAGTACAGGAGTGATTGCAGGTCAACGGAGAGGCATTAGTCGTGCATTGGACATATGTGAGCTGTTGCTGCAGCTGCTGATGATGATGACTTTGAAGTGTTCACTTCTGTTTGCTAGACTGATTCTTTGTGTTCAAGCGGTAGTTTTGAGTACACCTTTTCGAACCAACGTTTTTATGATTTTGGAGAAGGCCGCCTTGTGGTGAATTCGCAAAATATAGGCGTGAAAAGTAGTTTTACCAGCCTGTTTGTTCCGTTTTTTTTTAATTTTCTGCAATTCACTCAGAATGAGTTTTGTCTGGGAAAACATGGCCACCCAATTGTCTAGTTTGACGTCCACGTTTATCATACGTGACGTCAGGCGTCTCAATGGTTTTAAATCGAAGCCGTCTATTCTACATTGACGGTGTTGACGTCCGATCAAAACAGAGCACAGGAAAGTCAACTTTCAACAATGAGTTTGACAAAGCGTACACCAATCATACACCACATAACATACCAATTGGATGAGAGAGGGTGACGTTAAAATAAGATTAAACAAAGTCAACACCAGCCGAGGGCTATCACCTAGAAGCATACCGAAAACTCATCTATATTTTTAAGGGTTACGAGCTTTAGAATATTTCGTAAATCTCATACATCAAAACAGCTGCAACTTACTTTGTTCCACAACGGCAACATCACAGAAACTTAAAGTGGATCCAAGATCTGCTCGCGGTAGGGTAGCCGGCCCAAATGCGTGCCCACCGAAGGAACGAGATCGGCTGTGCGGATGCGCGGGTGTTCCGATCATGTACAGAGCACCGTACCAGGACCTGTTCTTTGCTCGGCCATTAGCCTATGATTAAACAGAACGATTTAAGACACTAGCTCATAAAAAATTGCTTTGCGTCTGCCATATAACCACAAAAAGATAACCGGTGATCCCAGCCATGGTTGCGAAATTTATATTTGCTTGGTGCAAACCAATTCTTAAATTTACTGATCCCCAAAAGCAGTTTGCGTGTACAGCTGCGCCTATCGCAATGTTGTTATCTTAGTGAATATCCTTTGCCAATCCTTTTCATTTTTTTCACGATGCTACGAAAGCATACCGTGTCCAGAAAGACGGTCGTTGGAGATCGTCGTACAACACTACGTTTTCTCGCTTCATCAGGATATCGTCGCGGAGCTGTACGAACGTTTGCAGAGCGCGGCTAATACTATAGTAGGTAAGTGTGATCTTTTGTTTCCATCTATTAATTCATCCATGGATGACGTCACAATCACATATTAGGGTACAGAGTGGGCGTTGATCGACTTTTTAATAACTCAGCGCCCGGTCCAGACGGCATCAACCCAAAGTTTTTTTTTAAATGAGGAGGCTAGAAAAATCTGCCACGCTTGCCGGACTTTTTCAGCAGTCACTCGTTACAGAAACTGTACCGGACGACTAGAAGATCCTTCGCACCACTCCTATACACAAATGAGGTGAATAATCTCTGCACTCTAACTATAGACCCAATATTCCTGGTAATTTGCTTCAACCTCAAATATCTCATGCATTTTCGAAATAATTGGGTCAGAATAGCTTTTTTTTAATATACTACACGGATTTCAACAAGAAGACTACTGGGAAATAATTATTTGAACTCGTTACCGATCTTCTGCAAGCTGTTCACGATTCTAAAAAATAATGCCTTAATTATTGACTCATAAAATGCATTCAATAAAGTTCCTCACACTCACCTACTGATGAAACTAGGTCGGCTGATTTTACAAAGTAAAATTTTTAATTCAGTTTTAAGTTTTTAACCAATCACTAGCAATTTATTTTCGTATGCGATTGGTACTGCTACTTAGCACAAATTAATTGTGGTGTTCCTCGGGGTTCTGTATTCAGCACCAATTTTAAACCTCATTTAAAATATTGACGTCAGCATGGAGGTGAATTGAACAGTTATATTGGTTGCGGATGACTGTGTTCTATACCGACAAATTTTTACGTATAAAGATAGTGGCGTTTTTCAGGCAAACATAACAAAATGTGCATTCGGCGCGGACACTGGTAGGTTAAAATAAATATTTCCAAGACTAAAACGAATACATTTTCGATAGCTAGTAACGTTCAACTCAGCTCATAATATACGATAAACGTGTGTGTAGAAAATATGTCTTCGTTAAAATATACCAGTTTTACTCATCTTGTAACCTTTCGCGGAATAAAGACATTTATGAAGTAATTTTGAAAGCAAATAGAAGTCCTGGCTTCATTAGACAACTTTCCTATTTAGAAAATCAATCAAGCAAAATTTTTGCTTACACAGTCTTAGTTCATTCCAAGAATTAACACGTCTCCTTAATCATGCTCATCATCGGCAGCAGTAGCAGCGAAGCATACTCAGGTCCACCGCAGGACGAAGGCCTCCCAAATTCCCCTCGAACCACTCCTGTCCTGCTCAGCTACACTCCAAATCAGACACACGTAATAAACAAGTTCCAATGCTTACGAAACAAAGCAGCTCGTTTAATCACTGCAACCGTAACCACCGCTCCCTAAAAAAGATCAGAGAAGCGGAAAAGCTAGAACGGCGTCCAACCTTCGTTCAAAGTGCGTCAAATTGATCGTCAAACCTTCAATCACCCAAAACGCAAACCGAGAACGAACCCATCCGACAATTTATCGCGCAGTAAGTAAATGCATCTACTAACATTATACACGTATACCGGTACGTGGTTAGTATAGATCTACTGTTGCACTCCTAAACAAATACTATTGCACTCCTTCTTTACAAACGATGCGAGTATTGTCTTATCCATCCAGAAGAGTGCCTTTTAGGCGATTTTCAACTAACTGTTTTGACACAATTGAAGCCCGACTTGCCGCACTCGCCCTGTGTCCATCGATGTCATCAGAGCTTTATCGGTCAATCGGACGATGGGGAGATGCACTAGCTTTTGACGGGACGTCACTTTCCCACAAAGGGAGTTTCGCTTTAGAATTACTCCAGAACATCGTGCATTCCGGCTATCAAGGCACCCTTCCAGTTACTCTCTCTAGAAAAACGACGACTGATAGCACTGCTCTCTCACTTCCACAGACTGTATTATGCCAAACCGTTCTTTTGAGCATACGATATCCAGCACGTGCGTCTGATTTTTCCGCTACCGGAAAATTTGTTTAAAGTACGCTCCATAATGGTAAACACATATCTTGTTCCAAAGTCATCGCTATTTCTTGCGATTTGTCAGTGGAGAAAGCGGCCACCACAAATTACTCCTATTACATATCAGGAGTCGTTTGACAACCATTTATAGGCCAGTTTAAAAGTGGTTATTTTGGAAAGCACGCTACCTCCGCTTTTGACAAGGCGAACTGCCCTTACATGCTTTGTATTGACACATTTGTCATTCTTGTATTCTTTTTTGCACTGTTTACTAACTCCACCTCAAAGTTTAACACGGCGTTTTTGGTGTATTCTGAGTATTTGTGTGCATTGTATTGTTTGAAGTATTTTCAGGCTTGTTGTAAACGTCTCTTGTCCTTGAAGCACAGAATTCTATAGCGCGAGGCGTTCACGCCACGCGCTAGAGACATCTGGAGACATCGCTCTAGAGACACCGGGACGCTTCGCGTGAGGCGCGAAGCGTCCTGGTGTTTTTTTTTTTTTTTTTTCAGTGCACGTTACATTTTTGTACGACGCGTAAACGAGTTTATCGGTGTTTTAGTGTTGTTACTGGAAGAGACGACGATTTCGAGGACGATTTCACCACCGACGATGACAGGACACGCCAGCAGCCCTAGCAGCCTCTAATACTGGAGCCATATTATTCGATGCTATGAAGCCCATCCGCAAGAACTGGTTTGAGGGCTACGCGGGTTCAGCGATGGTTGAGGTTATTCCGATGCGGTAGCGGTGCTAGTAGAAATGCGTTCTGATTCAAGGTTTTTGCCACATTGAAAAATTGTGTCTTCTTTGTCACACATGCCGCAACATTATAATCAGTAGGCTTTTTTTAAAAAATCTTTCTGCTGTTCATTTTAGCTTTGCAAGACCACGGCGCATGTCTAAAAATAGCTACGTGCTTTTTACGGACGCAAACTTACTGTGGGGCAAGGAGGCCGGGAAATGTACGTAAATCTAGCTGGACTTTTCTCTTTCAGTTCCGTTTCTAAATGCTGCTCCTGTTGTGTTCCGTTATGTTTCTGAACACTGCCACCCGAACTATCCTTCTGTGTGTTTAAGGCAACCGCTTTCACCTGTAGCCGCCACTTAGCATCAGAGAGAAACAAATTGCCACAGGTTTAACCAGTGATGCTAGACTAGACAAACAGCAGGTCTCGCGACCCCATCTAGCTTATTATGGTTCCCCTAGGTTTGTACGTAGTTATTCTTCGAGGCTCGGTCGAGTGTTTCGCATGGTGTCGTCGTTAGCCTCCCAAAGAACAATGAATGGTTGCTCAAAGAAGTATGTACAACGTACGCGAGTTGTTAAGCTCGGGACCTTCTGTAGCTCACTGAAGTTTTGCCGGCGATTCACAGGCGCTCCTTTGGTATATTCGTTGCATCGGTTCACGAGTAGCGGTGCGACGGCTTTCACACCGTGCCTTTTCTTCTTCAGAAGTGAAGCTCTTATTGTATCCGTCCATCTCTTTCTTCGTTGGAGATGTAGCTGTTGCACCTCACGCAAATTTCCGCACTTGCTGTTTGAAGTTCTCCGTGACTGGGAGGCCCACCTTGCATCGAATCCTCGGCCACGTTTCTCACTGGTTTCGGTTCCTGGACACGCCGGCATGTGCTGAAACGCCCTAGCAAACGCGCTCACCTGAGTACCTTGCCCCACTCAGCCCACGTCCTGCAAAACTCTGTACCACGCGCCGGCGGTTCTTACTGAGCACTGGGCTTCCCGCCGTTTCCAAATTACACGCCCAGCGCCTATCACGCACCCTGTACAAACCCCCCAGTCTAACTGGTGAGGCTGAGAGCCTGCTTCGGCAGGCTCAAACCTCTTCACTCCCCTCCCATCACATTCTTCACCGCATCTATCACCGCCCAGCCCATCCTTCCTGTCCCACCTGTTCTTCCTAACCATCCACCCTCATTCTTATTCGACTGCACCGCGCCATCTATTGCCCCATCCCTGGCCTCAATCACCTCCTGGGAGCTCTGCTGCCTTCCATGCCGACAGTAAATATCCAGGCTTTCCAGGAAGCTCTGCATGAACATGTCCATGGTGCAGCACGGCAATTGCGCAGTAATAATTAAACCCGGTGAATTGAACGTTCAAATTAAGACCTGGACTTAGCTCTTGCGTAAAATAAAACTTTGTTTTATGTCTCTCTCCAAACTACACCACGCTAGCACGCGGTACAGCATGCGACACTCGGCTTCATGAACTCCGTACCTGTAGCGCGATCTTTTTATGATTCCCAATTGTGGCACGAATGCACGTGGACTGGAGATCAGAAGATCACGCGCAAAATTATGCCACAAAAAATAGACACAGTGTTCTCAAAGGTCGAATGGCGCAGGCGCACATGATTACATCATACCTAGGCAAAGCTCGATTTTGCCTGCGCAGCTGCGGGAAGGTCGCGCCGTACACCTCACGCCGGAGGAGTTTTTTTAATCATATTATTTACTTTGCTAACATCTCCGGACCAAGCTCAAGCATAAGCAGCTCCGCTGTTTAAAAACGTGTGTGAGGGAGGGAGGCAGATATTTTCACTTTTTAAAATGAAGCCGCAGGTACGACTTCAGGCGTCTTGCCACACCGGCCAGTCCAGATACGGATTCAAAGTTGTAGGACGGGGTGGCAAGCGGGATAGAGGAGTTTAAGGACGTTTGGAGGACTTCCCCAGAGGCACCTTGTCCGAGCGGCAAAAGGGAGGAGGTGCACTTGACCACCGTACACTTATTTTGGTTGCACTGATGGTACCTGTGTCCTTTTTGCGCCGGATGGCCTAAACAAATTTTTAAATTTACCGGAACCTCCTCTCTTGAAGTCATAAATAAGAAGCTTTAGCAAAGCTGTTAACAAAACATAAATGTACGCCCGAACTCCACACAGTAGCTGCGTCGCGAAGCGTGCATATGCCAGCCTTTCGAACGCATTTCACACGGCCATTGAGTATCTCAGAAACTACCATTGTCAAATACCCTACGTGTAGTTAATTCGGGGGTGTCCGAAGCCAAAACTACTTTTTAGGAAAAATGCCGAGGTCCGAATTCCCACGGTTGAGACTATCAATTGTAATTAGCTTCAATCATCTTTGGTGGCGTCTGCATGCCTTCTAGCGAAAGAAAAACCAACGGAACCTTCCCCACCTCCCACACTGTTTCTATGTTTCCGTCGCAGTGAACATTCTGGAAAGTTAATGATCCCGAATGATAGCGGAAAATTAAGCAACCAGGAGTCATGCAGTAGGACTGAAGAAGAGTGGGGAATGGGGCGAGAGATGGTGTCAGTGCTTGTTTGGCTTTGTGGGGGGGGGGGGGGGGGGGGGGGGGTACCCCTTTCGCATCCCCCTACCGACGTCCATGAACCGAACAGAGCTCCCGTAATACACAAAATGCAGTTCGGAAGTAGACATGTTTAGCAATGATGGTGACGATTTACGTTCTAGCAGCAGGGTTGGACTTTGGCTTTGGACTTCGCTGGTGTGGTTTTCGACTTGGGCTTTGGACTTGAGATATGTGTAAGTGAACTGTGACTTGGGAGTTTGAAAGTTAGATTTTGAACCTGATGAGAGTGGGTTTTCATTTTCGCTTTGATTCACGTGTCCGGGAACAATCCTGCGTGTATTCCTATCCTTTCTCTTGAGAAAGTGGCTTCGATTTTTTTATTGTATCGGTCTTCTAAATTCAATGCCATTACAGCTTCAGCGCGTTTTTACTTCTCAAATTTTAGGCCAGCTGCAGCTGCGATAGTAAAAGGTCTTAGCAAAGCGGCATCTATTGCAAACCTAAAACTCTGGCCTCCCTTAAGCGCCCAGTACCATGGCAGTAGTATTTTTGGGGGACGTTGGAGAGAGACTGAGAGAGGAGCGCCGTTAACCTGAGCTACTTACGTGACATCCTCCAAGCTACGGTGAAGCCAGGTATAACTTCACACAACCTGCTGCGCAAACTATCCCAGGGACCGCAGAGTGGTGATAACAGGCGGATGGTGTATCAGGTTTACATACACCGGTGCAGCTGGTCACACTACCCATACACCACTGGTCACTTTTCACGTTACACAGAAATTGTGCGAGAGGAACTTTGTATCCTCAGATGCCCCTTATTATCCCCGTACTCTTCAAATGCGAGTCATTCTTTCCTCCACCGCTATAGTTGACAGTGGGACTGGCACCCACATATCACACGTTCGAAGAAAGGTCACCACTGCTTGAATGAAGCCGGGTAGATGAGAGGCAAGAGTTCCAAGTAATTAAGTGGGCTAGCGCTGTCCTAAGCGCCGCTTCCTACCCACCCTCCGCCGTTGTAGTCATGCTTCCACATATTTAAAGTTTCAAGGTTAGAAGGTGAACTAAGAATGTGGCAAGAACATTAAAGCCGGGTAACCTCTAGATGCACAGTAACGCCGCTTCGTAAGCAATTGCCATGGCAGTTCAGACACCAAGAACTCTCTGGCACCAAACGCAGTGGCAGCCGTAGCAGCACTTGACTTATCCAAGCAAATTTTCCGTAGCACCTTCTTATCATTCGGAAAGATTCGTCGAAAAGGAAGAATAATTGACGAGCACAATTCGCGTTTTCCTAATGGGAACCAAGGGCGTAAGACAAGGAACTTTGACAAGCCCCGTTGTCTTGTCGAAGGGCCAACGGAATTCTGGGGTATCGGTGAATTTTCACTTAGTCTTTCTGCACATATCACGTGCTTCTACTAAATACACCCAAGAAGTCTCCGCGGGATGTTTTTTTCCGTCAAGTATTGCCACAATTACAATTACAAGAAGCGGTGATTACAAAATGTTCGCGATCAAAAAAAAAAGGTTGAGACACGCAACAAATATGCATATTTATGCAAAAAAATCAAAAACAACTTTAACGAATAGAATTACTTCTTCCTGTTGGATTTCAGACCGTATCATGAAAGGTCTACGAAGTGCGCGGGTTTCAGATATCTTGAAACGATCACTGCAGTGGCTGGGAGCCTCATGCGTCGCCGTAAGACAAGCCGGAAGTTTCGAAGCGCTACCGCCGTTGCGTTTGTGGCAGAAAGAAGGATGCGGGTTCGATGCCTGCTGCCAACTGCTAAAGTTAAAGGTGCACGTTTCAGATAGAAACAGTTTATCAAATGTGACACCAACGTGACGTGTTCTGATAACACCGAAAAAGAAACCCCATTCTATCAAAAGGGGTGAAGTGAAAAACCGCTGCAGTCGTCATTAAAAGTTCGTGATCACTAGGGACCGCAACTTTAGACAAAAAAATACGGTTTTAGGGGCCACTGCGGTGTGGCGTTAAGGCATATATATATAAGTGTCAAATACTCTAGTTTATGCAAGTATAGGCTCAAACCGCATTCACTGAAGCAGCGTGTTTTAGCCCAAATTGTAGACTTCCGCAAGTGGGCCCATATTTTTGTGACACAAAGGGTGATTTTCACTAGAAAAGGCATAAAAGCTATGCAAAACAGCACAATCTCTCTCTAGTACGGCTTAGTAAAACAAAACACATACAAAGACTTGCCCTATTGAAATTCGCGCCTAGCCATTTTTTCGCGGCCCGGAATGAGTGCAATTTATTATTGCTATATATATGTTCTTCCGGAGCTTGGAGACGAATAAAAAGACAGCTACATGCGACAGTAAACCCGGGCCCACCACACACGTTTGGAGCTCGCTTCTCACCTTACGCTGAACACACTACCCCTGTGGTACGCAAATAATTCCTCCTGTTATTGTTCCACGAAAAGCTGCACTTCTAAGTTCCCGCTACGCCTTAACCTAACAAAGTAACTGTAACAATAAACAAACCAATCAGTGAACCGATCTGAGATTAACTGGTTCAATGTTAACTGGTATCGTTAAGGGGTATCGTTCTTTGAATATTTTTAGGGCTCCAATCTTCAACTGCTCCAAGCAAAAGCTATCTGCGGAAAGCTTTAGCTGACCAATATACACGCCGTAAACACTCCGACGTCAAGAGGCGACGTAATGAACGGGCAAAAGAAAGGAGAACTGTGCTGCGTTGCGAAGGGAAATTTTATATACTTAGTGTACAGGCAGAATCAAGGAAGTTTACCGCGATTTTTGATGGAGGAGAGGTTGAAAAATAATTTATTACTTGTAACAGTTGAGCACGTGTTCTGTTGCGAAAGAGTAAATCTAGCATCACAATTCTGACGTGATTGCAGTGAAGGGACGAAGTAATTTTGGTGTGGTTTCCAAAACGCGGATGCACATTCCAGTTAAGTAAAAATCAGTACAATAGCCTGTTTTTCAGATGTGGGGGCGGGAGGAGATTAGGGATACTTTAATTCAACCAATTGATCTTGTCGTTGCGGCTATAAGTAGTGCTATGTGATCAGACCATGCTAGGTTGCTTGATATGACTGCGCCTAGACATTGGTACGAATCAACCTAGGCTACAAAGGCGGAGTTTAACAAGTACTGAAAAGAAATGTGTCTGGAAAAAGCTTGCATGACTTTCCGTTATTTAAGTCTCATCAGCCATTGTGAACACCATTTTTGTGTGTCGGATAACTCATTCTAAAGAATACTTTGGTCAGGGCTACTTGAAATGCGGTGGTAAACAGCGCAGCCGTCAGCGAATAGGCGGATGCTCAATAAAATTTCTTCTGGAATATCATTAGTAAAGACCAGAAATGGAAGGGGCAGAAGACAAACCCTTACCGGGTAGAAATATTTACATTGATATAAGTTTATTCAGAATGCGCAACGACCGTTTATTGCACCGTAAAAGTGAGAAAATAATAATACAATTAACAGGCCCATGCGGAGAGGGGAACACTTAGTTATCAGATGCCGATGGGGGACACGGTCGAAATCGTTCAAAATGTCAATGTATATTACATCGGTTTGAAAGGGAAAGTGAATTCGCGCAACTTCGCCTTCCACGAAAATGCTTGCTGGGAACCATGCGAGTTACTAAACACGAAAGAATTTAGCTGTAAATGCGTTGCGTGTGGTAGCAGATTACACGCACTCTGCCAGCTTGCAGGCGATCCGTGTTAGGGAAATCGGTAGATAACTTGAGGGGTCGTAAGTGCCTGAATTTATACAAGTTATTCGGACTATACCACATTAAATGTTTAGAAATAAAGCTTAATTATCCTTACGATCACTAACTGTCTTGAAAACACAAAAATGCCGGCCCTGTATCATCTGCTTCGTCACTTCCGAATCGCAAAGGAGCAGGCTTGGTGGAAAGCCGACAATGTGACACGCAAGAGGAGTTTGTGCGCTGATGTGCTGCACCAACGTTTTTATGAATCTTTACCCGAAGCATGCGTTCTCGGTTTTAAAATTATTATGGATCGCCTCTTTTACGGCTGTCTGTAGAGAAAAGCATACCAATTGGAGAATAAAATACCCAGTCACATTCACAACATCGCCTTTTGCCGCTTGAAGTGCGCAGACTTATACTCATGATCTCCTTTCAATGTATTGCGATTTCAGACGGAACTCATTACGCTGATGTGGGCCTATGCAATTCCTGTATGCTGTACCTTGAAGGCGGCTGCGGTGGTGTTTCTAAAACGGAACGAGCTGTGTGCAGCAGTTATCACTTTCCGACAGCCGCATAACGTTCCAAGTGACGTGATATTGCTCCGTAGTTCTGGACCGCAAGAATACCGCCATAACTAGTCTGCTTGAATCGGCAGCAGCCATAGGCAGCTCTCTTCATCGGACTGAAGATACGAGTAACTCCTTGCAGTGCAGTGTAGCTTCGGAACTCCATTTACCGCTATGGCGCCGCATTGACAAACTAAGCCTACAACCCTTAACCTATGCACGTTGAACTACCAAAGTCTATGCAACTACATTAAGGTGGTCATTTGTTAAATTTTAGCGAAGTATAATCCTCTAGTTTCTTGTAGGCGCTGCTTGCTCGTAGATTTTAACGCGACGACGCTTCACTGGCGATGAGGCGCACGGTAGTGGAGGGCCCAGGATTAATTTTGACCACCCGGAATCTTTACCATGCACCAAAATCTCGAACACACGGGCGTTTTTGCTTCTCGCCTCCATCAGAAAAGCTGCCGCCACGGCCTGAAATCAAACTCGCGTCCTAGTGCTCAGCACCAGAACGCCATAGCCACTGAGACACCACGGCGGGTCTGTTGTAAGTGCTTCTAAAAGACAAAGTTTATAAAAACCCGGCATTCCCGTAAAGTACCATATAAAGCAAGAGTATTTCTTCCCAAAATGCTTTCGCCAACTTTTACTTACCTTTATTAGCAGTGTTGTGTTAATACGGTTTCTCGTCCAGTATTTGTATTTTCTTGCTTCGATTTTCTTGTTGGATAGGTCAAACTCTTGAGTGAGCATTTGTTTTTGCCCTATCAAGGGGACCGTCACGTTGACTAGCATCTCAAAGGGGTTCCAAATCCCACTAAAGATGTCAAATAAGAGTTTCACTGTGCATACTTTTTTTGATAGCTTTCCGACTTTTTCATATTGTTGAATTCTTCCTACACATTGCGGTTCATGTAGCTTGACGAAAATAGGGTGCCTGCAGGAAATACCAGCAACAAACAAAACAGAAAATTTCATTCCCAATTATCATATATTGGTTCATATTCGCAGTTGTTATAATACCAATATCACTCATTCAACTGGAAGTGCAGCAGAGAGATACTCACTGACTTCGCATGTATTCTCTGCATTAACACATTCAAAGAGCTGAGCAATAACACACGTATGGTTATTGAAAGGGAGCCAATGGAAAATACCGCACAATGTCGGTCAATACAGTACTTGCTTGGAAGCAGTAGAGGTCCCTAAGATAAATAGATAACAAAACGCAATTCAAACTTTTCAAGCCTCCGATTTCACCAACTATTTGTTATACAGCGAAATGTAGTATACATAATACAAACGATACAAGTAAAACTTTGTCGACAGCAAAGAAATTTGCCGGATTTTCCGGATATAATAAGTGATATTTATCAAACGTATTGCACGGGGGTGCCCCAGCGCACTCCACAGGTGTAGCATTGAGTGGCCTGCAGACAAAGATACATTCACTCCTTTCTTATATAGTTAACATTTGCACAACAATGATTCCAAGTTATAACAGGAATTAATACTAGAATTCCCTAGACAACAACTATCCAATGAGGCGTTTATTAGGTGCCGCGTATATGTGAATATATGTCCTTATAAAATTTGCAGAGCCAATGCTTTTACTCTGCTTGGTTTACGGAGCCTTATACGACCGTAATTTCTTTACACGAATAGTCAGAAACGCTTATGTAGTTGCAAACAATTGCCTCAAAATATTAATTAATATTCTGTCCAGATCTTTGCTTGCAGCTTAGTTTATTCATGAATAGTCGCTGGCTGTACCAGTCAAAGCGAAGTTTTAGATGCAACGCATCTCTTTAAATCGCCTTGCCCTGCGTCGTTGTCGCGGCGTAGTCCGCATCCCTCCCTCATTCTCCTCGCCGCGGCAGCTGCGCGCTCCGCCGCTCTCACCGCAGCGCCATCTGTGCGTCAGCGCGGTCAGTGCGCAGCGGTCAGCGCTCGCTCCCGTCGCCGTGTCAGCTGTGCGTTAGCGCGCAGCTAGCGCTCGGTTAAAAATTTATACCATCTTCCCGCGAAGGAAAACACGGGGTAGACGCGACGCATCGGGGGTGAACATGCTGCATAAATAGGATACACAACAACAGCAATCCACGCGCTGACATCGCTAACATAACGGAAACGCAACGGCAACCCCGATGCGTCGCATCTACCCCATGGTTCCCCTCACGGGAAGATGGTGTAAATTTTCTCTTCCTGGTTTACTGCAATGTTAGTGTAGTTGTCATTGGTGAAAAATGTGGAGAGAACTGGCTATTAGAGGATATTTCTTTAAATACAAAATTCTTGCTTCGGCTACCTAAACCCGAAAATTTTGGTCTGTCTGCCTCTCAATGCCTCCATGCAGCAATCCAGCCAACAGTCAAATTAATTTTGAACAGAAAATTTAGATACCCAAATAATTCCAAACGACTAAATCTGAATACATACTTTATACTTGTCAACATTGTTGAGCAGAATAAAAATATTGCGGATATTTGAGACAGAATATCAATTTAAAGCTGATACTGGCAGTGTTGCTTTAATTGAAAATAAATGGGTAGTCAGTATTTGCTGTTGCAAAAAACAAGTATACTTTAAAAACAATATTTCGACACAAGAATAGAAAAACTCCTCGCGTGAAGCACGGCCTTGTCAAAGTGCTCCAAATTCAGCAGTAACAAATGCTTCCCGTGGATGCTTAAGCATTGGAGCAATGGGAAAATTGAATTGGCATGACCGAACCACCTCTGTGTTTTATGTGGAAGAATAGAAAAGCAGGGAAAGAGCATGAGTGGTGGACGGGGGAGAGTAGGGAGGCATTTATTAGGCAGAAGTGGTGGAAGACGAGCTCCTTACTGGCGACATTTTCAAGGAAGCGAGCCAACAATACGCAAATTGTTATAGTGTAGGCGACGCTTTGAAAGCATAATCTAACTTTCGTCCTAACAGGACCAAAAGTAAACACAATTGTTGCTTAGTAGCAGCCAATGCATGCAAACCTGCTCGCAAGAGTGGTTCCTTTGGGACAGTAGGAACAACATTTTGAATCTTGAAAGCGCCAAGTACCGACGAAGACAAGAAAAAGAAGAAAAAAAAACAAAAAACTACAGACTAAATTTTTGTTTCTATATATACAACAAAACACTCGCATGACCCCTACGTGAACAGGAAGAAAATAAGAAACCATAGAATTTATAATGCGAAACACCGAGTTTTTGTCAAGCTTTGGTTTGAGCCTGGTGATATGGGCGTGGTCCCTGAATCCAGAATACCATGGCATTACTGTGCTGTCTCAGCCCTAGACCCAAGGAGCTGCTGGGAATCCAAGCCGGTGCAGGTCATGAGGTCATCAGGGGGGGGAGTGGAGAAGGTTGCAAGGCTGGGTTATGTGTTCACAGAAGCTGAAATGAGTGATAGCGCAAAGGTTAGGGCAAAATTTACAAATCAGGGCTATACAGCGTCTTCCTGTTAACCACGGGACGACAGTGTTCTGTGATGACATTTATTTATTTATTTATTTATTTATTTATTTAGTTATTTATTTATTTGTTTATTTATTTATTTATTTATTTATTTATTTATTTATTTATTTATTTATTTATTTATTTATTTATTTATTTATTGAAAATACTTTCAAGGCCCATAGGGCATAACATAAAGGAGTGGTAAGATACATAAACAAGGTGAAGTTGTTTTACACAAACGGCATAGAAACAGAAATCAAGAACAAAAGAGCGATTCAACAAGAAGCGTTGTGAATGGCTGCTTTAAAGAGAGTGGCATCAATTATGGCAGCGATGGTGGGAGGGAGGCGGTTCCATTCTACGCTGGTTTGGGGGATAAATGATTCATGATACATATCAGTACGACAATAGGGTACACCAACTTTACTGAAATAGTCAATTCGAGATGACACGTAACGAAACGGAGTGATAAGTTGATCCTTTAAAGTAGGGTTGCCATGATAAATTTTGTGAAACAAACGAAGACGAGAGCACTTGCGACTGTGTTTAAGGCTGGTGAGATTAGGCTTATTTGTCACGGATGAGACACTGGCAAGACGTGAATAACATGATAATATGTAAGGCGCGGCACGGTTTTGAACAGATTCTAGAGCCAGGGTGAGCGTGGTTTGGTGGGGATCCAATATGGCGCATGCGAATTCAAATTTGGAACGGACGAGTGTTTTGTACAGGGTTAATTTTAAAGATGAAGGTACAGAAGAAAAATTCCGGTGCAAATAACCTAGCATGCGACTAGCGTTCTTTATTACGTGGTCAATGTGAGTGTTACATGACAGGTTATCAGAAATATGTACACCAAGATGATACCAAGATATGTACACCAAGATGACACCAAGATGACACCAAGATGTACACCAAGATGACATCACACCAAGACGACATGAGTTAACATGTACAAGAGGAATATCGCGAAGAAAATACGCATGCGTATATGTTTTATTGGGCTGCCGGCGTATCCTCATACTTTTGCGCTTCGTAATGTTAAGCTTCATTGTCATGAACAAAGTACTAACGCATTCGTTCCCGTATCACAGTACTTCCGCTGCTTCTGTAATCTTCGCTGGTTGCAACCGATCACTGGGCAGTGTGATAACTGAGGCCGCTGACGCACCCCTGGCAGTGCACGCATATACAACCTCTTGTTGAGATATAAACATTGTTCATGCGTTCTCGCAGTCTATCATGTAGACATCATCCGGTCTGCCCGAAGTACTGCTTACTGAAACAGTGGAGAGGCACAAAATAACTTCTCTGACACAAAGCAGGATTCTCCCTCGGGGTTGCGTTTCGCTCTTGTGCCCGCGATAGGTCTTTGTTTTAACTTTCCTGGACAGTCGATTGAACTACATCGGAGAGGAATAAGTACTTTGACAATAGAGTACTTGGCGATTCCTATTGACATCTGGAAAAACATATGGAGGTATGGTACGACCGACACCTTACCTTCCATATTTCCGTTTTCTCTTTCATGGGCGCCAAGTGAACTGATCATGGGTGCGAAGCATTAATAACACCACGGAAGATGGCAAATGCTTCGGTGACCTCGGATCCCCAGGTCACCTTTTTTTCGCTGATAAAACTCGCACGGACCGTATAGTGTCGCGATTTTTCAGAGAACTCTTCTGGAGCACCTTGATCACTGCATTTTTTTTAAGTTTTTAGGTGCTCCAGCTCAAATTACCATAGGGCTGGCTACCCATCGGGCTTCGTACTAAACTACCAAAAACATGTTTTAAATATGTTGGAGAAAGTACAGAAGTGGCGAAATATTTGTATTAAGAAACCATTGCTCGTGTATACCGTCAAAGGCATTGGCACAAAATAAATTGTCCTATCCGCCCGCTCTATGTTAGCCCGAGCAGTGTATGTCTCCGTGTCTCACATCGACATTTGGGGCTTTCTTATTTTGTTACGGCTGAATACAGGGGTTATGATAGTGCCTATAGGTTGCGTATTTCAACCTGCAAATTTAACTGACAGTCACAGTTTATGTCCTGGTCGTTGTTTTGTTGTCCTGATAGGCTCCTTTCCAAGAAACTGTAGCAGATTCCCAATGTGGTCAGACTGCAACGACCCCAAACATACCGTAAACTCCAGTATTGAAGATAACCTGCATTTTCCCGAAACTGAACCAAAAACGAATGAGTGGTTTTGAGCACGCTGAATCCGAGCTTCAGCTGAAGCGAGGCAATACGCGGGAGGAGGTTGACGGCCAATCAGGGGGTGGGCGCTGCTAATATTTTTTGGTCGATGCCATCTTGTTTCTTCCTCTTTTTAGGCTGGCCTAACTCACAATCTTCGGAGCAATCCGCTCCGCTCCCCTGCGCTCAGGCAACGCAATAAAACAGTGTTACTGATTACACCTTCGAAACAACACAGACGTACCAGCCTTTGTACCTGCCTCTGTCGCAGCTTGTGGTACGCGATAAGTGCGGAACTACGCAAAAAAGTAATCTTCACAGCTTCCAGGCGTAACAAAATAGGTTTTTATTCTTCACGTGGCATTCCGAATTCTGACTAAAAAAGGCCCAAGCGCAAAATATGCTTCGCGAATCGCGCCTTCCCGAGTACATTAACCTTAAAAATTTGCGGTAGTTCCCGTAAATTTGCTTCGTAGCGATTGCAAGATTACACGCTGAAAAACAGTAACTGCTTTGAAAGGGTGTTTTCGTAAAAGAGATGGTTGAAGACAGAACAAGTCTTTAAAATTATACGGGCGGTGGTCAACAAAAAAGTCCTTCGGGCACCGCAGTCGCCTTATGTGCTTTGAAGGCGAAAGCCTGGCTATACTTAAACAATTTTTTATTGCTACACCGTATTTCAGTATCTTCCCAGGGTTTCGTTTCTTTGTCTTTTGACATTAATTAGTTCTACCGCATACTTTTCTGCTACACTGTCCTCCCATCTATTTTTTCGCATTCATGTTTCCCCGTAGTGTACCAATTACTCTAGCAAGCTGACTGGCACACGCTACAGCTCTTCTTGAATCAGGGTTCTGCGTAGCTGGTGTGCATCTTTGCTACAAACGCGCGATGACGTTGACGTATGAGCTTCACGCTCTATTCTACAACTTTGAGGCTTCAATTTACACTTTGTAAATTAAGTAAAACACCCACTTCAGCCCTCATTTCTCCCTCACATGGACTTGCGTTAGGAGTTACGGAACAGCAACGACAACAATATTTATTCTACCGTTCCCAAAGGGCTCAGGTGGCGAAGTCAGTAGATCTGGCCACTCGACCACTTTTTCTTGCAGTCAGCGTAGTTTCTTCCGATCACGTTCCTCTTCCAAATTTTCTCCAACTCACGTGCTCTCCCTGCCACTGCCCATCTTGTTGTTCTGTCTTTCTCTTTCTCCGTGCTACTGTCTTCGCCCTTTTTGTTATTCGTTTCTCTTCCCATTTTTTCACAGTTTTTGAAGTTTTCCAAATAAAACTGAACACCGAGAATTGAGGGATTGAATATTGTTAGAAAGAACGCGAATGTCTCTGTGCAGAACCGCTACTGCTCACCTACTAATCAGAATCATCGCTACCTTTATCCCTGTGCGGACGGATTGCTAACTAAAGCTGCAAATGGAAGGATAATATAGTAATTAATGGTGACAATCGCTAGTCAGTGAGCGTGAGAGCTTGGGCCAGTTGCGTCAAAATCAATGCAAGCACTGCACGCCCTTGAAAAGAGGCGTGGAGTATTTGAAAGAAGGCGATGAGGTAAACTCAACTAACAAAGCCTCTCCCTTCTCGTAGACCTTTTTACTGTTGTTATCGCCGATAAAACTAATACCTTCCAAAGATAAACGACCAACAACAGACAGGGCAGGAAGTGTGCCTAGATTCAAAATTTTGAAATTTTCGCGTTGTTGTTAATATCCGGTGTATGTCATATGGTGTTCGCGCAGAGTTTTTTTTAACCCAGGTACCAAGCAACCAAGACTTATTCTTCCAGAACCCTCAGCGTGACTTGAAAATACTGTCCTGTCTTGTCCTATGTTGGGCACCAGGCGCTGAACGCCGAATTAACCTTATTTTTCTGCCTGTAAAATGTTGCGGTAACAGTTGACGTGCTTACTCTGAGCGGGGCTTCGGCCGACGCTTCCAATATTCATAGTCACCTGTCAGGCCCCAACTCAGGATACGGGGATGCGACCTGTTTATTCCGTGGATGTATTGCTCAGCTTGAAACGTCAGGTTGACCCAGTCACAGGCACCTGTTTAAAGATAAGAAAGTTAATACTTGTTTCGACACATCCTGAAAATATAACGTTGTCTCATAGCCAAAGAGTTTTTGCTTTCCCTTTATAATTTCCTGTTTTACGGTTAGAGGCAGTAAAATATTTCTTTCAACAATCCTAAACCAAATCTCGTGGCCTCAAACATGCAATGAAATTCTTTCTGGTAGCCCTAAGTAATTTTTCTCCCACTTTTTATTGTAGTTTCAGGTTTTGTAGCTAAACTAGCAAACAGGGCATGTTAAAGGTTATGTGTAATGCACTCCACGGTGTCAAGAAGCAGCGTTGGTGTTATGCTGGACTGAACACGGCGGCTGCTGCAAAGAGTAAAAAATTCACTTGCGTTAATTTGGAAATGTAAACCATGCTCCCATAATAGGATCCGAGCGCGTTACCACCGAGCTAGAAAGTACGCAGTTGTAGTGAAGCAAGCGCCAGTGGTGTGCGTGTTTCGTACACATTGTCACTCGGGGATGCCCCACCGGATGACAATTGGCCTTAATTCTACGTAATTCAAGCACATATATTGAAGCAACAGAAGTCTTCCTCCCATGCTGTGGAATTCGGAATACCGCCACGAGAGGGAGACGGAAACTTACCATGTCGGGGAAACTGGGTTGATAAGAGTCGTCAGAGTTTCAGATACGAAGCACATCAGGAGGCGTACGTTCCAGTGGCTTAAACAGAAATATCCTCGGCTGGGTGTTACACACCACCGAAAAAAAAAAATAACAGAGATTGCGCCGCATGCCAAACAATATGTCATTTTTCCGCAACCGTTAATTTCGGGTGGTGCTCTGACACCGATAGAACACCCCTGGCTACGACCGCGATATGTACCCTTAAGAATTGTTTTCTCCTGGTTACCCAAGGAACCAGAAAACACAGAACACGATATCACTGATACCTAAACCACAGCAAAGAAAGAAGAGCTACCAAGGTACCTGACAACACATCATGGTGTAGGTAAAGTAAAAGCATTCATGTGCAATGCATTGATCCTCCGCGTTTGGGCGTGAATATAGCTTTCTCTAGAGTGTGCACTGTGTTCAGGAACCACTGCCTAGTGGCAAACCTGTTTTACGACGCTGAGGTGGCAGAATCTTTACAAATTGTTACGCCGCCACCTTCTCCTGCGACATTCGGAAGACCAAATGATGATGCTGGCTTCTTGACTTGATGCTGAGGCCGTTAATTGAAATGATGCTGAGGCCGTTAATTACGACATGTTCTTTATCTGCAACGCTGTCAAGGCGCCGCATGCGCAGGAGTCATAGGTTTACCGAAGGACTGCGAATTAGGTAAGTTAGCACTTGCTCATAATGCGAATGGTGCAACCACGAGAGCCTAAGAAAAAGTGGGATACATTAGTCCACAGAAAAATATATACTCAAACTTGTAAACTCAATTTGCAGTGTGCGCATTCTTTTGCGCATTATGGCCAGCAAACACAAGATATACCCCAAGCGGCGCGTGGGCACACATAATCAAGAAACAGTGGCTTGCTAACACATGTGCTGTTTTTCGCCACGTGATATGCCTTAGCTACATAGTGGTTGGGGTGGCCTTTGTGTTTAAAAGCCACTTCGGTGTTGCCGAAGAAGTGGTGGCATTTGCTCTAGACACAGTGCATAGATGAATGAGCACTTTCGTCCGCATTAAGTTTGTTCTGTGCTCCCACCGGTGCGTGTTGAGGCATCGGCCGGTGTGCCAACATACATCGAACGACATAATAGGGGCAGGCAACGGACGACCGCCAACTGAAACTAAACAGACGACACGTTGTGATTAGTCTGGCACCCGCTCTGGCCTAGCTTTATTGTCAATGACTTAACAAACACTTGAAAATTTATTAGATCCTTAGAAGATGGTATGAAAGCAAAACGTGCCAGCAACGCTTATTAACCAATCCTTAAGAAGGAATACAAGTATGAGAACTGAAGGCGGAGCGGGTGCAGACGAACCGCAATGTCCCCGCACGGTGCACCTTGTGTATATAAGGACCCGGTATTGGCCACACCACGGACCCCGAGCCCCCCTACTCACGCCGTAACCAACCGCGGTAATAACTTTTGAGGTAAAGGGCAGAAACCACAAACGGTGGCCACTGGATCCGTGGTCAAGCTCCGGCGGATGGGCTCCCTGTCTGTTTACCAGGCAGAGAGCTCCGGAACCTCCTCAGCTATCAGGGTAAGGCAGTAGAAGAAAGCACCCCCATTCCCTGATTTATACTATAGCATATGACATTTTCTAAACCGCTCCCCAAACGCGATCAGCCCCTGAAAAGTTGCCTTACCAATGTTTCTTGTCCTCCTTTGCCAACCCTAAGCTTTCCTAAAACGGAAATTATTCCCCATTTCTAGCCATGAAATCCTGCGATACAAACCACTCCCTTGCAACGAAGTCATTGATTGATTGTAGGGTTTAACGCGCCGACGCAACGCAGGTAGTGAGGCGCGCCGTAGTGGAGGGCTCCGGATTAATTTTGACCACCTAGGCATCTTTAACGTGCGCCGAAATCTCGTACACACGGGCGTTTTTGCTTTTCGCCTCCATCAGAAAAGCGGCCGCCGCGGCCGGGAATCGAACCCGCGACCTCGTGCTCAGCAGCGCAACGCCTTAGCAACTGAGCCACCGCGGCGGGTCTGCAACGAAGTCAGTCTTCTTGATGGCAAAATATCTTGAAGGTATATTTGGCACATCTTACAAGGATAAAAAACAAAGCGAGTTCCTTGTGAAGGTAAAAAACAAGCAGCAGGCCACAAATCTTCTATTTCAGACTGGAATCGTTGAGCCCGACATCAGGGTCACAGCCCACCGGAGCCTCAACAGCTTTCACGGTGTGATCTCTTGGAGACCACACAATGCATTCTAAGGACCTAAAATATTTTGGTGTCTCTGCTAACATGCTAAACACGCCTTATAATTACATCTGTACACGAACATTCGGTGTCAAAGTTGTGTCGGCACTGTCAAACATTCACTTGCACGAGAATGGCGTGCCTGAGGGTGGTGTTTTGAGCTGCACCGTCAAGATGAACTCACTCCGAAAGGCACTTCCGCCCTCAATTTCTCCAAAGGCGCCGCCGCCTTCCAGATGTCGTTCAAATATCTTTTACATCATATAACATATCTATATGAGAACGACATATCCAGTTTGCGGCAAACAAACTTTCTCACTCGGCTGTCTAAAATGGTTTTAAACTTAATCCTGCGAAATGTAGAAGTGCTGTATTCTAAAAGAGTTGCAAAATCTGGCCCGATGCTGGCATAAAACTCTATGGTGACTCGAATCCTGTAAAGAAGGAACACATTATTCGGGGTGGTGTTTGACTAAAACCTCACATTCATCCCTGACTTCGAACTACACAAACAAAAAATGTGTAAAAACAATGAATATTCTTAAAGCCTTATATCATCAATCATACGGCGCAGAGAAAAAACCCCTGCTCCGCCGTTATGCCACGTTGGTATGGTCTCGGTTGGACTACGGAAGTTTTGTGCACGGGTCAGCCATAAAAACAGCGCTAAAAATGCTAGACCCACTGCTGCACTTGAGGCTTTGCCTCTCGTATGGCTCATTCCCTACTAGTGCTTTACACAGTCGTCATGCATACGGCAACAAAGGCTGCTTAGCGCACCACCGAACTTATGTTGACGTTCAATATGCTTCTAATATCTCATCAATATATAACCACCCATTTAGGCCGGTTTCAATTATACATCCATAACCCAGCTATTTTTAAACTGTCCATCAATTTCCTAACCCTTTTCGCCTAGACTGACGGACAAAATGACTGTTCGTGAGGTCTCCTTTTTAGACACATTCAAATCTTCTTACACCCATCGTAATGCACCATGGCTCCTTCATCCATATCGCGTGAGTTGTCTTTTTTAGAATTCAACAAAAACAGGACACCGAAAACCGGGAATTTGTAGCATTTACTGTATCTACTGGATAACTACGCGGATGCAGTGTTTTTCAGTGATGCATTAAAAACTTCCACTGCGGTTCCTTGTGCTGAAGACGGACCCAGTTTTAAAGCATGTAGAACCAGGAATGGAAAGACAAGTATTTTGAGAAAAGGAGCATACGGCATTTTTCTTGTTGTAAGTCACATAGTAAACATCATATTCCTAAGGCCATCATTCATATAGATTCGCTGAGCATCGTGCATACACTGTCATCCGGAAGGACATCGAAAAACCACGTCGTTATTCTTATTTTCAAAATAGTTATGCTAGCTTATTCTTCACACTGAGATTACAGTCTGCTACGTGGGGGGCCCCTGTGGCATCGGCGGAAATGAGCTGGCGGATGAAATGGCCGACTGTGCTGCACTCCCAAACACAGTCAACATAACAACACTCACAATACACAGATCTCAAGCCACACATCAGACAACTCCGCAAACATGGCAAGTAGAGTGGAGCGAACAGACAACAAACTACACCTAATAACACCAAACTTGGGAAATTACACTGCTGACTCATCCAACAAACACATTGATTTTACCTCAGCTACAATACGGACAGGGAACACGCATATAACAAACCCGCACCTGCTCACTGGATCTCCAAGACCCCTGTGTAGCAGGCTTGAGGAGGGGTATCCGTGGTACACGTTCTCATTCAATGCAAGTCACTTTACATTACACGACGCAAACACTTCAGAGAACTCTACAGACAACATATATTATTAAATCCATCATACTTTCAAATGCGATTCATTACATGATCGGAGCTGTGTCCCTCCCTCCTTCGTCGTTGTCCTCCGTCCGCACCCCATTGCGCATGCCTGGCCAGACACCACTGATAATGATTGTGGCAGGATGCCCGTAGGGAGTGGCCAACCAAAGAATCCATGCCCCCCTTCTCGTTGTCGTTGTCCGCCGACCGCACCGTCACTGCGCATGCCTGGCCAGGCACCGCTGATGATGACTGTGGCAGGATTCCCCTAGGGATTGGCCAACCAAACAATTCATCACGAGATAGCTTCGCGTTTAACCACCGTCGTCATCTTCCCGTAGTTACCCCACAGGAAAATGACTGAGCAGTATGCGAATCGCACTGAGTAGAATGCGAGGCATTCCTTCCCTCCTCTGCGACGCTCTTCTCCTCTCCGGCATTCCTCCTCTCCTCTCCAATGCTGCTCTCCTCTCCGACGTTGCGCAATAAATGGCCATCCCTACGGCTCTTCGCACGATAATGCGAAGCAGATTAGGGTTTGAGACGCGACAGTAGCCGCTGCATACTCCGCTGGCGGCGCCACTGTAGTTCCATGGTATAAATGACGCGCGCGCGCGCTCCGCTCCCCTCATTCTTCTCCCGCAACGCCGCGATCGAACTGAAAACTAATGGAAACTTGCGTCACCCCATGGCTGCTTCGCATACTACTCAGGGTTCCCCTACGGGAAGATGGAGAGATTTTTTTTAGGAGGCGATGCCATGTTTCCTGTTAAGCGCGTCTTCAAGTTTCTGCAGAGGTTGACTTCTTACAGATCATCTCATAGCACCCATAGTTTCATCCGTGCTCCTATACATTAGTCACCCTATTTATCTTTTAACCCCTTTTGGTCTTTATCCTGACCCGGCGCAGCAGCTGCCAACATAGTTTCTATTTGATTTTATTCATGTACACTCTAACCAATTTTAGTAATCACCTATTCATCAAAACACTTTCTTGGCGCTCTCTGCCCTGTTGGTATTGCGCCATAAACACTAAAAAAATATTATCATAATCATCGAACAACGACGTGTCTTCTGCGGAATCCATTAAAACAGTAAGGGCCTTTCGCTCAAGATTTTCTTTGCAGGGAAAACACAACCATTGCCATTGTAACCGAAACAAGGACCTGGCAACGTCGCTTAGAAGGTCTTATTTGGGCATCGCAGTTTAGACTACCTATTCAAGACCCTTACGTCATAATGTCTGAAGGTGAACTCGCCGCGTTCCAAGAGACGCTAGACGCGCAGAAAGTGACACTTATGTTGGTAGACATAAAGGACCATAAATACTACTCATTGCCTAAACATGACCTTATCGGTGCCATCGAGGAGGTCATTGGCAGGTACGGAGCAGCGCCGTTTCACAACACGTTTGTGCTACGAAGGCTGGCAGGTTTTTTGATCGCCTAATCGGCTACTTGAATTTTTCGCTGGTGAAACTGCACGGTGAACACTCAGCATGAAAAACTGGTGTTTTTATGGGCTCGTGCGTGGCAGGAATTCTATGTGACATTTTGTTGGAAGGTTGGACCGTACCTTGGGCGTGAGATTCCGATGCCGTTATGTTAAACGCGTTTTTTTATATATAGATAATTTTCTCGTGATGTTTGTGTCCTAATCTGAAAATTATCACAAGCATGCCAAAGCCATCTGCTTAGTTTTTGGCAACACGCTGCCAGTACACCATAATCCGAGAACTTATGTACGATACCGACCTGAGGTTCCTTGATTGCATGCTTAACTTTCAAGCTGATTAGGCTTGCTGGCAATACTCCCAAGGGTCTGTAACAAATACGCTGCCTTTTACTTCTGCACACTCAAAAGCTGTAAAAGGGTGCATTGCTCTCTCTGCAACAAAAATGCGTTGCTTGGGTCATGTGCCAATTTGATTAAGCACAGCCTTCAAGGCCACGTTCATAGGCTGCGTATAGCCGGATACCTTGACGCGGTTGTTAATAGTGAGGGCTAAAAACCGCAGGAATGCTGGCAGCAAATCCCAACCTGAGGAACCGCATCGGGGAACCGATGTTATCCTTTGCGGTCATCAGGTGTCCCATAGAATAAAAAGAGCGACTGCGCGAGCGGGGGTACGATTGGTTTGTTCTGCATCAAATAAGATTGCCAGTCTATATCGTGCAGTGAATAACAGAGGAAGGAAAGGCAATTGCAACATTAGGCACGCTAAACGTGATGTCAAGTGCAGCGTAGGTGTGGTGTATGAAGTTAAACTGTCATGCGTACGGTCGAATTACAAAGGAAGGTGCATCAACGATCACCTCAGGGAACACACGTACTGCCGAAAACAGGGTACTTGTAAAACTTGCCGCGCACTGTTCGAAGTGTAGTGGCTGCACGTCGGCCTTTGAAAAAGTCACTATTCTAAGGCGATACAGAAAGCAACGCACGCGAGATATTCGAAACACCAGTAATAAACCAAAAGAGAAGAGATTGCACCTGAAATCCTTCGTTGGAATTATAGAAAAGGAGAATAGCTAAGTCACTTCATAAACACTAGTACTGCTATTACTGCGAAGCAGTATATGTCTTCCCCTCCCCCCGCCAGTTTTCATTACGGTGAAGCCAATTAACTCGGCGCCGCTGCGGCGCCCCCCCTCACCACCGCCGACGCCGGTTTCCCAACCGCTATTCCCTTCGTCACCACGGACGCCGTTTTCACAAGCTGCGCATTCGGCCGATAACGGTTGTAGCGTCCTTTCAAGCGTTACCAGAGCAACTTACCCGCTTCGAACGCTGACGGGAGCATAAAATCTTTTTTCAGAATGAAAGGCTTTCCACGCGACAGTTTCGCCCGTTGTGAGGAGGAGCTGCGGACGGGACGGGAATCGGTGCATAGAAGTGGCCATGAATAAGTAGCACAAAGATGCATCAGAAATACCCGTGGGGTAAATGGCGGAGATTGCGGGGAGAACAGAAGTAAAAAGGACGAAGACGGTGGTGGGACGGGCGAGAAGCAGGAATACTGGGGTTCGGGGAGCGACCTGCCGGACGCGAACGTTCGGGGAACCTGCGCTCCGAGCCGCATTTTCCCTGTTTCAGCGGACACCAGCCAGACACCGGTCACATAGAACCCGGGCCGAATCCGACGCGTCGTTTATCGGCAGTGGCACCGGCATCGACAACGGTACCGTGGCAGCGCATCGAGCCTAGCACGCGGAAAAGAGTGCCACGATCTCGCAACAACCAGCGCCAACGGCAAGGTGACAGCGTAAGCGGCCATTACGGTGAACAAGCGCACCACCCCAGCTCAGCGACGCGATCGATTCCCACACCTGAGCGCGAACTGTTTTGTGGGTAGGACCATTTTCTTATAGGAGAGTATCATCTAGATTAGGTTTTACAGTTAAACCTGGATGTAACGAAATTGAAAAAAGTTCGCAAATTTTCGTTACATCCAGGTTTTCGTTACATGCAGTTTTCAAGTAAACACCAGGGAAATCATCACGAACACCGAAAAAAACATGCGGCAGATGCCGATTTAGCGCAACTTACCTCAAATGTTTATTTAACACAAAAAAACTGCGTTATTTTCGCCTGTGTCTTTCGCGTCAAAGACGACGCAACGCGGCGGTCCAGAGAAACGAACTCCTCCAATGCTTCCTCATCATCCTGCGAGCCGACGTGACGGCGCAGCACGTCCAGCGCATCCAAGACCTCCTTTGCTGTAGGCAACGGGAATGTATCCGCCTCTGACGAACCTTCATCATCGCCGCGATCTCTAACAGTTTCTACAAGTGCCACATCCGACATTTCTTCTGTAGACACAGCATCACTGTCAGCGTACAAAAAGTCATCGAGTGCAACGTCGTCGGGTGCTCCACCATTCGCGCGAAGTGCATCCCACGCTTCGGTGACGTCGGGTGGGTTTGAAGGTTCCTGGGGTTCTTCTTCATCGACTTCAGTTTCTGTTACCGCGGACACCCGGGCGTTCCTGAAGCAATTTGCGACTGTGTGCGCTTTTACTTCCTGCCAGGAAGCAGCAAGCATCTCAATCGCTTGGTAAATGTCGATTTTTGTCGGTCGTTCCAAGCGTATATCCAAGAGGATCTTCTGTATGATGCGACGACGATAGCAACACTTGAAGCTGTTTATGACCCCTTTATCTAACGGCTGTATTAGGGAAGTGCAATTCGCAGGGAAGTACTGCAGCTCGATGTTGGATAGCTGAAGGTCTTCGATGTGGTGCGCGGAGCAGTTGTCAAGCAATAGGCATATTTGGCGACCCTGACGCTTGACATCTTCGTTGAATGCCTTCAGCCATTCGCTAAAGATTTGTCGGGTCATCCAGGCCTTCGAATTGGCCACGTACTTGACAGGCATCCGCTTCGTGCCTTTGAAACACCTTGGCCGGGCATTTCTTCCAATAACTAATGGCATCCTTTTGTCGCTGCCATCACTGTTAGCACAAAGCAAAACCGTTACACGGAGTTTGCTCTGCTTGCCGCCTCGACAATCGTCCCCTTTGAGCGCCAGCGTGCGATTCGGCAACATCTGGTAGAACAACGCAGTTTCATCGGCGTTGTACAAGTCCGCTGCCTCATAGCGCTTCAAGATGTCAGGCAGCTTCTCGACCACCCACGAGGCAGAGGCATCGCTGTCAGCGGATGCGGACTCACCGCTAATCACTCTACCGACGACACCGTGCCGGCTCTTGAATCCTTGCAACCAGCCGTTACTTGCCTTGAAATCGTCATGGCCAAGAATACACGCAAAATCATTGGCTTTCTGTTGCAGGATTGCACCACTTATGGGCACGTTTCGCGCCCGTGTGTCCAGAAACCAGGTAAAGACAGCCTTGTCCACATCAGCGTAAGTTGACGTCTTGAGCCGTTTCTTCTTCGAACTCGTTCCCGACTCCACAGCGTCGCGGATGCTGTCTTTCGAATGCAATATCGTCGACAGGGAACTGGCTGGGATATTAAATCGAGCAGCAACGTCCTTCCTCTTCTCACCCGCGGAAACCGCATTTACAATCGCAAGTTTGTCTTCAAGAGACAAAACCTTGCGCTTCCTCGGCACGGAGCTCATTTTCACAGCGAGCGCTCACAACGATACCCACGACGTCGCCGCGCTGAGAATGCGCTACGCCTAACAACAGAACACCTACCGGACCAGCCTAACCAGAGTGCGCTCGCCCGTTCGGCACGGCAGCGCCACCAGACGTCACAAAACATCGATGCTCGCATGGATGGCACGCACTTGCTTGCTGCAATCGTATGCGTTCTACCCGCCATCTTGCCCCATATTTTTCCCCTATTATATAGAACTTGCGCGTTGTATTTACAAATTTTTAGTAGTGTTACGGCTCAAAATCATAAATGATCAGTGCCGCGAATTCGTTACATTCAGGTCGATTACCGCAACACCTTCGTTACGTGGAGGTCACAAATACATGGACTTCTATGGAGATGGAGTTGGGGATTGGAAAAAATTTGTTAAATCCAGGAATTCGTTACATGGAGGTTCGTTACATCCAGGTTTAACTGTATATTTATTTGTGTATTTTATCTTCATAATTTGTCCCGTCAATATAATGTTCTGTGCTTGTCCGAAGCCTACAAGGCTTATCCTTCTCCGCCAGGTCAGATTAACACCTCGTCGTTGTAAAAACAACTGGCTTCACAATCACGGCATCCGCGACAGGACCCTCTGAATAATTTACAGCCAGTTGACGACATAGTATATCAGGCGGAGAGGGGAGTGCTTGGCGCCGGAATGGACATTAAAAAATTGCTCGCAGGGGAGGAGAGTGCGGGTTTGCGGCCAGTGATCTGAAGGAACGGGTCGAAAGAGAAACAAATGCCGCGAGACACTAAAGGGCGCTTGCGAGAGATGCCGAGCGTCAGAAACTCAAGCTGGAACGGGAAATCCTAGACCGCAAGCTACGCCTCGAGGGTCCCGAGTTCATACGCCAGACGCTAAGGACAGTGGTGACGGAGGAGCTCGTGGAGCGAGTAGTTCAGACCTGATCAGCCCCCGTAAGCTGATTGCAGTTTTAGAGGACTGTAGAGACGACCCGGAAGCTTATATCCGGAGATTTGAGCGTGTCGCTATTGGTCAGGGGTGGCCGAAAAAAAGTGGGCAACTAAAATTAGTGTGTACCTGACTTGTGAAGCTCTGAACGCAGTCGGGCGCATGCCTCCAGATGATTCCTTGGACTGCAAAAAGGTGAAAGGCGCTGTACTGCAAAGATTTCCATGCACAGCAGAAGGTTACCGAAAGATGTTTCGAGGGGTGGTGCCGGATCATGCTGGGGGGGGGGGGGGGAGATGGTAGTTCCGGAGTATCATCCAGTTTGAAGTAAGGCTCTCCGGACACTTTTAAGGAGACAAGCGGAGTTGAAAGAACTTATGAGGGCCTGTGAGAGAAAGTCATCATAGAACAATCCATGAACAAGTTTCCTAAAATATGGTTAGTGTTCCCGAAACAAATAAGCTGCTCCAAGTTGGAAGAGGCTGTGGTAGCCGTGGATAGCTACCTAGAGGCAGAAGAGCAAAGGAGCCTTCTCTCTTCGTTGGGGATTTGAAGAAGTGGAGTTTCCAAGAATTATTTAGTCCTGATAACATGAAAGATTCTAAAAAATAGCGCTTCAAAAGATGTTTAGCAAATCGCAAAACTGCGAGCACAGGTGCGCGTAAACTTTGAGACGCTGCGGCAGTAGTGGCTGCATTACATTCATGAGAAACCTAGGTGACCGCCTTCGGCAGGCGCACACCATACTCCTTGTAAAGTGTCAGCGGTGCTTTCCGCAGTCATCGAATTTCAACAAATTCGTCTTATATGGCGGTCTCTGCAGTGGCGTTTAGCGGCGGTGCTGAAGTGACGCTTGCACGTCATGAGCAGTGGGTGCAAATGCGACGAAAACTATTTATATTACGTGTTAATCAAAACTTCCGCTTACAAAACAAGGCATACTATTTTAATATTTCAATGCGTTTTTAGGCAAGGTATATAATCTTCGTCATGCAAAGAGAGCGCATCGTTTTGGACAATTACGCGCCTAATGCATTTGCGGTAACGCCGTTGATAGAGAATATCTTGAAAACACTAGAAACGCACACAATAAAGTCGAACATCGTAAATGTGCAAACGACAGCAAACAACATTGCATTAATACTTTAATGAGGCTATGCGTAGAGTTTCGTCATTTAAGTAAAATAATGTGCAGAAAGTACTTGGCAGTGCTAACATCGATAAAGAGGGTATGACTGCCCTTAGGAATGAAATTCAGCTTCTTAATTACGTATTGTAGTACTTTGCTGATGCGAAAGATATATCGGAACATCTGTAATCATCTCGTCGTCGTCGTCGTCGTCATCATCATCATCATCATGATCATTAGCCTGTGTACGCCCGCTGGAGAGCAAAGGTCTCACCAATAGATCTCCAATTATCGCGGTCCTGTGCTTAGTGCGACCAGTTTATCCCCGCAGTTTCTGCTCTCGTTTAACAACAACGAAAACGACAAGACACAAAGCGATAGCAAGCGCCCACACGAAGCGCTTCGTGGGTACTCTTGCTATCGCGCCGCGTCCTGTTGGTAGCGCTATGGTTTAACAAGAATCACCAACTCGCCCAAGTTTTCACGTTTCTTGAGCTCATCTGCGCACCTGTAAACATGTACCTGTTCAAAATAAGTTTTTTTGTTCATAAGAAAAAACACGGCAATAAATGATTATACGGAGCGTACGCACATAGGAAGGTAAAGGTCATTGCGCAAGTTCCTTAACTGAATGAACAGAGTGATTAAAATATCTGCGGCATTTATGACAAACGCTGACCATAATGTTTATGAAGTGTTTATTGTTGCAGTATGTTATATAATCTGTGCAAATATCAGCAAGCGTACCACAAGTTCTTATTTTAGACTTTCCGAAAGCATACATTACGTTGAGTAACTACGAAACAATGGACACTGAAAAAGCGGAATGATTTATCAACGCACCAACGCAAAGTGAACGATTACCATCTGCAGAATAACTGATGCGAAAGAACAAAATTCTTACCTTGGCTGACTATTATCTGCAAAAAATAAAAGAAACGTTTTACTTTTTAGGAGCGCAGGGTGCGATAGTTTGAGTGGAAACCGACGAGAATAAAAGACCAATGTGATACATGATTCGCCATTGATTAAAGCCCAAATCATGGGAGGGTTCTCTGCGCAGTACAAATACAGTCTAGGTACCCCATGCACCACAGCAAACACAAACGACGGCCGCCCCAACGCTAAATCGTATGAAAAAAAAAATGCTAAACATTTTTTCTGACCTCGCCCGGAAGCCATCATTACGGATCAGTTCTAACCTGTTTTCCAAGTCTTGTCATACTTCCCTCTTAAAAATACGCCATCTTGATATTTGAGCACATCTGTTTTTCTTTGTTTTTTGGTTTTTGCGCTCTTCGTTTTGATATTCAGCAACGAATGCATTTACCTACCGAGGTTCGTCCCGTCTTACTAAAATTGATCTCGCCACATCGGCCAAGCCACCAAGGATCGTACGCAGTGACACCGGAGCAAACCTCAGCAACATCACCCCTGTCTGCGCAACTGTGAACCGTTGTGTCCGCGGAGTAACGGCGAGAACTTCTGCAAATGTGTCCCATCGATTGCTGACGCAATGAAAAACCATCAAGAAAGAAATTGAACGGGACACAGCCATGCACATGTCACGCAAGGTCAAACACGCCACCAAAGGTAAAACAACGTGCAAATAAGAAACACCGAAATCTTAAAGTGGCGCCAGGAAAACGTGTATGGCCAACCGCCGATCACAGGTAAACAGCTGGCTGGCAACATGCAGCACGTGTAGGACAAACAAGGAAGAAGAAATGGAGCTTATAAAATTGAGCGTCTCGGCACTGAGTACTCCAGTCATGAAAGCCGTTATTTGCCGTGGCGGGTAACTTTGGATACCTAACCAGAAAGGAATTAGTTCCAAACAATCTTGCGTGCTGTCTAATAATAATAGGTGTATAGTATATAGTTACTGAATGATATTATTCCCGTTGTTTTACAAGTCATCTGCTTCTGTAGAACGTATTAGCTCAGTAATTTGTACGCATTATTAACCTTCCCTGTACTGTCCATGACATTCATTGCTGTTGTGAAGAGCTGAGGAGATCTTTCTGCTCTGTAAGGACCAGCAGTTAATACCTTTCTTTGATGCGCAGTTATGTCTGCAAGAAGAAGTTGCCGAGTGTGCCTCTTCCTCCAGCTCCCTTTTTTGGTCCATAAAAACTCGGGTAAGGGTGGCAAACTACAGCAAAAACACTCTGCGGTTGTATCTGCAGCTTCGCAGTCGGCAAAAACGTCGCAGCAACAATAAAGTAGACTACGCTTCACTCCAGCTTGACTTGGCACATTCGTACCCTTGTTTCACGCCCTCATCAGAAAGAACTTGCGCAACTACGAGCTTGGGAACCACTCTGACTCAGACTGTTGAGGTCCTTTGGGAGGCCCTGGATACATCCGCCACCATTCACGAGAGACCAGTTGCTGACTGAGCAAATTGTGTCTGACATACTGCCATTATGTCTGACAAAATTTTCGAATTCCCTGTGCTAAAATAACTGCCGAAGGGTTTGAGCAGCGAAAGTTTATATTCCAGATTGAATGAGGTCATGGAGGATCCTGAAGCAGAAGCACGCTCCACAAACTTCACTGGACATCGAGCGTTGTTTTACGCACAGAATTATCGACTGAAAGGCGACAACTTTAAGCAGCAAATCATTAATGAGGGTCTGGTGTTGCACGGAATTTAGCCTTTTTTTGTTGTAGAATCACCCTGCATTTCCCGTAAATCTCTTAAATTATTAACTTTTGCGTGGCTTATTCACACTAAGAAAATAAAATTACTTTCCCACAGCACAAGACATGTTCGCCGGTTTTGTGATAATCAAAAATTTGTCGTAAAATACGCTGCAGAAGCAAATACCGATTTAGTCTATATGTGTCTAAAGGACCCTATTGCGTGCCTCTATTTGCCTAAATGGCACGTTTCAGTGCCTACTATAAGAGCCTACAGCCTTGATTTTTGGTGCCTAAAGGTCCCGTCTCTAGCTATAATATATGTTATATGCGCAAGCCCAGCAAGAAGCAAAGAGCACCAAAAATTATTTGAAATATGTAATAAACATTTATAATATTGAATTCAGTGCTGAATCGTGAGAGGGACAAACTTGTTGCACGCAAATAGTAGTCTGCAATCTACGAGGTCACAAATTCAAACTCAATGTGCTTAGCTAATAGTGATATCAAAGGGGGAATTAGGTTCGTACATCGGGTTACCAAATTTTGCGTTGCAGCCTGGGTGTGGAAAGTCAATATAAACAGTTTTAAAAGCTTTGCTTACCGAAATTACTACTAGGCTTGCATTGATCTTCCGTAACATTTTTTCTCGCAACCGAGAACCTGAAAAAAGGGCGAAAGAACTGCGGTTCAAATACAGCTGCAATATTTTGCAGAAATCAGCATGAATGGTTAGTTTTCTCACCTAAATCTAGGGCTCATGAGTTGAACCTCCTTGAAAGAAAAAAAATTTTGTTACACCGAATAATGTACTTACGGGTATATATATGTCACCTATAACACATGGACCGCAAGACTATCAAGTCAAGTCAACTTCATTTTATGAGTAAAAACAAGAAAATTGTTAAACGTTACACTACACAAGAATTCCCGAAGTAAGACACTGGAGCGGGACCTCCCTGCAAAAATACATTTAGTACGCATTAACCAAACAAACAATGAAAACATTTCGTACGAAGTAAAAAAAGAATTAGTACAAATTTCTGAAACAAGGCAATCAACTTGATCTATAGCATCACGTTGCCTTGTGAGTACGAGACAAGAATACGTGGTAAAATAAGAAGCAAGAGATGGTAAAAAAACGGTATCAAATTTAAAGCACTGGAAGTAAGTATCCTTTAAACAGTTTTCGAAACCAATGTAATGCGGAATGCGACTTCATTTCAAGAGAGTTGTTGTTCCAGACGTGTACGCCTGTAAACGGTTAGTTTTCCATAAGTGGCACACGATTTAAGAAGAAATTTCTGAGGACAGAAAAACCGAGCAATATTTTTGTTGATATGAAGTCTCGATGATAGCCCTTCAAAACAAAAATTCTGATAGATGATCCTTACATCGATGTTGCCAACTTACAAGTGAAGAACTGATTATGTGGAAGTACTAGCCCTGCATATGAGGTAATTGAAATAGAGAAAATGAAATCACTCGTAGTGCCTGATTTTAAGGATGTTGCAGAGTCTCTAGGTGGGCTATGTGTGTGTTACCCTAGAGTAAAGTCATTCAGAAAGATTACTATGAATGTACTCATATTATTAGGACGAAATGATGCTCGTGCCTGGCGCGTGCCTGTGGAACCAACTTAGCTCTGGGGCGACTGGTGACGCTGCACTGGAGCCGCTTGATAAATATATATGTGTCACATAATGCCTATACCGCCTGTGTGTCATTGAAGCCGCCTTAAGCATGATAATCAAGCCTATTTTAGACAACCAGGAAAGCTAAAATAACCAGCTGAACCTTCGCTCACACTATGTATCTCCTAGCACAGCCGAGCAGAGCCACTGTTAATTTTTTTGCTTAATAAACGTTTTATCATCTATATCATAAAAAACCAACCGAGCGAACGCTCCTAACTAAATGAACGGGGGGGGGGGGGGGCTGCGGTTATTTACGTATATTTTGCCTTAGACGTGCCTGCTCATTTTTTTACGCTAAACAAGACTCTGCGCTGAGCAGCTCGGCTCTGGAGCAACAACAAGCCCTGGTCGATCAGGCACCGGAATCAGCGCGGGCTCGCGGCCTCCTGGACTTGGGAGGCTGACCGCTTTCGCTCCTTTACCTTTATGATGAATAAACGGTTATCTCTCTCACCACGGGGAAGTGTATGAGAAGCGCCCCCGGTTCACGAGTTTCGAATGGTGATGACTATATAACCGCTTGTTTTTCGAAGCTTTTTTGGGGCGCCGTGACGACGACTACACCATCTGGTTCTACTTGGGACCATAATCGCGCTGCCCCGCATTATTCCGGCAGCCACTTGACATCGACGAGCGTTAGAGCGAGCTACGACGCAAGACAGCCGCTAAAGTGTTCTGCACTTAAAACGATTCCCGTGGCCGGAAACGAAACGGGGTCGCTCGCGTTATTCAAGGAGCCATGAAGAGAAAATGCAAGTTGGTTTTATTCGAAAGATTTCGTGTTTCATAGTGCCCCCAGCGCTTGTCCGGATACAAACGGTGCTTTATTCACTGAGAAATTAAACAATTTAGGTTAAAATTTTGATTTTCCCGCTCAATCGTGCGTTTTCGTGGTCCCAAGTGACATCACGGGAACCGACCGCTCTGCAGCCTAGAGTACCTTCATTCACGCATCCGCCGTACAGGGTAGAGACACATAACGCTGGCGCCGCCATGTTCGGTTGCTCGCTCGCCGCCGAAGCAAGTCATTGTGTCAAAACCGCGCTAAAATTATCGCCGCAACGCGGTTTACTGAAGAAGTTTGAGTCATATTGTCGGTTTCGCGTTGCTAGGTCTCGTGGGAAACGAAAAGAATAACGCGTTGAGCCCGTTGGCCCAAATGCGGCGGCACGGGACCGTTCAAAGGTTGTCTCCACCCTGTACAGCGGTGCTGGTTTGTTCCCGCGTTTCTTTACGTTCCGTAACCTAGATTATGGTCTAGATCTAGGTTACGTTCCGTAACCTAGATCTGTTTTCTACTAGGTTACGTTCCGTAACCTAGTAGAAAACAGATATAAACCACGTAAGTGGAAAGCTAAAGGGGAAAAGAAATGCGACGAACATTTAATCAGCTATCTAAATATACAGGGCAGCAGGAAACCTGAGAAGTGGGCGGAAATCAAAAACCAATTTGAACAAAAACAAATAAACGTGTACGCCTTCCCCGAGACTCACCTCCAATGCCTAGAAGCGCCACCTGTCACGCTGAGAATGATGCAACAGGACCACGGAAATACGTAATCGCTGCCACACGTAAGCTACGACTTAGGAAGCAAGACTCTAGGGTTGGCCTGAATCCGGAATGTGGTGCACGGGCAACTCAAGTGTGGAAAGGAGGACAGTGATCATAGAGCGGAGTCGAAATAAAGGGCACGCGTTTTAAGCAGGTGCCGTGCGTACGTAGTGAAGTTCGTTCAATGCCCCGTCGGTGGTAGCATACTAGGCAGACATGTTCGCCAGCCATGCCTGCAACTGATTCCATTACACCGAAGCGTTTTTCCACCGTAAGGTCAAAATATATAAACAATCGGTAATTCACGCGTCAGAGCTACACCTGGGCAAGGAGGCGCGCCGTAGTAGAAGGCTCCGGAATTTTTGCAACCACGTGAGGATCTTTAACCTCTGCCGAAATCCGCTGAGGTGGACGTTGCAGTTTTCTTTTCCAACCAGGAAAAAAGCCGCTGCGACAGGAAATCGAACAGGTGTCCTTGAGCTCAATAGCGCAACACCTTACCCACTAAGCCACCTCGACATGTTTGCCACCGCCAATGATGCAGGCACCAATATTGGGTCACCTAAATAAAAAAGGGGGCTAAGAATCAACGCCACTTTCCCAGAACCCCGCAGGGGGCATCTGCTAAAGCAGATGTTTGCGTGTACTGTGCGACACCACGGACCCCGAGCACCCACGTCTAGCCGTACGTGGCAGCGCCGTGACCGGGGAAAAGAGGGTCCTGGTGGTTGAGCCGACGCCGAGTGCTTGGACCTTTAAGGCCCCTTGGCGAAGGCAACACACCACTTTGGCCTCCGCTTCTCGTAGACGGCACCTCCGGTCTGACCCGCCCGGGGGAAATCGGCAGTCGCCTTTTCCTGTCCTACCCTTCAACCTTTCACTTTCCTATCTTCTCTCTAACAACTTTCCTGTCGTCTCGTTCTTTCTCAGTTTCCTTTTTTCCTGGCGGCTAGGGTTAACCTTGTGTGGCGGACAACCCTGTGTTCAGCCATATTTGGTTATAGTCGCGGTGTACAGCTGGCGTAGGCATGACTTGGTCACGAGTTCATGTCCCGTCCCCTTGTTGGGCTCCATGGTGGGTGGCTGGCACCATGGCCGAACAGTTTTTTCAATTTATGGCTTCCTTTTTTCGCCCATCTGATCCCTCTCGTAAAAGAGGAGGCACCGATGCAACCGCCCAGTTTTTCACGAAGAACGTTGCCAACTTTCCACGCTTCCACGTAATACACAGCAGTGACGAAGAGAAGACTGCCCGACTTGTATCACCATTTCTAGTCGCAAAGACCCTAACTGCCACCATTGGGGAAGGCTATAAGATCAAGAAGCTTGCAAATGGAGACCTCCTACTCGAAGTACTTTACAAACATCAGCTCGACAAGCTCTCAGCGTTAACTTCTTTCGGAGAAATTCCTGTAACTGTCAGTGAGCACCGATCACTAAATACAGTCCGCGGAGTCATCTCAGATGACGACCTAAAGTATGTGTCCGAGGAAGAGCTTCTAGAAGGTCTGAAGGAACAAAATGTGACAAATGTCTACCGTATCAAAATCAAAAGAGAAAACAAAGAAATTCAGACAAGGCATATCGTCCTCACCTTTGCATCAAGCATCCTCCCAGAATCTGTGGAGGTGGGCTATACCAAAATGAAACTTCGACCCTACATCCCCAACCCACGGCGATGCTACAAATGCCAACGCTATGGCCACGGCTCATTGAACTGCCGGGGCCAACAGACATGTGCGAAATGTGCCTCTCATGAACACCCTCTTGAAAACTGTCAAGCCCAAACATATCTTTGTGTTAACTGTGAGGGCAACCACGCAGCGTACTCACGTGTTTGCCCTGCATGGAAAAAAGAAAAAGAGATAATAACACTCAAAGTAACAGAGAACCTGACATTTCGCGAAGCACGGAGGCGACTCTCCTCGGCGCATACGCGACCCTACTCCGTTGTGGTGCAACAGGGCGCAGCATCACAGCGGTCTTCGGCGCTTGCTGAAGCCACACAGAGTGAGGTTCCAGCAAGGCACCCCGCGCCCCCGGTGGAAGCAGCTAGCGCTGCGCCACCACCTCCAAAGCGGGCTGCACGGACCCCTGGTTCGGCAGTCTCCAAGGCCTCACCCCACACGGTGAGGTCAAACAGTTCGACACACGTGCGTTCTGCACGAACCTCCAGCGTCTCCAAAGAGACAATGGACACAACTGAAGGAGGTTCTGCGCCCTCTACGTCGGATGGGCGGCGGAACTCCTTAGACAACATAAAGAGAAACAAGCCCCGAATCACAGGACCGAAAACCTAGTTTTCACCCCACCAAAAAAAGCAGCATGGCATTCATTGTCCACTGGAATTGCAGAGGACTTTTAAATAATTTAAATGACATCAAAGACATCTTCGCCACACACTCTCCTGTAGCCGTTTGTGTTCAGGAAACAAACTTAGGTCCTAAACACCATAATATACTCAAAGGTTACCAGGTCTTTCGCTGCGACCGAGAGCAGGCGAGTAGGCTCTCGGGCGGAGTGGCAATAATTGTCCGAAATGGCATAGCAACTCGTGAAGACAAACTTAAAACTAGGCTAGAAGCAGTGGCGGTCACCCTGCTTGCATTTAAAACAATTACAGTGTGCTGCGTGTACATTGAACCACACCTCACAGTAACACTGCAAGATTTTGAAGACTTGGTAAACCAACTACCGGAGCCTTTTTTAATAGTTGGCGATTTTAATGCCCACTCTTCTTTTTGGGGGAGCGAAAAAACTGACGCAAGGGGGAAGATTTTAGAGGATTTTATTTTATCCAATAATGTTTGTCTTTTAAACACCGGAAAACCTACATACTGCTCTCCAAGCTCAGGGAAAATGAGCTGCATAGATTTATCCTTTAGTTCACCGAGTGTTTTTAGCGATATTAAGTGGGATGTCATTGATAACCCATACGGGAGCGATCATCTACCTGTAATCATTAGCGTAACATCATCATCACCAACCATTATCCCGACAAAACCACGCAGGTGGAAACTTCAGTTTGCCGACTGGGGTCTTTTTACTTCCGAAGCTACTTTAGACCAAGTTTTTTCGGACACACTGAGCATCGACGAATTGAATGAAAGGTTTACATCTTGCATTCTTAAGGCTGCACGCTTAGCTATTCCACAGTCCTCGGGAATGGTGAGACAAAACAACAAAGTATGGTGGACACAACAGTGTAAGGAAGCCAAAAAGCAGCAAAACAAAGCATGGGGAGTCTTGCGAAGATATCCAACGCAAGAAAATTTATTAGAGTTTAAAAGGAAACGAGCTAAAGCCCGATACATTCGGCGGAATGCCGAGAAAGATTCATGGAAAAATTACGTCTCGTCTATAAACAGCTCAGTCACATAAAAAAAAATGTGGGAGCAAGTTCGGAAACTCAATGGCACGTACTCCCCTTTTACAGTTCCTCTTCTAACAGCACCTGGTGTACAAAGTAGCCTAGAAGAGCAGGCGGATATACTGGGTGAACATTTCTCCAGCGTCTCCAGTTCTGTGCATTATGCAGAAGCATTTTTAAAATACAAACACACTGTAGAGAAACAAAAACTTCCAACACACGGTGGTATAAACGAACCTTATAATAGTTTAATAACGCTCCAAGAATTGAAGAGAGCTCTATCGGCCGGTAAGCAGACTGCACCCGGCCCAGATGATATACATTATGAAATGCTCGCACATCTTTCGGGTCCTTCTGTAGAAGTACTTCTGAAGTTTTTTAATAAAGTTTGGGTATCGGGAAGGATGCCGGTAGCCTGGAAAAAAGCATTCATTGTAGCTTTACTCAAACCCGGAAAGCCGCCAACCTCCCCAAGTAGTTATAGACCAATAGCCCTCACGAGCTGTCTAGCCAAAACGTTTGAACTTGTCGTGAATACCAGGCTAAGTTTTGTACTACAATCAAACGAACTTCTTGACATTCACCAGTGCGGGTTTAAAAAGGCGTGCTCAACAACTGATCATCTTGTCCGCCTCGAAAATACCGTACGAGAAGCATTCATACACAAACAACACTGTCTTGCTGTCTTTTTTGATCTGGAGAAGGCTTATGACACTACGTGGAGGTTTGGAATAATGCGGGATTTAGTGGAGTTAGGCATCCGTGGAAGAATGTTGAATTGCCTGAATGACTTCATGGCAAACCGTTCATTTCAAGTACGCCTGGGCTCAACCCTCTCGAGAACATTTGTACAGGAGAACGGGGTCCCTCAAGGGTGTATTCTAAGCACAACACTGTTCGTTGTAAAAATGAACTCCATATGCAAAATAATTCCAAAGTCGATTATGTACTCTGTCTATGTTGATGATCTTCAAATTGCTTGTACATCTTCCAATGTAGCAACATGCGAGAGACAAGTACAGTTGACTATAAACAAACTTACAACATGGGCAGACAGAAATGGTTTCCAGTTTTCAGCACGCAAAACAGTGGCTATTCTCTTCTCTCTCAAAAGAGGCTTACAGACCAATCCGACCCTACACCTCAAGGAAACCGACTTACCCATACAAAACGAACACAAATTTCTAGGCATAATGTTCGACAAAAAACTCACTTTCCTGCCCCACATCAATATGCTTAAAAAGAAAGCTTCGCGAGCTGTAAATATACTTAAGGTTCTGTCACGGAAACACTGGGGTTCCGACAGATCATGCCTTCTACAAGTTTATCGCTCCGTTGTTCGCTCCTGCCTAGACTATGGTAGCATTGTTTATGGCTCCGCGAGACAGTCCTACTTGAAACGATTGGATCCCGTTCACAATTTAGGTTTACGTCTCTCGTCTGGGGCGTATAGGACATCCCCAATAAACAGCCTCTACGTAGAAACAAATGAACCACCACTCACATATAGAAGAACAATGCTCACATGCTCATACGTACTAAAGATCCGTTCACTGCCGAAACATCTGTGTTACCCCATAGTTACAAAATGCCCATCTAGAACACTGTTCAATAATAAACCCCAAGCTATCAGACCATTGCTTCTTCGGTTTGAAGAGAGATGCCAAGAATTCACTACGCTGCACACATTACCTCAAATTTCCCATAGACAGAACCAACTACCCCCTTGGTATAGTTTTCCTACAACATGTGACTTCACACTAACACGCCTTCAAAAAAAGCAGACACCGCAAGAACATATTTTGCAGGAATTTTTGGCACTAAACGAAAAATACAAAGACTACACCTCATTTTACACAGACGGTTCCAAAACATCATGCTATGTTGGGAGTGCAGTAGTGCAAGGGAAATGGGAAAAGGTGATCAGGCTACCCCAGTGCGCTTCGGTTTACACAGCTGAATGTTATGCCATTGCTGTGGCGGTAGAAAAGATAATGAGGAATAAAATTAAACGCAGTATTATATATACAGACTCTCTCAGCGCAGTCGCAGCAGTGCAATACAAAAATGCAGCTCAACCTCTAGTAGGAGAAATAATACACAATTTGGTAACAATCACAACACAAGGACAGGAAATTAAGTTGTGCTGGGTCCCTAGCCATGTGGGAATCAAAGGAAATGAGAGAGCCGACGTATGTGCCGCACAGGCGGGTAACGGAACAATAGAGACAGTACAGATTCCTCACAGCGACTGCATGAAATTTATACAGAGCAAACTGAGGGAAACTTGGCAGTCCTCATGGGATAAGGAAATCGACAACAAACTCCACCTGGTTAAACCCACGATAGAAGAGTGGGAATCAAGCAGACATGAAGAACGCCTCAAAGAAGTGATTTTATGCCGTCTCCGCATTGGACACACACATCTTACACATAACTTTCTTCTTATGAAACAAGACAAACCGAGATGTGAAGATTGTGACCAGGAACTTACAGTAAATCACATCTTATTCTCATGTACGAAATTCGAGGCCTTGAGGAAAAAACATTTTAGGCTGTTCTACAGCGAGCAAATTCCATTTCACCCCAGCCTACTTCTAGGAGAGAATGCTGTTGTCAAACTTCCCTCTGTCTTTAGTTTTTTAAAAGAAGCTACACTTCTAAACAAGCTATAACAAGATAAAGCAATCGGTTATTATCCACAAAAAACACAAAAACCTTTTGTTTGGCGCATGATAGCCTTAGTTGCTTATGCGCCATAAAACACAACACACAACACAACTTTCCCAGAAATCAAGGAAAGCACTTCTTATGAGCAGAAACGAACAAAATTGAAAGGGAGTATATACGATCTTGTCACCCAATTTTCAAACAACTTTTCAGTATTCCCGGAATTCTGTCTCCGCTGCAAGTTTCGTTTGGCAACGACGGAGGGCGCCAGGCGGCAAGGTACAAAATTGAGGGCCCTAAAATAGGTAAGGATGGCTTCCCAGTGAACAGTCACGTAAGAAGACTCTCGTTAATCTAGAGTCAATCGGCAGAGCTGAAATCACGACTGGGTGTATAGAAAAAATCTTTAACCGATTGCCCACATTAAAAATGCCTAACCAAGAGAAGAGCAGAAATTAGAGAATAAGAAACTATAAGATTCATACAGCCACTGATCACGAGCCGGATATTGCAGAGACTGCGGGGTCACAAATTTACCCGCACCGAAAAAAAAGACAGCATCATCTGCTTAGCTTATAAGGCACTCCTCAAGCTCGCAATTTTGACCGTGAGACGAACGGACAACTGGTGGACAACCGCCGTAACAGAATGGTCAGCCAGAGACGGGCTAGAAGAAGGGGAAGGCCACTACCTTGATGTAGGGAGAACATATAAGCACATGTGGAGGTACATAATGGACTGGGACAGCGCAGGGCAAGAGTGGTGAAGGTCAATTAAAGAGGCCTTCGTCCTGCAGTCGACTTACATAGGATGCTAATGATGATGACGGTGAATAGCCCCTCAAATTGTGTCTTCATAACGCCTCTGAAGAAATCAGAGAAACCCCTCTCCTAGCACGGAGAGAGCGGTTGGGAAAACAAAATCGGGACGGGCCATCGTTTGGAACACCCCGTCTGAATAGAAACGATTGCACGATATGATAGACATGTCACCAATCCAGCGAGTCGGCCTAAAACTCACCTCTTCCAAAAACGTGGATAAACGTCTACCCAAGAACAGGCGATACGGCACGATCAAGCTCATTTTTTTTTAAATCATGAGGCTACACCATACACCGACTCTGGCACGTACGAATGCACTAGGCACCAATTGCCGTAGTTGAATGCATAGGCAATATTCGTGACTGCATAACCCTCCTAAGTACAGGAACACAAAACTGAAGTTGGAGCACCCTCTTGCCATTTGACTAGGGGAAGCAACGAATAGAATCGTAAACACAATTATACACTCTTGAAATGCATTAGACTGTTTTCTGCAGGCAGAATACCTACACGCTTCGGTAAGATACTCCCCCCTACAATTCGGAAAGTTGATAACGTCACCTGGACCCCCATACACAAGGGTCTGGAAAAAAATGAGGCACCGACAAAAAGGCACACGAACTCACCTACCGTGCTCCCGGCGACCAGGATTACCACATTGACCTCCAAGAAAAGCGCTAAGAACGCATCCTCGCCCTACGCCCAGGAACATGATTTTCCGCTTGCTCTAAATTACTCTCAATGCTGAAGAATCGACAACTTTGTGGAAGATGAACCAACACAACTATCTGCAAGTCTACGGGGCGAAGATGTTCGGTGAGAGCATTACGCCCACGTTCGGTGCGAAGTTAAATCTGCTTAAATCGGGGAAACATCCACCCTTTTCCACGCAACTTAGTGCTATGACCAAGAATATGCTCAGGGGAGAACAACTCAAACATTGTATATTGCACTCCTCTCCCGACATGCGAGGCAGTTTTTACCAGTCCGATAGCTCAAGATAGGCTCGACCTGGAGACAGGGCCAGAGAAGGAGCTGCTGCATCCGGCACCCTAGGCTTCAGGCTCTACCCTTGAGCTCCCGACCATCTTTTTACTCTCCCTTACTAAACCCCAACTATTTCTTCTGTAAGATATTTATTCTGTCACCCTCTCTGTTCATAAAAGCAAAAAGGTTAGTCTGACTTAGACGCCAGAAAACACTGACACACCTCGCTTAAACTGACCAACACCCCTGCATCCGCAAACTTTCGTGCTCGCATATTAAAGCGGTCCTGAAATACCTTCCGCCGATGCATGGATGTACAAGTAACCAATAAAGCAATGTATTAGCAATCTCATCCGCAAGAATTTTGTTAAAGCAATGAGTATGAGCTGAGAAATCGTAAATAAAAAACTTGTGCCAATCCACCCTGTGAATGAGTTTTGAAAGCAATGCTGTAAACGGCACCCAGGCGACGTCACTTAAATTCACTCACGTCGCTCTACAAATAGTGAAACCAGAGAGAAGTGAAATACACTTAACCACACCCTTTATTACTTCAGAGATATTCTTGGTAAGGTTAAATCAATGATGATATATGAACGGTGGTTGATTGAGTTGTATTAGACATGAGTGCAATTTTTTAATAAAATTAAAGGAAGATAGAACCGGGTGTTAGACGATCTAACTTATCCATCTCTGCCGCCGCGGACGGAGGTACGAGATCGGCGGCCGAGACGGTGGACGAGGACAGAAAGAAGCAGGAGGAGAGAAGAAGAAGAAGAAGAAGAAGAAGAAGAAGAAGAAGAAGAAGGAGGAGGAGGAGGAAGAGGTGCAGGCGGATGAGGAATAGGAAGAGTAGGAAGAAGAGGACGTAATTTTATTCATATTTCTCAACGACCCAAAGTGTGGCCCAGGGGAGTGTTTTCTTCTTCACTGGAGCCCATATGCAGTCCGCGCCGCCTTTGCTCTGTCCGCCAACTAAATCTGGGTAGGCAGACAGGGGCGGGACAGCAGCATCTCCCATTTCTCTCGTTGGGTAGTTGACGGAAAGAGTGGAGGGAGCTCAGGGCTAAAGTCCCGCACCCCAATTATGTGGCGGAGTGGTCCTACTTCTGAGCAATATTTACATTCAGCGTTGTAGCGATTCGGGTGCATTAAGTGAAGACGCGTCGTGTGTGGGAAGGAGCCGGATTGTATGCGCCGTAGGGTAGTTTGTTTTTCTCTGGAAAGGTCAGGGCAAGACAAACGTAGGGTCTGTCTCTGAATGCGATAATGCTGGGTTATCTCCCTGAACGAGACAAGAGGGTGACTGTCATCTTGCAGGTCCACAGCAAGGGGGGTAAAAGTGCAGGCTTGTTAATGGGCCCATTCGTTGCCCTCCATTAAAGCGGGAGCGGGTGTCCAGATCAGCTGAATGGAACCGTTTGGGGAGTGGGTTTTTAACACACGCAGTGCACGTCCAGACACCCAACGCGACTGTTAATTCCGGTAGTCTTGTTGGGAATCGGTTACTACCTTCCGAACCCCTGGTTGAGTGACAGCCAAGGCGATGAGGCACATGCAAGGAGGTTGGTTCTGGAGGTAGCCACGATGATGGCGTACTACTGCCCTCGATATTGGGAGGCGTCAGTGTAGATAACTGCATGATCCCCAAAGAGGATGGTGTTGAGAGCTTGAGCCTGTGCTTGTCAGCGACCCTCGTCGTGTGAGGGGTTCGTAATTCTAAGCAAAGGGAGCATCTTTAGTTCTTGTTACCAAGAATGCGGGAGTACATCAAGCGCGGAGTGGCATTCTGAGCTGCCCAGCCATCTGGTGAAGGATGCGGCGACCTACCGCAGTTCTGCTCCTTCAGAGCCTCTGGTTAGAAAGATGGCCCTCTATCAGCTCTTCAACACTGTTTTCGAACCCAGTGCTAAGCCGCACTCAGGAGCACACATCCAGGGGATGACCAATGCCCTGCTCAACCGCCTTTCTAATCATTATATAAAGTATCTTTATGTCCTCCTTTCCCGAGAAGACAAGGGTTGATGTAAGTCATTCTCGAGAGGTTGATGTAAGTCATTCTCAAGAGGGCAAAAGCTTGAAATAATCGAAACGTATCAGATTCCTTGAGGCCTCACATCTTGGTGGCAACTCGCCTGATAATTTGTATGATTTGATTGATGCTGTGTTTGAGGTGCTGCAACAATACGTCACTCTTGGTGTTGGCCTGGAGATGTAGGCTCAGGAACTTGATGTTGTGGCTTGGAGTGATGCCCTGACCATAAAGGAGTACTTGAATGTGTTCCTTGATGTGTCGTTTGGCATGTCGGCATGAGGGCGAACGAGAAGGAGCTGTGATTTTTTACGTGAACACTGGAAGTTACAGGCTTTAGGACATTCGGTTACTTGAAGTGACATTTCATGCGTTGGTGTGGGCTTTTTTTAAATTTCGTAACTCCTAGCCCACGCGCAAGGCGCGCACAGGCCCGATAGAGTTGCCGTGGACGGAGCGAACAGCGGCGCGTGAGGTCGCCTGAAGCTATCACGTGGCATTCCGCGAGAATGCAGGGCACAAACCAGTGAATGTGCTTAGTGAGTCCACCACCTGTCTTTCCCGTCTCCACGTGGGCTCGTAGCTAAATCGTTAATACAACGGGCTCTCGGCTTGTTAAGCTATTAGTTCCGGGTTCGATTCCTGGCGGTGCCAGTAAATGCTCTTATTTGTTCGAGGGAGGTTTCTGCTGACACCAATGGTTCCCAAAGACCCCGTGGGGGGCAGAGGTATAAAGGTTTGCTTTATAACCGCGCATTATCGTCACGCCGCATTTCGTCCTCCTTTCAAAGTTTTATTCGCTGCTGATGGCGCGAGAGCCTTCCCTCCCATGATGCTGCGCTCCTCAGCGCTGACATACTTCCGCTATTGTGCTCCTCAGACTGCCGTTCACTACGGTCAATCTCTTTTGGCTTTTTAATCTTTGCGAGAGAGAGAGAAACCTCTTTATTAGAGGAAATCAGAGAGGTCTGCCGGCATGTTAACGCCGACATGCTACTCTGCGGGGTACGGGAGGAGGGAAAAAGTTGCAATAGGAAGAAATGTGGAAGGGAGAGAAGAAAGAAGAAAAAAGAAAGAAAAAAAAAAGGAGGAAGCGTGTGCGTTGGGGACCGTCAGTGCGACACGTGAAAAGTCTATAGACGGTTGTAAAGTGCAAGGATGGTCTGGTCCTATATCAGCTCAGCGACGTCGATGTCATTGATGTATTCAAGTAATGCGGTTAGCACTTTACGCTGAGAGGAGGGAGATGGCCATGGTCCCAGGAGTGCTTTTAAAGTCAAGGAACTGTGGTTGAGGCACTCGATCTTCTGTGCGAGATTGTTTCTTGCTTGATAGTATGTAGGGCACTCCAGTAAAATATGCTCGACGGTTTCTGGTGAACCGCAGTTGTCACAATAGGGGTTCGAGGTTAGGCCAAGGCGATAGCGGTAGGTATGTGTTAGCGCCACGTTGAGACGTAAGCGATGGAGCAAAGTCTCTAGCCGACGTGGTAGTCGCTCCGGTAACCTCAGTGTCAAAGTTGGGTCGACATGATGGAGGAATGGGTGCTGGTTTTCCGGGAGAGACCAGAAGGTGCTTCTTTCCCTGAAAACAAGCTCCTTTGCTAGCCTAGAGGCATCGTGCTTCGTGAAGAAAATGTTCCTCACGTTCCGCAGTTGCAGTCCTCTCTTGGCAGCCTCATCTGCTTTTTTATTGCCTATGATGCCGCAGTGGGCAGGGATCCACTGCAGTATCACGTGGTGTCCGGCGACACAAACTTGACGATTTAAGTAAGAGACATCGCGGGATATATGTTCGTGAATGCTGAAGCAGCTTGCACGTCGAAGAGTTTGCAGTGCCGCCTTCGAATCCATAAAGATTACCCATTGTGCTGGCTTCTGGCGGAAAATGTAGCGAAGTGCTTGTTTGATGGCATGAAGCTCAGCAGATGTTTACACCATGGATCCCGCTCTCCGCTCAAGGCTGGAAAAGCGAACGAAAGACCTGGCCACATGTCTGCGGCCTAGGCTTGCCCTTTCGCGGGGTACATTGCTGCAGTTGCTATCGGCGGCACGTGACTTTTTATCGGCGGCGAGCTCGCAGCCGTACGGGGAGGATCGTGGGCTCGTTCCCTTTATGCAGTGCGCACTGTTTATCGTATCAGATGTGGCCCCGCTGGGGCCGGGTCTTATTTCGTGGTGGTGGTAATTCCTACCATCAGCATGTGAAAAAGACATGTTAAACCGATACAGAACCCGTGCACTAAACGGTTCAATCTGTGACCAGTTCAACTTCGGGCGACGCGTGGTGGAGAGCGCACCGTTGGAAAAACATGCTCCGCCGCGGCTCTGACCTTTCTAGCTCTGTAGCGTGCGCCATTTCGTTGACAGTCTGAAACATCGGTTACCGTTTCAACAAGGCCTAAACCACCCTCGAAGTCAGTTACGGTTGCGTGATCCCGTTTCAGCTCGGTTCACGACATATGGGCACTGCAGGCGTACCACTCACCCCCATTGGGAAGCGTGGGATGCGTTTGGCTTTACAGAAGGTGATGGTGTGCGTGTGTTGTGGAAGCGTTTGTTTCGCGACGAAACGCGACGTTCTGCTTCTGCGGGTCGATATTGGTTCCCATGGTCTGAATTATCTTTATCGAGCGACGTATGACTCAACCTCGCATGCGGTGTGTGCAGTGTGCGTGGCTAAAAGCCTTCTCGGCTTTTCCGCCAGAGTTAAGTGACTTGCTGTTCGTCCCCGCAAACCGCGCGTGAGGTGAGTGCCGAATTTACGACGGGCAGGAGGAGGCAACCGATCGTCTGTCAATCGTGGTTTAGACTTGCAACGCATGTTGTGACGTTGCGTTCGTTCTAAACGGACATCTGGACTCTTTTGAAGTTGAATAAAATATATGCGTCAAACCCGGGCAATCGGCTCAGGGCGTGTTCTGGGATGGCAGGAAGGAGGTGCCACAGGGCTTCCACGCTTTCTTTGTGGAACGTACTCAGGTAAGATAATATCCATGTCGTGTTATAACCATGTTGCATTCAAGCAAACGGTTAAGCGTTTATTTCCACTTGTGTAGATAGTCGTAAAATGTTCAAGCGCTCCGGCCCTCCGCCGGCAGATCAGCCGGTGAGCCTACGCAGAGCAGACGACACATCTCTTTGCCGGAAGTGCGTGAAAAATCCGCCCAATAGAAGGATGTCTACTTCATGACACACACCTGGGAATCGATGACGTAGACATGTGAAGATGGCGGCGTCCGAAAACACGCAGGGAAGGGTGAGAAAAGGGCGACAAACTTTGCAACAAAAGTATGAGCTTTCCGCTGCGCGTAAAAGAGTAATACCTGGCACAGATGACGTTGACGACCCAACCTAACGATCGCGCTAGTTCATTTAGTGTGCTCAAAATGTCTTTCAGGGCCCCTTTAAGTCACCTAAGCGGTGAGGGAGTTTTAAAAACCTTCTCCGCTAGTCCTTTTCTTTTCGCTGACCTTCAGTCCTGGTGAAGCATATATTGCAAATACAGCAACAGCGTTGGAAAACGCTCAATCGTTGTCGAACAAACGCTATCGCGACTTACATCTTAAACACAAATGTAGATGGCACCAGCAACTTTTTTTATCCCTTTGGATTTAAAGCCACGCGCCTTTTTAAATGGTATGATTAAGCAGCCTGAATTACACAATAAACATTGAATTTGAATTTTTTGCAACTAAAAAGATTCAATACAAGGCAACGATAAACCGAAGGCGAGCGCACAGTATAATGGCGCCCCATAACGACACAGACGGCCTTGGCATGAGCCGAATAAACCCCAGCACTAGATTCCTCTCTAGTGTATGATGTAAGAAACTCTATGGTAACAGTGGCTTGTGTTCTCAGGAGCGCGATAAGTGGCTTGCGCAGAACCCACGAACACAGCCGCCACAGATACCTAATAAGCAGCAACTGCGGTATCAATGTGAGAAGAGGTTTCCGTGCTGGCCTGTCCCTCCTTGTCCTCGTGATCTTCTTCTGTCATCCAAATAGTAGTCTGACGACTACTGGTGAAGCCGCCGGTGCTGATTTGCTGGCTCTAAACGCAGCGTAGAGCGGCCACAAGTGGCCATGGGGCCATTACACCCAACCTATTAGGCATCGCCTTGATGCCTCGCGGGAAGGGAGGGACATAAGCGACGTTCAAAGTGGGGAAGTGGGTGTCCTATCGTTGCTGGTATTGTTAAAGGAGCGCAGCACACAGCAGTCAGCAGCACACGCCGCAGAACACTGGCGCAGCACACGGGTGTAGCCAGAGGGCTGTTTCGGTGTCAGAATATCCCCGAAATTTTCTAATCGCCGCATCACCCTTCACCTCCTCCTTCTTTCGTCAAGATTCACCAGTTGCATGGATACAATATTATGTTAGAACTAAAATAAAATTGGCAAGGGCGAAAATAAAAATGACTGAGAGAATTTTTGGAAGGGGCTGTTTTTATTTAAGGATTTCAAACCGGTCACTTATAACAAGCAGCCCCCCCAAAAAAAATTCTGTCTGTGCCACTGGTGTCCAGTACGGTAACCGCTGTATAACCGGGGTGACAAAGTAACTAACGACCCCGACTAGGCTGAGCTGTTTTACGGAGCAAAATACCACCTGAAGAGGTTTTCTCTGAGGCCTCTACAGTGGTTGGGAATCTTGAACTGGGCGTCGACATACACGGCCTGACAGGCATAAGCCTGTCATATTCCTATTAAGGCGCGGCACGACCCCGTGCGTTTGTGGGTGACAGGCCGTTGCTTTGCGGCGGCGGTGGTTACTCAACTGCGGGATATCTTGTGTAAGTTATTACATGAATGAAGATCGACTGTCAGAAATGCCAACCATGGGAGGACCATGTCCTAACCCGATAGGCACGATAAAAATGCAGTTTTAACAGTCATTTCCACGGAAAATCTTTTGACTACTAAGGCTGAGTAAACAATCTTTTGGTATTGTTATCCAGAGTAATTGATAACCGCACGGGTGACAGCCTAGATTAGCAACAACCTGGATAGCAGGCTGAGTTTAGGAAAGGTTACTCAAAAGTGGGTCACATCTATGTGGTGAACAAAGTGGTAAAAAAAATCCGCAAAGTACACGGAAACCCTTTACATGGCATTTATAGACTGTAAGAAAACGTTTGACTCAGTACACAAACCAGCCGTTCTGTAAGCATAAAAATACCAGGGAATAGAGGAGTGGTACATAAGCCCTCAATACGACATATATAGGGAATGTGCGGGTGGGATAATCCTTCACAAGAAAAGAAACAACGAGTGAATAAACAGCGCTAAAAAGACAGGACAAGAAAGGACAGAAAACCACGGCGTTGACTAACAACCAAATGTGTTTTATTTCTTCAGTCAGCATATATACTTCACCACTATCACAAAGCAATGACAAACAAATTGATTGGAATACTCAGCCTGCGCAGAGGCTAAGCATTCAAGCATTCGTACCTGCCGCCGGAAGCTACCCTTCTTTTTGGAGCACTAATACCTTCGGAAGGCCACATCAAAAGACTGTGCCGAATTTTGAGATCAGAGGCATGCCGACAAGTACGCTTCTACACAGACTGCTTACAGTTTGTGAGCCACAACGAATTGCCTTTGCCCAGTGCCCAAAGGAAGTTCCTTCATGACCTGCGACTGGCGTCACAGACTGCCGACTTCCTATGGGGCAACGTAGTCGTTCGACTGCCTAGGAGCAAGCAACGAATTCAAGGAAAAGGTCAAGAACTCAAGGTGCTTGGTGATGCCTCAATCACGAAGAACGTGGCTGATCTCCTCACGCTTGGGCCGAAATTTTGTGAGCACCCTGATCTGGACAAGACAGAGCTGCTCAGCCTGGTGAGGACAGCTGCTGGTAGAGCAAGATCGGATGAAGTGGACAGGTGGATCAGAAAAGGCGTTGATTGCCTGCCTCAGCGGGTTAAAAAAGGCAGTAGTGCTAGGCTTTGCACAGCGGTTACCGTTCTCCGAGAAGATGGGCTAAAGCTGCTCCTTTCCGATAAAGAAGGAGGATTTGTCGTGATCCCTCGAAGTCTTACAAAGAAAAAGCAGATGCGGCCATCCGTGGTAACTTCAACGAAGTAAAAAGAGTGGTTCCTGCGAAGGTAAAAGCAAGGGCTGTTCAGCTGTGCATGAGAGCTGGACGTTCAAAACTAGCATCATCTGTGAAGGCCTGCAAAGAGACCAGTCTTTCGGCCTTCTTTAGTGCCAAGACCCACAAGGAACTATGCCCATTCCGAGCCATTGTTTCTGAGCGCGGAACCTGGCAGCGAGAACTTGGTAGGTTTCAGCAAAGATGCGTGTGTCTTCTTGAAATCGACGACCCCTACCTCATTAGGACGCCAGGTACTGTCTCTGACTATCTCCGGGAGGAGTTTCCAGTGGGAGTGAGTGCGTTTTCAGTGGACATTAAGGACTTATATTATTCGCTGCCTCAGGAAGAAGTATGTACCGAAGTGAGCAATTGCATTGATAGATACGGGGCTATTATGTTTCAGAACGCATGTTGAACCACTGTAGACAGGTTTTTAGAATTTTTAAAGTTCTATATGCAATCCACCTTCATCTCCCTGAATGATAAGCTTTTTATACAGCGGAAAGGTGTGTGCATAGGATCTTGCATCGCCCCTGTTCTTAGTGACAATTTATTAGACAGCTACGACCGTAAGCTTGAGAGCAAGCTAAGTCAGACGAGCGCGGTTAAGGTGATGCGATATGTGGATGACTTTTTATATTTTACAGCACTAACTCTTCTGAGGAGCAGCCTGCTGCTAAGGCTGTCTTTGACGTGTTTGTCGCAGAATTAAGCTGTTTTGAACTGACGACTGAGCACCCTTCAGATAACAAACTACGCTTCTTAGACTTGGAGCTCGCGTTCTCGGATAGCCATGTCTGTTGGCGTTATGCGCCAAGGTCTCAAAAGAGCCTTCTTCCTTTTTCGTCTGCGCACTCGAAGATTGGAAAACGCGGCATTGCAACAGCGTGCATGAAGGCGGCGCTAAGTAGGTCTTGTGACCACCAAGTTGATGAAAGTTTTCTGTCGCAAGTAGCACGCCTGAAGCTTGCAGGTTTTCCAGCAACGCTTTTGGCTAACATTGCTGAGAGCCTCTTAGCAGGCCTTAAGAAAAAACGCTCAGTTGCCATACAATCGGAGACAAACTCGCAGCAAAAAATAGCCGTCATCCCATATGTGCACAAGGTGGCGCACAATCTCAAGAAGGTTGTCGGCAGGGCAGGCGTCAAGCTATTGTTTTCTGCCCAAAATAAGCTCCGTAGTCTGTGCCAGAAAGTGAATCTAGAGGGGAGGAAGAAAACAAGGGGATGTACTAAGAAACATAAGCAGAATTTTGTTTAATGTCGCCAAGGTGTTGTTTACAAAATTCCTCTTTCGTGCGGGAATTATTATATCGGTCAAATGGGGCGGTGCGCGAATGACCGCTTGCTGGAACATTCGAATATGGTTAAAAAACAAGCTGCTGACAGTCAGTTAGCCATTCATTGTAGGAATTGTAAGAAATGCAAGTGCCACCCAATTTTTGAAGATACCACTTTCTTGTCAAAATACCATGATGAATGCGCGCGTCTCATTTCAGAAGCCTATCACATACACAACAGTGGCGAGGCATGTGTTAGAATCCCCTCGATTTCCCTCCTTCCAAAAGATAAAATTCATGTCTGATGGATCGCCCCTTAGCCTCTGCGCAGGCTGAGTATTCTAATCAATTTGTTTGTCATTGCTTTGTGATACTGGTGAAGTATATATGCTGACTGAAGAAATAAAACACATTTGGTTGTTAGTCAGCGCCGTGGTCCTGGGTCCTTTCTTGTCCTGACTTTTTAGCGCTGTTTTTTCACTCGTAATTATGAACCAACCAGCCCAAATGCGAACCTTATTGCAAAAGAAACAAATTTCCATCCGAAAGGGCGTACGACAAGAAAATACTATGTCCCAAAACTGTTCACAGCATGTGTAGAGGGATACTCAGAAACCTTTTATCGAAATACACAGTATTACCCATAAACGGAGAATTCGTGAGTCATTTGAAATTTTGAGATGTCAGAACCTTGCTCAGTAAATTTGCAGAACTGCAAAAAATGATTGAGGACGTACCGACAGGCAGCTTCGACGAGGAGTGAAAATAAATTTGAATAAATTCAAAGTAATCAATATGCCTAATGCGCGCTCTACAGGATATGTAAGAAAACGCTCGTAAAAAGGCGTAAGTTTGGGCGAGTTGGAAATATATCGTGGTGGCTAGAAGCGCTAAATAACGACGGAGGAACCTTGTCGTGCTCATTTTTTCTTCGTGTCCCTGTCGTTAGTCTGCGCATCCCACCACAACGCTCGTACAAGTCGAAGAATATAACAATCTGAGCCATATGGTCAGAGGTGATCCCCAACACGAGAAAAATTCAGGCAGTGAAGAGGAGCGGGCTAGTGCGCATTCAGCGGGCACTCACAAAATTAACATTGAGGTCCCTCCATCCCTAAAAACAATCGTATACAACCATTGTGTGCTTCCGTTGATGATGTATGGAGCTTAAAGTTGGTGCATTACGAAAGTACTGGAAAGCAAACTTAGGTCGCCGCAACGAGCCATGGTGCTTGGGATGATAGGGGTAGCACTTGGGAACAGGAAACGTGCATCGTAGTTCAGAAAGAAAATTCGAGTTCAAGATATCATAGTTCAAATAAAAGAATGAACTTGGTCTAGTCATGTAGTGAGACTAACCGACAACAGGTCGACCGCGAGCGTAACAGCGTGATACTGAGAGAGGGGACTAGCAGAAGGGGAAAACTAATAACTGAGACGAAAAAAAAATCTGAAGCGAAGAATTATTCGGGTAGCAAAGGATAGGAGCGGGTATAGGTCAATAGAAGATGCCTCGTCCTGCAGTAGACCTATATTGGCTGTTCAGAATGGTGATTAATAAGGTTATCTATTGATGGTGAGCGTCAACTATAGTAAATGGGCCACCTGTTCGAAGGCGGTCGCCCTTGTCTCGACCACTTGCAAATCTGCAGTGTTTTCTGTTTATTGCGCAGCTGACGCCCCCAGCTCGTTCTGTTATACAGAAGGGCATGCTTTGCACAGTCGGCCTAGCTCTAGATACCGCGTATCCTTAAACAAGTAGCCTTAATTCTACATGTGTCCTGCAACAAGATAGGTGAGAGTTTCAGTTGCTATTCACGGGGTGTTTATTTTAAATGTAGGCTATCCGCTATATCACGTCACCTATCCGCGCAAAATTGAAAAGGTAGTATGGTGCAACGGAAATCTTAAAACACTATTGCAGGAGCTATCCAAAGGCAAGGCAAGCGTATACACCCTTTCAATCCCTTGAGCTTCCTTCGCCAAGGTGAGGTAATGGCCTAGATGACAAGTAAAAACTTATACGACATCCTTAGTCTTTTTTGCGTGTTAACTCTACAGCACAAGCATTATCAGCTTTTTAACCGTAACGTATTTATGTATATAGACAGCATTGCAGTTTTGGAACATTCCGCATTGCACAATATCCTCACATAAAAAGAAGGCCAGAGAACTACTGTCGCTCTTTTTGCGCAATGAAATTAGTAAAATGTTATGATGTGGACAAACATATCCGCAATCCAATCGCGCATTTGAGGCCTGTGTCGCTACAACAATGAAAAGACTGCTAAGTGAATTTTGAAACAAAATCGAGCACCCACAACTAGAAAAACTGGCTTACATATTAAGGAGAGCAAATCTCACCCCTAAGTTCTTTTAGGATCTTTGTTCATCTTTCGGCGGTGTGCTTGAATCTTTTTTTGTGCACACCAAAACTACATTATTGGTTGTGATAATTGACTGTGACACCTTCTGGATTGTGCGGAAACCGAAAGCGAACCAGCGCTTACTATTAGAGCATTTCCATCAGATAATTATTCGCTCTTCTCACTAACATGCTGTGGGCCACCTCGGCCCAGGGGGTGGTGCGCATGCGCGCAGGACGCCCGCAGGGCACAGAGCATTACACACGACGAAGCCCTGATAGTTCACAGCCGGCAGGAGATACCAATCTTCTTCGCAGAATGCGCGCGCAGCATAGGCATATAGTGGCGCCCATAAGAGGGGCCCAGACAAGCCGAGGGGGCGGTCAGTCGCGCGTTGTCGAGCGGTGGTGTTTGACCCGTGGAAGCGAGTGACGAGAGGCCCGTACCGACTCAGCACGACGCAAGGTCGGCGAGGAAAACAAGTAAGTGTCCGCTTCGCCTGACGATGGCTGGTTGAATTGTCGAAGCTCCCCGACAAGCGAGTTCAGGATAGAGCGTTTTTTGCTGGTGATCACTGTTTCACTGCTCCGCCCAGCCACCTGTTATCACGAGATGGTGTCTGTCGGCTTGTCATCCTGGGGTTGCGTTCTCTTATGTTCACTGGCCTGGAGAAGCGCCGGCTAATTTTGTGTTTTTATTCTCGGGGCGTAGAATAAAACTTGTTCATTTATTGCCGCCATGTCCTGGTGTTTCCTCATCACGCGAAACGCGGCTCGCGTACCCACTTTACAAGAAAGCTAGTTCCTTCAACGCATATCTGCTCTTGAAACGTGGTGTTAAGGAACCGTAGCTCCACCAAACACCCCTACCCACACCACTGTGCTTATGGCGGTTGGAGGTAGCTTCGACACACCTGGAAGTGGTTGTTGGACATGCTACTTCCATTGGTAATTTTAATGTCCCTTCTAAATTATTGCTCGTGGCCGCTTCTTTTAAGTGGCACTACATAGCTTCGTTCGACGCCAGAAACAATAATCCACTTGCCTGCTCAGCCTTTCTACGTTCAGTGCAATACAGGAAACATTCTGTTTTTTCACAAACTGTCGTTATCGTGTTCACAGATTCGTATAAAACGAAAGCAACACTGGTAACACAGAATAACAGGATAGTTTAAAATAACTATTACGAAACTCAGTAGACACCCTTGACGGTAGAGTGCCTATTTATCGGCTGAGCAAGAAACCAATTATAACGAGAGCGACCTTTTGCAGTAGTTTAGGTCGGTTTGCATTATCCACTGTAATATTGTTTCGTTTTATACTTGTTATCTTACTTGTTGTTTTTTATTTCGCAAACGCCTTCTCACGCTAATGTCTGAAAAGATAATTTAATAACTTTGTGCTGCACACCTGTGTCTGAGGTAAAACAAAACCAAAAATATGTAACAGAACCATATGAGACGAGGCACCTACTGCCAAAGCAGATAATCTAGCAGAGAGTTGTTTCTAAATAAAAGTTTAAAATATTAAGATTTTTTTATGTCGCACGTAATTTTAAACACAGCCTCAATGTTGTCCTGCAAAGAAGTTGAACATTGCCTAGGCAATACCTTTATGCTGATGGAAAAGGGAAGTACACACCCTAGGAGGATGAGGCAGAACCTTATTCTTTTCCAGAACAGGGCGGCATCGCTGTATGTACTTTTTGTGGAGCGTTCGCAAGAAGAGAATTTCTTTTAACTTAGCCCTCGGAGGCATTGCTACCGCACCGCGATGCTGTCATATTGTATTGTGCATTTGCCGAGCCACCTGCTGCTATAAATCTTATGTGCAGAGTACACAATACCAAAAGCGGCATTTGCATTTTGTATAAACAATCGCATTCCAATTCTGAATTTTGCGACTTACATTCGTGGCCGGGGGCACAGTGTTCGTGCCGACGGCGATCAGCGCCAATAGATCTATTTGAAGGTTTTTTTGCTATGCTAAACAAGCCCTTCAGGGGTACGTGAGATATTGCCTTGGACTCCACACAGGCATTTTTGGTGCCCCTTGATCCTGCGTGAATTAAAAAAACATTCATGGGATATTCTTGCAGTGAATGCCATTTTAATAAACTTAAGAATAGAGAATAAATTTGTGATAGCAGCTCTCAAGTACTGTAAATTGCTTACAAGGAGGAGAAGAAGCTGTCAGCGTGCAAATTTTGAACTCATATCTTTCAAATCTTTTTTTATCATACCCTACACTGTTCCTCAACGTTACCCTAAACATCGCTGCCCCTTCTAAAGAACGCACCTTCACAGGTGTTATAAACGTCAAAGGTGAGTGCGCCTCAAAGATCGGCACATATGTGATACTGTGCCCGTAACGCTATGGTTCATCTGCTGTTCTGGTGTTCTGTAGCTCGAAGTTGCATGCGGGCAGCATGGACCAGCATCGACTCCATTGGTTCCCGTCCAAATCGGGCGCATGATTCTCGTTCCACTAAGAGACCACTTTCAGCATGCATCTGTAAGATGTCGTTTTACATGGGCATTATTATTCAAAATAGTGTTGGTTATGATCATCCATGAAGAACAATATTTACAAGAATAAATTAACAGGCTAACATTGAAGTAACACCAAAACGCCAGTGAATGAAATGTTATTAACAAACATGTTTAAAAGACTTGGTCTACATTAGGTGGGGCGCATAAATGGAATAAATTTTAAATTTCCCGGTGGCTCTCAAGAATGCTCTTTGTGATGACAGAAATTGCACAAAGAGCAGGGCTCTGAATGGGATACACGAGCAGACAAACCGCAGTGAGGGATATACGGCCAATGAATCTGAGTTTTCAATTAAAGTATCACTTTTTGTGCGATTGGGCAATCTGAACAGTCAGTCGAGAAATTTTATTGATTCAGCACAACATTTAGCCGGGGTCATAGCATAATTCGGCATATGTAACATTCAAAAACTTGTACAAAGCATCACCCATTTCCCCAGTACAATAAACACCGGTGTGAAATTGTGTAGCAACCAAACTCAGCGTCCAAATAAGATTCGATCTGCAACTAGCAAATCCACTTGAGACGGACGTTCATAAGTTCAGAAAGTAGAGGGCACCGCAAGTAGTTTTCGTTGTGGTTTGGCAACACTGAAGAAAGCAATAGTTTGTGGCTATTACCGCAATTACAAGAAAGTACGTAAGCTTCATAAAGGACAAGTGTTGAGCGAATTCTGTATAGCACAGATGGGCTGCAACATTCCTAAATCATTCAGAAAGAGTAGAATTCAAATTCCTAGAGGCCGTACAGACATTGAAAGCCATGGTCACAGTGTGCCACAAAGGTAACAACGCACTCTTCGTTTGTTATTGTGTTTCTGTCTGTCAGAAGGCTCGAGCGGTGTTCCTTTAAAAATCTCCGTGTCTGGCACATCCATCGCTTTAACCTAAGCTGACCCAATAAAAAACCGTGTCTGGCACATCCATCGGTTTACCCTAAGCTGACCCAATAAAAAGAATTGTTTCAAATTTGAAACTGCGAAGTAGCCTGAGAAACAGCAATAATAATCCACCTTACCAAAAACTAAAAAAAGGCAAGGGCCAGACTAGAACCTGTGGCTTTTACAGCAACGCGCTAAAGAGCTGAGACGTGAATCCTACGCCATTTTGCACACGATCTGCCCCATGCCAGCTCAGCCTTAAAAACACGCTGCAACGTTGTTCTTGCAGACACGTTTTGGGCCCTATTTGTGTTAATTGTATCATTCCCATAAAGACGCAAAACTAGTTATCAAATTGGGTGCGGAAATAAAAGAAGGTTCTCAAGTTTTACTTATACACATGCAAGCAAACTTGACTTTGCCTACATAAACCCACAGCATCCGGATATGGGGACGCAACGCGGGGACCCTACGCATCTGACGATTGGCCAAGCTTCTAATATATTGTATATGTCATTGTACCGACCAAACGAGCTTAAACTGCGATTGAAGTCGTATTTTTATTTGAAGGAGGCATAATAACTTAACCGCACATATCAACAGATGGAAGACAGTACTGCCTGCTTCGAACGCATGTGTGCCCGTTCAAGTAAAGCTTTTAATCCGTGTACCGATGAACCGCTCCCAGTATTGCCCGATAATAGCGCGCTTCACTAAAATGCATGCAAATCAAAGGTGTGCGTTTTGTATGACCTTGTCTATCAGCTGCAGATATATCAATCGATTCCAGAAGGGGTGTAGTCAGGAAGCATTGCAAAGCACACGGCAGCTTCGGTGTTTTCAGTCGGTGTCGAAGCTTTGGCATACGCTTTCGCCGTGGGGAGCGGATTTCTGTTCAACAAAAAACAAGCACACCTTTTTTTCTCTGCCATCTCCCTGTTTCTTTTTTCTCTCTGCCATCTCTACCATCTGCCATGAGACAAATTCAATCAATCTGTTTTCGTTGATTAGCTGTTTACGTACAGAGTGTAATACCAGCAGTCTATTTTTATGACCAACTTTGCCTGCGCCCGGGAGATTGCGACTGCGCAATAGCTTTTGATGAGTTAAACGAGGCAGCTTGGATATGTTTCCGGTAGTATTAGCATGATGGGGCTCATCTGCAAGATCAGTTCGGGATCAACAAACGTTATCACAGCCAGAATTTGTAAAAAATCAGCACGAACTACGCACAAATATATATTCCTTGAAGGTCAGGCATTGTATGTATAATTACTGCACCCTTTCGCGTTACTACACTCTTAATCTCGTTTCCATATAAGTTCCAGTTAAAAAGGGTGATCCATATATTTTATGTGGATCCGAACGAAAGAATAACTGAAACGAGGCATATAGGTGGATCTTATCTGGAACCGTCAGCTTGTTTTCTTTATGTTCGTGGTTTTTATCGGGAAGTGAAGAAATGGGGTCATGCGATGTCGGTGGTTCCGGTTACTGTTCCACTTATGTCCCAGTAAACGGTTGGGGAGAGTGCGTTTGTATATTTTTTGCTCTTGTCTTGTTCCACATAACTCGTGCACGGCAGTGAAGTATGCACTCTTTCATGCACCAACTGGAACAATCAACCGCATATATATTAGGTGCTTCTTGACCCAAGATGCACGTGCGCGTTTAATATACACGCGCACACCGCAAATTAAATTTAACGAACTTCGCCGACATCTATGGTACTGCCTTGCAGCAGTTAACTTTCATAATACGGCTGAGCGGTAGTTTTAGTGACGTCCTTTGACAGAAAACGAAATCCCACTTTTTTGTCAACGCCGTACAAAGCATTAAAAATGTCGAGAGGAGGATATCTTAGGCAAAAGAAGAAATTGCAGGAACCCATTTCCAAGTGTTCTGCGGCACCCAAACCGCTTTTGTGAACATTGTATTTTTCTAATTTGAGGCGTCAAGTACAAAATTACCAGTGATTTCAATTTGAGAAGGACTAAACGTCTTCCCTTTCCCCACATGCCGTTCGGGCAAAGCCATAGCTACTATGAGCTGAAGAATTCGTGGTGCTTTTGTGAACATCTTCATTACGAAATACTTGTTGAGGCCATTATATTTTATGCATTTGGTTTACAAAGCGTCGCAGAAGCGGCAGTTTTTGTTCAACACTCGGTCATCATCTCGCTGTGGTGTAGTACGCGCTCAATGGTACTTAGTCCACGTTACTTATGTTGTGATGGGGTACATACATAATGGTAACCGACTGCGTCACATGTTACACCACACACATCATGCTACGCATGCAGTTATATGCTTAGAAGTTAGTTTTTGTATTTTGTCTCGTCCCGGCTAGTAATTTTTACAAGCAAAAATGAAAGCCTCTTTGCAAGAGGAGAATGACACAAACCCCGGAGAACTAAATAAACCCCGCGGAATCTGCCTTACATTCTATATATTTATGCTGAAATGGCATTCTTATTTCAAATTATGCATTGCAGTATCGCGAAAATTCGCAGTGTTACCCTAATCTTGTTACTTGCCGTAGTAATTCAAGTTCACCGAATGACCTGCCTTCTCCTGCTGGTCCCCCCGTTGCTCTTTTCCTGCACTATTGGTGTTCATGAAGAAAAACTGCTGGAAAACTGGCAGATGTATTATTACTCGCTAATTAGCGAGTATTCACACTGGATTCACTATGCGAAAGTAGTTTTCTATAACGTGGGTATCAAAGAGCGCCGCAGTATGTATTATTGGTATTGGAAAGACTTGTCAAGAGAACGCAGCCAATAAAGAAGCGTCGTTTTGTTTTCACTGCAAAGAAAGAAATAAAGCTGTCATCAAAGTTTATGCACACATACCGCACGCGCTCACGGACCGCGGAGAGAAACAACTTTTGCCCAACTAACGTGTTAAATTGGCTAATATCTGAGCTCTTTGTTCCAGCCTCAGAGCAGCGTACACGTCCGCTTAGAGGCCTACTCCCATTTTCCGAAGCAAATATAAGCGATCAAGGGTGCCGAGCTTGTGATCGCTTCCGCGGACTGGTCACTGGCCACGGCGTGCATCGCCAAAGGCACGGAGGAAGAAAAAGTTGCCCGAAACGATTACGAAACGACCGCCACTTGAGTGCGGCATGCCGTGCGCATGCGTTGACAGCATAGAGGAAAGAATACAAGGCAGCGCCGCTTGTGTTGATGCATGGTATAGTGGGACGGGAACGGGTACAACGACGATGAGGGAAAAACGGGACTACGTGAACACTTTCAACGACAGCAGCGCCCCTACGCCTCAACGTTTACGGAAGCTAGTTTTTGTTCATCCGCATGCAGCGCCACCAGTGGCCTTCTATAGCGGTTTTCTCGATTGCTCGCGTTATGCGCCTGATGTACTAAATGAACTGTCTGTCAGACTGGCGGGAACGGTTACCAGTTTGGTTGTGGCGTAAAACTGCGGATTTCTTCATGTCCTCGGGCTGTATTTACTGTTCGACGAAGTGAGGTTTTGCCGGGAGGCGCAAAAAAGGTCAGTGCTGCTTATTTATGTTCTGGTAACGGTTGTTCTTTGACTTGTTCATCACTGCGTTCGATAAACGTGCCGCTCCGCTTCCTCTTCGATGCGAGAAACGTTTGCGGCTTTTCACTTAAGCTTGTGTGTTTGTGGGTCGGAGTCGGCTTGACATTTATGACTGCGTACGTTAGCTAGTGCTATTTAGAAAGTGGCTGGTGCGCGCATTTCTCGAGTCTGCATGTCCCCGTATGGTGTGGTGTTGCTTAGTTGTATATTGACGGTTGCTGTACCTGTCAGCGGTACTGAATCTTGTCGGGTTGTCGCACGCTATTGGCTCACGCGCACACACTGCACAACATGTTTGTCGGAGCGTCTGTCTTTAGTCTTATCGGTATTTTCAAACTTCCGTGTTAATTGCGTTGTGTTGGTCTTCTGAGAGCCATAAATTTACTGTGCTAATCACGCTATTCCGCCTAATGTTGATGTGCGTTCAAGGCGTTGGCGGCAGCACTTCTTACGTTTATCTGTGCTGTGTGTGTAGTTGTTCCTTGTTTCTTCCAATGCCTTCGATGAATTCAGATGGTCTATTTACACTAATCAACGTTAGTTGGCTCCCTGACGTGTAGTGAAATGCAAGGGAAAGTGGTTGTCTGAGCAGTAGCGTAGTAACAAAACGGTCCTTTTGTGGAGGGGAAGGCAGGTGGAAACACGGAGAAAATGTGGTGCCGTTTCTATGCTGTCAATGTCAGTGGTAACCTGAGACCTCAGAATAATTACCCATAAAACTCACGTGTGGACTATTAGAAGTTTTAACGTCACAAACTATGTTTAAAAATAATACATTCCTGCCATTTTATGCTATCAATGTCAGTGGCAGCTCGAGAGTTGGAATAATTTTCAAAACGCTCGGGTGCAAAGTTGTTGCATCATGATGTGCACCAAACATTAATCCATTTCTGTTCTACTTTGAACGTAGAAATTATACTGCGAAAGCAGATTGCTACATTCTGTATTCATACTCTATGACCTGTTCAGAAAGAGTATATGGCTGACTGTGGAGACATTTGGCCCTCCACTGATAGGTTGTGACAAATGTTTTTGTTCCTCTGCAAAAAAAAAAGAAAACAAATTATTTCCTTTCTTTACATGCTCGTGCGAAGTCATGGCTGTGGCATTCACTGGCTGAAGACATATTTGGCATGCTGAAGGGTTGTCGGGGAGAGTGTGGCAGATTATGAATGCCCTGTGGAGCTCATAAGCCCCAAAAGGGTACCTTTTGAGTCGTGCATATTGTGCAGATATTCACCAGTTCGCATAGACCAAGGACAGGTGAGCTTAAAGTATGTTCAAATATTTTTATACCTCAAATTGTTTAGCAAGGAAAGATTACCTGGGCTTCCGCTGTAAAAAAGACATTCTACTTCCGTGGAACGAATCAGACGACATTGTTCAATAATTTCTCGTTCTCCCTGAGTAAAGCGAGGCATAAATTTATTCTCTGATATTTTTGTACTGTTTATTTTTAGGCAATAAGGCGAAGATAGACCTAAAACAGTGGTACAAGGAATGCATATGGCCATTTTAATTGTATTTGGACCCCTTCTTGGAAGTGTATCATCAGAAGGCAACACATTAAAGCTCTTGCGCGGGATGAAATCATTGCATTCTACAAGTAAGTACGCACTGCCATTTTTGGGTCTTTCATGGCGCGTTTTAGGTAGTTTCTTTATAACTAATGGTTTGAAACTTCTTTTCAGTGACAGCTTGGCCTGTGGCTCAAGGTGACAGTAAGAGCTTTTCGGAACACGTTAGCGAAACTTTCCTGGAAGTGCACTTTGAGACTGCCCTGGCAGAAACACCCGGGTCTTAATTTTGGTTGGGTAAGCAGGCATTTTGTTTTTGCGAGACTCAATTTCTGGGTCTGTTCGTCCTAATAAAATCTCAGTGTTAAGAAGTTATCGTGAACGCCAATATTGGCCATTGTGTTCACATTCCGCCTATTACGGATGCTCCAACAGTGGCCAAAAAAACCACTGTTTTGCATTTTAGTTTTGTAAATATTTAGCTTTGACACCTTGAGAGTTGTTGTGATTTGCCAGCACCACGGACACGCCCAACGTAGTTGCCGCTACAACAATACGGTGGCAACTGACGATTTAAATTTCCCGCTTTTAATACGCCCGTAGCACCAATAATACTCCCAAATACAGGCGTAGCATGAGTAATGCTTGCATTGGATTTTTACAGGTGGGTAAATAAGGGGTAATCTTTTTAAAGGGAATTGTTTAGAGCACAGAAAGTGACGTCTGCAAGAAAATGTGCTATCGTTGCGATTTATAAAAAAAATTGTGCAACAGCCTAGTCCAGCATTCGTCAGCTCAACTTCTGCCTCATACCACTACAAACCATGGAGGTAATACATATCGAGAGGGAAATATCTCTGGGGGAACTAATTCCAAAAAACAAAATTTGCCACAGTGCGATATTTATGATTTCCTATGACTGGCCATTTACTTCTTTGTGGTAGAAACATCGTTTAGCTGTAAGTTATAATAAGCCAGTTTCACTACAGCATTCTAGGGATCACATTATACAGTACAGAGAACATTTTTCGCAGAGAGAAGGTGTGTAAAATATGATGCCGAAAGGTGATTATAGTAATTATTATTTGATTAATAAACAAAACCTCTCAAGGATAAAAAAAAAACCTTATATTCAGGATACCAAGGCAGAAAAGTTGGATACTTTCCAGAATCAGGGCAATTTCATTGATTGTCTGTGGTGATATTGTTTAGCGCACTTTCACCTTTAGTAGCACTCCCAGAAAAAAACCCAAGAAATCACTGATTTTAAATCAACTACTGTGTTATGAAAGGGACTAAGTAACTCACTCATTTAAAGCAACCATGTAACAAAATTTTCTTGTTTCCTTGAAGGCACATGAGGTGAGCAGTGTGTCTTCTCGAGGCCCAGTTATTCTGAGAGAAAGGACTGGCGGCATCAATATTGCCCGCAAGAAACACATCACGGATTCGCCGCCTGCATTGTCACTTCAGGAGTGGTCATCCTCTTCGCCGCATATGTCATCTTTTTCATCGTGTCATCATGTTCATATGGTTGTGTGCCTTTGGAGAGTTCTTGGAACTTTTGCAGGGAGTTCCTGGAAAGCATGAGAAGTTCGACAGTGGCTGGTGTCATTTAGGTTGGAGTCTCTGTTGAAATACTTGAAGTGTTCGGCTCTACTTGGGGTTTTAAATTATTGGTAGAGGTTAAAGTATCTCTTGAAAGGCATGAAAGAGGTCAGATGAAAGGCATGAAGGGGGTGAAATCGTATAAAGATGTTTAAGTTACTGGCACATGCAAGTTTCATGTCAACTGAACACTGAAGTCATGCCTTATTTTTCATCATTGGCAGAATGCGCAGGTTGCCTTTGAATCTATAGTAGGTGTTAATGTAGTTCATGGCACCGCATTGTAACGTCCGTATTATTCAAGTGTAGCTCATGAGATTTTTTTTTCATGGCAGTGCTGCTGCCGATGCAAAAGTGACAGTGATTATTTACGCAGATGGATTTCGCCTTCATTGATAAATTATAGTACCGGATATGAGCTGGCACCCATGACCTAGAAGAATTTAAAATGTGCGTATTTGGCTTGAAAAAGTTTTATTCTTTGAACAAAGCTGCATTTCTTGCTTGGCAGAAGCAGGGCTTGGGTCACAATTACACTTATAGCAGGACGGGAGGGTTTTTATAGCACGCAACTGTGAATTTCACGTAAGGGAAAATGTTGAGGCTGGAAAAAATGCTTTCAAGTCTGCTTTGTAAAACTGGTCACCTGCATGATTCAACGCTAGCTTGTTTGCTTCTTAAGGATGTCTCACTTGTTCCCGCTTGAATTGATGACGTATATAATTAGTCTGCTTGTTAAATTTTAATGTGTGACATGCCTCCAGCTAGCTGGTTTGCAAAATTATATAATATTCACGCTGGCTTTTGTGAGATTTCTTGGGATGAAGTATTTTAAACAACTACAAATTGTTTGGGCAAGTAACGTGCCTTAAGTCAGGCCTTTTCAGGACGCTCAATAAAGTCTATTTTGCCTACAAATAGCTTGATGTTACACTTCCGTCTGGTGTCAGGAAACTACTATCTTTAATAATCATGTTTTAATGGTGGCATACTGCCACATGTGACCTGTCGTGTCACCATGTTTTATCGTTAATCTTGGCTCGAGAGTTGTTTTCCTAAACTCTTGCACTGCACTGTTGTAGGTTTGTGATAATACAACCGTGTATGGCTTGTTTTTAAGCCTTTCCCTACAATTAATTAGCAAACTGCATTTTCCCAAACAGTTATGCGTAAACGTAGTATTGCAAGCGCAATGAGTCATTCCGCCTTTGAATTACCTTGGTTTATCTCATAAGACAGCATATTTGATGCTCACTGTTGTATAATGTCTGTGTCAGTGCCGCGGTAGACGCACACGTCTATTTATTTGTGAAGCAGTTGCCCCTAATACCGTCTTTATTAACCATGTTTTTGAGTAAAGGTGAATATGTGGAAATGCCACTTGGAGCCTACTGTTATCGTTATGGTATTTATTCCTTGTACGTTGGTCATTTTCTGTGCAATTTAAAATAGACAACTATTCAAATCTGAAATGTATGGTGAATAAGTGAATATGTCGGAAGATGGAAAAGTCCTGAAACGAAAGCATTGCAGAGCTCCTTTAATTATACAAATATTTTTAAATATCCTACATAAAACTCAAAATATAGCATTAGCACTGAGCCAAGGTGCTCTCGAATTTATTGATTTATTTATTTTGATACCTCAATAGCATCCGGAGTGGAGGCATTGCATGAGGGATGGTACAAAAGATAAACTTGGTACAAGCATAGAAGGGTGACATGAGCTTCATAATAACAAAGAAAGTCAGGTCACAAAAATGGACAAGAAAATTTGCAGTAAATAGAACATGGTTGTCATTCAGCCCTAGTAGGTGGCGTAACACGTTAGGGAATATAATAGCAGTACTATTTATGAGTCGGAGAAACATGCATACACTGACCAAATGTATTCAGCGGAGACACGAAAATAATATCAATACGCAATACACTAGCGCTAAGGCTGAAACAACAAAAATGATAAAAGAACAAGAAAGGAAAAATAATAGGCTGGGAATAACAATAATAAAAGCAAAGGGCACCACACGAAGAAACGGCACCAATAAATCACACAATTCCGGGCCATTAAGTGATTACAAGAACTGCTCAAGGTTTTTTGTTTGGACCCCGTGATCGTGAAGGTTGTTCCATTCCTTTGCAGCGCGAAAAAAATGACGGCGCAAATGTGTTAGTACGGGGGAGAGGGTATAATTACTTTTAGTTCATTATTTCTTCGGCTTGATACATGCGGATTCGGTGTGACGTATGTGTTGGGTGATAAAGAATGACAAAACTGGACAAATAATTCCAGCCCCGCAAGCTTCCAGCGGTGGCTGAGGGGAGGAAGCGCTACGCGTGATTTCAGGTCTGTGACACTAGTAAATTATTTGTAGTCTGAGAAAGTGAATCTAACGACTCGGTTTTGAATTGCTTCTATGTTATCGGTTATGTGCTTCTGATGCGGATCTCATATGGCGGCTGCGTACTCTAATTTTGGGCGGATTGGGGTTTCATAGGCCAATAGTTTTTTGGCGTATTCGGTTGGCCGCTCCGGTCCTCTGGCTCGGAGTCGCAAGATGCCAAGGCGGCTCGCAATCAAAGCTCGAGAGGCAGCGTACCAAACGAATGCATGGGCGATCTTGGAGCAGCGCGCCTGTATCGCCACCGTGCATCCTCGCACGGGAAGGCGCCGGGCAAACGGGGGCATTTTGTGTCACGTGACCCGTCCTCCCGGCCATTTCGCGCACCGCTCTCACTTCGAAGTCAGAGCGGTCAGGAGCGTTCCGAGTCGGAGGCTGACTTTCCGAAAGAATCAACCCAAGATAGTTCGAGCACTCGAATTCTACCCACCGAAGGAGCGACCGCTTTTCAGAGCACTCCAGAGCACGGAGCAAGATAAACAGGAGAGCCGACTTCACTCCCTCCGGCGGGCCCTTAATGTCCATCGCTCGCGGAGCACAATGCAGATGGCGCAGCAAATGGGCGGCCAGCTAAGCGGCCGGCGTTTCCCGTGCGCCGAAGGGCGCGTTGGCGGAACGCATTCCGTCGGCTCTGTCGTCTGCTTCGGCGACGATAGTTTTGGGCACGGAGTGCTTTGGGACTGCTTTGGCGCCGTTTCGCGTTCATTGCGCGCCTTCTCACACAGTTGATTAACTTGTTCGACATCATCTTCTGGGTAACCCAGACCAGAAGGAATTGAGTGGCCGTACGGCAAAGATACGTTAAGGATTGGTTTGCATGGCGGAAAAACAAAATGTAGAGACCACATTGAAACATATGGCTTCTATACAAACACTAGCTTTTGCACAGTGCTTGCCGAAAATGTGGCTCCGTTTTCTAAATTGGCGAATACCAATTCGGCTGTGTTTTAAAAGGTTTAACAAAAGGCGAAAGCAGCAACTGGTTCTGATAAATCGCGATTATAAAAGTTCCCTCAGCTTCCTCGCAGTTCTCCAACTTATAAAGTAACTAGTTTAAATTTGTTTTAATAAAAATACCTAAGCACACATGCCGAATTGTTTCGGTGTCTGCGCTTGTGCGGGACGGTGGTGTAGCCCCGAGCAAGCACACCAGGATGGCTAGGTTGCACTGTCTTGTTTCGAGTTGCCGCACGTTTTATTTTTGTTCACTTCTTGAACTACATAGAACCATATGCATTGCACTATGCGCACTACATACCACCCTAAAGTATACTGCACTGCGCTCTGGATAACTGCATGCAAGTAGTGGAAGGCAGCTTGCTTCTTGCTGTAGAACGCACAAAACACACTGTGCTATTTGAGCAATGATAATGGGGAATAAGTGTGTTTGAAGCAAATACTACTTTCCAAATTACCTTAAGCACATTTAATGCGTGAATTGTTATTACTACGAACGTTACTCTTAATCTACACAGAGTATTGTCATTTCATCAATTCAGACTAGTTGTAAAAGGGCCGAAACCACAACTGCGGCAGGGGCACGAGTACGGGGGTGTGAGTACATCTTGCCATATCACGGCCCCACGTAGTGCCAGTATGTCCGACGCTTTTCTGACACATCACTTCACACTTTCCCCGCCCCCTCTAACATCCAAACACTTGCAACCACCCGGCTTCTTGTACAGCTGTTATTACGACATGTAGATACACGTGCACAGACTTCAGTCGATGTCACGTATGGATTGCCGCAAATGTTATGGGTTTGCATTTTTTGTTGTTTCTTACGATCTACTGGTAATTCCCTATTTATAATTAAGGGCCATAAAAATAATATTGCTAGCTAGAAGTTCATGTAACAAATGTGTGTAAAGTCCTCATATACGGGCTGAAGAAATGCCTACCAAACCTGGTAACATCTCGTGAGCTAGTCTTTTTTTGCTGTTTTTTAAACGGCCACGACGCGAAAGCGTCCTCGTAGGTAAGCTGCCATACAAGACAGTTAACCAGAATTAATGGTAACTATATCAACGGAAACTATCTTAGTAAGCGGCACTTAAGTGTTGAACCCTACTTGAAAATTTTGCATGTGAAGCACCAAAATGAGATGTCAATATTGCACCAAACTGGAAAAGGTGGTGGCTCCGAGCGACTGTGCTCTCCTCTCTGTTCTTGCACGTGCACACTTGTGAGTGAGGTGACTGAGAGGGAAAGAGGTTCCAAGCCTGCACCACATATGTATCGCAGGGTAGGAATCTGTGTAGGTTAGAATCAATAGGCGCGAGAGAAAAAACACGCAGGCATTTCTTATGGCAGAATGTAGGTTATTATCCACCTTCACGGTTTGTTTTTAAATTTTTTTTAAATATTTATTTATACAAACAAAATTGTATGAACACCCTGTTCAGCCATGCATTTCGTATTAGTAAAATAGTGGTGTGGTGTTTTCTGACCCCTCTGTGTAAGTATTTGTTGCACAAAAAGGAACCGAGAAGGGAATCAACGAAACCAGCATTTTAATGGAGAAACAAAAAAGAATGTCCGAAACACGTTTGGGGGTTTTATTTGTGATGGCCAGCACGCTTCGCTGTCTCGCCGTTGGTTTGACGAGTACAAAGAAAAGTTCATGATAAAAATGACGGCAAGTTAATGACAGCACTGATTCGTGAGGAGCAGTTCTTGAGTGCTGCGTACAGTTTTGTTAATGTTCGCTGCTCATTTCGCGACACCTCGGGTTCTTATTCTTATATATGTTCGCATTTTGGGGAGCTCACGAAAAAAAATTCCCTCGCACTTCCCCGAGGGGGAGAGTGTGTAAGTGCGAATGCACGGTTGTTGATTGCGCGATTACGGTGGATATCGTGATCTTGGAGTGGAGAGGAGGCGCCCAACTCCCGCAGTCACTGAGCGGAGAGAGGAGGAGGAGAGTAGCGCCCGCCGTTACGGCGAGGGCTACACGAGCGCCCTCACGCGTCGGAATGCGGAGCGCCCGCTATGCCAGCGAGAGCTCTCCCGCCCGAAGTGGAGAGGAGGCGCCCAACACCCGCAGTCACTGAGCGGAGAGAGGAGGAGGAGAGTAGCGCGCGCCCATCTCCCCCAGTTGCTATGGAAGACGAGGAGGAAGACGAGGAGCGCGCGCACCCGCAGCTGTTGCTATGCGGACAACGGCGGCGGACGATTCAGGCTCGCTTAAGAAGTGCATTCGCACTTAAAAATGGTGTCGTTTTTTATGTCGGCATGTGTTTTGCCACCTTCTTCTTCTCCCGGGCGAGTTTGCTTACAGCATTGTTTTGCTGTCGGCAAAACTGCCTCATCTGCATGCCGACATAATAGTGAAAAATGCCCGCTAGTAGCATTTCTTTATGTTCTTCACACGGAAAGGTGTAAAGGTGAGTTTGTCAGTCCGAAGGACATGGTCTGAAGTCTCTTCCTAAACATTTGGAGAACATGCGTGAGAAACGAAGTAGTTCTCTGCTGAACAAAGGAGAGTGTACAAAGGAATGTTAGGAAAGGTTAGGAAGCCTCATGACTTGGCGTGAACGAGCTCCGGAATCTTTCCATGCTGGGGCACTTCTGTATTTCCCAGCGCGTTTTTGCATACAGTGCAAGCTGCCTTTTGCCGAAATCTACGGGCTTCAAATCCAGCCACAAAATACACGATGCAATCTTTGACGGCTGGGTCTGCAGAACTGGAGGGTAAAATGTCTTCACATTCCCAAGGTCAGTGGAAAGCAGACCATTCATTTTTTCGATTTTCGACAATCTTGCCACCTTTGCTCTCGTGTTTCTGTTTGAGCAAAATTACTTCTTTGATGTCCTCCACCGTAAGGAACGGCTTTTCCTCGCTTTCGGTTAGTTGGCAGTTTCCAAATTTTTGCGGTCTTATGAGCTTGTAGACAGACAGGAGGTGGTAAACCTGGAGGGAGGTAGGCATAGTGGGGTGGTCATTCTGGCAGCCAGCTTGCCTAACTCTTCCGAAAAAGCGCTCGATTGGGCCCTGGTTCATTTTTGAAGTAAGTACATACCTTAAGCCGCAAGTAGAACGCAAATACTCACAAAGCGCTATGGTAGAGATTAGCGTGACGCGTAGGCCTTCACGCATGCTCCTCGTCAAAAACATTTCCTTAGTTATTTCTCCTCTTTGTAGTTCACTCTCCCAGGAATCCAGAAACTGCAAAGTATTTCGCAGAACGCCGATGTCCTTTGCATTCGTTCGAACTCCTTCGCGAAGTATCTTTCTGTTTTTGGCATCAAACATGTCGCTCAGCATCTTTGTGAATTTTATAGTTCCATCGCAATGCAGGGCCTTCTTAATGTCCCTTCCTTTGCAGTACATCAGCGCGTCAGCTACTGAATTGCTTAAAAGCTGTGTGGCGTATCTTACTCTCACTTTTTCGGTCTGACTTTGACGGATGTGAGACGATGTGAGCTTCGGGCACGTCTTTAGTGCTCCGCGGCGGCCCTAGTCTGCTCTATAAAGTGCCGCGTAATGCTCCAACTTTATAGTATCTCCGCCAGCTTTCAGAACTTTGCTTTTGCAAATGCGACTTCAAATGCATTTCATTAGGTGAGGTGCTTCTGAAAACACAAAAGCTCTGCTCTCTGGACACACAGGGTTCTCGAACGTTTGTGGCTGGTTGCCCAGTTTTCCAGAGACTGCAAGGTGGTTCCACAAAGAGCGATTAGTAGCCGGCCATCGCAAACCAGGCCATCCACGACAACACCCGCCGCTTTAAGTAAGGAGATTGCCTGAAGGACAAGTATTGCGAGCTCGACACCTAAAACATAAAGCAAGACATTCACAGTATTTGCGTTACAGCAGGCAAGTATATTCAAATTGAAATTATTTGAGCCTTTTAACAGATGTAATTATTGAAGAAACTGGCATTTGCTTGATGTTTCAAAGGATATTTTTTTCACTTGGTGGCTTTTATCGTATTGCCGTTTTATGACATACTCACTTTTTATTACGTAGTTTTGTTCTTCAGCGTACGGGCATAGTTATGTGGCCCACGTGGTGTGGCCCGTAGAAAAAGGTCATAGGGAATTTAAATTCTAGGCGTGCACATTAACATTATCCAGAAGTATCTGCCACCCTTATTCGACTACGGTCACAGTCATTGTCATCATCATCATCATCCCCTACCAATGCCGCATGTTTCTCGGGGGCTATTTTTCCGACAAGTACATTATTACGTTACAATCTACAATCAACGTAACTCTACAATCAACGTAATTACTGTATTAAAAACACGTTCTGAGTGCTTTAGGTAATTTCAAGCTTCAATTCTTTTTCTTTTTTTTCTAAAATCTAAAAACTAAACCTTTGTTATCGAAAGTGAACGTAAGTCAAAAATGCGACTACGTCTCTCACCTGAATTTCGTCAAATACACGCATCCCATGCTTTTGGATGTCCTTCTTTGTGGCCATTTTTCGTTTGAATGCTCCCAAAAACTTTTCGTCAAATCCGGACTCAGTTGTGACCATAGAAATGTATTTACGGACTATGGATACGGTTGGCAGTGGCAGAAGCTTGCTTTCCCTGAGAAAAGAGTACGACGCAGGGTTCCGGATGTGCAGCAGCACGCATATTGTCAGGAAATTTGAGGAGCAACGATGTCCTTACGGAGTGGCACATTTGCTCATCTGTATACACTCTCGGACAAGAAGACGCTGAGCTTCAGGCAGGTGTGCGAGAACTGAACGAAATTGTTATTGTTTCATTTTGCTCAGTGCTTCCTGCGAACCATGGATCTCCCGTTCGAGTAGCGCCTGCCGGTTGCGCAGCGAAGACATTCTCTTGGACAGAATTATTCGGGTCTCCAGAAAAGCTGCAGCTTTGCTTTCTTAGCTGGGGAAAGAGCTAGTCTAACTCTGGCAGTTTGCTTCCTCTTGCGCTGCCGCGTTGCATGACGGTACAGAGTGTTTTCGAGGCTGGTTCACTTAGCGCATTGCTGGGACCCATAAACATCACATTTACTGTGCCTCTATGCTCCAAAAGGATCTACGAAGGCGCATTCTTGCCGGACATTTGGGCAGGATGCATGTTTTGGTCCACATCTGCATATGGGAATGTTATCGATGGTTTGAATAGGACTCGCAACATCTTGAACGGTGGCTGGCTTCCCAGCAGTCTCCAACAGGTCTCCCAAACTGGTTTTCAGAATAAACGCTTCAAGAGGCTGGTCTCGGTGATGTCCGCATACAGTCTCGCGCTTAGTGACAACAGGACTGGTACCATCGCTTGCGACGTGAATCTCGCTGTAGATGATGCGGTCTCATTCAAAAGTGTCCACCTGGACAAGTTGTGTTATTTGGAGAGCTGTATTACACCATACAAATTATCAGGCGATCGCAGAAAGACAGAATGTAGCGCAGTTTTAGCATTCCTATAGCAGCAGCCGTATAGCGGTGGTCAAAGTCACAGTATACATGTGATTTTCAAGGTTATGTTGTCACAAGATACTCCTGCTTAAATAAGTCGAGATGTATGCGTCCGTTTACCCTTAAAAAAATCCTCCCAAAACGGTTTCATCTCATTACTACATTTATCAGCCGTACGACAATTTATTGCTTGTTCCCACGACCCTCTCATAGTGTACAGCAATGAAAACAAATTAGGAGAGAAAATAATGCCAAAACCAAAGAAAGCCACATTTTCAATGAATATCACTATCTTCAACGTTTGTCTGTGCCCTCCATTTGACACACACACACACACACACACACACACACACACACACACACACACACACACACACACACACACACACACACACACACCACACACACACACACACACACCACGTGCTCGTCACGTGATGTGTTTGTGTGTGTGTGCCATCACATCCTCGTTGCCTAATATTGTATTACAAGGGCGGAACCGTAAAGAGCCTACCATTCCTCTTCTTGTGATAGTTCCACCGGGGCGGGAGACTGACATCTTCAGGATGCTTAAGAAGATGTTCCACCACGCTACTCCAGTCTGAGCTGCGTCCATATGCAGAGACAGAACAGCTGGTCCCGGGTGCATCTACGGTTTCAGCGTGGCCAGTCGTGCCTTCACGTCCTGTTTTCTCGCACTGGTTTGGCAGAGTACTGTCGGCGAATATTTCACTTTCAAATCGCGTTGCTTGAAGATTCATATGACTTGCCCACGAGAGAGTTGACACGGACGGCGAAACATGGCCTTCAGGTAGGCGCGAGAGAGCGGCTGATGTTTTTGATTTCTGTCCTTCTGGTGATTCCGGATGAACGCACTGAGGTTTACAGCATTCAAATATACTTGGTACAGCACCCTTTCGCAGCCTCTGAACTTTCGGTTTGTTTAGCAACACGTTGACCTTGTACTCGCTGTAATACCTGCCAGATACGAGGTGCTGCGCGAAGGGCCTTGCACATACTTTGTCGCTTTTTCTGAGCTCCCACTTCTTACTTGGGATGCACTAGCTCCACTGGTGAGAACATTTTTCTTTTCCCTTGGAGTGCCCAGATTTGCAGCCAGTCACGAAGCACACCATTAGTTGTCGTGGTCGCTACACGAGAAAGTAATTAGCATAGTCAATTTTGTAGTCACAATGCCACTGTAATAAGGCCGAGTACTTGGTCGGGCACTACAGTGAAACATCAAAAACTCACCTCTTGAATTCAAAAATTCAAGTTTGTCGTGATAGTGGCGCGGAAGTTAGAGCTTTCCGTCTTGAGAGACATGTGCTTCGGGGTCCAAAAGAGTGTGTGCCTAGAACATGTACCGACGCTCATAGGCTGACCAGAAAAGAACAGAAATGCGATAACACCACCCGCGACTACCCGCGACGTAGCAATCTGCTCAAGATCAAGGCCCTGACACTGCGGTGTTATTACAAGCCTTCATTTCGCAATATTTGAAATCGTGCGGACGCTATATCTCTGTGGTGATGACTCGCCAAAAGAAAAGGCTTAACGAGCCGGTTGTTTTTCTGGTCAGCCGCTCAAAGAAAAAAACGCCGGGAACCCAGGTAGGCCCAAAATCGCAACTATACAAATCGCAGCATTTTTTTGGAGTCCGGGACGTTATCGACGAGATAACAGGACCGTCGAGCGACATCGAACATCGGGCGGTAACTTACGAGATGAGATAACATTTGATATTCTTGGGTCGCCTTATCACGCTGACAGTGTTTTTGTGTACTTAATACAACAGGGCAGCCGTCCAATTCTGTCCTCTGAACAGAAATATGCATCATTGCCGTTTGCCGGCAGAGATTCCAGGCGACTCTTGTAGGCGTTGTTTGTGCGCAGAAGCCGCATAAATAATTAGGCACGCGGCTGGAGAGCGGGCTAACAACAGAGGGTGCTTTTTGCGCTGCATCAATTTGTCGTAAGCAGAATCGCGCTGGATTGTATGTTGTGGCGTTCCATATTACTCTTGCTCATTCTTTGGTGCTACTGAAGTACCCGCCGCGGTGGCTCAGTGGCTAAGGCGTTGCGCTGCTGAGCACGAAGTCGCGGGTTTGATTCCCGGCCGCGGCGGCCGCTTTTCGGATGAAGGCGAAAAGCAAAAACGCCCGTGTGTTCGAGATTTCGGCGCACGTTAAAGATCCCCAGGTGGTCAAAATTAATCCGGAGCCCTCCACTACGGCGCGCCTCATCGCCTGCGTTGCGTCGGCGCGTTAAACACCACAATCGATCAATCAATCATGGTGCTACTGAAGTCGTCGTCGTTGAATTGCGTCTTACATCTGCTGGTTTAGTACAATATTTTTAGCCGGTCTTTATAATGTCAGAATAAACGCTCACTGATAGGGAAAGTGCAATCGCCATGTATGCAGTGGCGAGGGAGTATCTGCGCCGTCTATTGCAACCGCGCACGGGTGTTTAAATTCCGCGCGTGCACGCATCCATCCTGCATAGTATGACAGGCATGCGACAGACGTCACTGCGAAAGAAAAGACACCTCTGGAGAGAGCGAAGAAGCGAAGAGGCATGTACAGAGGCAGAGCGACGAGAGGGCGAACGAAGGAGGAAGAGAGCAAAGTGAAAGCTGGGCGGCCGGCGGCGCGGGGACACTATCGGCCCGAGCAAATGATTTTTTCTGGGCCACAGCCGGCGCTCCTCTTTATATCTTGCTCCGTGCTCCAGAGCGCTCATAAACGAACAACCAAATACGGCATTTAGTGAAAGGGAGCAAGTTTCATTGTACTCTGCAGATACCCAAGAGGTGTACTAGCGCTTGCGATTAACTTGTTTATGTGGACGGTCCAGGAGAGATCATTCGTGATGTGAACACCTAAGCACATAAGACTTTGTGGATTGTAAAGATTAGCCTCCCCGACTGTAATTAAAAGTACGCGTGTGTTTTTGTGAATGCTGCTTGAAATATCTCTAAAATGTCTAGCCAGCCCTTTGAATGTCCGACGCATGTATTTTAAGGCAGTTTGGCGAGCACAGAAATTAAAATATGAGATTGAGGGCAAAGAACGACATTATCCTGTTTGAAAGCTAAAAGACCCCACCTTCGTCATTGGGCTGCATACGTGGATGGTATACTACAAAAATTGACGAAACAGCTGACCGAGCTTTGAGGCGTGGAAAATGGGAGGAAAAATTTGTATTTTCAAAGCATCATTGGCTTGGTGGCACGAAGCATCGACAAGGACGTTTTTTTGTACAGTGTGAGCGCGACTAAACTAGGTTTTCTTTCTTTGTACCATGCTTGTCCGGTCGTCCGCTCAATAGAGGTTGAGCAGTCGGACCTGAGCCAGCATGGCATAAACAGAAGCCGCTTGCTCAAAGGCAAGTCGTGGCAGAATTACGTGCTGTAGAGAAAGCTAACCTATTTTTAGGACATCGTTTTTCTTACAAATAAACAAGGGATGGGGGGGATTGTGTTTGTGAATGCATTTGCGTTCCTTGTATCGTGTAGTCAAAAATACTGACACATATTACCACTTCGGGAGGTCTGAGTTACCCTGAGTAATCCTCATACAAAAAAGACGATGTTACAACGACATATCAGCGAAAAGAAGTGAACGAAAGCTACACTGTATGGAAATGCCATCGCCCAAAAACCAGTTTGAAATATCTCTGTCACTCACTAAAAACGGAAACGTCCAAACTATTACAATATAGGAAGAAGTTAGGGACAACCCATTACTTTCACAATGACTATCATTTATCGCGTTACCAGTTTTTATTTATTTTGGATTCTGTCGCATGCTCTGTGTGTGTAGGGATAAACTAAATCCCGGTGCAGTGCAGTACTCGCCTTGCACTAAAATATTCCCTATAACCGGCAGTAGTTGACTAATGTTATAGAATTTGGTTGTGTACCGTTACGATACCTGGTGGTGGCAACACATTTTAATTCAGCCGTATTTAAATTTTGATCATGTTGAAATTCAAAATAAATTATAAATCCCACAAAAATGCTCACGTCTTGTCCAATACTGGTACCTCGTGTTATTATACCCTTTGATACATCTCCCAGGCCTTAGTAAAGTAATTTACCGCATAAGTACTATGAATAGTTTCTGTGAGTACTTTAAGAGCATATCTATTCTTTATCTAATCGTACCATTGTTGATGCTTGCAGTGTAAAATAACCAAATGAACGCAGAAGAACGACTGGGAAATGAATTTTATTGTTCAGAAACGCAGGGCTGTACTACTTAAAAATCGCGGTGTTTTGACAACTAAACATTATAAATCATCACCCTGCAAGCCCATTGCGTGAGGTTCAGGGAGACGAGAATTTTACGCCTATCAATTCGAAATTATCTTCCAAAAACATTCTCCGTAGAACCAGCACGGAGAGGAATTGTGGATACCCGCAGAACTGCTTTATTTAATCTTCCCACAAATATATTTAAGTGTCCTTAAATATTCTGATATATGTGTGCGAGAGGAACATCTTTCACATGAGTCAAGGTCAGACTGTGTAGGAGGATGTTGGTGTGACCATATTGGGTTCTATCTAAATTTTATAGGTCACGATGGTGGGCCCCTTGGAGAGTATTGTGATGGAGCAGGTACCAGATGCGCGTCCCTACAGTGCTCGCGCTAGGCTCCCTTGAATAACGCAATGTCTAGAGTGCCACCCGACGGCGCTCTAGCAGATCGCTGCCGGAATGGCTTGAGTGCCTTCCGATGCAATTCGAATATTTTACAGTAGGATAGCACCGCCAAAAGCGTCTGTCGTTGTAGTGTAGAGGATCCGTCTTAGCTTCTTAATCCCAAGGAAGCATGTTCGATGCCGGCTCTTCCCTGTGTTGTTTTTGCTTTTGTCATCTTTAAATTGAACTATAATTTGTATGGCTTGGGGTAGTTTTTGTGTTTTAAATGATTTCTTTGTGTGCGTTAGGTCATGTCATTATATATTATGTTACGATTAGTTTGAGAAGTCTATCTTGGCGTTATCTAGCAAAGGTCCGGGGTAACTGGAGATTAATGGAGAGTCCTTTGCCCTGCAGTGGGCGTAGATAGGCTGGTGATGACGTTATCTAGAGCGATGTAGTGCCAGGCGCGGCAATTTTCTTAGAACACGCCAGCAGACGTCGACATAGTGAAATGCTTATAATACCATCGGCCGGCTCTCTAGACACGGCCTTTGGATAAAGAAGTATCCACTAGAACGGAGCAAGGGAAGCAGTGTATCGATGTTTCATGTATGAATTGAAGGCTACCGACAGTGGCTCGGGGACATCGTCGTTTCTAAGCATCCCTTGGCAATCGCATCAGCCGGTGGGAGTGTGAATGCCGCGTTTCATCTTTGTGATGTGACCGAATTCAAGAATAAAACAGGAAAGACTGCTTTCAAAAAACATCTTTAACAGCCCAGCTGTACATCAATCGCTGGCGCTACTGCTGCTCGTGTCACCCTACGTAATGATCTGTATGTTTTGTGCATTGCGATTCCTCATTTTTTTATTCCCTTCTTCTAGCGCACTGTGTGTTTTCGTCTGTGTTCTTGTCCCGTGTTTTGTGTTGCGCTTCGACACGTCGTTTTCTTCTTGTACACATCCTGCTCATCCTGTATGCATGCACCTCCACGCATTATTCTGCTATCTCCTCGTTAAACGCCTAACTGTCGAGTTTGAAGTGTGCAACTTTTTCCTTCATTGTGAAAACGCATAAACTTCACATCAAACAATACGCCAGAAAACGAAAAACGAGGAGAGTCAGAAGCTCAGAAAGTAACAATAGACGGAGGGCACAAACCTCATGTAGGATAGCGCATTTTGCTTACTCCTCCAAACCCAATTGAAGGGGTTAACAGCCCTCGCAGACGAAGACACACAAGAACAAGAAAATAGGACAAAGAGGTGACGAAGACAGAACAAAGATCAGATCTTTTTCCTGTCTTTTTCACTTGTGTGTCCACGTCTACGTGCGCTGCTAACCCCATTAAGATCCCCCCCAACTGCTCCACCAAGGAACCCGCAAAACCTATTGGTTGGTGTTGAAAAATGGATAGGCTTCGCATACTTCTATTGCACAATCTTCAAGTCCCGCCACATTTATTCCTTCCACCGGCTTTCCGTACACCACGCCAACTGTGTTTTGCGGTCGAAACACCTCAGTGGTCATGTTTGTTCACTTATGATCCACAGGGACCACCGGTCGTTCTTTTTGTTGCCACCATTATTGGAATTTTGCCATGGTTATTCTCACTCTTTCCTCTTTTGCCGACAACCACTGCTGCTCGTTTTCGTTTAGAGCGCACGCAAATGCAGTAGTCACGTAAACAACCGATCCAGCGCGCAATGTATTCACCTGTACCAACACGTGGCGAAGCTGGTTTTGATTTTACACCTGCTTATGAGCGTCGGTTTTAGAGCAAATGCAATGCCATAGCAACCACAGGGTTTTTCATATTCCGTAGATCACTCTGTCACCAATCGATCTGAAATATTGGGGCAGTCATATCGCACCGGTGGCACGAGGACTGACAAACGGCGAAGCTGGCGGCTCCACCTTGCTTATCCGTAGTTCAACTACTTTGAAGGGCAGTGTAAATACACAGACACAAGGCGAAAAAGACGACAGGACGGCGCTGTCGTCTTTCCCTTGTGTGCGTGTATTTATGCTTCATTCAGAGATGTTGAACCCGTACCAACCTGCTAAATGGCAATCCTTGTGCAGTTATTGTTGGTTCGGTTAAGTTTCTGCATGGTTAAGCGTGGTAATACGACCAAGCCCTCTGCGGGGTTATGCTTCCAGGCTCGGTCAAGTTTTTGGCGTGGTGCCATCCCTAGGCCCCCGCAGAGCAATGACAATGGGTCGTTAATGTATGCATAATGTATGAGAGCTCGTAACTGAGGATCTTATGCATATCGCTGGAGTTGCGGCGCCGTTTAAACGGCGCAATATTCGGAATTGGGCCGTAGTCGACTCCACGGTACCACGGTACTCGAGCTGCGAGGCGGTGGCTTCTCGACGCGTTTCCTCTACTTCGGTAGGGACGCTCTTTTAGGGGCAAAGCACCTTAGAACTTCGCTTTGTCCATGTCTTGTCCCTTGGCGTCCGTGTACACAGTGTAGCACATGCCCGAGAAGCATTGCAATGGATTGGATTGGATTTGAATTGGATTGCATTAAATTGTATTGTATCTGGTTGGATTGGATTGGAATTCATATACTGTACACATGCGTTTTCACTCGTGTACATTCGCAAGTGGGCAATGCAACGGGTGATATACAGTAGGAACGATGCCCACTGCTTCGTCCATTTGTCGAGATTCACTTCGTGAAGATGCGTGACTTTTTCTGCCGCCCCACCTGTCCCCTCGTGCGAGAGCCGCTGGTGGCACCTCACATAAATTTTATTGATTTTGGGATTTAACGCGCCGACGCAACGCAGGCGATGAGGCGCGCCGTAGTCGAGGGCTCCGGATTAATTTTGACCTCCTGGGGATCTTTAACGTGCGCCTTAATCTCGTACACACGGGCATTTTTGCTTTTCGCCTCCATCAGAAGAGCGACCGCCGCAGCCGGGAATCGAACACGCGACCTCATGCTCAGCAGCGCAACGCCTTAGCCACTGAGTCACCGCGGCGGGTAACATAAATTTTCAGAATTCCCGCTGGCAATTCTCTATGAATGGAGGCTCCGACCATTTTGTCCGCAGGATTTTACATCTCTCCCAAAGTGGACCGCGTCAGCACGCGCTAGAACCGGCGTCCAAAGGCTTCGCGAACTCAGCGTCTGTAGCGCGAGTTTTTCTATGCTTACAATTTGAGGCGCCAATTCACGTAAACTGACGAGGAGAGCCAGCGAGATATTGCGTCGCTAACGTTGCACAGAGGGTTCTCGAAGTTCGAGCGGTGCCGGCGTGCGCGATTGCGTCATCGCTCGGTGATATCTTCTTGCGCCTGTCCGCCGGCCCAAGGCCAGATTGAACAGCATTCCTGTTACAAAATTTTGCCACATTCCCCAAGTACTAGTTATGCAATTAAATTAGATTAAAAAGAGAAACAACGTTTTTTATTCGATTGGGGAGAAACTTTTTATTTATAAGTAGGAACAGCGTGGTCGCGATGTACGGTAGCAATATGTGTATAAATATGTCTCCGTTATGTCCTATTTACCCCCTGTATCGTTTATTCTGTAAAAACCGCATTCTTCAGCAAATTTGCTTTGCAATATTGATCCAATACTATAGCTCACAACTTGATCAGCTTGTTTCAGATGGTATCCTACATATCCAAGAAATAAAATCTCCGCTACAAAATTGCACGTCTGGAAAAGAAGGCGGTACACATGATTTAGAGTACATGAAAAAAGAGTACACATGGTTTAGGCCAAATATATTGTTTGCGAATGCTGCTTCACGCAGCGTTGCCACAGCAGGAGCCTTTTCAGAGATAAAACTTTCAAGCATAATTTTAGGTGACGGAGTCGAACACTTCGAGACCGCCGGAAACGCTGTGTTCATCATGAGCAACTTTTAAATTGACAGACTTCACGTTTGCCAACGAGCTTTTACAGAAGCAACAATTTATTCGTACAGTATAAAAACGCCGTATCGTCATTTGCTCGGCATTCCTCTTCTCGCTGCGAGTGCTGTAATCCAGTTTTATTAAAACCGAGTGTTAAAGCTACACTCCAGTGACCCTTACTATTTCGTCATGAGAAAAATGGCAGTATATCTTATAGTTATATCGTTCTAGTAGCCTGAGCGACAGTACAAAGGGAGTGGTTTCGCGCACTTACAGAAAACCACGCCCACACACGCCTATTACAAGCGAAGCTGTTCGGCAAACCGTACCTTTTTGTGTTCACAGTTAAAAATACCATGAAAACGCGCTCACGTTATGGCGGGCCCCGCGGCCACCTCCCGGCAGTTACCAAAACCTAGAGTGCTTGTGTGTGTATGCCTCAGGGCGACCACCCAGCATCCCGCCGCGCGTTTTTCAAGCCACGCATACTCACTGAGGGAGATTGGATAAGATTGGCAAACTGCGAAAAAAAAAACTCCAGCGTTCGCCGTGATCGCGCAACACTTGCTCGGAGCGAGAAATATTGTTTCATTGATTGATTGTAATGTTTTACGCGCCGACGCCAAGCAGGTGATGAGGCGCGCCGTAGCGGAGGGCTCCGGGTTATTTTGGCCACCTTGGGATCTTTACCGTGGCCCGAAATCTCGTACACACGGGCGTTTTGGCTTTTCGCCTCCATCAGACAAGTGGCCGCTGCGGCCGGGAATCGAACCCGCCTCCTCATGCTCAGAAGCATAACGCCTTAGCCACTGAGCCACCGGGGGGGGGGGGGGGTGGAATGAGAAAAACACATCATAACGTACGCCCCTCCAAGGTAAGGTCCAATGATTGCCACTTCCAAAGAAATAAAAGAAGCACGCACATATCGCAACAATGACGGAGCAAAGGTGGTTGCAGCAGCGAAGAAGAAGCAAATGAACACCAAAAGTGTCTTAAACCTTCGGGATGGCCGTGAAGGTTGCGTAGAGCTTTGTTACCTTCAAGACTTATGCGTCAGTGTGACCTTACTTCATTTTTTCATTGTGTTGTGCACTGCTCGGCTTGTTCATTTCATTGTCAGTTATGTAGACAGGAATGCCGATTCGTTCATTAACCGGCAATGCAACACGGCACTGCGTTTTTCTGTCTAGAAGAAGGTCGGTTGTCTCGCTTACAAATAGCGACAATAGTGCGTCCGTTTGCTTTTTAAATGCTTGTTGACCTTTGTGATTCGTTAGCTGTGACATTTTGTGCTCGCGCCTCATGCCCCCATCATATTGGTGAGGAGTACACAAACTCAAAACTGGTCCCCGGAGTGTTTTCCCAGGGGTGTTTTGATCGCGCTTTTGTCTTGAAACCTTTGTTTGAATGAAGCGATCGCCGGTGCCCTAGCTAAAAGCACGGCACTGTTCGCTTGATTCGACTATTAAAGCCCGAGCGTGCATACGCGCATATTTTCAGTCTGAGAGGGGCCTAGGTTAGAGTCAATGAGAAATACGCGCTTGGTAAATAACGGAAAAGAATAAGAAATAAATTTTCGGTTCTGTCGTATTTGTGTTTGCGCAGCATTGGATCTTTGTATAGGTACATCTCATTAAGGTCGAAGCAGTAGTGCGCCTATATTGTGCGAATGTGGCCGGGCACCAAATTGTTCCTTTGGCAAGACAATTGCAGGCAGGGACGTTGATTACGATAGAAAACTCTTAGTGGTTTACATAGTTGTGGTTATAATTGGAAAGGTGTTATACATTTATCTGTTAATGTGCTTCGTAATGACGAAATTGTGGTACTTGCTTCTTTTTTCTTCTACATTTTGTTCAATAGCTAAGTTTGTTCGATGGTTTCTACTGATATTGATGTTTAGCAAGGTTTACCGGAAAAGTGAAAAAAGTACAGAGGTAAAACAGAAAAAAAAGAGCAACTTCACTGGTCGTTCACTTAAGTGATGTCCGAATAGAAAACGATGCAAGTTTACTCAACACGTAAGGACTGCTGTCACGGTGCCGAAACCTTGCTTGGCGCCATCAGTGTAAAGCTCGGGGTTAACGGAGCTAGAGGCCAAGATATAATCACCGTCAAACTTTCTTTCGGGTGACGTTGCACACTACTGTTCCTGTGTATTTTTTGAGTACGCGTTATAGCACGAAGCGTTGGAAAACGAGTGTCCCGGTGTTTTAGTACCGTGACGACGTGATATTCCAACAACATGAGACGACGACGGCGTGTAATACCGACCTCCCGATCCCCTGTGGTGCTTCGTGGTTCTAGAAAGTACAAAAAAAAACATTCTCTGTACTGTTACAAGGATGTGGCCATGTAAAAGACAACGTAATGCAGGAAAAAAAATGGATGCGGCTTCGCTCAGCTAATTTGGATATGCAAAGCGAAAGCTTGGCTTAGTATGGTTGAGTCTTGGTTTCGATTTGTTAACCTTTGATTTAGCTGTATTGCCGACCACGTCTCAAAGCCGTCCGGTTCCGTGCAACGCTCACTGGACGAGGTCGGGTAAACGCACCGTTCCTCATCTCCGGGTGCGAGACGAGTCACGTTGCCCGAAACGACTCAGCGCCGCATGCATGGGAGGCTGCGGGAGTAGTCGGCTATCTCGTCCGCAGCGACCGCTGCGGCGCCCACAGCAGAGCCGACCGCGGTCCCGGCGAATCCCGCGATGTGCTTCGAGGGGTGCATCGCCGGGGGTGTGTCTCCGGTCAAAAGGTCACCTGGCGCATTCGCCGCGAAAGCGCTTGACTAAAGTAGTAAGACTGTGCTCTAAAATTTAATGTGTGAAATCTGTTAAAAAATCGGAGCTGTGGCTCCACTGCGCCTGCTCGAACGTTATCGGGCGCTCGTTCGAGAAGGGCAGCGTTCTCGCTCCGCAAGTTTAACGGTGTGCGCAAAGGAACTGGCAGTAAACGTCAGGAATGGGAGGCTCCCTCACATCTCTCTTCCCTAGCGGCAGGAAGAGGAACCCGCCACTGAGAGACCACGGAGCATTCTGTCGGTGGGTCCCAGAACAAGCTTTTGTAAGCAGCCGACGAGTGTGAGAACGTGCTTCTTTCCCTGCATATTGAGTGAAGATAAGAGAGGAGGACTAATGGCGTTTTTTTATAGCTTTTAGTTCACGTTACAAGGACTTGGCTCTGCTTCGGACGAAGAAACTGCACCGCGGCCGCCATTGACATGTTACGGCCCAGCCACCCTGGACTGAATTTGGGCGCTATCATTTCATTTATCATACGGCGCTACTGACTCTTTTGCCATCGCAGATAACGAAGCTTTGCTGTGGATGTTCGTTTTTATCGCAACATAAGCCAGTTTGAGCATAGTGTTTGCTGCGTTAGTATAAGTAACGCTAAATTTTTGCGGGCCGCTTCGTCTGCACTGCGAGGAGAGTGCTGGTAGCAGTGTTGCGGAGTTGCCACTCTGGAATTGGAATGATTCCGGATTCATTCCACCTTTTGGAGATGCCGGAATGGAATAGGAGTGGAATGGCGACAACGATTAGAGGAATGGAATGTGAATGAAATTAAGGGCTTTTTTCCCGGAATGGAATGGGAATGGAATTGGGATTTTTTTAGACTACGGCGTCACCATTGCTGGTGCCTTCCGGCTACTTAATTTGTCTGTGGTGACGACTGCGTCGCTATATCTCAAAGGCGATGAAAACGAGAACTCATACCTGCTATCTCCAGTAATTGCACCCGCGCAACCTACCGCAGCATGTGTGAAAGTGAACTTCGACCTGCGCAAGCACGTGTGAGCGGTGGTGGTGTTAGGTCGGCTCTTCAAGCTTCGGCAGGCTCCGGGTACGCAGGGAGGGAGGAAATAATGAATTATGCAATATTGAGGCATAGCTTCTCTGTACAACTGTCCGTGGCGCCGATGGTAGACCGGCGTCTCTCAAACTGGCAAGCGCCGTGTAGCCAGGCCAGCAAGTGGGGAATAGCGTGGAGAAGCAGAGGGGATACGAACGGCGCGCATCCGAAGCCGCGGTGTTTCTCACCACAAGATGATGCTGCGAAGTCTTGGAGCTAACAATATAAAGCGTTCGCTCATGAAACATGAAACAACGAGTAGATAATTCAGAGACTTATCTACTAATGCACAGCATTCTTACGCCGCCTGTCGTGAGTGCGGGTTTTTTTCGAGCCGCATTTTCTTAAATGCTGTCCCACCAATTATCTCCATCAACGTTATTACAACGATTACAGTTAGGACTTTTCCGAAATCTGCATTATTTTTGACATACAGGGCGTTACATGGTTCATCGATTTCCCTATTTTATATTTGTCTTCATTTTTTATTATTTTTTATAAATTTCGTTCAAACAATTATGTCCATTTACGCTATTACAACGATTGCAGGTGGAACTTTCGCGAATGATGCATTATTGTGGAAACAGCATGCGGTATACGATTTCACATTGTCCGTATTTTTTAAATATATTTCTTATTTTTTAATTTTCAAAATTGCGTCCTGCCAATCATCTCCATTTAGTTTATTACAACGAATCCATTTGGAGCTTTTAAAAATCGGCATTTTTTGGAAATGCAGGGCGTTACACGTTTCGCCATTTTCCGTATTTTTTAATATGTCGCTTTTTTGTGTTTTTCGAAACTTTGTGCGACCAGTTATCTCCATTTACGCCGTTACCGTGATTAAAGGTGGAACTTTCGCGATTTCTGCACTTTTGTGGAAATGCAGGGCGTTACACGGCTCTGGTGTAGGAGTAATCGGCAAAGAACGCTACGCATTAAAACTGTTAAAGGTGTTCTGTGCCGCTGCCCTCCCGTCTCTCGCATTGGTACAGTAGTATTAGTGTTATTAGTAGCTCAATGCTGTAGATTCACTTAAAATCATTCAAGTAAGCATTTAGAATACGTGAACATGTGAGCAAGCTCCGCGCGACATGTCTGTTAGTCATCCACAGCATACTAATGGCGTTGGTACGACGGTACGCAAAGCAGATAGCAAGATAGCATGCGACGGACTGCGCAATAAAACGGAAAAAGCCTACCTCAACGTAAGAGCGTAATACATGTTTCCTCTCGCGTCGATCAATAACAAATCGTTAAAATATACTAACATGCAAATACTATATTATATACTCGATCCGTTACTTCCTATGCAAAAAGGGGCAGTGCGACACTAAACCTTTTAAAGCAAATGCATTCTTAATAGGACCGAGCACATTCTCGCAAAATTTATTACATTACCCTTTAAACCGGTTGCTCGAATGAAAAGCTCTGATTAGCTCTGTACACATGGCGCGTGCGTAAAACCGGGGACGGCAAATGAAGTCTCTCTTTCTCTCTGTCTCTCTGAAACTGGACTTCCGTTGTGTCAAAACGCTTACTTCAAAATCGCAAAAAACGAACGGCTCTAAATGAGACAACAGACGCTTCGATCATGAAAAAAAGGGCTACAATAATCAACCTTTACCTTTATCTCATAAACCCCGTAATTTTGTACATACATTGAGATCGTTCGTAGTTGCGTTTACTTGCTAAAAATTGTCTCATGGGTTAGCTCTTCGCTTGCAATTTGGGTGCTTGAAGGTTTGACGACAGGTTAGAAGCAGTTTCAGCAAAAGCGGGACGCACTTTTAGCTTTCGCGCTTCTTTTTACTGTCGATAGGATGGGACGGTAATTTTTCGCATTGGGTAGTTGTTATGCACGATATATGTAAACAACGTGTGACACCTGCCAACTTGGGTGACAAGTGGCACACTTTGCTTAATTCTCCAGTTTTAAACCCGTACGATAAGGTAAAATACACGTTGCGTTTCTCGGCACCTCCATAAAGCACCTCCATAAAGCAATTTTTGCGATGCGGAATTAAAGGAATGGAATTGAGCTTCCCATCCATTCCAGGAGTGGGAATGGGCCAGCGTCTGTCATTCCGTGGAATTGAAAGGAATGGAATCACGACAAATTCTAATTACTCGGAATGGAATTGGAATGGAATGATGAGGCCCATTCCGCAACACTGGTTGGTAGAGCTTTGCGTCCGTTCTGCGTCGCTATGCGCTAACGCTTACAGCGCCACCTGTTGAATGTATTGCGAATAGACTAGCCTATCGGCGCATCTGCCAGGCGTGTATGTACAGTATTTGCGCCTTGCCAAATCAGTGCAAACAAACGTTCAGGAGGTACTCAGTATTAGAAACCTGCATAACATAATAAAAATGCGTGAGTACCCCATTGCAAGCATCGAAGCCCTATTGCACCCATTTCATGCACTGGCACACAAAGCTTCGTGCAAAAGAGAGGGTATGACGCGTACATTTTCTTCAGCTTCAAGACAATCAAGAAATAGGTATGGACAAACACATCGTCCAGGCATGCGCTTTGAAGCCGAAGCGAGAAATTAACAGACGATGGATTGCTTCCTTCCCGGAATACGGGTAGCACACGCTTCTTGCGATTTACGCGCCAAACAAATCACTCCGCTGTGGCACAAAAAAGAATGCATTTGTCGCGCACTTTGCACACATTCGGGCCGGAGTTGAGTTGAATGCGGAGTTGTTTATCACAGCTGGATTCCCCCAGGTGTTCCCTCACCTGGAGTCGAGTGTGATGCACTTTGTCGCCTAGTTGCTCTGGAGTAGCCAACGCGGTACAGGGCGAGTTTTTCGTGCATGGTGTGGGCGTACATCCGTAGGTTCCGAACGCACAGGATGAAAACTGAAACTAGAGAGTTTTAGCATAGCGGCCTTTGTACGCTACGCTAGGGCCACCGGGTAGAGGGACACGACTGAGTATGATCGCATTTGTTCCGTAAGGACATACCTCCAACCTCACGGAGACCGCGCAGTCGTTCCGGTGAGGCATGACCCTCCCTGCCTTGCCAGTGCGCGCATGCGGAGCCACGTCCTGGTACCGGCCCACCCTAACGCAACGTTCTGTAGCCGCAGTGTCTAAACTTTCTAGATTTATCTTAACGTGTTACCTTGTCGCTATGCCGTTTCGGTCGTACCAGGACCGGACTGCGCATGCGCATGCGGGCACGGCGATACGGGCCACCCCTCATTTCCCTCCCCCAAAACGCCCCCGCCCCGCCTGAACTAATGCGAGGGCTCGGCGAGGCGAACACCCGTCAACTGGAAATGAGGCACCCTGCGGAAACAAGTGCGCGCCCACGCGCGCATGCGTAGTATGTTACAATAGAGAGTTTCAGCATTCAATCTGTTCCGTCCTTTCTGTTCGTACCGTGTTGACCGTGACCGGACTGGACATCTGTGCGTTCGTTCCGGTGGGTTGGATTAGTTTCGCGGTCCGACTCTCGCCATACACGCGCATTCGTTGGGTCGTGTCCTCCCCGTCGTGCCAGCACGCGCAAGCGCAGTCTGGTCTCTGTCGCCACGGTACGAATGGAAAGGACGGAGTAAAAGGAGTGCTAAAACTCTAATATTAGCGCGCCGTTCCCGAAGTAAAGGAACCCACCGGGCATGTGCGCAATCATTCCAGTAGGGTGTCTTCGTTCCCCTTGAGGGGGATTCTCCTGCCCGAGTCCGCCAATTCATTTCGGTTAGGACTGGACCCCCCTCAGCGTGCTCGTGCGCGCATGCGCTGTCGTGTCCTCGTAATATGGAAAAGGTACGGTAACGCGGGATCCTAAAACTCTATTACTGCTTGTTGTGGCGTGCGGGTTGTACAGTCTGCGTTCAAAAACGGTGTCGAACACGTATATCACGCAGTGTCTCTCACGGTTACTTCGGAAGGTTCGGGGTTGCTCACTTTAGTTAGTTGTTAGTTGTTCAAACACTACCCCTGCAGCCGCGGTTGATCACTATGTGTTTATACTGAAGAGCGAGTTGTTTACACGTTTTGCGTTGGAGATATTGCGCTTGGGATGCCTTCCCAATCCGGCAAAGCTGACAACCCGGGTGCATCGATTTGATATTACCCAAGAAATTGTATGGAGTTTCTATTACGTCAAGTGCCCATCACCGTGACCACCGGGGCAAAATCACCGTCGCTACAGAGTAAAAATGACTGATGGAACTAAGGCTTCATTCCTAATCCTACTTTCACGATATTTGGAGCTTCGCTGGTCATGCACTCCCGCAGGGCAGAATGGCCCTGTCCTTCTCCCCTTTATCCTCTTCACCCCAATTGTTTGGAAAAAGTGTTTTGGGAGCTCACTTGAATTCTCAACGACATGCACTGCTCAAACAGCCCGGTTTTTTCTTCATAGCGCACGTGACGCCTTTTTAATGGGCGTCTATTTATTTTTACATCTTGTTGATGCTACAGCCACATGCTTCCCGTCTGGCTATAGAGTGCCTCGGGCCACGCCGTTGCTCTCGCTTACACTTTCTTGCACTTGAGTTTGCTAATACTTCAAGAATCTGAAAATGCAACTTCTGCGTGACGTCGATTTCGAGGTACGGTTCCGTGGATTCAACATAACCTCACGTCCCCGCGTTTATTTGCCCTTGCAAGGGGCACCTTGAGTAATCTTGGTGATGGTATTGGCGACACCGCGAACCTCGAGCCCCCATACTCACGCTGTATCCTACCGTGGATAAGTTTTAAGGTGAAGAGTAGGAACCACAAACGGTGGCCGTCGGGGCTAGGGTCACGCTGCGGCGGATGGGCTCCCTGTCTGTTTAGCAGGCAGGGAGCTCCGGGACCTCTCTCGGCATCAGAGTAAACCGAGCGAAGGAAGTACCCCTCTTCCCTGCTTTTTTTCCTTGCTGCATGATTGTTTCAAAATTTTCTAAACCCACTGATCGGCCCCCAAAAGAGGCCGCACCGAGGCGAACTTTCCCCCATTGTCTGCCCTATTGTTCCAAATACCTGACAACGTCCCCCGGTTCTTGATCGTTGCATCCGAAGACAATACAAAGCCGGTGATATCTACATTCGTGGTCTTAATAGCTAAGTTCCTTGAACGTATTGTAGGACAACACTACAAAGCCAAGACACTGACCTGTGGAGAAATCCTTGTAGAAGTAAACACGGCACAATCAAAAAAGCTCTTTGAACAAACCCTCATTGGGGATCTCAAAATCAAAGCCACTCCCCACTGAACGCTAAATACATCCCAAGGTGTCATATCCGAATCTGATCTCTGCAATGAAACTGACTCTGAAATCCTCCAGGGCCTGCGCGACCAGGGCGTAATTGCAGTAACGAGGATCACTATTCTTTAAAAAAATTAGGAAATCAAAACCAAACATGTTGTCCTCACCTTTAACCGCAGTACCTTACCTGAATTGGTGAATGCAGGTTTTTTTCGATGTAACGACCGACCATATGTCCCTAACCCGCGTCGGTGCATTAATCGCCAACGGTATGGGCACAGTACTAACAACTGCCGTGGGCGTTTAACGTGTGCAAAGTGCTCAAAGCACGACCACACCACCGAGAATTGGAACAGCGGTTTGATTAAATATCCGAGCTGCAGTGGCCTTCACCAAGCGTACTCAGGGACGTGTGAAACATTCAAACTTGAGATGAAAATAATCAATCCTAAAGTCAGCGAGAACGTCTCTTACCCAGAAGCGCGTAAAAGGCTCAGCGCCTGTGCTTCTGTGAAGTATGCCGACGCAGCTCGCCGGGGTGCGGAGCGGCGTCGTGTCACCGCGGCCACCCAGTAGTGCGAAGCAGACTTGGTGCCACCCCAGCCCCGCAAGGTGCTACCTAAGGCAGCCCAACCAGCTGACACAACACCTGTGGCACCCGCAAGTGTTGCGGCAACCACGAACGCTAGGAGTGATGGCTCTGCCGTTGGTCCCGTTCTTCCGCCTACCAGACCTCAGGTGGCCATGGATGTAGATGTGGTGGGTGCTTCGGCCGCCTCTGCGGCCAACACGCAACAAACGGTGATAGCAGGGTTTCCTTCCTCCACTACGAACATATTCCCTCTCGGAGCCTGCATGAACTCCATCTCCTCCCTGTCCCAGCACTTAGACAAGGACATGGACATGACACCATCTCGGCCAGCGCCAAAGGCGGCGGAAGAACAGGGCTCCATGGCGGGGCGGGGAAAAAAGCCAGCAGCCCCCCTATGTAATTGGCCCAAATCATACCTGAGTGTTGTAGGTGATACATCCATTCCTAGTCTTAACCAGCCAAAATCTTCTTTAAATATTTATGGTAGCACAGATAGTTAAGCAGTGGAACTGTAAAGGATCAATTAGAAACCTAGATGATATATATGAAATCCTACACAAAACTAATACAACCCTCCTGTGTTTAAAAGATAATCACTTGACCTCTGAGCATACCAACTTCCTAAACCAATACTCAGTATTTAGAAGAGACAGAGGCAGCTGCTCACACTGCTCTGGTGGCGTGGCAATAGTTATGAAAAAGGCTGTCCCTTTTCAATCTATTTATTCATTTGCTCACCGGCCTAGAAGCGGTTGCAGTTCGGGCAATTACCTTCAACAAATTAACAACAATTTGGTCGCTGTACGTTCTCCCTGAATATCGGTTATCAAGTTACGAATCTGAGTCCCTTATAAATCAGCTGCCACAACCGTTTTTACTGGTTACCTTCATGCGCACAGCCCACTATGGGGATCGGAACGCACGAATTCCCGGGACCGCTTAATAGAAAAAATGATCTTGTCATCCGGAGCTTGCCTCTTTAACAAAAACAGCCCACATACTACAATACAGCATTCCACACATATTCACAAATTGATCTGTCTATAGGTTCCCCGTTCCTTTTCCGTCCATCGAATGGGAAGTGGATACGAATCCTTACGGAAGCGACCACTTCCCAGTCACCCTCAGATATTTAGAAAAATGCCCCTACAGTTACACTTCCCATGACAAGTTTAAAGAAGCTGTGTCGACTGGGCAACGTTTAAAGAGAAGTCGAAACTTCCTTACACATCAATAACACACTTAGGTATTGATGAAGCGTGCTTCTTCTTCACTTACACTTCAATACACACTTAGGCATTGATTAGGCGTGCTTCTTCTTCACAGCACATATACTTGATGCTGCCAGCCTTTCTATTCCCTAGACCTCCGGTACCACACCTTATCTTCAGAAGCCCTGGTGGAATGACGATTGCAAGAAGGCCAGAATTGCTCAGAATAAGGCTTGCGGGTCGTCCGCAGGTATCCTACTACAAAAAACCTAATTTCCTTCAAGCTGCAAAAGCCATGGGTCGGCGAATTCGACGTCAGGCAAAAACAGATAGTTTGAGGTCTATTCGATCATCAATAAATTCCTATACAGATGCGCGCAAAGTTTGTAACAGGATACGGAAAATGCAGGGGCAGAAAACATATGTCACACCTCTTGTCAGCGCCACTGGCGATACACTTGAAAACCAAGCAAACATCCTGGGACAACACTTTGAACATATTTCCATCTCCTCCCACTAAACCGACACATTCCTGCGATACAAAGAGTCTTTTGAAAGAAAGCCTATTCATGACAATAATAAATCTAATGATGGGTATAACTCTCCTTTTTCGCTGCAGGAACTTATGGTAGCCCTAAACACATGCCATGTTTCAGCGCCAGGAGCTGATAAAATAACATACACAGTGATTCAGTACCTGCACATAGATACCCTCAATACTCTTCCCTTCTTGAGCAACAAGATATGGCGTGCTGGATACTTTCCTCATGCTTGGAAAGAGGCAATTCTATTAGCTTTATTTAAAGAGGAAAAAGATGCCTCTTCTGCGACAAGCTATTGCTCTATTGCTCTGACAAGCTGCCTGAGCAAGCTCTTTGAAAAGATGATAAATAGACGGCTAATCTATTTCTTGGAATATCATGGTGTCCTTGATAGGTGCCAGGCAGGCTTTCGCTTGGGCAGATCAACAGCTGACAATCATACGGCAGTTCAATGTTAAGTTAAAGATGCTTTTTCTCATAAAAACACTGTATATCTATGTTTTTTGACACTGAAAAGGCTTATGACACTGCTTGGCGGTGTGGCATCCTGCATGACCTCACATCTGTTGGTATTTGTGGAAACATGTTAAAGACGCTGGAAAGCTAGTTTCAGGTGGAACATTCCGGACTCGAGCTGTTGCATTGCTATCAAGAACGTATACACAAGAAGATGGAATTCCCCAGGATGCAGTGCTTAGCTGCAGACTTTTCATTATATAAATAAATACGTTAGGGAGAGCGCTGCCACCCACCATTTTTTATTCAATCTACGTAGACGATGTTCAGATCAGCTTCACGTCATGCAACCCCTGTATCTGTGAACGGCAGATCGAAGTTGCTGTGAACAGACTAGCTAAGTGGGCAGACAAGAACGGTTTTAACCTAAATCCGCTGAAAAGCACTTGTGTTCTCTTTTCCAGGAAGCGTGGGATTCATCGGCAACCGACCATACAACTAAAGGAAGCTGACATACCCGTAAAAAGAGCACACAAGTTTCTTGGAGCAGTTTTAGATGATAAGCGTACATTCATCCAACATATTAAACAACCTAAAATAAAATGGATGAAGACTATGAACATCTTAAAAGTCCTTTCTCGCCAGTCATATGGTGCAGATAAAACATGCCTTTTACGTGTTTTTAACAGTCTTGTCAGGTCCCGTTTGAACTACGGAGGTGTAGTGTATGGGTCTCCTTCAAAAACTGCTCTAAAAATGCTGGACGCCGTGCTGCATTTGGGGCTCCGCTTGGCGTCCGGGGCTTTCTGCACCAGTCCTATTGAAATACTCTATTTCGAAACTGAGCAGTGGTGCTTAGAGCAACAGCGTACATATGTGGCACTTTTGTACTGCGTAAGGGCTACATCCTTAAAAAGTCATCCGCTTAATGCTATTATTCAAAACACATCCTCCGAAAGGCTGTTGTAAATGCAGAGCATTTCAGTAACTCACGATGTCACCCGCGTTCACGTCCGTAGTCGTAGTCCGCACCCCTCCCCCTACACTATATAAAAAAAAATACCATCCGGCGCCTGGTTTCGATCACTCGACCGTGCGGGCGGAACGCAATGTACATGGTGCTCTACCCACTGCGCCACAAAGCCGACACAGAATGGGAGGCTACGAAAGCGCCTTATATCCTTGACTTTACTGCTGACGAGCGCTCTCTCGTCAGCAGTTGCCACAAGTGCAACAACATTAACGTAACGCAAACTACTTAACGTCGTGCGCCCCCGGAAATGCTCTTTATTTGATCGCGCCCCTCGCGAGGGGGATGTTTCACTGCGTCGCCATGCGAACAGTTTGCCACGCTTTAGTTTCAGTTCCGTATCTCCCCGCCGCGGCCGTGGAGAGAAGGCGACCGGCCGCGACTCTCGCCTCCGCGGCGCTGCGGTTGCGAGTTGCGCTAGGAAAGCGAGCGTCGTCTGCTAGCGGGGAGCGGAACGCGTTCTGCTCGGCCTCTCCGGTCTTCGCCACTTCTGGCTGCGCACTGCAAAAGAAATTTCTTTTGCTTTTAAAGTGCGAATGCACTTCATAAGCGACCCCAAACCATCCACCGCCGCCGGCGGCGGCGGCGGCGTCGGCGGCGTCCGCAGTGCTCCTCTATATTTAAAAAAGAAACAGCATCCGGCGCCAGGTTTCGATCCGAGGGCTTTGCGGCCGCAGCGCGACGCTCTACCGACCAAGCTACGGACGCGACGGTGATATCAGTGTTAGACGCGCCTTATATCTTTAACGCATTCAAACTACGTCGTCAGCGGCGTGCGTTGGCGACTCAGCGGCGTTATAGCGGCTTGATAACTGCGTGGTGTACACGTGATACTACAAACCCGATGGAAGAGATGGAAGAGAATGCGGCGAGGCGGTGGGCTGCGGGGGCTGAGCGCAAGCGCCGCAAGCGGGCCGACAACCGTGCATTCGCACTTTCACATTCTCCCCCTCGGGGAAATGCGGGGGAATTTTTTGTTTTGCTTTTTGCAGAAATTTCCCCTGCCTGCGTCCTTCTCACTATCCTTCATTACTAATCGGTAAATGAATCTGATTAAAAAATATACGTATTCACAAACCCCTGCCTTCAAACAGTACGAGTTTCTCTGCGTCTTTTGAGCCGTCCATCGCTTCCTCTGCTTTCTCTATCCGAGTGAAAGAGGAGGCACAAAAATTTGTTCGCCAATTTCATGCCGCGGAGACGTCGCCAAGTCCATGCCGCCTTGGCAACAGCGCCCCATCATCTGTGACATGTTGTTTAAGGAAATGTACAAAAACCTTCACCCACAGAAACCATCAGACAACACTTCCTGTACTTGCAAAACAAATTCCCATACACGTCTTTTTACACAGACGCCTCCAAAACTGCCACTGCTATGGCATGCGCTGCCCGCGTTCGTAACATTTCCAGCACAACGACACTAAAGAGAAACACAATCATATTTACGGCTGACGCACATGCTATATTAATTATGCTAGAACACATAATACGAGGAAAGGCACAACAATTCATTCTATACACAGACTCATAGTGTTGTGACAGCATTGAATAATGGAATGCCAAGTACGAACGTTGTGCTGAACAGATTAGTTAAAGAGATAATGACAGCCTACGCATTAAAACAGGACATAGTCTGTGTTGGGGGCCTGGACACAGTGGCATTCCTGGTAATGAACTCGCAGACCAAAGCGCTGCTGTGGCAGCACTTCGCTGTGGCGTCGACGTTCAGCAGCTTCCCTATCTTTACTGGAAACATTCATTCGAAAGGCAATCCAGCAACGTTGGCAGCAACACTGGGACACTAAGACAGAAAAATACCTCCACACTATAAAACCCCAATTAGGCAGCTTATACACAGAAAAACACAACAGAACAACGGAAGTATACATGTGAAGATTACGAATAGGCCATACACACGCTACTTACTCGCACCTTCTGCAGGGAAAACCACCGCCACAACGCGACAGGTGCGGACATTGCCTATCAGTCCCACATGTCTTAGTTGAGTGTGCGTACTTCAACAAGCAAGGAAAAGTTCTTTCTGGAGACTCTACACTAACAAACTTTCACTTCATCCCTCGATGTGTTTAGCTGATCAACCCTTAATTCCAAGTGAACGACTTTTTGCTGAACTGGGAGATATTGGTTTTTTAACCACTTATCATACCTTGTGTAACCTCAGGGCCCATCATTTTGGGCGGTAGCTATGAGTGTCTATTTATTTTTTACATTCTTACCCTGCCATCCCCATTTCCCCAATTCTTTGTTGTTTTAAATGAGGGGCTGTATACACCCTCACACTAACCTCTTTTAATATCATCACATTTACAGCACCATCTTACTAAAACCACATTCAAAATGATCAACCATTGCGTTGTCGCTCTTTAGCCATCGTTGCCCTTGCGCCATAAAATAAACAGATACACACATTATTTACCCCCAATGCCATCGCTTTTTTAAGTGTCGGAGCACCCGTTTTTGAAGGTCTGGTAATGAGTTTTTGTATTGTGGAATCATTGCAAACACCAAAGTTTCTCACATTTAGGGCATAATGCTATTTGGGCAAGGTGTTCTCTGTTGTCATAGAACCATGACCCTCTCAACAAGGTCTGAAAATTCCGTGACTGCTTTGCTTCTCGTGAAGCATATAGAGACAGCATTGCATGTTTTTTTAGGACGTTCCGAAGTCTTCTTTTCAGTTAGGCGCAGGTGCGGTAATGGGGACCACAGACCTGGGTTCAGCTACTCACCGGCAACAACATTGCCCAAGTACGTGATGCGGTATGAGTGAAGCAACCGCCACCAACCTATCAGGCAAGCACACCACCCAGAACGAACACCGTGTTACCGAAATGCGCTACATGAGAGACGCTCGTTTACTTCAATCACAGGAGCAGCACTTTCTTTAAACGCATGCAAGAGACAAAGGTTTAATTGTGTATTACATAACCAATACAAGTATTAAATACGCCATTTTTCGCGGCCAAATTTTCCCCAGATATGTAATCTACTTTATTTTGTGTTGACAATGATTTCGCGAACGCTGTTTTTCGTAATACAAACTGCATAGCTAAGGAAAAGGCATAATAATACGTATCTGCTATATCACTGTTTACTAATAATAATAAACATTTTGCGGCTTATTCTCGAACCAGTGTCTAAAAGGCGCGGTACTCTTAAAACGACAAATATGTCTGCAGTTATGGTGAAAATCCCTCCAAATAAAGAAGAAATAGGTGATGGAGTTTTTTGTGAATACTGCCCAGAAAGCTGTGAACGAACATATTTATGTGGATGGAAAATTAAGGTGTGGTGCCTGCAAAGTTCTTTGCTTGACTGCGTGAGCTTCCGCGGGTGTTCCCACTTTCTTCGAACGTTGGCTGGAAATTTTGGCAACAAATTCACCAATTTCTATCCCTTAAATTTGTTTGTATGCTTCAGTACTTAAACTAATCTGCAATGTAGCCTCTATTACTTGTTTAGTTTTGCCCCGTAAAGTGAGGCCGAAGAGTTCTGGCAAGCGAACATACTTTTTAATGGAAGCATGATATCCTGCCATAGGAAAAACGTAATTACAAATTTTTGTTGGAGCGAAAGTTATATTTTTGCACATGAAAACGCCTAGAAGTGTCCGCAGCGACAGTCTAACCTCTAGTGCTCCTCCAACATCGAGCCAGCGTCCCCTGAGTTTACGCCATGAAAGCGTCTAGTGGCGTTTTTTGTTTCATTGGGAGCGTTGAGGTGGCGGGTATGGGGGAAAGTGCATGGGCGCGTGACATCAGAAAATCATACAAGGAGGTGATGGCTGCTCCAAGGAGGTTCTGGCTGCGCTACCGTGCCTACAGCAGGGATTGCGCTTATCAGAGTCCATGTTGTGTCTTTCGTTGCAATGCGCGAGGGTTCATTGCGTGCTTGTTCGCAAAAAGTCAGCTGTGGCTCAAAAAATAGCGTTTAGCCTGCCGTTGCAACGGCAAGCTTTTGTCCACATTTTGTTTGAACAATTAGCAAGAAGACCAAGACTATCTTATACTCACCCTGGTTTGCTTACAAATGTCGTTCCAAACAGTATCCTTTTCCGGGCGTTTTTTGTACCAACCTCCGTGTCTGCAGGTTATATTATTTTTTTGTTGATGTCTATTGTAACGGTTTCTGGGGTCCAATTAGGATTCCATATAGGTGGCACTACAACTGGGCCCTCTATATTGCGGTCAAGGCTTACAACACTGTCCAACACCCAAGTAAATGCTTTATCGCGGACATAACGTGGGAAGTTGCCTCTTTCTTCTGTGGTTACGTAACTTCCTTCAGATCTCATAGATGATATAGTAATATAATATGAACACCTGCAAAAAATTGTAAATACACGTAGGTTTACCTACAAGGTTTCGTGCACTGGTTGGTGTAACATAGTGAAATTTAGCCTTATTTCTATGTGTTACGTTTAATTTCGACGGAATCATTATAATGCAACACTTTCTGTACGTTTTGTCCATAAAACTACAGAAATTGCATCGATAAAGGTTTCGCGATATATAAATTGAAAACAAGAAAATCTTATTGGGGCTGCTTAAAACGCCTGCAAAGTGGAGTAGCCTTTTGTCAAATGGCCAGGCGTCTGTAGTCACGTATTCATGCCTGCGTAAAATGAGTTTCTGAAAATTCTATCCAAAATATGAATACTCATTTTTGGCTATATTTGTTCCAGCAGAGACCTAGCACAAATCAGAAACCTAGAAGAGATTTAGCACAAAGCCCCAAATCGAGTTTGGTATTTTGTGCTTGGACGTTTGCCTGGCAACAGAATGATGGGGTTCTTGTATTAGGAGAATGATCTCTTGGTAGGTAACACCTTTTGTCAAAACAGAACTCTGTCAACCACTTTGTATTGTCCAGACTAGAAGATCAAATCTCTACCCAGGTCTCCAGTCTTCATTACATCGGTGCCTTTGCAAATGACCTTACAGGTTTCTTTCGGTAAAGCAGCGTCACTCCAGCCTTTTTTGTCCTTAGGAGATAATGAATTGAGCCTGTTATCATACGAGTTAACTTATTGTTAGCATGAATACACCTCATGTGAAGTCACGTCTAGTAAATCTCCATTGCTGGCTGCATATTGTGAAGGGAGTTGGCGGCAGACTCTGCACGGGGCACCTTGAGTATTCAGGTGATGGTATTAGCGACACTGCGGACCCCGACACCCAAAACAGAAACTGCCACCCCCCGTGGCGGCGTGTTTACAGGTGGAGCATAAGAAACTACAAACTGTGGCAGTCGGAGCAATGGTCAAGCTCCGGCGAATTGGTTCCCGGTCTGTTTACTAGGCCGGGAGCTCCTGTAGCCCTCTTGAAATCAGGGTAATACGAGTAAAGAACGTATCCCGTTCTACTTATGTTACATGCCATATGGTGAATTGTAACAACCCCCCCCCCCGCAAAAAAACGTGATCGGACCCTGAAAAGGGCCGCACCGAAGATTCATTTCCACCCCTTCCAACTATCACTATTCCGAAACCTGACAGCTATCCCTCTTTCTTGCTTGGGGAATCTGCTGAAAAACAAAAACCCTGTTTCTTCGCAATCTGTATTCCTGATCACTAAATTTATGGACAGCATCCTTGAAAAGACATCCGATGATAAGAAACGCATAAGGGGAGAGGTGCTGTCTGAAGTAAACATTCACCTACAAGCCACTAATTTCTTTAACCAAACCTGAATAGGAGATCTCGACATCAGGTTCAAGCACCACGGAAGCCTCAAGAGCTCTCTGGGTGCGATTTATCAGCCAGATCTAATGAATGAGATGGAAGACGATTTTCTCGATGACCTGAATGACCAGGGTGTGACGGCAGTGAGGCGTCATAATCCCCCGGACGGCCTTTCCGGGTTCAAGGAGATGCCGTGCGGGCTGTGCACGGCACCAGGAACATTTAGGAGTCATGGACACCATACAAGCTGGCCTGAACTGGCACACCTGTCTTGTATACCTCGACGACGTTGTGTTATCCGCCCGAACCTTCGACGGAAACTTCGAAAGGTAGGAGTCTGTACTCGAGGCTATTCGCCTGTCGGGGCTAATTGTGAAGCCTGAAAAGTTCCGCTTCGCGTACGAGGAAGTCATATTTTTGGGCCATGTCGTTAAATCCGCGGGAGTACTGCCTGGCCCAGCGAAAACTTCAGCCATAGCGAGCTTCCCAACACCGGAAGACAAGAAGGAAGAAGGGCGTGCGAAGATTTCTCGGCCTGTGCACGTGCCACCGCCGCTTCATCGCAAACTTCGCACGCATTCTAGAGCCACTCACGCCCGTGACGAAAGATAGCATCCCTTTCAGCAGGAAAAACTCCCAAGAAAAAGCATTCTGCGAGCTGCAACAACGCTTGCACTACCCGGCCGCGCTCGCTTATTTCGACGAAAACGCCGAAATAGAAATGCCCACGGACGTCCGTGATATAGGCTTGGTGCCATCCTCATCCAAAAGCACAGTTGTTGAAAAAAGTAATACCTTATGCCAGCCGTTGTCTGTCGGAAGATGAGAAAAATTACTGAGCCTCTGAGAAAGAGTGTCTCGTAATTTTATTGGCCATTTCAAAATTTAGCTCATACGTGTAGGATAGACATTTCAAGGTTATGACAGACCACCATTCGCTGTGTTGGCTCGCCCATTTGAAGGACCCCTTAGCCACCTTGAGCGATCGAGCTTGCGCCTACAAGAGTTCGACGTTACAATCGTCTATAAACCGGCAGGAAACACTCTCCGACGCCGGCTGGCTGTCTCGCGCCCCCTTCGACCCACGACCGCTAGACTCCGATGAAGACAGCTCGTTCTTCGGAGTCGTGACGGAGAGCGACCCAGCCGCTCAGCAGCAGGCCGACCCCGACTTACGCGTCATGATCGACTACCTTGAAGGTCGCAACGTCACCGTGTCCAGGGTGTTCAAACGGAAGTTACCAGCATTCAGCCTAAAAAACTCGGTCCTCGGGAAGAAGAATTTAGCCCCTAAACGGGAACGAATTATCTTCTTGTTATCACCGCAGACCTTTGTGACAAAATTTTGGAAGCGTGGCACGACGACCTGTCTTATGGAAGTCTCGGCACAGTTCGCACTATTAGAAAATGAAGACTATGTGCTACTGGCCCCGCCTTACATCCGACGTCACCCACTACGTACGGAGCTGCCGTGACTGCCCGCGATAAAAAACGCCACCGACGAGGCCCACCGGACTACTGCAGCCGATCGCCGTTCCATCGAGGCCCTTTAGAAAGATTGGAATGGACCTTCTGGGCCGGTTCCTTACGTCACGATCTGAGAACAAGTGAATTGTTTTAGCGACAGACTATATGACGCGCTACGCAGATTCCGCCGCTCTTTGGAGGAGGACTGCACAAGAAGTCGCTAAAGTTCATAAACCAAGTTGTGCTGCGACTTGGAGCACCTGAAGTCATTAGCGACTTTTAGCTGACCGTCTTTCACAGTCCGCTCCGCCGCGACAGCAAGCGGGAGCGCTTGCTTGACCGCGAACGGCATTGGCTCCGGTTGCGCTGAGCGTTCCGCCGATACCAGAGCGGACCGTCGAAAACGGTTTGCTAAAACTCTCTATTATCTTAGAACACGGAACGTCCTTTGCTGCTGAGCTTAAATAAAGAATTGTAGGAAAGGGAGCCGTGAACTAGGTGATGCGCTGTGGCTCTCCCTACAATTATTCAGGTGTGCAAGCCCTGCCGGAACATGGAGAGCGGCGTAGTCTTGCGACCGCCCAGGCGGTCGGTTGTGTTCGATTTTTTTGTGGTGCGTGTCACTGCGCGAGGCACGGCAGTTGCGTCCACAGTCTTGTTGCAGCTAAGGGCGTAGACAGCGTAGGGGCCCGGTGCTGATATGTATTCACAAGAACGGGAGCCGGAATTTTGTGACGGAAGATGGCGGGTGCGTCGAAGACCGGTTCGTCGGGAGCACACAGTGCCTGCCGCGCAGTCTGGCATCGAGCTGGCAACGCTGTGGAGCACTGGTGGTGGGGCGGTGTCAGGGGAGGGTTCGCAGTGGGTGTAGATGGCGGTGGTCCTAACCGAGGCGGAATATAGGTCACTGCATAAAAGCTGTGTGGCTCAACCGCGCCTTCTTGCAGTACATTAGCAGCGGACGAAGCAGGCTGTAGTCTGTGAGCATCCGTGATGTCATCGGCTGCCAGTCCTGTCGGTAAATGTGTGGCTGCTGCGCGGGGGATGAAGTGTACGATGGCGACACTTGTTGTAGAAAATGACGCCGACGGTGCAGAAGGTACGATGTGCAGCGGGGAAGCGTGCGCGGAACGCGTGGGTGCCTTATCTGCTGCAGGCCGAAAGCAGTCGTCCTTGAAGCCCGAGCGTGCAAGCACGGCAGCGCGAAGGTCATCATAGGGTGTTTCGCTAGGCGGTGGTAGGGCGAGGACGCAGCGGAGCTCTAGCGGAAGCGTCTCGCAGAGTATGGGGCTCTTCAGAGGCTGTACACTGACGTGGTTGAGCCAGAGGGCAGCCTCAGACTTGAAGAACCATCCTCTGAGGTGCCATGGCACGAACGGCGGTATCGGCGGGTCCCCCCCCCCCCGCCCCATCACAACGTCTCTTTGCCGCTGGCCGTGGATCACGCCCGGGTCACCACTTGCAGGAAAGTTAGCCGTGGACTGGATGATGCGCTGTGGCTCTCCTGAATTCATTGAGGTGTGGAAGCCCCGGCCGGAACTTGGACATCGGTGTAGTCATGCGACCGCCCAGGCGCTCGGTCGTGTTCGATCTTTTTATGGCACGCGACACTGCTGACGCCACCGGGCAAGCACCCCTGATGATGATTGTCGGATGATTCAGATTATGATAGTGGGGCCAAGTGCAAATGGTGGTTCCACCACTACAGAATCTTACGCTACAGCAACACGAACCACTGAAAAACGACGGTGTACCACCACCAAACGAGCATATTATTTGAATGTCTGAACAAGACGAGATATGGTGTCTAGGTACGTCGGCGTTGAAAATAATACTTCTTCCGAAGTCCTTCCTTATTTTACGTTTGCGTACAACATGGTTACCCAGGGAACTACGCAGATGACACCGTTCGAGCTTGTCTCTGGAAGACACCCGAATACGATGCTTGACGCCAGGCTAGCTCTCGTAGAAGACTATTACCTCAACGCCGACTTCCAAAGATACCTTCAGCATGCGGAGGGGGCCCTCCAGCTGCTCGAGTTCGTACAACGGACCAGCAGCTGGTGGATGGCGCACGCTACAACCTCTGGCGCCGAGATGCCGAGTACCGCCCAGGGTATCGTCAGGGTGTTGGAACTCCATCCGACGACTCGGTGAGAAGCTTCTGAGACGGTATGTGGAACTCTACGGGATTCTGGAACGTGTTGGCCAACTTACCTACAAGGTGATCTCCGACGGTGACTCCGGAACATCACGACGACGCAGGCGGCCGAAGTCGCCCATGTGGTTCGCCTAAAACCTTACTACGCGAGATGACTGATTTTATTTTGTTGATTCAGCCTGTCGCTTTATTTTAGCATCGGGTAAATGCCCTATAAAAGGGGTGGTAATGCCGCGAATCATGCATTACGTGTGTTTAATTATGTTTAGCCTTTACCGCCCAGCTGCGCTGGTCTGTTTTATGTGTGCGCAAAGGGAAGCGCGTGTTCCATTCTTTATTTGTATGCCGCACTGTCATTTCTTTTGATAGGGAGAGCGTTTCGAACTAACGTGAACAGCCTAGAATAACTTTCGTTAATCTACAGTGTCCTGGGTGTAATTCGATGGTTCGGGAAGCGCTCGAGCACACAGATAAACGTCCGCGGAGCAGACGCCATGGCATTCGATTCGCTTACACCCGCCTGCGCACGGCACTTTGTTGACTGCTGCTTCGTCCCTGTGGATTTTTTGAGTGGTTAGGGTAGCACAAGTTCGCTCCAATAAACTTGTTTTTCCTTCAACACAATCGCCTTTGGCTACGTGAGAATATGGTTCTCAGAAATGACATGTATGGCTGCACACAATCCTGGGATGGTGTGGCCATTGTCGCTCAAAAGACCAGAGCACGTCATACCATAGCCTTAAACGTGGCATTTGAGGCCGTAGCACTTCGTACAATAATATGTAATAGATTAATAACGGCATGCTGTCCATACAGTCTTCAGGACTTTCGGTTCTTGAATTCTGATTTCGAGGTGCTAGTAAATTAGTTTTCTGAACCTTACTTTCTGATAGGCGACCTAGTACACATAATTCCCTTTGGGTCTTTTCCCGCACCAATGCGCGAAGTCGCCTGATGCAAAAGTTTCTAACAGAACGGGAGCATGCCTATTCAAAAAGAAACAACCTACATACCATGCTATACGGCAAAACACCTATCCGCACCTCGACTTGGCTTGTGGATCTGCAGTGCTCTTTCGTCTCTTGAATTGGATGTGGACACTGATAATACAATAGTGACAATTTCCCGACAAACTAACGTACGTAGGTATAATCCAAAACCGCCAAACTTCCCTTAAAAAGTTCAATGACGCCCGAGTGAACTGGAGCACATTTAAAAAAACATCGGAATTACACAGCACATCCATTACACTTTTACACGTTGACGAAGCAGCTAAACGCATCACGGCGCACGTCTTTGACGCCACCCAAAAATTATTCCGCAGGCCTCCGGTGCCCGGCTGAACCCAAATAGCCAGTGGTGCGACAAGGACTGTAGGCCCGCGAGAGAATCCCAGAACAAGGCGTGGGGTCATTATCGCACGTCGCTGAACCTCATCTCCTTCAAAGGAGATGTAGTCGGCACTGTTCATAAAATTTTAGGAATGTTGCACTAGTGGCTGGTAGAAGTTTGACCAAAAAAAAACAAGCTGCAGGTTATATTTACATGTTGCTGGTACCCTTTGAATGACGGCATTGAATTTGTCTTTTTCGTTGTCGAGAAAAACGTTTTCGAAACAAGAAATGGAGGTTCCTATTTTCAGAAGGACCACTTTATTCATCTCTGCACTTAACTTTACTTGGGTTCTACGCGAACCTGACAAAACGCCGCCGCTTAAATCACGATTTGGTTCAATATCATCGTGCATGTAAATAACGTTCGCAAAGGAAGGTGCCTCGCATGTGAGGAGTGGAAATTTTGCCTTGCGTACTACTCAGAAACTTTTACAAATCATCAATTTTCTCCGGCAAAAGTGAAATGTCATTTAATGAGCTTCGAGACGTTGCCCACATCGCTGAATTAAATTGTTTCAGTTAGGTGTGCATTTCACACTGCAAAGCGCCAAGGTCTGTTCCTGTTTCCGATAAAGGTGTTCTCGTTCCGCGTACAGTGACGCAGGGTCAATGGAGCTGGCAAAAATGCAGTTCTTTGACCTTATTTTGACCTCATGTGACAAATGCGTGAATCTACAGTCCCTTCAAACGCAGCCTGATCGCCGATTTCTCCCTCCCTGAGCCTAAAACATTTGAAGGTATTGTTTGGTCACATATTTGATCACGTATGATCATCATCAAATTCGTTCACGAACTACGCAATGGAAAACTTACGTAACCAGCTCCATATGGAATTTTCAAAGCAGTTCCTCATTGCATTACCCAAAGTATGCTGCTTTGCTCTGTTCTACAAGGGTTGATTTTTAAGCACTCAACTATGAACTAAAGTAGTCTTCACCCGCGAGTGTGTGCAACCTATTACTGCTGATAGCCTTTTATTAACGGAAACGTTTCTTAAAGGAGCCATGAAGAGAAAACACAAGTTTGGTTCATTCAAAAGATTGTCTCGTTAGAATCATACTGACACCACTTTTAACGTAAACTTCGCTCAAATAAGCTACATAATTAGGAAAAACGGGAATGGTCATGCGACCCACCAGCTCATTTCCCGCAACAGAACCTGTGATGTCACATGAGCTAAGATCTGCGATTGGCGGAGGCTGGCAGAAGCAGACGCAAATTAGGTAGAGCTTACAAACTAGACGAACGAGCGATTTGCGCTTTAATTTAGGGCACATTCTTTACAAAGCAATAAGAATGATGACACAAACAGTGGAAGTTACGAAAGCACATGTAAACATAGAAGTACTGATGCGTTCTGCTGTTCGTACTGCGCACAGCATGCTTTGGTTTAGCTGCACAGCACTACGGGGCTTGGGGTTGTCTCAGACGACACTGGCCGATTGACGCAAGCAACGGTGTCTTACGTGACCCCATTTGTCGAGCGAGGACTGTTTCAGGGAACGAATATTTTCTCCAAGAACAAAAACAAGCCAGGTTTAAATGCGGGCAAAAACAAACCAAACGCTTGCCATGGTATGGTGGCGCCATCTAGGTTACGGAACGTAAAGAAACGCGGGAACACACCAACACCGCTGTACAGGGTGGAGACAACCTTTGAATGGTCCCGTGCCGCCGCAATTGGGCCAACGGGCTCAACGCGTTATTCTTTTCGTTTCCCACGAGACCTAGCAACGCGAAACAGACAATATGATTCAAACTTTTTCAGTAAACCGCTTTGCGGCGATAATTTTAGCGCGGTTTTGACACAATGATTTGCTTCGGCGGCGAGCGAGCAACCGAACATGGCGGCGCCAGCGTTACGTGTCTCTACCCTGTACGGCGGATGCGTGAATGAAGGTACTCTAGGCTGCAGAGCGGTCGGTTCCTGTGATGTCACTTGGGACCACGAAAACGCACGATTGAGCGGGAAAATCAAAATTTTAACCTAAACTGTTTAATTTCTCAGTGAATAAAGCACCGTTTGTATCCGGACAAGCGCTGGGGGCACTATAAAACACGAAATCTTTCGAATAAAACCAACTTGCATTTTCTCTTCATGGCTCCTTTAAGTAGCATGAGTTAATTTTTGTTCTTCTTCCGTGCACTGTGACGTGTGTACTTTTTGTGCGTATGACTGTCGTTTATGACGTACTTGCTCAATCCTGTAACAGCCGCTAAGGCCTAACAGTATGGGAAAACAAATAACTAAACGTAATAAACTTCAAAATAGTCTCGTAGCCAAATTGGCGAAGGTATTGGTGCAACGGGCATAGAACGCGTGAAAATAATTTGTCAGACAATCATTGTTTTGTTGTTTAGGCACGCTGTAGACAGGCAAAGTGCTTTGGTTTTCGCTATTTTATTTGATGTAAATAGCGTGCACCTGTACCTTGGTCACTTGCATGCGAGCGTATTTTCTTCAAAGTGTTCTAGCAGATAAGAAACTGTAGGCAGTGATGGGCCTTTAAAGAGGCCTCCTCTTGAGATGCCTTAGAATCAAAACATCTAAGCCTCTTGATTAGGGGAAATATGAATGAAACGCGAAGCTTTCTGCTATGCAACCTAAGTCAAAGCCAAAGTGCAAAATAAAAACTGATTCCGAACTGACTGCCCCAGTAGTAGCTTCGGGTGGGCAGCGATAACGTATTTCCGCGGAGCTTGATGATCACGGCTGATGAGACGTATAGCAGACAGGGAAAAATTTCAAAAAGAGCCTACTCACGCTTTTGCGCCAAATCCTTTTTTTATTTTTCAGCAAAGGGGCGAGGCACCGATGCACTTACAGCGTAGATGCGCGTATATGGTGTAGCTAATATACTAGCGTACATAGTGTAGATGCTGCGCATAATTGCACGCAAAATAAATAAAAATGTCACCGTTCCCTCCTCTAATTCCTCTCGTTCATAAGCGTATTCTTTCCCTCCATAACTCTACTCTACGCCCTGGGTACTTTGTAGCAAAATTCATTTTAAATATTGCCGCGAACCATGTATGGGCTTGCTTATTTATTGTATGTTTTTACTGCCGGGCCACGCCCGGCTGTGTTATCTGCGTTCCAAGCAAAGCGCGTCTTCTATTCTTAATTTTTATGCCACACGGGCTATCACATTCCGATAAGCAAACTGTTTCGCCCTAACGTCGCTAGCCCAGAATAATCGTCTGTGATCTACAATGTTCTGGATGTAAATCGACGGGTCCAGAAACATTCGCGCCGAAAGATAAAAAGCCTGCAGAGCAGACGCCTCGGCATTGGATTCTCCGACGCTCGCCAACGCAAGTCACTTTGTTGACCGCTGCTTTGCCGCCTCTGTATACTTTTGAGTTGTTAGGAGAGCAAGGGTTCGCTCAAATAAACTTGTTTCTCCTTGAAGACAACTGCGTCGTCCTTGGCTTCGTGACATCTGGTAGAGGTGCGGGGTACTCACCATTTATGCTCTCTACGACATCTGGAAGCCGCCAAGCCAGCCCAACCAGAGAAAGCTGCCGACTGCAAGGATTGCTACCCGAGTTCGGTCTCATGCCAGAAGGGCCCGAAAGAAGGAACGCTGCAACCAACACCATGGTGCAAGAAACAACGTAGCCAATCGTCCTGCAGCAGCCCCGGGAACCCCCATCGTTCCGGGGAGCCCCCGCTGAAGACCCCGAAGAATGGTTGTGGAAGCTGGAGCGCGTCCGCATCTTCAACAAGTGGGACGACGAAGAAACTTTCCGGCATGTCTTCTTTTACTTAGAAGATGCTGCTCGGACTTTGTTCGAGAACCATGAGAGTTCTTTGACCGACTGGACTCAATTCAAAAGGGAGTTCCTTAAGACCTTCACTACCGTTGTGAGAAATAAGCGAGCTGCGCTTTTGCTTGAAACTCGAACGCAGCACCCCAACGAAGGTGTTGTGATCTTCGTTGAGGAAATGAAGCGAGTTTTTTGCCGTGCGGACCCCGAAATGACCGAAGAAAAGAAGCTCAGGTTTGTAATGCGAGGAGTGAAGCAAGAGCTTTTTGCTTGTCTAGTCCGTAAGCCGCCGAAGACAGTGGCAGAATTCGCATCTGAGGCGGCCGCGATGGAGAAGACGCTAGAAATTCGAACGAGGCAGTACGACCGCCCTGTCAACGCGCTGTTCTCGGAGACCATCGGTGCCGCAACTGGAAGCTCCGATACATTGCGCGAGACCATTCGAGCAGTGGTCAAGGAGGAGGTTCAGAAGCTTTTTCCAACAACGCCGCAACCTCACGTGGCTTCTCTGACTGACGTCATCCGTGAAGAGGTTCAACAGGCGCTGGGAACTTCTATGCCTTCAGAAGCACCCCGTCAGCCCCAAGCAATGACCTACTCCGCAGCTCTTCGTCACCCCGCCCTGCTCCAACCCGTTGTCAAGAGGCCCAGCCATACCGCCGTCCAATGCCGCCCGCCCGACGCCCTGTAGACCAATACCAGACGCCAAGGAAGACCGACGTGTGGCGAACGCTCGATAATCGCCGGCTGTGCTATCACTGCGGAGTGGCCGACCGCATCTACCGTCGCTGCCCTTACAAGAGGCTCGGTCTGCGAGGATTCTCCGTCGACGCATCACGCCCCCGACCCAGCCAGCGCCCTGCTGAGATCGACGAATACCTGTCCAACACGAACCGAGGACCTGCCCGCTTCAACCGTTCGCTGTCGCCCTACCGGAACCAGTCGCCAAACCGCCATAACACAGCTGACTTCTCACGTGGAAGGTCCCCCAGCCCACGCGGGAAAAACTAAAAGCAACAACTTCTGGAAGTGAAGTTGCAGAACGGCAAAAAAAACGAAAAATTCCAACGACGCATGGCCACACCGAACACCGTACCTGCAGCCCAACGACTCGATCTAACCCGGACGTAACTCCCGAACCCGACGACGACACGACGCGACCCGTACCCGAAACGACAGAGCCTGCCGCTGAGAAGATGACGAGAATGACGACGCTTTGTGCCCGACCGTCAACACGCACAAGCCGAGATACAACGCCCCGACGCACCAGAAACTCGAGGAAAGCGGCGTACGACGTCCAGTTGTCCATCGACGGCTTTGACGTAGTCGCCCTCATCGACACGGGAGCCGACTGCTCGGTAATGAGTGGCTCATTCGCGTCGAAGCTGAAGAAAGTTACGACAACATGGGACGGTCCGCATGTACGCACAGCAGGAGGCCATCTCGTAAAGCCAAATGGAACGTGCACATCACGCGTCACCATAGGCGGCACCACGTACCCTGCTGAGTTCGTTATTTTGCCTAACTGCTCCCGCGACGTGATTCTCGGATGGACTTTTTGACGGACAACGGCGCGATAATTGATCTGCAGACCAAGTCGATAACTTTTTCCTCCGATCACTCCACGATGCCGCAGCTGAACCCCGACCACCGTGCTGCTGTCAGGATCGCCGACGACCACATCACCCCGCCACCCCGCGCAAGCTTGATGATCGCCGTCCACTGTGAGGATGCTGCTTCTGACATCGAGGCTATCGTAGAGAGTGATCGAAGGTTGCTTCTCGACCGCGGTGTCTCCGTCGCAAGAGGCATTGCGCACTTTAAGCAACGCCAATCTCATGTTTTAAATGCAGAGCATTTCAGTAACTCACGATGTCACCCGCGTTGACGTCCGCAGTCGTCCGTAGTCGTAGTCCGCACCCCCCCCCTACACTATATAAGAAAAATACTATCCGGCGCCTGGTTTCGATCCCTCGACCCTGCGGGCGGATCGGAATGTACATGGTGCTCTACCCACTGCGCCACAAAGCCGACACAGAATGGGAGGCTACGAACGCGCCTTATATCCTTGACTCATTCAAATTACTGCTGACGAGTGCTCTCTCGTCAGCAGTTGGCACAAGTGCAACAGTATGAACGTAACGCAAACTACTTAAAGTCGTGCACCCCCGGAAATGCTCTGCATTTGATCGTGCCCTCGCGAGGGGGATGTTTCACTGCGTCACCATGCGAACAGTTTGCCATGATTGTTTCCGCCCGCTCCGGTCGGTGTCGCCACGGTTCAAACCACGGCAGGGGAGCTGCGCGGGCGTTCGTTGATCGGGTGCGTTCCGGCGTGGTGGTTTGATGGTTGTGGCGAGTTCAGTCTGCACTTCGGATTTTTTGGTCATTAATTTCACCGAAGAGTACCAGCATTTCAACAAGGGAGCTTCAATTGCTTTCCTCGAAGAAACGCAAGAAGGAAGTGACGTGATCGCGATCGCCGACTTTGAACGCACACCCGATGACACCTTCAAGCTTCCGCAGCCCTTCGACATGAATCCGACGTTACTACAAGCAGAACGAAACAAACTATTGGCTTTGCTGCGTCGCTACAGGGAGTGTTTTTCGTCGAACTCAAAACTACATCATACACCTCTAGCGAAGCACCGAATAATCACCGAAGATGGGGCCCGACCAACCCGGCAGTCACCGTACCGCGTCTGTTCCCACGAGCGGGAAGCCATCCGGACTCAAGTCGACGACATGCTCAGCGACAACATTATACAGCCATCGAAAAGCCCCTGGGCTGCGCCGCTTGTACTGGTGAAGAAAAAAGACGGCACATTAAGGTTTTGCGTTGACTACCGGCGACTGAACAAAGTCACCAAAAAGGACGTATACCCCCTGCCACGAATCGACGACGCCCTCGACCACTTCGGCCATGCGAAGTACTTCTCATGGATGGATCTGAAGACCGGCTACTGGCAAACTGAGGTGGACGAGGGAGACCGAGAGAAGACCGCATTTATAACCCCGGATGGCCTACACAAGTTCAAGGTGGTGCCATTTGGGCTGTGCACGGCGCCAGCAACGTTACAAAGAGTCATGGACACTGTGCTAGCTGGCCTGAGGTGGCCTCGTATACCTCGACGACGTTGTGGTATTCGCCCGGACTTTCAAATAAACACCTTGCAAGGTTGGAATCTGTACTCGAGGCCATCCGTACGTCGGGGTTAACGCTGAAGCCCGAAAAGTGCCGCTTCGCTTACGAGGAACTGAAGTTTTTGGGACACGTCGTCAACGCCGCAGGAGTCCTGCCTGACCCGGCGAAAACATCAGCCATAGCGACCTTCCCAAGACCGAAAGACAAAAAGAGCGTTCGAAGATTTCTCGGACTGTGCGCATACTACAGTTGCTTCGTCGCAAGGTTAGCCCGAATTGCAGAGCCGCTCACACGGTTGACGAAAGATAGCACGCCTTTTAGCTGGGAAAACGACCAAGAAAAGGCATTCTGCGAGCAGCAAAAACGCCTGCAAAGCCCTCCCGTGCTCGCTCATTTCGACGAAAACGCCGAAACAGAAATGCACACCGACGCCAGCGCAATAGGCTTGGGTGCCGTTCTCGTCCAAACGCAAAGCGGTAGCGAAAAAGTAATCGCCTTTGCCAGCCGTGGTCTGTAGAAGGAGAAATATTACTCAGCCTCTGAAAAAGAGTGCCTCGCAATTATATTGGCCATTTCAAAATTTCGCCCATACGTATATGGTAGACAATTCAAGGTTGTCACAGACCACCATGCGCTGTGTTGGCTCGCCAATTTGAAGGATCCCTCTGGCCGTCTTGGGCGGTGGAGCTTGCGCCTGCAAGAGTTCGACGTTACAGTCGTCTACAAATCCGGCAGGAAACACTCCGACGCCGACTGCCTGTCCCGCGCCCCCGTCGACCCGCCACAACTAGACTCCGATGAAGACAGCGCGTTCTTCGGAGTCGTTACGGAGAGCGACCTAGCCACCCAGCAGCGAGCCGACCCCGACTTACGCGTCATGATCGACTACCTCGAAGGACTAAATGTCGCCGTGCCTAGCGCGTTCAAGCGGAACTTGCCAGCATTCAGCCTCAAAAAATCCGTCCTCGTGAAGAAGAATTTCAGCCCCGGAACGAGAACGCATTACCTGCTTCTCATCTCTGAGAGCTGCGTGACGAAACTTTGGAAGCGTGCCACGACGACCCGTCTTCCGGACATCTCGGCACAGCTCGCACAATTGCAAAAATCAAGGCGAAATACTTCTGGCCCCACCTTACATCAGACGTCACGCACTACGTTCGGAGGTGCCGTGACTGCCAGGGACGAAAAACGCCGCCGACAAGACCCGCCGGCTTTCTGCAAGCGATCGCCGTCCCGTCAAGGCCCTTTCAACAGATTGGAATAGACTTTCTAGGGCCGTTCCCTACGTCACAATCACAGAACAAGTGGATTGTCGTGGCGACAGACTACATGACGCGCTACGCAGAGACCGCCGCTCTTCCGAGGGGCACTGCACAGGAAGTCGCAAAATTCTTCATAAGCCATGTTGTGCTGCGACATGGAGCCCCGGAAGTCCTAATCACGGACCGCGGAACGGCCTTCACTGCGGAGCTCATGCAAGGAATCTTACGCTACGGCAACACGCATCACAGAAGAACGACGGCGTACCACCCCCAAACCAACGGACTTACAGAACGTCTGAACAAGACAATCGCAGATATGCTGTCCATGTACGTTGATGTTGAACATAAGACTTGGGACCAAGTGCTCCCGTATGTCACGTTTGCCTACAACACGGCTATCCAGGAGACGACGCAGCTGACGCCGTTCGAGCTTGTCTACGGAAGATGGTCAACTACGATATTCGACGCCATGCTACCGCATGTAGAAGACGACGACCTCAACACCGACGTCCAAGGATACCTTCAGCGTGCGGAGGAGGCCCGCCAGCTGAATCGAGTTCGTACAACGCGCCAGCAGCTTGTGGATGCCGGGCGCTACAACCTCCGACGCCGAGACGCCGAGTACCACCCCGCGACCGTGTTTGGGTTTGGACTCCCATCCGACGACACGGATTCAGTGAGAAGCTTCTGCGGCGATATTTCGGACGCTACCAAATTCTACGACGTGTCGGCCAACGACGAGGTGATCCCCGATGGTGATTCCGGAAAGTCACGACGACGCACGCGGCCCGAAGTCATCCACGTGGTTCGCTTGAAACCTTTCTATGCAAGATGACGGACTTTTTTTTTGATGTTGTAGTTTGTTCGAACTGTTTTTTATTTTAGCATCGTGTCGATGCACTCTTAGAGGGGGGTAATGCCGCGAATCATGTATGGGTTTGCTTATTGGTTGTTTGTTTTTACTGCCGGGCCACGCCCGGCTGTGTTATGTGCGTTCCAAGCAAAGCGCGTCTTCCATTCTTTATTTTTATGCCGCACGGGCTATCACACTCAGATAAGCAAACTGTTTCGTCCTAACGTCGCTAGCCCAGAATAATCGTCTGTGATCTACAATGTTCTGGATGGGAATCGACGGTTCCAGAAACACACGCGCCGAAAGATAAAAAGCCTGCAGAGCAGACGCCTCGGCATTCGATTCTGCGACGCTCGCCGACGCAAGTCAATTTGTTGACCGTTGCTTCGCCGCCTCTGTATTCTTTTGAGTTGTTAGGGGAGCGCAAGTTCGCTCCAATAAACTTGTTTCTGCTTCAAGGCAACTCCGTCGTCCTTGGCTTCGTGACAATATAATTTCAATTACTTTATTCAATTTACTTTATTATGCATAACACACGAAGGTTGGGTACATGTTTGAAAATGTGAAAGGCACATTTTGTTACAGCGCCAGGTTATTTATTACGACGTCCCAAAACCGGAACGCAAAGTTATAGCAGTGATTTCTTTAGATAGACAATTAGAGTTTGTTGCTTTACGGAAGAAGGTGAACACAAACAGTGAGGGTGTGCGAACTCCAGATGCTTGCAGGGTGAGTGTGACTGGTGCGACTGCAGATGCTTGCAGGGCGAGTTGGGGGTGTGGTGACGTGGATATTGATCTGTCAAATAACTTGTGCTAAAGACAAAGATTAGAAGTACAGTGACAAGATGCAAGCAATAATAACCGCGTTATATTTTTAGTGCCGATATGCTGTCGTTGTGAGAGTACTTTGTACCTTGTACCTTGAATCTTGTACCTTGAATTTTAATTCACTTTTGTTGATTGATAAGACAATATTCACGCGGGTTCCAAATGGGATATGTGTGTTCTAGTGTCATCCAGATTAGAGGCTGATAGACAAGAAATTGTAAATTTTGAGGGGCGTGGTGCAAATGGCGTTTCAATACCTGTTCTGCCAGCAGATGAAATGATGTGCATAATGTACGTGGCCCAGGTTAGGTCGCTGCAAATGGCTACTCGAAGATATTTGTCGGTAGGAAGTAGTTCGCGGTTCGTTCTAGCAGTTTAGTGCGAGAAAACAAATGAATTTCTACGACTGCGAAATAGGTACACCATTTACATTCTTGAACACTGCACGTTACACCATTCTTGAACACTGCAAGTCAGCTTGGAGAAACCTGTTATACAAAACGTTTAGAAAAGAAAAGCAGAGAGTTGTAGAAAACCAGAGGGGACCAATTACGGACCCTTGAGGGGCGCTTGAGGTTAGGGGGGTTGAGTTAGATGTTCATAAATAAAACTGTTTGTCAATGGTTACATGGTAATTACTCAATTCATGCTAAGATATTGGAGAAGTACACCGTCCTGTTATATATCCGTTCCTTTGGTTTCTTTGTTTCTTTGGGTTTTCGCTTTTTTAAGTAAGATATCGACATTTAAAAGTAGAGCGGCAAGTTTTTGACGTAGACGATCGGGGGAAACTTTGCAAAATGCTTGTCCAAAATCTGGACAGATGGAGTAAGTCTGACAGAGTAAACATTTACATGCACATCATAAACAAACGTGGCTCTTAGGGCTCCACAGTAAATACTTTTCCTTTAGGCATGTTAGCATGATGTGAAAAATACAATCACCGAAGTCGATGATATATTGCAGGAGATATATTCAAGTGTTTTGCAGCGTACGCTGTGTAATTATCTTAGGTAATCATTCAATGTATAGCGTCTGTACCGTGTTTGTTTACTAAAAATGCATTGCTGTGTTTCCAATCTGGAGTCAGCACGCGTGTTGAAACTAACTAAAAATAGTAAACACAGATATTCTGCGCAGATATGTTTAGTGCTTTTTAGACGTTTTGACGCAATATTGCCCACGCCGGGTGAAAATAGGTGCTATATTGCATATTAGAAAAGAAATAACGCCAACAAAGTATATAATTGGTGGCGTGGTGATTTAAATTAGCACGACGACGACAAAACGATACTTCAGTATCTTTAGCACAAAACTAATATGTAGCTTCGGCAAGGATATCACCTTACTCATTTTATGGGGTAACATCGACTGTGTCCTGTGGGTTTAGGACTTGCTAAATGTCTTTGGGGTTGTTTTTTTCTAAGTTCTGCGCAACATAACGAAAGAGTGAGTGTTTGGTGTTATGATTTCCACATAAACAGCTTTTGTGGTTTTGTACTTGATTTACTCATCGGTGGTGTTAAATGACTTAGCTGGGTGGAAGAGACATTTTTTCGTGTTAGCTTTTAGTTTCAGTGCTTTAGAAGAAGAGGGTTGTGCGCAATTGAAATGAGTGGTATTTGAGAATGTATTTGCCAACCAGCTTGCTTAGTTATTCTCTGAAATCAACCAGTGTTCTTCTACGCCCTGATAAGAAAAGGAAGTTTCAAAAATATGCTAAAAATTTGTCACCTAATGATAAATTGATTTAAAGTTGCCCTCATCATAAACAAAATACTTTTTTTAAGAGTCGGAGTTAAAGTTGGTTGAATAACGATGTCAAGCCTAACGTGCGGTCTCTGATATCTGGAAGGCACGTGATGCACGAGACGACCTCTGGTTGACTTAAGATATAGAATATTTTTTCAGTTACCGGTGGCACCATTTAGTTCTTAAAGGATTTGGCATAAGTTAAAGTAAAGGCATACGTCCAAAAACTCGATCAATTCTCTTGATGTACCCACATGCGCAGGCTGGCGTGACCAATAAACTGAAGCAATAGGCTTCGCAATGGTGACCAAGGTGGTGTAGGCCCACTCCACAAAACCGGGTATTTTCCCGCGCCCTAAGAAATCTAGCCTCATTTCCGAGATATTTTTCAGTGTAGTGGATAACCGTGACCAATAAATTTAGATTAGGAAAATAAATTTAAGAATGCACAAGTTTAAACTTACTCCAATTAGGCGTACATTATCAAGGTTCATAGCCAATTTCATATTTATTTGCTAAATTATAGGAGGAGAGGCGATAGCCACCATGGCTGACACAACAAAACAAACGAATTAGCGCGGTGTGTTAACACGAAAGTGTTTTATGCTCGGCTACACAAAGATTTTTGTGACGTCATATCTGACATGGAATTGACGTCGCCAGAAAAACTGCCCTTGAGGTGGTGGCGCCCTGTTTCGATCCCACGTCTATCTGACTGAACGGGAGGTACGTGGCGCTCATCACACTTCGCTACAAAGCGAGACGTGAGCAATGCTCCGAACGCGCCTTATGTCCATCCCTATGACTCATTCTAGAAGAGACGAAGCGAAGCATCGCATCATGACGCCGATGAGCGGCGACAGTTGGCGCCTCGATTCCGATGCCTTCGTGTACGGGGCACGTGCGTGAATTTAGGCGTGAATTTTAGAATTTAGTTTTTCGTTTCTGTCGTGTCGGTATCACTTCGTCTGGCGGGGTCAGGCTCGCGGGCCCTTCGCACAAGAAGGCAATTCCTCTAACATTCAACTGCTCCTCTGAAGGCCCCTTTCGCGTTCGTGTTTTGCCGATTCCTATGAAAGAAGGATCAACCACATTTTTTTCACATATCTCCGGCTTCTTCTTTTGTGGGTGCAAATAAGTGCAGCCTAAGTATTTTTACTTCAGCAACCTATGTAGACCGAAAGAAGTAGTGGTTAATATCAGACGTTGCGGACAAAGCATGCCTTGCTGCAACAGCGCTCTCGCCTCCAAAGGCCTACTTTTTAGGCTTCCTACGGGTGACCAAGGTGATGTAGGCCCACTCCACAAAACCGGGTATTTTCCCGCGCCCTAAAAAATCTAGCCTTATTTCCGCGATATTTTTCAGTGTAGTGGATAACCGCAGAACACCGGTGGTGTGTGGAAGCTCCATCATCACCTACAGCCCAGCGTAGTTGTTACGTTAAGCGGACGGCTGTGGCATGCCTACTACTGATTTTCTGCTGACATTTTGAAAGCAACCAGTTGGAAGACCTCACTGTACACAGCATGTTCGACCCCGCTGAGAGCCCGCTTGCAATTTGATGTCTGCTATTAGCTTCCAATTGATGGTTAAGCACGCACAGTGTTCAAGCGGGCTGGAGGTGACGTTATAACAATGACACAAGGAGGTAAAGGCTCACTTCGCAGTCGCTCCACGCGTAGCGATGACCTTAAGTCTTGAGGATATCTACACCGTAATTTACATAGCTGTCCCGCTCACGTCCATCAACTAGCCTATCAAACCTTTGTCCGCCCACAGCATGAATTTGCCGCTCCTATCTGGTCCCCTTAACACAACTACTTAATCAACACGCTTGAAGCGATTCAGGATGGGGCGACTCGTTTCATTGCACGCAATCATGACTATCACAGCAGCATAACGCAAATTAAACACAACCTTTCGCTTCAACCCCTGAGCACTCGTCGTTACATTTTCCTTGTTTGCCTTTCCACAAATACGTGTGGAGCAACAGACCCTTCCCACTCCACCGTGATGTCCCTTCCATTACTTCAGATAGGTTCCATAATCACTTCACTTTCACGCGATTATATGGGGCAACTGATGCGTTCAACTCATCTGCTCTTCCTCGCGCCATACGTTTGTGGAATGGTGTTCCAGAGAACATCGCATCTGTATCAGACAATATTTCTTTACGTCAGTTGCTGCCTACTCTTTTCGCAATAAGGGTTCACCACTGTTTTGCACATTTTTTTATCCCGCCATGTCCTGTACCCCTCCTATGTACCCCTAAAAATTGTACTTGAGGGCCACAGAACCTGTCGTCTCTGTTGCACAGCAGGTGCTTTCTTGCCTTTCTTTTCAGTGTCGCAATTTCTGGCCGATTAAGAATGTTGTATACTGGAAATGTTTTCTGTGTATGGCCATAGGTTATGCGGTTTTTCTTTTCTTTTTTGTGTTTTTGCAAATTAGGGGAACTCATTTGTGCGTGTCAGGTCGGTAAAGTCGGCTATCTTTGGTTAATGTCGCCTTCATATACTACCCTGATTGTATTCGCTTCACTTTGTCGTGTGTGCACTATGCAGACGTCTTTTCTTTTTTCCTGTTATCGTCTTCTAACATAAACTTATATTGCAAACCTTGTCGCAATTCGTTGTGCTGCTATGCTTTGAAACGCGTGAAATAATTTTGTATGACCGGGAACACTTCACCGTTTACGTAAATTACTCAATGCCCTGTAAAGGGGCCTGTAAAAAATTTTGAATAAATAAATAAAATAAAAAAAGGTTACACCTTCTGGATACATTCCTGTCCCAGTTAAATTGCCCCCATGCGACATTCGTGGTTTTTTTGTCCTTCAGTACTGAACCAAACTGTATTGAATGAAGGATATCTGTGTTTCTGTATTTTTCAATCCGCGAGGTGTTAGTTCTATTTTTCGCAAGGCTATTGTGCTACGTGATTTACGGAAAGCGGCAGCCTCCTTATCTGTCTATTGTCTTAGCTAAGGAATTGAATTCCTGTTTTTGAAGCAGTGCTTTCGCTGCACGTCGGGAATAAAAGATGGCGCTGACGGCGTCTCAAGTGAGCGCTATCTTTCACCTCCTGCTGGCTGCCACCGCCAAGGCAATCGCGAACTCTGGTCAGCCTGTCGCTGTCCAAGGCATCTGTGTCGCAGAATGCGCCGCCTTTACTGGGGTAGCATAGAGTGGCGATAGAAGAAGCGATTCTTACTTGTACACCGGTTGCCATGATTATAGAACTGGCAAAGCGTCCACAGGGAAGCTGTTTTGTTTCTGGAGCACTGTGCTACACCTTCTTTGTGGATCACTATGCTGCAGATTTCCCAAAATGTTACATCAAACGTGCATTTCACCCGTTTCATCATAATGGAGCAAGCTTCTTAATTTTTAACCGTGTTACTATGCTAAGGAGTCTGTGGAAGCATTTAAAAGGACTTTTTATCGTAGAACCTTAAGCTGGCGTTTGCTTAGTGGATACGTGGGGCAAGTCTCAGTTAAAACCTTTGCAAACTAAACTATCAGGCATTGCAACTTGTAGCAGCATTGCATTTTGGAGGCATGGTGAAGTAAACTCCTACAGACATACAGACAGCCAGAACACTTGCCAAGAGCGCTTTTTTCTGAAAATATTCTTTTATATACCTTTCTCTGACCACAGGCTCTGCTTTTGTCCTATTTTTGGTAGATTCCGCGAAAAGAAAGCGCATAAACACGTAAGAACTAGTTCGCAAAGATTTCTTTGAGGCCAACCTACCTCCTATATCAGCAAAGTGAGAGCCCAGGCTCCTGCGAAATAATGGAAAAACATACGGGGCCGTATTCTGCTGGGCATCCGGCGCGCCTCGGATTAGATCCGAGACGCAATCCGGTGCGGTCACGTGAGGAGGCGCTCGGATGGGGTGCCACGCGATTGGCTCGTAGCGTTGACGTCAGCCGGCATGCGTCACGCGGCTATATTTTGGCTATGTTTTGGTGGTTTTGGTGACGTCACGTAGCCTAATGCTCCCGCTCGTTCTCCCGCGACCGGCGGGTGAAATCCGGCGCGGTTGACACCGCATCGGATTGTACGATGGCTGCGTATATGCCGCCTGTCTTTGCACTTTTGTTGGAGCTGCTGGAGGAGGATCCCGTGCCTGAGCGTCGACTGAGCGAAGGCGACTTTCAGCGCCGTTTCCGTGTCAACAAGGGCCCGGCGGTATAGGCGCGGATGCTGTGCGACGCACTTGACGAGCACGTTAGGCCTCGAGGTGCGACGGAGCTATCTACGGAAGCGAACGTGATGTGCGCGCTGAGGTTCTTCGCTACCGGCAGCTTTCACAGATTGTCGGTAGCGGTGATACTCTTGGCATGACGCAGCCATCGGTCAGCCGCAGCATTCACGCCGTTGCCGAGGCGCTGAAATTGGAAGCCCTTATCGGCCATCGAGGTGCAGCGAAGTGTCAACAGATACGAAGGTGCTGTGCGTGCTTTGCCCCTCTTCGCAACTGACAGTGTGCAAAGTGTTTTCTGCCACCATGAAACACTGTCGCACCCCGCCGCCAGTCGCAGCGTTCACACTGTGGTGTCGGCTCTGACGGAGCTCGACACACGGGGGTTTTGGATACCCCGGCGAAGTAAGCACGGTGTAAGTACTACTTGTTTCTGGCTACGTTTGTTACGGAAGCAAAAAATGATGTAGCCCCATTGTTTTGCATCGAAGGGAAAAGAAGCGCGATGTCTGAAAAGCAGTCACTGAAATGCTTTTGTTTTGAGCGGTGTCGTGTGGTGGCAGTGATCTCCCATAAATTTCGCAATTGTGAATGATCAAATAGTGTGTAAAAAAACAACTTAGCAGATGCATGCATATGTAAATAATCTTTTAACTCTCCGGCCTATGTTCGCCTAAGTGAAATTATATCGAAAAGGTATGTCAAAAAATGTAGCTAAGATAAACACGTTCACAGGTATCGAATAGGGTGGCGTCTTGAAAGAAAAAAGCTTATAAAGAAAGATAAACAGGTGTATCGTGTTGGGCGTCTAAAAGACTTCATAACGAACCGTGTAATATATTCGTAACGTATGTCGCCCTCGCCCCGCCCCCCATCATAGGTCAACTGCTTCGGCGCCTTGTCACTTAGGCTGACATGTTTTGCCCTCCTTGACACATAGTGAAAAAGTGACAAGTTGAGCTTGTCGGCTCGTTTTAAGGGTTTATCGATTTCGAAATGCAGGGTGGGGAGGGGAGGTTGTGTTCCCCAGTTGTACCGCATAGACGGGTGGGAGGGCCCTTTCTATAGTTGTAAGTAACCAATTTTCCTCTCAGGTCGCCTGCATGCTCTAATTCCCCTGCTACGCGAAACAACGAAGATTAAAGAAAAGGCACATACAACACAGCGACGTCGTTCGTCGTTGCATGCATTTGCGGAATGAATCAGTTCTGAGTAACCCAGTTATTTGTATTCTTGCCCTTGTTTATTACCTTTTCCTTTTTTAAAACTGTGTACTTGTTTAATGCTTTAGTACCTAATTGTGTTATGTATTTCTTTCAGGTGTGCGACGCCTGTATTAAGGCCCTGACCGTGACTGCCGACTACAGTGCCTTTGTGTGACTGGTTCACTGTTGCGCGCGACGTATAACGCCTGGTGGCGAGTTCTGGGGTTGATGGTGGCCACCTGTTGGAGTCGTGGCTCATGACACCCCCCGCTCGTCATCCAGGTCCCAGACACCTGAAGAAAAGTACAATGCCGCACATGCTTCGATGTGGTCTGTCGTGAAGTGCAACATTGCAGTTCTCAAGAGCTGTTTTCCTTGCCTGCAGTAGCACCAGCTTTTCTTCATAGGCCTCCTCTAGCAGCCAACATTGTCAATGTGTGTTGTGTGGCTGCCTGTTGGAACGACTGACGACAATAGCTGCAGCAGCAGCAAGTGGACGAGGGCAGTGATACAGACGACGCGGCTGAGGAGGTGCCTGCCCCCGACATGTGGATTCTTGCTCCTGAAGGACAGGGAATTGCAGAGCAGGGCAACCAACGCATCATCAGACAGCTTGGTGGCACTAAACGTGTCATTTTTAACTTTTGTTTCTGATTGTGTGTGGTGTGCGGTGTTTGTTTTGTTGGGAGAAAGTTGTTTTGTTGTTGTTTCAAGCAGCATATACTATGCCCTGGCGCGTCGTTGTTTCCTGAAGAGAAGCTTCTTGTCGTTTCGTGTTTGACATGGTGGTGTGAGGATAACAGAAAAAGTTGCTTTGCTTTCGACCACTATATACTATGTCTTGACACGGTGTTGCTTGACCTGGGATAGCCAGTGACTACTGTTTTGATGGGTCGTGAGGCCTTGTGAATATAGAGACCGGGCAAGATTCTCTTCAGAAAATTCTGTTTATTGCACTGTAACCGTCATTCTGCTGTGAAGCAAAGAATGTTGATGCATGTACCACAAACAAAAAAAAATCAGTATACTGCCCACTCTTCTGGACACATTTAGTTCAGTCCTGTCAAGAGTTATATTATGACATAGCGCAACCATTGCACGGTGACTTTGTTTGGCAATCCCTGACAGATGAGTTTACTTAAGAGAACACGATACGCAAGTATGCATCACAAAAAAATAAACATGCTTAAAATGTTGGAGCCTGTCTCTTAACGCAGAGTTCACTCTCATGGTTTACTCTGACATTCTCATGATAAGTGGAAAAATGGTTACAAAAGTTTCATTTACCCCATAGTCGCCTGTATTCTAGCACTCAGTGCTTTGATGACTGCTTGCTTAGGTTTGTGAAGAGTGATATTGCGATTTTTTTATCATGTAGGACACCTGCTTGTAAAAAATAATTATGATATGCCAACAGCAGCATCTACAAAGGTGTATTGAATTTTTCCTCAATAAATCAGAGTGTCACAAGTTACGTTGAACTGTTTCCTTTTCCCCTGCATTCAGCAGCACCGTCCAAGAGTAACCAACACTTGGAAAAAAATAATCGTGACAAAATCAACTATAGCATCATTTCTGTAGTGATCGTACACAGCGTTATTTAAAGTGCACAGGGAACAATGCTATCTTCATTGCAAAAATAAAGAAGGGCACATTGATGTGTGATGCAATGCCAAAACTGCTTTCTCTACTCCAGCTTGTTGAAGTGCTCATTGTTGGCACCTATTGTTGAGGCCCACAGTACTGCTTGTTCGTGCAGGGCCTTCCACGTCCAGTAGCTCTCCAGATGCAGTGTGTCTGAAAATGTGTTCATTATGAGCTTAACGGCCAAACAACAACAAAGGGTTGAAAATTTGGTCTCTATCTTAGTTAACGAAGCGTATTGCGATATGCTTTACCTATTTAACCCTCAAGGATAGAGGCAATAAATAGGGAAGTGGAATAAAAAATATGCTAACGTAAGGATACAATGCAGGTGCTCACTTACAAAAATTACACCTCATTGCACAGTTGTACCTATGCTTGTAGAAAGAAGTGGTTATCGTGGATGAAAACAATACCTGTGGGAAGGCGGTTTGATTCTCGGGATGTTTTAAGAAAAAAAACTGAGCAAACTACTTCAAGTTGCATGATTAAACACAAAATTTTATGGGCGTGGTCAATGTGACGTGATACATGCTGAGGCTGTTAGAGCAGTTCGTCACGCAGAATAGCATGTTAATATAGCTCATGAAACAAAGCTAGGCGGGTAACGTATCCTCGGGACGCTAAAGATTGGAGGTCAGTACTATTTTTCATTGACGTTGCACTTGCAGCCCTGCTTTCAATAAAAAAAATTAAAACGAGCTTGCCATGATATTGCCGCGAACCATGTATGGGTTTGTTTATTCTTTGTTTTTACCTCCCGGCCACGCCTGGCCCTGTTATCTGTGTCCGCGAAGCGCGTCTTCCATTCTTTATTTTTATGCCGCACGGGCTATCGCATTCCGATAAGCAGACTGTTTCGCCCTAACGGCACTAGCCCAGAATAATCTTCTCTGATCTACAATGTTCTGTATTTCAATGGACGGTTCGAGAAACACTTGCGCTGAAAGATAAAAGCGTGCAGAACAGACGCCGCGGCATTCGATTCGACGACACTCGCCCGCACAAGTCACTCTGTTGACCGCTGCTTCGCCGCCTCTGTATTCTTTAGAGCTGTTAGGGGAGCACAAGTTCGCTACAATAAACGTACTTTTCTTACAAGACAACTGCGTCATTCTTGGCTTCGTGACAATATAAGTACGCAATCTGATCGTGCGCAAAACACGCACACATGCGTTTTGAAAAACGGGTTTAATTCACTGCACAAGCGAGAGTGGCCGAACAATGACATGGCGTTAGAAAATCGATAAAAATGTCGTACTCACGTCACAGTCCTCTTATATATAACTGCCGGGCAACAGCGTACCGTTTACGTCGCTTTTCTCCCAAGAGAACGCCCTTGTGGGACGAGATCTTTGTGCAGCAACTGTACTGAGCGTTCAAATATGCCTCCTTTAAAAACAGCTGTGCCGCGCGCAGCGCTCCCTGGCGCCTCATAACGGAACAAAGTAAAACATAAATGCGTGTAAACCTGTTAAACTAGCATTAGCAGCCGGCAGTGGCCGTGAAAACACACAAACAGGAAAGGCTTTGTTATATTTAAACAATTTTATTCATTCTAGCAGCATTTCAAAGTTATGAGATTGTCCCCGAAGGCGTTGACACGCACTTTCGGACATGACGTACTACCCGCGATCTCCGAAGCATGCTCGGAGGGGGGAGCTTTGGCGATTTTTACATCATTTTCACGTCACGAGCATCCGAGGCGCATCGGATCAGCAGAGTACGGCCTACGGTTTATTTTCCAGGTACTCTTTAATTTTTGCCAGAGTTTGCATTACGGTATAAGAGTCATATATAGAACATCACATTTTTTTCACGCAGAAAAGTCAGCAGTGACCGGTACTGAGGGACCCATATCCACCGCTGTAGATCAGGGGGTCTCCCAGGATGGAGCCCTGTGCCCTGAGGTGTTGTAGGCGAGAGATCTGAAGGGCGGGACAGGTCCATAGAATGTGGCTCGTGTCAGCTTCGGACGCAGGGACCGTGCAAAAGGGACAGGTGTCCGCAAACGGTGCGTGAGAGTGGACAGGCCAAGCGTGGGTCACTCCTGGGGATAAGGCCACCCCAACGCGAAGCCTCCGCAGCAGGACCTCCTTCCAGCGAGCGAGCCCACTGGGGAATTCAGTTCCATGCGGTGGAAGTAAAGCACGCGTGGTGCGGCGGAGGTTCTCCTTTTCCACCAGCAGTTCTTTTAATGTGGACACTGCAAGAAGTGGTAGCGGCCGTGGAAGGTCTATACGGCGACAGGCGCGATCCGCCTCTATGTGGGCAGGAAGCATGTCCTGGCGAACCCACAAAACACACACAGGGCATGGGTATGTGTCCAGGATCTCGTGAAGACCTGCCGACATGCTGGTACTACGCGCAACGCCACGTAGATCAGGTATCGCTGTGGTTCAGTCAGTGTAAATTTCCAGTTTCACGCCGGTAGTTACTGACGGTGCAAGCGCTTGGAGACCATCCCGAATAGAAGTACTGCCAACAGGCTTGGTAGAGGGCGTAGGGTCTCGTAGGTGCAGCACTGGTTTAAGGTTGCGTGAAACGGACAAGCCAAGGCTGTGGTTACGACGGTGTCGTGTGCCTGGTGTTCACGAAAGCCTGCATGACTGGTGGCTGCGTCGCAGGCGCCCGGTGACCAATATGAAGGAGGGCTGCATCTGGAGCTTGATGAAGGCCATAGGTTCGGACATGTAGCCTTGCCAGAGGCTTGTTGTCCGTCACCTAATGACAGAGCCAGGGCGGTCTAGCCGCACAAAAACTGGCATCATATCGGAAACCTGGCCCATATATGCAGCAAGATCTGCTGCATCTGCTTTAGCAGGCGGGCGGAACGACGCTGACGAATAATCTCATCTAGCGTGTTTAGCTTGGCTTCGGCTTGTAGCGGTGGAACTGGTGTGATGCGAGAGAGGCGAGTAATTGTGCGCATGGAGGCCCTGTTGACTGCTTCAAGCCGAGCTCAGTCCGCTTGCGTCATGTGCTGAAACTGTGAGTGATATACAAGCCGTGGTCGTAGTACGGCGCGCACTAGGAGACAGACAATCGTCCAGCAAGCACCGCCGGACTTCTGAAAGATGCGGCGAACAAGCTGGAGCATCTGTCCGGCTTTCTGTAGAACAGATCGTGCCTGTGAGCTGCTGACCCTGATGCCGATATTTCTAGTGCTAGGACCAGAAGACGTTCAACCGTGGGTATGTCGTTCCCATTCAGTTTCCGTGGGTAGACACTGCAAGGAGGCGGCGGCCCCAAGCGTTGGCCACGGGAAGTAAAGCCGTCTTCTCTAGCGAGAGCGTGACGCCCGCATACACGCACTATCTCTGGCAGTCTGTTACGGCTTGCTGGAGGCACTCGGCTTGTCGTGACAGGTCTGGATGCACTGACCACACCGTAATGTCATTCGCGTACACGAGGAAATTTATATCGCGGATTGAAGCAATGTGCCAAGCTAGCGTCAACATGACGATGTTGACAAGAAGCTGAGACAGAAGAGACCCTCGTTGTACGCCTCGGACTGGTGTAAAGTGACCGAAACTTGCTCTGTTGATGCGGATAAAAAAAGAACGATGTTGGAGTAAGTATCGGACGAAATCGCAGACTTTGTCTGGAAGGTGGAGGGCATTTAGAACTTGTAGGATGGCAGCGTGACTAACGTTGTCATACGCCTTGCATATGTCCATGGCGAGCCCAGATGTCACACGGCGGGATTGGCCTCCAACTAAAACCACAGATTAGAGGTATTTCAACCCATTCTCAGTACCATAGAAAGGGCCTGAATCTAATTGGCGCCGGGTGATACCATGGGAAGGTATCAAGGCACCACTGAAGCCGTGTTGCAAGCATTCGCTCTAACAAGTTGCACAGCGTCAATGTCAGGACAATGGGGCACAGGTTCTGAAGTACATGTGGTGGTTTCCTGGGCTTTGCAATGGGACCAATATCCGCCCGAAGCCAATAGTTGGGTAGTTGACCGGTGAGCCACACCTGATTAACCGAGTCGAAAAGCGGCACGAGGGCTGGGTCGTCGATGTTCTTGTACACCTCGTAAGTTATGCCGTCGGGACCTGGAGCAGTCCGCTCTTTAGCGTGATCGATCGCTGCCGGGAATTCAGCCACTGTGAACGGTGCCTGAGTCCCCAAAACGGCTTCATGAGTAGGCCGTAATCCAGCATCGTTCGGCAGGGGGAACGGAGACGGCATGGCCATTGGCACATCAAATGCAGGAAAGAGGGCCCGAGCAACGTCGGGGCGAATTGTGCCGGATGCTTGTTTGACGCAATACAAGCGCTGGCAGCTGCATCCGGAGGGCGACTGCCAGATTCCATGGCGCGAAACGTGCGCCAGAGAGACGCCGTTGAGGAAGATGGGCCTAGAGATGCGCACCAGTCAAGCCAGCGCTGCATCGACAGGCTTTTTTTGCGCCGTCTGGCAGCAGCGGTAAGGCGCTTATACTGAAGCCTGGCCGGTATGGACGAAGGTTCCTGTGCGGAAATTACTTCAGCTTGCTTTCGCTGAGGCCAAAGCTGCAGGAGCCGAAGATCGGGCTTTTGGCGGGACTCCTCAACCCACGTATGTTGAAAGGCGCCCACGAGGACACGCCGAAAAAGAGCGGTGGGTTCCGGGATGGGCGCCAAAAAGGATGCATTCAGTGTGGAACGGAAGGTGTCCTAGTTCACCACCATGCAACGGTGACGAAGGCGACCCGTCGACTCTGGAATGAGGCCCAGGTGAATGGGGTGATGGTCGCTTCCCCAGCAGTCAGGTTCACGTTGCCAGGATACCGTTTGTGCACCCAGCCAGCATGACAAGTCTGGTGAATAGGGGGGCACGTGTACGTGGGTATACGGGCGTGTCAAGCTAGTAATGTCATTCAAAAGTGTAAATCTGGCATTGGTGAAGTGCTCTAAAACCACTCGGCCAGGCTCACTTTAAAACGGATATCCGCAGTCATAGTGCGGAGAATTGAAGTCCCCCGCCACAAGAATGGTACATCCAGGGTGAGCTCGCCATAGTTGGGTAAGCCAACCTAGCCGCAGGCACGACCACTATGATGGCGCACGTAGCACGACACCAGTATTACCGCACCACGCCGGAGCGGCACGGTTACCGCCACCACTTCCTACCCGTCTCTATACCATGAGTTTAGAGGGATAGGGTTTTGAGGAAACCGAGATAGAAAATTCACGGCTGCCTTGACCAGAGGTGTAGAGCTCGAGCTGCAACGCCCATCAGGAATTGACGGCTGAGCAAATGCCGTAAATTCAGGCAAGCGGGGGAGGGAGTTCGTCTCCTGAAGCAAGAAAACCCGGGCATGGAGCTTCCCCGGACGTATCCTTGCACGGATTTCTCCAATTTTTGTAGACAGACCCCGACAGTTCCACTGAAAAATATATTGGTGTGATTCTGGCATGGCAGCGCACTGGTTAGTGAAGTTGGGCGGCGAGTACGAAAAGCAGTGTCTGTAGCTTGTGCACCACAAGCTGTAAGAGCTTCGTGTGGGTCAGAGTAGAGGAGGCAGGCTGTGAGGGTAGCTCAGTCATAGAGGGGGCGCGCTGATGAACCTTGCAGAATGCACGAGGTGGACGAGAAGGGTTTTCAATGAATTTATGCAAGCTCTGCCACCGGCGTGTTAATTGAGACCTTCGTGTAGTGAGTTTCTTTATTTCAACTTGCAGCAAAGCCATTGAATTACGGCCACAAGCTCATCCTCCACAGGAGACAGGGGCGCCTCAGAAACAGCTTTCTGGTAACGGCACAAACCACGAACAGCGTCTTGATGTGTCAGCTACGAGAGAGGCTCCGCAGCTTCATCCTCCTCCACTGCATCCTCATCCTCTTCCGCCAAACAGTCGAAACGGTTGCACGTTGTGGTTGGGTCTGGCTGGGAACGAGCACGCCATGCACTGCGCTTCGCACGCGTGGCCCTGCTCTTGGTGCGGCAGCCTTTATCTGTGATGCCGTGGTCGTCAGAGCGACAAAGACCGCACTTAAACTTTGGCTGTTGAAGTGGAGTAGTTTCGACCTGATTGGGATCTGGTGTTGGGCACGGACATGAAGAGTTCATGTGGCCACGGCGAAAGCAACGGTAGCAGTGCACTACCCCTGCTTGGAAAGGACGAGGCCTGAGGACACAACCATTGGAAAAAAGCCGGTTTGGTGGCTCCAGCGCCCCCGGTAGCGTCAAGGGGCAGCTGCGGCCTGACCCCATATAGCGCACGAGAAGCACTTCATGCGTGTCACAGATGTTGTCGAGGAGGTAGTCCGAATCCTTTCCGGGATCGATGCCCGAGACAACGGCGGACATTAGTTCCAGATACGAGGTACGCTTGCAGTTTGAGAATTGTGTCAGCAGAAAGAGCTATGTGATGTAAAGAGCACAACTTAGCCATTGCATTTAGAGATGTCACCCACACTGACACAGTGTTCGTAGCTCGGTGATAAGCGTATCCAGTGAATCCAGTTGTTCCGAAGCAGTCATCAAGCAATTTTTGCAAAGTCTTCGTCGGTAGACTCAAGATGTTAAAATGTTGCATAGGCTTGATGGAAACTTTGTATCTGGCTTGTGGCAAGTAGCTCCGCAGGGTAGGGGTCACGGGAGCTTTCGCGGGAGTTGGAGTCGAAGCAGACTTTAGGGTGTTACCAGCGGAAGGAGCCCGCTTTGCAGCAGGCGGCGCAGCCCCGCTCTCCGTAACACCTGTATGTGGCTCGGCAGCAGACCGCTTCGTGGACGGGTCGGCAGTTACTTCCATTAGTGAAGCAAAGTCGTCAGAGGTTCCAGCAGCAACATCAACCGCAGCAGAGGCTTCGGTCGGTGGTATCTGGTCCAGCCCGTCCACCATGGCAGTGCCGGGTCTTCGTCGCAAGGATCTCAGATGCTGCTGGGCTAAGCCGAGGTATGGAACCGAGGTTGAGGACGATCCCGCGGGAACATTCTTGAACTTGCCGCTGTGTCGTATCGATGCCAGTAATACTGCAGTGACGTTAGAAACCTGGAGGACTGATGAAACAAAGGAATGGAGCCCGTTGAGACGAAAACGACCAGTAGACGGAGAACGCCAACAAGCAGCTCCTTCGTCGTCGTCGTCCCTTTGTTCCTGGGTATTGAGAAAACGCCCTCAAATAAATGACCCAACACAAGACAATATGCTATGAGAGCTTTTTGTGAATTGAGGTGCACCTTGACAAAATAAAAGTTTATTCTTGGCTATAACTTTTCGGTTGGAAATTCGGTACCATTTGCCTGCTCTAAGGTTCCAACAGAGAAACCCATAGCACCCGGCGGGAGTACAATACTGTTGAGAATTCTGACCAAGACTTACAATCTTTCAGAAGTTAAAGCAGCTCTCCACGCATTTGTGTTGTTATTGATACTGTTTCCCGCCGAATATTCACTTGACACGAATCTGTCTCCTATCTGCTTGAGGCTTTCTGTCTGCAAGTGGTTGTGGGGGGAAGACAATTCAGGGTAACCTCAGCAAATATTGGAAGGGTAAACTTCATTTTAAGATGTAAATTTATATTGAGCAAAATATAATAATCTAGTTTGGTTTATTCATAGCCCTGTATTATTTATATCATGTATAACGAAATAATGTAAAGCGCCACAAAAAAAGCTTAAACCTTGCTCAAAACATTATGCTTCTCCGACCTACTGATGCGTTCCTGTATGCTAGCAATGTTAGTGCCGGCTTACTTTACACAAACGTTTGACGTAAGAGAGGTTGCATTACAACTAAGCAGACTAGTCATGCTGCAGTATGCACATAGAAGCTACCTGCTGGATTCAATGTCTACGGGCAGCCGTGATTTTCGAGGCTCCACCTATATCTTGAAATCCATCTACACTTAAAGCACTTTCACAAGTTTGTTCAAAGAACATGAACTCAAAAATAAATCATGGATATTTTTTATGAACAGTTTAATTTAAGTAAAACGTCATTACCTGAGCAAACAAACCTCATGTGGGAAGAGGAAAAGCTGCCGTATTGTCTGGACGCACAAAGCAGTTTAACCCACCCAGCGACCACTTCTATAAGTGCCGGCATTACCCTGCGCTTCAATATTAGCAGACAGCACCGGAAACAAGCGGTAGCCCTAACTCAGTGCACGTTGCACACACACACTCTCGGGTGTCAGCGGGTGCCGCTGGCATGACCCATCTTGATGATATGGTTGGATTTTTATGACGACAGGCCAACTACGGCTAAGATCTCCAAGCAAGCTTCAAATTATAGCAGGATATTGGTCGCGTTTTTTTGTGGGTTAAATTGTACGACACCTTGCCTGTCAAGGCCTTTCAGTGTGTTGCAATGACCTTGAGCCACTAGAGTGCAAGTATGGCAGGTGTGACGTCATGACAAGTCATTCGCTGTCGACAGGTGTCGCACTTGTGCTCACTGCGTCTATCGTCGCTCCGGTAGCACTTCAATAGGTAAGGCTTCAATGTCTGCGTCAACTCCGCATCGTCCATCAGTCTTCACTCGGATGGCGCACCGGCTTGCCCGTCTGTGCGTGCGCACGAGCACAATACCACCTGAATACAGTCAAGCAGTAGTTGTAGCTAGACGGCAGGCTGCGAAATCTCAAGAGACGGCACAGTTCGCTGCTGGAACACCGCAGTATTCGAAGGCGAGATTACCACGTTATCGAGAAGCTGTTCGACTTTGGCTCTTGATAACCAGGTTTACAAGTTTACCCGACTAACCAAGTTTACCCAATAATTCGCAGCAGTAGCCCCTCAGCCGCCCCCCCCCCCCTCGTACAAATTTACACCTCTGCGTATCAGAAACCCGCTCCGAAAAGTATGGTAGTGTATGAAATGAGCCAACGTCCATGTAGAGTCATATAAATCATAAAAACGGGCTACATGCCTGAAAACATTGAGCGGGCAGGTGACCACCAACAGTTTTGTAAGAGCATTCCCGTGGTTGTTCATGGCGATCGAAAAAACGTAACGGTTTGGTTCACTCTGCGGATGCAGTTCTTGTAACGTCAGTAGAAAAGAGTTGGTTTGTGTTGTAGAATAAGAGTGATAGGTTTTCCCGGCAGCGTACACGCTCCGCCACGGGATAACGGTCCGATGGCCATGAATGGGTCAATGGTTGATGACTAGAGGAGGGAGAAGACCGTGGGCCTGGGTGTGGCCAGGCCTTCCTTACACCTTCTAAGCGCCCAACACAGCCCTGAAATGTCAGGCGGGCATCGTAATGGTTGTGGCTCGACCAGAACTAGAGAATGTCTGTAATGAATGGGCCCAGGATTGGCGTGAAAGTCACGAGTCAGTGGCCAGTGCGTGCGTGAGTAAACGTTGCTTTATGCATGACACGAAGGAAGCAGAAGATAGGGCACGAAAGCAAGGACGCGAGGCTAAAGATATAAGCGTTACGAAAGGCAAGAGGCTAACGGCAAAATGTCCGCAATAAAGAAAACAAATGTCCTACGGGGTTTTGTCGCAGCTCCTCGAGGTGTTCAAGTCCCGATGCGTGCGGAGTCGACGAGGACGTCACGACGAGGCTGGCTCGATGACCGGCTCTAGGCCCCGTCATAACCAGGCGCGGGACGTCGGGCCGGCATCGTCGACCTTTCCGAAGAGTCACGGCTCGAGGGCGTAGCAGCGGGTGTGAGCGGAGGGTTCCACCTCCAGGTGAATCCGGACCCGCGCTCTCTCGCCCAGCGCGTCACCAGCTCCAGGCACAGCCAGCCAACTGGTTGTCGGGATCAGCGGTGGACGGCTTTGCGCGGTTGCGCTCCGGGTCTTCCCAGAAACCGGTCACAGGGCCGCGCTCTCAAGCCCAGCGCGTCACAGGCGTCCCCTGATCACCGGCCTGGTTCGATTTTTCTGCACGCACTCGTTGCAGCTGCGCGCTCGGTCTCCTCTTCTTCCTCGTCCACCGGCACTACATCACAATGTGATAGGCCCACGGAGTATACCTGCCACCCCCTTCTGAGATGGCCTGCGTATATCTATTTTTCCCTGGTGCGGTTTCCACTTACCTAGATCCTGTGCCCTTCGTTTGGCGGTCTATTCATCAGAATCCGGCATGCAGCGACACACTATCACCAGTAGTTGCACGTAAGTAGTTGTATCTTTCTACCAGTGGTTGCATCAGTACTTATACCAGTACCACTAGTTGTATCAGTTATCAGTTATACCCTCAGTTATAGTACCAGTTATACGAGCAGTTGTATCTTTGTACGCAACCGCATGGGCATTGGGAAGAACACTACCGTCGAGGCACAGTTTTCACAGTGCGCCCTTTTCCTTTTACCCGCCGCGCAGCAGTGGGTACTGTGAACAACGTAAAGGAATTTGTCCTGTGCGCCGTGACTTCAATTTCACCGGAGGGAGTCTGCACAAATGTGCCGGAAATTGACAGAAGTTTGGGGCATTTTACATTTATTCATATTTCTTAGATTGCTGATTTGCGCTCGCGCTGTGCACCTGGTTCATTTGTCGTCTTTAAATTGTGTTCCTTGTAAATAAAGCACAGTCGATGAACATACAAGACCAACTAGCCCACTTTCTTACAATATACTACTCAGACTTCCATAAAGCCTATATATGCACGGTAGAGGACTCAATATTGTTACAAAAATTACATAAGTACGAATATCATGGACCAGTGTAGTTATTCTTTTTTGAGTTGCCGACAAACAGAAAACAGTTTTTAGTTTGCACAATATTTGCTCTTCCAACATGATCGTAAAACCGGACTTCCCGAGAGATCAGTGCAAGAAATAGCGTTATTTTCATTATGAGTCAATCACTTTCCTTACCCACTAGACCGCTACAAGGCAGTGTCCTGAGCTGATCGCACCTTCAAAATACTACACCAAAAACCCCCTTTCAGGTTCAACCTATAATAACTTAGTAATTTACTCGAATCTCCCTTTAGTTGACAGTCAACAGACTATCAATGGTGCCCAAAGTAAATACATATTCTTCACGTAACGAAGCCAGAATTTAAGCGTAGCCATTTTAAAGCTCTTCATAAATAACTTGGAGTCAGAACAAGTTTATACAATTATATATTTGGTTGTTACACTAGAACCTGATTTGAACGGGCAGACCCTCATAAATAACATGTGCTCCCAGCTAGAAGCAGTGTGTGATGCATTGCTAGGAGCTTGAAGGTACTCTCACCTCTCCACATTGAAAATTAGAGCGAAGCTTTATTGTCCTCTGTGATTCCGTTCTACGCCAATACACCCTGCAGAAAAGCTTTTTATCTGACGATGACCATCAACGATCGTCGGTGAAGGGAAACGAAAAAATGCTTCGCGTGGGCGGTATAGAACCTGGGTCCCTCTCGTTGTGAAGCCGGCGTCTATGCGAGCGCTACAGTTTAACATGGTCGAAGTAGCTTGGAAAACTTGGAATCAGACGAGAGAAGGAAGGAGTTGCTGTGCGTGCCGTAAGCGGGTAGCCACAATACTTTAGGCCTAACTTCCTTTTTTGAGTTTTAGGACTTTAGGGCAAAGGTCACATCTTGGGGTTTAGTCTCCAAAACCGGCACCCCCTCCAAAATTGCTCACTGAACTCCTAACAGCAGGTACCCATTTGCGCCGTACCCCCGAAACCCAAACGTTAGGACTACAGAATGCACACTCGAGAGTTGCCGTGGGTATTCTAGAAAGTTGTGCGTACGTCCACAGTACCACATACTCGTAGTGTGGGATTGGCCAAATAACGAATCCATCACGAGGAAGCTTTGCGTTCAACGATCGCAATCATAAGTCGTCGCGGTGGATGTTTTTTTATTTATATTTTCTCTATTCCTCTAAAACTAGACATATTTTTACGTGGCGTAATAACGGTGAGACGAACCATGATTGATTTTAATGGGTGTCCGAAATCTTGGCGGGAGCACGGCTATGTCACTCGGTGAGCCTCATCTTCATGGACACTGGGCAAACATGGCGCCATGTACTATTCTTCACTTGGCCTCTGCCTTGTGACATTTCCCTCTTGTTAAGGGCGACCGTCCAGGTCGACGCCGTGGTGACGTGACGAATGCGATGAATTCAAGCGATGAGATTTTGTGAACAGTGCGATAATTGCCGTCCCGCTGGACGATGATCTCATGGATTGTGCGTGGCCCAGCTATAGCGATCTCCGATGAACCACGTCGGATGAGAGCGCTGTTGCGAGTATGGGGAATCGCCATTAAAAATGGATCTCAATCGAACGTTTTATCATCAACATCAGGGTATATAGATACACTACAAGGTGGAGGCCTCGAGCAGGGACCACCACCCGTGATAGTCCTGCGCTGCCCCTCTACATTCTTTTTGCCCGAATTATATTTCGCCCCCCCTATATAGGGTATGACCTTGCCCTTTATCCAACGGCTCGAGGAGGCTTTGGCGAAGCAACGGAGAAAGGGAACCGACGCCCCGGCCAACGGGTGCGGAGGAACTCGAGTATCTCTCGCCTAGCTGAAATACAACATCCTCGAGGTCTAGGCCTTAAGACTATTGGACTTAATAGCCGTAGTGTTTAGACAGGGAACATCCGTGCCCTGCGAGGCCGGGGACTTCCCACACGCCGGATGTGTAAATAAATGTTATTTCTCTCTCTCTCTTAGTGTGGACCCGTCTCTCAGATCCGAAGCAGCAGGCAAATGTCAAGGAGTACTGGTTTAGGTTCCCCACCCCTGTGTCTGGCAGAGCTGCAGACATAAAGAAAGATTTGTAGAGGTAGTGTTATGTCGCCTAAGAATTGGGCACACGCGCTTGACCCACAACTTCCTATTGCTGGGAGAAGACCCTCCAGAATGTGAGCAATGTGGGAAGCGCCTTACGGTAATACACATACTAATCGAGTGTCCTAGTTATGAAAACAAGCGTCGTAAATTTTTTTCCCGCTTTTACAAATTTCAAATTCCATTACACCCGTCTTTACTGCTTGGCGATGAACCCCTGGTTCCCTTTGAAAAGGTTTTTAAATTTTTGAGTGCCATCAAGCTTTTAGAGAAACTTTGATTTTACCATGTTACGTCATTTTTACTTGAGCGGTTTTTAAATCTTTGAGCGCACTCAAGCTTTTACAGAAACTTTGAATTAACCACTTTACTTCAGTTTTACATGAGTTTCTTACCGTAGTGTGTTCAAAATATTTACCTTGTGTCTGGCGCATTATAGCCGAATTTCGCTGCTGCGCCAATAAAATTCAAATTCATTCATTCATTCATCCACCCCTGTGTGTTGATTGTAATAGGCGTTTATTCTCCCTCTCTCTCTCTGTCTCGGTGGCCACTGTATTAACCTCGTCATCCAACGGTTTTCATTTTGTATCTCTACATGGCCAGCCTAAGCCCCATTCTTTTTCTTAATTTGGGCTTTAAAATCACCTACTTGAGATCTCTCCCTGATACAGGAAGCTTGTTTCCTGCACCTGAGCGTTACCGCTATCCCTGAGCTTGCGAGAGATTTATTTCCACTTGTTTAGCCAGGCGACACGTTTCCACTCCGTATGTCATCACAGGCAGCACGCATCGGTTTTATGGTAATATTGTCCAAGACAGAAGTAGCTTGCTATTCTTTAGTTGGGAGTGATTGTCCTGTGTACCCCAGTCTAGGGTGCCCGCAGGGGCGCCTTGCGTTTCAAGGTGACGGTAGTGGCGACACCGCGGACCCCGAGCCCATGTGGGTTGGACCCACCCACGCACTCGGCTGCGCGTGGCTTTGCCGTGGTCGGGAAAAAGGGCATCCTGGTGGTTGAGCCAAAGCCAGGGTTGTTTTGGACCTTCATGGCCCCTGGCAGAGGCAACACACCACTTCGGCCCCCGCTTCCCGTAGACGGTGCCCCCAGTCTGACCCGACCTGGGGGGAATCAGCCAGTCGCCTTTTCCTGTCCTCTTCTTCATTCTTTTGCCTTCCTATCGTCTTTCCTGACCCTGTCCTGTCATCTCCTTTCTTCTTTGCTTCCATGCTTCTCCAGGCGGCGAGGGTTAACCCTGTGCAAAGACATCACTCTTGATTTCAAGCATGGGGTTATAGTGGCAAGCTACGGTTAGCGTGTGCTGAAAAAGCCACGTTCCCTTGTTGGGCTCAGTGGTGGGCGACCGGCCTTGCAACCGAACACATACTTGTTGTATGGCATCTTCAAATCCCTTTTCCATGAATCGCTCTCTTAAAAGGAGGCGCACCGAGGCAACCACCTTCGAATTTTTTCTCTCAAAGAAGCAAGAGTGTTTTCCACGCTTTCACGTGATGCACTCGGAAAATGAGAACACAAAAATGAGAAAGATGTCTCCATTTCTTGTGTCCAAATGTCTGTCGAACCTCATTGGGGCTGGCTACAAGGCACAAAAGATGTCCAATGGCGACCTGCTGATTGAAGTTAAAGATAAGACTCAATGTGACAAGCTCCTCAAAGTTGACAAAATTGGTGACACCGCTGTTACTGTCAGTCCTCACCGCTCCATGAACACCGTGCGTTGTGTTATAAGTGAAGCAGACCTCCTAGACCTTACTGAAAATGAACTCCTTGAAGGCTTCCATGAGCAAAATGACATCAAAGTTCAGCGGATAGTCATCCGCCGTGAAAACAAAGAAATCCCTACCAAACACATTGTTCTCACCTTTGGCACAACGGTTCTCCCGGAGACCGTAGAAGCTGGCTACGTGAAAATCCGAGTCAGACCTTACACCCACAATCCGCGCCGGTGCTATACTTGTCAGAAATTCGGCCACGGATCACAGAGTTGCAGGGGTAAGCAGACATGTGCAAAATGCAGCAAAACCGACCATGTGTCGGAAAGCTGCACTGCCCCACCACACTGTGTCAACTGCAGCGGTGACCATGCGGCATACTCACGCTCATGCCAGCAATGGAAAAAAGAAAAAGAAATCATTGCGTTGAAAGGAAAAGAAAACATCTCTTACCCCGAAGCACGCAGGCGTCTTGCTATCACGCATAAGATAGCATACGCCGACGTGGCGCGTCAGGGGGCGGCGCCACGTGCGGCAACTGTCCAATCAGGGACCTCGTTGAGAGGGCCTGAGGAGACATCTTCAGCCCCCCAGGTGCAAACAGCGACACCTGCTGCACCTCAAGGAAATGGTGGCCCGAAAACGGCCAATGTGTCAGCTGCAGCCTCGCGGTCTGCACAGCTGACTAACACCACTGAGACGCTTGTAACCTCACAGGAGAACCTGGGGCCAGCCAAGGCCCCAGGTCTCAAACCGTCAACAAGGAAGCCTTCTTTGGAGGCTATGGACACAAGTGAGCCATCCTCTGTGTCAATCACGCCGAAGGATCGCCACAAACCACTGGAGCGTACGAACTCCCAGGAACTGATAAAAAAAGCAGAGCTCCCTAAGGTGTCTCCTACTGGAAAAGGCTCTGGCAGCTAACAAGCTGAGCCTGTCTTTAGTTACAAACTTCTCAATACTAGCAATGGCTTTTTGTAGTGTACTGCAGTGGAACTGCAGGGGGCTTCTGAAAAACTTGGATGATGTTAAAGAGCTGCTGTGGGAGCATGCACCTCTGGCAGCGTGTCTCCAAGAAACCCACTTAGGCAGCAAACACACAGACTCTTTACCCCAGTACATCACATACAGAAAGGACAGGCAAAACACCAACCAACCATCGGGTGGTGTGGCTATTATCCTTCAAATGTCCAACCACAGCTAAGGAAGTTAAACTCAGGACTTAACTAGAGGCTGTAGCTGTGAGAGTTATATGGTTGCAGCGACTAATAACAATTTGCTCCATTTACATTCCCCCAGACAAGCGACTACAGAAATCTGAATTTGAAAATCTAATGGACCAGCTCCCAGAGGCGTACATAATAACAGGAGACTACAATGCCCATCATCCTCTCTGGGGCTGTGAAAACTACTATTCAAGAGGGCGAATGATAGAAAAATTACTAGTCTCCATTGGAGCTTGCATATTGAACAAAAAGAAGCCCACATACTTTAGTCCCACGCACAAAACATCCTCATCAGTTGACTTAGCTCTCTGCACTGCTACTCTCTTCCAACTACTGGACTGGCACGTCGTGGATGACCCTTATGGAAGCGACCACTTTCCAATCGTGCTGAAAGAAAAGATAGTGTCGACACATGGGCAGAACAGTGTACCACGAAGGAGGATGGGGTCTGCGGACTGGAAAAAGTTTCGACAGCTCACCTGTCTTTCACGTGACTATCTAAATTCACTGGACATCGACAGCGCACGTTCCTATATCGAAAAGCACATAATTGAAGCAGCTAGTGAATGTATCCCACAAAGTTCTGGTAATCCAAAAAGAAATCCGATTCCTTGGTGGAATGAGGACTGCCAAAGTGCTAGGAAAAAAACACAATGCAGCATGGCGCCTTCTCCGTAACTCTCCCACGACTGAAAACTACATAAACTTTAAACGCATCAAATATAAATCGAGGAGAGTGAGACGGATAGCAAAAAGTTAGAGTTGGGAGAAGTACATAGAGGGCATTAATTCTTACACCGACCAAAATAAAGTATGGAATAGGATACGCAAGTTGCAAGGGCAGCAGACTTGCCCCCGCCCTCTAGTTGATAATGCTGGTGGCACTATGGAAGATCAGGCGGATGCATTGGGAGCATACTTTGAGTCGGTTTCTAGTGCAGCGCACTACTCAGCCAAGCTCCTAAATTGAAACGTAGAGAAGAAAAACTGCAACTTCATCGTAAATCACCTCCAAGTGAGGCATATAATTCTGAGTTTTCTATTGCTGAGTTCGAAGCTTGCCTAAACACACTTGGTAAAGCAGCACCCGGACCTGATAATATTCACTATGAAATGATCAAGAACTTGCACCCAGAAACTGAACTTGCATTACTATCACTTTTTAATAGGATCTGGAACAATGGATATATCCCTCCAAGGCTGTAAGAGGCCATTGTTGTTCCAGTATTGAAGGGAGGGAAGGACCCAGCAGTTGCATCGAGCTACAGACCTATAGCTCTGACTAGCTGTTTGTGCAAAGTATTTGAAAAAATGATCAACCGAAGATTAATGCATTTTCTAGAAGCAAACAGGCTCCTGGATCCATTCCAGTGTAGCTTTCGAGAACAAAAATCCACGCTTGACCAACTTGTGCGCTTGGAGTCCCAAATAAGATATGCGTTCGCGCATAAACAGTACTTTCTGTCTGTATTCTTTGACCTTGAAAAGGCCTATGATACTACTTGGCGGTTTGGTATATTGAGAGATCTTTGTGCCCTTGGGATACAAGGAAATATGCTAAAAACAATTGAAAGCTACCTCTCTGATAGGACGTTTCGTGTAAGGATATACAGTACTCTGTCTAAACCATTCACACAAGAGACAGGGGTGCTGCTGGGAGGTGTGCTGATCTCCACACTTTTCATTGTGAAAATGAATTCCCTACGCACTGTACTTCCGCCAACCATGTTTTACTCAGTGTATGTTGACGATGTGCAGATCGGCTTCAAGTCCTGCGATCTCTCTTTTTGTGAACGCCAAATTCAGCTGTCAGTGAATAAGCTCTCCAAATGGGCAGATGAGAATGGCTTCAAGTTTAACCCCACAAAAAGTGCGTGTGTACTGTTCTCGAAAAAAAGGGGCATTGCCCCTGCACCAGAAATCTACTTAAATGGACAGCTGCTTCCTGTTAAAACAGAACATAAGTTTCTCGGATTGATTTTCGACTCGAGACTCTCGTTCACCCCCACCTGAAGCATCTGAAACTGAAGTGTTAGAAGGCAATCAATGTGCTTAAGATACTAGCACACATGAAATGGGGCACTGACAAGAAGTGTCTACTACACCTGTACAAAAGTCTTGTTTTGTACTGCCTAGATTATGGATGTGTAGTTTATGGGTCAGCCTCTAGCACTGCACTGAAAATGCTTGATCCTATCCACAATCTGGGCATCAGGTTGGCCACAGGGGCCTTCCGCACTAGTCCAGTACTGAGCCTCTATCCTGAATCAGACTGTAAGTCTCTGGAGTACCAGCAAACTTTTATTGGTATTATTTATGCCCTGAAGGTTACGTCACAGCCCGAGCACCCGTGTGACTCCCTGATTAGAGATAACTCAAGAATGCTGCTCTTTTCAAATCGACCTTCCTTAGCTCAGCCGTTTCCACTGCTGATCAATTCCATCTCTACAAAACTATCCATCTCGTTTGATGACACCCTCAAAATGACCCCAGGTGAATGCGTGGCACCCTGGGATACAAGCATCATATCATGCGACACCTCATTTAGACAAGTAGACAGGAAAGGCTCACTATTGGAAGTCAAGCTACCTCCAAGACAAGTACAAGGCTGCGCAGTGTTTCACTGATGCATCGAAAACCAAATCGGCTGTTGCCTGTGCAGCTGTTGGACAGCATCTTTCAATAGCAAAAACAATGCATAAAAACACAACCATATTTACAGCAGAAGCACACGGAGTATATCTGGCTGTGGACCACATTATCACAAGCAAAACACAAAAGTCTGTTATCTTCACAGACTCACTCAGCGTTGTCACGGCCCTGTCCACAGGAAAGGGCACCAAGAATCCCACATTTACTGCCCTTCTTAAAGCTCTGTACAAAGCACACCAACTAAATTTAGAAATTATAGTGTGCTGGGTTCTTGGCCATTGTGGCATAGCTGGCAACGAGGAAGCCGACCAGGCTGCTGCCAGAGCAGCAGAAAGAACCAGTATTGACATCACGCAAGTACCTTACCTGGATATGAAACCAGCAGTAAAACACATACTCCTTCCGCTCTGGCAGAAAGAATGGGACGGAGAAGTAAACAACAAGCTTCACTTGGTACAATCTATAATTGGCCGATCAGCTGCCAGGGAAAAAAACAGGGCCTTTGAGGTCTGGCGATGCAGACTACGAATAGGACACACACATGGCACGCATTCCTACCTTCTGACTGATGACCAGCCGCCAAACTGTGCCAGATGTGGCGAGGGTCTTTCAGTCCCCCATGTTTTGTTGAGTGCTCGGCCATGGAACCAGAAAGGAGACGCTATTTCCCGGAAATGTACCGTAAGAAAATGCCACGGCACATTGCAATGTTTTTATCAGACTGTCCTGTGTTCGAGTTCAGCAGAGTTTTAGAATACCTTGATGATATCGGTTTTTTAAAGCAGGTTTGTTTTAAAAAGTAGCATTCTCGTCCACCTCCTTACCTTGTTCATCCGTAGGGTTCTAATTATCATGGCCCTATACACCGTTAGCTCATTCCATGCCTCATCACACTCCTCACTTATCTTTTGGATCTGGCCCTTTACACCGAAGTAATTTTATGCACTATTTGCACTCATTTCATCAGCACATTTTTACCTCATCGTAGCAATGGCGCTCTTGGCCTTAGATGCCCTTGCGCCAAAAAACCCCCCAGAAGAAGAATAACCCCAGTCTAGGGTCATTTAAATTTCATAAGACCGCCACTTAGGCAGGCAAGGCAGTAACAGGGGCCACTTTGCTGTTTATCGGTATCGTCAGATTGCCCATTCTACAAACTATCAGCGAACTCTGACCGAGTCGTTTGTGAACTATACTACTGAAGACACACAAAATCGCATCTTCAGCCGTACTTATGCAGCTGAAAGGCTCCAGGTAATGTATCTTTTATACTTGTTCGGAACGACGTCAGTTACGTGCACCCGCAGAGAAAGGCGGACTGGCTATGACTACCCAAATTTATCGACTGAAAACGCATAAAAAACAAAATGTCGACGCCCATAAACCGTTGGAATGTAAAAAAAAGGGCCACATGATGCCGACTGACCAATGATCATGGTGGCAGCACCGAGCAATAGGAGAAAAGAGTTTCGATACTTTGAAACATTTTCTAGGGAAACTACCGCAGACCACACCTATTGTGCGCAGATTTCGTTTTCGTGATTTGGATATGCACTGTAAATTGTCCCAGTCAGTTTTACTCTTCTAGTTACTCTAGCGTTCCTCTAGGTGACCTGAAAAATGCGCTTTCAGGATGTTTATTTATAATTACATTTACTCATGCTTAAAGTCGGAAATTCCCCCGTCCGATCTTTTCACTGCATCTTCTCGACCATTTTTGCAGGCCCTCTGCCTATTCATGGAGCAAGACCATCACATTTGGGACCTTCAAGTCAAGCATCCCTACTGTACCTTCCAGAAATGCCGTGAATAGTTTTCTCGAAATAGAATCTCCTTGCTGTACTCCTTTCATGATCAGAAATATAACCTTCATTGGAAAGGTTTATCCTGCCCGTACATCCCTTATATATGTCGCCTGAAAGTCGGATTCAGGTCTCCCCTATTCCCTTGTCTTGCAATGCTTTCAGCACTGCTGCGGCGCTTACTCACTTAAGGGGTTTTTCGTAGTCTACAAATGAAGTGTAAAGGGAGTACATATACTCAAGCTTAATATACAGGCGGACAAGCCGCCATTCGAGGAGCGGCTTCCAATTTGAAAGAAATAAAATGAAGGAACAGACGCAAAAGAGGCGTAACCATAGAACGATCTAAAATAACCACTTATTTTTGTATTCAAACATGTGAGCATCCCACTATGTTCTCTGTGGCTATGACATTGTGGGGCTGAGCCTGAGAACCTGGGTTCGATTCCCTGCCTCGGGGGTTGCTCCTAAGATGGAGGCAAAATGCGAAAGCGTGCATGCGTCGAAGTGTTGGCGCGCATTATGCACCTCCAGGCGAGTGGGTGAGCGAATAAACTTTATTTAGACGAGCTTCAGAAGCGGATGGTTGGGCGCCCGGTCGGTGGGGGGCCTCCTCTAGTCCGGAAAGTTTTGGTCCATGCTAGCTGCCCTGCCCCTCTCCGCAGTCTACCCTGGACTGACTGGTCGGTAGTGGCCAGTTGGGCCGCCCAAGGTACGTATGTCGGGTGTGGATTGTGTTCAAGAGATGGGGCTTCCTGACACTGCCATACCCATTGGTAGAGGGTGCCAGGTAAGGGACAGAAATTATAGTACCGTATTAGAGGGTGGGTAACTGGGCATGAGAAAGAGGAGCGTGGGGATAGGAATTTGTGCGAAGTCAGCAAACGCCAGTCGCCTCGGCTTTGGATAAATGGACATATGGTTGCGGAAACTGTCCTCGTTCATGGCTGTAATGGGCGAGGATGTCCGCGTATAAAGTAAAAGTAGTCGGCTTGGGATAGCGAAAGGTTTGCGTGTCTTTGCCTTCTTGAGAAACGGTCCAGTTGGTATGAACGTGTGTAGCGGGTGTGCCACCTGGTTTCCCCAGACGCGTGTCCGAAAATCCAGATGATGTGCATTTCCGCCGAGCTTGCGCACACTTTGAATAATTTGAGTGCAGCGGGTGATAGGCGACCGAGTAGGAAGTTGCGGCAGCTGGCTAGGGAATGAGTAATTTCATTAAGGTAGTCCTTTCCAGTGGTGGTGGCCAGAGCAACGGCAAGTTCTTCTGCTGCCTCCATAGATGGTGTGGGAGCGGAAGCGGCCGTCAGTTCTGCCCCGTTAGCGTCCGTGACGCGCACAGCATGGTTGTTGGCTGTATGGAGAGGCATCCGTGCAACGAGTAAATATTTTTTCACAGGGCTAAAAGTGCAGAATGGTCGACGCGACAATGGAGTCCTCAGATTGCCCGTATTGATCGGTCACGAGAATGGCTGCTTCAAGTGCGTCTTGCTGGTCACTCAGAGATCCAGTGGAGACCGAGAGCGTTAGCGCGTCTGCATGTATTGTGTGGCGTAGGTTCGGGATGATTTTAGTAGGCGTGGTTAGTAAGTCTTTCCCGCTTACGTTGAAGAGTAGGAGGTACTACCCATCCCTGCAGAGTGCCCCTTGGTAGGATTTCGAATGCGTCAGATCTAAGGTGTTCTGTGCTTACGGTTGCTGTTTGAAGTCGGTGAAAGGTAGTCACCTCGGCTCTCAATAAGTGCAGATGTGGTGCGGTGAACTGTCGTCGTTGGTAGCGGTAATGAGCCAGGAAGTTTGTGTGTGAAGTAGGAGTAGCGAGCTTGAGGGGCGAACGGGCTGCGTGTCTTTGTCTTCTTGAGGGGGCAGCAGCGTGTGCCGCCCTATTTCCCTCGAAGTACTCGTGTTCGGGGGTTCAGATAATGTGTATATCCAGGAGCTTGCGCACAATTTGCAGAATTTTGGGGGACGTGGGTGTTATGCGACCTAGCAGGAAGTTACGGCAGGCGAATTGCGAGTAGGTCATTACGGTGATGTAATCGCCCCCAATGGTAACGGCCAGAGTGATGGCACGTTCTGCTGCTGCGTCAATAGATGTCGTGGGAACTGTAGCGGCTCTCAGTCCTGCTTCAATGGCGTCGGTTATACTCATGGCATGGGCAGCTTGTTTAGTGGTGTGAAGAGGCATCCGCGTACCGAGTAAACGGGCAGTTTGAAAGCGTTTTCTGAGGGCTCGTATCGGTGCTGCACGGCGTGCCTTTTTGTAAATGAGGTGCATATTTCTTAGAATACGTGCTACTTTGATAAATTGTCGGATGGCTAGACGGATGCGTTGCCTCTGTTCGCATTTTGGGGGAGGCTTGTAGCCGAGCCTGGTAATAGTAGCTCTGCCGGTTGGCGTGAGCTTGAGTCGTGTGAATTGGTAATTGCGATGAGCTTCTTCCTGGTCTTCCCAAGCACTAGGAATGCCGAGCTGTAGAAGTTTCTTGGTCGAAATTAATTCGGAGACCTTCACTATCGCTCGCGTCGTAGCCCAGCTGTTACATCGGCGCGTTAGAATCCCACATTCTAATTTCAAAATAACAAAACAAGACTCTAGCGCTTCGACGAATCTTGCCATTTCGTACGTATTAAAAAAGTTACAGCTCAGTCCATCCGAAGGTATAAGACCAACTAGAACCAGACACGCTCCAGCTAAGTTTTCAGAGTGCTTCAAAACGCTAACAACAAATCAAAGACTGCAGAAATGGACTGGTCAAACAGTTCCTTGCTCAGGGAAAGCATCAGCCCAATTACGTCAACAAACGTTACGGCTGACCAACAAAAAAACATCCCCCTCGCGAGGGGCGCGATCAAATGCAGAGCATTTCCGGGGGCGCACGACGTTACGTAGCTTGCGTTACGTTAAAGGGGCCCTGAAAGGCATTTTGAGCACACTAAATTGACTAGCGCAATCGTTAGATTGGGTCGTCAACATCATCTGTGCCAAGTATTACTCTTTTACGCGCAGCGGAAAGCTCACACTTTTGTTGCAAAGTTTGTCGCTTTTTTCTCACCCTTCCCTTCGTGTTTTTGGATGCCGCCATCTTCACAAGTCTACGTCACTGATTCCCAGATGTTCGTCATGAGCTAGACATCCTGCTATTGGGCGGCTTTTTCACGCACTTCCGGCAAAGAGATGAGTCGTCTGCTCAGCGTCGGCTCGCCGGCTGATCTGCCAGCGGAACAAAACAAGTGTAAACAAACGCTTAACCGTTTGTATTGAATGCATGACGGCCATAACACGACATGAATATTCCCTTACCTGAGTACATTCCATATAAAAAGCGTTGAAGCCTCGTGGCACTTCTTTCGCGCAACCGCAGCGAACGACCTGAGCCGAATGCCCCGGTTTGGCGCACACATTTTATTGCCTTACCTGAGTACATTCCATATAAAAAGCGTTGAAGACTCGTGGCACTTTTTTCGCGCAACCGCAGCGAACGACCTGAGCCGAACGCCCCGGTTTGGCGCACACATTTTATTCAACTTCAAAACAATCCAGTGATGCGTTTCGAACGAACACAACGTCACAACATGCGTTGCAAGTCTGAACCGCGATTGAGAGGCGATGGGTTGCCGCCTCCTGCCCCTCGTAAATTCGGCACTCACCTCGCGCGCGGTTTGCGGGGACGAACAGCAAGTCACTTAATTCTGGCGCACAAGCCGAGATGGCTTTCAGGCACTCACACTGCATATACCCCATGCGAGGTTGAGTCGTACGCCGCTCGAGAAAGATAATCCAGACCATGGGAAGCACTATCCACCCGCAGAAGCACAACGTCGCATTTCATCGCGAAACAAAGGCGTCCACAACACACACACCAGACTGTAATGCCAAACGCATCTCGCACTTCCAAATGGGAGTGAGTAGTATGCCTGCAGTGCCCACATGTCGCGAGGTGGGGCCCCGAGCTGAACCAGGATCACGCAACCGTAACTGGCTTCTAGAGCGGTTTGTGCTTTGTTGCCAGGGCAACCGATGTTTGATATTGTCAAAGAAATGGCGCTCGCTCCAGCGCTAGAAAGCTCAGAGCAGCGCCGGAGCATGTTTTGCCAACGTTGCCGCTCTCCACCACGCGTCGCCCCAAGCTGAACTGGCGTTTTGTGCACAGGTTCTGTATCGGTTCAAAATGTCTTTTTCACATGCCGCCGGCAGGGATTACCACCGCCACAAAACAACACCCGGTACCAGCTGGGCCACATCTGATACGGCGCTTTTTGGATAAACAGTGCGCTGTGCATGATGATGATGATGATGGTTGGTGTTTTATGGCGCAAGGCCAACGAGGGCAAAGAGCGCCAAAGAACAAGTTATTGAGTTTTCATCACAACGTAAGTACTAAAACATGTAACTAAAAGTAAAGGTGATGCAAAACAAAAGACAATGGAGATGGCTGGTGTATAGGGCCAGGGTGATTACACATGATATGACAAGAGCTGCAGGAAGTTTACCTCAGCTAAAAACTTAAAAACACGTTGACTAGAAAACATTGGTTCGTCGGCTAAAAAATATGATGGGTGCAAAGGAATGTGTCGTCTGTATAATTCAGGGAAATGTTTGTGTCGTGTTGTGTCAAGTGCTCTGCATGTGATTAGTATGTGGACTATGATAGGCCCTTTCCACACCTGCTACACGTGGGTCCCGAAGTTCCAGTGAGCAGGTGGGAGTGCGTCGCATGTGTGTGGCCTATCCGCCGCCTAGCCAGGGCAACTTCAGTGAATCTGTTGTGTGAGTCAGTTATGTAGCGTCCCAGTTGTGGTTTTATTACGTGTAGTTTGTTGTCTGTCTGTTGACTCCAATGTAGTTGCCATGTGTTACGAAGCTGTCGTCTGATGTGTGTCTTTAGGTCGGTGTAAGGTACTGTTGTTATGTCAACTGTGGTCATGAGAGCAGCAGCACTAGCCATTTGATCAGCGGTCTCATTGCCAGGGATCCCACAGTGACCTGGTACCCAGCATAAGGTTATTTCTAAATCTGAAGCATATGCAGTCATTATGACCTTTAAAAGAACATTGATTACGTAGTTTTTTGACGACCTTCCTGATGACAATGCCTGCACAACGCTTAGAGAATCTGTGTAGACGATGGACTTCGGAATCTTATGTTCGAGGATGTGATTTGACACGAGTAAAATGCCATACGCTTCTGCCGTGTAAATACTGCTGTGAAAATTCATTGTTTTGATAACTCTAAAATTTGGTCCGTGCGCTGCACAAGAGACAGAAGAATTAGTTTTGGACGCGTCGCTATAGAATTCTGCGCACCTGTACTTGTCCTGCAAGAACAGGAAGGGCTGCAGAATTGCATTCCTGGGTACCCTATTTTTTTCTACACGAATGAATGACAGGTCGCATGTTACAGCACGAAGATGCCATGGTGCGATAAAATTATGAATGGGTGTCTTGTGCGTGTCTGAAAGGGAGACATTGAGTGCAGAAGCACAAGCCTCCTCCCTAACTCTGAGAGAGAACGGTAAGGGAATAGATGGCCTGTTTAAAAAGAGTTGTAAATTTGATGTATCGTTCATGATGGGATTAAAAGGATGGTTTGTCAGTGACACGATCTTGGATGCATACAACAGGTCAACATACTCCCGCTGATGCCCTAGGCACCATTTGTCGCACTCGACATAAAGACTTTCAAAGGGCTAGTGCGGAATGCGCCACATGAGAGGCGAAGGCCAAGATGCAGCACTGGGTCGAGCATTCTCAGTGCGGTCTTTGTCGCCGACCCATACACGACACTGCCGTAGTCGAGCCGAGACCCCACCAACGCTGTGTACAGGCGCAGCAGGAGTTGTTTGTCGGCCCCATAAGATTGATGTGAGAGGACCTTAAGAATATTCATTGTTTTTAAGCATTTGCATTTGAGCTGTCTGATATGTGGGATGAATGTAAGTTTTTCGTCAAATAAAATACCTAAAAACTTGTGTTCCTTGTTAACAGGAATTGGCACATTCGCAAGAGTGATGTCTGGGTCCGGGTGGACCCCACGCCTCCTGGAGAATAGAACACAAGAGCTCTTCGCGGGATTAAGATTAAAGCCATTCTTGTCGGCCCAGCCGGCGAGTTTCTTGACGCCGAGCTGGACTTGACGTTCGCAGATGGACAGGTTACACGATTTAAAGGATATCTGCACGTCATCCACATACATGGAATAAGAGATTGTAGGTGGCAGTGCCTTTCCAAGAGAGTTCATTTTTACTATGAAGAGAGTGCAGCTCAACACTCCACCTTGCGGAACGCCATTTTCTTGCACGTGAACATTTGACAGTGCACGACCAACTCTGACGCGAAAGGTTCTCTCTGACATGTAACTACAAAGGATGTTCAACATGTTGCCCGCAACACCGATTGACTTTAGGTCACTGAGGATACCGTACCGCCAAGCGGTGTCATAGGCTTTCTCTATGTCGAAAAACACCGTAAGACAAAATTGTTTATGCACAAAGGCATCCTTTATATATGTTTCAAGAGCTATGAGTTGATCGTTCGTTGATCGCCCCGCCCTGAAGCCTGCCTGGCAGCTCTCGAGAAGACCGTTGTACTCAAGGAAGTACACGAGCCTGCGATTTATCATCTTCTCGAGAAGCTTGCACAGGCAGCTGGTCAGGGCAATGGGTTGATAGCTAGCAGGAGAGGAAGGGTCCTTCCCTTCTTTCAAGAATGCTACAACTATGGCCTCCCTCCAAGACTTTGGAATGTGCCCCGAAAGGAATATCTTGTTGTAGAGGTGAAGGAGTCTTACAAGAGTGTCTGCGTGTAAGTGCTGTATCATTGTATATGTAATGTTGTCTGGGCCTGGAGCTGAGGGTTTACACGTGCTTAGAGCAGCCCTCAGCTCATGTAGTGAAAACAGGGAGTTGTAAGAAGTCTGCGATTGGTTGTTGTCGCGTAGGGACTTCTTTTCACAACAGGCTTTATGTTTCAGGAAAGTGTTTGTGTAGTGTGCTGAACTGGACACGTGTTGGAAGTGTTGTGCGAGTGTGTCAGCCTGGTCTTCGAGTGTGTCCCCTGTAGTGCTGACCAGAGGCAGGCTGTGTGTTTGTTGTCCCTTGAGTTTGCGTATTCGTGTCCATACTTTCCTTGTGTCTGTGTAGGAGTTTATTGATGTTATGAATGTACGCCAACTCTCTCGTTTTGCCTCACGGCGCACACGTTTTCCTAAAGCCTTGGCCCGTTTGAACAAGAGGAGGTTTCCCGACGTGGGGTACCGACGAAGGATACCCCACGCCTTGTTCTGGGCCTCTCGCGCCCGCCTACAGTCCTCATTCCACCACGGCCTCCGCTGGTTGCGCGGGGCACCAGAGGCGTGGGGAATGGACTTTTCGGCGGCGTCGAGGATGTGCGCCGTGAGGAGTTGGGTAGATTCTTCAACGTGTAGGTGTCCTATGGATGTGTGGTGTAGTTTGGATGTCTCTGTAAATGTATTCCAGTTAGCTCGTGTTTCATTGAACCTATTATGGGAAGATGGACTGCATGGGCCTTTACCTATGTATGTAAGTGAGGTGGGGAAGTGGTCACTGCCATATGGGTCAGTTCCCACACCCCACTCGAGAAGAGGAAAGAGAACTGCGGAGCCAATAGCCAAGTCAAGACATGAGTATGTGTTGTGTCCTATGTTATGATATGTAGGCTGTTTATTGTTGAAAAGGCATGCTCCAGAGGATGTAAGAAACCTCTCTATCAGGCGACCCCGGGCATCGGTACGAGAAGAGCCCCAAAGAGAATTGTGATCATTAAGGTCGCCTGTTAGAATGTACGGTTCGGGCAGCTGGTCAACCAGCGCCTCGACGTCAGAGCTCGAAAGTGAAACATCAGGAGGAATGTATATGGAGCATACCGTTATCAACCTATTAAATATTATCAAGCGTATTGCTACAGCCTCAAGGATAGTGTTTAAAGTGACAGGGTGGCAGGCTAAGGATTTCCGGGCGATTATGGCCACACCGCCAGAAGAGCGTGTGCAGCCATCCCTGTCCTTTCTGAAGACCATGCACCTATTTAAGAAATTTGTGTGCTTGGAATTCAAATGCGTCTCCTGAAGACACATCACACTTGGCTGATTAGCATGCAGTATTTCGTATACATCGTCAAGATTTTTAAGAAGGCCTCTACAGTTCCATTGAATTATGTTTTCTCTTCCCATTATTTAGTGTGAGAGCTACTGGAGTGTGTGTGTTTGTTTATGTGTCGTCTTTCGGGGCTGTGACTCTCGCCTTTTTTGGCTTGTCGGGAGGCTTTGGCGTCGGGACGCGCTCCTTGCGCTGCGTTGCAGGCAGGAACGGCCCGACATCCATCTCGTCGTCGGATGTCCGAGGGGTGCCCGACGGACCGGGCCCCCTGGACTTGGCCCCCCCTCGGGAGCCCTTCGTTTGAGCCGCCACCGCCGAGGGCGTCCGGGGCGCCAGAGGTGGCACAGGCGGTGCGGTGGCGGTGGGAACCGGTGCGGGGCCCGTGGTGTCCATCACCTCTGTACCCTCCAACTCACTGGAGGGCGGAGAGACAGAGGCGGGAGCGGCACCGGTCCCGACGGAAGAGGTTGCCACCACAACAGCTGCTGTCTCTGCAAGCGGCGTGGTGGCGGGTTGGGCTGCCAGAGGCAACCCAGGGGGGGGCCGGCGAGGGACCAGGTCAGACTCGCAGAACTGGGTCCCTGTGGAAACGAGACGCCGCTCCGCCCCCCGGCGAGCCGCGTCGGCGTGCCTCCCCAGGGGCAAAGAGGCGAACCTCTTTCGCGCCTCTGAGAAGGTGATGTTTTCAGTGACTTTGATGTTGATGATTTTCTTTTCTAGTTGAAATTTTTCGCACTTGCGGGAGTATGCCGCATGCGGCCCCCCGCCGTTTACACAAGTGAGAGTTTCGGCTGAGCAGTTCTCGCTCGGATGATCGTGCGCCGAGCACTTTGCACACGTCGTTCGGCCACGGCAAGAGTTCGTACCATGCCCGAACCGCTGGCACTTAAAACAGCGGCGCGGGTTCGGGATGTACGGACGGATGGAGCAACGGATAAAACCTGCATTTATGTATTGTGGAAGAATTGCGCGGTCGAAAGTCAAGATAATGTGTTTGGTGGGAATCTCCTTGTCGTCTCTGCGGATGGTGATGCGTCTCACAGCAGTGACGCCCTGATCCTTCAAGCCGGCAAGGAGATCCGCATCCGTTTCGTTCAAGAAATCCGTCTCGGATATCACACCTTGCGAGCTGTTGAGGCTCCGATGGGGTGTGACCCTGATGTCTAGATCAGCCAGTCTAGTCTGAGCTACAAGCTTCGTGGACTGCTGCTTGTCATTTACCTCGATTAGTAGTTCACCAGACCTTTGTTTTTTGCACTTATATGATTTTCCTATTATGGCTTCAAGATATTTTGCGATCAAGAAGACTGACTGAGATGCAAGAGGGTGGGTTGGATTGAGGGACTCCATGACAAGAAATCGAGAGTAATGATCTGGTTCAGGAAATGTCAAAGATGGCAATGGAGGAAACGATACTTCGGTGCGGCCCCTTTTAGGGGGCCGATCACGTTTGGGGGGGGGTTTGAAAATGCCATATAACATAGTATAAAAGCAGGGAGACGGGGGTACTTTCTTCCATGACCTTACCCTGGTAGCCAAAGAGGTCCCGGAGCTCCCTGCCTGGTGAACAGACAGGGAGCCCATCCGCCGGAGCTTGACCTGGGCTCCGACGGCCACCGTTCGTGGTTTCTAACCCTCCACCTATAAACACATCGCCACGGTTGGATCCAGCTTATGTTTGGGGGCTCGGGGTCCGCGGTATCGCCAGTACCGTCACCAAGATTGCTCAAGGTGCCCCGTGCGGGAGTGCGCTGTGCATCTAAGGGAGCGAGCGCACGATCCCCCCGTGCGGCTGCGAGTTCGCCGCCGATAAAAAGTCACGTGCCGCCGATAGCAACTCCAGCAAGTACACCGCGAAAGGGCAAGGCCAGGTCACCGCACACATGCGGCCAGATTTTTCGTTGGCTTTTCCAGCCTTGAGCGGCGTGCGGAATTCATGGTGTCAACATAGCTTGCCCGTAGCGTAGCAGACGGCAGTGTGAGCAGCCATGGAGCAGCGCAATAGCGGAAGTACGTCACCGCCGAGGAGCGCAGCATCATGGGAGGGAAGGCTTGCTCGCCGTCAACAGCGGAGAGTAAGTTGAAAGGAGGAGGAAACGCGGCGCGACGATAATGCGTGGTTTTTGATTTACGATTTCTCAGCTAATACTCATCGCTTTAACAAAATTCTTGCGGGAGGAGATTGCTAATACATTGCTTTATTTGGTTGCATGTACATCCACGCATCGGCGGAAGGTATTTTCAGGACCCCTTTATTGTTGTTGCACTTGTGGCAACTGCTGACGAGAGAGCGCTCGTGAGCAGTAATTTGAATGAGTCAACTATATAAGGCGTGTTCGTAGCATCCCAATCTGTGTCGGCTTTGTAGCGCAGTGGTTAGAGCACCATGTACATTGCGTTCCGCCCGCAGGGTCGAGGGATCGAAACCGGGCACCGGATAGTATTTTTTTATATAGTAAGGAGGATTGCGGTGCGGACTACGGACGTCAACGCGGGTGACATCGTGAGTTACTGAAATGCTCTGCATTTAATATATACGCGCAAGCAAGCAAGGCTGCGGCGCAGGGGTCTCGTTTTTAGCATCACCGACCAAAATCTAACAACGTATGGGTACGAGGTAGTTGGTACTCCATATAAACACCGTAGAGCGCAGTAGGCAAGACAAAGGACGTGTCCCCTTCGTCCTTTGTCTTGCCTACTGCGCTCTATGGTGTTTAGACCAAAATCTCTTTCACAGCCGAGATACTGTTGGCGAGAAACCGGGCGGCTAGCTTTTAGGGCGTTGATGGGAACCCGAAAGCGTTTCCATCAGCCTATACTAAACCGCGCAGCGTCATGCATGACGGTTCGCACTCGAAAAAAAAAACATATTACAGCTCTCAATGTTGGACAAGTTCGTTTATGATTCCTTCAAAAACAGTGGTGCGAAAAATAAACACAATATAGACGAAGAATAGGCAGGACGAGCGTTCCCTCACAGATGTGTTTATTATGCCGAAGGCAACGAGCATTGCACTCAAGGGCGTGTAAGGTAACCACTCAAAATGGCACAGAAATGCCTCATTTGCACGCCTGCAGGGACGTGCCGTTCACACAACAATCGCCTTCCTTTTTTATAAACAACACTCCGAGCTCCCCACGGGCGCATGCTTAACACGAGTGCCCTTGGGAGTGTTGGGCGGCACTCATCAAGCAAACTCTGGTTCCGCACCGCTAGGGTGCCGGAATAGCCCATTTGATAGCGCTCAGGGCTGCCAGTCGTGCCACAGCTGCGGAAGTCCTACAAAAACGCAGCTATGTTTTATTTATTTATTTTCAGTTTAAGGCGCTGTCCATCCAGTACCACTTATGTTTACATATGATGGAGGCTACGGTTGGTTTGAAAAGCAGACCTGTTTAAGCTTTTTGTTCCGCCGTTGAGCGTTTCCAAAATCTTAGCCCAGCTGAGAAATGGTGAACCTGCGCATCGTGAGGAGCGCCCGGCGTCGTCCAGGCTTGTGTGTTGGCTCGCACCCCGTGAGGACCTCGCAATAAATACCAAGACAATACAGAGCACAAGTAAGTTTGTGCCGCGTAAGGAACGCCCGGCATTGGCAAGCACGGACTTAGAGAACACTCTGCTCAGCGTTCGCACCGTGATTTCTCGCGTGCTGTTCTCTTCGTCAGTTTCCTTGCGTTCGCGCCGGAAAAGAGACGACAGAGGCCGCATTTCCGCTACAGACGCCGAGTTCGCGAAGCTGAGTGCCGCGGGGTCTAGCGCGTGCTACCGCGGTCCTCTTGGCAAAGAAGCCCTGCGGTCAAAACAATTCTGGTCGGCCAGCCATGGAGAACATTCAGCGCCAAGTTCGTAAATAGATGTGAGGTGCAACAGCCGCGTCTCTGACGGAGGAAGAGGAGACGCCAGCTCTGCTGTTTCTCCAGCCTTGTACCACTACTGCAAGCTGCGCCAATATCTTTGGGTTTGACCACCGAACCCTTTCCCGTCATTACGAACATATGCCTTCACGTCTCACACCTTATATCTGCCCCCTCTGACCACAATTGAGAAGTCCACGAATTGAGCTGTGAAAACCAACGCTGTACACGAAGGACGCGGTTAAAATTTCCAGTTGTAGCGGGAGCGAAAAGTAAGAATCATGTTGGTAGAAATTTGGGTGCACTCAAAAGATTCCCAGGAGGAAAAAAAAAAGAAAATCTCAATATGTGACATCTTGAAGGTAACGCACCTAAACTCGGACAATAGTGAAAGAATTGACAAACCACAGCGCTGACTCACAACTGATTTTTATAAAAAGAGACGCAAACCACAAGTACTTCAACCTAAAGCCATGTGACCACACATCATACATACGTAACATTTCATCGTATCACATATAAAACATGACAGGCGTAAAACAAACTGCGTGGATGAAGGAGCGTGTTATATTTACGTTCAAAAGCGATTTAAAAATTCTAAGTCATAATCATCATTATCACCATAACGAGCCTATCTACGCCCACTGCAGGGGAAAGGCCTCTCCCATTATTCTCCAATTACCCAGGTCCTGTGCCAACTGTGACCACTTTATCCCCGAAAACTTCTTGTTCTCATCTGCCCGTCTAACTTTCTGCCCCCCCCCCCCCCCCCTGCAACGCTTGCCTTCTCTAGGGATCCACTCTGTTACCATTAATTACCAGCGGTTATCTTGCCTTCGCATTACATGCCCTGCCCACGTCCATTTCTTCTTCTTAATCTCTACTAATATGTCCTTAACACATGTTTGTTCCCTGACCTACTCCGCTCTCTTCTTGTCCCTTAAGTTGAACCCTCTTAGTTAGCCCCCAAGTTTCTGCCCTGTAGGTGAGTACCGGTAAGATGCAGCTGTCATACACTTTCTTCTTCAGCGACAATGGTAGGCTGCTATTCATTATCTGAGAATGTCTGCCATATACACCCCACCCCATTATGATCCTTCTAATTATCTCTGTCTCATGGTTGGGATCTGGGGTCACAACTTGGCCTAAGTAGATATATTCGCTTACCACTTCCACTGCCTCGCCACCTATTTAAAACCGCTGTGCTTTCCCCAGGCTATTGATCATTACTTTAGTTTTCTACATATAATTTTCAGGCCGACGATTCTACTCTGTTCGTCCAGTGTGGAAAGCATGCTTTGCAATTCGTCCCCCGAGAGACTTAGCAAGGCAACGTCATCAGCAAATTTGAGGCTACTGAGCTATTCTCCATTAACCCTTACTCCCACCCGTTCCCAATACAACGTTCTGAATACTTCTTGTAAACATGCTGTGAATATTATTGGAGAGATTTTGCCTCCTTGTCTGACCCACTGGACCCACTGTAGATATCCCCTAGTATGCTTAGATAATGCTCATCTACCCCCTGGTTCCGTAATGCCTGAATGACTGCTAGGGTTTCAACCGAGTAACATGCTTTCTCAAAATCTATGAAGGCTATATATAGGGGTTAAGTACACTCAGCGCACTTCTATATCACCTGATTGATCGTGTGAAAATGGTCCATTGCTGAACAACCTTTACGGAATCCTGCTTGTTCTTTCGGTTCACTGAAATCTAAGGTTGCAGAAATTCTGTTAGCGATTACCTTGGTAAGTACCTTGTAGAAGACTGACAGTAAGCTGATCGGCCTGTAATTTTTCAAGTTCTTCATGTGGCCTTTCTTATCGATTAGGATGATGTTCTCGTTCTTCCAAGATTCCGGTACCATTGCGGTCATTAGGCATTGCGTATACAGGTTTGCCAGTTTTTCAAGTACAATTTCGACGCCATCCTTCAAGAGGTCTGTTGTTATCTGATCCTCACCAGGTGCTTTGCCCCCTTTCACTTGTTTCAAAGCCTTTCTTAGTTTTTCGGTCGTTACTGGTGGGATGTCTATCTCCTCTGAACTACTGTCTCGTTCGGCATTATCCTGGATGTTGCGGCTACTGTACAGATCCCTATAGAACTCTTCGGACACTGTGACTATTTTATCCCTATTTGATGACATTGCCTTGCTTATCTTTAAGTGCATACATTTGATTTTTCTCCACGCCAAGACACCTCTTCACTGCTTTCAGGCTACCTCCGTTCTTTACAGCGTATTCGATCCTTTCCATATTATACTTCCGTATGTCAGATGTCTTGCGGTTATTGATTAACATCGAGAGCTCGGCTAGTTCTATTATGTCAGCTGCGGTAGAGATTCTCATGGTTTGCCGTTTCCTGATTAGATCTTTCATCTCCTTTGAAAGTTTACCAGTATCCTGTCTAGCCATTGTGCCCCCGAGGTAATAAGAGGTACAAGGTCAAGGTGGTACAGGGCTATGCGTCCACATCCAGCCACGATGACCAAGTAGCGGAGCGCCTCTATAAGGATGTGGAATCGGCAATGGCAAAAGTAAAAATTCTAACTCACTCTCATGTAAGTGAATCGACGCCTCTTGAACGTAAATATAACCCGCGCCTTCATCCACTCAGTTTGTTTTATTCCTGTCATGTTTTACAAGTGATAGCTGGAATGTTGCGTATGTATGATGTGTGGTCACATGGGCTTAGGTTGTAGTATTTAAACTGTGTCTGTTCTAATAAAACTCAGTTGTAAGTCAGTGCTGTGGTTTGTCAATTCGTTCCCTAGTGTCCGTGTTTAAGTGCGCTACCTTCAAGATGTCCCATATGCATTACCAACTAGCCCAGTTGTCACTTCTTCTACAAAAATCTCGAGTACGGTGTGCCTCGTAGCTCATGCGGCCGTTCCGTGAATAAAACCACGAAGTTCGGATTTTTGAACAAGTGTTTTCAAGAGCTCGCTTTTCCCACGTGTTATTACTGTTCTAAGTATGTTTCAAAACGCATTGTTGAATTTAGAATTGAGTCAGCCTTTATTTTGTGTATTATAAACGATAATTGATTTGTGTTTATTCTTACAACCTAAAGTTTCATGCCTGGCATTTTGCTTCACCTCCATAAGGTAAAAATGTTTTATCTCCATAGCGTCTGTATTTTTCTAAATGAATCAACAACCATTGATTGATTGTAAGGTTGAACACGCCGACGGAACGCAGGCGATGAGTCACGGCGTAGTGGAGGGCTCTGGATAAATTTTTACCTCCTGGGGATCTTCAATGTGTGCCGAAATCTCACACAAACGGGCATTTTTGCTTCTCGCCTCCATTAGAAAAGCGGCCGCCGCGGATGGGAATCAAACCCGCGACCTCGTGTTCAGGAGAACAACGCCTTAGCGACTGAGCTACCGCGGCGTGTGGATTAACGACGAAATAAATACTTTTTTTAAATGAATCAGTGCTTGACGGGAACTGCGAACAGTGAATTCCTTGCCTATTCTTAAACACAACCTTCGTGTTCGTTTTTGCCACAGATACTATTTTATATATAATTAAGTGGGAGCATGTGCTCAGCAATACACGGAATATAATGCGCACTTGTGTTTTTGGATTGAACCGAAACCAGAGTAAACAACCACCAGAATCTATGACTGGCGCATCAGAACAGCAGGTTTCAAGCAGAGTATAGAGTCTTCAACTGATTCTCCAAACTCAGAAAGCAACTGGGCAGCCTCTCATGTCACCATGTCGAGGTTACATCGCTCTCAGTCCCTATAACAACAACCCAGGAGTTTTGGCCTTAGAGCCTACCTGATATTCAAAGATAATACTGCACCGCACTTCTACGGGGTACGAAAACTTACTGCTCGTGACCTGTACAGCTAATTTTTGGCGAGGCAGCAATACAATAAGCTCTGGGAAAAATGATTGCCCAGAGTCTGGATCGAGGACTCAGAACCCACAAATTATGTCGCCCGAAAATACTAGGAGGTTGAATGAAACAAGAATATTTGTCGAAAGCTATATATCAGGTGCTCAGAATAGCACACAGATTGAAGAAAGCGGTCACGTTACTTCAGTGATGAGAAACGTATACACGAAAAGAATAAAAAATACAGGTTTGGCGATAATAATGATTCATTGTAAAGGTTGAACAGATTATTTGGGCAGCGTTAGTATTTAGTTCTGAAAGCTCACAAATCTTCATTTTAGTTTGATAGTTTGATAGAACTTTAGTTTGATAGTTGGCTGTGGCGCACCCAACCTTTTATGGGCACCGTAAAAGGTTGGCACTGCCGCTTAACAAAACAAGAACGTCGAGGGGGAGATATTTTGCACCAGCTCACTGGCGAAGCTCACGACAGATTGAGTAGAGCGAACGTATTGTGGCACTGCACACTGAATTGATTGTTTAAAATTTTATATTTATTTATCTGTCCTGATAGGTTCCTGTATCTCGAAACAAGGTTCGTTGTGGGGAAGTATGCCATATTGATAAAGAACCTGATCTTGTTTAAAGTATGCTCCTTTCCCATGCATCCACCTAATCGGTTTTTTATTTAAGACTACGATAGGGCCCATGTGTTATGTCTGTGTTACACTTTCAGAAGGGACCTGTAAAAACTGTCGTACGATTTCCAGAAGAAAATGCTGCGTTAAACGCAGTACAATTGACCAAACCAAAGGTTTAATTTAAACCAATTTTACCGGTTTATTCACCCATTTGACCACCGCCACTAACAGGTTTATGTAGCCTGTTCAACATGAGGTTAATTAGTTCGCAAGTAAAGAGCCCCAAAGAAAAACGCAATTGAAGAACAAATGGCTGATAGTTTCGTGCTGCTCGTGCCAAGATGAGGTTAATATGAAGGCAGAAACGCTTTAAAGAAAATAACTGAAAACCGTGACATCTACCTTACGTCATCAGAAGTGCCTCACATTGCGTCCAGCTGGAACTTTTCCAAAATGGAGTTAACGGAACTTATGTCGCTTGTGACTTAAGCTCCCAGGAATTTTGGTATCTCTGCGGAAGTGATATGGTTAAATAACCAATCCGGTTTATCCGATACCAGTTTGCTTCAAAATATGGGATATTAATTCAATTTTTATTGTAATTTATTCAAGTAAACAAGATGTAGGTGGGGCGGCTGCCTATTCTTAGTCGTCTTTGCGTGGACAATTTTTATCACTTCTAGTTCGCCGCCATTATGAGCACCTGAGCCTTGACAGCAACCTCTTTTCACTGTAAGGGTTCTTGCGTACGTCAAAACAAATATACTGAGGCCCGAAGAAGGCCGGTAGGTATAAAAATAGTGTTGACGCTGAACCACACAACGCGTCAGATATTTGCACTTACATTTGAAGTCATAGAGGGTCATCTGGATATTGGAAATGAATTTTAGCAGGCTTTCAAAGTAGGGGTGAACTCATATGACCACGTAACGGATGTTTTCTTTCTTTTCAAAATAACATGTCATTTGGCTTAACAAGGCTTGCGGTCGTTTTTTGCGCATGTGATATACCCTATGTCTTTTTCCTACGAAAGGAATCACGATTACTGTTTCGTAATACTTGGTATGAAGCCATGCTTATTATGGGTGTGGCTCACCTCTTCACATTATTCCACAGAACCTAAATACACGTGGTTTCCTCCTTATGTTTTGTTTATAAATTGCTTAAGATAGTACAGGGAACTGTTTGGAAGAACCGGAAAGATTTGTTAAGTATAAATGTTATGGTGTTCGTCCAATCGTACAATCAGGTTAGTACAAAGAAAGACATATATCGTACTCCCACAAGGCGATTCTAACGCGCTAGCAGGTGGATACACTCTGTGTATGCGAGGACGTGTGATATTTTCATAAAAAGCATGTCACTGCTAACTATGCTGCCTTTTGTCCCATGCACTTTCGAGACCAAAAGTCTTACTTTTAGCATTGGTGATCTGAAATAAAATAAAAAATCGAATATCACCATCAAACACAGACATCCGCAATAACTCGCTGGTTGAACATTTAGCGCACAAACATTTGCGTTTATGGCTACAAAGTACAGAACCATCGGTCACAACGACATGTAGGGAGTTACACATAGTGCCAACAGGCGAGGCAAAGTGATTGGTCTGATAGATAGGTAGAAGGGACAGAGAAACGGCGAAGCAAAAGTACAGGAAGAAAACTGAAACAAAGGCGGGCAGCCCGTTCTTCTCAAATGATATACCTGCACCAACGGAAGAGGCAGATGTGGAGAAGTAGGCGGAGAGAAGATTAGCGGCGTAAGCACAGATTATTCTGCTGCACTTCGCCAGGTGGAAAGACGTATGCATAAAGGGACCGCCCACTCAGTCCATTGTCTCCACAAACTAAGCTAGGCACGCTGTATCCACTTTTTTTTTGTTTTAACGCTGGTTAGGGGTCCTAGGGATGTGCGTCGTGGCGGCGCTTTGAGGAATTCAAATGGCGCAAGCAGACGCTTGCTTCACGGTCCGCGGAATGAGTCAGGCAAGCCGGTGTCCCGGCAAGCCGTATGAGGCGGCACTCTTCTCGTGCTCATCCATTTACGATTCTTACTGTCGTAACTGTGATCACGTTGGCCAGGGGAGCTCAACTAGTGGGGCGCCAGCGGTGTGAAGGCAGCCACAGGAGCACTGGTGAGTGCTTTGGCAAATGCCCATTTTCTGGCGAGTGCCCATTTTTTCTTCTGGTGTCAGTTTATATCATTACATGCTTTCCTGTCTAATCCTCTGTATTTTTTCAAACAATCTTGCCTCACCCATCGAACTATCTGTAACTGCCTTAATTCGCACCCCCTCGTAAAAGGGCATGATCCTGACTCAAATAAGCTTCAGTATAAAACGAGCTGCGTCCGAATAAAACCGCGCCTTGAGGAAGGAACTTTCAGTTACAAAACTGTTGGCATCAAACAAAAACCATTTCATTTTACTTTCTACTATAGTTTGCATACCAGGTTCTTCAAGGTTCGTATCTATATTAATCGTAATAAAAGCATGGGTTATTCTACAGACAAAAAACTAGCTAGCCATGAACCACCGAAGCCACTTCGCAATGGTGATCACAAAAATACACCTCGCCATCCCGTGCGTTCGAATTTCCCATTTAGATGGCTTCAAGCCGTCTTCGCGGACAGTACGCCATGTTAAGCCCCATTCGCAATCGAACGAAGCCGTTAATGAAGGCTGGTTCGCGGAGAGTGCATTGAAGGCAATTACGATGCAGGCTGCTTTTCTGTCCCTTAGAGTTGCTCACTAGCTTACGTCCTGTACAAGCTAAGAAGTGACGCCAGCGGTACGTTTTTACGTCTTAATGTTGTCACAATCCAGCTTGTTCTTTTCTGGAATACTTAGCGTAATTGACTAGTGTTAAAGATTTCGTATAATTTCTAAATCACGTAATGCTTGCCATAGCAACGGTAATACTATATACGAAACCTGCGGATTGCATTTCTCAACCTGTCTGCTACGAGGTGGTCGTCTGCGTTGGCGTTGTGTTCGTGACCGCTGCGCCGTTCCAATTATTATTCCTTTAGAAGCCTAATTATCCTGCTCCGTAAGCTGCCTACCAAGCTGTCCGCGAATTAGAACGCTGCCGTTATCACTGTCTGCGTTGGCAATGGGACTTTGCAGATGTCTCTTGTGTGGTAAATGACTATTTACGGCGTATTCCTAAAGCTGGGTCCGTCTAGATTGTTCCAACGCTATTCGCACTACCGTTGGTATTCCTCACACGTGCAGCCCCCCCCCCCCTCCCTGGAAAAAAGCCATCCTGGTGACTGAAGGGCAAGAGACGATGACACATTCGTTGCGAGGCATAAGGCACAGGAAATGAAGGATGTCGCGGCAACTACAACGCTCACACCGTGAATGAGTGGCTGGCTCAACGACGTAAGAACAAAGCCAGCAGGAACCGAAGGAGTCAACCATCTTGCTTGGCGCGGTACGAGAGCGGTTCAACAGCTTTTAGCAGTAAAAGTATTCGGAATCGCGGTCCCGGCTTTAACACAGCCAATCACCTTTATCAGTGCAGCAAAAAAATCGTCACTATTTGCTGCTCCATCGCCGCTCATGGGGGCTGTCTGTTTTCTGGTCGAACAAAATAAAAATAAATAATATATCGTGTGTCGGCAATCAATGCACTGATTCACCAGCCGGTCCAAATGATTGCGTGACGTAAAACTGCTGCATTTTGACACGATAAGTCCCTAAAACGTTTGCAGTAATTATTGTTGAAACTCCGTTAAACTCACAAAGCTTTGGCGCGATAAATTCCGAAAATATAAGTGTTATAAGTCGCTGCAAACATTCTCAAACTGATGGCGGTGTACTAGACGATATTTTCAATAATATGAATGCGTCTTCAATATTCACATGTCTACCAATAAATGACATACAAAGCAAGAAATGTTACGCGATATTTAAAGCACATTGATGTGCTCCAAAACCCTACAAAGCGATTTCTGTTTACCAAAACAAGCAACTGTGTAGAATCACATCGAAGGGGTCACAGATTGATCGCCATCGGCAGCTGTCGGTCTGGCGTGCGATAATCTTCGAGGCGGCCGTCTCTTGGCTGAGCCGCGTTGTTGGCGTAACCGAGCGAACGATGGCAAGACCGAAAACTAAACAACAAAATAACGAATAATAAAAGCGGAGGAGGAGAGTGTCGCGAAATTTGGAGGGGAGGGCGGCTCACCGTGGCGGCGCCAGCCAGCGCTCTCCGATAGTTTGCGGTGGGGGAGAGGGGGGGCAGTATGCTGTGCCCGCGCGAGGCGCTCGACGGCGCGACACTTGGAGTTGTCTTAAGACACAGTTCGCCGTCGCTTCCCGAGACGCACTTTGTGCCGCCGACGTAGAGGCTCATAATCGCTGTCGTCGAGAGAACCCACGTTTCAGCGTTGCCTCAGCACACTGCTGCTGCGTCCAAACTTCGCATTAGGGAGTATCAGCTAATTTGTTACATGTCGTTCTGCCCATCAGGATGCTTCGAATGCAATGAATTTTAACATACAATCTGGTTATGTCCATGAGAGTCGGTTAAAATAGCCGTAAATTTGTTTTAAACTGCGTTAAGGTTCGGTTAGGTTCGGCTTAGGTTGGCTTTCGTAATGTAACGTGACGTTTTGACAGTACTTTTATGTAGGTGACACCTAGGAGCGACCTGAAAACATACTGTCCTGCCTGGAGCGGCGGCCAGCCGTTGTCTTCATTGGAATTTAGCCAATGGGCTTCGCTGGTATCATCATTGACATATCCTGTGCCGCAAGAGCGCATATATATCTCCTTGTTCTTCACTTCTTCTAGTCCTTATTTTAATACAGAGCCCGCAATTGTAGCTCCTTTCTCTCCTTAATACTCGAGTATCGTCTTTCGGAGCGGTCGATTCTAGCAGGGTTGACTTTATTTATAAAGGAGCTGCTTTGTTATAAAGGTATTCCGTCACTTGGTCTACCAACGCTATGTACAGCCTTTGTTAAAATTTTCTTTGCCATGCCGAGAATGCAGGTGCCGCAAAAAAAAGTTTAAAGTACATGCTAACATGAAGTTGAACAGCGCAGGGACGGGACTAAGAGCAGAGGCGACAAATACGGGTGCTGGCTAACAACTGTTTGTTTTTGGAAAGAAAGAACATTTATACAGGTACAAAAATTAGCATGGTTATCAGAAAACGGATTGCAGAACGCGGGAAGTCATGGCAAACAGGCAGGGAAGCTCTTATCGAGCATGCGCGCGAAGATATGGGCAAAACGTGCGCTCCTCTTATTCGGCAAGATATGCGAGTTCGTTGTCCTTATCCACTTCCTTAACCTTATCCTGAGTCCCCTCCCTGCACTAATCAACTTCATGCAACGAACCAACTACCCCAGTTACAAACCCTCCTACAAGCTTACCTCTTGAGTGATGGTGGTCTCTTTTATGTTGGAAAGCTTGAGAAAACATCTTTCCTGTCTCCTCTTATAATATTGCGGTATCAGTTAAATGTTAGGCTTCTACTTTGAATTCTTTGTGGCACACAAACCTTTAGCATGGCCTATAACATTTCGACAAAGGCTGTACGTTGAGCCGGTCATGGCACCTTTCAGCAAGCAGGATGGTAAAGATGTTTTTCGATACTAGATTGTCGGTATTTTCTAGGCCACCTAGGCAATGTATACGTGATTTCGTCTCCCCAAAGCAGCAAGCAAATATACTCAAGAATTCATACCAAGGCTCCGAAGTGCATTACAGAACATTCGTTGCTTCCAGAAGCCTCCTTAGGTCTTAGAAAAAATTTCATTTGGGTACAAACAGAAGCAAAAACTGTAGATATAAAATTACTTCTCAGTCAAGGCCCGCTTCAAGTGCAAATCTTTAGGACTCACCGACAATGAAAGGAGGACCAAGATACCATCTACGAACGTCGAGTAGATCATGGTGAATCTGAATCACACGAATAAAAGAAATCACGCATGATGAACGAATCGTGAGAAAACATGTAGCGTTAATTTAAGTAACAAAACATAGCGCATTTACAAGCATTTGCCACATTCTCCTCTGGCAGTAGTAAAGAAGGCACACCAAGCACAGACAAGGCCCGGCTTTGTTATAGGCCCACCAGCAGTATTTTTGATATACAGCGGCGAGCAGACTACACAGGATGCACGCTTTATCGCTCTAAGAAAATCACAGCTCGTCGCGGCTGATGTCTACATGTTTTGCTGACGTGCCACCACAACCAGCTGTGACACGCCACACTACTCGACATCTCTTACGCCTGAAATTTGTTGTTTTTGTATATGTTATGAAGTGGACGCCGTAGCTCCTGAAATCTCCCGATTTCTGGCAATCAGCCCAAGTCGATGACGCGCCGGAAAGGAAGGAACAGCAACAACCGCTACAAATTCTGTACCACCGCCAATAACTTGCGGAAATAGTTCGCCAAAGAGGGCGTTGGCCTGCTACTATGGAACGGGGCTGAAATCCCAGCGGATCACACATCTTTATTTACCCTTTACATCTGTCGCCATTTCCTTCTCCGTACAACTTTGGCATAAACATATTAATTATGTTACTAATAATGCTAATCGCATGCTCGGCTTCTTACGCCGTAACTTTTCTCTTGCTCCAGTGTCTTTAAAGCTTGTTCTATATAAAACCCTTGTTAGATCAAAACTAGAGTATCCATCATCGATTTGGGACCCTCTTATGGTGGTGTTGTCTTAATCCTTGGAAGCCATTCAGAACCGAGCTGCTCGATTCATTGTCACAAACTACTCACGAACCGCTAGCATCATGTCAATTAAATTTTTTGTTAAACTCATTGACCTTGCTGATAGAAGGAAAATTGCGCGCTTGTGCCTTTTTCATAAGAGTTACTTTACTAACCCCATTCTAAAACAGGCTCTCATTTCTGCTCCATCCTACAACTCATAATGTAACCATCACAGCTTCAAGGTAGGGGTTCTTAACTGCCGCGCAAACCCCTACTTTTACTCGTTCATCCCCAAAAACTGCGACTACTGGAATCACCTCCCTGCCTCCATCGCGAGCATTCCGGATCCTACATCATAACTAATATTGTGTGAATTGTTAGCCACTCCTCTCTGGAACCCCTTCGGGCTTTGAGAGTATTTTAATAAAAAAATAAATAAACAATTACGGCGGTTTTCTAGAGAATAGAGCCGTAAGAGGTTTCGTTATAATGAGTAATTATGCCATTCGCGCTTGTAAAACTTCTGCTTTGGTGGCGCCTGTTGCTGATGACTGCTGGAAAAAACCGTTTCAAAGCACATAAGTGTCCTAACGTATATAATCACACATTCTCCGCAGCTACATCGTAATTGCGTTTCTTCATTCGTTTTCCTCGGTATATTGCGCGCATTACTTTGACCAGCTCCATTTTTTCTATCCCTTGTTTCCCGCTCTTTCTCAGCATTTGTTTCATACTATTACGGAAAGACGTTCGTAGGCTTGTGGAGTTGCACGTGCTCTAGCTTTTCTGAAATAGGGGTTCGGCGCGGCTGATGTGCACCTCGTCTACTCACGGGGCATCACATTAATGGCTCGTGCGACAGGCAATATTCTTCAAATTTTACGGTTCGGAGTAACGGTTCGGAGTAATGGTTCGGAGCGGGCGCCTGAACCATTCGAACGGCCCTATTCCTGGACAATCCCCAAATGACAACTTGCGCAGATAGCGGACCAGAGAACTGGTTTACCTGCGTCTTTGTTCAATATGTTGGACAATTGGCGAATCATTTCTCAGTGTAGCCCACCGCATTCGTCCCGCCATATTTTACTAGCCGAGCTCCACCCTTTCTCTTCACTCCTTAACCTGCACGACGACTACACAGGTACTGCGCATGTTTCTCAAGTACTTTTCATCCTTAAGGCGTCCATGAAAGGCAAGAGGACGCGTTAAGCCGTAGTAGTCCCACTGAGCGTGGCTTTTTCTCCCACAACAAAAGCTAGTTTGGCCGCAACCCTTTCTTTTTGAGAACATGGACACCTTAGCGGAAATAACTTGGATGCGAAGTGTATGTAAACGCAGGATTTACCTTGAACGTGGCCTTGTAGTAGTCTGAACTACCTGTACGGTGACTGTGTGGGTTGTAGGACAGATTTTTCTCGGCCTATATATTTGTACAAACACGACGATAGCCGGCACGGAACACGAAGATTACACTATACGTAAAACCTGCAAACCTGCGAGTAGGAAGTCATTTCACAATAATCCACGATCACATCTACTGATTGGCCAGCAACGCAGATTTGAACTTGTGACAGGAATTTCTATGCTGCATATTATGATGAAGGCGAAACCCAAAAACGACCGTTTGTACGAGATTTCGGTGCACGTTAAACATCCCCAGGGGTTCAAAATTAACCCGTAATTCTCCACTAAGGCGCACCTCATCGTATTCAATCAATCAATGTATGTTCGATAGTTTTGTTTTGAATTTTTGCAAAAAAAGGTAATGACAGCAACGCAGTTATTTGTGAATACCGAGATAACTGCGCCCATCTGGATGCTAGTTACAGTAAAAGTTCATTTGCGCCGAGCAAAGCCACGCCAACTGTGTGCTCGACTACAACAAATTATCTCAGAGTCCCTATCACTTTTTTAGTTTGACCATAAGCATGCAGAAGGTTTTCCTTCAATTTTGTCAGCCACGTGCTATGTAACGCGTTGCAGCCCATGGTCACCCACAATTTCTTCGTGTTTTTCTGAGGCTAGTGCTACAGAGTACCTAGCTACCATTTACATTTATTATTCGTTAACCAACGGAATAGTCAGTCCCGCACGATTTTAACCGGGTATCCTTGTAGTCTGGCACCCAAGCTCCGCTGAAATAGTGCAGCAGCTTAGCCCAGAGAAGAAATACCATGCATATTCTTGGATAAACTACGTTCTGAACAGGGAAGGCTTCAATGCGTTTTATAGCTGGCATATTTTGTGGAAAAAAATTAACTAATACGTGTTTTTAAGTGTGATTTGTTGCCCACAACGGCATTCAAAGCAGCTCTGACGAATCATTATTGAAATATATAAAGTACAATGGTTGTTATATTACAGGTAAAGCGGGTATAAAACGTAACAGAAGAAAAAGTGCATGGAGCAAGGTTTAGCGTCGAACAGGAAGTTGTTGAATTCCACTAAAATGTTTAACTATAAAGTAGTCATGTAAATGCACAAATGAAAAAAAAAGTGATAGGAGATTTTAATGCTATCCAGGCAGTGAGCCCGTAACCTACAGTGCTGTTTAAGATACGTGGATATGGGAAGAAATTGGGTGGTAAAATGTGCTTGTTAGAATGGGACCGTGCAATCACCAAATGACACTTACGATGTTGCGTAAATATCTGCGTTATACGCTCTTCCAGAAATAAGAAACGGTAAATGACCACGGAAACGGCCCAACGGTAAAACTTACTCTATAAACAAACCTACCAAAACTAACCGAAAGAAAGGAGTGGCTTAACCAGACAACAATTCTACATCGACAAATAAAGGAAAGGACAGTATACAACCGATATTACGAAACGCCTTACATTTTCGTCCGGATACGCTACTCAACAAAGGCATCACCTCCCAATAACTCCCTCAATAACCGGTAACAACTGCTCTAAATATTTCTCCTTTGCGTGACCTATAAACGACTGGAACAAACTAATCAACACTGAAGCTTTGGAGCCGTACTTCGCATTAATTTATTCTAGCTACAAAAGTGTATAAATATATATGCCAACTAAGGTGTTTAACAAGGTATATGTTTTAATGTTGCACTGCGGGATGTAGGTGCTTTGCTCTGCTTGCTATTGTGGTTAATACGTGTGTTTCGTTATATACTGGCTTGCTTCATTGTAACGCACTTTGCAAAAATTCATGACCAGGGATTGCAGTACAAATGAATAAATAAATAAATAAATAAATAAATAAATAAATAAATAAATAAATAAATAAACAAACAAATAAATAAATAAATAAATAAATAAATAAATAAATAAATAAATAAATAAATAAATAAATAAATAAATAAATAAATAAATAAATAAATAAATTTAACAGAAAATAGACCTTTCCAAAGTCACCGTCATATTTTTGGGATGAGGTTACTGTCAAGGTATTCAACAAATGGTGTTATCGGGCTCAGGAAGGCTAGGCATCCATAGAGACACTGAACTCGGCAGACAAAACTGGCGCTGAACGAAAGGCAGCGGAAAATCGTTTACCGTACTCTTCAGAAAAATATAGCGTGCCAAGCAGAACAAAAAAAGCGGAATCATACGGAATGGGAACATGTAGAGGGTTGCCGTTCCACTTGCTGTAGGCAGACGGAAAGCATAGAAAAGAATATTTTTCACCATTTCCGAAAGACGGGGACCTGCTCGAAAACACCGCTGCTTGGAAGCGTCAAGAAGGCAGGGGAAGGTCAATTGCGAGAGGTGCGGAAAAAAGGAGCGAAACTTCAGGGGCATTGGTATCAATAACACGGTCGGCATTGAAAGTTTATTAAAAACGCAATCCTAACCCCTTGGAAGAGCAGGCGTCTTATTGACAAAGCTTTATTGCGAAGATAACTGTAACATTAAGGGACAGGAAGAGAGTGGAGTGGTTCGGGGAACAAACGCGTGTTAAGGACATATTAGTAGAAGTTAGGAAAAAGAAACGGACATGGGCAGGGCATGTAATTTGAAGGCAAGGTAACCGTTGGTCATTTAGGGTAACAGGGTGGATCCCTAGAGACGGCAAGCGTTGCAGGGAACGGCAGAAAGTCAGATGGGCAGATGAGATCAGGAAGTTTGCGGGGATAAATTGGTCACAGTTAGCACAGGACCGGGGTAATTGGAAAATAATGGGAGAGGCCTTTGCCCTGCAGTGGGCGCAGATAGGTTGGTGATGATGAAGATGAGGATATTGCATGCAGTCAAACACCAAAGAGATAAGATCATACGCAGCAACAATGACATCATGAAAATCGTGTAGACATTTTATGATCGTGTGAATATTTGTTTTCTAATAAAGGAGGCAATACTCAAGTACAAAGTTCTCAAGTACAAAGGAGGCAATCTCAAACTCAGGAACGATGTTGGGCAGCAAAATTTTAATCGCACATTAGACGAAGTTGAAAAGGTTTAAAAAAATAAACCTAGAGAATTTTTGTGCAGACGACGAAATAATCTTGGATGACGCAAAGACGGCGCATACGTTGAAGTTAAAAGGATGCCAAACATGTTATTACAATACCATAAGGACTTAAGAGGCAACTATAGCCTTAAAGACCAAATAACAAAGGTAGATTTTCCATAAAGCTGCAGTCAAAAGAGGTGTAAATACTGATCGTTTAAACAACTATTTGGTACATACCGGTATGTTACCAAGGCATTGCTAAACCGCATAGACGACACACAAGTTTCCGAGAACCGAAAGTTCAGTTTGCCTTTGGCGAAACAACAGAACAGTTGATCGGAACGGTTACTTAATACCTTGGGCATTAGGAACCTTTTATAACACATAAATGGAATGCAAAAAAAACGCTTGGAGAAAAAAAAACTCAAATGCGGGAAGTGTAGAGAAACATTGGTAATGAAATGTTACGTAAAGTTGATTTAATGCATGTAAATGAGGATAAAATGTAGGAGGACCATTAGCCAAATTTAATGTTTTAGGTGCGAATGCACTTTATAAAGCGACCCTGAATTCCGTTGACCGCCGTCCGTCCACATAGCAACAGCTGCGGGTGCGCGCGCTCCTCGTCTTCCTTGGCAACGGGGGGAGATGGCACATACCCACGTGGGGGATTGGCAAGGAATCTCCCCGTCTTCCTTGGCAACGGGGGGAGATGGGCGCGCGCTGCCTGGCCGCTGACATGGCACATACCCACGTGGGGGATTGGCCAGGAATCGGGCGTGAGAAGGGCTAATGCACCCGCTTAAAGGAGTACTGACACGAAATTTCAAAGCTGAGATCCGCTCTAGCAATCAAGTACAACGACAACACAAATAGGTGTCTGTGAATAAATGCATCTTTCTTTCTTTGTAGTTGTGTGTGTTTGTGGGATCTCTCTTTTGCGAACATTAGCGAACCGCGCAAATTCAACTCGTGCATTCTTTATGAGGATGGGCTGTCGAGATGGAGACACGATACATATGAAATTGTGTAGCGTTATCCTGAATGCTGCATTTTGGGAGTTTATTTGGGAGTAGTCAGGGATTCGACGAATTAGAGTATAGTCGACCCGCTAGAAATTTGCGGAAGTTCTTTTTGTTGGGGAGCGATTTTAAAAACACACGCAGGCCATGTTTATCACCTATACCCTGCCCGCTGCATCCTCGATTTGAAAGCAAATATCAAGTAATAAATTCTACCTAAAGAGATATGTAGGAACCCTCACTTCACCTCCTTGCTCATTACAATTGCCTCGAATGCACGCCATGCACGTGATTGACAGTGAAACTAATGAGCGCGTTCTCCTCTTCGTTCACCAGCGGAGTTTGCACATCCACTTTGCGTTTGTGATCACCGTCCTAAACTCGGACTGTCGAGTTGCCATTTTATTATTTTCTTAGAAAAAAGAAAATCTCAGGCGATGTATTTGGAAAATTGAAACAAGTGCGGAGAAGTTGCGCGTAGAAAAACATCCTCCTCAGATGAGCAGTAGGTAGGAAATATTAAGAATTGAAGGAAGTATAAAATAGGATCGTTGTCTCACAACTAAAATATCTATAGATTGCTGAAATGAAAACATTGCCTCAACAAAATGAACAATGTATGGAGGAAGAAAAAAGACACTCTGAAGACAAACACAGTTCGCTTTTCAACGACCCGCAAACAACGGTGCCATGAAGCGGTGATAAGCGGCCTCTGCCGGTGCAAAATGTATTGTTTACGCCGTGACCGTGACTTGACGGTGATCCTTCGACAACGGTTCACATTTTATCCCCGACAGTGGTCTTTCGTTGGACATTCAAGATATCATTGTATAGCGAATGAGGGTGAGTGAAAAGGTGAGTCAGGAATGTAGGTTTATTTTTGTCGTCCTTCCTTATTGTTGACTCCAACGCGTGATGAACGAACAAAAAAGCAGTTGCGAGACGGTGCTTGCATTGTTCGCCTCCTTCGCCGCTCCCCTTTATTGCGCCGCTCGGTTGATATCACCACAGCTGGTCAACAAAAAGTTTCGCCTTTACGTTATAGTTACAATATATGCGCCGGCGAAACTGCGTGGATGTGGAAACTGATATTGCTTCTGCTTGGGCGCACCCCGGGCGACTGCAATCGAATTAGGCGACGGCCTCCAGCGTACAATCTTCAACGGTACCTTGAACATGACCTCCCCGAGCACATTCAGGGTTGCGTACGACGCCTCTACCCGTATTCATCTTCTTGGTCGGGCTCTGTTATAGCGTATTTTCTTTCATTTTTCATTTTTGCTCTTGCGTTCTGCCTTCGAAGCACTGGCGTGGTCGGCCAGCTGTCGCAAGTGCTCAATGTAGGCATTTGCAATCAAACTCCTTGTCCTCATAGTCCTCTCACCACGCCCACTCGTCACACCACAGTTTCTTTATGTAGAATTTTACCAACTAGGGACTTACGACACGGAACTCATGCTATCGGACGCCTCGTGTTTTTGGCTGCTCCCTTTTTTCCTATGACAACTTCTGTGCAGTTTTCTTTTACAGAAAAACAGTATATTTACATTAACACTACATGACGGCGGGGGTACAATACAAAAATCACGCCATATCCACGGAATGAATGATGATAAGTGGTGCGAAGCTTGAGAAGGGGAGATCATCGGTAACCGTACCTCTCCCGTGAAAGTTCGCCCATTATATCATTAGGAAAGACGTAAGACTGTGTGCGTACATTGTGCAAATCAACTTTTATTTTCGGAGTCAATGCTCCCAGGCCCAGACCTGGTGAAAGAACCCGCGCAATCGAGGACTACCCCGCACCTCTACCACAATTCGTCACGTAGGATGGGACACAACGGTAAAGAAAGAACTTTTATTTAGGGCAAACATGTGCCCGAACAAGACTAGATGAAACGAGCAAAGGTCCTTGCGTATCGTTCGATCTTCGAGAACGACTGCCTGCGTTCGTGGCGTGATCTCTTGCGTGATCTCCCCGTCGCAGTGCACGTGCGCTCGCGCCTCCGTTGGCGAACACAGACAAGCTCGCGCTCCCGGTGCCGAGTTTGCGCTGCCGGTTGCAGCCGGTTCTTGCGCGTGCAACGCGGCCCACTTTGCGACATCTCCGAAAGCATGCGGCGGTCACGTACCACGAGACACAAGGGATGGACAGACCCATGACTTAAGGAGCTTCGCCCCTAAAAGCACTGACGTTTACTATACTTCCCAATGCGAAGTTTGGACGCAGCGCGAGCTGCAGTCTTCTCGGTCAGGGAGCATAGCTGCTGTGTCTCCCGAAGTGATCGCGTGTTCAACGAAGGCACGGCGGCGTGCGCTACTGCAGCGCGGTCGCTGCTACTGCAGCTACTGCAGGTTGTCTCGCAGCGCGTCGCCGACGCCGGCCAGCGTGTTGTTGCAAATCGTGTGTTAATTGGGTTCAGCAGTTCGGCGCCAACTCACATTCACAATTTTTTGCCTCACAGATGGCATAACATATCACCCTCAAGAAGCTGCGTGAGGTAACAGCAATATAGCAGTGTAAAAAAATCGCGCCAATCCACCCCGTGAATGTGGTTGGAAAGCAAAGCTGTAGGCGGCACCTATAACGATTACCCATGCGACGTCACTTAAATTTACTCACATCGCTCTACAATTAGTAAAAGCAGAGAGAAGTGAACTTCACTTAAACACACCATTTATTACTTCAAAGAGATATTCTTGGTAAGTATAAGTCAATGCATGATGCATGAACGGTGTTTGGTTGAGTAGTATTGGTGTAGCACAAGAGAGGAAACTTTTATTATAAAATTAAAGCTCCAACCCGGTGTTAGACGATCAGACTTATCCGTCTCTGCTCCGCAGACAGAGGCGACGAGATTTGCGGCAGAGAAGGAGGAGCAGGAGGAAGAAATACTTCTGGTCAGACTTCTCAACGGCCCAGAGTGCAGCCCTGGGGAGTGATTCCTTCTTCTGTGGGGCCCATATGCAGTGCGCGCGGCCTGTGTTCTGTCTACCCGATGAAGCTTGGTAGGTAGAAAGGGCCTGGACGGCAGCATCTCCCATTGCTCTTGTTCGGTAGTTGACGGAAAGAGAGGAGGGTTCTCAGGGCTAAAGTCGCACACCCCGATTACGGGGCGGAGTGTTCCTACTTCTGAGCAAAATTTACATTAAGCGTCGTAGCGATTCGGGTGCATTAATTGAAGACGCGTAGGTTGTGGGAAGGAGCCCAAATATTATGAGCCGTGTGGTAGCTTGTTGTTCTCTGGAAAGGTCAGGGTAAGGCGAAGGTAAGGCCTCTCTCAGAAGGCGATAATTCTGGGTTATCTCCTTGAACGTGACAAGCGGGTGACTGTCCTCGTGCAGCTCCATAGCACGGGAGGTAAAAGCGCAGGCTTGTTGGGTGGGCGTATTTTTGTTGGCCTCCATTAAAGCGTGACGGGGTGTCCATATGAGCTGAATGGAAACGTGTGGGGAGTGTTTTTTTAGCACGCGCAGTGCACGTCAGGACACCCATCGACTGGTAATTCCAGTAAGCTTGCTGGGAATCGGTGACTACCCTCCGAACCCCTGGCTGAATGAGAGCCAAGGTGATGACTGCCTCTTCTGCTGCCGTGATTTCTTGGGTCCTAAGCGAGGTACACGCAAGGAGGTTGGTTCTGGAGGTAGCCACGATAATGGCGTATTGCTGCCCTCGATGTTTGGGGGCGTCTGTGTAGATGAGTGCATGATCCCCACTAAGGGTGGTGTTTAGCGCTTGAGACCGTGCTTTTTGTTGACCCTAGTCATGTGTGGGGTTCATATTTCTAAGCAAAAGCAGCATCTTTAGTTTTAGTCGCCAAGAGTCTGGGAGTACGTAAAGCGGAGTGACATTCTCGGCTGCCCAGTCAATCTGGTGAAGCAGGCGGTTACCCACCGTAGTTCTGAGTCGGACCTTCAGGTTAGAAAGATGGCCTTCTATCAACTCTTCCACCGTGTTGCGGAACGCCGTGCTAAGCAGCCTCTGTGTGGCCGCACTCATGAGAAGACTAAAGGCCTGCTCGACCGCCTTTCTAGTCATTATATAAAGCATCTTTATGTCTTCCTTGTCCAGAAGAACTCAGGGGGTTGACGTAAGTGACTCTCGTGAGGACAAAAGCTTCAATTAATCGAAAGGTACCGGATTCCTTTAGGCCTCGCTTCTTGGTGGCAACTCGCCTGATCATGTGTATGATTTGATTAATGCAGTGTTTTGGAGGCGCTGCAAGGAGACGTCTCTCTTTCTGTTAGCCTCGAGTTGGAGGCTCAGGATCTTGATGCTGGGGCTTGGAGTGACGGCCGGGCCATCAAGGAGTATTTGAATGTATTCCTTGATTTGGCATGAGGGTGGATGGCAAGGAGCTGTGATTTTTTACGTGAACACTGGAGGCCACATGATTTAGCACATTGGCGTACTAGAAGTGAGCTGCCATGCATTGGTGTGAGCTTCCTTTAATTTTGGTAACTCCTACCACATGAGCAAGGTAGGCGCAAGGCCGCTACACGGGCGTGAGTGGTCACGTGACGCTTTCACGTGGCATTCAGCGAGAACTTAGGGGTAAACCAGTAGATGTGCTTGCTGACTACACCACCCGTCTTCTCCGTCTTCGTGTGGGCTCGTAGCTAAATCGGTAAGACAACAGGCTCTCGCATTGTTAGTCTATTAGTCCCAGGTTGGATTCCCGGGGGTGCCAGTAAATTCTTTCATTTGTTCGCTGAAGTTTTCTGGTGACACCAATGGTCGCGAGAGAACCCTTGAGGGGTAGCGGTAAAAATCTTTGCTTTAAAATTAGCAGTGGCTTCGCTCAGCAATTCCAGGATATACTAAACGTGAGGTAAGGTTCATAGGGTTATTTCTAGCTTTCCTGATTGTCTAGGATTAGCTGGCTTACCATGCTTACTGCTGCTTCAATGACGCACGCAGTATACGCATTATGTGACATGTATGTTTATCAAGCGGCTCCGGCGCAGCGTCACCAATCGCCCCAGAGGTTAGCTGATTCCATAGGCGTACGCTGGTGTTGCTGTGAAGCACGAGCCACCAGTTCCACACCCGGCCACCCCTCGCATGATCATCAAATGGACCGGGCCGCCACGTGCGAACGTAGGTCGGCGAAGACGCTGGGCGCGTGGGGTGTGTGGGAGGCGCCGGGCAGCGAGCAACGTTCTGTGCGCCGCGTGACGTCACTGCTCCTCGCGCATGCGCAGCACGGCTCTCCAGAAGCCCCGCAAAACTCCTCAACGTCGGTCAGTCTTGCTCACGCCACAAAACAACCATGACACCGGAGCACGCTGTATGCCGCCTCCCGAAAGAAAATATACCTCCGATGACGGCATGTTTCGGTCGTGCGCGGAAGATCGTCGTCAAGAATGTCAGCTGTCAGTACGGAATGAATACTGGCATGACTTGGCCCACATGCTGCCTTTTTTTCTGGGGAATACAAAGTCGGCGACTTGCAAAGATGGCGAGGAGGGCGCTCTTCGTTGTATGAATGAAAAGCTGAATTTATTTCCTGGGATTTCCAGATAAGCATACCGCGTAAAATTTTGCAGCAGTCTTTCTTCAACTGACCCGTCGCGGGTGGATCAGTGGTTAAGGCGTTGTGCTGGTGAGCGCGAGGACGCGGCTTTGATTTCCTACCGCGACGGCCGATTTTCTGATGGAGGTGAAAAGCGAAAACGCCCGTGCGTACGAGATTTCGGCGCATGTTAGGGATCACGAGGTGGTCGAAATGAATCCCGAGCCCTTAACTACGGCCCGCCTCATCGCCTGCGCTGCGTCGGCGCATTAAATCCTACAATCAAATCAATCAGTTTCCTAAACTTTTAGTATCAGTCTACACACTGACCTAAAGCCACTGAAATGCGGCAGCAGTTATACAAAACTGCCTTCCGTGCCAGCATATACACGGCGGTAACACGGCTGCGCCTGAAAAGCATTGCAGGGAGCTACTGCAACAGCAAGGGAATGCGTGTGAGCCTACTGAGCTACACACGCCCCTCAGCAATTGTTTTGGATCCTGCCGTTTACGAGACCAGGGTCAGCGTGAGAGAACGCTACTTGAAGACGGGGATCCTGGTAATGTTAATAGCCTGGAGTAACATCATCAGGGTTGAAGAGCACTGGGGCTGTGTACTGCGCAGGATGCCGAAATTGGCTGCCGTATCGACTAGAAACTTTTGTCCTGTTGTACGGTCGACGACACACAAAAGGCAACACCCACTCAGATCACAGGTCACGGTTAGTGGTCGGGCAGGAAGTTTCCCGGCAAGGAGCACGGAAATGGACAGGGTCGAGCCCGGTTGGGAAAGGTGCGGTTGTAAGAGCAGAAGTCAGCTTTGGGAGAACTGCTCGCGGAACGTTCACTACAAAGCGATCAATGGCGAGAGGGCAAACGTCACGTCGATCCCCACGTAATACCAAGTTGCTTCTCCTCGTCCTGGCCGCGACGAGCTGGTCAAGGCGCATCTGTTCCCCGCGATACAGAACTGATTTCGTGCTGACATTGTGGTTGAATGAAGACTAAGACGTGGCGATACAGGCATTTTGACGTTACGTCGCGGCAATCTCCTTCACCTTGCCAGCCATTTCGGAAAGTACATCTAAATTCGGTGTGAAATCCGTTGCCAAAACCATCTGGACGTTACTTAGAAGCCATTCCAGATAACGGTCTGTACGAAAGAGTCGTCGGCGGTATGTCCACGAGGAGTTGCCGCAGGTGTCGTAAACGCTGAAGGGGCCGTCTGGGCAGATCCTCGATACACAGCACTTGCCGCATTCGCGAGAGCTGGGTGATGGAAGGGTGTTAGATAAGGGCAGCTGTAAGTTGGCAGTATGGTCTTGCCGGTTGGGATTCACTGAAAGCTGCTACAATGTCCTCGACTTCATCCATCACACTGACCGGAAGGGACGCAATGACGAGGCAGTACATCACCGACGACGAGGTAGTCTTTGCCAGCTCAAAGCAGCACTGAACCTGCAGGAACCAGGTGGTGGGATATCGATCGCAATGGGAGATCGGGAGAACGGCGATAGCGGAGGCGGCAGCGGCGGCAACTGCAGCTGGCAGCAAAGGATCGGTTTGGTCGCCCTAGGTCATGGCTCCACTTTCTATTCGGTGGCGCGCAACGGGAATGTTCTCACGTACAGAAGTTGCCAGTATAGAGCGCATGTCAAGCAAGAGCAATACAGCACCGTACGCTTTGCCGGAATTGAAGTAAGATTTATTGTGTGTACAAGGTCTGGCCTGTCACAATACTTAGGTTGTGCGAATGACGGTGGCGCCCAAGTGCTGATGATGATAGGAATTGCAGTTTGGATGATGATGATCATGCCAAACGGTAATAGAAAATACATGACGTAGACTGCAAATCTGATATGGGTATGCTGCCCTGAAGATTCCAATCACCGCAAGCAGCAAACCACTGTGGCTATGAAAGAGGAACGGTGCAGTGAGAAGTACGCGCAGAATTTGCGGGGGAAACGTCACGCTTCTTTTGTCTCACTCCAGTGATACGATGACGCTCGCGTAATCATATCAAAAATTTTTACTTAAAACTCAATGTAGTGTAGTCTAGGGCCGAGAGATTATTGGGGATATAAACGTCACTGAAAGCTTACACGTGACCTCTATTCCTAGATATTCGTCAGATCAGCCATTTTAATAGCCTTCTAAACATCTAAAAAAAACAGTTTAGTCACATCTGGATACCTAGTCTTGTTAGCATAGGCAGGTTATTAACAGGAATGCCCTCCAGGCTATTTACGTTACCAGAAGATGGGAAAGACTGTTTTCACAATTCTCGCACACCTGGTGCGCATTTGCTGGCGTGTCTGCTACGCAATAACAGTATTCTTCTCTTTACAAAAGTATTCATGGCCGAATTACTAGGACAGAAAGACTTATACAGTCGATCCCGGATACACCGAACCCGGATATATCGAACTATTGCATAAATCGAAAAGTCCAAACATTCCCAAGAAAATCCTATGCAAACGTATCGCACTTTTGTACGCGTGTATAGAACTCTCGTTCGCCGTCACGCTCCATATACAGAAGGCCGCGCCGCAAGTTACCATGCAACTGTGTTTCTCCTGATAACTTATCTCGCGTCGCGTCGCTTTGGAGGCCTTCAGTAATTACAAACTAACTCTCTGCCTTCAACACCTGCTCCATCTGCTCGACACACTAGCATGGGATACCCTCATGACGAGAACGCAGGATGTGATTTGATGCGAAAGGGGATAGGGATACCAACCGGAGGCCTGTGACCCATTCAGAGAAACTTAATGTTGTGACCGAGCGGCGGCTGTGCTGGCATGGAGACCTGTGCGGCGTAATGCGTGTGGTTTGGTTCTCAGCAGTTTGCCTCTGTAGAGAGGGTCGCGGGAAAAACGTAAGAAGTTGGATTTAGCGATGAAGGCGGACATTATTAGACGCATGGAGGCCAGTGAAAAGTAGTCGTGGGTTGCAGACGCATTCGCAATTTTTGTATTTACTAGCGTAATGATCCAACTTTTTTCCCCAAAAATGTGATGAAAATTTATGGGTGCGTTCATTACGCCAGGTAAATTTTTTGCGAAAAACGTTTCAGCGCAGAAAACGCAAGTTGTAGGTCAGAGTGTTCGCGATAAGTCTCATCAACATATTAAACGTAACAAATAAAAACATAAGAAGATCTTCGGCGACCACCAAATGACCACCGATTGACGCAAAATGTAGAGTTTTCATTACGGAACGGCCGGAATTACGGAATTACGGAATGCGCCGAAACGAGTTTGATGCGAGGTCAGAAAAGGTCGACCAATAAGTGGCTGCTGCTGTCACAGTGTGGGACATGAAGACACGGCTGCCGACGCAAAAAGATGAGCGCGTTTTTTATGTCTTGTGAGAACATTAAGTGCATTTAGTGAGAGTTTCTTCCGCTCCGAAAATGAACTCATTTTTGCCAATATTGGTAATGTCATCAAGCCCGGGGCAGTAACGTAGCCATGTCCGCTTTGAAAGAGGAGGAAAGGAAGGTAAGCATGACGATAGTCATCTAAACTGTGCACAAACACGACATGTGGCGGCGGCAAGTTTAGGGTGCAATCATTGCGCGGGAAACGAAAAATCTTTTTTTGACGACTAACTTCAAGGGTTCGATCGTTACGCGAGTGCGATCAGTATGCAAATAAATACGGTTGATATTTCTCTTAGCAAGTTAGGACACAAAACTGCGCAGCAAGCTGATTTAAGGCGAAGGCAGCCCGGCACGGCTGTCTTGGAGCGTTTCGGTGGCGTGTTCCTGCAGCTGGTTCAGCAAAGCGGCTTCAGCAAAGCGGCTTCGTTGCAGCTGCATACGAGATGCCTTCGGATACAAAAACAATAGCGTCGAGTGCCTCCAGAGTCACTTAGAGAGCTTGCAGCATTCCCGTGCAAAATCCAGGGTGTCGCAACAACATGTAAGTTCGTAACTGTTGACGACGACGTGCAAGCTGTTGTGCATCGCGATGATGAGGCCATTGCGGCGAAGGTCGCCGTTAGCGAAGAAGCGGACATTACTATAGCTACCCTGACTACGTTCAAAACTGCCTACGGCAGCCGAGCTAGCGTTTCGCTGTGTAATTCGCGGTCGTGCGGGCGCAGTGGACGGCGACGGGCTTTCTCATTTGAATGGCGTTGGTAAGCTTGAAGATAGCTTGGTTAACTTGATAATGAGAAGATAAGGCAAGCGATGGTCACAGGCTTTTATCGTGCTCAATAAAGTTCGGCGGTCGTTGCGCTATGTTTCATTTTGTCACGTGCTAGTCTGTGGGATGAGAGCATTTTCAAGTAGGACGGACATGCTAATTCCCCGCGTGGGTACTTGCCATGTGATGTGGCACAGCAGAGGACGACGAAGAAGCACGTTAGCTTGCGGCTAGTGTGGTCGCTTCTAGGCCGTCATATTGCTAGGCACCAACCGATGCTCCCTGTATGTTTTCCCTGACAAATTAGGCACCTCACCTAATGAATACTTTGCCCCTGCGTCTTCGCGTAGACAACTTCCCTGTGTCCCTGTTTGACAGGACGCAACACTGGTGGAGGGTGCTTCCGATGCTCAGTACGCCCCACAGCGTTAGCCCCGAGAGACCTTCGCCCGTCCACACTCCGGTTCATCGGTGTAGCCGCCGGAAACTCGGCCTTCCTCCAGAACAGGGCCTTCTTTTCGAGTCTGCATCAAGGAGGCACGCCTCTCAGCCAGAGGTAATGGTGCAGGTAATCCCTACTACGGTGACGTTTCAGGAGCCCCGCGAACCCGCGCACTTCCACGGAGAGGATTAAGAAGAGGTTCAGGACTGGCTTGAACAGTTCGAGCATTTGGCTGCATTCAACCAGTGGAGCGCCACCCAAAAGCTCCAACAAGCCTATTTTGCTTTTGAGGACGGTGCAAGAACCTGGTTCGAGAATTTGGAAGCGAGCCTGCGCACTTGGGAAGACTTTCGTCGCGAGGTTCAAGCGAAATCCGCGAATTCCGTCCGCCGTGAACAAGCACAGCCTCTTCTGGAAGCACGGACTCAGAAATCCAATGAGAGTGCGGGTATGTTCGCGGAGGACATGGGCCACCTGTTCAAGCGAACCTACCCAGACATGGCAGAATGCAAAACAATTACGTCATCCTATGCATTGCATAAAAGAATGGCTTTTCGCCGGTCTCGTCCGAAATCAGAAACGAACGGTCGAAGAATTCATTCGCGAGGCTACTGCAATTGAGAGGGTACTACAACAGCGTTCCCGGCAATACGACCCCGTGGGCACCAAAACATGGGCACCAAATGGGATGAGGACAACCGCCTTCGGGATCTCATCCGCGCGGTGTTGAGAGAAGTGCTCGCTAAGTTCGGCATTATCCCGTCGGGACCCATACAAGCCTCCGTCACCGACATAGTGCGCGATGAAATTCGCGACGCCTTTTTCCTACCGACAGCGCAGCCAGCGTCACCATGCCGAGTCTCCTACGCCCTTGCTCTCACTGCCCAGGCTGCCGCCGCAACCACTAGACCTAGCACCGCCTCTTCCGTACCACCCGCCAAACCAGCCGAATCCTGGCCACAACAAGCAGTCCCTATGCATGCCGAACAGCAGTATGGTCCCAACTCTTCGGTCTGTCCGCAGCAATAGTATCATCCCCAAGTACGCAAGACTGACCTTTGGCAAACTCCCGACAACCAGCCCCTCTGCTATCACTGTGGCGAAGCAGGGCACATTTATCGCTGGTGCCCCTACCCCAAAATCGGACTGCCTGGATTTACACCCAGCGCTTTTCGGCCCCAATTCGGAGAAAGACCGGTCGCCATTTTGATTACCTCGCCGAGCGTCGAGCTACCGCCCCACTCCGTCGATCGCGTTCGCCGTCCCCAGCGCTCCAAGGTTCGCCTAGCCGCCGCACTCCTGGAGGGCCACCTACCTGGCGGTCTCCAACGACACAACGGGGAAACTAGATGACGCAACCTTGGGCGGAAAGGTTGCCAGTAGTCGAATCTCCGAAGGCCTCCCTCTACCGCCGGCAGTTGGAGAACCGGAAGCCCAAAACTTCGACATCAACGTGAACACGCGGCCCGAACTTAGTTTTTCTTGAGGGACACGAAATGAGCGCATTAGTGGACAGAGGGGCGGACTACTCGATAAATCCTCACACACAAACAGAAAAACACTTGCTTGAACGAATCCAAAATAAATTCCTTCGGTTGATTTATCACACGTACAGTAGACACGTCTCAGTCAATGAATTCCGTAATAGATCCTGTCTTGCCACATTAGAGTCCCGTAGAAAGCTGCATCGCATAAAATTCTTATACATCATCGTCAATGCACACTCCGGACTTGTCTTTAACACATACAAGCAGTACAATACATCACGAAAAACTCGAAACAAGCATTCATTCATTCATTCATGTTTATTGCGTGTCCAATACACCATACAGGCTCTTACATTGGTACACAAGTCAGATGGTGAAATGTGATAAAGTGAAAATTAAAAACATCACCAATTTAATATAGCTACAAGCAAATGCCGATATCGCGACCACATAATTATCAGTGAAATATCCGTGCATGGAAGGCAGAACCGCAAGTCATGGCATTAGAAACAGATTTGTTAAGGTACGAGCAAAAACACTTTGAGGCATGAAGAAATCAATATCTGTTGACATACGATTGCACAGAATTTTCAGGCGTTCAGCAGGTGATTTGCTATGTGGTATACTGGGGGAAAAGAATGTACAACGGCGCGTGAATCGCTGAGGGACATGTAAATTGACGCTGTGCAGTAAATCGGGAGCGTTAAAATGACCATTTAGTATCTTATAGAAAAACATGGCGTCACGATAACATCGGCGACATTCTAGGTCTAGCATGATAAAACCACAGTGATGCCGCTTACACAAACAAATTCACGGTGATATTCCTTCTTTCCACGAACAATTTCCGACTGGAATGAACTACCCCGTGAGGTCAGTAGCATTGCAGGGCCCGACGCATTCTTATCAGCTGCCACAGCCTGTTTGTACTAAAAGCGGTCTGGTCACATGTGCAGGTTTCAATTCCTCTTATCATGCTTTTCCACTTCGTGTTTTGAAGAAAAGTTGGATTGTATTTCGATACTGCTCTTGTGTTGCCCCTGTAAAGAGAAAATACATGTCCCACGTAGGCCTGTTATGTGGTTATTTTATTTCTGTACCGTGAACTGTACTGTGTTGAGCGGCTGCAAGTATGCAAGCTTGTGCTGCCTTGGCCACCAAGCGCTGGCTGGCAAATAAAAAACTAAATAAATAAATAAACTCCCTGAAAAGCTCAGAGTGGTCAAGACCCCATGGGATGGACCTAAGATTCGGACTGCCGGGGGTCACCTAATGACGCCTTTCGAAAAATGTACCGTGAGGGTACGCATTGGCGACTCGGACTTCGTGGGTATGTACTGCTGCAGAGAGCTTACTGTAGGAGTGGACTTCTTGCGCGATCATGATGTGGTAATCGACATCGGCGAAGGCTTTGTGAGCTTTTCTACGAAAAATAACACACAAGAACATACCGGCAACCAACCCCCTCATCGGCCAATTGTCGGTGACGAAGTTAGCCTACCACCAAGGGTCTGCATGCTTGTTTCCGTTAGGTGTGATGACCTATTGGGCACCCGTGGTATTGCCCAGGTCTTGAGTCCCGTTCTTCTGGAAAGTGGGATAGCCTTTGCTAGGGGCTTGTTGACGCTTGCATGCAGCAAAGCGGAAATCCTGCTGACAAACTTTACCAATGAACGTCGACGAGTCGCCAAGGAAACGGCGGTTCTTGAATTCGAAGACATCGACAACCCAACAGAATGCTTCGTTCTCCAGCGTAAAGCGTCAGCCACGGTGCCCAATAAGCTCGTAATCGACCTTAATCGCAACCTCCCACGTACAGAGCAACGGCAGCTTTCTGAGCCCTTAAAAAGTTTCCGGGACGGCTTTTCGTCGAGGTCGGGCGTACGTCGAACCCAGTTGGTCAAACACCTAATAATTACTGCTGCAAATGAAAGACCGGTTCCGCAGAACCCCTACCGAGTGTCCACAAAAGAACGCGATGCGTTAAGGCAGCAGGTGGACCAGATGCTAGACGATGACGTCATTCAGCCATCGACAGTCCCGTGGGCGTCACCCGTCCTCGTGGTCAAAAAGAAGGGTGGCAGCTTGAGATTCTGCTCGAATATCGCAAACCGAAGCAAGTATACAATAAAGACGTATATCCTCATTCGATCGATTACGACATACCGCTACTTTTTGTCACTGAACTTAAAGAGCGGGTACTAGCAAATTGAAGTCAATGAGCGTAACCGTGAAAAGACCGCATTTGGTACTCCTGACGGGCTTTATGAGTTCAAAGTTCTACTCTTTGGTTTGTGCTCAGCGCCTGCAACATTTCAAACAATGATGAACACGTTTCTGTCTGGATTGAAGTGGCAAACGTGTCTAATACACCTAGACGACGTCGTCATGTTTTCCAGGACCTTTTAAGAGAACTTGGAGCGATTGGCGTCCGTTCTTTATGCTATCCGATCTGCCGCACTGACAGTAAAACCAGAAAAGTGCCACTTCGGATATGAAGAACTACTATTTCTCGGTTACGTTGTCAGTAGAGCCGGCGTACGCCCGGATCCTGATAAACTTCATGCTGTGTCGAAGTTTTCCACCCCTACCAACAAAAAGAGCGATTGACATATTCAGGGGCTGTGCTCTTATTATCGGAGATTATTGCGAACTTCTCCCACATTGCGGCCCCGCTCACTCGCCGCACACGTGACCATGTGGCTTTCATCTGGAGTGATGAACAGCAAGAGCCTTTTGACGAGCTCCGGCGTCGCTTACAGACACAATCTGTGCTGGCTCATTTCGACGAGGATGCGGCAACTATGGTTCACACGGATGCCAGCAATGTGGGGCTCGGCGCTGTTCTCGTCCAGTGGCAAGACGGCGCCGAAAAAGTCATCGCTTACGCCAGCCGAACACTATCACGGGCTGAAAATAACTACTCGGCCACCGAGAAAGACTGCCTTGCTGTTGTTTGGGCCCTCCTAAAATTTTGACCATACTTTTATGGGCGTCATTTTACCGTCGTGAGTGACCACCATTCCATCTGCTCGCTAACGAACCTCAAGAACACTACTGGCCGTCTTGCGCGATGGAGCCTAATGCTCCATGGCTTAGACTTGACCATTGTACACTAATCCGGCAAGCGGCATTCAGACGCAGACTGCCTTTCAAGAGCTCGTGTTGGCCTTCCCCCCGCAAATGACGACGACAGCGACGACGCCACGCTAATCGGAGTTCGGGACGCACTTACCATTTCAGAGCAGCACCGCGCGGATCCGGAAATATAATCGCTTTTGAATTTTTACAACGCCACACTACCGTCGTGCCGAAGGCATTTGCCAGAGGACTGTCCTCGATCTGTCTGCGGAGCAACGTTCTCTATAAGACAAGTTTCGCGTCGAGAGGGAGTAACTGCATGCTGTTGTACCCAGCGTTCTCAGGAATGAAATCATGCAGGCCTGTCACGACGAGCCTAGCGCCGGTCACTTCAGGTTCACACGTACGCTGGCACGGATCAAGCAGAAGTACTACTGGCCGAATCTATTGGCCACCGTACGGCAGTATGTACAAACTTGCCGGGACTGCCAACGACGGAAAGCACCACCCGGATGGCCAGCCGGACTTCTGCAGCCCGTTCAGGTTCCTAGAACGCCTTCTGAACAAGTTGGCATGAACTTTCTCGGCGCCTTTCTAACTTACACAACTGGGAATAAATGGAGAGTAGTCGCCACGGATTACTTAACCAGGTATGCCGAAACGGAGCCGCTTCCACCGGCTACAGCGCTTCATGTTGCGCAGTTTTTTCTAACAAGAATTGTGCTGCGGCATGGCGCACCTGCCGTGCTGATTACCGACCGAGGAATGGCCTTCATGGCGCAACTGCTGCAAGAAGTGTTGAGATTAAGCGGCACGTTCCACCGAAAGCCCAGCGCGTACCACCCCCAGACCAGTGGCTTAGCGGAACGTCTGAACCGAACAACAGCCGTCATGCTCAGTATGTGTGCCGATGCAGAATACAAGACGTGGGGTGCAGTTTTACCTTACGTATCGTTCGCATATAATACGGCCAAACCAGAGACGACGCAAAAGACGCCATTTGCTCTTGTCTACCGTAGGCAACCTTCCACAATGCTTGACGCCATGCTGCTACCCGATACCCACGACGACCAAGACGGCCCCCTTCACGAGTTTGTGCGTAGCGCCCAAGAAGCACGCGCGCTGGCACGCCAGCAAATACAACAGCACCAGTGTTGTGACGCCGCTCGCTACAATCTTCGCCACCGACATGCAACCTTCTCCCCTGAGGTTAAGGTCTGGGTGTGGACTCCAGTGAGGCGCCGGGGACTCTGGGAAAAACGTATTCGGGGTTACTTTGGCCCGAACACGGTGTTACTACAGCTTAGCGATGTTACCTATGAAGTCGCTCAAGCCAGCCCAAGGGCTGCAGGACCTTTCCAATCTCGCCCAGAACTTGTGCATGTGGCCGCATGAAACCATACTTCTCGCGATGATCACACAATGTATATAGCAGCGGACTACATTTCCCGCGCATAACTGTAGCACCAAGTCGATGCTTTTGAGGAGAGGGGGCCAGTCTGCCAGTCACGTGCCAGTCTGTGGGATGAGTGCATTATCAAGTAGGACGGACATGCTAATCCCCCGCGTGGGTACCTGCCGTGCGATGCGGCACAACAGAGGACGCCGAAGGAGCGCGTTAGCTTGCGGCTCATATGCTCCGTTCTTGGTCGGCATATTGCTAGCCGCCAACCTGTGCTCTCTGTATCTTTCCCCTGACAAATTACGCACCTCGCCTAATAAATACGTTGCCCCTGCGTCTTCGCGAAGGCAACTTCCTTGTGTCCCAGTTTTACAGGACGCAACAATATTTTCCGTGCTTTGAAGAACAGATTGGGAAGCTACCGCGTGTCGCCGTCTCTCAAAGCTCTTAGTAATGTGCGGAGTTTTCAGACAAGCTCCAGATCGGCACATTTATTATTTCCAAAATTGATACATCGAACTATTTCGCGATCGCATTGCAGTTAAACATATGCGGAATTGACTGTACTTTGTTAACACATGAAAGTTTCCGACGTTTTTATCGTTCTGTGCCTGCTGTGTTTTACGTGCCTTACTCTAGGAAGAATTGGAAACTTATTGATTGATTGTAACGTTTAACGCTCGGACGCAACGCGTGTAAAGGCGCGGCGTAGTGGAGGGCTCCGGCCTAGTTTTGACCACCTGTGGATCTTGAACGTGCGCCGAAATCTCGTACACAAGGGCATTTTTGTTTTGGCGTCCAACCGAAAGGCGGCCACTGAGGCCCGGAATGAAACCCACGTCCCTGCGCTCAGCAGCACAATGCGTTAGCCACATAGCAACAGTGGCAGGTAAGGAAAGAAAGTTGCATGTTGTAGTGTTTCTGCCGTTACCATGCCGGGGAGGATTTCTTTTTCTTCTAACAAGACCCCACTCAATAAGTCCTTGGAATATGTTATTATATCATGCTGTGTTTCATTGGCATGCTTTCGCATAGCCCAGGCGAGATTAAAATATAAAAGCAAATTACATACCAGCGCTGGTGACTTGCATTATCGTTGGTTCATAACGATGTTCTACGTCAAAAAAGGTTTCCTTAAGATGCATAGTCAAGTTTACATTTTTCTTCTCTTTTCTGAAAATCACAACGCAACACTTTTAAATACTTTTTATGGAGTAGAATTTCTTCTTTTCATTATATAGTTCCTACAAGGCTTACCCAGAATCAAAGTCGGTTATTGTGAGTACAACGTCTTTGTGTAGTTCGTACTCAGTGTGATGGACCTTGCAGCGAAAGTCGCCACTCGTACTGAAGAAGCTCCAAATATCACCTGTTGTGTTGTAAAACTAACAGAGGATAATATAATCAGTTTTTGATAAAAATACGTTGAGACATTTGTTATTGGCGGTGCAAATTTGCGAAATTGCAATTTGTTGAAGAAAATTGGCTTGATTTAAAATCGATGGAACTAATATGCTCCATACATCCAATGGCAATGAAAAATAACGCCCCCCTTTTACAAAGATAACTATGAGTACGACACTACCCAACATCGTTAGGGCTGAGCTACAAACGGGATATCAGCCACAACATTCCGAAAACAAACCATCAAGAGTATTTCGTGAGATAAGTGCGCGACGCAGTTATAGCGAGGAAGTGAGTAAGTAAGTAAGTAAGTAAGTAGGTAAGTACAACAGTAAGTAAGTAAGTAAGTAGGTAAGTAAGTTACTAAGTAAGTAACTAAGTAAGTCAGTAAGTAAGAAGTAAGTTTAGTTCTGCCCTGTAAATTACAGACATTCCTAATTCTGCGCCTTTTTAAGCATTAGTGTACTTGAGTGCGGCACAGGCAGCCGGCATAGGTAACAGCAGTGCAACAAAACACGATCACTCTCGTACATGATGAAGTTCGAAACTTTTGAACAAATAAACATTTGAAAACACCAAACACTTCAACGTATGCCGCAATACCTCAATGAAAACGAACACAACACAAATAGGCACTGTGTGAAAACTACCTACCGCAATGAATAATACTCAGAATATATCACAGCTGTAGATAATGCAGATTAATAAATGTGTTGACAAATAAAGCACTTGTCATTGATATTTTGTTATACTTATGGTATTACGAAAATAACTAAACTCGATAATCACAGTTAACATTTCTGTACGCAGTTCACATTCTTCCATCGAGACGCTTTAAGAAAAAAGACCTACACGCAGCAAATACCTTTCATATCGTTTCCAGGCATACATTTTTCAACGTGCGCTTTGCTCGCTTCAATGATGGAATATCGAATGGGTCAATTGGCAGCTTATTAAAAAGGGAAGGAACATAATACACTCGGCGTCGCTTCAAGTTTGGTGAAAATTTGTGGTACGCTGTAATATTCACTTTTTTCAAACCAAAGCTACTCTTTGGTTTGACCCCTTCAACCCGTAACAATGGTTTACATTAATTACGTAATGACGTAAATTTTCCACTCTAAAAAGATCTACCACTTTCAGTAGGCTTTTGTTGTCCAGATCATTTGAATTGGTACCGTAACAAATAATCTTTGCACACTTCAAGAATATTTTATTTATTTTTTTAAAAGTGTCCGAACAAAAACCGTACAGCATAGTTCCGTATCTTGAAATTAACTCCCCCAGTTATTGATAAACAATATTCTTTAACTTAACAATCGTACTGCTTTTATTTGAATACAGCTGAGCGGCAACATAGCGTAGCTTTTTACACATACTCTCGACATGACCGCGCCACGACAATGTCTCATCTAATTCTAACCCCAAATATGTTGCAGTAACACTTACTTCCAGTGGTGCACACGAACCGGCTTTGCAATTTTTAGAATGCTGCAACAGGTTTCTACTCATCAAGTATTTAATGAGGATTGTGAAAACAAACCAGCTTAGGACGCATTAACGTACATGTAAATGTGTTCATACCCTGACATGATTTTATGTATGTCAGATTCAAGATAGTTTGTTGTGCACTCCAAAGTCTGATGTGTTACGACAAGGACAGTGTCATCAGCGAATTGAAATATTTTGGACTGAAGGTTAAACCTTCCGAGTTTGTTCACATACAAATTAAATAACGAAGGTCCAGATGAAGAACCTTGGGGAACTCCGTAATTTGTCAATTTAATTCGCTTTAATTACCCTCAAATTTCACGCTTTTTTTTTCTTTCGGAGAAATAATGTCTAAACAACGCAGTGAATGCTCCTCAAAATCCTAGTCCTTCAAGTTTACAAATCAGAATGTCGCTCCCAATCCTGTCAAACGCTCGTGTGAGATCCGAAAATAAAGTTAGGGCAACCTCATTTTCGTCAACTCGGTTAGTATATGGTAACAGAAATTTTCTAACATCAGGGTACTTTGACATTTTTAAAAACGTATTGGTTGGACGTCAATAAAAATTATTTTCACAAAAGCTGATCTATATTTTTGCCAGATACGTTTCCATGATGTCTGTTATAACAGACAAAATAGAAATCGGTTCTATAATTATCAAGGCTGTTTTAAGTGCGAATGCACTTATTAAGCGAGCCTGAATCGTCCGCCGCCGTCATCCGCATAGCAACAGCTGGGGGTGCGCGCGCTCCTCGTCTTCCCTAGCAACGGGGGAGATGGGCGCTCGCTACTCTCCTCCTCCTCTCTCCGCTCAGTGACTGCGGGTGTTGGGCGCCTCCTCTCCACTTCGGGTGGGAGAGCTCTCGCTCGCGTAGCGGGCGCTCCGCATTCCGACGCGTGAGGGCGCTCGTGTAGCCCTCACCGTAACGGCGGGCGCTACTCTCCTCCTCCTCTCTCCGCTCAGTGACTGCGGGTGTTGGGCGCCTCCTCTCCACTTCGGGCGGGAGAGCTCTCGCTCGCGTACCGGGCGCTCCGCATTCGGACGCGTGAGGGCGCTCGTGTAGCGGCCGCGTGGCACGGGAGGGTATTAGTCGAGCGCGCGCCGTCGTCGAAAGCGGTCGCTGGTCCTGCATCTCGATAACGATGATGGCGGACCGGGCAACGGTACCAGCAATAACCAGTGAAATATCTTTCTTTGTAGTTGTGTGCGTGTGTGTAATCTCTCGACTACTCATTAAGATCACGATATCCACCGTAATCGCGCAATCAACAACCGTGCATTCGCACTTACACACTCTCCCCCTCGGGGAAGTGCGAAAGAATTTTTTGCTTCCTTTTTGTACAAGAGCCTAACAATTGTTATTTTCATTTTATTGGGTATGACAGTCGTGTTGAGTATCCCGTTAATTATAGCCGGAATCACACTCCACAATTTTTTTAAATTTTTTGATATATCTCTCGGCCTTATTCTATCCACACCAGCGGGTTTAATTATTGGTATTTGGTTAACAATATACCAAATATCTTCGTCAGTCATTTCCGTCAAATAAGACGATTGGGAGCATGTAGACCTACTAATTATTTTGTCCGAAAATAGCTCCCCCAACGCCTTCAATAGCCTGGATAAAGTGGCCATTTAATGCATCATTCAAGGAGCGGACGTCGCTGTTAATAAAGTTATTAATGATGATGTCGTCAATAGACATTTTCTTTTGTTTGCTGATAAGCTGATTTAACATTGCCCATGTAGTTTTCGGGGTTTGTGTATTAATGAAACATTTTTCCAAATAGTACCTGTTTTTCGCGAGCTGCAGCTTTCCTGTTACTAAATAGAATTCTTTTGTATTCTTCTTTCAAATTCTGACTTTCGGGTTCCTTCTTGCAGCGTTTCCATATTTCCTATTTTTTGAAACCAAGTTTAATTATTTCTCTGTCTATCAACTCGTTTTGAGGGTTTCTTTGTTTCAAGACTTTTTGTTTAGATACGTCAGAGCAAAAAACCTATCGGTTTCCTGACCATCTGTTCTCTTGGCACCCCTCTCTCCCTACTTGCTTGTCTTTCTCTTGCCTTTCTATTTTCTTCTCTCCTCCCATTTTTTAACCACCTCTCATATACCGCACGGCAAAAACTTGAAGTAAAACAAATATTGCGGTGTTCGGTCACAAGCTTGTGATACATTTCTACGTGGAATTCCAGTCATATTCTTGAATTACTTCTCAACCATACAAGTTCTTATTTGTGTCACCCTTTGTTCGTGCGTTTGTTTCGCAGCTCTTTTCTCGAGGAAAGCTAGAGCAATAAAGTAGTGGTCGGCAACTTTTTCTAGATTACACCAGACAAGCTTTGTATGGAAGTTGGTATTGCAATATGATCAATCCAAGTTTGTGTAAAGGTTTATCCATGCCGTTCTTCTCTCGAACAGTCGTCGATTACGTTACCTAAACCATATCCTGCTAACCAGTTTAAGTACGTGTGAACGTATGGTTTCTTTGCGACTGCTATATCTATATTAGAATTTTCAAAAATATATGGGATTCCGGTTATGAACTTTTTAATTACTGGTTTCAGTTCTAGGAGAAATGTGTCGACACTATTGTTAGGTGGCATATATGACAGAGAGTACGTAACTAGCTTAGTTGGTGTTTAGCGACAGTATTAACGATTCTGCAGAACTAAAAGTGTAAATAGCGGCTAGCAAAAATGGGTAGATTTATAAAAACTACAATTCCTCCACCTTTGCGTTCCTTCCTTCAAAAGGTGTACCGTATGTACCCATTCATAGTATTTTGACCGCACTCCGAGTGTGCGAGGTTTATCTCGCGTAATACTAATGCATGAGGAGTATTGGCCTGCCCACAAAGATATGTTCTTAGAAGGTCCCAGCGTTTCTTCACACTTCCCGTGTTTATATGACACCAAACATCACAATCCTGATCGGACAGCGATTCTTGAATTTAAGCGTCCCATTCTTCAAACGATCTCAAAGTCTTGGATATGCTATAGCTTGTCGAGGTCTGCCTCGCTGTCCACTCGAATCACTGTTTCACTTGGGCCCTTCTTAGTTAGTACTTAGCCATTCCTGGTCCAAACATACTGATACCCTTTTGCGTTGGCTATCGGGTGTTGTTACATGACAGTTTCTTTATTCGCTGTGTTAGAGTTTCGTTCATGAAAATGAACTCTGAACGGAGAAACAGACGTTTCTCAAGCCAGTCGTCTCTTACAGATCGGCGCGCAAACTTTACAATGATTGGTGGGACTTTCCTGCCTTCGCACGTGACCTATGTAGAGCCTCGATTTCTTCTGTGTGAAACGGGAAGTCAAATTTTTGGGCCACGTTTTGTACTACCTCCACCAAGTCTTCCGTCTTTGCCTTGGGTAAACCATGAATTTCCAGGTTACATCTGCGCGAGTACTGCTCCGCGTTATCGACAGCCTACTGCAGGTCCTTGATCTTTTTTTTTTTTCGTTCAGTCACTTGTGCTTCAAGTGAGTTGACTTTCATTTTCAGCTGTTCGGCAGTTTTACCTTGACCGTACACTTTCGTCAAGATCATGTCGTAATTGTTCCAAAGGAGTGACATGGCCTTTGCCGTTTCTTGAATTGCCTGCTGAGACACGCCAAACAGAGAAATGCCGTTTTTTCCGCAGGGTGTCGAACCGGAACCGAACAGAACCGGAAACCGGAACTGAACTGGTATTTTTGCCTGAACTGAACCCGAACCTGAACAATTATTTTTTGAGCACGCTGACCCGGAAATGAACAGAAAAAAAGAAATAACGGTTACCGGTTCTTGCTTTGTTGATATTGCACAGTCAATGCAATTCTTGCCTTTTTTTCTTTCACGCGCCATCAACTTCGTACTCGCTCTGGCACTTTCCCCTCCAGACAAACGAAACCAATCGCGCTCTATGTAACAACTGGGGAAATGAATGAGCACCAATGTTACAATGGTCTGTGGCTGCTAGAAGCACCAGCGTAGTGCATCATTCACAGAGCAGCTTGCAGGGGATATAAAACCATTTCGCCCTTCCCTAGCTACGATTTTATTGCAGCAAGCAAGCTGCAGGAATGCTCCACTCCGAAAAAGCGAAAGCACACACCCAATCGTGCACACGTTTTGCATTTCGTAATTTGTTTAAAATGTCCGACACCTGCAAATTGTTTGTACTTGACAAGTGTGACCCCATCAGCTGCTCAGTGGCTAATCCATTTTCTACCCGCCGCGGAGGCGCAGTGGCTAAGGCGTTGCGCTGCTGAACACGAGGTCGCCGGTTCGATTCCCTACCGCGGCGGCCGCTTTTCTGAGGGAGGCGAGAAGCAAAAACGTCCGTGTGTACGACATTTCGGCGCACGTTAAAGATCCCCAGGTGGTGAAAATTAATCCGGAGCCCTCCACTACGGCGCACCTCATCGCCTGCGTTGCGTCGGCGCATTAAACCCCACAATCAATCAATCAATAAGCCATTAGCTGGTGATACAGTTTTGCCTCTTTCAGATCTTCTTTTTTTCGAAGCTGCACTTGTAGTGACTCCCCAACTCGCTACATTACTTCTACTGCTACTCGTTCCGGAGGGCAGTATTGCTGTGGACGAATTTAAGAGCGTCTACCCAAACAAGTCTCATCTCATGCTAAGCGCGTCAAATTTACCTTTCATTTTGTAACAGCATAATTTTATAAAATTCCGCAATGTAGCACACGGAACGATGGCCGGGGGTCAGGCGGTACGATGACATACTGATTGTAATGCACACATCTGGTATAGCTATTGCAAAAGAAATTGCATTGGTCAGAACAATAATTTAGAGACTGAGCATTAACTAAAGCCTACTTTTAACAAAGGTGGGGCTAACACACTCGATAAGGTGACAGCTAACAAATTATTCAGGTTGACCAAGTATTGTAATTCATTGGTAGTATTTATCTGGTGTTGTGATTTTTCTGGATTTTTATAAAAATAAACAGGGTGCGCCATTGGTATTAAGCGCTGGTATTTGAACGCGCCAGTACGCATGCCTAAATTTAAGGCTTCAAGGTTAGCGTGATGGGCGATGGTATAGCTACGATTGCGATTTCAACAAAAAAGGAAAGGGCAGAAAATATATCCCACCGTCACATCTCTTGGTGGTGGCCGTATCAATAGTCGCTAGGACAACATAAAGTCTGGGCGAGAAACTAGGTGGTAAGTCGCCACCACTTCATCTGTTCTAATATCTCGTAATTGTTTAAAATCTGCGGCAGTGCCTTTGGGTGAACAGCAGCATTTTGAATTTTTGTTTGTATTTTGATTTGACTGTCGTTTTAACTACTAATTTTTTTTTTAATTTCAGTGATAGTTCAACTCACCGAACCGGTTCGCGAGCCGGTACAGGCTCCCTACCCGGTTCGCGAACCGCTTCGGTACGTGATTTTGTCGAACCGGAACTGAACCGTAACAAAATGATTTCACCGAACGGGTATGTTTTTCGGTTCGATACAACATATTTTTTTGAGTCCGTGCAAGCCTATTTAACAAACTACCCGCCGTGGAAGCTGAGTGGCTAAGGCGCTGTGCTGCAGAGCGCGAGGTCGCAGGTTCGATTCCCGGCCGCGGCGGCCGCTTTTCAATGGAGGCGAAAACAAAAAACGCCCGTGTGCGCGAGGTTTCGGCGCACGTGAAGATGCCGAAGTCATCAATATTGCCGCGAACCATGAGGTGGGTTTGTTTCTTTGTGTTTTGCGTTTACCATCCGGCTGCGCTGGTCTGTGTTATCGGCGTTGTCTGTGTGCCAAGGGAGGCGCGTGTTCTTTCTTTCTGAGCCGGATGTGTTCTCTCTTCTGATAGGGAGAGCGTTCCGAACTAACGTGAACAGCCTAGAATAATCTTCGTTGAAATACAGTGTTCTGGATACACTTCGACTATTCGAGAAACCCTCGCGCCGAGTGATAAATTCCCGCGGAGCAGATGCCGCGGCATTCGAATCGTCGCGCTCGCCTTCGACGTCATTTTGTTGACTGCTGATTCACCGCCTGTATTCTTTGAGTTGTTAGGGGAGCACAAGTTCGCTCCAATAAACTTGTTTTCCTTGAAGACAACTCCGACAATATTAGGTCGGAGCCCTCCAGTACGGCGCGCCTCATCACCTGCGTTGCATAAGTTCGCGCCAGACCGAGAAGGCCATCCGAGGGTGCATCGTGGAGCTGCTGGAGATCATCTGGACGCATGCGTTCGAGGTACAACAAGGAGGTTGTCAGGCCGATCTGAGGGGTAGTTGCGACGGTGGAGGACTCCTTAACAGAGGAGGAATGGTTGTAACGATGGATCAGAAGGGTGACATTCTATGCTTTCGGTCATTCTGCTCTTCGCCTATCTGGAGAAAATATGATATTGCCAACCGTTAGGCATCACCAGCTGTGTCAGTGTTGTCAGGCGTACCGACGGGGTCAGGGGACAGACAGTCGGCGTCTTTGTGCAAAGATCCCGACTTGTGAACGACAATAAAGGTGTATTTGTGTAGTAGTAGTTCCCAACGGCCAAGCAGCCCGGTGGGGTCTTTAGAGTTGACATCTAGCAGAACGCATAGTGAATTCGCGACCATATAAGTACGGTCGCAATTTTCCGACATCCCGCACCAGCGTAAGGCAGTCGCGTTGCTTTCTGCCAGTCACAAGAGGCGGCTCGTGTACGCAATGACCAACTCGCGAACACAGTAGAGTTGGGCGAGCACAGCACCTATACCATGGCCACTGGTGAAAGTAGGCACTGCGTCGGAGCAGAAGGGTCAAAGCGGCCCAAAAGTGGCGAGGTGGTCATAGTGTCAACGAGGGGAGAATAGCTGCGGTTTGGTCAAAGACCGAAGGAAATGAAATATCTTTCTTGAGAATTTAGGTAAGTGGTTGAACAATCTAGCAAAAGTTCGAAGTGGCGGAATTCAGAACACAAACCAACAAACCTGCGCACGTCTGTTGCTGAGCGTGGAACAGGAAATTTTCCCACAGCTTTAAAATTGTCGAGTGAGGTTGCACTCTTTTAGCATCTACTCGGTGGTCAGCGGTGGTGATTTTCCGTCGTCGAAACTAGCATTTGGAAGAGTTACGATGACATCTGGCTTGGCGGAAAACGGCGAGATCATCAACCAGGCGTTAGAGGTGGGTCTGCAATGGTGGGGAAAAGACGATAAAGTCATCAAGATAGCAAAGGCGAGCTGACCATTTAAATCTATGAAGCAGAGAATCCATCATTCGCTCGAATGTAGCTGGGGCATTACAAAGTCCGTATGACAATATTTTTAATTGGTAGAGTCCATCCTGACTGATAAAAGTGGACTTATCGCGGTTCCGGTCGTCGACAGTGCCCTGCCAGTAGCCGGACCTGAGGTTAATGGCAAGAAAAGTACACGGCACCATGAAGGCAATTGTGCGCATCGTCGATTCCTGGGTAGACATCATTCTTGTGATTTTGTTAGGGTGCCGGTAGTCCACGCCGAATCGCCATGTTTAATCTTTCTTTTTACCCAGGACAACCAGTGACTCCCAAAGACTTTATGATGGCTGACTAATGTTCCTATAGAGTATTGTGTCAGCCTGTATTTGCATAACAAGCATCTCAGCGTGAGACAGAATATACAGCTGTTTGAGCACAGGGCTGGCATCTGGGGTGTTCATGCGACGAGGGGCAATAGATATCTGGCCAAAAGGACGGTCACCGAGATGGAATATGTCGCTGTGCGACTCCAAATGCGACTGAATTTGTCAGCTTGCGTTGGCATTAAATATGCAATCATCTTTGAAAGTTCGGCATCTTCCCGCGCAGAAGTCGTACGTAGCGCTTCACTATCGATTGGGCCAAGGGTTACAGAGCAAACGTCGCAGTCATGAACCGCCGCCAGTGTGGCTAGTATCATACCCGGCGGAACAACGTGCAGACAGAAGCTGAACTCAGGCAAGGGCAACGTGACTTCGTTGTTAGTAACCGTCACTACGGTATGAGGTGGGCTGAAACTGTGCGTACGCAGCATGTCAACGATTGGTGACACTGCGAGTTTCCGTCGGGAACTGGTGAGCTCGACGACAGGGGAGCATTAGTTATTGCCTTCAGTGCCAAGCCAATGTGCTATTTAGAGGAAAGCCTCTCTTCCGGCGCGTCGTCGGGAGCTGGTAAAATCGCCATCTCGGGGTGAAGGACACCGGTAAAACAGTCAATGAGGATGGCGTGCTCAGATAAAAAGACAAGGCTAAGGAGAAGGTTATGCGAGCAACGTTCAAGCACAGTAAAACAGTCGTTTTAGACCAGCCGAAGTCTTACGAGCACAGCACATTCCGATCACAACAGGTGCCCCTCCATCAGCGACTCTAACAAGGTGCGGTGTTATTAGAGAGTTTTAGCTGACCGTTTTCGACGGTCCGCTCTGGTATCGGCAGCCCGCTCGGCGCAAACGGAGCCAATTCCGTTCGCGGCCAAGCGCCCCACGCATGCGCAGTAGCGCTCCCACGTGCTATCGGAGCGGAATGGACCGTGAAAAACGGTCAGCTAAAACTCCCTTTTGGCGCCATAACTTTGCGTAAACGGCGGCGAAGAGGAGAACTCAGATGAATGCGCTCCTGTATCGATGAGGGAACTGACAAGAACGCCGTCACCTTCAACGAGCAGAGGTGAAGAGAGCATTTTCGGGCGCAGTCGTTAATGCAGTGTCACCTCCGGCCGCTGCATATGTTTGATGTCCGGCGGTACGCCGCCGTATGTGGTCGGAGGAAGGGGGCGACGGCGTTGTGGTGAGCGGCACCGGCGGCTTTGTGGCGACGGCGAACTTACAGAAAATCGGGGGGTATGGTCATCACGATCGTCCGTCTAAGGTCGAGGGGCAAAGATAGGCGGTTATCATAGTCAGGTGTAGATACATTGGTGCAACCACGCAGGCCGGGGGTACTGCATAGAGCGTCTCTGGCAGTATAGAGCAATGTACAGCAGAAGAACGGAAAGTTTGGCTACTTGGTATACATTAATCTTGGTGGAAAACAAAATCGCTAAAAAAAACAGGGACGAAGGTAGACGTGCCGTGCTGTCTACGTCGTCCTTCGTCCCTGTTTTTTTGAGCGCTTTTGTTTTCCACCAAGTAAAGAGCAACGTGGCCCGGACGGCAGCAATTCAAGCATATGGGGCGATCATCGAGGGCTCTCCATTGTGAGAGACGGCGACGTCAGCAAACTGGAGGCATAAATTAGTTTCGGGGGGCCATGGGCGGCGGAAATTGTAGTGAATGCGCATGACTAGCCGAAGAAACGCAAGGGAGGCCCATGTTGGAAATTTTCCGAGAAACAGCGTGAGAGAGAGAGGAAAGTTAAAGGAAAGGCAGGAATGTTAACCAGGCTACGGCCTAGTATGCTATCCTGCACGGGGGAAAGGGGAAAAATGAGAAAAAAAAGGAAATAGAAAAAGAAGTGGAAAGGTCCAGGCATAGCGTAGAATGGTGTGCCTAGTGGTAGGACACTATAGACAAACACGTTTAGTGAGTTCATAGCTGGTATTTAGTTGCTCTACAGTATTTTGTGCAATTCCGTCGTTTTTAGAAAACACAGGAGTGCTTTTGTCGCCTTGTCCGTAGATGACGGAGAAGGCCAGTGGCCCAGGATTGTCTCCTCAGAAAACCCGCGCCGATAGTCTAACTTTTGTAGAGTCGCAGAGAGTTGTCTTCCTTCCGATGAAAATCTTGGACACTCGCATAGGACATGTCGTATGGTCTCGGGTGTGTCACAGCATTCGCACGCCTCACGGGCTGCCATTCCAATCAAATAGGAGTAAGCATTTGTAAATGCGACTCCAAGCCAGAGATGACAATGAATGGTTGCATCAGATTGTGGGAGGCCTAATGGAAGGGGGCGCTGAAGATGGGGGTCCTGGGCATGGATACCAGTACTCGTGAACTCTTGGGTCGTCCATTTGGATAGCGTGGTCTCCCGAGCAAGGTTTCGGAGAGTCCTAGCGGCGACCGTCCAGGATAACGGAATAGATATGGTCTCCGGCTTTTGGTGTGCCAAGCGGACGGCAGCGTCCGCACTTTCGTTTCCGACAATGTCCCAATGACTGGGAATTCACTGAAAGGCAATGTCATTACCCGCTTGGGTGGCACCGTCGTACAGTAGTCTCATCTCGGTCAGCAGCTGTTAACGAGGTCCACAGCACAGGGCTGACTGCAGCGATTGAAGTGCAGGCTTTAAGTCGCAGAAGACCGCCCATCTTTGGCATGAAGTTGGTTCACCGGTGTGAATGGCACAACGGATTGCGGTAAGTTCTGCAGTCGTGGAAGTGGTAAATTGGCTATTTTGAATTTAGTGGACTTAAAAATTCGTGTTATAACAATGGCGCCGGCTGAACTAGATGTTGTTACAGAGCCATCGTTGCAAATATGGGTGCGGTCACTGTATCGCTTGTGTAAATAAATGGGACTTAGCTGCAATAGTGCCAGCGTTGGAAAATCTTGCTTCTTTGTTGTTGATAAGCGAAATGATAAGCGTTGATAAGCGACACAATGGCAATTGGTGGGGTCGGTGCGTTTACTGAGTGGCTCGTCATCTCCCGGTAGCAAACGTTGTGTCCACTACGAAGCTCTGTGGCGCGTAAAGTAACCCCTACACGTTTGAGGTGGGGTGACAGTGAGGGGCCACAGTCACCCACTCGACAAACGGAGGGGTGTCGAAGCGCGACGGCCTGGAGTTGCACCTTCACCACGATGTAAGTATAAAAATCATGGGGAGTTGCAATATTTACACTATTTACACTGGTTGCTAATACAGCAGCGGGGTCACAAGGGGTCACAAGTTGGCAGATTAACCTTCTCTTCCTCTTCTCGAACTAAGGACCGACCAGCGCATCTCGATGCTGCAACGTCCTCGTCGTTTGCCGGCGCGTTTGGAAGCGTCACGTAACAATATTTTCACATTTGGCTGTACATATAAATCGCTCAATAAGCTGCAATAAAGAAGTGGGAATGTATGTACGATAACCCAGAGGCTCTAACAAGGACGTATGGAATGTTTCATGAAGTATGAACATGGCCCAATGCAAGAAGTATGACAGAGCACCTACTGAATTACGAACACCATACAATACCCTGTCGCGAGTGTGAAGGCTTCCTACCTTTCGCTGTTGCGGACACTTTTATCCGTCTCGTCTGTCGCTCTTAAACTCAACACAAACGGTAGGAGTTTCTAAAAAGGGCACCGAACACAACACGTGGTGGTAGGTTTAATCTAAACGGTGGCCTTAAACGCAGATAGAAGCGTTTAAGGGTAAAGATTCTGGCCAGAAATTCCTCTTCGGCAAGCGTGTACACGGTAAAACATATATGATGGGTTATAATTGTACATACACGCACTTGCAGTTCTTTAATAAGGTTACATTATATTTGCGGTAAATTAGCACCGCACAGGGACCATACCTACTGACGTCAGTGTACACTTTAGTAAGAGTTCCTGAAAGTAAAGCCGCTCTCTTGAGGGGGCAGTCAATAGACGTGGGAAGGTATGGGTACTTCACAACCTAAAGCCGAGCGAGAAAGATCGGTGACGTCGTTCAAATGCCCGTCTGTGGGGCCAGCGATGGAACCAAAAATTTGGACGAAGGGAAAAACAGACCATCCATTGAAGCCGTGCAGTGTTTCACCAGGGTCGCCTTAGCAAGGTGAGATGGCTTGTATTTAAATTTATTTGTATTTATTCATTATTTACATATACTGACAATCCCAATTAGTGATTATTTTGCAAAAAAATTACACCCATCTCCCCGACGAGAACCATAAGTAGGATGCGGAGCGTCATGGGGGTTCCGTTTGCGTTTCTGTGATGTTGTTTAGCCAAATTTGGTGGAAATGTAGTGAACCCCGTAATGCTCATATATCCTACTCATGATTCCCTTCGGGGAGATGGGTGTAATTTTCCTTATTGCATGCGTATATACACGAGTGAGACGAGATTGAAGTGGTATTTAAAGGCCTGTTAATGTTTGCGCTGATGCTCTCACTTAATGGCGTCAGCACACTCACTGACGGGGCTGTTGCTTCCATCCTACTTCCTCTGAAGAATCACGGAGTCAAGCGCAAGCACAACCGCAGTCAAGCGAAGCATGCGGTCAATTGCTAGGCCAATCGCTAGGGGCATCTTTCCAAAATTATCATCAGGAGTGCTGCGGAAGGGGCGACAGCAACGTACACGCCCTCCCCTTCGCAGCTTTGTCTTCTTCTCCTTCTTCATCTTAAGCGGTTTCCCTATGGGAATATGATTACGGTGGCGCATGCGCAGCTCGTGTGTGGACGCCGGACCACCGTCGAGGCCGCGGGACATACCCCCGAGCATAAGACGCCCCACATCTAAAAATTATACAAACGGCACTCACGCCAGAAATGAAGTAGTACATCAGCCACTGAGACGAAAATGGCAGCAATACATTTTAGAACCTAATCAATACCTTAGCAAGTTCAAGCAGTACCTAAAGAACAATAGTGAGTACTTCAAACGGGAACAAAAAACTCAATTCACCATTACAAAGAACATAAATAACATTTGAGCATGAATGAGAAAGTGCTCAATGATTGACTCCTTGTTATACTGATGAAAAAATATTTCACCCTCGAATTGCTAGTGGAAAAAAACATTTTTTGAGACAGTCTGGCCCTGATATTCATTCAGTGTGTGGGAATGCTTCTGCCGTGTAGGCCTTGTTTCTGTGGGTGACATATACTCGGAACTGTCTATGTTCTGCGGGTCGTAAACTAATTGATACAGTGATTTTTGACGTGCAACCTTAGCGTGGGGTTTTATTGTTACGATACCTGCTTCTTCAAATGTTCTGTAGGTGAGTCTTGTATTTTGTACTCGTTAAAGGCAAATCTCATTGCTTTTTGTTGTGTTCGTTGTAAAGGGAAACAACGCAACGCTTGCTTATGCTAAGGCGGGTATGATGAATATTTTGTAGGCGAAAAGTTTTGTTTCCCTCAGCGTGGAACCAAGACTTCTACGCACTATAATCAGTCGTTTTGTTGTCGCTGATGTGACATTGCTAATGTGGGTACCCCTTCTATGTTCTTGCAATAGAATTAGGTTTAGATATTTCCGTTCATTCGCTAGTGAAAGTGGAGAGTTATGTATAGCGTAAGTGAATTTAGATACATGCTTTATTCAGGTTATCTACAAGAAAGTAGGCATTTTTTACATTCAGTATCATTTGCCAGAGACAAAACCATCTAGAAATATACTGCAAGGCATTGTTCAATATTGCGTTATTTTCTGCGGGAAAAACGTCTCGCAAAGTATACATTCATTGGCGAAAAGCCTTTTTCTAACACCAATGCCACCGGGTAGATCCTAATGGAAATGAGGTATCAAATGGCGCCAAAAAAACGCCCTGTGGAACACCTGATGTAACATTGGTTATGGAGAAGTTTTGCCGATTGCCGTGCACGTAATGCATTCTGTTAATCACATAGTTGTCAATCCACGCAGTAAGTGGGCCTGTGCCCATCGTTGTTTCTAATCTTTTCACAAGATTTTTTTGCGGCACCCGATCAAAAGCCTTTGGAACATCTAGCAAAGTTAAGTGTTTTCACGATCTACCTTGAGAGAGAGAGAGAGATGTCGTGGATAAGTTCTACCCGTTGGGTAACTCTGGATAGTCTAGCGGGAACGATGTTGTAATGGCAATAAGATGTGCTCCAGGTCAAGGTGCGACGTTTGAATTTTAAAAATTATGTGTTCTAGTAGTCGGAAGGCGATGCTGATTAGAGAAGTGAGTCTAAATGTGGAAAGGTAAGCTTCGTTACCAGGTTTATGAACATTGGTTACTTTTGCAATTTTTCATTTTCTGGGGAGGGAACAGGTAGAACAAGTATTTGGCCTTTAATTAGGCATATATGCTGAGAAATTCGTTCGGCACGTTGTCCGAATGGGCACCCTTTCTAGTAGCCAATTTTAACAACACATTATGCACTGAGGACTGCGTCACAAGTGGCTGTTGCAAATCTCAACACGAGGCAAATTTCTGTCATCAGTTGTGACAACGGATTGGCAATAGTTATTTAGCAAGTTGGCTTTATCTTTCCTTTATTTCTGTGGCGCTAGCGTATTATGGCGGGTTCCGGGATTGAAGCAGTTCCAGCACTTTTCAAGAGACGGTTTCGAAATGTTGGGGACTGTACTCGTAACTTATTTTACTTCGGACTTTATTTGTGATTTTATACTACCAATAGCTTGGCTCAACTTCCGAATTTTCGGCGGAGGTTTTGCCTTTCGAGTTTTTGTGAAGCCTTCTACTTTACGCTTGCCATGAATGATTTATCGCGTCATGCAGGGATTATGTTTTCTCGCCTTTCTTGTTTTAGACGGCACGCAGTGTTGAACGGAGTGTGAAATGATCGCTTGGAGCCTTGCCCCTAAAAAATTTATATCTGCGTTTCAGTCATTCGCAGTAGTTCAAAAGCAGCAAGTTTATGAAAAAGGTGAGCAACATGCTGGTGGCATTGGCCTGGGTAAATTCAAGATATGCAGCAAACAATTTGAAAGGTAAGTTAGAATATAAAATATAGGAACAGAGGCTTGAATAATTTTGGGGTCTGATATGCCCTCAAGAAGTTCCGCCTGTGCTTCTAGGATGTGTAGGGAAACGATCACTTAAAAATGTAGTGCCCGTTTACTCTGCGAAGAGGGATGACCTGCAAAGCAACACGCCCTCCACGGAGTGCACGAAGGAAAACACGTTTGTTTGTTATTTAGGACTGAGCACACGTTCTAGGCAGTTTCCGTAATGAATTTGGAAAAGGCCCGAGCTTTATATCCAGCGGATAAACATAGCGCTGTCTCTTCCCATACCGCGTCATAGATATCTCACGGTTTGTGTACCACGCCATTCCAATCCACTCAACCACAGATCCCACCGGACCGGTCGCATTACGCTGTTTGACGGCCACCTTCAGCCTCCCCTAACATAACGGACATGTAATCAGTAACGTTATTAAACCCTTATATGCGACTGCCTGCCACCCCATACAGCCTTCGCCTCCCAATTCGTGCACGCATATACCGGGAACAGGTCATGCGAGGCTGCGCGCTTAGAAGTTAAAGATGCCGTCGAATATGTCACTCTGACAGCCCTTTAACCTAAACGAGTGATATTTCCCCAGGTCGGCGTTCCAAACGGGACAGCTGCAGTTTATCCGCGAGGAATTCGCAGCTACACGAACAACTGGACTTTGGGGCCGCAAAGAGGGCGGCAGCCGCGTTTTGTTATTTTGGCTCCCATTCACGGTTCTGTTCAGGCCGACGCTTCTTAAGTTTCCGCTGTTCCCCCTCCAAGCGAGCGACATGCATCCATCCCGTATGAAGTTAACACGTCGAGGGCTTCGACCTCTGTACTAGTGGACACACACGTGGGTGTGCCTTTCGCGGCCCAGTCGTAGTAGTAGTAGTAAAACTGTTATTTAGTCGAAGGGATTGGTAAAACCACTTGGTGGGGAAAATGAGATATGATGGAGGCGACTACATGAATTGCTTCACCTCTAGGCCCTTTTTCTTCTACTTACTGAAAGTTCGGAGGCATCGCGGGGGTCGTCCTTTGTTAGACTACTCGCGACAGACCACTTTTGGCTGTACATTTGCCTGTTTCGAGTAATAATGACTTATCTTGTGCGGCTTGTGCTTCCTGGTGTATGTTGTTTAGATCAATGTATCGAATGGTGTCTGAAAGATGTTCATTGAAGAATGGGAATACACATATTAAGTGGTGAAGGACTTCTTTGGTGCTTATGTCACAGTAAAAACAATGGGGGGGTAAGGGTGTTGTGGGGCCATTGGTCCGCTCCAGAATGATATGTGGTGTGTAAGCAGCGTTGGCGCAAATGCTTGTTGATGAATACTTCTTCGGCTCTTGCTAATGAGCGCATGTTACTGTGATAACCAGGTGGTGTCACTTGTTCGTACCAACATTTCTTGCGGTTCTTCAGTCACTGGACGAGTAGTGCCGGGGAAGTAGCCGAGGTATAAACCAGCGGACGGGCAACATTATGACTCTCCTGTGCCGCTGCGTGAGCGGCCTGGTTTCCGGGGCTGGCCTGTTCATGTCCCGGTGTCAAGTCGACGCGGTTGTTCATTTTGTCGCTCTTTAGTACTTCGTTAAACAGTAATATGGCGTTAACAAGTGGATTGAGTGAAAGGGGTTTTCGTAGGTGTCGGATTGCTGCTAATGAATCTATCAAGATGCGCACGTTGGGCGGTGGTTTAAAGTTGAGTTCATAGCAGATGTGGTTAATCGCGCTCTTTATGGCGTGAAGTTCTTCTAATGTGGTGGCATCGTTTTGGTTGAAAGCTATTTGACCGTTGAATTATGTATTTTCGGGTCATGTCTACACTGCACCGATAAGTGTGGGAGTCACGCTTGTACAGGTAACGACATCAATTTCATTTGGCAGTTTGGGCGCATCACACGGTGAATACGTTGAGATATGGTTGCTGGAAGAGCCCGTGGGCTCGGCTTGCTGATGTGGCTTTTGATGTTGTCTGATATCGAACAGGGGGCAAAGGGGGATGGGAAGCTCAATTGTTGGTGCGGGTATTTGTTGGTCCCTTGGCATAAGAATCAATCCTTGGCGGGTGAGGCCTCGTTTGCGGTCTGCTTGGTCATTTTTTTCCTTTATTACAGTAATACTGGGAGGAACTGGCAGTGCCTGCTCAAGGGCTGCCTTTGTGGGTCTATTAGAAACCCGTTATGGCACGCAGTTTGGCTCTGTGGAGCACCTGAATGTTTTTGGTGTTGGTCTTTTTAAACTCATAGGCAAGGGCTCTATATGCTCGAGTGCCAATAAAGGCCGCACGTGCTATCTTTAGGCAGGCTTTTTGACTCGGCCCTCTGTGTGTCTTTTGGAGCGGCGCTTTATCAATTTCAGCATTCACTTCCATTTTTGTCTCAGCTCTGTGACCTATATCTTGGGGCTGTTGCAGATTGGCTTCCATTTTTGTCTCAGCTCTGGGATCCATATCTTCGGGCTGTTGCAGCTGGCTAGTGGGAAACCGAGTAGCCATACGTGCTCACGTTTCATTTGTATCTTCGTGTCGCCTATACATAGCAGATCATCTCCTGTGGGGTCAGCGGTGTTCCTGCTTGAAACTATAAGGAGCTCAGTCCTTTCAGCGACGCGTTCAAGACCTAGCTGTGGTAGTCACGCCTCTATGGTGTTTACTGCTGCCTGTAGCTCTGTGAGCATGTCTGTTTTTGTTGAGTAGTGTCTGCCCTTGCACCATATTGTGACGTCATCGGCGTGTATAGCAAATCTGGCCAAAGTTCTTTGTTGAAGACTTTAAGCCAATTTTGTCTTGACCTTTTGAAGAGGACCGGTGTAAGGATAGATCCCTGTGGCGCTCTCTTGTCGTTGTAATAGGTGTTAAGTGTCCATCCGGGGAACTTGCTGCTGACTTGTAAGGGGTGGCTGTGAAGGAAGTATTGGATTCATACTTTCGCTTGTCTGCTTGGAAAGACTCGAGCTAGTTTATTAAGAATTGTGGTCTGTTTGACTCTGTCAAATGCCTTTCTAAGGTCCATAGTTTAGACGTAGTAGTGAAGTCCGCAGTCTTAGGCACCTTATTGTCTACACAACACACCAGCACAGAACCAAACCGCGCGAATGCGGAGGACAGCTTACTGGGCGCATTAAAGCAGGAGACTGCCACGTTTAACTCTATCACCCCTCAACGAGTATGTCATCGGTAGCGGCAACAAGCACTGCTGCGCGGGCATAGAGCCTCCTCTTCACCCACACCTCTTGCACGCTTAAACGGCAACGGGGTATAGACGCCTATTAGGCGTAAAATACAGAGCAGAATGCAGAAAGATGTTATATGCGACTACGCTAATATGCGACTACATGAACCATGTGGGGATGAAGCGGTATATTTACATGAAACGAATTAGGAACTTTTTGCATGCCGTCATGTCGGGCTGGATACGCCCCGCACCGAGCTTCTTCTTGTTCATCATTTGTTGTGCCATGGCGGCGCGGGAAGTTTCCTGTCCTGTGACGTCACCCCCGGTCGATGACGGCCGTACCAAGGCCGCGAAAGCCTCCAAGTGTTCATGGCAACATCTTTGAAGATGCGGATGATTGGCTTGAGCTGTATGAGCGGGTCGCCAGGTTTAATCAATGGGATCAAGCCGAAAAGCTGCATGACGTGTACTTCACCTTGGATGACGGCGGGAGGACTTCGCTCGAAAACCACGAGGCTGATTTCACAAGCTGGGATAAATTCCGGTGCAGATTTCTGAAGACCTATGCGTGGAGTGACCGCAAAAAAGGGCTGAAGTGGCTTTGCGCTCCAGAAACCAGGACCGCAATGAAAGCGTCTCCGTGTACTACGATGAGATGTCCGTTCTTTTTCGACGTGCAGACCCGAGCATGGCTAAGGATAAAAAGCTTCGTTACCTGAGGCGACGTGTGAAACACGAGCTTTTCGCTGGCCTTGTGCGCAATCTCCCGCGTACCGTGACCAAGTTTCTTACGGAAGCGGTGATGATGGAAAGGGCGCTAGAACACTGTGCCAGACAATATGACCGCCACCCTGCTTCCACGTCGGCGGGCGTGTTATCTGTGGCACCGGGGACCAGTCGTGACGTGTAGCGGGAGCTTATCCCCTCAGTGATTAGGGAGGGGCTTCACCTCCTACAACTGCCTCAGGCCTCACCGAAGTACGCTTCTCTGACCCAACTTGTAAAAGCAAGCGGTTCAACAACCGGTGAACCTTGACCTGCAACCGCCCTCACGCATCTTGGAGAATGCGGCGACATACACCACGGTTCTGCAAGAAGCCCCTACGTACGCTGCTTGGAACTTCGCCGCTGCTACTACCGACGCGGACGCCCCGTCGACTACTGGCGTCTTTATTTGTCGGCAGTCTAGAAACCGGCCAGTTCCTCCTGCTGTACGGAGCGGCGTACGCAAGACGGACCTGTGGCCTGCGCCGCGCTGGCTACCACTGTGTTTTTACTGCGGGGAAGCTGGTCGTCTGGACAGGTCCTGCCCCTACCGTCGGGTTGACCTGCGAGGTTTCCCTCCAAATGCACCCTGCCCTCGGGACGGTGAAAGACCTGCCGAAATTCAACATTACCTGTTCGCGCAGAAGGCTCCCCACCCGGAAATCACGCTAGCATCGTTTCGTCATTACAGGTCGTCGAAACCTCATCTTTTCTATAGTTCGCCTGGGCGGCGCACACCCAGCCCTCATCGGGAAAACTGAAACCAACGACATCTGGAGGAGGGGCTGCTGAAAAGAGCGCCAGCGAAGATCTTTCATCGTGTTTACGACCACGTACATTGGAACCGACACAGCTAGAAAGTTATGGGGCAAAACCCACATGTAACCTCGCCATGAGTATCGACGACTACGACGTGATTGCGCTGGTGGACACAGGCGCGGATTACTCGGTAATTAGTAGCAATCTGATAAGACAGCTCAGGAAGCTGCTGACGCAGTGGACTAAGCCTGACATTCGCATGGCAGGCGGTATTGCTTTTAGAACGAAAAATGTGTGTTCCAAGAAGCCTTACCCGCCTGTATAGCGGCTGTGCGGATGTCGTGCTGACAAACTTCGGAACCTAGCTTTAACACGTCCCAAAAGGCACCGCCATCGCCTCCCTGCGCGACTTCGTTGAAGAGTTTTGCATTGTGGGAGCAGGTGAGCATAAAGCATCGGCACCGAAAGATTTTGTCGGAGTAATCGACATCTGCCCAGACCTGTCGTCAGACCAGCAACAGCAGCTGACAGTCCTTATAGAGGATTTTCGCGAATGTTTATCCACTTCATCGAAAGGTTGACAAACGCCAGTGGCCAAGCATCAAATCGTCACCGACTAAACGACCAAGCCACTCTACTAAACCACTACCGCGTGTCATATAAAGAAAGAGCAGACCTCCGGAACCGAGCTACTAAAATGTTACGAGACGGCGTGATTCAACCGTTGACAAGTCTGCGGACATCCGCTGTTGTGCTGCTCGAAAAGAAACAAAAGCTTACAATTTTGCGTCAATTACAGGAGGCGGAATTGTGTAACAAAACGAGATGTATACCCTCTTCCACCTATAGACGACGCCTTAAACCTACTGCATAATCCAAGTATTTCTCCTCTAAAGACCTAAAAAGTGGGTACTCGCAGATTGAGCTTGACGAGCGAGACCGAGAGAAGACCGGGTTTGTCAGACCCCATGGGTTTAATAAGTTTGAAATACTTCCATTTAGTGTATGCTCAGCACCCGCGACGTTCCAGTGAATGACGGACAGTGTGTTGTCCGGCATAAAGTGGCAGTCGTTTCGGGTTTACCTGCTCGATCTCGTCATGTTTTCTACCACCTTTGATGATCACCTACAACGACTTCAACTGGTTTTTGACGCGATAAAGTCGGCTGGGTTGAATAAAAAACCCGGACAGTGCAACTTCGGCTACAAACAGCTGCGGTTCCTTGGGCAAATCATCAGTTCAGAAGGTGTCGCACAAGACCCCTAAAAGACGGCAGCTGTAGCAGCCTTCCCTCGACCAGGCAATACAAATGCTGTTAGATGCTTCCTAGGCCTCTGCCGCAATTACAGACGCTTTCTAGAAACTTTTTTTGACCTGGCGGAACCATTGACGCCGCTGACAAAAGCCGAGGTACCTTTCGCATGGCAAGAAGGGCAAGAAGTGTCATTTCATGACCTGCGCGAGCGGCTACAGAAAGCGCCAACCACTACATACCCGCTCACGTGTTCTACAGTTGTTCTACCCCAACCCCTATATACCCGGTCATGTGTACGCCTACAACAGTGAGTCTTAATCAGCTCGGTTGCACTGACAAAGAACTCGGTTGCACTGACAAATGCTGCGTTAAACACATGAATAAGCATGTCTCAGGTTGCATTTTTGCGGTTAACCAAATAACTTTGTCATGTGGCCCAGCTTGCGTTGGCCAGACGGGCTGTTGTTTAAACGCACCTTAAAAAGAGCACTTTATTTCCTTTAAAGGTAAACTTATTTCGCAACAAGAGGTTGGAATTGGGCTAGTTGATTTATGAATTAAAACATTGCTGGCGGTATCTTGGACAAAGACGGGCCACTGTCGGGTACACTGTGGTTTGTGTTCCTCGCACTCCCATCATCCCCAATTTGATAAAACTCTCATACAAGTTCATGTGGATGGTGATGTTAGGTTTTCTTGGCGCATGGGCAACAAGACCAAAGAGTACCAGTATTATGATGATAATTCTTCGAGTGGGAATATAAAGTACAGAATATATTTATAGAAGATATCTAAAATTTGTTTTAAAATTTAAAACAATTTTAAATATATAATAAATTCAAAAGTTAAAAGAAAAACTAAAACATAATTAAAATTGGCGTAGAAGGGTCAAGTAAAAATTGTCAGAATGACATAAATTTCTTACGTGCGCCCTTTCCACCGACCTTGCGGTTGAAAATTGAGACTGTACCGGGATCAAGCCTGCGATGATGGCTGGGCTCACGGGTGATATGACAGATTCTTTAAAAATCTACATCTCAGAGGCACTTGAAAACAAGGTTAACCGAAAACAATGGTTGGTCTGGTAAAAACAGCAATGGGTGTTGAAGTATCATGCATGTGCACAATTCTGGAAAATGACTTGTTCTTTGTGGTTCAAGTAGTTTGTATTCCACTACTACGAAAATGACTGATAACGACCCTTCACACCTCTAGCAGCGTTGCTGTTCCGTTACTTTTAATAGGTATGGATGTGTAGAAAGAGTATGGCCTATGCGCCGTCTACAGATAGTATCCCCTGTGATTCCGTCCCGTTTGCCAGGGTTAGAACTACCGAATTAGGGTTTTACAATGCGCAATTTGCTGTTTGCCCATTGTAATCTTCCAGCCGTTGCTCGCGCAGACTCTTTGGCACGTACGCTTTGACATCCTCGTAGGGGACGCTTTGAATATCCAGGTCACCCCGGAGAACAGCAGCTACAGCATCCCTGTTTGCTTGTTAATTTCCGGCTATGCCACAGTGACCTTTAACGCAACAGATCGCGGTTTCAAATTTTTTGTGTGTGCTGAGCACAGCAGTTTTAGCAGTTAATCAAAGACTAGATTTTTTGTAACTTTCCAGCCGCTAAAGCCGGCACGGCACTTTGAGAATCAGTGAATATCATTGACTTTTCGACATTACTTTGAATGTTATATTTTACAGCCACTGCTAGGCCGTGTGGTCCCGCAGTGAAGATTCATGCGGCTTTTGGCATAGTCTTTGACATATAAGAGTTTCGACCATATGTAGCACATGACACTGCAGCTGTGGACTTCGAGGCATCTTAGTTGAACTCAGAAGCTCTGTATTTGTTTGGTAGGTGCAAAAGTGCTGCCTAATTAATTCCCTCGGAGCTGTTCGCTTTTCAACCAAAATAAAATACAAATCACACGAGATAGGGCATAGGTCCTATGGAGGAACAGAGTCAGCAAAGGTAATCTCTTGAACATCAGCGAAGGCTATTTAGAGGTCTGAAGCCAGTGCACATACTGACAAGAGAAATCGCTTGGTCGTTGCAGGTCGGTTTCAAAAAGCTTGGAAGCCTGGATGTAGCAATGAATGCGGGTGGCGGTATGAAACACTTTAACAAAGGATCCGATAACAGGCACACCATGCCACAGCGGCCACCTCACCTAGAGGTGCGTGCCTGTAAAGCAAACTACTAAACCTTCTGCGAGAACCAATATTTTTATCTCCTAATGTACTGATACTAGTGCTGTAAAGATAAACACTGAGTAATCCTCTCCAACTTCGCCCACCATAAAATGTTTAAACGTTTATATTGGTTGAATTTACATTTCCCCCCTTTCAAACTTACCTATCCGCTTCACTGTGGGGGCTTCTTTTAAGAGCCAATATAAACGCAAATATTGCATTCGATATCAAACGGGATACACATTTTTTGGCTCGCAGTCACAAAGATACTGTGACATTGTGTAAATGTTAGGAAGTGATTATTCCAAAAAACTTATAATTGCTCTGCACCGCACAGCGTAAATCCCAATGCGACATATGTCGTCAAAATACATCAGTGATCGTGCAAGGATAAATCAGCGGAAGAAAATGACTCAATTCGAGGCCCCTTTTGTGCGTTGGCACTGCACACGTGAGCTACCCAAAGCCAGGGGTGGTTCTGTCCTAGCGGCATATTGCCATTGCTGTTACTGAGGCCCCTGAATATACAATGCTCTGGGCATACGCCGCTTAAGGAACTACCGCCAGTGGACGCAATTGAACAGCTTTAGTTGTAACCGAGGTGTAATACAGCCAGTACGTCTGTTACTGTCACTACCTCCGTCTGCCTGTGGCAGGGCTGGTCACCATCGTGCCTTGACGTTTAGAATAAAGTCTGGAACTGATTCAGCGAGCCGTAGCGTGCTCTATTTGTCTACCTGCCACGCCCCAGTTTCTTAGGTTAGGAAAAAATAACTTCGAACAATTCTGCCTAATCATGGAAATAAAAAGAATTTTCTGCAACCCTACTTTCAAGAGGGGACACGCAGCGCGTGCAAGCTGAGACCAGAGAGTAATCTCACGTCAAAAACACCTTCCCGGGATCGACAGACGCGGGAAAATAAAATAATGACGAGGTGACGCGCGGAAGAGGGGCATACGAGGCTGTTCGCCTTACTTCCAAAAACCCTTTGCCCGCAAACGTTATACATTCATGTTAACCCCACGTTTCGCACAATACGTGGAGTAACTAAGTAAGTATTGCTGAATAAGGCGGACTTAGCCTTGCATAGCTGCCGGCAATTGCTCCGCCTAATCGTCCATAATACAATATCAGAGACGCTCAAAGTCATCACACCTTGCTTAGTCCTAAAATAACAGGCACACAATGTCACCACATTTCACTTAGTTCTGCGGACTGCAAGAATCACAGGAGAAGATGAGACACCTCTCTTCGCACAATCCAGTCGTCCCTAGGAAAAATATTGTCCTCCGATGTAACATGGGGCACTCCTTACCTCTAAAGATCACTAAAATGTTTGTCTGCTCAGGGTTGGTTTTAGAGCTGTTCATAATGAAGTGATCAGTGTCTCCAGACACACTGCAAGAGGCGACCAGAGGGGATAAAACAATGTTGATTTTATGTAGCCAAGCTGGTGTACGGGATGAGTCTGTTCTTACTCGGTGTAGCAGACAGGCTTCGACTCTTTTCAGGTCTTTTGTCACGACTGGTAAAGTACTGGTCGCCACAGCTGCCTAAATGCTCGCGAACGCCCTGTTTCTGTATGCGTTGGAAATCGCACCGCGCTTGCACCGTCCTTGTAGAAGATAAAGCGTCCTTGGCTAAACTGTCAGCATGTTCGTTTCCGGCTACACCGACGTGCGACGGGATCCACTGGAATTGCACGCTGAAGCCTTCATGCTTGAGCTGCTTTAGTAGAACTAGGGATCGCTGACAGGTCTTTTCAACAGGTTTACCCCGCTGCAACAGTTGAAGGGCAGACTTTGATTCGCTGAATATTCTGACTTTTTGCCTTTCAAACAATGACAGTTGGCGCAACGCAGCTCCTATGGCAACACACTCGCTGTAGATGAAACTAAAGGCGTCACCCTGGTAGACCACAAAATACTCAAACGGGGTATGAAAAAAGCCGCCGCGCACACTCCACTTTTTGCGTCAAGCGATCAATGAGTGTATACGGGCAGAGAGTTCCCGTATTCCCGTTCCATATGCTCCAGCACCAGTGATCGTGCTTCAGCAATAGGTGTACAATGCTTCGAGCACATATGACGGATGGTCAATGCACGCTCCACACTCTCGTGGGACCAAGGCGGGTCCACAGTAGCCCTTTTCCCAGGTCATTTGGGACACAGCACTCCAAGAGTGTTTAGGGTGCATGAGCACGAGGCTCTACCCTTAATCGTAGATGCCGTAGTATTGCTAAGCCAGCACTTGTTTCTCCGAGGCACAGCACTTGCATAAGCAAACGTTGAGACGCCTAAAGATGAAGAGGTGTTGACTGCGCCTTATGGAGGATCTTGTTTCCAGCTGCTTGAGGGACACCAAGAGACAGCCTAAGCCCTTTTCTCTGTAAGGATTTCAACCGCTCGTATTGTGCCTCTGAAGGTGATATCAGAGGCAGCTGATACAGCATGCGGTTCAATAACAAGGCTTCGTTCAACTTGACCTTAGGGGCTGGGTGATTTTCCAACGTCACACCGGCAATTCTCCACAGTACATTTACTCTGCGGGCCGCAGAGGAAACCCTACAATCGACGGCCTTTCGCCAATTGAACCTATGGTCGAGAACAATTCTTAGAAATCGAACATAAGTAGCTTGGTGGATGGGGATGCCATTCAGTTCTATCCTGAGACACGCAGACCTGCATCGTACACCAGGAAATAGAACAAAACACAATGTCTCCTCTGATATAGCCAGCCCTACTGTTGAAAGATACGCTTGAACAGACGAAACAGCATGTTGTGCTATTACACGCAATCGCTTTGTCTGGTATCCGGTGAGCCAGATGCAGATGTCCTCAGCATATTTTGACAGACGAGCTTTTGTCCGATGACTCTTCAGCGTAGAAAGCAGGGCAGACAAGGCTACATTGAAGAAAAGAATGGGCGACAGAACACTGCCCTGTGGCACGCCTCGTACAACAGTTCTTTTTGAACTAAAAACATTCTCTATCCGCTCCTGCATGAAGCGGTCGGTCAAGAAGACTCGAATGAAGCGGAGTAGGTGTTTTGGCACCTCCATTTCTTTGAGATGACTCAAAATAACACTTGGCAAGACAGAGTCGTCTGCCTTAGCCATATCAAGATACACCGTAATAGAGGACAATCCATAAGCTCTATAATTTACAAAGTGGCTGACCAAATTATGTACACTGTCTTGGGCGCTCAGCCGCTGGTGGAAGCCGTCCATGCAGGCAGGGAGCTTTTTCCGATGCTCGAAGCACCACCCCAGTCGAAAAACACAACAGAAAAATACGACAGAATGATCCTGTGAGGGAATGGGACATCCTGTAGTCTGTAGTAAACCCTATCCTGTAGTCTGTAGTAAATCCTGTCCTGTAGTCTGTAGTAAATCCTGTCCTGTATTCTGTAGTAAATCCTGTCCTGTAGTCTGTAGTTAATCCTGTCCTGTAGTCTGTCGTAAATCCTGTCCTGTAGTCTGTAGTAAATCCTGCCCTGTAGTCTGTAGTAAATCCTGTTCTGTAGTCTGTAGTAAATCCTGTCATGTCTCTTTTCGTAGTAAATCCTGTCATGTCTCCAATTTCAACTTGTTTGGCATAAGAAATTTACTTCCCGTGATGTTTTTTCTATTAGGTACATGAAGTATGCAGGATTTCAATAAAATTTCATTTCAATTTCAATTTCAATAAAAATATGACCAACAAACATAAGCATTTGGGGTCATTCTTGCCTTTCTGGTACAAGCTTGAAATTGTTTTCAGTGAATAACTGATTTCAGAAAGCTGTACCAAAAGGCATTTAAGCAATGCAACTAGTGGTACATTCATGCATGCAACACAAAAGTTTGATGTTACGCAGACTGCACATGCCTGATCACAGTCCGAAAAAAAAAAAGCAGTTTGCGGTGTTTATCCATTTTATTTTCCTCTTTTTACAACACTCTTCCTGGGCACTACCGTGGCTTCACTTTTTGTCATGGAGAGGCTTTTACTGCCCTCTTATGCTGCTGTTACACCAAAACAAATAATTTTTATTTCATTGCCAAATATAAAAACAAAATATGGCGCGTTATTTGTATGCTCCATGATCGTGCTGACTTGGAAACGGTCAGAACTATAATTTCTTTTAGTACAAAACAGCTTTCATCCGCACGTCATGCGAAACTGCGCCTGCTGCAAATTCACGGGAACCTGGACGCTGGTACACGCCGGACGCGCAAACTCGTGGATCTAGCAGCCGCTGGAACGTAACGCTGGAACACGCCCGGCCTTTTTTTCTTTAATAGCCGTGTAATTGCAAACCCGCGTAGCTGTTAACAAGAAATACAGAAGTCATTCCTTCAGGGAAACCCCAGTAGCGCTACAAAATTTAGCCAGAGTCATTTGGGCACTTTTCAGCTGATTTGGCCGTGCTTCGGAAGCAGGGCCAAATCGCGTCCCATCATCGCGTTCCGTCAATGACGCTCACCTGTTCATAAAAGCAAATTTATTCTATAGAAAAAAAATATGAAACGATCATCGACAATAACCGTTCGAAAATTCGTTCCTTATATTAGTTAGGGCCATTAAAACACAAGTGAACAAATATTTTTTTACACTGCAAATCGTGAGAGAACGTGAGAAAATTAAAATGGAAAGTCAATCTTTAGCTGGAATGCTTGCCTTTGTGAACCTTGTTCCGTTGCATTCGCACAGCAAGGCGTGGAAGGGTATCCTGTGGCGAAAAGCGCACGTCTCTGTGGTGTTGCACTATCTTGAAGAGTATGCACGCACGATACCTGCCGAAGTCACGCAGGGATCGTGGCAAGTTCAGTCGATTGTCGAAGCACATCGCACGTATTCCAAATCACGCTGCCTGCGAGATTCGTCGCATTCACTCACATTAAAGTGCCAATTATCCCAAGCACCCCGGTTAGTCGTCGCTGGAGGAGTCCTCACATCGAGATGCTTGAAATCCGGACCACTGATCTTGCTTTTACCACAGCTTCCGAAGCTTCAATTGTTGCTGCTGACACTCCGCGGAGACATAAGATGCACGTTTTTACAAAAAAGTTAAGCCTAACTTCAACTAAGCAAAGCGCCGATGTGAAATGTGAACTAGCCACTGGGCAACGCAGCCACCGCAAATTTTGACCGGGAGACGAAACGCAGGAGGGAACAAAGGAAGGGTAAGGAGGGAACCGGCCGATCACGAGAAGTTGTTTCGCGACCCCTCCTGACCCCTCTCGATTCTTCGTATTGTGGTCTCCCCGTCCCGCGAGTTCTGCCGCGACGCGACATGCCTGCAGTGGTGACGATGCTTCCCCGAACTTCTTCCGAACGGCCGGGCTAGAGGGAAGGCGCGCGTTTTCTTTCTTTCTACATTTATTTTTTTAAACACATCTCGGTAATGCAGCGATTTCACTGGCGCCGTTTCTTTTTTTTTTTTTCACACAGGTAGCGGCAACTGGTTCGCTGTTTTTAAAATCTTATTTTAACTATTTCAGCTTGATTGGACACATGTTTCGCGTTCAAATAAAAAAATTGCTCGCAAAAAAAAATAAAACAACAGCACGCAGATTGAAACAATGGGGCTCTCAAAGACACCCAGAAATACATGTCAGAATGTGCACTGCAATTATTACACCACGTCTTCAAAAAGCACATCTTGCTTGTTTTTTTATGCGTCCGTTTTGCCGAGCGGCTACCCTTGTTTCCTGATTCTTTTATCAAACATTGTCCACAGTACAATATATGCAATTGCAATTCACTCAAAGAACCCAAGGAATTTCCGAAGTTCTCTATGTATCCATTTTTTTTTATTATGGGGCTACGCTTAGATGCTCCAACATTAGTGCGATTTGTGCTAAGTTGTGTTGTTAATTGCAAATTTGTAGCGAAGGTTTTTTTCCAACAAGGCCGGAATGCTAATGGCCGCAATGCAACAAACGTTCATTACAACAGGCGCTTGCAATGCAATTGAACGAGATGACCGTCACTCGCACGCAGCATTGTTTCCGTGCAGCGCACGCTAAAAAAGTGGGATTTTGCGGCACCGCACGGGCCGCAAACACTAAGTTTCGGAGCATCTGCGTCGATCGCGGCGCGCGGCATTCCCGTGTCCAGCCAAGCAGCGGCACCATACCATCCCGTACTATCCCGTTCGTGCTATCCCCTTCGCATTGGCTGAAGCCCTGTCCCCAAAGGCAATGTCCCCATGTTATTCGATGCTCTCCAGCAACCTCCCCGCGTTGCAGTCGTTCAGCGCGGCGTTTTCCTGTGTATTCCGTTCTTTCCGGGCTATTCCATCGCTCTCCTAATGCCGGAAAACGCGGGGTTTTCCGACAGGGTAAGCGAGAGATTTTGTAGCAATACTGAACGGTCTGTCATGTGACACTTTCACAATGGATCTAACATTCTCTTTCACACTATAAAAAATCTGCAGGGACTACAAATAGTAATTACGGAATGCTGAATGTAGTGGCTGAAGGACAGTCTGTGGGCCAACAGAAGTTTGTGTAGCGCCTACAGGGTGTTGCACAATAACTAGTACAACAGAAATCTCTCATGCGACAGAAATTTTGTAGTTCTATTACAAAGGTTTTTGTAGTGGGGAGTGCAGAATGTCGGTCGCATGATAGATATGTCTGTTGTACCACATAAATTTCTGTCGTACGACAGACATTCTGTCATCATTCTGCAGAAATTCCTGTCTCACAACAGACCATCCTGCATTCCCAACAGAAATTCCTGTTGTGCGACAGAAATGCCTGTCGTACGGCAGATTTTCTGTAGTTGTACTACAGAAATTTCTGTCGAACGACAGGCCACCCTGTAGTCCCAACAGAAATTCCTGTCGTGCGACAGAAATGCCTTTCGTACGACAGATTATCTGTAGTTGTACTACAGAACTTCCTGTCGCACGACAGACCATCCTCTAGTCCCAACAGAAATGCCTGTCGTACGACAGATTTTCTGTAGTTGTACTACAGAACTTCCTGTCGCACGACAGACCATCCTGTCGTCCCAACAGAAATCCCTGTCGTACGACAGAAATTTCTGTTGTGCGACAGAAATTCCTGTTGTATTTTTCGACTGGGACATCAGTCTGGCACAGACTAGCTTTTCCATGAGCTTTGAGATACAAGAAGTAAGCGACACCGGCCTGTATTATGAGATGTCTGCTGTATCCTTCTTAGGTTTAGGCACCGGTACCACCCAGGCCAGCTTCCACGATGACGGAATTCGCCTGTCGTCCAAAAATGTTTAAAACATTCCAGCAGAGTATGCTGGGACTCCAATGGCAAGTTAAGTAGCATTTCGTTCGTGATGATTTCTGGGCCAGCTGCACACCGTTTCCGTAAGCTAGCGAGGGCTGTTTGAAGCTCCCTCAGCGTGAATGAGGTATCCAGTGCTGAAACGGAGGAGTAGGCGAGAGCCATTGATGCACTACTGCGTAATTGCAGTGCCACGTCTGTTACGCATGGTGATGTCGATGATGCGTACACGTAAGCAAACTCCTCAGCCAGAGATGGTAAAGTCTTGCCTTTGATTAGAGCCATTGCCACAAACGGCTTTACAGACCGCGGTTTCCCAATAAAGGAGTTCACCACTCTCCAGATACGTGACGATGAAGTAAGTACACTTAATGTTGCGCAACATTCCGCACATTGGTTTCGCCAGAGTTTATTTGTGTAACTCCGAATGGCTGAATTTGGCATCAAAGTCGTCTTTGATGCGAAATCTTTCTTCCGTGTGAGCTGACGCTCCGCCCCTCTTCGTGCCGCACAAAGGTTTTTAAACTTTAATTCAGGAATTAGGAAGTGACCCGTCATTTCTTCAGTTACCTTGCGGGAGTGTCGATTGTCTGCTACCGCTCCTTGCACGTCGTGCGTCTCACACATTCGAAGATTGTCTGTTACCTCTCGGGCCTTTATAGTACCAGGCTTCCCCCCTCAATGGCTGGTGGTCCCCCTTTTTTCGCCGCCAGTTAATGCGGCCAACTCCTTGCTTCCCCGCCCACACCGTGATGAGTCAATCTCCTCTGATTAGAACGAGTGTACTGTCCAATTATTCTACGTGTGGCGACATGTTACACACAAAGGGACAGAATGCACTCCTTTGGCGTTCCATGCGCGGAGTTTATTCGAGGGCGTCACTTTTGGGGCTGCCCCCCTCCACAATGATCCTGACTGAGTCGCTTCATTTTGTGAAAGCATTCATGCGTCGGGAAGGCATTGAGTAGTCAATGTTTCTATTAGCGACACGTTCGAAGAATATTCGCCTTATTCACAGGCGTAGTACCAGGCATAACCGGCAGGACGGCGGCGCCGTAAAATTTGGGGGGGGGGGGGGGGGCGCTGAAGGCTGCTCCGCCCCACCCATGTCTACGCCACAGTGTCTGCACACTATTGTTGTTGTTGTTGTTTCTTAGATAAATGGCGCATACCCGATCAGGCGATCCGCCAAACCGCAGTGGTTAAACCGAAAGAGATGACTAGGTACATTACTCTAGGAAAATTAAAAAAAGTTGGAAGCTCTTTTCTTCTTGTGTTTGAGGAACTGAGTTTGGAAATCATTCAAATAATAAATAAAGCAAAAAAGGCTCACTACTCTGTGGCACTCCGTCCTTCTCTTCGCCCCCTTCGCCGAGCCAGCAAAAAGGGTGCGAATTTCGAACGGTGCGCCCATCTATAGGTTTCGACATTCATCTCTCACTGTAAAAAGACGCAGAAAAGAACTGTTTCATATACCCACCGCGACGGAGGGCCTCTTGTACCGGAGTAGCACCCGGTACATACAAAGTAACGGAGATTCCGAAAATATCCCAAATGACAAAAGAACAAACACTGAAAAGCGCAGTGCACAGAAACTGAAATATCATAAACTTAAGACATGTAGCTAGGAAACGGATAAGCAAAGGCCGGCTGCGCAAATCACTGTTCTTGCAAGCGGTCACGAAAGGTCGCTCAGAGGTTCACTAGTGCCGACATCGCTGGGTCGTATTCTATTGGGTAGCCTTAGCTACCCAAGATAAAATGCTTCGCTTTGGGTTTGGTTGTTTCGCCGGGTTCGAGGTATAACACTGACGGAACCTGCAGTCGGAATAGTTAACGCTCACGGTTCTTTGAGTGCAAGACTGCATAATTAGCCCAACGTCGCGCTAGGCGTCCGGAACGCTATCTATAAAAACGGGAGGATCTTTGACCTCGTCTATTGCTTTAACGGTGATAGCGGCATGCTGTGTTTCGTGGTTTACTGCACAGCCTGGGCGCATCCGACCTGCGCGCGTCCCAGAGCTTCCCGCTAGCGACCGTGTACCCAGGTGAGTCGATTCAGTCCCTTCAAATATCGCGCAATTTCACAATTCGGTGACGTCGGCATGCGCAAATGACCAATTTCTTCCAGCACACGTTTTACAGTACTCTTCTCTCATTGATGCCCTAGAGAATGCCACCATACACTGTTTTCATAACGTATTCCCACTAGTACTTTGAAACAAAAAGCTGCTCAACTTGTTCATGTGTTGGTGTCAGATAGTGACGAACTAGGATGGCGTTCTTCAGAAGAAATTCAGTTAGAGCTTATCTTTAGGCTCCTTCCGGTGTCTACGCTAGGGAGCCGTTGCGCAGAAGGGGGCCATCGTTTTTGGGAAGCGCGCAAGGCTCAATGGGTGAGGTCTCGTTTGTTTAAGCGAGCAATCGCTAGTGGACATCTCCATGGATACTGCATGAAATTGAACAGCGCAGGGACGGGACTAAGAGTAGAGGCGACAAACCCTCCTACAGTTCCATGGAGACTGTTGTGTCACTCTTTTCTTGTTTAAGGCTTCCACCGACTCCCCCGAACATAAACTCCGCGCCAGAAGCGTCGCGGGTGCCTTGCTGACCGCCTCTTCGTTTCCTGATACCCAGATAGCGCCAGGGTGCACACCGGCAACGTTTCAGAGTATAAAGCACGTCGTAGAACGAGCTTTTCATACATGAGGCGTGGTGGTTACGTGGATGAACGAAAGCTCTATTTTATCACTGCCTCTGGAAGTAATCAGGCCCATTTGACCAGCCAGCCAATTGTCCTTGTCTGGCAATCCGGTAACGACTGGATTGCGTCCACTAACCTGGAGATCTGGAACGAGCGACCACTTAACGCCTACCGTGTCACAACCGGAATCACTCAGAACGTGGTAGGTTTTCCTTCATGCCAGCCCTGCGCTGTTGGCATGTGCGTGTTGTTCTTACAGCATAGGCACGTGCACGGTTTATGAATATTTAGGTGTTGACACTGCGCGCGGTGGCGGGGCCAGATCTTGTTCGCCGCTCCATGCGATTCTCCGGAACGCCTCCAGAGTGCGCCCCGCCACGAGTGCCTGTCTGCTCGCCGAGCTACGGCAGCCGTAATGCAGGTGCTGTGGGATCGTTCGGTGAAGCGGCGTGTACGTGAAGTGTTTTAATTTTAGATAGGCACAGACAAATTGAAAATGCTGTGGACACCAAATAATTTTGGGCTACTTTCATTTTTACTCACAGAAACTGCAGCAGTGCGCGGAACAGCAAAGAGAACGCTGTCCTTGGACCCTTTCGAGCTCGTTGTCGAAACGCTTCAATTGCGAATAATTTTTTTGCTCGTCCGCACGAATCCCAAGAGCGTGGTTACTTTACCGCCTTTTAAAATAAAAGGTTGTGTTAAATGCACACGCTTGCCCTTTTGGGCCGAAGAGCCTACGCGTAGCATAAAATAATGCTTGAGCAGTGTAAACCACCCAAGGTGTGAGGTGGTAATACCCGCCGTGTAGAAAATAAGGTAAAAGTCGTCCAACTGTGGTTCTTTAACGTGTTTGAAGACGTCAGTGACGTTTTTGTATTTCGCCTGCATCAGAAATGGTGCCTCCATAGCTAGGCACACAACCCGCGCTGTTTTGCTGTGTAGCGTGACGCCTGCGCCGTTGTATGCGCGAGGGCCCGGAACGAAGCTAATCCGAGAGAATACGTATGCGACATTTCAATGGCTAAGGCACTGCACTGCTGCCTACTCGTCGCGGAAATGGTCAGTGAAAATTTCCCAGGCGTTGCTTTATCAAGCTCGGCTTTCACGACGATACCGACGGTGCTGAGCGGTTGTTCATCTCACGGAAACACAGGCGTGCATACCCAGATAGAAAATACTGACGCGACTCTAAACTGGGATTGGCGGATGTCACTTTGAAATGATTACAGTCGGCGTGGGAAGGCGACTTCGTGGACCACAAAATTCTCCACCGAACTTAGTAGAGTCAGGCAAATTACACAGCTTTACATGTGCAGCTTTCCCGCTCACGGCAGTCGTTTCAACAGTGATTACTCTGCAATTTTTTAGCGAAATGAAAAGTTCTGCGCAGCTAATATGTGGGATGAATACTTGCTTTGTGCACAGTCTCAAGTCACGCACGTTGCGCGACTGTGTTCCTCAGCCATGGGAACTATCCCATAGAAATGCATGGGGAATTAGATTTGACAGCGAATTACAGAAAAAAAATATTCAGGCACCTGAAATATTCTTTTACCGTTTTATTCTTCACGTTGACTTTTAGCTTTATGCCAAATATCATTTTCCTAAAGTGGTTTTTCTAGGGTGCAATTTTGAGCGAGAAAGCTGGGTATGTAAACGTATTATGGTAAAACAAAATGTGCAGCGGGTAAACACTGTGCCCGCGATGGCTGTATAAACTTAACCGCATCGCTGCCAGGGCATACGGCGTGCATTTGTAAATGCTTCTTTGAAAACACCTGGAAGATACCGGCATCGGTAGCCTCAATTATGTCTAATAACTTTGCAACTTAGGCTAACTGGTTCTTTCGCACACTTGACGACAATAGCTGCACTTAGACAAGGGTCAATAAAGGAAAATACATGAGCTCATGTTTCTGTTTCCTTTCTTTGTCCTGATCTATGCACGTTTTTTTTTGTCAAAATTTGTGGAAGCCTCAATTATTTCCTCCGGGGAGCTTGCGACCTCCACACGTTTGATATTGAGCGATTTTACTGATCAGGGAGCTTAATCAAACAACATAAGTGTAACGCTGAGGGCGGCATCAGCGAAATAATGCAACTGGTGCCCGTGTTTTGTACAATTTAAATAATACAATTTGGTTTTAATTTGAATCCTTGCATTGCGGGGTTAATTATTTCCAACATTGGCGTACCCAGAAAATATTTTTGGTGGTTGCTATACGCCACAGGTAAAAAAAATAAAAAGAAATAGATCCTGAGGCGAAACAATTTTCGTTTTTCTACTTTAGTAATGTCTGTGTTATTTGTTTCGTCGACGTAATGTCTGCACAAAAATACGGATGCGTCTAAGAACCATACTTCTGAACAAACCAACATTCTTGTTATTCTTGTTTTTACATTTTAATATAACAATACGCTGTGTTAGTAGCATTTCTCTGTCTAGGCCCCAGATTACCCATGTTTACATTCAGCATGAGGATAAAAAAATAATTTTTCTTCCACGAAAGCCAAATATCCATTATGTGTAACGCACATTTTTAACTACAAGTCGACGTTCTTGCTGGAGAAAACACAATGCATTACAAGTGCCGTTCGCAGAGATTTGCCATCGAAAAGCACATGGGACGCGATATCCGCGCACTCCGTGGCCTTGCTGTACCGCGTGAGTTCCCCAACGCTCACTGCGCTGGTGCCGCAGTGATTGGTGACGAACACAACGTGGAAGCTGAATCATAATGTCTAATTCTCACTCTGGCAGCAGAAAACACCGAAACGCAGCGTGAATCACACGGAAAGTCAAGCACGCCGCGCATCCACCGCAGCTGCGCCCGCTACTCCGCGAGCGAGAGCCGGCCCCTCATTCGCAGCGGCCCCGCGCCGATGCGGTCTGCACATGTACTTAGGGCGAACACGATCTGAGCACGTTCTCCGCCGCGGCGGCCGGCGAGTGTCATCACCTAAATATTCCTACACCGTGGGCACGTGTCGTCTTCCAGTGATGTTTACCTTTCTGGGGTTTACGTAATTGGACGGAGCATGCGACTCGCTTGTCATGGATTCCTCACGATGGTTGGTTGGAAGCAGACAGGGAACACGAAGCTGGGTCTTCTCTCCCTCATTACAGGAAACAGGTAGCTCGCTTGTGACTTGGTTGGCCGAATTCCCAGTAATCGCCGGCTTGTGATCCACCCGCTTTGGGCGAAACGTCTGCAGACGTGTGGCACCGCATCGCTAAGAGAAAGAAACGAAGCGTGGCTTTAAGACTGCTAGACTCCGGATCCTTACAAAGAACAGTTGTCCCGGTTTTTCCACTTTTTTCTCGTTTTCACCAAAGTTCAACAGACGTGGCGCCTCCAGGAAGCACTCGGTTGTTCATGCCAGCATGTGAAAGTCTCTGCAGCCTCCCTCTTTCTCGAGTATGGTGACATTTTCATCACCATGGCTGTGGAACTGCTCGGTGGACACTTTGTCCTGCCACTCCCCGTAGGTTGTCGGAAGCTTGCCCTCATCTTGACAATGTTCGAAATAGCCTAGCAACCTCTCAATAATTTGTACGCTGCCCCCATTATTCCTATACTTGATTTCCCAAACGTTTATTTTCTGGTTCTCTTTGGTGTATGTAAAGACTTTTTAAAAAAGTCTGCCTAACATTGCGCAGTTCGCGGAATCTTCCGTATACAAACGTCCGAGAGCACATAGGGCTTCTCCGGACACGCACAGGCCAAATAAAGACGCCCACTGATCGACAGACCAACCTTGGCTTACGGCAAACAAAGCTGCGAACTCATTTCAGGTATCATTGAATAACAATACAGGTTGGTGTGTTGTTCGCCAACCCTGTGCGCTTCGTCTACGTTCTCCTGATGGCTTCACAGCGCTGAAATAGGAGTTGGCGTGGTGGTTCTTCAGGCTCAAGATCAGCTGCAGTAGCTCTAGCTCGTCAGCCAGGCGGATACATTTGCATTCATGTGCCTCTTTGGCAGCTTCTAACTCGTGACTTGTTAAGCACCACCTCTGCCCCCCTTGTTAGAGCACTCCCTCATTTTCCACCCATTGCTGCAGCTTCTTGTCGGACGCCACCTTGTCCTTTCCCGATATGACTAACACGCGCAAGCAATGTGAAGCTCTCGATATTTGCGAACTTTGCCCTGTGGCGCACGCCAGATAAGTTGTGTCGGTAAGGGACCTGCGTCACGCTTTACGGTGTGCGATGCGAAAAAGAGCGTCCCTAGTGAACGTTTGGAGAAATTTATTATACAGAAGAAGGAAACTGGCCATATGCAGTGTGGTGGGTATCTAAATGGCACAAGGAAGAATGGCCGAACGGCGGCCAGGACACAAAAAACAATGTTTAATCGCTTAAATACCGTCTCGTGCGATCTCGAAGTTCCAGGAGCCATCACAAAACAAGTGATCCGTCCTTTGGTGAGCACCTCAATGCGCCGTCTGCCTTAGCGACAGACTCAGTCTGGTTTGTTCAAGGCACGGAAGCGTCGAAGTTCGTGCTCCACTCAACATTGTTGGGCCCTGTTCGCCACAACAGGAGCATCTCAGGTCTCCACGCCTCGACTCAGTCAGTACGCTCTTCCGCAAGCGCCAACATCGGCATGTAGCTGCGGAGGATTTTCAGTGAGTTTCGTTTGTCCCAACAGCTTGCTTCAGGTGACCCTTTGGCATCTCCACATCTTCGTCCGCTGCGCCAAGGCAGCAAAAATGGTACAGCTTTCGAGAGTTGCGCTTGCCCATCTACACAGCATGGAACCTTGGGTGTGTGAGTCGCGTGTATTTGCGGACAAGGAAGAAAATAAAACACGGCGAGCTAACCTTTGGCTCCCCCGTCCCTTTCTCACCGGTTCCTTCATTTCTGTAGCGGCGCACTGAACCAAGAATATACGCATGGCGTTGCTACTAATTGCTATAAAAGTGGGCGCCGTGCGACGATAAGAAGACTCGTCTAGATACCTGAAGAGGCTAAAGTGCGTTGTGAGGGCATAATTGGGATATCACAGGGCTCCACAAAAATCTGGTGGCATGCTGTCACGAGGTCTATTTTCCTTAATATGTTGCAGCCATGCAGGCCCGACTAAAAACATGGATATCAGGATTTGTGTAGCGGCCCACAGGGCTAGCCATTTTGAGAGCACAGTAATAACCGGAACGGCACGGGTAAACGTTTTCTGTGAGCCATGCGTGTTGCGGAGCCATACAATTGAGAGACAAGTCTAGCCATGCTGTGCGAGGATAAGAAAGCTTGTGTGCTACCCGAAGCGGGTGTAGTGTGTTGCCAGGCCAGTAATTGGGATATCAGACAGCTCCGCTGAAATCTAGTGGTATGCTTTTGCCCCCATGCATGGCCGACGTAAATACCTGGATATAAGGATTTGCGTAGCGGTGCACAACGGTAGCCTTTGTGACAGCGAATTATTAGCCGAAAAGGTATGAGTAAACGTTTTTTAGGTGCGAATGCACTTCTTAAGCGAGCCTGAATCGTCCGCCGCCGTAGTCCGCATAGCAACAGCTGCGGGTGCGCGCGCTCCTCGTCTTCCCTAGCAACGGGGGGAGATGGGCGCGCGCTGCCTGGCCGCGTCCCCATGGCTCATTCTTGTTTTTGTTCCTGCTGACATGGCACATACCCACGTGGGGGATTTGCCAGGAATCGGGCGTGAGAAGGGCTAATGCACCCGCTTAAAGGAGTACTGACACGAAATTTTAAAGCTGAGTTCTGCTCTAGCAATCAAGTACAACGACAACACAAATAGGTGTCTGTGAATAAATGCATCTTTCTTTCTTTGTAGTTGTGTGTGTGTGTGTGATCTCTCTTTCGCGAACATTGCCGAACCGCGCAAATTCAACTCGTGCATTCGCACTTTCACATTCTTCCCCTCGGGGAAATGCGGGGAATTTTTTGTAAGCCATGCGTATTGCGGAGCCATACAAATGGAGAGAGAAGTCCAGCCACGTTCTGATCCTTAACCTTAAATCCCTAGCAGTTTGACGTAACATTTTCGTACTTTTGTTGTTCCACAAAATATTTAACCACCCACATCTGCACGAAGAACTCACTTTGTTTCTAATGCACGTTTCGCCTAGCCTTGATCATGCTCACCAAGTTACAATGGCATCAAGCTGAACTAACGCTTTCTCTCAATCGTTTATTCTCCGCACGTCATTAGAATAGAATCGCATTCCCTCACCTACAGCAATCATTGTGAATCACATGCTTTTCAAAATACCATAGGCGAAATTGTAAAAACTATGCTTTCTTGAGCGCCATTGTTTGCTTGGTGGGTTTTTATTGTTGTGCATTAGTTTGCGTAAAAGTGTGTGTTTGATATGCACTTCCTTCGATGCTTTTTGCTGTTGTACTCATGGATGTAACCACTGCCCTCCATAATTTTATTGCGCGGAGTGTATTAGGGATAAAAAAAATAAACAATCAAAGAATGTGGTCACACACATCTTCGGCATCAGCCGAAAAACGGAGTATGATCCTCGGTGACGTGACATGCCCAGGAGAAACCAGGGTATCATTTGTGAAATATAATGTCTCACACTGTGAGCGAGTTATGACTGAAGACAGCTTGGTTGGAATATGTCCGGAAACTCGACATATACACTTGAACAACGTGCGAGACAACTATTGTGCATCTAAGGAAGCGGAAGCGGGTTCGCTGGGGCAAATGCGCAATGGGACACGTTAGGGCATGGCTGGGGCACGTCCACGTCCATAATTCTTGCTCGTCGCCCTCGTTGCTACTTTTAGAATAAATTGTTTTTGGCCGCCATTCCGTTCAGGCCTCTCTCGAAAGAAGGAAAGAGGGCGATGAACAGGAATCCGCATCGAGGCGAGCAGGCACAAGCGTCCACAAGGACTGCGTCGAAACGTGGTGCAGTAACCTACGTCCCCAAATCAGTGAAGCTCTCGCACGAACTTTAAAGAAACGCGGTGTGCATATCGCGCACGTGCCAACTAGCAATCTGCATTCTGACCTTGTCAACTTGAAAGATCCATTCTCACGTTTAAAGTTTCCAGATATTGTTTATATTGTACCCTGCGCCGAATGCAAATCTGTGTACATTGGCGAAGAGCGAAATATGCGCCAAAGATTAATGCAGCACCGCAACGACGGGAACAAGGGCCATGCGAAAACGAGCGAACTGGTGGGACACTGTGAGACGACGGGACACCTGGTCGACTGGGACGGAACGAAAGTGCTGAAAACCGAGTGATATCTATCGTCTCGATTGCTGCTCAAGTTCCTCAACATTCAGACAACGCCCGACACTATCAACAGAATGGCCGGCAAATTGCGCCATATCTACGCCAACTCATAGTCCCACTTAATGCCCAATTTGCAGCTTAGATTTCCACGCCACGCGCTCATTGTGAACAAGGTACACGTAGGGGTACTCAAACATCGAACAGCTTTTTTGACTTTGTCAGCGGCCTAAATTTTATTGTTGTAATAATATATTTAAGTGACCAGACGGTATTCCGTCCAACACTGGACTATATGTTTTATGTTTTTGCCCCATTTGCCATTCTCTTTCGTTTGCGGTGGTCCCGTTTATACTCGAGCATACAGCAGCAAACAACAAATGAGCTGCAATAAAAACTTTCGTCCCTTCCGGCGCTTGTTTTTGTTACGATGTATGGCCTGCTGGCCCAAAAAATTAAATTTGGAAGCAACATGCCTCCGGAAGAAACCATTCCTCTAGCTATATTTTGCAATGTATTTTTGTTTTCATACCAGAACCTAACAGCAAATAAACAAATCTCAAATAAGCATTCGATCCCTGTTGTAATATTTTTCTGCCGTTTCGCGAGAAATCCTTATTCATGTTATCTGTGTAACTTAAGATATGGTTTTCTCATTCATTCTGTTTACAGCTATATTTATTACCACCCAGCAGGCTGCTCTCTTCATTATCATTTTTATTCGCTTTTTGCTTGCGAGCAAATATTCAAAATAAACCGCACTTCTAAAGTCCTTTTTCTTGATGATGCCATGCCGGTATGTATCCACCCAGCGAACAGGAGTTAGACGGTTTCGCTTGGACGGACGACACACAGGCGCTATTTTTCACAGCTAAGCTGTTAGCCTCTGGTTGGTGGGATAAGTTCGTGTCGTAAACTAAAAACCCGGGCAAGACCCAGCAGTTTTCGCCAACACGCCGAGCGCATGCGTCAAGCTAGCCAGGCGGGCAGCATAAAGCTCAGTATTCGTGGAAAGAAAAAAGTACAAACCAGGCATAAAAACTGCGCGATGGGTGATAAGGAGCTGGTGATGAATGGTAAACCTTCACCCCCTTCCACCCAATGTGCGCTGGTAAATATTAGGTTTTCAGCTGCTCTCGAAAGCGGAGGGGCTTTGCGGTCATTCAACCGCTAGCGCATGCGTGAGGCTAGGCAGGACCGAACCATTGTCTCCCAAGGCGCCGAGCGCATACGTCAGGAACCCTGAATTTGCCGCCAGAGAATTCGTGTGCAAGCGACAAGCCCGCCGAGAAAACGAGGGACATTGCATACCCTCCCCCATTGGCAGGTGTAAGGTTTACAACAGCTTCGCTGGATATCCACTTTCGCAGGGCGGGATGGCGTAAATTGTTCTCTAGTGCTATTGAAAAGATGGTTACTTATAGAAACCAATATTCAAGCCCACAGAAAGCCTATGTATATCGTCTAGTAGTGTATAGGGCATACATCGCACTCAGCAAAGAGGCTCTAGATTGGGTTGGTGCTTAAAGTGCCACAAGCACGCTGAAACCTTTCACTCTTCACTGGACTTCAAATTTTCAGTGCTGTGCTTATTGCAGGAACATAGACGACACTGCCGTGGTCCAACCGAGACCTTAGCAGAGCATTATCAAGATACCGAAGTTGTTCCTCAGCCCTATTGGACTGGTGCGAGAAGGCCGTAAGAATGCTTAGTTTTTTCAGATGATTTCTGTTCAGGCAGTTTTAGGCCTGAAATAACAGTTATTTTTCGAACAATATGCGCGAAAGCTGTATTCCCAATAGGTTTAGTTATAGGCTAATCAAACTAAACCTTGTATTCCTTTTGAAAGGAATTGATAGACCATTAGGAGTGGTATTAACTCCCAAATGAATCCTGTACTCGTGGGAAATCACAACTCAACTAATTTATCCAGGTTAAGGTAAATACCGTTTGCGTTCGCCCAATACCACATTTGTTCACACCAAGTTTGACTTGGCGTTTGTAATTTAAGAACACACAAAAATTACAAACTTATCGAACATCTTTTACATACTTGTAACAAAAAATTATTGGCGGCCTTTATTAGTACGCCTTTAGAAGTTAGCTCACCTCAAGCATAAAGAACGTGCAGCTTAAACAGCCGCCATATAGGCATACCCTGTTCCTGCATGCAAACTTTTGACATTGCCGACCCCTCCCTGACATAAAATGTTCGTTTAGATATGTAAAACGCGTGTTCAGCAGGTTTTCGGATATACGGAGTTATTTTAAGTTTCGAAAAAGTCTGTAAGGAAGAGCGGTATGATATGCCTTTTAAATATTCATCATACCATCTTGCAATACAGGTAATGTATGGGGGCATCATTAATGAAGGATCACAAAAAAATCGGACATTTGTGTGTTGCCCTACCCTGAATCCTGCTGGCGAGCACACTAGGAAGAGGCTGTTGTTTAAAGAGTACGCCAGTCTCATGTTTACCTTTTTGTCGGGAAGCTTGCACAGGTAACTTGTCAGGGTGATGGGTCGACAGCTTGCGAGGGAACGGCCATTCGCTTTCCTTGCTGCCTCGAAGGCATTGGAAGGAGCCCCAAAAGCCAATATTTCTTAGGTAGAGTAGTGTTTCATGATTGTCGACCTGTAGGCGTTTTATCATAGTGTGAGTATGTCACCTGCGCCTTGAGCCTAAGGCCTACGTGTGCTGAGTGGCCCTCTTGCCATAATTTAAAAACGCATGTGTAAGAACCGTTTGATTTTTGTTTCTTTGTAGTGACTTGTTTTCGCAAACATGTAGAGTTTAAGGAAGGCAGTTGTGTAGGTTGCAGGCGCTGTGCACAAGCTAGAAGTGTTCTGCAAGTGTGTTAGCCCGTTCTGGACGTCTCCCTGCTGTGCTAACCAGGGATAAGCCATGTGTTTATTGTCTTCTAAGATTACGTATTTATGACCTGCATACCTTCTGTTTGTCTGAGTGTGAATGCACTGATGTTCGGAAGAAGCACTAAATGGTTTGTTTCGCCTCATGGCACACACGATTCAAAATAGCTCTTGCCATTTTGAATAATAGGAGGTGCTGTGACGCGTACTCACCAAGGGTACCTCAACCTTTGCCTGGCCCTGCCTTGCCTGCGTACAGCCTTTGTTCCACTAAGTCGACGGTGGGTTCTGTTTCCACAACTCAAAAACAACTTCGGGATAGCTTTTTGGGGACGTCGGGGATCTTCGGCTGTTTGTTTCCCTGCCGATGTGGTATGGAAGTGTAGTGTAGTGTTGGTGTTCCTGTAAATGTATTCTAGTTCACTCTAGCTTCAAGGAACCTACGTCAGGATACACTCGGCGATTACATTATATGTTATTGTGGTAATAAGGATCATTACCACATAGGTTTCGCCCATGACCCACTGATAAGGTGGAAAGACAACTGTAGAGCCAAGAGCCAATTCATGGTGTGAGTATGTATTTGGTCCATTATTGCGGTACGTAGACTTGTTTTTCCTAAGGAGGCATGCTACTGAGGTTGATAAAAACTTTTCTTTTCAGCGACCCTGGCATCCATGCCAAAACAGCGTTTAATTAAGAAATTTATACAAACTAAAGCGAAAGTAATTGCCTCGCTTGCGATACTTGATGCTTAGAATTGGGCGAAAAAAACATAGGTGTGCCGCATTGTCACAGGCCAGTCAGATTTTTTCAAGAGTGCAAAAACTTTTACACTACATAGGAAAGAAAGCAGAGAACTGGAATTGCTTTTTCCCTTACTGTGCCCTTATTACCAATTAGGTCCCGGACATCCCTCCCTGGTTGACAGATAGGGAGCCCATCGGCCGGAACTTGCCCCGGGCTATGAAGGCCAACATTCGAGATTCTGAAGTCCTCTGTTTAGTTTTTGCACTGTTCCTCTCTGTACATATCATCGCATTTGAATGCTGACTACGTATCGACCCTCAGGGTCTGCGGTATCGCCAATACAGCACCTGGCATGCGCGGGGAATATTGCGTGCGAATTCGGCGGTTCAAGTCAGTGTGCCTGCAATGCAGGGATAGGCGTGTAGCTCTCCTCAATGCAGAAGCAGGTTCTCCTCAAAAATTCTACCGGTTATGTTCTGATGACCCCAAGCGCCCCAAGCACTTAGTGTTTCTTCTCCTTTTGATTGTAATGTAACTAATGTATTTTTCATAGAATTAAAAACAATGTGTTTAGATGGTCGCTTATGATTGCATAAATTCAAATCTGTAGAAAACAAACGCAATTGGGAACCTCTGAAGCATATTGTATACACAATAGCATCCCCGCCTGGCAAAACTGTTTTGATTGTAAAGGTAGGGCGCGCATGCTCGCCACATTGACATAGAACATTATATGGTTAGTGCAAATACCAGCTTTGGCGCACAGCCGAAAAAACAGATGTTGGAAAATTTTTCCATAAAAATATGTGGTTAATCAGCGTTGTAGACACCACTAAACATGATGCTGCACATTTGTTTCCTAACAAAATGGTCGGGGATCTTTCACCTGACACAAAAGAACACGTACGTGTGTGTATACTGAGATTTCTGTATAGGGATAACCAATACGTTTCGAAAAAAAAATTCAGAATAGTGGATTAAGGCTTGTTTTGGGGAACTGTGATTAACAACGAAGTTTACTATTGCAAATAAATAATGCAAGCTCAAAAAAACGCTTGGAAATTTATAGCCTAATACTGGTAGAAATACCTACAAATCTAATGTAGTAACAACCACGTCCCGCATCTTCCTACACCCCGCAAAAGACTAAGGTGGCAATCGAACAGTGGAATGTTCCTTGAGAGAAGCCTTGCAAACACAATATTTCTGGAAGGACATGAATTTTCAAAGGACAAGAAGACAGGACATAATTTCAGAAGGACTACTAGAGTTGTATCGTGTGTTCTATATAGAGGCTTTTAACGGGCTTTGTGTACGTGATATCATATCTTTCAAGCTCTCAATAATAGGTTTTGTGCCGGGTGGTGCTATATTGCCGGTCAAGGTAAAGATGTATAAAATAAATAAATACGTCATTTAGTGTAACGTGCATGGTCTGATGGTAATATTTAAAAACCTCTCTGACCCGCCGCGGTGGCTGAGTGGCTAAGGCGTTGCGCTGCTGAGAACAAGGTCGCAGGTTCGATTCCCGGCCGCTGCGGCCGCTTTTCTGATAAAGGCGAAAAGCAAAAACGCCCTTGTGTAGGAGATTTCGGCGCACGGTAAAGATCCCCAGGTGGTCAAAATTAATCCGGAGCCCTCCACTACGGCGCGCCTCATCGCCTGCGTTGCGTCGGCGCGTTAAACCCCACAATCAATCAATCAAATCAATTAAAAACCTCTCTGAAGCCCATAACCAGCGAAGTATGTAACGATACACGTTTTGAAGATACGCGGACACAGAGAGGTCCTAAGTGCAACGGGCCCCGGCATACAAAATTCTTACGCCAAACTTGTTTCGCTAGAACCCCAAGTAAGGCTGCGAATTGTAAATCATTATACATTCATAAATATTTGCAAAGTAAGCTGACAACGCAAACGCCACAGCTGACAAAACAAGTTCAAGATTTATTGTTGCAATACCGTGGGCGGTAGCAATATACTTCCGAATAGTTTCCTGTTATAATATACTTAACTGTTGAATCATTTATCACGGTAAAGCCATACTTTTTCGCACGTGTTTTGTTGATGACGTGTCCAATGCTATAAACCACAGGTCTATCAGGATAGGTTGGCTCTCGGAATCCAATGTCACCAAGCAGGAATACGTCTGCCGCAAAACTGCAAGTCTGAAAAAGGAAAAATGCTACAATGTTAGAAAAAAAACTGAACTAGATCAACTGACGTCTCAAGTCAGCCCTTTCAATAAAAAGTAACCTATTCGAAGAAAAGTGGTCGAGCGAACAATTTAAATGATCTTTTATGTGTATAGTATTTTGATCGTCGAAATAAATATAATGCTTTGACTTTATATAATATGATGCTTTGACTCCTTAGCCACATTACTATCTCAGCAATTTTTAACTTGGCGATGTTGGCTGCTTATAATCTATGTAGGGCAAACGTCGTAAAACATGGCTGCAGTTTAACTAAGCTAATCTTGTATATGCAAAGCAAAAGCTTGGCTTACTTTGGTTGAGTCTTGGTTTCGCTTGGTTAACCTTTAATGTAGCTGCATTGCCGACCACGGCTCAAAGACGTTTGCTCACATGAAACACTCTCAGAAGGAGGCCCGCTCTCTCTTTCATTCACAGTGAACGCACTTTTCCTCTTAGCCGTTGGCAAGACGAGTCACGTAGACCGAGACAACCCAAGAGCACATGCATGGGTATCTGCTGATTCGGTCAGCTGCTTATGTGTTTAGCGGCTGCACCCGCGGCGCCCTGCGGCGCTAATTGAGCAGAATATGAAACAGTACCTTGTGTGCAGCGCCTAAATCAGGCCCAGCTACCCTCGTGATGCACGGCAAGCGGTGTGTCGCACGGGGTGTTTCTTCGGTCAGTAATCGAACTTGCTCATCAGCGGCAAATTTGCTGGACGAGAGTAGTGAAGTTTTGCTTTAAAGAAGGATTTAATAGCCCTGAGGGAAATGTAAATAATAAACCAGTAAACAAGACTAACCGTAAAATCACTAAAGCCAATAACGATGGGTGTTGTTGAGGGCCTGTTTTTTGATGTTATACATTGATTTGCTCAAACAGGATCGTCTGTTCAAATAGGATCGTGGAACCGTCTGGCAAAAAACTATAGGGGGAGTGGCCTATGTCTCTTGAGTTGGAAAAGGATTTTTGTCTTGTTGTGTCTACTGCCCGAATTCAAGATATGACGTGGTCTATGGAGAGGTTTTTTCCCCACCTTACGCACAGATGTTATGATGAGCCAGTGAGCACGTCAAAGTATTTCGGTTGCGGGTGGGTGATCCATTATCTGGCTAAAACAACTTCGACGCATCTGGTGGGTCAGCCAGTAGTGTATTGTCGTAAGTGTGGTTTTAGTAGCTGTAACGCGTTCCTGATTTTCCTACTTCTGGAACGCCCCCCCCCTGTATTATAATGATGGTGTCTTAATAGTGGCTTGAGGTCACTCTAGCGGACAGATACCGTTAAGGGGGTGCACAGAATAAGAACACCCAGCGCAGCACCGCTGAAGCTTGAACAAACTCTGGGTTGGTGGCAGCCAGATATTGGGAGCGCGTTCATATAACCAATCAATCAATCAATCAATCAATCAATCAATCAATCAATCAATCAATCAATCAATCAATCAATCAATCAACCAATCAGCCAATCAATCAATCAATCAATCCATCAATCAATCAATCAATCAATCAATCAATCAATCAATCAATCAATCAAAATTTATTTTTGGTGCCCAGGAGCAAACCCAGGGTCTTGGTACTGGTACACCGCATACAAAATATTGCTGCGAACCATGAATTCGTTTGTTTGTTTATTTATTGTTTGTTTTTGCTACCCGGCTACGCCCGGCTCTGTTATCTGTGTCAAGCGAAGCGCGTCTTGCATTGTATATTTCTATGCGGCACGGGATATCTCATTCATATAAGCAGACTGTTTCGTGTTAACGTCACTAGCCCAGAATAATCTTCTCCGTTCTACAATCTTCTGGATGTAAATCGACGGTTCCAGAAACACTCGCGCCGAAAGATAAAAGCCTGCAGAGCAGACGCCACAGCATTCCGATCGTCGACGCTCGCCCGCACACGTCACTTTGTTGACTGCTGCTTCACCGCCTGCGTATTCTTTGAGTTGTTAGGGGGCACAAGTTCGCTCCAATAAACGTGTTTTCCTTCAAGACAACTGCGTCGTCTCTGGTTTGGTGACATCTGGTAGAGTTGCGGGGTACGCACCCTTTATAACGACCTCTGGAAGCCGCCAGCCCAGTCCAACTAGAGCCAGCCTCCGACTGCAAGTATTGCCGCCCGAGTTCAGCCTCCTGCCAGGAAGACCCAAGACAACGACTGCTGCAACCACCACCATGGTGCAAGAACCAACGTCGCAAATCCTGCTACAGCAACCCCGCGAACCGCCAACATTCTGAGGAACCCCCGCTGAAGACCCGGAGGAATGGTTGGAGAAGCTGGAGCGCGTGCGGAGCTTCAACCGGTGGGACGATGAAGAAACCTTCCGGCATGTTTTCTTTTACTTGGAGGATGCAGCTAGAACTTGGTTCGAGAACAATGAGAGCGCCTTGAACGACAGGACGCAATTCAAAAGCGAGTTCCTTAATACATTCACGACCGTAATGAGAAAATAACGAGCTGCGCTTTTACTGGAAACTCGAACGCAACACCCGAACGAAGGAGTGGTAATCTTTGGTGAGGAAATGAAGCGACTATTTCGTCGCGCGGACCCGGATATGACGGAAGAAAAGAAACTGAGGCTTCTGATGCGAGGAGTAAAGCAAGAACTTTTTGCTTGCCTTGTCCACAACCCCCCCCCCCCCCCCGCAAATTGGTGGCCGAATTCGCGTCCGAGGCGCCCGCCATGGAAAAGACGTTAAAAATTCCCATGAGGCAGTACGACCATCCCATCAATGCGCTATACTCGGTGAGACCTTCAGAACGGCACCGGAAGTTGCCGCTGTGCCTTATCACCGTAGCCGGATGATTCTCCGCCGGTGCCATTAGGGCGTTACTGGGAATATTTTGAACATGGGGTGAACCGTTCCCGTGATACTGTGGTCTTATTATGCTTATAAACGACTGCAGTGACCACAAACAAACTGCCCGAGAAAGGCAGACGATATCACGCATTCATAGAAAACATCTTTCAAAATGCGCGCTCACTGACGTCACAGGTCCGGCGCTTTGGCGGAGTGATAGACTACATCAGGTGGTGCTGTTCTCTAGTTGTAACCAAGTATAGTTGCGGACTCGATCGATGCCGGGGCTCTTAGCTCTGACACATAACGTGAGACAATCCGTGTTGTCGTCAGGGAAGAACTGCGGAAACTCTTCCCAACAGCCCCGCAACGCCAAGTCACCTCTGTGAGTGACGTGATCCGGGAAGAAATTCAACTCGCTTTGGGGACTGTACGCCTTCCGAAATACCACGCGAGCCTCAAGCTATGACCTACTCCGCGGATGTTCGACGACCCCGCCCTGCTCCAACCTGCCATCAAGAAGTCCCGCCGTACAACCGTCCACTGTCGCCAGCCCGATCACCTGCAGGCCAAAACCAGGCGCCGAGAAAGAGAGAGAGAGAGAATAAACTTTATTTAATGAGACGAGTCAAGCGGGCGGTTTCCTCAGTTCAGGACCCCGTTGGAGCGTCCAGCCGCCTCAGCTCGGTGGATCAGCCGAAGCTGCTCTTCGAGGCTAGAGCTGGCCAGCACTTCCTCCCACTGCTCAATCGAGGGATTAGATATCGGGGAAAGTGAGGGGTTAAGCTGGCACTCCCACACCATGTGATACAAGGTGCAGGGCGCGTTGCAGAATTGGCACTGTGGGTAGTATATTGTTGGCCAGAATAAGTGGAGTTTGGTCGGGTGGGGGAACGTGTTGGTTTGGAGGAGACGCCAGGAGCGCTCCTCTGCCTTGCTGAGGGAGGGGTGGCCAGCGGGTAGCATAAGTCTGGGGAGCCTGTAGAATTGGGTCACCTCCTGGTATGACGTTACAGGGATCGCTGTCTCAAGCCAACTTTCTCGCGGCGCTCGGTTGGTCAGACCTCGAGCAGTCTCATGAGCAAAGACATTACCGCAGAGGGAAGCGTGAGCTGGTGTCCAGACAATCGACACCCTTTTCCTCGGAGGGTTCTGGCCGAGGATCTTCATGGCGATGCACGAGATGCGGCCTTGGAGGTAGCTCCTACACGCTGACTGTGAATCTGTGACTATCACTTCCGCTGGGGTCTGCGTTATTGCCAGCGCAATAGCTACCTCTTCGGCCTGTAGCGTCGAGACGTTGTTGAGAGTGAGGCTCGAGGCGTGGCTATCTTTCTTCGTCACAGTCGCTACCATGGCTCCTCGTCTGGCATAATCTGCGGCGTCCGTATAATAAACCATATCGTTTGAGCCGTAGTTTTTCTCCAGGGCTCTAACTCGCGCCTCTCTCCGACCCTCGTGGAACTGCGGGTGCATGTTTCTGGGCAGCGGGGCCACTCTGATGTTTTGGCGTAGTTCGCGAGGGATGTCTACTGTGGTTTCCAGAGGGCGATCAGGGATGTTTATGCCCAGTCTTAGCAGAAGGGCCCTGCCTGCATCCGTCCCTGCTAGCCGGTAACGTTGACTGAGCAGGTGGCCCTCAATCAGCTCGCCCACAGTGTTGTGCACCCCAAGCTTGAGGAGACGATCCGTGGAAGTGTAGGGGGGCAGACCCAGGGCTTGTTTATACGCCTTTCGCAAGAGCGTATCTAACTTGTTCTTCTCTGCCTTGTTTAGTAGTGCATAGGGCGTCACATAGCAGATTCTCGATACGACGAACGCCTGAACGAGGCGAAGCGTATCCGCCTCCTTCATGCCTCTTCCCTTGGTCGTGATCCGACGGAGCATGTGGGCAATCTGACAAGTCGTGTGTTCCAATTTCCTTATCGTCGTGGTGTTTGCGCAATCAGCTTGAATTACCATACCTAGAATCTTCACTTGCGGAGACGGGGTGATGGTAGCACCGTCCAGCGTGATCTCCATCGAAGGGACATCTGTTTGCCTACCGCCCTTTCTGCGCACTAGAAGCAGCTCAGATTTTTCTGGGGCGCACGAGAGTCCACAGTTCTTAGCATACTCATTCACGGTATCAGCCGCCATTTGGAGACGGTCCTGCATCTCCCCGACCGAGCCCATACCGGTCCACACCGTGATATCATCGGCGTAAAGACCGTGGTGTAAGCCCGGAATCGACGACAGTTGTTTAGGCAGGCCGATGAGGGCAATGTTGAATAGGAGGGGGGACAGGACCGCTCCTTGTGGCGTGCCGCCTCCACCGGTGCGAGTCGGTTGTGTCTGAATGTCTCCAATCTTGAGGGTAGCTTGGCGCCCGGAGAGAAAGTCTCTGACGTAGGTGTATGTGCGACTACCACACCCGAGCTCGTTCAGATTAGTGAGTATGGCTTCATGGCTGACGTTGTCAAAGGCTCCTTTTAAGTCTAGAGCCAGGATGGCCTTAGGTGTGTGGGTGTTGGCCCGTTCTATGATGTCCTCCTTCAGTTGCAGCAACACATCTTGCGTCGACAGGTGCTGTCGGAACCCGTACATGGTCGGTGGGAACTGCTTTGTGTCTTCGAGGAAGTTCTGCAGGCGGTTGTGCACGACGTGTTCGAGCAGCTTCCCGATACACGACGTGAGGGATATTGGCCGTAGGTTTTCGATGCCGAGATGTTTGTTTGGTTTAGGTATTAGGCGCACCTCAGCAGATTTCCATTCAAGTGGGATGGCTCCTCTCTCCCAGCACTGATTGTAGTAGGCTGTGAGGGATGCTATAGAGGGTTCGTCGAGGTTGGCCAATGCTTTGTTTGTGATTTGGTCCTGACCTGGCGCGGTATTTCGGCGGATCTTCTGAAGCGCAGCTTTCACCTCAGCCGTGGTAATGGGTGCATCCAATTGCGGGTTTGGATCTCCCTTGTAGTCAGGGGCCGCATAAGGTGGGTGTATGGGCAGGTATTTCTGCTGCAGTTTTTTGAGCAGATCCTCTTGGGATCCCTCAAACTTGTGAATAATGGTGTTAATTTTCTTGCAGGCTGCGCTTTTGTAATTTGTCGGATCATTGAGGTATCTGAGCAGTTTCCATGTTTTGGATGCGCTGAGGGTACCGCGGAGCCCGTCGCAGAGCTGCAGCCAGTTCTTACTGCATAGCTCCGCTGCGTATTTTGCGGCCTGCTCAGAGAGTTTGGCTATTCTCTTCTTGAGTTTTTTGTTGTGGCGCTGACGCTTCCACCTCCTGACAAGGCTGCGGCGAGCCTCCCACAGGTGTAACAGCTTGGGATCGACACTTGGAGTCTGAACAGTGGTCTTGACTTCTTGTGTTGCCGACTTAATGTCTGTTAGTATCGTGGAAGCCCAGTCACTAATGTCGTTGATTTCTGAGGCGGATTGGATCTCTCGCTGCTCTCGGAACTTAGCCCAGTCCACGATGCGGGCTACGCCATTACGTGCTCTGTACTCCTCCCCAACGATAGTGGTAGCTATAATTGCGTGGTCGCTACCTAGGTATTCCCCGGTGTTTTCCCACGTGGCTTGAGAGACGTTTCGCCCAAACGTGAGATCCGGGCACGTGTCTCTGGAAACACTATTTCCCATTCTGGTAGGTGCAGTCCAGTCGGTGAGGAGCGTGAGCTCGTGCTCTTCAGAGGAGGCTATTAGTTCGTTTCCGCGCTTATTTGAGTAGTGGTATCCCCATACGGGGTGGGCCGCATTGAAATCACCCAACACTAGCAAGGGACAGGCATCAGCCACCTGTACTGCTTGCTGTATCACACTCCTTAATTCCGACTGCTTCCTCTTAGGCCTGCAGTACACGTTAAGGATAAAAACGCTCTTTCCTTTCCCAGGTTTCCGAGGTATCAGCTCTGTGAGGGTCCCTTCTGTTCTCGGTAGCTGTAGCGTGTGTTGCACTGCTGTTACTCTCTTGCTGATGAGCGTGGTAGTGTCTCCGCATTCCGGGTCACCGTGTGTGATGTAGCCAGGTAGTCGTGCATAGGAGTTTACCTCCTGTAGCGCGAGTACATCCGGGTTGTCCGTGCACGAATCAATATATTGTGAGAGTGACCCAAGTTTCCCTTTGATACTTCTTGCGTTCCATTGCCACACTATTAGCTTTTTCTCTTGCTTCCCCCGGCGGCTAGCCATGGTTAGCTCGGGTGGGGTCTGCCTGGTCGTGGTTATCTAGCGAGGACGGCCGAAGGTATGGCTTGTCCCTACGTGGTGTTCTGCCAACTGCCGCATTTTGGCTTTCGAGTGCATCTAGTCTGCCTAACATAAGGGTGACAGACTGTTGGAGTTGAGCTATGCCAGCCGTCATGTTTTGCGCCATTGCATTTAGCTGTTCCGTCAGCTTGTCCTCTGCCTCCTTTGTCCGCGTCTCTAGGGCTTCAGTACGCCTTGGGGAGTCAGTCTGCTCATTTGTATCGTTTATTTTACGCCGTTTCTCTGTTCCCCCGTTCGTTTGCGGAGGGTTTAGCTTAGCCTGCGAGGCAACCTGCGCGATTGTAGATCTAAGGAGGGACATTTCTTTCTTTAGGTCTTCGATCTGCGATTGTAGCTTGTTGCATTCCTCGCATCGGGATTTAGGGGGTTGAGCAGTGGGAAGGAGAACTTGAGACCAGCTCACCTGTGGCGCCCCGGAAGACGGGGTCCTCACTTCGCCTCCGCCGCTGCTGGCGTCCGCACCTAGACCGGACCGGTAGCTGGGTCTGGAGCGGGACTTGGAACGAGCTCTGGTTTCGCATTTGACTTCCGATTCGGAGCCATTAGGTCTCAGGTCGGTTCGCGATCTGGAGCGGGACCTGGATCGCCTCTTAGCTGCCCCCGTACATCTCTGTAGAGACGGCCAGCGGCTGCAGGAATTGGAGCGAGATGATCGTTTTCGTCTTGACCCGTCGTCCCACGAGGTCAAGTGTTCAGCCGAGCGGTTCAATCTGTCCCTGGATGGTTCTCTTGTGCCACTTGAGTGTTCTTTACTTTTTTCCCAAGCCTTGCGGCGGATGATGTACGGTTCCCGAAAACGTTTTGGGCATTCTCTACATGCCGTGATGTGCTTGCCATTGCAGAGATCGCATTTCGGATCGCATGGATGGTCTGGCGCTGGGTCTCTCACGCCGCACTTCTCACAGGCGCGGATTCCGACGTTCACGCAGACGTCCGCCCTGTGTCCCGTACAGTGGCAGTTGGTGCAGTATGGGATGGTCTTCTTATAGATGAAACGTTTCATCTCAACACCCTTATAATAAATGTAGAAGGGTACCTTGTGACCTTGTATCGTAACGAGAACAGAGCCTGACATTCCCAGGCGGCGGCAGCTTAGGAATTCATATCCTGGGAGCCAAATGTCCTCCAACACTTGCTCCATCGTGTAATGCGTCGGGATGCCATGAATAACTCCTTTGCACGAGTCGTGAGGTGAGAGTCCGTAGAGACTCACCGGGTGGACCTTTCCTTGGACGTTAAGCTGAGTAATTTGGCTGAGGGCTCTCGCTGCTTGTTCGTGTGGCGTGCTGACGGTAAGGATGTTCTGCATCGCGTCAATGCGGACACGGATTTCAGCGTCCCTCCATGACAGGCGGGCCGCGTTGAGGATGCTCTCGGCCAGAAGTGCCGGACTGACCGAGCCGAGTCCGAGCCCGTTCTTTGGTCGCATCACCAGCTTGTAGTCTTCTTTCGGCACTGGCGGCGGCTTAGGTCTAGACTCTTCCCGCCGTGGTTTCAAGGTTGACTTCTTTAGTATTGAGTCCAGCGGTTGCTCAGCAGCCGATGTGTTCGCCTTGTTTCGTCGTCTCGCCGACTTGCTCATTACTTGTATCCACTTATCCCACCTTTCATCGTAATTGGAATTCTCTCCTCCGTCGCAGCGGTCTTGCGTCTCCATCTCGTCGTCTTGGGTCCTGTCTTTGCCGGGGATAGAGCTAACAGCTTCTGCTGTCGCGCCCGTCGCCGCTCCGCGCTCCATACCCGTGGTAAGCGCCGACCACGGGGGCTAGGGTTAGCGCGGCGGCGTCCGCTTCGGATTTTCAAATCGTTGTTAAACGGCAAATAATGCACTCACGAACTTCAGAATTGGTTCTGTGTGATCCTTGCCGCTTCGCGAAAACCTTCTTCTTGTCTTCGCTGCCGAAAACTGGGAATTTCCGTCCACTTGCGAAGAAATCCGAGGAGCTCATATGAGACACGCCTGTTCTCTTGAAGCTTCTTCTTCTTCCTTCGCCGAGAAAGACGGACGTATGGCGAACCACCGATAATCGTCCGGTGTGCTACCACTGCGCATAGGCCCATCACATGTATCGTCGCTGCCCGTACAGGAGACTAGGACGGCGTGGTTGCTCCGTCGAGGCCCCACGCCCCCGACCCGGCCAGCGCCCTACTGAGATCGACGAATACGTCTCCAACCCCAACCGAAGACCAGCCCGCTTCAACCGATCCCCGTCGCCCTATCCATAAAAGTCCCCCAACCGCCGTAGCAATGCTGAATTCACAGGCGGAAAGTTCCCGAGCTCACGCGGGGGAAACTAAAAGCAGCAACGTCTGGAAGTAAATTTCCACTATTGCAGAAAAATAAGAACCCTTGGACGACGCAACAACTCGCGGAAGACGATGATTCCCGACATGCCCTCGGCCCAACGACCCGATCTAACCCGGACGTGACTCCCGAACACGACGAAACCCACATGGCGCGACGCGTACCCGACTTGACCGAACCTTCCGCTGAGAAGACGACGACTACGACGCACAGTGCCCGACCGTCAACACGCACAAGCCGAGATATGACGCCATGACGCACCCGGGAAAGCAGCGTCCGACGTTCAACTGTCCAACGACGGCTTTGAAGTAGTCGCCCTCATAGAAACGGGAGCCGACTACTCATTCATGAGCGGACCATTTGCGTCTAAGCAGAAGAAAGTTTTGACCAGATGGGACGGTCCGTGCAATAGCAAAGCAAGAGGCCACCTCGTGACGCCAAGTGGAATGTGCACATCCCGCGTCACAATAGACGCCACAACGTACCCGGCGGCGTTCGTCATTTTGCCTAACTGTTCCTGTGACGCAATCCTCGGAATTGACTTTTTGACCAACAACGGTGCAATAATTGATCTACAGGCCAAGTCTATAACATTTTCCTCCGATCACTGCACGACGGGGGATCCCAACCCCAAACACCATGCTGCTATCAGGATCGCCGACGATCATGTCACCCTTCCACCCCACACAAACGTGATGATCGGCGTCTACTGTGAAGATGTGGTTCCTGCCATCGATGCTATCGTAGAGAGTGACAAAAGATTGCTCCTCGACCGCGGTGTCTCTGTCGCAAGAGGCATTGCGCGCTTTAGGCAGCGCAAGTCTCAAGTTTTGGTCACTAATTTCAGCGAGGAATACCAGCATTTAAACAGGCGCGCTGCAATTGCGTACCTCGAGGGAAGACTAGAAGCAAGTGACGTGATCACAGTTGCCGACTTTGAACGCGCACCCGAAGATATTTTCAAGCTTCCGAGTCACTTCGACGTGAATCCGGCGTTACCGCAAGAACAACGAAAGAAATTATTGAATTTTCTGCGTCGCTACAGCGAGTGTTTTTCGTCGAACTCAAAACTACGTAAGACACCTCTAGCGAAGCACCGAACAATAACCGAAGATGGAGCCCGACCTTCCCGACAGTCACCGTACCGCGTCTCTTCACAAGAGCGGGAAGCCATCCGGACGCAAGTCGACGACATGCTCAGCGACGACATTATACAGCCATCGAAAAGCCCCTGGGCTGCGCCGGTCGTACAGGGCAGAAAAAAAATCCGGCACATTAAGGTGTTGCGTTGACTACCGGCAATTGCACAAAAACACCAAAAAGGACGTGTACCCCCTGCACGTATCGAAGACGCCCTCGAACACCTCTGCCATGCGAAGTACTTCTCATCGATGGATCCGAAGACCGGCTACTGGCACATTGAGTTGGACGAGAGAGACCGATAGAAGACCGCATTTATAACTCCGGACGGCCTATACGAGTTCAATGTGATGCCGTTTGGGCTGGGCACGACGCCAGCAATGTTTCGAAGAGTCATGGACACGGTGCTAGCTGGCTTGAAGTGGCACACCTGCCTCGTATACTTCAACGACGTTGTAGTATTAGACCAGACTTTCGACGAACACCTTGCAAGGTTGGAGTCTGTATTCGAGGGCATTCGGAAATCGGGGTTAACGCTGAAGCCTGAAAAGTGCCGTTTCGCGTACGAGGAGCTCACGTTAATGGGCCATATCGTCAACGCCGCGGGAGCCCTACCTCACCTGGCAAAAACTTCAGCCATTGCCAACTTATCAAGGCCGAAAGACAAGAACTGCGTGCGAAGATTTCTGGGACTGTGCGCACACTAAAGGCTCTTCGTCGCAAACTTCCCACGCACTGCAGAGAAACTCACACGCTTGACGAAGGATAGCATCCCTTTTAGCTGAAAAAACGACCAAGAAGAAGCATTCGGCGAGCTGCAAAAACACCTGCAAAGCTCGCCGTGCTCGATCATTTCGACGAAAACGCCGAAACGGCAATGCACACGGACGACAGTGTTGTAGGCTTGGGTGCCATCCTCTTCCAAAAAACAAAGCGGTGCGAAAAGGTAATCGCCTATGCCAGCCGTGCTCTGTCGAAGGAGGAGAAAAACTACTCTGCCTCTGAGAAAGAGTGCCTGGCATTTGTATGGGCGATTTCAAAATTTCGCCCATAGGTGTATGGAAGACCATTCAAAGTTGTGACAGGCCACCACGCGGTGTGTTGGTTCGCCGATTTTGAAAGACCCCTCTGGCCGTCTTGCGTGGTGGAGCTTGCGCCTGCAGAAGTTCGACGTTACAGTCGTCTATAAATCCGCCAGAAAACACTCCGATGCCGACTGCCCCTCGCGTGCCCCCGTCGACCCGCCACCACGAGACGCTGATGAAAACAGCGCGTTCTTCGGAATCGCGACGGAGAGCCACCCAACTGCCAAGCAGCGTGCCGACCCCGACTTACGCGTCATAATCGACTACCTCAAGGGATGCAACGTCACCGTTCCTAGGACCTTCAAACGCAGCTTACCAGCATTCAGCCTGCGAAACTCCGTCCTCGTGAAGAAGAATTTCAGCCCCGGAATAAGAACGAATTGCCTTCTTGTCAACCCTGCAGACCTTTGTGACGAACCTTTGGAAGCCTGCCACGACGACCCGTCTTCCGGACATCTCGGCACAGCTCGCACAATTGGAAAAATCAAGGCGAAGTACTACTAGCCCGCCTTACATCCGACGTCACCCACTACGTCCGGACCTGCCGTGACTGCCAGCGACGAAACACGCCACGGACGAGACCCGCCGGACTTCTGCAGCCGATCGCTTTCCCATCGAGGCCCTTCAAACACATTGGAATGGACCGACTGGGCCCGTTCCCTACGTCACGATCTGAGAACAAATGGATTGTCGTAGCAACAGACTACATGACGCGCTACGCAGAGACCGCCGCTCTTCCGAGGGGACTGCACAAGACGCAAAACTCTTCAGAAGCCAAGTTGTGCTGCGACATGGAGCCCTGGAAGTCCTAATCACGGACCATGAAACGGCCTTTACTGCCGAGCTGATGCAAGGAATATTACGCTACAGCAACACTGATCACAGAAAAATGACTGCGTACCACCCCGAAACGAACGGACTAATGGAACGTCTGAACAAGACAATCGCAAATATGATGTCAAACTACGTTAACGTTAAACATAAGACTTGGGACGAAGCGCTCCCTTTTGTGACGTTTGCGTACAACACGGTCATCCAGGAGACTACGCAGATGACGCCGTTCGAGATTGTCTACGGAAGACGGCCGACTACGATGCTTGACGCCATGCTTCCGCATGTAGAAGACGACGCCCTCAACCCCCACGTCCAGGGATACCTTCAGCGTGCGGAAAAGGCCCGCCAGCTCGCTCGAGTTCATACAACGGACCAGCAGCTCTTGGATGCCGGTCGCTACAACCTCCGACGCCGAGCCGCCGAGTACCACCCAGAGGGTCGTGTTTGGGCTTGGACTTCCATCTGACGACGCGGACTCAGTGACCAGCTTCTGCGATGGTATGTCTGACCCTACCAGATTTAACGACGTGTCAGCCAACTTACCTACGAGATAATCCCCGATATTCATTCCGAATCATCACGACGACGCACGGGGCCCGCAGTCGTCCACGTGGTTCGCTTGAAACCTTACTATGCAAGATGACGGACTTTTTGTTGTTTGTTCGGACTGTCTTTTGTTTTAGCATCGGGTCAATGCACTCTTATAAGGGGGACTAATGCCGCGAACCATGTATGCGTTTGTTTGGTTATTTATTGTTGGTTTTTGCTGCCCGGCTACGCCCGGCTCTGTTATCTGTGTCAAGCGAAGCGCGTCATGCATTCTTTATTTTTATGCCGCACGGGCTCTGCTATCTCATTTAAATTCCTATTAATAAGGATAGAAGTCTCAAGTCCACAAATATTAACAGACCACCCCAAAAGCTCGCTCGATCAGGCGTATCAACGTGCGTCTAATCTCAAAAGGGATGATATGCTCAACAAACAGCGGCAAAACGAAAGCGCCAGGCCACCTTTCCTAATAAATCAATTTTCAAACGCCCTCCCGAACGTAAACAATATACTGCGGAAGTACTACCCCATTTTAGTCAGTAAGGGCCGACTTAAAAAGACTCTCCAAGAAGCCCCAAGGGTTACCTACAAGAGAAACAGGAATCTAAAAGATATTTTAGTGCATGCTAAAACAGGGCTTTCAAAACAGCCAGTCATAGCCAGCTGCTCCCGTCCCAGATGCAAGACTTGCAGGCAACTGCAGACAGACTGCATTGTAAAAAGCACAGCCAGTAATTATGTCGTCAAGATTAATTCAAGTTTTACGTGCACTTCATCCAACATTGTGTATATGTTGGAATGCTCAATGTGCCGAAAACAGTATATATAGGCGAAACGAGTCAACCTATGAGCCTACGTCGTAATGGTCACCGGGCAGATACTTTTAGCCAATCCTCCATAGCTGTATCGCAGCATTTTAACCAACCAGGCCACAATTTCGATGACCTTAAGTTGTATATACTTCAGTCAAACTTTAAGTCTTCTAGGGAAGGAAATACCGAGAATCCTATTTAATTCACAAATTCAACTCCATGGAACCTACTGGAATTAATGCGTCTATGGGCAACTTGGAATCCTTGCGATATTCACCGGAAATACAGAATTAGGCACTGTCTTGCATATACCTTATCCAAAAACTATGACCCCTCCCTCTGGTCTTTACCTGGTCACCTAATTTCTTTTATTTTCATTTCGTAGCTTCCAGCCTAATTCTCGCCCGCATCCCTCCAACCTTTGCTTGTGGACTTCCATTTTATTTATTTTATTTCTCTTTTTTTACTCCGCTTTGTCTTGTGTGCCGTAGGTCACTCTGACTTTTTCTTTTCGTTTTCGAGTTTCAGGACAGGCCTTTTGCAGGAATGTTGCCAGGGTGACACGTGCCATTTCAGTTGACGGGTCATTGCTTTTTATTTTTTGTGTGGGTTTGTGTGGTTTCCCTCCCTGTTTTTTGTCTCTTTTTTTCTTTTTTCCTGGACCTAGTTATTTCGCCTCTTCTCCACCTTCTCTTTTGACCTGAGGCTTGCAGATAGTTTCTGATGAGGACCACACTCTCTACGCCTGGTCTGCTTCCGGCGGTTCTGAGAAGCTTTCGTTATGCCCCGCGGCGGGTCAACAAACACCCTCGCACCCTTTCTCTAAACAAATTCCCGAATATAAACCCCCGCCTGACTTCCCTGTGACCTACTTCGCGGCTCAAGCATTTACAACATTCTTTGCCCCTCAATATCTCCCCGTCACACTCCTAAACCAATCTGATTTCTCAATTTCACTTCCTTCTTTCCTTCTCCTCTCTCACCTGGGGACCTACCCCTATATAAAGAGTGCCAGCCAGGCGAGAGTTTGGCCAGACGAAAGCAAGTCTCTTTAGTCCTACGTAGGGAGTCCTCACTTTTCGTAAACGTGTGCAGAAATCGGCATGGATAATCGAAATGCTTGCTCCCGTATCAATTAAAGCTTGTACACGAATCCCCTCAACCGATACCGATAACATATTAGCTGGATGACCTGGGGGAATTTCTATTATCGAAACTGGTGCACTTTTCCCCCAAAAAACTGCAGGGCCTAGTTTCCCGCCAATTGGTTAGTCTCATGAGAGACAGGGCGAAGAGGAGACGACGTGCGGCGATACGGTGACGGAGATCGGCGGCGCACTTCTCGGGAATCGTGACGAAAGTCTGGTTGGCCAGGTGGAGACGACGAGCGTCGCACAGGAGGCGTATAGGATTGTGGACGGTAACCGGAACCAAAACCGAAGTCATCCCGTTCGTTGACATCGTAGCCGCGTCTTTTGTCTTGCTGGCGTCGCCTGCAGAAACGATAGATGCGACCAGAGATTCCACAATAGTAGCACGTTGGCCGGCGTGTGCGGAGGTCCTGGCGGGGGTGTCGCCACGTCGGCTGGAAGGTCTGCGGGCGGGAGACCGCAGGAACAGCTGCCACAAACCCAGGGTGAGGCTGAGCAGCGACTGGCGCCAACGGCAAGGGCGTTCGGCTTACGACTTCGCAATACGACGGGTTGGTTGCCGCTGCCGGTAGAGAGGACGCCGAAAGGCAGGACATAGACGCCAGCTCCTCTTGAACTATTTCACGAAGCCCAGGTGCAGGAGCGCTGCGACGAACGCTGGCACTGCATAGTGACGGTTGGTTGCCGAGCTCTTCACGAATTATGGCACACATCATCGTGCGTAGCTCATCATTGGCGAGATAGGCAGGTGCCAGCGAGTCATTCTGTAGGCGGATGGATTGCAGCTCGTCCAATCGTTGACACGTCGCGACCACATTGGCTACCGTCGCTGGGTTCTGCACAGCAAGGGCTGAAAATGCAAACTGGCCGATCCCCTTCATAATGTGACGCACCCGATCTGCCTCTGGCATATCCCCGTTGACCCGACGGCACAGCGCAAGAACGTCCTCTATATACGACGTATACGTCTCTTGGGCAAGTTGCACGCGATCGTCCAGCTGTTTCTTCGCGGCGTCAGAACGAGCAGCGGATGAGCCAAATTTCTGGCGTATCTGCCAGGTGAAATCAAGCCAGTCAGCGATTCGGTGCTCGTTGTTGAAGAACCACGTCTTGGCTGCTTTGTCGAGGGACCACAAGACTTTCTGCAGCTTAGCGTGGTCGTCCCACCTGTTAAAGGCGCTGACTCGTCCGTAGCTATCGAGCCACTCCTCAATATCTTCGCCACGAAGGCCAGCGAACGATGGCGGGTCGCGCTGGCGGGTCGTAATGATACTCTGCGGCGGTGCCGGGTCGACGGCAGTGTTGGCCGATTCTCGCGTCATGGGCATGACTGGGCCAGGCAAACGGTGGCGGGAACGCAGCTCCAGGAGTGGGACCGAAGAGGTACGAAGCGGGACCGAAACGCACCCTCCACCACTTGAGAGGGCAAGGTTCACCGGAGAGGCCGATGTTCGGGGCGACCGTTTATTCGGAGGCTCCAGCAGGGAACGCCCGATTCCACACCATGATGATGAGTATTCACAGAGATGAGGACGAAGTGCTAGAGCACGTTCGCTAATGATGATGATAATGTACAGATGAAGAGGAAGCACTGATGGCAGTCCGATGATCCCCCACCAAGACCGACTGTGCCAACCGGTGCCGGTAGATTGCCCAACGATGCTCACAATATATATACAGGGTGTCCCAGCTATCATGCACCAATATTTAAAAAAAGAGCAATGGCGTTACTCGAAGAAAACCTCGTACGCAAGGTTTGCAGTACTGTGCAGAAGCGGACAGTAATTTTTTCGTTATTAATATTTAACGAATTAATTGTAAATAATTATCTAACTCGAGAATTACAGCCCTAATCACTGAAGTGTCAATGAGGCACTTTTAGGTAACCACGAGAGGCATCTAACCGCGATATTTTCAGCATAGAAATAATTGCGCACTCAGTTATTCTGACTGATAAAGAAAACCCGCGAAATATGAAAAATACCACGTGACGGCGCCTCTGCGCGCTTTTGCGCGCATTGTAAAGCAATGCCCTCAAACAGGCTGCCTGTGAGTTAGCCAGAATGTAATAAACAAAAGAAAGAAAGAATAAATCGCGACCGAGTTTGTGCCTTATCGGCACAGGTGCCCAACGAATCTTGCTGTTGCTGCTCCTTCCATTCATGCCTTTATCAAGGTGATGCGCTGTCTCTTGGGGCGGGTGACAGGCGAAGCAGTTGCTTTCAATCAGCTTGTTTGGGGACGCTGCTTACAAATGCGCGCGGAGGCGTCGTCATGTGGTACTTTTTATATTTCACGGGTTTTCTTTATCAGTCAGAATAAATGAGTACGCAATTAGTTCGACGCTGAAAATACCGCAGTTAGATGCCCCTCGTGGGTACCTACAAGTGCCTCATTGATACTTTAGTGATTAGGACTGTGATTCTCGAGTTAGAGCAATAATTATAAATAATTAGTTAAATATTATTAACGAAAAAATTACTCTCCGCTTATCCACAGTACTGCAAACATGGCGCATTAGGTTTTCTTCGAATAACGACACTGCTCTTTTTTTAAATCTTGGTGCACGATAGCAGGGACACCCTGTATATATATATATATATATATATATATATATATATATATATAGAGAGAGAGAGAGAGAGAGTTTGGAAACAGAAAAACACACATTACGCGAAAACATAAGGTAGGCAGGGACAGAGACAAACGAGAAAGACAATAAAATTAAGAATAAAAGTTAGTGACGTTTCAGGAAGAGGACTTCCTTTCTTCACAGTACAGAATAAGTTGGTTTCAGGGTTATATATATACAAAAAATGTAGCAAGGGCGAGGGGAGGGAAAGAAAAGGGAGAGTTGTACATCGGGGTTATGGTTGGTGGGTAGAAAAATGATGAGAGAAGTGGAAGACGGAGGGGAGAAAAAATAAAAAAAATAATTTAGAAGGATAACAGAACCCACAGTCTCGCGGTACGAGCATGAGAAAAAAGAGCCAAACAAGAAAAGACACAACCAGAAGAAAAAGAAATTTAAAAAATTAAATTAACAAGGTAATTCTCCCTCCCCTGTGGCAACAGTGGTGAAAGAGGGGTAAAAACAAGATATGCCCATGCACGTGTTTGACATCGGCAACAAAATCAGTCGCGCGGAACGAAGAAGGTCCAAGGAAGATATGCCCATGCCCACAAATTGCGAACAGCTGCCCATACACACCCGTTCTAAGAATCTGGGTCAGGTTATTGAAACATGAGACACTTGGCTTCTGTTGATGGAGGCAAGGGTCGCCCCCCAAAAGCAGTAGGACAGGCAGTTTCGACAGGAAAGGAGTGTACAGTGATATACAACCTGCGGAAAAAAAGCAGGAAAAAAAGACACAATCAAACTTGTCATGGAATGAAAGATAACAGAAGGCAGGTGCATGCGCATGACGCGCACGGGGCGGAACACGGCTGGTCGGCACATTGTACCAGTTCAGGGAACGCCAAGGCGGTCAGCAACGAATATCAGAAAACAGCAATAGAAAAATAAACGTGAGAGGAAAGCAATCACACACGCTAGCGTGCACAAATTGGTTACAAGGTGAGAGTGGCAAAGCTAACATTGATATAGAAACAGCGGAAAAAAAAGCTTATTGATGCCAAACGACGCTGACCTAAACTTATACGTGAGGTAGGACTCACGAACCTCGCGATCGTGCCGCAGCCTTTTACCCAGAAGATAATGTCCAGACTTGCTGGTCAAATTTGGGTTAGTGAAGCCATTGTGCAAAAAAACACTGTGCTAGCACGAAACTACAACCATCCACGGGGTCCACCAACTGATGGGAGAATATTATCGAGGGAAAAAAATGAACAGGCATAACACTAGCCTGAGAAATCCAGCCGAAATTTTAATCAGAGGAAAGGCATGTCAATTTCCCATAACTTTTATTGATGCCAAACGACGCTGACTTAAACTTATACATGAGGTGGGACTCACGAACCTCGCGATCGTGATGCGTTTTAAAAGTAGATTCAAGAATTTTGGCCCTCAATTGTTGAAAAGAATGACCAGGATTGTTAACATGCTTTGATAGAGGCAAAGAAGGGCAGGTTTTTGCATGAGAATGGTGATTGCTAAACCTCAAGCGAAAGGGTGTTCAGTCTGGCCGGTGTATTGTTTGCCGCCGAGGGTGCATTCCAGCAGGTATACGACGTTGGCGGAATCACAGTTAAAATTCCCTTTTACAATTATGTAGTGTTTCAGTTTCGGTTTCGCTTCGGTTTATGTTGTCTTTACTTGCCACCAGGTGACTTCTGTATATATATGCATACCTCTGAATAAAAGTCCAGTTTTCGGTTGGTCATCGTCGACGACACTGGTCGCTTCGTCGTTTTTCAGCGGCTTCCGCCGCGATATAACAATGGCGACGAGGATGCGTCTTTTTCGGGGGGCGTAACCACGCCTGCACCTTTTCGACGCCATGAGTTGCATCGGGCTTGCTCCGCCGCCCCTGTTCCTGCCTGAACCCGGGCGCCCTCCTGTTCCGTGGACGCAATGGCACCAAATTTTCGAAAACTACCTACTGGCATCCGGAGCATCCGACTTTCCGCCCGAACGTCGCAAGGCCCTGCTGTTACGCAGCCTCGGCGTTGAGGGTCAACGTGTCTTCTCCAGTCTACCGCTTCCAACGGATGCCTCCCAGACCGGTGAGTCAACCGCCGACGACAAACTTCCTGAAGCTATCAAGGCCGCCAACGACAAACTTACTGAAGCTAGCAAGGCCGCCGCCGTTCAGCCTTCTGTTTACGACGAAGCTGTAACGATTTTAAAGAAACAATTCACAAGCTCAAGTAATGTCGTCGTACAAAGGCACCGCTTTCGCCGTCGCATTCAGCACCCAGAGGAGTATGTCCAGAAGTACGTTGCCGCGCTACGTGCGGTCGCCGGTGCATGTTCTTTTGCTTCCCCTGAAGAGTCACTTCGTGGCCAGGTCGTGGAAAAGGCCTCGTTCCAGCACATTCGCGAACGCCTTCTTCTTGAGGGCTCCACCCTCTCGTTCTTCCGAGCAATACAATTAGCGTCACAAATCGAACAGGCTAGTGAGTACCTTCGAGAAATTGCTTCAGGCACCATGCAACGTATATCAAGAAGCTCTCGCTCAACGCCGCACGACCGCAGTCGAAATGAACACTTCCCCCGTCCTTCGCGTAGCGACACGCCTCTGCCTGCACCTTGTAACGAAACGCGCCCGCATCCCGACACCCACCAACCTGCTTCCTGTACGCGCCCACCCACCTCTATTTCTTACTGCTACCGTTGTGGTTCGGGCCAGCACCGTGTCGCGTCATACCGCTGCCCAGCGAATGGTCAGCCTTGCTATAATTGTGGGCTCATTGGGCACTTTAGTTCAGTATGCAAAAAGACGCAACAGAGCGTTCATGTTCACGAGCTTAGCGACCAGAATTGGCCCGACGAAGCTATGAGCATTTTGTCGGTCACCTCATCCAGCCGTGCCGGAATTCACATTGAGGTAACATGAACCTAAAGGGCTATAATATAAAATAAATGCCCAACCCCTACCACATACGTATCACGGGTGACGCCAATTAAAAATAAACAAACTGGACCAAGGTCAACTACAGTTTTGACGAGAAGGAAATACCCACCAAAGTGGAATGTTGCGACAGCGAAGAGACTGACACCCGCGTTACCAGTTCGAACACCTCCTCCTGGTTCTCTTCTTCCTTTATTGCGTGCTCACGCGCATACGCCGCTGCCCACCCTCTTCGTCCTCTTCTCTAGTTGCGGCTGCGAGGTGCATGGCGCTTCCCGCCACTGCTTCCCGCGGGAAACTCAACATCCTCCCGGGCCCGCGGAGTGGTCGCCCGCCTTTAAGAGGTATAACCGCTGAGCAGCCCGCCGTACTTGTTGGCCATTTGGGAAGGTGACTGTAAAGTATCTGTCGATGCCGTCCCTACCAGTAAACGCCTCAACCGCTCTGCCGAGCTTCCATTGCAGCGCCGGCACGTTGTCGTCCTTGACAATCACCGAGTCGCCAACACGTAGTCGGGATGATGACGAAGGCGGGCAGTGATGAGCGGAGCGTAGAAGAAGCAAATATTCTTCCTTCCAACGCTTCCATGGTCGGCGCCGAAGCTCATCTCTGTACTTCACCCTTCGTCGCAAGTCATGCGCGGCGGAGCTCGGCAAACAGTCGGCAGTTCGTGGTGGTAGTCCCACAGTGCGCTTGCCGGTTAGGAGTGCATCCATCACGGGCAGACTACTGACCACCGGTTCCTCCTGCTTCATCTTGGGGGGCGGCGCAACCGGAGCCGGCTTCACGTCCGCACTCCGAGTCTTGGTGACCAGGCTTGGCGCGCAGTTCCGTCTCGTGAAGGGATCGTATGCCTTCTCCTTGTTAAGCTTCGCGTCCTCCAGGATCGCACGCTCAATCTCCACGATGTTCTTCAGACGCTTCCGTTCGTTGAGGTAGCTGATGGCGCTGATTGTGCTTCTGCGCTGCTTATCCAGCTGCCTCGCACGTTCCTCGAGCTGCTCCAGTTCTCCCGCCAACCTCTGTGCTTCTTCCTGGACTCCCTTCAGCATCGTAATCTCCTTCTGCTTCATAAGCTGCGTCTTCCGCACCGCATAGTTGCTTGGATTTCGCTTAAAACGCTGCTTCTCCCTCACGATGGTCTCGACGTCTGACTCCTTGTACTGGTAGTTGAGTGCGCCCTGAACGTCCTTCAGCTTCCTCGCCACCTCTTTCGTTGTCTGAAACGCGACCCCTGCGAGGTTCATCCCTTCTGTCCACTTGTAAAAGTCTGAGTCGGTGAAGTCTTGGTTGGACACAACTCGAGCTCGGAAGACCCTCTCCTGCTTGCAATGCTTCAGCCTCAGGACCTTGTTGGTTCGGCACCGTCCCCGTGTGTACACTTTGGCCTTGCTGACTTCTTGGATCTTGCTGACTTCTTCCTTCGTGGCGACAATTTGTGCTTGGCCTCCTCCTCATCTTCGAATGATGAGGACGAAGATGAGGAAAAATGGCGCCGTTCTGACGCGTCGCCCCCAGCCTTGTTGTCCTCTTCGTCATCTCGGTCGGAATTGTCATAATCTTCGTCATCCGAATAAATATCTCTGGCTTTGAGCTTCCTAGCCGTCTGGGCCTGGGAATCCTCCCCTTTGTTGAGGTCGTGCTCCTCACCTGCATCGCTTATACCGATGGCGTCCAACCGCCACATCTCCGACGGGTCTCCCGGTCGGAACTCCATGCGCCAATCGTCAGTACAAGCCAGGAATAATGCAGTTGCACTGGTGGTACGTGGTGTCAGACGATGGCAGACGTCAGTGTAGGTTCCTTGAACGACCCAACCGAATATTGTTTCCACGGCGCACAGGGTGTCGGTGAAGCGCTCGACACGTCCGGTTACAACCCTCCAGTAATTGTCAGAGCCGATCAACACGCTTATCATGGAGTCCTGAGGTTTATCGTCTTGGGGATCGTCGGCTAAGGGTGAATTCCGGTCACGCAGCATTGCAATAATGGTGCTCTCTATGGCCGGGCCCCTCACTGTACAGACCTCTGGCACTTCCAGAGCTTGGAGGGTCAGCTCATTTGATTCAAAGCGGCCACAGAGAGTTATGTTCACCCTTCGGCATTTGTACTGGCGTGGGCGGTTGCACTTCCCGAATGTGAACACTGCCAGATCCTCAGTTCCAGTGTTGGGTAGAGACAGTTGCTGCGACACGTCTTGACGGACAAAGGACCGTTGGCTTCCGGTATCAAGCAGTATCCGTACCGGCACGCGGTCACGGTTTCCGGACGCCCACACCGTGGCGGTCTGGAGCAATACGGGTGACGAGGACGTGCTGATTGCAGGAGCTGTTGTCACCTGCCTCCCTCGTTGTGTTTCCACTTCTCGGTTTTCAGCTCCGGTAGGAGTAGGTGGTCATGGAGTGCCCGTTGCTGCTCTTCCCCAAATGCCGCACAGTGTAGAAATATGGCGCCCTGAGCAGTGGTCGCACCTGACCCCTGCTGCGGCTCGGCAATTACGGGCAGTGTGGCCCCTTTTCTCACACTTGAAACAACAATGCTTCCTGGACAGCCGTCGGCGCTTTTCCTCCGCTGACAGTGCGGCCTGGCGCCTACGTGTCGCGTGTCCTGGAACGTCGCAGAGGGAGCACTTAGTCTGCGTAGCCATGGACGGATCGGCACCTGGCGATGGGGACCGTGCTGCCAGTGCTAGGGCGGATGGTATTCGAGGCGGTGTCGCGTTGCGGTTAGCTGGCAACCTCCTTGAAGTGGGTTTCTCGCGTGACACTCGACTCTCCTCTCTGCTTTCAACCTCCACTTGCAGGAACTTCAGGATGGTCTTGACTTGCTGTTCTCGTGATTCCGCTGCAGCGTCCGCTCCGGCCATGTCGGTCTTCGTGCGCTTGCGGTACAGGATTGCCAGATCCTCTGGCAATGATTGCATCAGCACCCGGTGCAGAACAACCGCGTACTCTGCAGACGGCATGCCAAGGCTATCCAAACAGCCGGTCCCGAATTGGATCTGCTCGTAGAGGTCTCGCAGACGTGAAACTTGAGACGATGACTCGATTGGCTCGATGGAAAGCAGGCTGTCTATGTGGTTATCGATGAGGACATCCTTTCGGCCATAGCGTTCAGTGAGCACCTTGATGGCAATCTTATAATTTGCGTCAGTCAGGCGTATGCCTTCGATTGCCGGCTTTACAGCGCCGGCCAGGTAAGACTTCAAATACTGGAACTTTTCAATGTCGGCGAGATCGGGGTGAGCGTGTATGGTGGCCTCATAGTGTTCCCAAAAGCCCTGCCATTCACGGGTCTCACCGGCAAAGACGGGTATTTGAAGCTTTGGCAAATTCACGCGCAGACCCTGTGCTCGTGGTCTACCGTGAGCGGCGGTATTTTCGCTCATGAGCTCGGTGTGAGCAGCTCCGATGGCGTTGCTGGGCTCGTTGCTAGTCCCCGCAAGCCTCTGTAGCTGGCCTTCACTGACACGAGCACCAGCCGTAGCGCGCGCGTTCATGGCGAAACGAAGCCTGCTCATCGCGTTGACGATCTTCTCACGGTAATCTATAGCACCCGCGACTTCTTCATCAAACTCCTCACTGTCAAGGGAGTCGGCGATCTGGCTGTCCATCTCAGCAAGCGCGGACTCTTTAGAGCGAAGCCCGTCGATAATTTCCTGGAGGTCGCCCAATGACGGTTGAGTGTCCTCCCGCAGGATATCGCTGGCCACGGTCAGAAGTCGGGTGGTAGAACCACGAAGGATACCTCGCTGCCTGCGCAGCTTCTCCATGCTCGGTAACGTATCGGTGCGATGGATGCCGGCCGTCTCCCGGGTTTTACGGCACCAGAAATGTTGCGACAGCGAAGAGACTGACACCCGCGTTACCAGTTCGAACACCTCCTCCTGGTTCTCTTCTTCCTTTATTGCGTGCTCACGCGCATACGCCGCTGCCCACCCTCTTCGTCCTCTTCTCTAGTTGCGGCTGCGAGGTGCATGGCGCTTCCCGCCACTGCTTCCCGCGGGAAACTCAACATGGAAAATAAAAGGGAAAAATGCTACACAGCGACACCACAGCCAGGAGAGCGGGCCCGGGGAGACTCCCCTGATCTCCCCTGGGAAGGTAGCAGGAAAGGTTGAGATGAGGGATGCGGATGGTGGTAATAAGGAATGGGTTATGGGAAAGTGGGTGGGAATGGGGACAGCGAGGTTTTTGTTCTAATCCTCAGATGTCTGACTCCTAAAATAGCCTGAAAACTCAGGATGGGCGTCAGACGGTTCCAACTGGAATTCAGCGGACCCCAATATAAGTTCCAACTATCTTAGCTACGACATCGAAGAACAGGGAGAACCCGCGACGGAGTGACGACACCTAGTCTCCGGACCCCTTTCACAATCAGCCCCCGGCTAACACCCACCAGGTCCCCCGAGTACTCAAGAGACACCTGCCCAGCCTACATAGGTGCTAATCCCTCTCGTCTCGACGGTTTCGGATACTGGTAAAGCTAACTGTCCGACAACGGGGTAACTGTACCCTGTACGCATCCGTCGATCCCTATGTGCACCTGAATCACCTATCTCCATAGGAAAGCCTATGTGACTTATAGGATTTCGGTGGACCTCTAATGTGCTCCTATGCCAACCACTCACCCACCAGGGAACCCTCCCCATACGGGCAGCAGTCATCAGGTGGAAGGAGTAATCCTTATAGAGTACGACCAGCCCTACTCCCGATACTGAGGACGAGAAGCTTCCCTAAGAAATGAGCCAATCCCTCTTTCCTCGGTCCTAGCAAGTGCGCACCTCCTAGATTGGTCGCTACTAAAGGCCAGAGACAATGGTCATCATGAGCACCTATCGAAGTCCCTGGATCCTGTTGTCCAGGAACCTTCGTGTCGGCAGCGAGCAGTCGTGCCCGCGTGGGGTGACTGCGGTGGTCCTTTTATAAAGGAACCTTTTTCACCGCTTTTTGCCAAGTTCCCAGAGCCAACCTCGGTAGCCACCCAGGCTGTCCGGGCCTGCCTCCACGTCCAGCATTGGCTCTGGAGCAGGAACTGGCCCATACAGTTCCAGGGAGTCGCTGCCACTCCCCTGGGGTTTTGCATCCCCGGGTGAGACCTGGCTCTCACCCACCGCTGCCGTTGGCAACCGACCAAAGCTAGGCAGCCGAAACCGCCTTTGCCCAGCCAGCTGGCAAGGGGGACCTCTAGCAGGTGGCAGTCGGATTGTCCCTCCCACATTGAGGTAACAGTTGGGCATGCGCCGTTAGCATTTCTTATCGACTCGGGCTCCTCGGTTTCCAATCTGGCGGGTGATCTTTTCGATAGGCATTTTGCCGGGCGTGCGCTGCTGCTCGCGCCCCGTGTGACGCTGCTAGATTACTCGAAACAGCCTATCCCCGTGCGAGGATGCTTTTTATCGAAGGTCGTATACAAGGAACGCGAAGCGTTTATTCTGTTCTACGTTGTTTCGCAAGGCACATCGCTGCTAGGTATTGACGCCATTAGGGCCCTTCAGCTCCAGATTGACGGCTCGTCCCTCCGCTGCCTTGAGACTACCGCGTCAACTACCAGTGCTGCCAACGTACAAGCCCAAGGTCACGAAACAGTTTCAACTGCATGCCTTCCAGCAGAGTTGTGCAATGAGTTAGCGTGCCTTTTCGACTCCAGCCTCGGCCTAGCCACGGTGTTTGTGCATCGTGTCAAAGTTCGGCTCTCAGTTCCGTCTACTGTAGCTAAACTTCGCCGCCTTCGCCTTTACTCCGAGCTCCGGTATCGGAAGAACTTCGTCGGCTCGAGCAGTTGGATGTGATAGAGCGCATTAATGCGTCAGAATGGGTCTCTCGGATTGTTGTTGTTCAAAAGAAGGATGGAGGCATTCGTGTTTGTGTCGACTTACGGGAGCCTAATAAGGCCGTAGTGACTGATAGCTTTCCTCTTCCACACACCGAATAACTCCTCCACGGTCTAGTTGGGGCAACTCCTTTTTCCAAGCTTGACCTCGCATCAGCCTACCACCAGGTTTTGCTCGATCCTGAATGCCGTGATTTGACCGCTTTCATTACTCACGATGGTCTCTTTCGCTTTAAACGCGTGTGCTCCGGGTTGGCATCCGCCCCCGCTGCATTTCAACAAATGATGTCCAAAATACTTCAAGGATGTTCTGGTGTTCTCTTCTATATCGATGACATCATTGTGTTTGGGAGAAATGAAAAGGAACACTTGACCAACCTGATCGCGGTACTACGGCGCATTAAGGAAGCCGGGATCAAGTTAAACGACAAGTGGGTATTGGGCGTACAGGAACTTTGCTTCTTGGGACACAAGATCACAGCGCAAGGCATTTCTCCACTGCCGGAAAAAAGTTCTTCCATTATAAATACTCCTGCGCCAACTGATGCTACTAGTCTCCGTTCTTTTCTTGGTCTGGTTCTTGGTCTTATCTTGGTCTGCGCCAAGTTTGTTCCCAGTCTTGCTGATATGGTAGAACCTATGCGAGCTCTTCTCCGAAAGAACCAACCATTCATTTGGACTGATGCGGTAGATGCCAGTTTCGCCAAAATAAAGTTTCTGCTCTCGTCTAGCCAATTTCTGCAGATGTTTGATGCGTCCCTTCCGGTCGTAGTGTCCACTGATGCGTCCGACTGCGGACTGGGTGCTGTTCTCCAGCAGGTCGATGGCCACAGGTTGCGAACTGTTTCCTTTGCTTCGCGAGTGCTTTCACCTGCGGAGAGGAGTGGGAGAGCGTGAAGCGCTTGCGTGCGTTTGGGCATGCGAGCACTAGCATACGTACTTGTGGGGACGACATTTCACGTTGCGCACAGACCACCAAGCCTTGGTCTCTCTCCTCTCTTCGCAAGGCACTGGCCGCCGCCCCCTCCGCATCGCACGCTGGTCGGAACGGCTGCTTCGCTACAACTATACTGTAGAGTACCGGAAAGGGTCCGAAAACCAGGTGGCGGATGCCCTTTCTCGCCTTCCAGTTCCGTCTCCGCAGGAAGATGCGTCATTTGAGGAGGTTGTGTCCTTTGTTGAATTACCTTGCCTCACCAAGGAGCAGTTTCAACAGGCCCTTCGTGAAGACTGCAAGTTGGAGCAAGTCGCGACTTATGTCGCCACATCTTGCCCTGCACATGAGACGCTCTCCAGTGAACTTCAGCCTTTCTTCTTGGTGCGCGGAGAATTGTCGGTCATTGACAACTTGCACCTGCGCGGAGCACGAATCGTCGATCATTTGTCTCTCACGCCGAAAGTAATCGCTGCTGCCCACGAAGCTCACCCGGGTATAGTGCGGACAAAAGCTCGACTAGGAGAAAGGGTCCGGTGGCCAGGCAAGGATAGACAGGTGGAACTTTCTATCCAGAATTGCAGAATATGTCAGATGGCTGACAAAAGTGCGAAGACTGCTGCTACTCCTTCGCAGCCAGTACCCTTTGCCAGAACGCCCATGGGAGAAGCTGGCTGTTGACATCGTCGGCGCTCTGCAGAGTGCACCGCACGACTGCAGATACGCCATTACACTAATCGACTACTTTTCGAAATGGCCAGAAGTTCAATTCTGTAGTGAAGTGTCATCCCGCACCGTCATAAACTTTTTGCTTTCAATGTTCTCCCGTGAGGGCTACCCGGACGTGATAGTATGTGACAATAGGCCCCAGTTCGCCTCTGCGGAGTTCACAAAGTTCCTCAATGATCGCGCCATCCGTCTCGTGCAATCTTCCATTTACTACCCTCAAGGGAACGGACTTGTAGAGCGGTTCAATCGTGTTTTCAAGGATTTCGTGCAGGCTGCAATGCTAGTGCAGCGTCCGCTTCGTCAAGCGGTAACAGACTATTTGGCTACATATCGCTGCATGCCACATGCCACTACGGGTGTTGCACCATCCGTTCTCCTACACGGGCGGCTACCGAGAACACGTCTTGACGTTGTGGGCCACCCATCACCAACCTTCCTCAGCGATCCTGCTTCCGAACTCTGTCGTCTACGCCAACGCGTGAAGAGCAAACAAGGGTACAGCAAAGAGTACGCAGACCGTCACAGGGCCGCGAAGAAGGCAACAGTGTCAGTTGGTGATTTTGTGCGAATTAGGAAACCCGGAATATCTGCTAAGGGCGACCTCGTGTTTAGCCACCCCTAGAAGGTTGTCTACCAACAAGGCCCATCAACGTTCCGGCTTGACTATGGACGAACTTGGAACGCTTCGAAGTTATCTAAGGTACCTGCGCCATCGGCCGCGTGGAATCCGCATCATAACGCTGCCTCCGAACGTGCAACCCCGCCTTTGGCGCCTGAGCGACCCGAGCATCGCTCCTCAACAGCGCAGTCCGAAGCTTCACCAGCTATGACCAAGCTACAGGCTTCAGCGCCAGCTGCGTCGAAGCACCCAGTGCCCCAACATCGGGTCCAGCCAACGAGGAACAGAAGACCTCCGGATCGATACGGGGACCGTGTGTAGCTAGTGTGTTTGTGTGTAGACTGGTGCAGTGACACAACTCGAGTGCTAAGTGGACTTTGTGGAGACGTTTCAGTGGTTCTGCAAGTGTTTTTTTGTTCCTGAATCGGTTTGTTATGTAGCAGTCGTCGAATGTATGCTGCATAGTTGTACATCAGACATTATTGTGAAGCACACATGCCATGTGTGGTTGTAAATATTTGTAAATATTGTGTATTTTCGTACTAATACTAATCCACTAACAATTACTAACATTGTTCTTTTAAGGAGGGGCATATGTAGTGTTTCAGTTTCGGTTTCGATTCGGTTTATGTTATCTTTACTTGCCACCAGGTGACTTCTGTATATATATGCATACCTCTGAATAAAAGATCAGTTTTTGGTTGGTGAGCGTCGATGACAGTCGTCGCTTCGTCGTTCTTCTGCGGCTTCCGCCGCGATATAACAATTAACATAATAGTTTGAAGCTGTGCTGGCGGCTCACTGCGTTGTGGTCATTTGTGGGCATACCTTACACAGTGGTTTGTTACAGGGCATGCAACCAGTAGTCTGTGGTGGGCTGGTGCTGGATTTGGTGAGAACGTCGCCCAAATTTTTGCTCCGTCTATAAAGGACACTGGGCGGCTCAGGAAATATTATTTTTAGGCGTTCACTTTGAGCAACGACATTGCGATGTTCCCTTAGTATGGATGCAACTTTCGGAGAAGAGGCCGAATGCGTGAAAACGAGGTTTGTTTGTGGATTGGGTATGGGAGCTTTTTTACGGAGAATGTCGGCGCAGTTCAACTGGTTCGCTCATGTAATTGCGTCATTGATCACCTACTCTGGGTATGTTTCATTCAACAGCGCGGTTTTAAGTTCTCTGCAGTTGGGGTCGAAATCCCCCTGGCTTGTGCAGATTCGCCTAAAACGGTGAGATTGGCTATAAGGTATTGGTGTCTTGCAGTGCCTGACATGGCTGCTGTGGAAGTGCAAATACTGGTGCGTGTCCGCAGGTTCCCTATAGAGATTAGTCTGAAGCTCGTACCGCGTGACTTCTCATGCTCGTACCGCGTTACTGTCGGTTCTTGTTATCTTTTTTATTTATTTTTTCTCCCCTCCCTCTTCCACTTCTCTCATTCTTTTGCTGCCCACCAACCATGATCCCATTGTACAACCCTCCCTTTCCTTGCCCTGCCCTCGCTACATTTTCTGTATATATATATATATAACCCTGAAACCAACTTAATCTGTGCTCTGAAGAAAGGAAGTCCTGTTCCTGAAACGTCAGTAATTGTTTATTCTTATTTTTATTATTTTTATGTCTTTCTGGTTGAAACTGACACAGAACTGAAACTGAAACTGGTCTGTCTCTGTCTCTACTTACGCCTTTTATATATATATATATATATATATATATATGTGTGTGTGTGTGTGTGTGTGTGTGTGTGTGTGTGTGTGTGTGTGTGTGTGTAAGGTTAGTAGAGACAGAGACAAACGAGAAAGACGTAGAAAATAGAAATACGTTTACTGACGTTTCAGGGAGAGGACTCCCTTTCTTCAGAGAAACTTATTTCTATTTTCTACGTCTTTCTCGTTTTAGTCTATCTCTACTAACCTTATTTTTTGCGCGCTCTGTGTGAGTTTTTATCTTTTCAGACTATATATATGTATATATATAGATTTTGATGAGTTTAGCGACGGGCCAGAAGAAACGTTCAAGTAAAAGATAAGAACAACTTTGCGGGTAACTTGTTTATTATAAATTAGTCCAACCGTTTTGGAAGTGGAACTTCCTTAAGATCCAGTTCCAAAACAGTTGAACTAATTTATAATAAACAAGTTACCCTTAAAGTTGTTCTTATCTTTTACATACACACACATATATATATCTATATATATATAGGAAAAGAAATCTTTGAACAAGGTAAAAGCACGATTGTTGCCAACGTTTCAGCAAAGAGACTTGCTTTCGTCAGGGCAATTTCTTGCCTTCTGACACGCTTTATAAAGGGGTAGGTCCCCAGGTGAGAGGGGAGAAGGAAAGAAGGAAGTGAAATTGAGAAAGCGGATTGGTTTGGGAGTAGGCTAATGTCGGGGGAGATATCAAGGGGCAAAGAAGGTTGTATAGTTTAAGCCGCAGAGTAGTTCACAGGGAAGTCAGCCAGGGGTTGATATTCGGGGAATATTTGGAGAGAAAGGATGCGAGGGTGTTTGTTGACCCATCGCGAGGCATACCGAAAGGTTCTCAGAACCGCCGGAAGCAGACCAGGCGGTGAGAGTGGGGTCCTTATCAGAAACTATCTGCAAGCATCAGGTCAAAAGAAAAGATAGAGAAGGGACGAAATAACTACGTCAAGGAAAAAAGAAAAAAGAAAAATAAAACAGGGAGGGAAACCACACAAAGCCACACACTAAAGAAAAAGCAATGACCCGGCAACTGAAATGGCAAGTTGTCACCCACGGCAACATTCCTGGAACAGGCCTATCCTGAAACTCAAAAACGAAGAGATAAAGTTATAGTGACATACAGGACCAGGGGGTAGATGAGCATTATGTAAGAATACTAGAGGATATCTACAATGGGTCTACAGCTACGATCATCCTCCTTAGGGAGAGCAGTAAAATACCTATAAGAAAGGGTGTCAGATACGGAGACACATTCTCTCCAATGCTATTCACAGCATGTTTACAAGAAGTATTCAGAACGTTGGATTGGGAACAGGTGGGAGTAAGGGTTAATGGAGAATACCTCAGTAACCTCAGATTTGCTGATGACGTTGCCTTGCTAAGTAACTCGGGGGACGAATTGCAAAGCATGCTTTCCGCACTGGGCGAACAGAGTAGAACCGTGGGACTGAAAAGTAATGTGCAGAAAACTAAAGTAATGATCAATAACCTCGGGACAGCACAGCGGTTTGACATAGGTGGCGAGGCAATGGAAGTGGTAAGCGAATATATCTACTTAGGCCAAGTTGTGACCCCAGATCCAAACCATGAGGCAGAGATAATTAGAAGGATCAGAATGGGGTGGGGTGCATATGGCAGACATTCTCAGATAATGAATAGCAGCCTACCATTGTCGCTGAAGAAGAAAGTGTATGACAGCTGCATCTTACCGGTACTCACCTACGGGGCAGAAACTTGAAGGCTCACTAAGAGGGTTCAACTTAAATTGAGACCGACTCAGCGGGCAATGGAGCGGAAAATGATAGGTGTAACATTAAGGGACAGGAAGAGAGCGGAGTGGGTCAGGGAGCAAGCTGGTGTTAAAGACATATTAGTAGAAATTAAGAAGAAGAAATGAACGTGGGCAGGACATGTAATTCGAAGGCAAGATAACCGCTGGTCATTAGGGTAACAGAGTGGATCCCTAGAGAAGGCAAGCGTTGCAGGGGGCGGCAGAAAGATAGATGGGCAGATGAGATAAAGAAGTTTGCGGGGATAAATTGGTCACAGTTGGCACAGGACCGAGGCAATTGGAGAATAATGGAAGAGGCCTTTGCCCTGCAGTGGGCGTAGATAGGCTGGTGATTATGATGATGATGATGACAGGACACAAGACCACGGGAGTAAAAAAAAAGTGAGAAATAAAATAATAAAATGGAATTCCAAAAGCAAAGGTTGGAGGGATGAATGGGAGTATTAGGCTGGACGCTAAGGGATGAAAAAAAAAGAAATTAGGTGACCAGGCAAGGGCCAGAGAGAGCGGTAGTAGTCTTTGGATAGGGTATATTCAAGACATTGCCTATTTCTGTATTCCCGGTGACTATCGCAAGGAGTCCAAATTGCCGTAGACGAATAATTTTCAGTAGGTTTCATGGAGTTGAATTTGTGAAATTAATAGGATTCTCGGTATTTCATGTCCCTAGGAGACCTGAAGTTTGACTGAAGTATATACAACTTAAGGTCATCAAAATTGTGGCCTGGTTGGTTGAAATGCTGCGCTACAGCTATGGAGGATTTGCTAAGAGTATCTGCCTGGTGACCATTAAGACGTAGGCTCATAGGTTGACTCGTTTCGCCTATATACTGTTTGTGGAACGTTGAGCATTCTAACATATACACAATGTTGGATGAAGTGCATGGATAATGTGCGTGTGTGTGTGTATATATATATATATATATATATATATATATATATATATATATATATATATATATATATATATATATATACCGGCATTCTGGAGGTCGTGGGTTCGGATCCCACCTTTCGGGTATTTTTTCTCCACTTTTTTTCTTTCTTTCTTTCTAAATTTTTTATCGGTTTCAATGACTACCACATCCTCCCCTTGGCTTACGAAATTTTCTTGACTGCCAACTCTTATTTTCTCTGATATATATATATACACATATATATATACATATATATCTATATATTGAAGACATTTCTTCCCCTATAGACTTTGTGCCGCAGAATGCAACGACAGTCATTCTTCACATCGGTACGAATGATTTGGAAACATCATCGGCTTCGGCAACGTTCAAGAGGTACGAGGATCTACTGGCCACCATCACACGAGACCATCCCAGCATACTGCGTGTGTATGTCACGTTTGTTCTACTACGAGCCCCAAACCGCCTACGACGGAACTTCAATTGGCGCTTTGTTGATCGATTCAACCATGAAGCCGTCCGGTTCAACGCCCTGCTTCGAAGGCTGTGGCAACGGACCAGCGACATTTTCTATCTCAACCATGGCTGAGAGTGTTTTCCCTCGTGGCGTGTTCTGGCTGCGGACGGCTGGCACCGGAGTTTTGAGAGTGTCGCTCTCATGGCAAGCCACATCCACGACATCTTTCGTCGCAGCTATGTGCGTGAGCCAGAACTGTAGTTGGCACATTTTACAGCCCCCGCCACCGACCCAGAGGTGCCACCATCGCGTCTCCTGCGACATACTTCTCCTGCAAACAGGCATACCAGCAGAGCGTCCCGTCACAACCTTCGCCAGAGGCACACTGATACGAACCAAGGCAGCCACTCAAATTGATGGGAGATTATCCCTCCAGGTAACCAGACTGTTCCTACTGTGTCCCGAGAGTGTTTGATGCCGCGGAAGGTAACCGGAAAATGAGTTAGATATGAACGCCATGTAGCTACCATGGATGTGTGTCATGCTTGTACATTGGTTCCTAAAGGGCTCCGTATTTACCTGGAGCCAGAGACTTTGGAAATGTCAGCGCCCCTAAAAACCAAGTGGAAAAACACGGTCCACGAAGCTTCAAAAAAAACTGCTGGACATAATTATTCAGCACCATAATTGGCGCCTCCTCTTTATTTTGGATGAGGAAAACAAAATTCTTGCCGAAATTTGCGTGGACCCCCATGAGGTCGACCAGCTGCAATCGTTTGAAGAACCAAAAATATGTCAGTTGTTAAATATCAAACAGAACAAGCAACTCCGTGATGGCGTAAATTCCCCCATTTGCATCAACCACAAAAGGTGAGCTCAAAATTTGTTGCATAATATAGAACTTTCAGGTAAATCAAACAGCTCCAGTGGAAACAGTGTGGTGAACTTATCAGACCACGTACTCACGGAGGATGAATGCTGTGTTCTGTCAAAGGGTTTAAATTTCTTTCCAGCGTACGGCAACGTAAGCGAGTTCAAGTTGTACAAAGATCTTGATGAGTTTGGCTGCAAACTACGACTAAAGGAGTACTTTCATGACAGGCCACAGAGGAACACTGCAGATTCAAAATTGCCGTCAACCCGGCATTGGAGACGACCAATTCAGCGAGATAAGTGTCTTGACTTAGAGATTAAGGCTATTCAAGATGATATCATTTCCGCTTTTAAGAAAAACGTTCTGTGCAAAAGAACCTCTTTAAAAGATAAGAGACTGCGTTAAGTACACTAAGCTTCCTTCATGACATTATTATTAAGCCTGCGGATAAAGGTGGAGCTATCGTCATTTTGAACAAAACAGACTACCTAAATGAGGCGTACAGACCACTTACTGACACTTTTTTGCAAAGCAGTGTCTAGCAATCCAACACCGGTCTTTAAACAGAACGTGCAGAAAAGGCTGGCTTGATTTCTTCGTGTTAAGGAAATTACCGAGACGACTGTGCGTTACCTTTTTCCCCTAAATCCAGTTCGTGGACGATTTTACATGCTGCCGAAAATTTATAAGACCATCCTGGCCGACCCATTGTTTCCGAAATAGACACTCTAACTCAAAATTTGTCCAGTTTTGTAGACATTCCCATAAACGACATTCCTGGCACCCTCCCCTCGGACACAACTGATTTTCTCCGCCAAAAATTAGACTTGCGCATACCTGCCAACAGCCTACTTGTCACCATGGACGTTGCCTCCCTCTATACGAACATTCCACACGAGGTCGGCGTCAAAGGAGCCATTCAGTTGTACGAAAAATCAGAATCTCTCAACAAACCTGTCGACAGTGAAACCCTTAAAGAACTTATAAAAATGATTCTTGAACCGAGTTAACTTTCAATTCAATGACAAGCACTTCATATACACTAACGGAACCTCAATGGGGACAAAAATTGGTTAAAACTATGCAAATAGCTTTATGCGCAAGCTGGAAAAGAATTTCTTGCCACAAGAACACTGCCGCTACTTTTCTAGAAACGATTCATTTATGACATCTTGCTCTTCTGGTGTCATGGAGAAAGCAGCCTTGTAGAACTCATTACTGCCTTCAATAACTTTACCGACCACATCTCATTTTGCCACTTGTATTCGGTATCCGAACTTAACTTCCTGGACGTGGCAATCAAAATATCTGGAGAAACACTCTCTACTTTCTTGTACAGGAAACCAACCAATACCTGTACATACCTGCACTTCAAAAGTAGCCATGTCAAGCACTGCAAGACTGGCATACTGTACAGCCAATCGCTTAGGTTTAAACGGCTGGGCTCAGAACCTGAAGAATTCACTTCAAACTGCGAAAGGCTTCGAAGCAATCTCCTATGCCAACAGTATTCGCTGGCTGTCATAGATAATGCAATCGCAAAGGCTGACAAGAAAGACCGAGCTGAACTCCTAAACGATGCCAAACCATCCACTTCAAACAGCCAAAGTAACATTATTCTCACATATACTGCAAGTGCTTCGAACGTGAAAAGCATAGTTAAATGCATTATAACATCCTCCTCCAAAGAGAAAAAACGAAACCCGTCTTTTCTGAGCCTCCCCGGGTGGTGTACAGGAGAGCTATAAACACAAAAGACATTGTAACATCGTCTAAAATTAACAACCCCAAAAGCACAGGTAGCGGACGATGTGACAAACCTCGGTGCAACATTTGTTCAATTATGCAAAAAACCCAAACCGTGCGGAGCACATGGTCGCACTTCTTCCGTATACAGGTCGATACAACTGCGACAGCGAGAACGTCATTTACCTCCTTGAATACACATTGTGCCACGCGCAGTACATTGGACAGACAGGAACAACCCTCAGAATGCGTATTAACAACTACTTATTCCATGTAACCGCGCTGCCACGCCTTCAGATATCCAAGCAATCACCACACTAGGACATCCATTCGACAAATTTCAGTCACTGTACTTCCGTCGTGTTTCAGGACACCTCACGACCGCAAAGTGCGGGAAGAGATCCTGATTCACAAATTCAGCACCCTAGCAAATGGTATAAACAAGAGTGCTGGTAAACTTTTCTTCGTCTCCGTGCGATGTATAGGACTTTTTGCGACACTTTTCGTGCAGACATTTACTAGTTTCTTCTGTCTGTATATTTCATTCATGCCCTGTAAATAAGAGCTATGCTTGGTGCCTTTCCTTCGTATGTTAATGCAGGCGGTTTACAACGCTATGTGCTAATGTAAGGCCCTTCCTTCTTAAAAAAGTTTTACACGACCGCTATTTATGCTTTGTATTTCGATGTCTGCTCTGCCATAGAGTCCTGATGTCTATTGTTATCGCTGCCGTGTTTGGTAACAAGGGCTCAAGATCCTTCACCTGTTTCACCCATTTTATAGACGTGTACTTCAATTGATTGTAGTGTTCGCCAGCGCTATCCTGGAGGAATACACATTGCGGTTTGTCTATGTGTCAGTCTTTAAATAATGATTACTGTTAGTGCCAGAAGCACTCCCAACGTATTTTAAAACTAACACGAATCACGTAAAGGTCTCACGTTGGTCTTTAAATTTAGGGGCTTTGGCAACAACTATAGCCATTTTAAAACTGTGAGAACATTTGTTCCAACCGTTTTTGATATTTACGTCTTTGCTTTTTCTGTTTTTTTTGCATTGCTGTTTCTGTTTGAACGCCTGTACCGCGTTCCTTTTTTCCTCGCCCGATTAACTTACTATTTTCGCTGTCTCACTATGCGAGGTGATTCGTGCCTACCCTTACATAACTCATCACTCCTGCTTGGACTTTCCGACAACTTAACCCCCTGTCACCCGTGTGACTGGGGCGGCTCGCCCCTGCTTCGGCGTCGTTTAGGGCTCCCGAGCATCCGCTTTCCAGATTTCTCCAACATGCAGACAACTTATGTCTTTGACAGTGGCCGAGGGGCCTAAAGAAAAAAAGTGCAGGCAGAGGGACGGGGGGCCGTGTTTGAGACTGATGAAAACACGCGGCATCCGCGTGCGGAGAGCTAAAATACGCGCGCGCTCGTATGCGCCCTGCTCCGCTCTGGGAGCCGACGCTGACCGGGATGGTTACAGCTCGCCGAGGCTGTCAACCTTGCCCCTCCGTAAAGACAATTCATGTCTCCCTACTAAGACACTATCACTCTCATTCTGACTTTCCGACAGCTTGGCCCTCTTGTCGCCGGCGTGACTGGGGGAGGCCTATTTTCTTCCCAGGTTTCTCGGACAGGTACACACATTACGACTTTGGCGCCGGCGCGAAAAAAGCAGGATGGGTAGAGGGAAGTGGATGTAGGAACGTCTTTGAGGCCGACTAAAACACGCACCCCCCACACGGGAGTCTTCGAAGTGCGCTCATGGATGACACCCCCTGCCTATTGTTCGCCAGTGCTGACCGCGGGCGTATACAACTCGCCACCCCTGTCGACCACGCACTTATGTGTCCCCTATCGCTCCTAAGCTTCTATCTTTCGTGTCTTCTCGGTTCTTTATAACTGTTTACTTTACCTGTCCCCACCGCTGCCTTTCTCAATTTATCTCTCCCTTACTCTCCTCTTTCCATCACGCTCTCTCACTTATTTATGCTTTTCTAGTTTGTGCTTCCTTATTGCTGGCTTTCTCTCTCGTGTTTCAATGCGCTTTTTCTTTCTTCGTCCTCGCTTCCAATACGAGGAGGAAGGGAAAATCCTCTACACGCCGCGGCAAGGAACTGCTGGAAGCCATCAAGACAGCTGGACTGCTGCTTCTGAAAACCGGGCCACCCACCTTTGTCCGTCGTCATATGCGCCGCCCAACATATCTCGACCTCTCTTTTGTATCGGAGTGTTGCAATTACTCCTGGTCTACCACAGCTGACACATGGGGATCCGATCACTACCATGTCTTGCTCACTCCAGATGAGGCCATGCAGTCTAATGCTCGCACTGTTATGGTCGTCAAGTGGCCACTGTTCAGACAACTGGCCAAAAACATCGATCAGAGTGAAGATTTCGTCGGACAACTCGCCGGGCGTGCCACCGCAGCTTGGTTCCTTACCGGATGAACTTTGCACAGCCCGTACCGGATATGAAGCTTCGTAACCTTCGGGCAGCCCGTCGACGTGTGCAGCGACAAGCCCTGCGCACAAACTCTGCTGCCCACTGGACATTGTACAACAGACTGGATGCTGCCTGCCGTCGTCACTCTAAGCAACGCCGACGATCTAGTTGGGAGTCCATCTGCCAGTCGTTAGAAACCCAACGACAACCTAGGCAGGCCTGGAGATTGCTGCATGGACTACTACAGCCGCCGACTCTACGACAGCCAGTGCAGGTCGTTGTCATTCGAGAGGGTATTACTACAGAGAAACTCGTGGACCTGCTTGCAGATAGGTTCGCTCCACCACCCCCCGCATCCTCACAGCAGCCTCTACCCCACGCGCTGCGAGAAAACCTGCCATTAGGACCGTATGGTACCCTGATTTCAGCGCTCTGCCACGAAGACTAGGAATGCCCTGCAGAGGATTCATCGTCGTAGCACTCCTGCCGCTGATGGCATCACCTAGCAAATGATGCGGAACTTGGACAGCCCGGAGCAAGAACGCCTTCTAAGCGCCTTCAATATCGTCTGGCACTGGGGGGTACTGCCAATTTTCTGGCTCCTTGCCCTATTCGAGAGTGAGGTCGTTCGACCTCACTCTCGAATAGGTATGATTGTCCGTACCTTCGAAACAGTGATCGGCCAGCCCCTGACGGGTCACATCATACCTCCCCCACCCCACGTGACGAGTAAGTTCACCATAAGTGCAACTCTACTGCACGTGACCTCAAGAAGGATAACTCCAATCTGTGAATTAGGGCATGAAGCAGGGGCCTGCCTGGATAATCTTGAGGGGCACGTGCTGATATTCACGGATGGGTCTGTGTTTCCAGACAAGGCGGCGGCGGCTGCAGCATCCATCGCGCCTGCCTTCGCTTCAGCCAGGCAATGCCGCCTGCCAGTGGCCAGCAGCTCCACAACGGCAGAAATCGCAGACCTTCACTTGGCTGCGGACATCATTAAGGAGTACGAGCAGAACCACACCAACCGGAAAGTAGCCATCCTCTCAGATTCGAAGGATGCTCTCCGGAGGCTTGACCGGGCCCACCTCAGCTGTCTCGCTGTGCAAAGTCTTGCCAGCAAACTGCAAAGCCTCACCACCAGAGGCATTAACATTCATCTGCAATGGCTACCTGCTCTTTATTCTTTCTTTATTCAGAGATTACCCGCATTGCCCGAAGGCGCTATAGCAGGGGGGTTACAGCATGGACATGAACAAATCTTCATTTTTACAGCACACTTGCGCTTCAGACAACCCATTCCACTCTTTAAAGGTTTTTACAAAAAATGACTTGGCGAGTAGGTCCGTCCTGGTACGCCATTCCCTTATTTTAAAAACATGGTCAGTTCTATGTGAACGGTAATGAGGTTCTTTGAAGTAGTTTTCTTTGTTAATTCCTGTTTTATTGTGAAATATTTGAAAAAAGAACTTTAACCGCAATTTTCGTCGTCGCGAGGAAAGCAGCTCCCAGCAAAGTTCATTTTTCATCTGAGTACAACTATCTCCCCTTTTGTACCATCCCAAGACGAACCTAGCCGCTGGGTTTTGTATTTTCTCAAGTCCATCAGACAGTGTTACTTGGGAGGGATCCCATACGGCGGAGGCATAATCTAGTATAGGTCGTATACATGTCAAATCAGCCGTATTCTTTAGGTTTTGCTCTGACATTTTGAGGTTGCGTTGCATGAAATTCAGCGCCCTGGCAGCTTTACTTACTACGTCGCTTATATGTGCATTCCATGAGCAATCGGATGAAAGCACTACACCTAGATGTTTTTAAGTAGCAGCGGTTTTTTCAGGATCATTGTTTAAAAGGTACCCAGTCTCAATTGGCTTCCGTTTCCTTGTAAACGCAACGTGAACACACTTGCTATTATTTAAATTCATTTTCCACGTAGAGCACCGATCCTGAACATGTGTCAAGTCAATTTGCAGTTGGGTAGAGTCACTCTCACTTCTGATTTGTTTGTACACGACGCAATCGTCTGCAAACAGTCTGACACTTGAATGCATACCTACTGAAATATCATTAATATAAACTAAAAACAAAAGTGGTCCGAATACAGAGCCCTGCGGTACTCCCGATGTCACATCAACGTACTCAGATCTTCTGCCGTTTAAAATGACACATTGTCGACGTTGACACAAATAATTTTCTATCCACTTAAGCACAACGGGATCTATGTTTAGTAATTTAGGTTGTTACAAAGAACCGAATGCGTTACCGTATCGAATGCTTTACGAAAATCTAAGAAAATACAGTCGGTTTGTCCCCCTGAATCAAGGTCAGATGCCAGATCTTGGTAAAATTCAACAAGTTGCGTTGTGCATGAGAACCCCTTGCGGAACCCGTGTTGGTAGTTTGTTAGAATGTTGTTTTCAATCAAGTGTTTCATTATTCTGGAATAGAGAATATGTTCCATTACTTTGCACACTATTGAGGTTAACGGAATTGGTCTGTAATTTTCAACATCCTTTTTCGATCCCCCCTTATGGACTGGAACGACATAAGCAATTTTCCAGTCATCAGGTAAAACGCCTGTCAACAAAGATTGTTCGTAAATTATGTGCAGATACAGCAAGATCGGTTCAGCACAGCGCCTCAAAATACGCGGAGAAATCCCATCAGGGCCAATTGCTTTTGTTTCATCTATTTGCTTTAATATCTTTTCAATGCCACTTACGCTAATCTCAATCGGGTTCATTGGGGATACATTACTAGCGTAGGATGGAGAAGTAAAATCCTGTATTGGTGAAAAGATAGATTTGAAATAATTGTTTAGGCAGTTCGCTTTGGCTGTGTCATCAACAATACTTAGGTTGTTGTATACGATATCGTTTATACCCAGACTGTCAGACCCGCACCCTTTAATATATTGCCAGGAAGGTTTGGGGTTGACTCTCAATCTATCATTTAGTTTTTTAAAATACATATCTCTGGCCTTTTTTATACCTTGTTTATGTTCTTGCGTAATCTGGCGCAACTTTTTCGTAACGACAAGTCTGTGTAGTTCGTTTGAATTTAGCAAGTAGGCGCTTTCTACTTTTGATTAGCTGCAAAAGGCGAGATGTCACCCAAGGCTTTCTCCGTTTTTTTTAGTTTACAAGAATCTACATTTGGTACGTGTTGGTCTATGAGTTCAAATAACTTATTTTTGAAAAGCCTCCAAAGTTTATGCACATTCACATCATTCGCCAGGCACTCGAAAACAGGTAATTAACTATAACATCTATCACATATACTAGAGTAATCGCCTCGGTCAAAAAAGAACACTCTTCTATACCCATGGCACTTCTGTCGAGGAATTTTTGTTTTTATAGTTGCGACTACGGCGTGATGGTCACTTATACCCGGAATGACAGTGACCGAATTTACAAAGTCTGGCGAGCTGCAAAACAACAAGTCCAAAATACTGTTTTCACGGGTTGGCTCGTTAACATACTGTAGTAGCCCATAAGTATCTACAATGCTCTTCATTTTCATGTTAGCGTGGGTACACGTTTTCACTGCGCACATGTTATCGCTCCAGTCGAGGTCGGGTAAATTGAAGTCACCGGCAAGCAACATAACTTGATCTGAAGCTTCCGCGAAAACTTCGCTCAATGCTTGCAGTGACAGTATATCAGAGTTTGGTGGTCGATAAACTGCTCCGACGGTGAATGAAAAATTATCAGGTTAAGTAGCTTTACACCACACTGCTTCCACCGCATCATGACTGATATCAAGAGCGCGAGAGTCAAATCGGACCTCACACGCACGAAAACGCCCCCACCAAGGCTTTGCCTGTCTTTGCGATACGCAATGAATTTATCGGGAAAAACTTCACTATCGCTGATTGATGGGTTCAGCCAAGATTCTGTGCCGAATATTATATCCGCATTTACAGATTCTATCAAGGCTGCAAGTTCATCCACTTTATTGCTCACGCTTCGGCAATTGACAACTAACGCAACGAGGTCGAGACAAGGTCGTGTCTTCTTTGGGACACTGTGTCAAGGCTTGGTGACAGGGACCACTTCTTCCTTTTCTTTATCCCACCTAAAAGCCTTATCGTTTATAATAGGCTTGTCAAAATTAAGATTTACATTGTTATTATTGTCTTCCTTTTTAGCTTTGCCATATGCCCAGAGGTGTTTGCGTACGCTACGAGTCTCGGGCGAATAATCCTGAGAAACACTGTAATTGGTCCCTTTAAATTTCTTCGCATTTACTAGAACGTCTTGTTTTTCTTTGTAGGGAAAAAAATTTACCACGATTGGACGTTTAGTCTTTCCAGTAAATCGACCAATGCGGTGTGCCCTTTGCACTGACTTGAGCTGAATTCCCAACTTATCCTTGCATGTCTTCTGTATTAATTTTTCGGACTGGTCCAACTTTTCAAGCTGGTCGGTGTCATCCACGCCATAGAAAACAACATTTAGCCTCCGGCTTCTGTCTTCTATATCTACAGACTTCTCCTGTAGCTCATCAACTCGTTGCGAAAGTCTCCTGATGACATTTGCCTGCTCCGATAACAGATTACTTACGTCCTCAATGCGGCCTTGCGTGACACCAAGGTTTTTATTCATTTCTGCTATCATGGCTTCATGCTTTGCGAACCTCGTTTCGATAGCGTCCAACTTCTGCATTATTGCCACCTGACCCCTGTGCAAGGCTCTCAGAAAATCTAGTTAAGTAGTATCATCGTGAGTCGTCAAATTCACTTGAGCAATACCATCGGGACCGGGTTCAGTTCCACATCCCCGGCGAGTAGCAACAGTAGAAATAAATATAGCACTCGACTTGAAAACAGGCGAAATCGTTTTTTAGACAATTTCAATTGGACTCCCTTACGATACGCAGCAGCAGTACACAGCAACGTGGGAGGAGCCGGCAACGCACTCATTTTTGCTCGGAATTGAAAAGGACAGTAAAAACTAACCTGCACAAACAAGAGCGGTGTCAGTTGCATGTCGGCAAGCGTGCCGGCTCCAAATCCCACGAAGGCGTAGTGCTGCGCGCTTATTAGCCTTCCAGCATGTCACATGTTTCGTTCCGCTCGCAGATGATTGGCCGCTCATCGACGTCAGGACAGTCGTCTTCGGAAAACTTGTAGAACACGCTGACTGGCAGTGCGAAGGCACTGCAGCATGCCGACGTGCTCCACGCGATTGTCGATGCGGACGATAACACAGGCGGTTGCGGAAACGACGCTTCTTCGCCAACAGCACCCCACACGTTCGCTGACGAAAGGGCAGCAAAAATCTGCAAAAACAAGAGCGGTGTCAGTTGCATGTCGGCACGCGTGCCGGCTCCAAATCCCACGAAGGCGTAGTGCTGCGCGCTTAAGTAGCCTTCCACCATGTCACATGTTTCGTTCCGCTCGCAGATGATTGGCCGCTCATCGACGTCAGGACCGTCGTCTTCGGAAAACTTGTAGAACACGCTGACTGGCAGTGCGAAGGCACAGCAGCATGCCGACGTGCTCCACGCGATTGTCGATGCGGACAATAACACAGGCGGTTGCGGAAACGACGCTTCTTCGCCAACAGCACCCCACACGTTCGCTGACGAAAGGGCAGCAAAAATCTGCACAAACAAGAGCGGTGTCAGTTGCATGTCGGCAAGCGTGCCGGCTCCAAATCCCCACGTCGGAATCAAAGGAAATGAGGAGGCTGATCACCTGGCAAAAGAAGCCCATCATCCATCCACTTCGATGAGTGAGGCAATCAGGCCCCTGGACATCACGCGGTACCTTATCTGAAGGGACCTCCAAGCCACGCATCCTGACTCCCGAGTTGCATCCGGCAAGCCACCGCACGCGCTTCCTTCGAGGGGACTGACCCGAGCTGACCGTGCTCTCCTTCTTCATCTGCGAATCGGCTGTCACCGCTGCGCGGAAAGAAGTCACAGGCTTGGCATCGCCAGTTCACCCGCCTGCCCACACTGTCCTGCAATATAGACACTCGCGCATGCACTGTGCGAGCGTCCACAACACTCGCAGGCTCGATCAGCGCTGAGAGCGTCGTATGCGAAACTGGGACTGCCTTCATGCACCTTATCAAACCTGTTGTTCCCGGATTGTCATAAATCAAATCGCGAAAAATCGTTTCGAGCCCTGTTGGACTTTTTAAAAGACACGGGACTCTCGGACCGGCTATGATGCCGTCAGTACTGTCCATGCTGCACGGTTTGTGAAGCATTATCTTATTCTCCTTTTCTGCATTTTTCTGTCCACCCTCTTTTCTTCCTATCCCCCTTCTAGACTCAGTCTTGATTGAGGTGCCCTCAACCCTAGAGGCAGTTATCGGCTGAGTCAACTTTCGTTTTTCTTCTAATAAAGCAACTCTCTCTCTCTCTCCTCGTTTCCAATCTTAAAGTTATGTCAACGGCCCCGGAAACTCAAGTGCTTGAACTGTATTAAAACACTTCCATTCTGTAAGATATTACTCTTGATAAAGGACGGTCCCCGTCCGTACCGTCGAGTCAATAAATAATAAGTTTCCATGGGGATCTTCTACGTGTATATATATATATATATATATATATATATATATATATATATATATATATATATATATATATATATATATATATATATATATATATATATATATATATATATTGTAACAGCTATAGTGCCCATTAGCAGGCGCGCCAGTGTGGCCAAAGGGGCGTGTGCTCAACTGAGACCGAAGCTGACTGCCAGGTGGCGTCAATCCCTCAACTGGATCTATGTGCAAGGCTCGGTCATCGGAGCAGCCCCATCGAGAACAATCTTGCTGAGACCTGCGCGTTGACTCCCGAGCTATCTTGGCCTGTAGGTGGAACCAGCCCCCGCTACCACGCTCTAGCCGTTTGTTAATAAACGACCATTAAATTTTGGTGGAGGTCGTAGTCTTCGCACGGTCCCCGGACTGGAACTACGAAGCAAGCGAGTGCTCCCTCCCGTCTCCTGAGGAATCCTGAGCCCAACAGGACAATGACAGTTGCACGAGTTACATCGAGGACATTGTACACCTTTGCAAGGGAGTTGACCCTGCGATGCCGGAGAGTGAGAAGATGAGACACGTTCTCAAAGGGATAGAAGAGTTCGCCTTTGAGATGCTGCTAAACAAGAACCCACAGACTGTGGACGAAATCACTAGATGGTGCCTGAGCTACGATGAACTGCGCAAGCAGCGTGTCGTTACTCGCCATCGCACATCGCCCCATGAAGAGTGCTCACGGGGAATGCCTTTCCTCTCTCACGATGCCACATGACCTTTCTTCTCTTCTGCCGCACATCGAGGAGTTCGTGCGCGGAGAAATTGCTCGACAGCTGGCTCTGCTTCCCAGTGTTTACGAGCCTGTGCCTTCGCCTTCACTGCCTTAGACTGTACGCCGCGTAATCCGGGAGCAAGTCGCCGAGGCGCTTCCTGCAGCTCGCCAACCTACACTCGCGCCGGCCCCCATGGTAGCGACCATCGCAACACCCGTGGCGCCCCCGTTCGAACTGCAAGTGACAGTGCCCCTCGAACCACCGGTGGCAGCGCCCACCGCACCACCAGTGCCAATGGCGGTGCCCCCCGCCTTTCCTGGAGTGCTCCTTTTCAGTTACGCTTCAGTCGTCTGGCAACTGCAGCCCGGTGCTTTCCAAGCGTACCAGCATGTAAGATACCAGCGCGCGAAGCCTTACCCTCGGCTACCACCTGAATCTCTGAACCCCTGGCGCACATCTGACAACCGCCCTATCGGTTACGCGTGCTCCATGCCCGGACACGTCGCTCGGTTGTGCCGTCGGCGGCCACCGCCTGCTAGCGAAGTCCATCGAGTGCCTCCTTATGAAACGCAACCGTACTACACCCATGGAGACTTGGGTCAGGCACCAAATTCGTCCTCTGCCGACCATCCGCCCTTTTGGAGCTGTCGCTCTTTTTCCCCGCGTGGCCGTTCGCTGTATCCCATGCGTCCCTGCCAGAATCCGACCGCTGAGGGAAACTATCGGCTGCAGTTCCCGAGGCAAGAACTGCAGCCCCGTCGAAATTCCGAAGCCCTCCTCTCTCACCCGCCAATGTTATAGACGTGACTGTTAGGTGTCGCCGCCATCGCGTTTATTGACACTGGCGCCGCTGTGTCTGTGTTGAATGAACGTCCACGCCGCTCATTACGTAAAGTTACGACGCCTCTCTCTGAGCTTACCCTTCTGACTGCGAGCGCGCAAGAAATAAAACCATAGGCCATGTGTACCGCTCGGGCTCTCATCGAAGACGTCACCTACGTCATCGAATTCATTGTTCTTCCATCATATTCCCACGACATAATCCTTGGCTGGGACTTCCTATCCCGACATCACGCCATAATCGATTGCGCACGTTTTCAAGTTCAACTTCTACCGTTCTACGAGTTACCGACGAACGAGCTGTCGACCAAAGTAACTGTTTCCGAAGATACGGACATTCTCCCGAGATCTTCCGTCATAGTGTCCGTTTCGTGCAACGTGGACGACACGATTGTGATTTTAACGGCTTCCAGGTCCTTCGTCTCGCGCAAATGTCTGCCTTTACCCTCTGCTGTCATCGACGCCCAGTGAGGTTGCAGCTTAATCGTCATCTGTAACCCATCTTCCTGCCCGACTACCTTGTTCCATGGGGAATGTGTAGGGTGTTCTGAAGCCGTTGACCCTTCTCACGTAAACGCTGTGCCCAACAAATCATCGCTGCTCACTGTTGGCACAGTTAGTCTTGTGCGTGCGTCAAGCTCGGATGCGTTCCTTAGCCTTGAGCAACGCGACAAGCTCATCGCCCTCCTTTAGAGTTTTAACGACTCCTTTGATTGCGTACCAACTACCCTGGGACGCACTTCGGCAGTTTCGCATGAAATAGACACTGGCTCCGACACCCCACTGCGGCAGAGACCATATCGCGTGTCACCTACGGAGCGCCGAGTGATCGACGAGCAAGTGTCCGATATGCTTACCCGTAATGTCATCCGACCCTCTACCAGCCCGTGGGCATCTCCTGTTGTTCTGGTCACAAAAAGGGACGGGTCGATCCGGTTCTGCGTGGATTATCGCCGCCTCATTAAGTTTACTCGCAAGGACGTTTATCCGCTGCCCCGTATAGACGACGCTCGTGACTCCCTCTAGGGTGCCGAGTTTTTCTCCTCCTTGAACCTGCGGTCTGGTTACTGGCAAGTGCCCATGGCTGATGCCGACCGCTCCAAAACAGCATTCGTTACACCTGACAGCCTTTACGAATTTAACGTGATGCCATTCAGGCTTTGTAACGCGCCAGCCACTTTCGAACGAATGATGGACAACGTTTTACGGGGCCTTAAGTGGAAAACCTGTCTTTGTTATTTGGATGACATTGTTGTGTTTTCATTGGATTTTGACACGCAGCTTGAGCGCCTTAAGCAAGTGTTGACCTGCCTGACGTCAGCCGCCTTGCAACTGAATCTGAAGAAGTGCCGCTTTGCTGCTCGCAAGCTAACAATTTTGGGCCATGTTGTGTCCAAAAACGGCATCCTTTCTGATCCGGACAAGCTTCGGGCCATGGGAGAGTTTCCCAAACCGGCCACTCTGAAAGACCTCCGAAGCTTTATCGGCTTATGCTCCTATTTTCGTCGATTCATCCGAACCTTTGCCACCATCATCGCCTCTTTAACGTAGCTCCTCAGTGGACACAACAAACGTCTCCAGTGGTCACCTGTTTGTGACAACTCATTTGTGACCATGCGGCGCCTGCTTACGACGCCCCCAATACTGCACCATTTTGACCCGCTTGCACCTACTGAAGTGCACATTGACGCGAGTGGGGTCGGTCTTGGCGCCGTGCTCGGTCAGTGGAAAACTGGCTTCCATGAATACGTCGTCGCATACGCCAGCCGCACTCTGACGAAACCGGAACGGAATTATTCCGTAACAGAGAAAGAATGTTTGGCGATCGTTTGAGCTTCGCCCTTACCTCTTCGGTCGTCCATTGAATGTCGTCAGGGACCACCACGCCCTCTGCTGGCTGTCTTCATTCAACGACCGTTCCGCCAGAATCGGTCGTTTGGCTCTTCGCCTGCAGGAGCACGACATTCGCGTCGTATACCGGTCCGGACGCAGACACACGGATGCTGATGCCCTGTCCAGATCACCCGTGGGGTCGGACGATCACAGTTCATATATGCCAGATAGTACCGTGGCGTCTCTAGACTCCGTTGACATGGCTGCGGAACAGCGCAAAAAGATCCGTGGATCGCCTCTGTCTGGCAATATCTGTCGAGACCGTCAACACTTGCCCCTCTCGGGAGCTGCGCTGCCAGGCGTCGCACTGCGCCCTTCGGTACGACCTTCTTTACCTCCGCAACTATTCATTTGAGGGCCGGAAGTGGTTACTCGTCGTCCCTGGCCATCTGCCCTCTGATTTCTGCTCACACTACCACGCTGACGCAACGTGCGCGCACGCTGGGTGCTCAAAACGTACAAGTGCTTTCGTTTGCGCTATTACTGGCGTGGAATGTACATGTTTGTAACCAAGTACATTCGCTCGTGTACAGATTGCCAGCGTCGCAAGTCTCCCCCTCAACACCAAACCGCCCCGCTGCAGCCGCTACCATGTCCGGCTCGCCCTTTCGACCATGTCGGCATCGACATATATGGTCCCCTCCCCACCACGACTGCAGGAAACCGATGGATTATCGTCGCGGTTGACCACCTCACGAGGTATGCAGAAATAGCCGCACTACACGCTGTTACCGCCCGCGACGTCGCATCGTTCCTCCTTCAACGTTTTATACTTCGCCATGGAGCGCAGAGAGAATTGTTGAGTGACAGGGGACGCGCCTTCTTGTCAGACGTTGTGGAGGCGCTGCTGACGGAATGCCGAGTCGTCCATGCAAAGAGCTCCTCCTATCACCTGCAATCTAACGCACTGACTGAGCGCTTCAACCGTACATTAGGCGACATCATTTCGACGTACGTTTTTCCCGAAAAATCCAACTGGGATTTAGTTCTGCCTTTCCTCACTTACGCCTACAATACGTCAACGCAGAGAACTACGGGCTTCTCGCCGTTATTTTTATTATACGGCCGTGAGCCATCGTGTACATTGGACACTATCCTTACATACCACCCGGATGCGTCACAGTCTGCACCAGTCTCGGAAATCGCCAAGCATGCAGAAGAGTGCCGCCAACTGCGAGATCATTCACAACCGCAGACCAAGGCCGTCAGAAAACGTGCCACGACGCTTCCAGCGGAGCTAAATACGAGGGACCCTACCGAGTCGTCAAGCGAACTTCACCCGTGAATTACGTCATTGAGCCCGTCACTATTCCTACAGAACGTCGTCGAGGTGGCCGCTAAACTCTTCATATCCAGCGCCTTAAGCCGTACTACGACCCGCTCGTCCTCATCTCGCCTTGAGTCGCCAAGGATGGCTCCTTTTTTCCCCCGGGGGGGTAATTGTAACAGAGATAGTGGTCGTTAGAAGGCGCGCCAGTGTGGCCAAAGGGGTGTGTGCTCAGCTGAGACCGAGGCTGACAATCAGGTGGCGTCAATCCCCCAACTGTGTCTATGTGCAAGGCTCAGTCCTCGGAGCAGCCCCATCGAGAACGATCTTGCTGAAACCTTCGCGTGGACTCCCGATCTAGCTTGGCCTCTGGTACAACCAGCCCCTGTTACCACGCTCCAGCCGTTTGCTAATAAACCCTATTATAATATATATATATATATATATATATATATATATATTGGCAGTCAAGAAAACCTCGGAAAACAAAGGGGAGGATATGGTAGGTCATTCAAAGAGATAAAGAATTTGGAAAGAAAGAAAGTGAAGAAAAAATGCCCGCCAGGTGGGATCCGAACCCACGAACTCCAGAATACCGGTCTGGAGCGATAACCACTACGCTACCGGCGCGGCTATTTTTCCCCTTCACTTTCTGGGGTATTTATGTCAATGTAATTTTTTCCTGTGCTTGGGGGTGATAGCCAGCGCCACTCCGACTTTTCGGGGTGACGTGGGCCTTCTTTTTACCCCCGGGCCGTGGCTCGAGTGTCTACGACATGTCGAGAGTGGTAGACGAGCGTTGACCCCTCTTAAAGGAGATTGAAGAGAAAACACAAGTTTGGTCCAATCAAAAGGTTGCCTCGTTAGAATCTAACTGACACCACTTTTAACGTAAACTTCGCTCAAATAAGCTACATAATTAGGAAAAAAGGGAATGGCCATGCGACCCACCAGCTCATTTCCCGCAACAGAACCTATGATGTCATTCGAGTCAGCTCTGCGATTGGCGGATGCCGGCAGAAGCAGACGCCAATTAGGTAGAGCTTACAAACTAGCCAAACGAGCGATTTGCGCTTAAAGTTAGGGCACATTGTTTACAAAGCAATAAGAATGATGGGACAAACAGTGGAAGTTTCGAAAGCACATGTAAACATAGAAGTACTGATGCGTACTGCTGTTCGTACTGCGCACAGCATGCTTGGTTTAGCTGCACAGCACTACGGGGCTTGGGGTTGTCTCAGACGACACCGGCCGATTGACGCAAGAACCGGTGTGTTACGTGCCCACATTTGTCGAGCGAGCACTGTTTCAGGGAACGAATATTTTCACCCAGAACAAAAACAAGCCAGGTTTAAATACGGGCAAAAACAAACCAAACGCTTGCCACGGTATGGTGGCGCCATCTAGGTTCGGGTAACGTAAAGAAACGCGGGAACAAACCAACACCGCAGTACAGGGTGGAGACAACGTTTGAACGGTCCCGTGCCGCTGCAATTCGGCGAACGTGTTCAACGCGTTGTTCTTTTTGATTCCCATGAGACCTAGCAACGCAAAACAGACAATATGATTCAAACGTCTTCAGTAAACCGCGTGTCGGCGATACTTTTAGCGCGGTTTTGACACAATGACTTCATTCGGCGACGAGCGAGCGACCCAAAATGGCGGCGCCAGCGTATACGTGACTCTACCCGGTACGGGGGATGCGTGAATGAAGGTATTCTAGGCTGCCGAGCGGTCGGTTCCTGTGATGTCATAGCAGAACCGGAAAACAAACGATTTAGCGGCAATATCAAATTTTTAACCTGAATTGTTTAATTTCTCATTGAATAAAGCATAGTTTGTATCCGTAAAAGCGCTGGGGGCACAATAAAATACGAAATCTTTCGAATAAAACCAACTTGAATTTTCTCCATCATCATCATCATCACCAGCCTATCTACGTCCACTGCAGGACAAAGGCCTCTCCCATTATTCTCCAATTACCTCGGTCCTGTGCCAACTGTGACGAATTTATCCCCGCAAACTTCTTGATCTCATCTGCCCATCTAACTTTCTGCCGCCCCCTGCAACGCTTGCCTTCTCTAGGGATCCACTCTGTTACCCTTAATGACCAGCGGTTATCTTGCCTTCGCATTACATGCCCTGCCCCCGCCCATTTCTTCTTCCTAATTTCTACTAATATGTCTTTAACACCAGTTTGCTCCCTGACCCACTGTGCTCTCTTCTTGTCCCTTAATGTTACACCTATCATTTTCCGCTCCATTGCCCGCTGAGTCGTTCTCAATTTAAGTTGAACCCTCTTAGTGAGCCTCCAAGTTTCTGCCCCGTAGGTGAGTACCGGTAAGATGCAGCTGTCGTACACTTTCTTCTTCAGCGACAATGGTAGTCTGCTATTCACTATCTGAGAATGTCTGCCATATGCACCCCACCCCATTCTGATCCTTCTAATTATCTCTGCCTCGTGATTGGGATCTGGGGTCACAGCTTGGCCTAAGTAGATATATTCGCTTACCAATTCCACTTCCTCGCCACCTATCTCAAACCGCTGTGCTGTCCCGAGGTTATTGATCATTACTTTAGTTTTCTGCATAATAATTTTCAGGCCCACGGTTCTACTCTGTTCGTCCAGTGCGGAAAGCATGCTTTGCAATTCGTCCCTCCAGTTACTTAGCAAGGCAACGTCATCGGCAAATCTGAGGTTACTGAGGTATTCTCCATTAAACCTTACTCCCACCTGTTCCCAATCCAATGTTCTGAAAACTTCTTGTAAACATGCTGTGAATAACATTGGAGAGATTGTGCCTCCTTGTCTGACACCCTTCCTTATAGGTATTTTACTGCTCTCCCTATGGAGGATGATGGTTTCTGTAGACCCATTGTAGATATCCTGTAGTATTCTTACATAATGCTCATCGACCTTCTGGTTCCATAATGCCTGAATGACTACAAGGGTTTCGACCGAGTTAAATGCTTTCTCATAATCTATGAAGGCAATAAATAGGGGTTCAGTATACTCAGCGCACTTCTTTATCACCTGATTGATCATGTGAATATGTCCATTGTTAAATAACCTTTACGGAACCCTGCTTGTTATTTAGGTTGACTGAAATATAAGGTTGCAGAAATTCGGTTAGCGATTACCTTGGTAAATACCTTGTAGACGACTGACAGTAAGCTGATCGGCCTGTATTTTTTAAGTCCTCCAAGGTGCCTTTCTTATGGATTAGGATGATGTTCCCGTTTCTCCAAGATTCCGCTGCCATTGCGGTCATTGGCGTTGCGTATGCAGGTTTGCCAGTTTTTCAAGTACAATTTCTCTGCCATCCTTCAAGAGGTCTGCTGTTATCTGATCCTCACCAGGTGCTTTGCCCCCTTTCATTTCTTTCAAAGCCTTCCTTACTTCTTCGGTCGCTACTGGTAGGAGGTCTATCTCCTCTGAACTACTGTCTCATTCGGCATTATCCTGGATGTCCCGGCTACTATACAGATCCCTATAGGATTCCTCGGCCACTGTGACTATTTTATCCTTATTTGTGATGACATTGCCTTGCTTATCCTTAAGTGCATACATCTGATTTTTCCCTACGCCAAGACGTCTCTTTACTGCTTTCAGGCTACCTCCGTTCTTTACAGTGTATTAGATCCTCTCCATATTATAGTTCCGTATGTCAGCTGTCTTGCGCTTATTGATTAACTTCGATAGCTCCGCTAGTTCTATTCTGTCAGCTGCGGTAGAGATTGTCATGGTTTGCCGTTTCTTGATTAGATCTTTCGTCTCCTGTGAAAGTTTACCAGTATCCTGTCTAGCCATAGTGCCCCCGACTACTACTGGATTATCTCTTCATGGCTCCTTTAAGTTCCCTATGGCACCAAGACTGCCAGAACAGAGGCCCTCGCTTTGCATGTAGGGAATCAGAATAGGAAATGATGGGCTCGTTGAAAATAAGACAGAGATTAGGGTTGTCAGTCAAGAAAACGTCGGAAGGTTATATATATATATATATATATATATATATATATATATATATATATATATATATATATATATATATATATATATATATATATATATATATATATATATATATAGCGAATCAGAAAATGGGAAATGAGGGGCTCAGTGAAATAGACAGAAAATAACGGTTGGCAGTCAAGCAAACCTCGGAAAGCAAGGGGGAGGTTGTGGTGGGTCATAGAAGGAGATGAAGAATTTTTTGAGTCGAAAAGAAAGTGGTCCGGCGGGCATTTTTTCACCACTTTCTTTTCGACTAAAAAAATTCTTCATCTCCTTCTATGACCCACCACCTGCCAACCGTTATTTTCTGTATATATATATATATATATATATATATATATATATATATATATATATATATATATATATATATATATATATATATATATATATATATATATATATATATAAGGTTAGTAGAGCCAGAGACACACGAGACAGACATTGAACATAAAAATAAAAGTTTACTGACGTTTCCAGGAGAGGACATCCTTTCTTCAGAGTACAAAATAAGCTCGTTTCAGAGCTATATATATACAGAAAATGTAGCAAGGGAGAGGGCAAGGTGAGAGGAGGGAGTTTGTACAAATGGATCATGGTTGGTGGGTAGCAAGAGAATGACGAGAGAGCGGGAAAATAAATTATGAAAAGGATATTAAGAACACACAGTCACGCTGTACGAACATGGGAAAAAAAGAGAGAAAAGAACAAACACAAGATAAAAATAAAAAAAATAAAAAAATAAATAAATAAAAAAATAACAAGGTAATTTTGTTCCCTTGTGGCAACGGGGGTCAAAACAAGATATGCCCATGCACGTGTTTGACATGGCCGAAAAGATTAGTCATGCGGAACAGAGACGTTCCATAGAAGATATATACCCGTTCTAGGAATCCGGGTAACGTCATTGAAACAAGAAACACGTGGCTTCTGTTGGTGGGAGGCAAGGGTCGCGCTGAAGAGCACTAGGGCAGACAGTTTCGACAGGAATGAGTGTACATTGGTATACAAAGAGCGGAGAAAGCAAATTAACAAGGTGATTTCCCCCTCCCTCGTGGCAACGGGGGTGAAAGAGGGGTCAAAATAAGATATGCCCATGCACGTATTTGACATGGGCAAAAAGATTAGTCAGGCGGAACAAGAAAAAGAAGATATGCAAATGCACACAAAGGATGAAGATCTGCCCTTACACACCCGTTCTAAGAATCCGGGTAAGGTCATTGAAACATGAGACACGTGGCTTCCGTTGGGGGGAGGCAAAGGCCACGCCAAAAAGCAGCAGGACAGGTACTTTAGACTTGAAATGAGTGTACATTGGTATGAAAAAAAAAGAAAGAAGAAAAAAGGTCAAGGTGGAACAAGTCATGAAAAGAAAGAAAACAGGCAAGTGCACGGGTATGACGCGGCAGCCGGTGGTATTCATCTGGGCGGCGCATGGTGCCAGTTCAGGGAATGCCGAGGCGGTCAGCAACGAATATTAGAAAACAACAATACAAAAAAGAAAGAGGTCACGAAAGCAATCATACACACTCGCGTTCACAAATTATTACAAGGTGAGAATAAAAAAGCTAAAAATGGTACTGCAGCCTTCTACCCAAAACACAATGTCCAGACTTGTTCATCAAATTAGGTTCAGTGAAGCCATTGTGCTAAAAAACGTCGTACTAGCACGAAACTATACCCAATTACGGGAGCTCGCCAACTGATGGGAACATATTATTGAGGGAAAGAAATGAACAGGCATAACTCTATCCTGAGAAATGCAGCCGAAATTTTAATCGGAGGAAAGACACGTTAATTTCCCATAACTTTCATTTATGCCAAACGACGCTGATTTAAAGTTATAGATAAGGTATAACTCACGAACCTCGCGATCGTGATGCGTTTTAAAACTAGATTCAAGAATTGTGGCCTTCAGTTGTTCAAAAGAATGACCAGGAGTGTTAACATGCTTTTATAGAGCCAAAGAAGGGCAGGTTTTTGCATGAGAGCGGTGATTGTTAAACCTCAAACGAAAGGGTGTTTCAGTCTGGCCGATGTATTGTTTGCCGCAGAGTGTGCATTCCAGCAGGTATACAACGTTTGCGGAATCACAGTTAAAGTTCCCTTTTACATTAACAAAATATCTGAAGCTGTGCTGGCGGCGCGCTGTGTGGTGGTCATTTGTGGGCATAGCTTACACCGTGGTGTGTTACAGGGCACGCAACCAGTAGTCTGTGGTCTCCCTCCTCTCACCTTGCCCTCGCCCTTGCTACATTTACTGTATATATATAGCTCTGAAACGAACTTATTTTGTACTCTGAAGAAATGGAGTCCTCTCCCTGAAACGTCAGCAAACTTTTATTTTTATTTGCAATGTCCTTGTCGTCTGTCTCTGCCTCTACTAACCTTATTTTTTCGCGCTCTGTGTGAGTTTTTGATTCCAGACTATATATATATATATATATATATATATATATATATATATATATATATATATAAATATATATATATATATATATATATATATATATATATATATATATATATATATATATATATATATATATATATATATATATATATAGTCGTGAAGTAAAAGCCCTAATTGCGGCAGGAGTACGCACAAAGTAAAAGTACGCTCTTCGGACTGATACTTTATTTCCAACGTTTCGACCTGAGACAGGTCTTCCTCAGGAATGAAAGCTTTTTGAAAAAATCGTACGGACTCAGGGTGGGGGCGGTGCCGCGAAACACAAGCCACATGATAAACAAACACACAAACGACCACACACACCATACAGACCTTATTCTGAAAAGGCAAGCGAAAAAAACCTCCAAAAACGAAGAAATCAAACAAAAAAAAACAAAAGAAAGAGGGGGGGGGGTGGCGAAGAGGAACATATTGCACAAACGCGAGTAGCGGGGATGACAGGAAATGCGGCAAATTCATGGGTGGCGAAAGGCCGAAAAACATCCGGTGTCTCCAAGAGGGGAAAACAACAAAGCACATGCTGCCACGTGCAGTGAGTTTACATGCACGTCACTGGCCCCCACTGACGCGTGTAACTGTCCCGAATCCAGCTAGCGGTCCTTAGCCTCACCATTCCCTAGAGGCAACTACCGCCAGAGGTGCAACTGTCATTCCTGAGGGTCCAGCTCTACAACCGGAGGTACTTCCCCCATGCCGACCACGAAGGCAAAGTGCCAGCCCTGGCGCCCTTCGAGTGGACCCGACACCACGACTGGAGTCACCCTTCCTACGCCTCCGACTACGAAAGTGTTCCAGCCATGCCCCACCGCAGAGTTCCGACGTGGTAATGGACGCACGTCACCCGAGTTACCCGCAACGACCACCCACCAGAAAACACCAAAGCAACCCCTGTCGAGGATAGCACCGCAAGATCGCACAGCGCTGCACGCACTTTCCACGGGAGACAGTGAGGACGCTGTCAAAACTCCCGCTTCAAGGTACAACCTTAGGAAATGCCCTGGATCGGCCCGCCGAGTGCAGAGCGATTGACGTGTTGGCCCCAAGCCCCAGCCGACTTCGTCTTCCTCAGGTGCCGTAACACTAAAATCAAAAGAATTCTTAAAAGTCAGGAAAATTGTAGACAAGCGCGTACGCCACGACCTTCATGTTCGTAGCATTCAAACATACAGGCTGGAAGGTATTGTACCCAAAGGGCTTCGTATTTAACTGCCTCCTTCAACGAATAACTTATCTAACGAGAATGTAGAAAAATGGAATCGTATACTACATACCGCTTATCTAGTATTACTCCAGGTCACAATAGAGCACTCTGAAAAAATGTTAACGTTACTTGTGGGAGACGAACGCCGAGTCCGGGAGAGTGCCTTACTTTCAGCGCCGGAACTCGAGGAGCTGAATTTGTTTGAGGCCAAAAAACCCCCGAAGTGTGAAAAACAAAGTTAAAAAAAACTCGCAAGGGATAGCGTTCCGGGGCATGGCAGGTCGTATGCGAGGAGCGTCACACAACAACCGAGTCTGCCTCTTGTGGATGCGGTTGACGGCGAGTAGTGTGTTGACAGCATGCCGGGGCACTGCGGATGGAGGTTGACTGCGGAGATGGGGGCGGCAACATTGTTATTTCTCGGAGATTAGGTTAGGCGCCACTGAGCTATCTGTTCTATCCAGAGGTCTCACATTTTGCCCGAGCAACGGTAAGTACTCAGAATGAACACTCCTGAAAGATCGAGATAATTTTGCCCGTACTCTGCGGTTACGAGAGCACTTCTTTGATAGAAGTGATGGGGAGAACGCGAAACCTTCTTTTGTCTACAAGCACCACTGGGCCCCCAGTGCACAAAGGGAGGAAAATGTTGACTTGCATATTCGTGCCGTCCATAGGGATGTTTTCTAAGCATACCAATCACGCCGAACCCGTCATCACAACATCACAAAAAACGGACAGGATGCTCTCAATGCATCGAGTAACCGACAGGACATTGTAATCAAACCAGCTGACAAGAGAGGGGTGATTGTTATTCTCGACCGGAATGATTACGTCGAAGAAGGGGATCAGCAATTAGGCGACCGGAAATTCTATAGGTCCCTTTAATCAGGCCCTACTAAAGAACACCAAAAATTTTAAATAACGTGCTTGAGCAACTTGTAGGCGCCCGAGAAATTGATAGAAAACTTGCCATGGCACTAACATGCCCCCCCCCCCCCAGTGGTTGGCCGCATTTACATGCTTCCAAAAATACACACAGTTGGAAATCCCGGCCGAACAATTACATCGGGAATAAGCACCATCACAGAGCCAATATATAGATTGCCTCATTCGCGATATACTCCCTCAATTTCCCTCATACTTACGGGAAACAAGCAATTTTCTCCAAGAAATCGAGGGCATCGTTCTGCCAGACGGTGCCTTTTTTGTAACATTGAATGTGACCCCCCTTTAAACCAACATTTCACACAGCGATGGCATCAATGCCCTCATTCAGTCGTACAACAAACACCGCGAAGCCGACTCTCCCAGCCCAAGGGTTATTCAGGTAAGAACGCGTCTCGTATTAGAACTGAACAGTTTTGAATTTGAAAACAAATACTTTCTCCAAACAATTCGCACTGCGATGGGAACAAAAATGGCACCCAATTATGCCACCATGTTCATCCACAATATTGAAACGAAATTCCACTCTACTTCAGACAGTTCACCTGCACTGTACAAGCGATTTTATGACGACAGTTTTATGATCTGGACAGACACTAAGCAACGACTTAGTGCCTTTATCGAAGAATTCAACACAGTTATTTCATTCACTTACGAGTACTCTCGCACCGAATTTAGTTTCTTGGACGTTCGGGTTCATGTGCGGGTGGGGTCTCTGGAGACGAGTTTGTACAGGAAACCTACAGACCGCCAACAGTACCTGCAATTCGAAACTGGCACCCATGTCATTGCAGGACGGCCATTTCTTATTCCCAGGGACATAAATTTAGGAGAATTCGCTGCAGGGATGGAGAGTTTCGTTCAAACGCGAAATGGATGCGGGGCGTCCTCGTCAAACAACATCACCCGCCGGCCCTTGTTGACGATGCCCTATCTAGGACGGCAAGTTTAATTAGTAACACACTACTACAGGGGTCACACGTAAATGATGGGAGTAATTCCCGCGATAATTTTGTATTAACTGTTACTAGTAGCACGCCAAACCAGAATCAAATTTAAAAAAGCCCTTCAACTTTCTTCAGCAGAGCGAGTGACTTTCCAAAATTTTCAGTGATCCTGCGCGTGTAGTATACAGGCGCGCAAAAAGCATAGAGGAATATCTTGTCCACGCCAAAGACAGGGACACCCAGAAATTAGGCTGCCGGCCGTCTGCAAAAACAGATATTTGGTGTGTAAACACATACAGACCGCGAGGGTGGCATTCAGCACACATTCGGACTTCCGGTATTCTGTACGTGGGTCATTTGAATATGACTCGACCAATTTGGTTTACCTATTGCAGTGTGGCGGATGTAATATGCAGTACATATGACAGACTGATGGGCCTTTTCTAATGCGGTTTAACAATGCCCGCTATCACACCAAAGGACTCCCAAACCTTCCCTTGTCAAGACGCCTAGCGACGCAAAATCACTCTTTCGATGACATTAAAGTCACACTCCTACAGAGCAGTTTTTCTAGCTGTAGGGAGCGACAACAATATGAGTCTTACTTAATCTATAAATTTAATACCCTGAAAGGGGGTCTTAATGAGAGTCCTGGAACGATGAGTGTAATTCGTACGCTGCATGACCATTGACGCATTGTGACCTTGGGAAATACGAGACCTTGTAGTTTTGTTGTCCTGTTGCTGTGCTTACATTAAGTCCTTTGTGTGCATCGGCCTTTCCCGCGCAAGGCATTGCACGTCTGAGGTGCACATTGAGCCTATTGCTCCAGGGGTGAAATTGTGCATTAAAATGCCAACAACGCACGGCTATGTTCCGCGGCCACTGTAATTGTGTCGCCCGCTTCCGAACCCGTACCCTTACCCTTACCCCTTCCCTTCCCGCCCCCGTTATTTTTTATTTTGTTTCTCTCTCATTTCCTTGTCTGAGCGCTTAGCAAGCATAAAACGCCTCATTATAAGCCAGATTGTACCCATTGCCTGTTTATGTCACCACATGTTATACCCATTTTATCCTTGGGAATTGTGAAATCGAATGTTGAAGCTTCCACTTTCAAGCGAGCGTGTAACAAGTATTTTATTTTGGTGTCTGTTGTGGCTTTTGCCTCGTGCGTCTTGTATTCACATTGTGATCCCCAATGCAAGTGCTCACGGGGTGAGCGCGTCCTTCCGGTCTTTTAGCTGAAGTTTTGCTTTGCTTCTCTTTTGCATTGTTTCTTTCTTTTTCATTTCTTTTCAATTTTTTGGTTGCCCCGGAGGCACGGCACACAGCGACTGTCGCCTCTCTCTTCTTGTTTTCATGTTTTTTACAAATTGCCGCGCTCTGCCATATTTTCGTAGATTGGGCCCAGGGGTCCACGCGCGCCGGCGACAGGCCGAGTCCTAACAGTTAACACGCCGTGCATTGACCTGGCGCGACACGACGCGACGCCGTGTATAGAGGGAGGCGCAGGCGGGGAAGGGAACGCCTCAAACGGGCATCCCCAATTGGCGTTTGTGGGACCCCCCCAAAGTCGCGGAAGCTGTCTGGGCTCAAAATACAGTAAAGGGCCCCGCTTGCATTCTTGACGTTGCCGCTGAAGACGGGTGGTACTTAATCCTTGTTACCGGTGACGCGCATGCAAACTCACTGCTAGTGGCGCCATGTGCTTTGTTGGTTTCCCCTCTTGGCGACACCGGATGTTTTTCGGCCTTTCGCCACCCATAAACTAGCCGCCTTTCCTGTCATCCCCACCACTCGCGTTCATGCAGGATGTTCCCACTCGCCCCCTCCTCCCCCCACCTCTTTCTTTTGTTTTTTTTTGTTTTTGTGTTTGACTTGTTTGTTTTGGCGGGTCTTTTTCGCTTGCCTTTGCAAAATAAGCTCTGTATGGTGTGTGTGGTCGGTTGTGTGTTTGTTTCTCATGTGGCTTGTGTTTCGGGGCGCCGCCCCACCCTGAGTCTTTACGATTTTTTCCCAAAGCATTCATTCCTGAGTAAGACCTGTCTCAGGTCCAGACGTTGGAAATAAATTCTCCTAACACTACGGATGCTTTGCGGGGGATGCATGATTAGACTGGCAAACGCGGCTACAGTTGTAAGGCCACGGAAATTCAGGGGGGGGGGTTATCCAGTGCAAGTTCAGACTCATGGGCATGCCAATGTAACAACGAAACTAGCCCCAAAACGGGGCTCTCTTGTGGGTAAATGGTTATGCAAGCATTCCCAATTTGCTTTCACAATATCCGAAAGTTTGTTCTTAAATTACTAATTTCACTCACAATGCTGTACAGATACCGAACTTCTTCCAGGTGCTTTGTTCAGAACTCTAGCAACAGGGCTAGCTGTGCAACAGTATGCTTGGCTTGGTTCGTCAATGAGTGGGTGTGAAAAAATACTTCCTAAATGCTTCTACCAGGCTGTCCCGGCCTAAAGGAGTGTCATTGGTGTATTAAAACCAGACTAACCTAGTACCGGGAGAGCAAACGTGGTTTGCCTACTCTCTTGGCCCATCAGTTTTACAGCTTACCTTCGGCGGGGTTTAAACCTGACTTGCACACATTCATAAGATGTGCATGGGAGTGTTTTAGGAAATGTGTCGAGCAACCTTTGCGTAGTCAGTGCAACCGCTTCCAATAAGGCAACATATCTATCACGGTTATTACCGTTCCTCTACTCACCTTGCGAGCTTGAACCGTTACCTCCAAATTGTGCTTGCGCAGCAATGCATGTGTTTCGCCTGTGATAATGTGGTTGCAGGCCGCCGTTAATCAGCTACCTCCCAGAATATTGTTACGGCCAAAAGCGATGAGGCGGATTTATTTTAGTGATGAATACTCTTTGCACTGAGGTGCCAGCGGAAACGGTTGATTGATTGATGATTGATTGATTGCAGAGTTTAACGCGCCGACGCAACGCAGACGATGCGGCACGCCGTAGTGGAGCGCTCCAGACTAATTTCGACCACCTGGGGGTGTTTACGCGCGCCGAAATCTCCTACACACGGGCGCTTTTTGCTTTTCACCACCATCAGAAATGCGGCAACCCCAGCCAGGAATCGAACCGCCGACCGCGTGCTTAGCAGTGCAACGCCTTAGGACTGAGCCACCGCGGCGGGTCTTCTGCCAGCGGAACCAGGGCGGCTTTTGGATGCTGTTTGCAGCAAACACGAGCATGTTTATTTCTAACCAGTCACAGTTGATGTTCAGTAATAAATGTTCTTCATTTTTGGATTTTTATTGTTCCGGTATTGTTCTTGTACACGGTAAAGACTGCAATAATTTGAACATTCAAACTCCGTCTATATGTAATGCATGTCTGCCTCATATTACAGATAAAGACTTTTTGAAACTTCACACGGAAGCACTGCATTCGTAAAACAGCCTATAATGACCTATACTTTCAGAAAACCCCGCAGAATATCAAACAATCTAAAGAAAGGTTTTTTTTGTGAAACTGAGTTGGATCACTGCAAGTGGTGAAAAGAAGTATTTTAATTATATTGGAGGCTTCACTTTCAACTGTACTACTTTATTTTTACTCTGAATGTTGTCTTTAATAGGCACACCTAATTCATCCATTGCTTAGATGCTATAAAGTGATCGGGATTGCTTGAGTGTCAATTTCGACCCATTGGCTTCTAAATTTTATATCTTCCAAAATGAGGACAGCCGTCGGGGAGACGCAATATCTCTAAAGTTTTAGATGGCCCTGGCTTAGTAATAATTATCTTGCAAATGAATATTTGTAGACAATATTACAATATTACTTGTACAAGTACTTGTACACAAACTACACTATCATTACTGCTACTGTCTCTTCGAAGGAAAGTGTTTCGGCTGTGTAAATTTCGTAAAATTCACTTCAAAAATCCAACACTCAGAAATAGATTATCGTTCCAACAAACTTGTGTTTCCGCTCGCATTGATCACCGTCATAAAGTAGGAATTCTGTCAGCACACCCCAAGTGTTTTCAGTACAGAATTGTGCCAAATACGTCTGCAAGTTGCAGTCGTCTTCCTTATGGCATTGTTGATAGAAAATATGTTGCTATGTTGCTTTATATAAAGTCGCTGTCCCTAATTTTATTCGTATGTAGCCTTTAGTTCAACCATGTATCAAGCTACGTTACTTGATCGCAATTTCTCTGGTGTTCTATTTTGATTTGTATGCAGTACATGCATGTACCCACTCCCCTCTGTAATGTCCTCGGCCCTTGATGGTAACGGAATCAAAAAAATAAACATAACTAGTATGACAACGTCATATCTATTAGAGATGTACTCACTCTTGTTTGCTTGCAAACTTTCGGCCAAATGACGTCCTTGGTTGGAGTACCATTGTACCAACCCCTCGGTCTTCTTGTTATATTTCTTCCTTCGTTAAAGTTTAGTTGAACGTCCGTCGGAATCCAATTTTTATTTGAAATTAAGGGTAGTGTAAATGTACCCGTTATTTTTCGGGTTAGATTTACAGTGTTATCCAATACCCAATTAAATATCTTGTCACATTGATAGCGGTAGAAATCACCGAACGATTCGTAAGCGTAAATGCGAGGCCCACACTTCATAGATTCTACTTTGATGTGCAATGGGATCCTGAAATAAAATTTTAATCAGTGGTTTTAACTCTTTTTGTAACGGTACATTTTGTTTCTGCAGTGTGGGGGCACTTGACCTTATAATTAGTGTGGTAGTATTAGCCTCTAATATGGGCATTATTCCTAAACTTTTTTCGTCTAGAACTAGAAGCAAGGAGACTGCTCCCTGCGTGTTTGAGTGAGCTGAGCCCGCGGGCAGGGTTCGCGCCACGTAAACGCTAATAAGGGCTTAGGGAAGCGACCACTTTCATACCCAAGTTGTATAATACGTGGGCAACCACAATATAAAAACAACACTGCACTGTAGATGTAGCATGTAATACAGCGTCGTCCCAGCCCGCCATAGTTGGGGTGGTCGATAGCGCATCCATAACAATGACCCACCGTTACTCGCGATGACGAAAAACCGGGATTCATGAGGACCGTTAGTGTTACATCCACTTTGCCTAACCGGGCGCTATTGGCAATTCCCTCCTGACCATTACTTTGACAGCATTTAAATTGCAGACGTAGCTCAAGCAGTAAAATTAAGAAGTAACTGACAAAAAATAGCTAATACATGAAAGACGATGAACTGCTACATGAACAGGCAATAACGCAATCACAATATGCACAGGTACAAGAAGTCTCCGCGCGCACTAATGCAAGCGAGCGCGAAAGGCAGAGTATACAAAGAGCAAAAAATTGCAAGATCCGTGGCCTACCTTCGCTTAGTCATTTCGATTCTCTCTTCCAGGGAGCCATACCACAACATCAACCTGCCATCTCCCCGTCGGGATGGGAGAACGATGCGCGAGGATACATACGCTGTTTCAAAGGTTCCTTTAGTACCTCTATGAGCCGACTGTAGGGCGTTACGTTCCCACAATGGTGAAAAAATGTGGCGTTGTCTTTGAAGCTTAACTTGTCTCCGTAACTGAGACAATGATACAACTTGCACGAGTTTTGCTTTAATACGGGCACACTTAGCGTATTGCACTAGTCCTCATTATTCTAGTTCAAGTAGCAAAAATGGCCCAGGCTGGTTTCATTTTCTCGCACCCTGGCCTATCAAAGGAACCAGCAGCACTTACCCTCGACTACTCGGACTGTATTTTGGGGTATAGTCTATTGTCCCAGAAATCACCTCCAACAAGAATCATGAAAATCTGATCCCTATGATGGAATATACGTGCGATGAGAGATCGGACATAATAATTCCCTTTCAACTTATTGCGGACAAGTCGGACAACGCGATGAAAGCTGCACGCTCTCTCCCGGAGATGGGGGTTGCTCGCGGTGTTCTCTTAGGGGGCCTTCGATATATCGCAGGCTGGTGAGTTTCCTCATTTTTTCCGTAACGTGGAGGGGTGTATTTCCAGACTGGAGCAACAAAAAAGCAGGTATGGCTACCTGCACGCAAGCGCGCACTCAGGCTTTTTGAAGCATTAAAAGTTAGTTTTGAAGGGGTCTTATTGAAAGGGAAGTATTGACTTTGCCACTCACACTTCGTACACACTCAAAACAAAAGAAACGTTCAGTCTGGTCGTACAGGTTTTGGCATAGAAGAGGTTGGTGCACAGCGCCGATGGAGGCAGGGTGTTGCAAACAACCATTAGGACAGCCATGGGAGAAATGACGTAATTTCAGAGGTGCCAGTCGTGCATAAATTAATGAGAAAAATCAAAGAGAGCGCGGTTGGTATTTCCGCGCCTTCTACAGTGATTTGCGTGCTTGCTGCTTCATGCGCAAGTGTAATATTTGGCTCAGGTATTCTTAGCAGTGTAATCGACAAATCGCGTAGGTTGTTTACTGCTCAAATCTTGTTGCAGGGTCTCTTTCATTTCGCTTACACTGCGGGCGGATATTCCTGCATGCTTGATGGGTGGTGAAACAGCCCCTCAACTCCTGACATTGACTACCCTTCTTATTGTGGGAGACATAATTTGAAGCTGTGACACAACTTCACTGTTTTTTTCCTCGCTCCTTTTCAGTGTTACTGTTTGCTTTTTCGGTTCCCTTTTTTAGTACTCTAAGCGCGGCCACTAACACAAATACCTGTAGAAATTCCATTTATTTTATCATGACCATCTGCATGCCGAAGCGGTCCTTAAATTCGTGGAGGCATGACTTGCACTGTTTGGCGGAGATAAGGATTCCAGTACCCCTTTTCGCAAGAAAAAATATGGTGTTAGTGCAGCGACACGCACTTGAAGCAAACACAGGAGGCTTACTCCATAAGAGAAAATATGATTGTCTCAGGAGGCCTGTATACTGGAGAGATGAAGGATGCAGAAGAGCGTATTGATAATAAGACTGGACACTTTCGTTATCACATTTGTTTTGTGCATGTGCATTCATGTACCTCTGGTTGTGTTCTTGCAAGTTGATACTCTGTGCCAGTCCATGTTAGCTACTCACTCTCTGTGGTTGTCAATATTTTGCCGTTTTTACAAATTTTGTTTTAAGCAACTTTTGCGCTCATTGGTAGACACAGCTAATGCAGATATTCATAGGCAGCATTGTTCAAATAAAATCGTTAGCACTAACAGGATTCCCTGTAAATGAAAAGGCATAGTTAGGACACCGTGAAAGAAAGGGACGTTTGGTTTCAAATCGAATGTCTTCAAATTTGAAGCTCACGGAAATGTAAAGGGGTCGTGAAGAGAAAATCCATTTGTCTTTACTTACTTTTGTCTACTTGAATGACCTTTTAAGAACACAAATCCAAATTATTTTCACAATTCATTGCTTCTACAAATTAGGAGACAACTTCCATATACATGTTTTTGAGGTGCATCGCAAGGGACCATGCGCGCATCGCCATTCGGCAGCACAACTAGCGCTGAGGTCTCAGTAAAGAAGCCAAAAGTTAAATTCTATTTGTGTATATTGTTCGGTTCAACTGCAAACCCAATATCTTAAAATTAATGCACCATTTATTTGTTAACAAACCCGTTTTGTATTGACGTGACCGCTGTCGCGACCACTTCTGTTGTGTGGCAACCATTGTAACAGAACTCAGACACAACCTCCTGTAGAGGCTATGACTCAGACCTACTGGCTGTTTGTACAATTTGTAGCCAGTTTCTCTGCTAAAGTTCACTTTTTTCTGATTCTCTTTAAAATCGTACTTCTTTTATATAAAATGGAAAAGATCGTCAAAGCAAAAAAAAGTGTCTCATGTGCGATTTGAACTTGAGGCCGCCAGGACAGCCCAACGTTACAGTTAGCCTGCATTGATGTCAGACGCTATACCCCCTAACTTATCGACGCAAGGAGTGCGCGTTACAGAAAACTGCAGCATAAAAGCCGCTTCACACTTGTAACCCAGTACGCAGGGGTGTTTTCATAAATTCTAGTCAACTTAGAGCTTTTACCCCCTACTAATGGTTGAGCGTATCTGCAGAGAGCCAAAGTGGAGCCTACCCAATCAACAAAACAGTGTAACAGCATTGTTTATAGCAGCAAACAGCAAAACAATCGAACTGCGTGATGGTGTTACTCAGCGCTGTGTCCCTGCTTCTCGCTAGTTATTTTTGTGCTTGATGAGTAAATGACGGGTTAGTCATAAGTTTCCACTACTCGAAGTTCCTTCGATGAACGTGTTAGGTAGTAAATTCTCATTTTAAGCTTTTGGTCATTTACTTCCTTAGGTGAGAGGTTTCACTTTGTCGCAACTCACATTACAGGCTAGGTGAGACAGACGTCTGCAGTTTAGACTCGTGCGAAACCGCGTAAATCGTTTACAAATACCCAGTTTACTTTCAACCTGCTTACATCTCCCTGCGTCACTTGCCCGCATTGTTAACTGAAAGTTCGACCATGTTGATCAGTCGCATCAGAGAACAGACGTCTCCCGTTCAGTTGCAAGGTGAATTTCACTATGGTGCAGATTTATCTGACCCTTAGCGAGCCCGCTCTGTGAAGACGTATGCAGGCAAGGGGGAACTGTGATTGCCTTCTTACCAAGAAGTCACTTCATTATTTGAGGAGGAAAGCCTCGGTAAAGCATTTAATGCGTTTTTTTTCTATTTGCCAATATCGGCCAGCAGAACGGTTATGCATTGTTTATTAAGGTTCCACAGTTATATGTACCCACGCAACGCAACTTTTTTAGAAAATCTCTTCACGTCCCCTTTAATGTGCTTCGGCTGTAAGCACTATGCAGTTGTGAACTTGAGAATAAGCTCTGTTGTTGTTACTTTGTTTGTGTAATTTCAGGACCAGAGAATTTACCCCTCATAAAATGCTGCTTGGTACTAGACAGAACTGGCAGTAATAAAATTACAGTAACGAAAAACAGTAATTAAACTACTTTCTGCTGCAATGAGTAATTTAATCAAGTACTCTTGAGTGCTGGTAGTTTAGTAAAGTATTAAATTACTCCAGGCCATTAATTTCATATAAAAAACTCATAACGTTCCCAATTACTTCCGACTACGATATAGGCTGTCTGCTTTTCTTACGGTATAAAAAGTTTTCCACGAAAAGTTGAACAAGTAGAGTTCCAATTCCCAGAAAGTATCTGGGCATAGGAACTCTACAAAAGCGAAGGAAACAACGCTTCAATAAGAGCTCTGGCTGCTTTCTTGTGCGTCTTCGTTCCCTTTTTATGCGTTTCAAAGTAATTTCATTACTTTATAAAAGTATTAATAATGTATTGTCCTTACTTTGAGACAGCTCTAATGTTTAATGTAATTTAATTACATTTTAGAAAATTCAAAGAAAGTAACCAGTAATGCAGTTTATTACTCTTTAGAAGTAAGTTTGCCCTCTCTGGTACTAGATATACTAGGCCTGAATAAAAGGGGAGGGACATGCGGGCAGCATCTCCAAGTCATACCGTTACACCTTAAGTTATTCATCTAGGCGGCGAAAAACACGTGAAGTACATACAGAGTCCGTACAGAATTTAAATAATTTAGCATTTGAGTTTAACTAAATTGATTTAAGGATGCAGTGTAAATAACTGGGCTTCTCAGAAATCTTAGAAATAATGCCACCAGAGAAGTGAACTACACGGTTTCAGTTCCTTCTCCATAACCTTGATAAAAAAAAACTCAATCTTAACTTCAGGTCTGGAAATTGCAGTTGAATATTCTTTCAGCGGTATCACCATAGCAGACTTCCCAGTGAACATTTTGCTTTTGCTGATGCCTTTGCCCTGCCCAGCGGTTAATTCACATTTGTTGAGATTTGCCATTTTTTCGCTTTTGTTAGTAATTATCTTTCAAATATCCACCACATCAGATTTTTAGTTTTTTTCCTGGCAACAATCTTTGTGTCCTTCTTTTTTAGGCACACTATAAAAATGCAAAAAGAGTCAGTTTGTTTGATGGAGTATTGAGGGAAAAGGGAAAGCTTTATTATTATTGGTGTAACAAAAAATGGTTTCTTGATTAATAATACAAAAATTCAGACAGTGCAATTAGAAGTGGAGAAATTTGATGCAGACCCGCATAATATTCGGAAAAATGTTTTCATGAATTGCAAATGTCAGCCTGACGGATATTGTCATGTATTTATTTGACAGACACATTTCTTGATTTGTAGATGTAATACTAAAAGGAGAGCAAGATAACGCCGTTGTTGTTGTACAGTTGTCCTTACAGTTGGGGACAGGGAAGCTAAAATAAACTGGGACAGGGAAGCTAAAATAATTTTGTACAGGAACGGAGACAAGTTGAATCATGGAGGCACATTTTCTGGCCAAAGCATGTTTTAGGTAGTTGTTCACGTGCATTCAGTTGTGTTAACGGGGCTGTTGGAGTGCCTTGTAGAGGAAAAGTTATCTGGATCACTACTCAGTATCTGCTATATATAACTTAAAAATGCGGCCTGCGATTGGTACCTCTCTAAAGACATGAAATTTTCAGCAGTTCACGTAATAACTCAGATCATTTCCTTGCATTGAAACCGAAAAAGCAATTCACCATCTCCTCATTTTTTGCTTAACTTGTTCAATTGTGGTTACCATCCCTATGCAGAAAAAGTGTGGGGTGAGCTTGTTTTGCTTACTGTAAGTTTGAAATGACTTGCTCTCTCTGTCCCCATTGCTGTTCACACTGAATTTGGGTCAGAACAATGGCACGTTAGCTTATGGAAGCAGAGTGCCTCTACAGTCAAAAAATTTCTTTAACCCCTTTCATTGTACTGTCGTGGAACCAATTGCCCAGTTCTCTTTAATATTGCAGCAAGCTTGCATAGTTGGAATAGCTGAATAAACGTTTTCCCCCGATTCAACAGTCTACAATTTCAAGCTGTGGCACTTGTACTCAAAAACATGCTTGAATTTTGCTCACAATGAAGTAATGCAGGTTACCTTTAAAATATTGAGTTGGAGCATATGTTGCTTTGTGGAGTTGCAGTTGATTTGTTAACTACAAATAAGGCACAAAAATTATTTTTGTAGCAGTGTCTTGCTTGTTGTTTAGGCCAGCAAACAAGTCATTGCCAGTAAGCTCATGACATTAGGGACGATTTGTGTACCCACTGAAATGTTCAGGCCACTGAACTGTTGGAAACAGCGCAGTTGTGCATCATGAGTAATTGTTATGGATAAAGCATGGTTGAAAAGATAACTATAGTTTAAATTCAAAAAGTCTCAGCTTTGTCTTGAATCAGTGAGGATGGGGAGCCCGGTCTGCTAAAACATTGTGACTAATGTTACTTTGTATTATTTCCTCTACTGGTTAACGTTTTGAATCAGAACATATTTGAACCAGTTGTATCTTTGAATAATGGCTTTGGGCCATACATTGTTTGAACTTCCCTGAAAGGTTGTCAAAATTTTTTGTAAATAGATAACCGGTAGTGGTAACTCAAGATTCATGGTAAATCTTTTTTCTGGAATTTTCGCATTCTTAAAGATTCCTCCAGCACATACCATCCACTATTCGGAATGTATTTTGGGTTAAAGTATATTGTCCCACCAGTCTCCTCCTAGAAGAATTATGAAAATCTGGCACTATAACCGAAACTACGCGCGTTGGGAAGTAAAGCTGTAGACTTGGCTAGTTGGTAATTCATAGTGAACATACCAACGTACCATAGCGAACATACCATAGTGAACATAATTCATAGATGGCGCGGGAAAAAAACGACTGTGTTAGCAAACCGTCGGTGGCGTTATCTGACCGTGAATTACATTTTCTGCAATGTGATGCTTTACGCGGCAGGTCACTGTGATTGTGAAGATGTTTGGCGCGTATTGGGTGCACTCGATCTTTCTTTGTCAGTATTTGTTTTGTTGTTTGTTGTTTTGTTTTTGTTTCCTACGTCTTTTTTGTTTCTGCTAAGGCTAAGCATATATATTTGCCGTCTTGTGAAAAAGAATCAGTTGGAAGTGAGCGCTCGTCCGTGTGTATTCTATCCGTCTCTTGTGTTTCTGCTGCGCTACATTTGTTCACGCGTTGGGAAATCACGCAAAACTTTTTCCTCTCAACTCGACTACAGACAGCAATACCAAAGCTGCGCGCTCTCTCCTGGAGTGGGGTCGGCTTGCGGCATATTCTCTGGATGCCTTCACTATATCATAGTCCGGGGAGTTTTCTTGGTTCCTCCGCAATGTGAAAGGGTATTTCCGGTCTGGTGGCACAAAAAAGCAGGCATTGCAGCCTTCTCACAAGTGCGCGCTCCGGCTGGTAGGGCATATTTAAAGCAATGAACGCTTGTTGTCGAGTTGTCTCGTTGAAAGGGGAGTATTTAGTCCATCACTCAAACTCTGCGCACTCAAAACACAAAAGAAACCCCAAAACTGTGCATACAGGTTCATGCATAGAAGACTTTGGTACACAGCGCCGACGACGGCGGATCGTCACAAGAAATGTCACAAAGTTGACCAGCGGCAGCCAATAGGACAGCCATGGCTGCAATGACGTCGCTTAGGATATGCCAGGGGTGCATAATAAGGAAAATTGAAAGCGCAGTTGGTTTTTCTTTGTCTTTCACAGTGATTGTCGCGCCCACTGCTTCACGTGCATGTTTATTATTTGGCTAAGGTATCCCTGGTAGTGTAATTTAAACGTCACGCAGGTTTAGTTAGTTTAGTTAGGATGCATTGCACATCTGCAGTATAAATACGTGTAGGGGCCTCAAACTGCCTTGCTGAGTTTGGTGACAGTGGGTTTTGCAGTGTTGTAACTCATACATTTTTTTCTTTTTGTTCCTTGCTGCAGGCACTCCTGAGCATGGTAGCTGTGGTTTCTTTTGGAGCAAAGCAGCTGTACTCTGTCCGTGACCACCATAGCAGTCGCACCAAATGGAAGCAGCAACACAGTATGGGCAGCAATTCAGGGAATAAATCTGCCCCACATTTTGTAATAAACACAGTCTTTCTCAGTAGCTGACTTTAATTTTTTTGCTTAAAAGCATGAATGATTGCTGTTACAAGGTTATAGATTCTGCACACTTATTCTAGGGCTGGATGAGAGCTTAAACACCACGATTAACCCCTGCTGCAGTGGAACGGCCGGACCAGTAAGTTGCACGGCTAAAGTTCAACCACGGCTGAAGAGTTAAGGTTTGACAGCCGGCCCCCTGGCAAGGAGGAATAGCTGTCGTCAGTGAAAGTTGAAGGGTCGTGGGTTGTAAAGGTTGAACTGCCGCAGGCCTCCAAAAGAACGGCACGACGGCGGTGAAGTCTGGCGGCCCAAGGGCTGTTGTAGGGCCGTTGACGATGCGTTGGTCAAAGGTGAGTAGCTGTGCAGCTTACACCAGGGAACTTTCAGCACATGGCCAAGGCCCACGTTTGATTATGGACTTTACACTCTGATGGGGGAATGGCCGTGCAGAAATTACCTGGCCAGACATGGACAGCTCATGCTTTTCCGTACATGCTTGTGCTGCTTGGGTAGGTCCCGTGAATAGGGAACCAACCCCGTCTGATGCTTGTCGGCACCACCAAATCTTTTGTTTATTTATTTATTTTATTTATTTATGAAATACTGTAGGCCATAAAAATGGCCCAAGCAGGAGTGGGAGGTGGTACAACGATAATGATATGACCAATTACACAGTCGTACAGGTGTAGAGAAAAAAAAGAAAAAAAACGGGAAAAACAGACAGGTGTACAAAATATTCACAAGTAACATTAATCACACTTCAAAGTAATTTTTCAAAGATTTTAGTACATTTCCAGACTCAAAAATATGGTGCGGCAGTTCGTTCCAGTCTGTTATTGTGCGTGGGAAAAAAGAGTACTTGAAGTTGCTAGTGCGTGCAAAGATAGGTGTGAATTTGTAAGAATGGTATCCTCTAGTAGGGCGTGAAGATAACGGAGTGAGGACGTGCGAAAGTTCCATGATGCTGTTTTTCCTGGATAGTTGAAAAAGAAATTTAAGTCTCGCTAGTTTCCTTCGGGATTCTAAAGTTGGAATTTTGTTATTAATCATTAGTTCTGTCGGGGAGTCAGTCTGGCGGAAGCGATTGTAGATAAACCGAACAGCTAATCTTTGGACTCTATCAAGATTGTTAATATCTTTTTTAGTGTGCGGATCCCAGACTTCAGACGCGTACTCTAAACAAGGCCAGACTATTGTGTTAAATGCGAGGAGTTTAGTTTTAGCGGGAGAGCTTTTGAGGGTGTGCCTTAGTAACCCTAATTTTCTACGAGCAGATGAGCAAATCTTTTCAATGTGGCAGGACCAAGTTAAATTGTTGGTGATTGTGACGCCAAGATATTTATAACTTTGTGTAAGTAAAAGGGGAGTTCCTTTTATAGTGTACGAGTAAATTAGTGGTGGCTTTTTGTTAGTAATGCGCATAGATACAGTTTTCTCGGGGTTTATGTGCATGTCCCAGCACTCACACCAGTTATTAACTGCATCAATACTTTGGTTCAATAACACTTGGTCATCTGTGGATTTGACTGAACGAAACAGAAGGCAATCATCGGCAAACAGTCGCATTTCAACACCATGTTTGGCACAGGATGTAATATCATTGATGTAGATTAAAAACAGTAGTGGTCCCAGGACGCTACCCTGGGGAACTCCGGAGTTAACAGGAAGAGGATTTGAGTAGGTACCATTTATATCAACAAACTGTGTGCGAGAAGATAGATACGATGTTACCCATTTAACAATGGTCGAGGGAAAACCAAGCAAGTTAAGTTTGTGAATTAATTTGGAGAGGGGTATTTTATGAAATGCCTTGCTGAAGTCAAGGAAGATAATGTCAGTTTGACCGGATTTATCTAGGACTGAGGAGAAAGAATGCATACAGGAAACTAATTGGGTTGTAGTGGATAGACCTTTACGAAAACCGTGCTGGAATGGTGATAGTACGTTGCGCTCCTCCAGAAAAGTAATCATATAGTCAGAAATTATGTGCTCTAGTAGTTTACAACAAGTGCTAGTTAGGGATATTGGTCTGTAGTTAGACAAAAAAGTGGTATTTCCTTTTTTAAGAACGGGAATTACTCGAGCAATGCGCCAGTCGGAGGGAACAATGCCTTGGGATAACGATAAGCGAAAGATTACTACAAGGAAACGGGAAAGCAACTCGGCGTAACGACGTAAAAAAGCATTTGGCAGGTTGTCCGGACCACAAGAAGATTTTGTTTTAAGGTTCAGAAGCATGGAAAAGACACCTTCAAATGTTATGAAGTCAGGATCAATTTCTGCAGAATTGCTACCAATGGCACTAGTAAATGAGCATGGATTGGAAAAAACAGAGTGAAAGTAACGGTTAAACTCTGTGGCCATTTGCTTCTCATCTTGAATATTTTGATCGCCAAGCACAATGCAATCTGCAGTTTTCTGTTGATTAACTTTTATGTGGCGCCAAAACTTGGCTGGAGCACTCTTAAGGAATTGGGGTAATTTAACAGAATAAAATACGTTCTTGCTGCACCGTATTTTTTCTGAAAGCGTTCTTTTTAATCTCTGAAATGGCAATCCTTTTGAGTTGCGCTTTCTCATACGCTTCATTTTCCGTGCAATTTGAATGATTTCTCTAGTTATCCATTGTTTTTTGGAATGTTGCTTTTTAGTTTTGTTTGGAATAAAATTGTCGAGGCAATAGCCACAGAGTGACCAGAATATATTCCAAAGATAGTTTACATCCTCACCAGAAAAGCGATCGAAGGCTACATCAAGGTAATCTAGAATTGTCTTGTCATGGGCTCTAAAAAAATTTTTAAACACTTTTTGTTTCCCGTGCATATTGTCAGATTGATTACCAAGACGGTATGTAAAGAGAACCAATTTGTGATCAGATAGGCCATCATCAACCGATACATGTATGTCAGAAAGGCATTTGCTATGAAACACGAGATCTAATATCGACGATGTGTGATCCTGCACCCTTGTCGGCACATTCACAGCTTGTTCAAGATCGCATGCCAGCATTAAATCAAAAACAACCTGATCACTTGAGGAGGAAGAGCTTAGTTTGGACCAATAATTATTAGGTAAATTAAAATCCCCTGTTAGTATTAGGCGGCTTCCAGAATATTCTACACAGAAATCATAGATTTTGGACAAAAAATTGTCATCTGAAGTCGGAGAGCGGTAGGCCGCTACTAAAATAATAGAATTTCCAAACACGTTTAGTTTCAAACATAAGCTTGCATGGTCGTCTATTTGTTTCAATGGCGTAACCATCACATGAGTGCTCAAAATAACGGCGACACCTCCGCCACGCGACGGTCTGTCCCTTCTTTACACTTTAAAGTTGCGAGGAACAATTTCAGCATCACTGACACCTTCGTGCAGCCAAGTTTCAGTCAAGACCGTGATGTGAGGAGAGTATGCTAACAATGTGCTCTCTAGTTCAACGACTTTGTTGATAATGCTTCGCGCGTTGATATTAAGAAGACGCAAGGTTTGATTACGTGGAGGCGGGATTTGTCAGGCATTTTCCGGGGGCTTAGGTGCCGGTGATGAACTTAGACGGGTAATGGTTGGAACCTTTACGCGACAATTGGTGCTGTCATCCCACATGAACGTGTCGTCATCGATACGGAGCTTATCGTGCAAAAGATAGGGTTTCTTGCCGTTTGCCTTATCAATTTTAGCACTGTCCCACAGCAGTTTACGCCTGCGGAGCGTGCAGAGGGAGTAATCATTTTGGATAAAAATTTCGGTGCCTTTGAGCTTCTTGGCGTTGGTTAGTATTTCTTGTTTTTCGTTGTAATCCTGTAGGTACAGAATTATGGGACGATTGCCAGTTTTCTTTCCAAGTCTGTGTATTCGTCCAATCGACTTGCACTCTACGCCAAGCTTTTTGCCAACCCCGCACGGGGCACCTTGAGTATTCATGGTGACGGTGTTGGCGACACCGCGGACCCCGAGCCCCCAACATAAACTGTAACCTACCGTGGTGATGTGTTTAAAGATGAAGGGTAGAAGCCTCAAACGGTGGCCGTCGGAGCCCAGGTCAAGCTCCGGCGGATGGGCTCCCTGTCTGTTTAACAGGCAGGGAGCTCCGGGACCTCTCATGCTATCAGGGTAAGGTTTGAGAAGAAAGTACCCCCGTCCCCTGCTTTTTTCTATGCTGTATGGAAAATTCAAAACCCCCCTCCAAACGTGATCGGTCCCTGAAAAGGGGCCGCACCGAAGTATCTTTCCCTCCACTTTCAAGCAGTAGCTTCCCAAAGCCAGACCAATACTCTCGTTTCCTTGTTATCGAATCTCTTGACTCAGCCCGCCCTCTTGCTTCACAATCAGTATTTTTGATTACAAAATACCTTGATGGAATAATTGGGAAAACCTACAATGCCAAAAAACAACGCACAGGTGAAGTCCTTGTTGAAGTAAAAAACCAGCAGCAGGCAACCACACTTCTTGGTCAGACGAAAATGGTCGATCTGGACATCAGGGTCACACCCCACCGCAGCCTGAATAGCTCGCAGGGTGTGATCTCTGAGGCAGATCTTCTTAACGAGACAGATGCCGACATTCTTGAAGGTCTAAAGGATCAGGGTGTCACAGCCGTGCGCCGCGTCACGATGCGTAGAGATAATAAGATAATCCCCACGAAACATATTATCCTGACCTTCAACTGCTCCTCACTTCCTGACCATATCAACGCAGGGTTCATCCGATGCTCCATTCGTCCTTACATTCCAAACCCGCGCCGCTGCTTTAAGTGCCAGCGGTTCGGGCACGGAACCAATTCCTGCCGTGGTCGTCTGACCTGTGCAAAGTGCGCTCAGCATGATCATCCTTCTGATAATTGTCCATCGTCAACCCTCACCTGCGCCAACTGCCAGGGACCCCATGCCGCCTACTCTCGAACGTGCGAGAAGTTTAAGCAGGAGAAGGCGATCATTAATGTGAAGGTAACTGAGAACATCACCTTCCCAGAGGCGCGGAAGAGGTTCGCCTCTTTCCCTCTGGGGAGGTACGCCGATGCAGCTCGCCGGGGGGCGGAGCGGCGTCTGGTTTCCACAGGGACCCAGTTCAGCGAGTCTGACCTGGTCTCTCCGCCGCCCCCCTCTGGGTTGCCCCTGGCAGCCCAACCCGCCACCACGCCGCTTGCTGAGGCAGCAGCGGTTGTGGTGGCAACCTCTCCCGTCGGGACCGGTGCCGCTCCCGCCTCTATCTCCCCGTCCTCCAGTGCGTTGGAGGGTACCGAGGTGACGGACACCACGGGCCCCGCACCGGTTCCCACCGCCACCGCACCGCCCGTGCCAGCTCTGGCGCCCCGGACGCCCTCGGCGGTGGCGGCTCAAACGAAGGGCTCCCGAGGGGGGGCCAAGTCCGGGGGGCCCGGTCCGTCGGGCACCCCTCGGACATCCGACGACGACATGGATGTCGGGCCGTTCCTGCCTGCAACGCAGCGCAAGGAACGCGTCCCGACGCCAAAGCCTCCCCACAAGCCAAAAAAGGCGAGAGTCACAGCCCCGAAAGACGACACATAAACAAATACACACACTCCAATAGCTCTCACACTAAATAATGGGAAGAGAAAACATAATTCAATGGAACTGTAGAGGTCTTCTTAAAAATCTTGACGATGTATACGAACTACTGCATGCTAATCAGCCAAGTGTAATGTGTGTTCAGGAAACACATTTGAATTCCAAGCACACAAATTTCTTGAATAGTTACAGTGTCTTCAAAAAGGACAGGGATGGCTGCACACAGTCTTCTGGCGGTGTGGCCATAATTGCCCGAAAATCCTTAGCCTGCCACCCTTTCACTCTGAACACTGTCCTCGAGGCTGTAGCAATCCGTACGATAATATTTAATAGGTTGATAACGGTATGCTCCATTTACATTCCTCCTGATTTTGCACTTCTGAGCTCTTTTTTCGAGGCGCTAGTTGACCAGCTGCCCGAACCATACATACTAACAGGCGACCTTAACGCGCACAACTCTCTTTGGGGCTCCTCCAGAACGGATGCCCGAGGTCGCCTGTTGGAGAAGTTTCTTACATCCTCCGGAGCATGCCTTTTCAACAAAAAACAGCCTACATATCATAACTTAGGACACAATACATACTCTCATCTTGACTTGGCTATTGGTTCCGCAGTTCTCTTTCCATGTCTTGAGTGGGGTGTGGGCACGGACCCATGTGGTAGTGACCATTTCCCCACTTCATTAACGTATATAGGTATAGGCCCGAGCAGTCCATCTTCCCATAACAGGTTTAATGAATCCAAAGCAAACTGGAGTACATTCACAGAAACATCTAAACTACACCACACAACCATAAAACACCTACACGTGGAGGAAGCCGCCCAACTCGTCACGGCGCACATCCTCGACGCCGCCGAAAAGTCCATTCCCAAGGCCCCCAGTGGGTCCCGCAGCCCAAGGAGGCCCTGGTAGAACGAGGACTGCAGGCGTGCGCGAGAGGCCCAGAACAAGGCGTGGGGTGTCCTTCGCCGGTACCCCACGTCAGATAACCTCATTTCTTTTAAACGGGCAAAGGCTTTTGGAAAGCGAGTGCGTCGTGAGGCGAAAAGGGAGAGTTGGCGCACCTTCCTCACTTCCATCAACTCATACACTGACACACATAAAGTCTGGACACGAATACGAAAACTAAAAGGACAACAGACACACAGCCTGCCACTGGTTAGTACAACAGGGGACACACTGGAAGACCAGGCTAATACACTTGCACAACACTTCGAACACGTGTCCAGTTTAGCACACTACACAAACACTTTCATGAAACACAAAACATCTGTAGAAAAGAAGTCCCTGCGTGATAACAACAAGTCGCACACTTCTTACAATTCTCCTTTTTCAATTCATGAGCTGATGGTTGCTCTGAGCACATGTAAGCCTTCAGCTCCAGGTGCAGACAAAATCACATACACCATGATACAACACCTACACCCAGACACTCTTGAAACACTCCTACATCTATACAACAACATATGGCTTTCGGGGCACATTCCTCGCTCTTGGAGGGAGGCCATAGTAGTGGCTTTCCTGAAGGAAGGAAAGGACCCTTCCTCTCCCGCTAGCTACCGGCCCATCGCCCTCACAAGCTGCCTGTGCAAGCTCCTCGAGAAGATGATAAACAGGAGACTCGTGTACTTCTTAGAGTACAACGGTCTTCTCGAGAGCTGCCAGGCGGGCTTTAGGGTGGGGCGATCTACGAACGATCAACTCGTTGCGTTAGAGTCATATATTAAAGATGCTTTCCTGCATAAGCAGTATTGTATGACAGTATTCTTTGATCTTGAAAAGGCGTACGACACTGCTTGGCGGTACGGCATCCTCAGCGATTTGAAGTCCTTTGGCATGTCGGGTAACATGATGAATACGCTTGTTAGTTACCTGTCTGAAAGAACGTTTCGCGTGCGAGTTGGAGCTGCACTCTCTAGGGTTCATGTGCAGCAAAACGGCGTGCCGCAGGGTGGTGTTTTGAGTTGGACTTTGTTTATTGTAAAAATGAATTCTCTTCAGAAGGCACTGCCACCATCGATCTCCTGTTCAATCTATGTAGACGATATTCAACTGTCCTTCAAATCGTGTAACTTGTCTATCTGCGAGCGCCAAGTGCAGCTTGGTGTGAACAAGCTAGCCGTCTGGGCAGATCTTAACGGTTTTAAATTTAATCCAGGAAAGTGCACTTGTGTTCTGTTTTCTAAGAGGCGTGGCATGCGGCCGGATCCAGACATTCGACTCCACGGTGCCACTATTCCTGTCAAAAAGGAACACAAGTTTTTAGGTATAATCTTTGACGAAAAGCTCACATTCATCCCACACATAAAACAACTAAAACATAAATGCTTAAAAACAATGAATATCCTGAAGGTTCTGTCGCACATCTCTTTTGGTGCTGACAAACAACTTCTTTTACGTGTTTTTACCAGCCTGATAGGTTCACGATTAGACTATGGAAGCGTTGTTTATGGGTCAGCAAGTAAGACATCCCTCAAAATGCTGGACCCAGTGCTTCATCTGGGGCTCCGGTTGGCATGTGGCGCCTTCCGGACTAGCCCGGTCGAAAGCCTTTATGTGGAGTGTAATAAGGGGAACCTACAACGTCAGCGAGCATACACAGATCTTCTTTTTGCTTTTAAAATTTCATCTATGCCACACCATCCTTTTAAATCGGCTTTTTATAATACGGCTCAGACTGCACTACTCCTAAACCGACCATCGTTCTCTGCGCCCTTCTCTTACAGAGTTAGAGAGGAAGCGTCAGAGCTTTCTGTCTCCTTTTTAGACACCATACAAAGTTCTCAAACAGATTTTATAGCACCATGACATCTCCGCCCTGTATCATGCGACACATCCTTCACACATGTAGATAAAAACCGAGCTCCCACATGTGCAATTCAGCAGCACTTCTTGTATTTGCAGGAGAAGTATCATTATTCTGAATTTTATACGGATGCCTCTAAGACTTCCACCTCTGTGTCCTGCGCGGCGCGTGGGCCCGGCCTTAGTGTCACTAGAACTCTGAATAGTCATACTAGTATCTTTACGGCAGAGGCTTACGGTGTACTTCTTGTTGTCAATCATATACTTCAAAGCCACATCCCACAATCCATTATCTATACAGATTCCCTCAGTGTTGTGCGGGCACTGTCGTCAACAGTCCTTCGAAAAACCACGTTGTCAATCTGATCATCAAGGATATTATGTCGGTGTTTGTCCACAAATTTGAACTAGTCGTTTGCTGGGTCCCTGGCCACAGTGGTATAGCCGGGAATGAAGCAGCGGACCGAATGGCTGCTGCTGCTACACTCACGAATACAGTAGACATAACCACATTACCCTACACCGACGTGAAACCACACATCAGACAACAACTTCGCAAAACATGGCAAACACACTGGAGTGAACAGACAGACAACAAGTTACACGTAATAAAACCACACTTGGGACCATACACCACCGACACACGCAATAGATACACTGAAGTCGCCTTGGCCAGATTACGGATAGGGCATACTCATGCAACACACTCGCACCTTCTCACTGGGTCTCGAAGACCTCTGTGCAGTAGGTGCGGAGAGGCCCTATCCGTGATGCACATCCTCATACAATGTAAGGCACTCGACACTACACGACGCAAACACTTCCCTCAACTACAGACACGACATATTCCACCACACCCGTCACACTTCTTAGGAGACGAAGCCCTGTTTTCAATCCAACGCGTTTTCGAGTTTCTCACCGACGTAAAATTTTTACATCTCATTTCTTATCATGCATGTTGACAACCTGGCCCTTTACACCAGTCATCTTCATTACGTTGTGTTTTACTTTGTTTATTTTTACTAAAGTGTTCTTTTACTTCCATGTCACTTTCATGTATTCACTTTTGTTTGGCGCTCTTTGCCCTTAGTCGGCCTTGCGCCATTACACTAAACATCATCATCATCAAGCTTTTTGCCAAATAGTTCTTTAACGACGTCATTTTTTAGATGATCTTCCGTTTCATTCACTTTTTCTACAAGGCCATATATGACTAAATTTGAACGGCGGCTACGGTCTTCTATGTCAACAATCTTTTCTGATGTCCCCACTACGGAAGTCTTTATTTCTTTTAAGCTTGAATCAAACTGATCGATCTTGCTTCTTGAGTCTTTTGTTTCGGTGACAAGTTTTTCTACCCCAGAAATTTTTTCAGTGATAACCGCAAGAGAGGATTTTTGGACAGCCTGTTCGCTTTTCAAATCGACTATGCTTTTCAAAATTTCACCTTGTTGCGCCAAGATTTCAGCGAGCATCTCTTCTATTTGAGGACCGGGACTCAGTTCTACATCTCCACAAAGCAAAAGTTTGCAAGCATGAAAACAATCATACACAATACAGATGCACATTTGTAAATGTTTTATCACCATCCTCACCGCCTCTAGGTTTTTCAAACACCTTTTCCATTTACAAAAAGGTTACTCGACGTGGGGTACAGACGAATAACACCGCACGCCTTAATTTGGTGCTCTCGCGCCCACTTCCAGTACACATTTCACCACGGTCTCCCCTGGTGGCACGGGAGAACATAGACGTGATGAATGGACATTTAATGGCATTGGGGATGTTCGACGTGATGTGTTGCGTTGCCTCTTTTACGTGTACGTGTCTTATGGACTTGCAACGTAATTTATATGACGCTGTAAATTTGTTCCAGTGTGCTCTTGCATTATTAAACCTCTTCCGTGAGAGTGAACGGCTTGGGGCTTTATATGTTAGTGAGCTGGGGAACTGGTCAGTACCTTAGGGGTCCGTGACCACACCCTAGTCAAGGCATGGAAAGAGAACTGTAGAACGAATAGCATGTCAAGATGGGAGCATGCATCAAGCCCTATATTATGGTATGCACGCGCTCTTTTGTTGAACAGGCATGCTCAGGAGGACGTTATAAACGTCTGTCTGCCATTTTTGCAATAAGAGCTCCAAAGAGAGCTGTACGAATTCAGGTCGCCTATGAGAATGATATATTCCTGTAGCTCATGTCCCAGACCTTATTAATCTGACTCGAAAGCCGGAAGCCAGGAAATACGTACAAAGAGCACTGTGTTATAGGCCTAATAAAGATTATGGTTCGAATGAAAACAGCCTAAGGGATGGTCTGTAGTTGGATAGTGTTGCACAATGACGGTCACACCAACTGATGATGTACCGCCACCACCATGTAACCCTTCCTAAGTACCATGTAACTATTCAAAAAATTTGTATCCTTGGAGTTTAAATAAGTTTCTTGAAGACACCCCACACTTGGCTGATGGAAGTGCAATAACCCATAGGCATCATCAAGACTTTAAGGAGGGCCGTGCCGTTGCATTGGGCAATATGTTCTCTTCCCATTGGACAAATTTAGAAGTTACTGGAGTGTGTGTGTGTGTGTGTGTGTGCCCGTGCGTGCGTGCGTGCGTGTGTGTGTGTGTGTGCGTGCGTGTTTGTGTGTATGCGGATGCGTGTGTGTGTTGTGTGTGTGTGTGTGTGTGTGTGCGTGCGTCTGCGTGTGAGGGGGGGTTGTAAGTTCAGAGGGAGCTTTAATGCCCCCCAGATTTAGCACTTTGTTTGAGCTGTCACTGCCACTGGCGTCGGGAACGCTACAGGGGGCATGCGCGGTGCGGCGAAGGTGGGAGCCGATGTGCGGGCCCACGTGTGGGCTTTGGCGTCAGACAATATTGAAACTTCAGCAGAGTTCTTATTATTACTCAAAGTAGTAAAAGTGGTCTTGCATATTTGCTGGTTTCGCGCGTGTGTTTTTGGTGCCTGGAATTTGTTGCCTGAAGGATATTGTATTTTTGCAAACAGTCCCGCTCTTTTAAAAAATTTTACAGTCATGCCCTTTACCGGTTTCTCCCGTTGTGTGATGTTTTCCCGCTCGTTTACAAATTAAGGCTTGTATAACAATTGGATTGTTGTCCTCCCTATTGCTCCTTATATACTGCCCTCTCAGCTCCTTAAATAAATGCATCAAATAAATAAATGCATCAGTGCATTCTCTGTGTGTAGTAAAAGAAAGGGCATGACAGTTAAAACTCCGCTGCCCAGCTGAACTATGATCTGTGAAGCGATGGTTTGTGTCCCCAGTGTTATTGTGGAGGCGTTTGGGCCAAACAGGGAGAAATAAAAGGAAAGACACTCAAACACCGTGTGCCTGTAAAGGAGCCTATCAATGTATTTCCTGCAAAAAACGAAGATTTTAAAACAAAAAGAACACGAAAGTTTGTTTTAGCAGTACGAAAGTCGCTGATAAATATCAGCAGGCCTTCGCATTCAAAGCACGTGAGCAAATCCATGGGCTTCGGGTAATTTAGTAATATTAGTTCCACTAACGCAATTATATTTAGGCCAAACGTTGTGATGCAAATAAATTGCTCCTATAAGTTAAAATATTGATTACTTATAAAATATTGGCTTTGCATGGCACACACGGGAATATTTTTGCGCTTTTGTTGAACATTCAATATTTAGGCAAATTTAAGGCATTGTTTTAGTCTGGGATGTTTTGTATGGTATACCTATTTTAGGTTTGTCCTTTTAAGATGTTATATCTTCTTTCTTTTTAAGTGTTCATTGTTTCCCTGGCATGTCTCTTTCCAACCATGGCGTACGGTTACCTAACCACCACCTGGCTTCCCACACGGTCACCTGTGTATATGTCTCATCTGCGTTCCGTAGACAGCCAACCGAAACCTGCTTCGGTTACACTAGCACTCCCTACTCCCAGCTGGTATGCCTGTTCCAGCCATACAAGGAAAATTTTTGGTTAATCACCTAGTCCTGGAAGATCCCAAAAGGATGAAAGACTACGTGGATCTTAGGCAGTGCATGCTGCACCACCAAAGGACAACGTGATCTTTGATGCATTTATTCACGTTACACCAACGTGACCTATTCGAAGCCGAGGTCTCCTATGTCCACGATTGGGCGCGGTCACTCGACAAAAATTGCGGACGCTTACATACAGCATAGCTAGCTTTTTGGAAAAATGATGTAGAAATGTGTGTCGTAGGGCTTGTGTAGAGATTCTCACTCTATTCATTGTAGGACAGCCAGTATGTGTTCAACTTACTACAGATCCACCAAAGCACAAAACAATCAATACAACACACTATACCACAACCTTTTTTTGTTTTAATTCGCTTGTTTGCCCCAACCTAAGGTAGGTCAACACATCCTAATGACTAGGTAAACGGAATACAAAGACGAAGAAAATGATGTTAGCGCGGTGACAAAAGAACGGTATGGCCACCGTGACTTACCCGCCTTGTAGTTTACAAGCATTATCCCATTGCTTTGAAATGTTCCTAATGCTGTTGTCCGTCGTATATTTAGGTTGAAAGTGATCCTCTAAAATCTCTTCAAGGGTGTCGTCCGTGAGTTGTCCTGGTTGGAAGGTCATAATATTTAAAATAATGTAATTCAAAATACCAATCTGATATCCAAACTTTCGAGGTCTATCAGAACAGCCTAAGACGACCGAGGTAGCACTATGGGACAATGGAGGATGAAAAACTTGATGAACAGTATAAATATGGTTCCGAAGCACGCGGCATCAGATTGTTGTACTTTAATCAGATCATTACAATATATCGGAAGGAAACTCTAACTACTTCTATATATGAATACGTTTCTCTGATATTCAAGAAACGTATTTGCAAAACAAGTATTTAGAGTTCTGCATATAAGTTTACTTCACTTCGAAAGTCTGTTTATTTTAATAAAGCAACAACAAGCACCATTACAACCACTGTATCCCGAAAGGCAGAAACCAAACAACCAAGCTTCACTCCTGGTTGATCTGAATAACTAAGGGCAGCAACGTTTTCAAACTTGCGCTCGGTACAATGCGGTATTCTATAAAGAAGATCTATCCACAAACGTTTGTTTCTAAATACTGGGCCCTGAAAAAAAATGATATTGAAGAAACTGAGGCACAAAAAGCACTAAAAAAAGTGAACTGCCTCCCCCGAAACGTCGAGCGTTATTTTTAGCGTTATTTAGCTTTAAGCCAACTTTTTGTTCTTTCTCTGCGTGCTCTACTTTCACTGCAACGAACCTTTCATTGTACTGAACACACTGCCCCACAAATTATTTTCATTCAATACAATTGTCCGTGACCTTGTTTGCAAAAAAACTAATATATACTGCCTTTGAGTCACATAGCGAGCACTGTCCCGAAGGAATATTTAAAAAACTGATAAATTAGCGGTGTGCGACACTATAAACGTCTTATCTGTAATGTGGAGTAATTTTGATGTTTCGTTGCACTAATTTTAACGGCTGGAATGAAGAGATCGTGGCAGCTGTGTCACAAATGGTCGCTCTTTGTATGAAAGAAGCGTCTTCGAATTGAACCTTGAGACTTGTGCACAAATACGATATGCTGGGCTCCAAGACGCCGCCAAGTTCCACACAAAACGCATGTTCAAAAGGGGCAAGTGGAATTGATTGAAAGGCCAGCCCGGTGGCTTATTGCGGTAACAGGAATTCTTGGGGTGTACGCTTATCCCAGCACCAGTGTCAAATAGGAGACGCTGACCATTTTTTCAGTGAAGGTGAAAAGGCGACGATAGCTGGCAGTAGAACGGGTCGTCACCGCTAGCGACACCGCGTCCGGTTCCCCTTAGATCCGTACAAATGAGTGCAGCACTTTGCTGGCACCCGAAACAGCGATGGTACGAGCGAAACGGGCTAAGGTGTTGCCGTTTCTGGGGCGACGTGCCTTCATGGCGAGGAACGTGTGAGGAGCCCAGACGCTGAATTCCGTGACCTTGACTACCATGAGTTGGCGACGGGTAGAAAAAAGCGGATGCGACAAGATCTTCCAAGTTTTGTAATCGATTTCCGAGGACAAGTTAGCGAGGACGTCTTTTACCTAAGCCACCCCCTCAACAGGCTTTTCCTATTGTAAATGACTGAATGGATTTCTTGCGGCGCGGTGTGGCTCACTCCGGGACTTATCTCGGCTTGGAGGAACCGCATGTCAAATTTCTGGGTGCGGAAGGGTACTCTGCGGCTTCGCCGAAGCAGCCAAGGGGCAGAATTATCGCTGAACTCAAGGGAAGGGTCCATTCTGGATCCTAACAACCGCTGCACCGCCCGGGTAAACATTGTCAAATTAAACAAGGGTAGACGATGGGAGCCACGTCATAGGGATTGTCCGTTGGCGGCTGCAAGGGCTGGGAGGCAAAGACCGATGAAATTAATGTTTAACTTCTCCGCTTTACATTGCAGTGCAGACAGGAGATGATTCGAGACTTGGGTCCCGTAATTAAAACACGAACACAGCACCGTTGGCGTGTCCGGTGGAAAATTTTCGCGTACTGAAATAAATTATTGGTTTCACATGGGTTGTTTGTATTGAACTGCGCTAGCTTGAGTAATTATAAAGGTAACAAAAACAAGAAAATACTTGTCAAGCAGGAAAATGGCGTGTCGACTCGGAAAAAAGCTGAAACGGTCACCGAAATCTAGCTTCGCGCAAACCATGTAAGTGGTTAGATAAGAAGAAAAATGCGTGCCAATCCACCCGGTGAAGGTGGTTGCAAAGCGCAGCTGTAAAGGACTCCCACAATGATTGCCTGTGTGAGATAACTTGTATTGACACAAGTGGCTCTAAAAACAATGAAACCAGTGACAAGTGAAGTGCACTTAACCACACCCTTTATTACTACAAAGAGGTGTTTTTTGCTAATGTCAAATCAATGCATGATCCATAAATGGTGGTTTCTTCAGTTGTATTGGTGAAGCACTTCAGCGGAAACTCTTTTAAATGCGAATGCATTTCTTAGTCGAGCCATGTCAGGCGCCGTGCGGCGTCCACGCGCCCGCAGGTGTTATCTCTCCGTTCTGATTCCCTCTCCCATAGCAACAGCTGTGCGCGCGCGCTCCTCCTCTCCCCTAGCAACCGGAGCAGGCGGTGCGGGCGGATCAGCGGCGAGTGTGTAGAGAGGAGGAGCGCGCTCGGGCTTGTGAGGGCGCTCGCATCGCGGGAGCTCGCCGGAGCTCCCGCGTGTGTGGGAGAGTGTAGGCGAGGGTAGGCGCGGTGCTTCAGTGCTTGTCCTCTCGACGCTAGCCCCACTCTCCCGTTCGCTCGGTCGCAAGTATATATAAATGGAATGTCTGTCTGCCGGCAACGGTACCTCGAGCAAGAAGTGTAATACAATCCAGTTCGAGCCTTACACCTCTCGCTGGAGGTGACGTCACTGAAGTGGCTTCAACGTCATCTTCAACCAGAGGAGAAGAAGAAGCGGAAGACAAGGCTGCGAAGCGAAGAGCGCGTGATGCCGAACGCAAGCGCTTGAAGCGAGCTGCCGACGCCGAACTCCGTGCTCGGGAAGCCGCTGCGAAACGCCAACGCCGAGCCGAAGACCCGGAAATACGTGCTCGACATGTGCTTTCGCATTTCCTCACGATTCCCTTCGGGGAGGTGGGGTGAATTTTTTTATAGAGCTAAAGGAAGCTGATGCCTTGTCGTAGACAATATCACTTCTCCGTTTCTGCCGATGGAGGTGACGCCATCGGTGGCAGAGACGGAGAAGTGCGATGCTAAGCGATGGTGTTAGCTTTCTTTGATAACTACTAGCTCATGCGCAAGGCGCGCACATGGCCGCTACGCATGCCGCGAGCAGAGTGCACGGCGGTGCGAGCGGACGCGTGATTCTATCACGTGGCATCACCGAGGACGCAGAGGGTAAATGCGCGCAAGTGCTCAGGGAGTTCACCGTCTGTGTCACCCGTCTACGCGTGGGCTCGTAGCTCAATCGGTAAACGACAGGCTCTGCTTCTGTCTAATTGTTCCAGGTTTGATTCCTAGTTGTGCCCATAACTACTTTTATTTGTTCATGGAGTTTTGTGTTGACGCCAACAGTGGCGACAGAACCATGGGGGGGGGGGCGGAGGTAAAAGGCTTCCCTTTAAAAATTTACCGTTACCAGATAGACCAATCTATGAGTCTCCTAGGAAGCAGGATTTACAACGAAATAATTTGTAATTTGTTTGCAGATTCTTCGTGGTGGTACGAGTAGGCAACGTTGCATTTGTCCCTAAAGCCTCTACTTTATTTTTGGTTTTACTGTTATGTGCGGACCTATCCAGCACAACATCCAGGTTACCTATACCTACGCGGGAATTTGGACGACGGCGACGATGACGACGAAGAGTTTCTTTGGCGGATCACTGTTCGCTCAGTCCTCAATGTTTTGCGTGTTGTATCGTTTATCTGGTCGGTACGCCGCTTTCTTCTAGCAGAGATGATGGAAGTGGAACCTGCGGACACTCCGCCGGGTAAACCGCCGTGGGATAGTGCCACTCCAAGGAAGCGAATCGGCCTCCCGAGCGAGGCAGGCTCTAAGGACACCGAGCTGTATTCTGCACCCAGCGATGACACAATAATGACGGCTTCGAGTTGGTGCTCGGGAAGAAAGCGAAGAGGAGGCTGCGTGCAGTGGCTTCTCAGTCGACTGGAACGTATTCAACGACTGTAATTACCCCGAGAAGGTCGCCTATTCATACCGTCTTGTTGGTACCGCAGTCAAAGGATTACCACCTAAGGATGCTCGATCGACAGGCAATTTCTCTTTCCTTGGAAGCAATTCTAGCAGGAAAAATTAAGGAGGTCAGAATTAACCACCGCAAGAGCACTTTGGCTATTGACGTCGAGGGTCGTGATGCAGCTGACGCAATACATCAACTCACGATGGTAGGACAAATGAAGGTTCGTGCCTACTTATTTCCAGGCCAGGGCGCTTCTGTGGGCGTCATCTATAATGTTTATCTCGCAGTTCCGGATGTGAACTTTCCCAACCTTATTAAACCGGCAACGGGCGGTGCGATCATCAAGCAGGTTAGTCGTCAGGGAAAATCCCGCTATGTTAAGCTTTTGCTTCAAGGTGATTGTATCACAGCACACACGAAGTGGGGCACTTTCGTCTCGCAGTGCGATCTTTTGTGCCGAAACTACCCCAGTGCTGCAAGTGTCTAAAACTCGGATATGTTAGCAGCGTTTGCGGACGAGGTACTGCCTGTTCCAAATGCGCTGGGCCCCAAGATGCGAAAGACTGCAACGAAGGTGTGCTCAAATGTGCCAACTGCCAAGGCGCACACGACTGCTCGCCGCAGACCTGTCCTGGCCTCATACAGAAACGAAAGGTTATGCAGCACATCGTGAAGGATCACTCGTCGCACAAAGACGCATCTGCGAAAGTGCTATGCCACCAACGATTGCGACGGCGAAGATCGTCGAATGCTGTCGGTGTCAAAGACGGCCAGGACCACTCAGGTGGGAATCCCATGGTATCACAGGTACTGCCTCACCAACGCCGGTAGACCCGCCTCCACTACCACCACCACCACCAGAACTACTAGCAGACTCAACCAGAAGCACAGTGACGGCTTCATCTGTAAAAATCAACAAAACCGGGAAGTGATCGCCACCAGTGGACCCGTGACCAAGGCGGCCGCCTCTCACTCCGGTGGAGCCCCAACGGGCGGAGCCTAGGTCTAAACCGACTCCGACTGCTTTATCGAAAAATGACGTACAGAGCGTCGCGGGTTTAAGGGTGTTGACCAACGCCATTCGTATTCTTCTGGATACCCTAAAAACGCCGACCGCTTTGAGCGACCTAGAATTTCTGGATGCCTGCGTCTTCTACTGGCAGGCCTCGCGTGATATCATGGCCCGTGTTACCACATCATACCGCCAGGAAGTCCGTAGAGTGTCCATTTTTAGTGGAATGCCAGAGGTTTAAAACCGCGAATTTTGATATTCGCCAGTGTGTATTCAATAAACCGTTCCCTATTATTGTGATATGTGAACAAAACCTACCAACTGTAATAGGAGTGTCTGGCTATGAAGGCATCGAGTCATCTACTTGTGGGACAAGTAGTAAAGTCATAGTATTCATACGCCGGGAACTCACATATACTGTTTACTAGATACACCCGCACGACACCAACCAATACGTTTGCTTAACAATTAAAAAACGATATCTCTCTTTCATGCTCCTAGGAGCATACATATCCCCATCAGCTCTAATCGAATGACACAGACTAAGCATATCTTCGAAACAACACTAGGTCCTTGGGTCCTCACCGGAGATGTTAATGCCCACCACCCACTTTGCTGAAGCACCAAGATGAACCTCAGGGGTAGAAGAGTCGCATCAGTCACGTCAGAATATGGTCTCTGTGTACTCAATGAGGAAGCCCTACATTTCTTTGCCGCCCGACCTCTGCGACCTGCCTTGATCTCACCTTGGCTTCAAGGCAATTCACTGGATATCTTCAATGATTTATGGATATTGAAACCAACGGCAGTGATCACATACCAACATACATCAAAATTAGGGATTCCGGCACCCTTTTTCTCCCAACGTGTACAAACGCACTTGCTGGCCGAAAGTTGAATCCCTTATGGAGGAAGCCTACTGTGAGCGCTTTTCCGCAAGCTTAGAAACCGCTATCGGAAGAGCAACCCAGGCCTGCAGGTGTACTGTAACAATGCCGCCAAAGGTGACAGAGATTGGTACCGATCTCGAACGCCTCTGGGCAATTCGACGGCGAGCGGAGTGACGGTACCGGCGTACAAAAGGTATACACGACCTAAGGGTAGCCAGACGCAGAGAAGATACAACGCCACATCGCTCATGTTGACGCACGACCGTGGAAATTCTTCTGCGAGTCCCTCGACCCCAGAAGCCTTTGTATTTAATATGAAGGGTAGTGCGTGGCCTGGCTACACCTGTGCAGCAGCGATACCCAATCAAGGCTTTGGCACTACATGAAAACCGTCCGGAGATGGATGCCGCAGAAGAATTCTACGCGAGGGTTGCCACTAGACCTGATGGCAATTGATCTACAAGAAACCACGAAGTCTCCACATCATGCGATAAACACATGGACCTGCTCTTTTCCATGGAAGAGTTATAGGCAGCTCTGGTATCCTGCAGGCGTAGTCTTCCCCGGGTCGCGATGGAGTCTCCTACTCCACACTATGGCACCTCGGTCCTGAAGCACGTTGAACGCTTTTTGACATATTTAACAAGACGGGGATGGATGGCATCGTTCCACCGGAGTGGAAAATAGGCCGTGTGGTTCTTTCACCTGGGAAACCTCGCCTTGACCTTCTATTATACCGTCCAATTGCCCTGGCAAGCTGCCTCTGCACGTTCATGGAAAGAATGATACTCACGCGGCTGCAGTGTTACCTCTAATAGAACAATATATATCCTGAAGGTATGGCTGGTATGTGGAGTGGGCGTTCTTATATAGACTGCGTGGTGGACTTGGTAATGTTTGCACAGCAATCAAAAAGTCAAAAACGCTTGTCAGCAGCCCTCTGCTTGACGTTAGGAGCCCCTATGACAACCACGTTCATGAGGCGATTCTAAACGGCCTGGACGACTTCGGCTTTGGTGGGCGAGCTTACTGATGGATAGAAAGCTTCTTGTCCGGAATATCTTTTTGTGTCACGACGGCGGACGGCCCGACATCACAGCATTTTCTTCAATGTGGTGTTCCTCAAGGCGTAGTGATAAGTCCAACGCTTTTCAACCTAGCGATCGTCTGACTTGTGCACGCTCTCCCCCAAAACGTCTGCGTCTTTATTTATGCCGACGACATTTGCCGGTGGGCTACGGGAGTCAACCGACCACAGCTACGGGCACCACTTCAAAAGGCGGCCGACGTAACGGGATCTTACCAGCGGAAACAAGGTGTGAGTATCTCGGGTGACAAGTGCGTGCTGGTTGCATTTACCTCGCGAGCCGAACTGGCGGACGCCTGCGGGGCAATGCTTCGAGGACGTCCTAGGCAGCGTCGAGAGACGGGGTGGCTCCGCGGAGCCTTTGCTCGTCCCTCCTGCAGGCGAACATTCAATAAAGTCTTTTGTCTCTCTCTCACCCGCAAGCCCATGCTTCGATATTCCATCAATATCATTGGGAGGTTGGTTGGCGTAGTGATAAGTCCAACGCTTTTCAACCTAGCGATCGTCTGACTTGTGCACGCTCTCCCCCAAAACGTCTGCATCTTTATTGATGCCGACGACATTTGCCGGTGGGCTACGGGAGTCAACCGACCACAGTACGGGCACGAATTCAAAAGGCGGCCGATGTAACGGGATCTTACCAGCAGAAACAAGGTCTGAGTATCTCGGGTGACAAGTGCGTGCTGGTTGCATTTACCCACAAGCCCATGCTTCGATATTCCATCAATATCATTGGGAGGTTGGTTCCCTACTTCAGGAATCACAAATTTCTTGGGGTCATCATCGACAGGGACATTTCCTGAAGTGCTCATGTGTCTTCGCTTAAGAGGAAACTTACCACCATTGCCGTCATATTCACATTTCTTGCTGGAAAGATATCGGTAACATCAGTGAAAGAAATGCTGCATCCGTACTCTGCACTTTTAAAAGCCTTGCGTTACAGCTTGTAAGCAATTTCCGATACTTGCACCCCAAACCTTCGGGTAATACAGAGCATCCAAGCGCAGGCTCTGCGTACGTCGCTTGGTTTGCCGCGTTGTGCATCAAAAGTGGGCACCATTTGCATCCCTCAGGAACACAAAATAGCAACGTACATGGCTACTCAAACCCTAAGCCTGTAAATCAGGCTCCTCATGAGGCTGCCATCTCACCATATGGCGCAGCTTCCGCAGAAGCAACCACGACCTACTTTTTCAGCCATTGTCACAACGCACAGGGCTTACACACAGCGCCAACTCCGCCCTCCCCGTTGTGGTGCCTGGCGCAACCTGAGATTCTTCTCAGTGTAACGGAAATTGGAAAAAAAGCTGCTTGTCACCATTGGCCATTCAACAGCTTAGGATGGTGTTAAATCATGAACGATCTAATAAGGAAACGAAAACCGCAAAAGATCTAATTAGGAAACGACAAACCATGACAATACCAATCCCAGCTGATAGAATAGAACTAGCAGAGCTTTCAAAGTTAATCAATAGGTGTAAGTCAGCTGACATACCTAAGTACAATATGGAGATGATCGAGTACGCTGTAAACAACAGAGGTAGCATGAAAGCAGTGAAGAAGCGGCATGGCGTTGGGAAAAATCAGATGTATGCACCTAAAGACAAGCAAGGCAGTGTCATCACAAATACAGATAAAATAGTCACAGTTGCCGAGGGGTTCTATAGGGATCTGCACAGCAACCAGGACATCCAGGATAATGCCGAACGTGGAAGTAGTTCAGAGGAGATAGACATCCCACGAGTAACGACGGAAGAAGTATTGAAGGCATTGAAACAAAAGAAAGGGGGCATAGCACCTGGTGAGGATATTATAACAGCAGACCTCTTGAGGGATGGCAGAGAAATGCTACTTGAAAAACTGGCAAACTTGTACACGTAATGCCGGGGAATTAAAAGAAGGTCCCTTCACCCCGCGAAGTCAGAGTGGTGCTGGCTACCACCCCGAAGCACAGGAAAAAATTACACTGACATAAATACCCCAGAAAGCAGGGGGGGCGATCTCCCCGCCGGTAGCGTAGTGGTTATCGCACCACACCGGTATTCTGGTGGTCGTGGGTTCGGATCCCAACTGGCGGGAATTTTTTCTCCGCTTTCTTTCTTTCCAAATTCTTTATCTAGTTCAATGACCTACCACAACCTCCCCTTTGCTTTCCGAGGTTTTCTTGACTGCCAACCCTTATTTCTGTGTTATTTTCTACGAGCCCCTCATTTTATATTCTGATTCCCTACATCCATAGTGAGGGCCTCTGTTCAGGCAGTCTTGGTGCCATAGGGAGCTTAAGAGGGCTACGCGCTGGTTGACCACTCTCGACATGTCGTAGACACTGGAGTCACGGCGCGGGGATTAAAAAGAAGGTCCCGTTCACCCCGAGAAGTCATAGTGGCGCTGGCTAGCACCCCCAAGCACAGTAAAAAATTACATTGACATAAATACCACAGAAAGCGGGGGGGGGGGGGAATCTCCCCGCCAGGGGGCGTAGTGGTTATCGCACCAGACCGGTATTCTGGAGGTCGTGGGTTCGGATCCAACCTTGCGGGCATTTTTTCTCCGCTTTCTTTTTTTCTTTACAAATTCTTCATCGGTTTCATTGACCTACCACAACCACCCCTTTGCTTTTCGAGGTTTTCTTCACGGCCAAACATTATTTCTGTGTTATTTTCTACGAGCCCCTCATTTCCTATTCTGATTCGCTACATGCATAGCGAGGGCCTCTGTTCTGGCAGTCTTGGTTCCATAGGGAGCCTAAGAGGGTTACGCGCTGGTTGACCACTCTCGACATGTCGTAGACATTCGAGTCACGGCGCGGGGATTAAAAAGAAGGTCCCCTTGACACCGAGAAGTCAGAGTGGCGCTGGCTACCACCCCCAAGAAGAGGAAAAAATTACAGTTACATAAATACCCCAGAAAGCGATGGGGGGGAATCTCCCCGCCGGTAGCGTAGTGGTTATCGCACCAGACCGGTATTCTGGAGGTCGTGGGTTCGGATCCCACCTGGCAGGCATTTTTCTCCGCTTTCTTTCCAAATTTTTTATCTGTTTCAATGACCTACCACAACCTCCCCTTTGCTTTCCGAGGTCTTCTTGACTGCCAAACCTTATTTCTGTGTTATTTCCTACGAGCCCCTCATTTCCTATTCTGATTCTCTAAATGCATAGCGAGGGCCTCTGTTCTGGCTGTCTTGGTGCCATAGCGCGCTTAAGAGGGTTCAACGCTGGTTGACCACTCTCGACATGTCGTAGACACTCGAGTCACGGCGCGGGGATTAAAAAGGAGGTCCCCTTCACCCCGAGAAGTCAGAGTCGTGCTGGCTACCACCCCCAAGCACAGGAAAAAATTATATTGACATAAATACCCCAGAAAGCGAAGGGGGGGGGGGGCGGGCGTGAGAAATCTCCCCGCCGGTAGCGTAGTGGGTATCGCGCCAGACCAGTATTCTGGAGGTCGTGGGATCGGATCCCACCTGGCGGGCATGTTTTCTGCGCTTTCTTTCTTTCTTTCCAAATTCTTTTTCGCTTCAATGACCTGCCACAACCTCCCCGTTGCTTTCCGACGTTTTCTTGACTGCCAAACCTTATTTCGGTGCTATTTTCTACGAGCCTCTCATTTCCTATTCTGATTCGCTATATATATATATCGGTTCAGAATGGGAAATGACGGGCTCGTTGAATAGGCAGAATTAAGGAATGGCAGTCAAGAAAACCTCGGAAAGCCAAGTGGAGGATGTGGCCGGCTATAAAAACAAATAAAAATTTGGAAAGAACGAACGAAAGTGGAGAAAAAATGCCCACCGGGTGTCATCCGATCACAAGACCTCCAGAATACGCGTCTGGTGCAATGACCACTACGCTACCGGCGGGGCTATTTTCCCCTCCTCATTCTGGGGTATTTATGTTAGCGTAAGTTTGTTTCGTGCACTTCGGGATAGTAGCTAGCGCCACTCGGACCACTCGGGGTACAGGGAACCGGCAGTGTTGGTGCCATACCTGGCAGTCTTGGTGCCATCAGAAGCTTAAGAGGGTTCAACGCTGGTCGACCACTGTCTACATGTGCTAGTCACTGGAGTCACGACCCGGGGGTCAAAAAGAAGGTCTCCGTCACTTTGACTATTCCGAGTGGCGGTGGCTACCACCCCCAAGCGAAGGAAACAATAATACCTTAATATTAAACCGAATCATGTGAAACTGTCTGGTGCAAGATATCGCTGAAAAATGGTGCCTCAGGTGCCATAGGTTTTTTTTACAGACCACCTGGCTTAAGAACCAGTCAACCCCTGTTTCAGTTGAGCAACACGTTTTTGAGCTTACAAACGAGTTATGTTATTCTCGGAGGTGGTTTTAATTTGCGAGACATAGAGTGGCAGCCCACCAAGCCCGTGCTGCGCAATGCAACTCTCTGGTATTCTGCTTTTCACGAAATGAGTATTGCGTACTCGTAACTGCAATTTGTAGAACCACCCACTCGAATCAGAGCTAGCAGTGCTACCTTACTTGAATTATTCTTTTGCGACGACCATGGTCTTGTATCATCTGTATTAACAGTACCCGGTATTAGCGATTATGACGTTGTTATCGCTAATCTAGCTTGTACCACCAAGAACCATCGGCCTACAGAACCACGAAAAGTGTTCTCTTATGAAAGAGGGAAATACAGCTCGCTGTCACAAGCCATTGGTGCATTGTTTCCTGAATTACAGCTGCATAGCTTATCTCTAGACATGAACGTACAGACGTACAGTGGAATTTATTCAAAACTAAGATCCTGTGTTTGACACAAACGTTCAACCCGTCACGCATAATCTCAGAAAAGTGTCGCAATGATAAGCCGTGGCTCAGCAGGGAAATTTGATCCATAATGAACTAAAAAATCGGCTGTTAAGAAAGCATTGCAACCCGCCTCGGCCTGAGCTTCGCTCGAAGATTAAATAGTTGAGCAGAGCCGTGACGAAGGAAATGCGCAATGCGTCAGATACTTATTTATGCTGACTCGGCAAAAAACTGAAAACCTACCCGAAATTGATATCGAAATAAGATTAAAGTAAAAAGAACTCCAAGGCTTTTATTCCTGACGTCATGGAAGGTATTACCTATGCCCATAATACAGCGGGTAAAGTTGGAAGCTTTAATATGTAGTTTCATGCTGTGTTCCCTCAGAAAACTTGCTCGAATGCTATACCGCAGATTTTAGTGGTTATACGGAAATGCAGGATACAGTAATATCCGAAGCCGGCATTGTGTCTTTTCTAGAGAACTGAGATGTACATTCAGCCTCTGACCCTGATGGCATATCTAACTTTCTTCTCAAGTTCTGTGCAGTGTCTATAGCCCCATTTTTAACCCGCATGTTCCAATCATCCCTTCGATTGGGTGCTCTGTCAACTGAAAGGAAAAATGCAAATGTAAATCCTATCTTTCCGATAGGAAACAGTGTGTTGTGCTTGAAGGTGTGAGTTCGTCGAGTATTTGTGGTATCTGGCGTCCCACAGGGATCCGTTTTCGGCCGACTAATTTTTTTTATACTTAATATTGATCTCGTTGATTGCACTTCGAGTCGTACTAGACTATACGCTGATTACTGTTGCATTTATCGTGACATCACTAACGTAGCCGACAGTGAGTTGTTGCAACATGATCTTAACTCTATTTTTTCTTGGTGTCAATCCCCTGGGATGACTTTCAATCTGTCCGAAAGTAATCTAGTCAGGTTTTTTAACAAAAAACAGCCACTACTCGTTGACTGCTTCACGGGCGGAACATGTTTGCCTGTAGCCGCTGTGTACAAGTGCCTTAGAATTTTTTTCTCCAGCAACCTATCTTGCAATTACCACACTCATTATTTGACAACCAAAGCTAGCCGCGTGCTTAATTTTTTAAGACGTAATTTCAGACAAGCTCCTGCGAAGGTCAAGAAGGCGTACGTATAATATGTGCGTCGAATTTTGGAATATGGTTGCAGGGTTTCAGACCCCTCAATAAAGGCAACTGTTGATTCACTGGAACGAATAGAGGCACGTGCCGCCCGCTTCTTGACAGGCCACTATGATTTCACTAAAAGATCACCAGACATTTGTAAAAAATTAACATGGCCTCTACTCGCAGTAAGAGGGATATACCTAACACTCGCTTTTTTTTTCAATACATTCAACTCATGAACTGGCATCAACAAAAAGCATACTTAAAACACCAACATATGTATCTCCTCGTACCGATCATTGCTTAAAAATTGGAAAAAATTCCCCGCATTTCCCCGAGGGGAAGAATGTGAAAGTGCGAATGCGCGAGTTGAATTTGCGCGGTTCGGTAATGTTCGCGAAAGAGAGATCACACACACACACACACAACTACAAAGAAAGAAAACTGCATTTATTCACACACACCTATTTGTGTTGTCGTTGTACTTGATTGCTAGAGCGGATCTGAGCTTTGAAATTTCGTGTCAGTACTCCTTTAAGCGGGTGCATTAGCCCTTCTCACGCCCGATTCCTCGCCAATCCCCCACGTGGGTATGTGCCTTGTCAGCGGCCAGGCAGCGCGCGCCCATCTCCCACCGTTGCCAAGGAAGACGAGGAGATTCCTGGCCAATCCCCCACGTGGGTATGCTATGCGGCCATCGCCGGTGGAGGCAGGTTCAGGGTCGCTTAAGAAGTGCATCGCACTTAATATAGCTCTAGGATTAACATTCTTAAACATGCTTTCTTTCCTAAAACGATACACGGTTGGAAAAGTCTGCCTGAGGAAATTGTTTTGTCACCCAAGTCATGTTTCATCAAAAGTTTGCCAACTTTTTCTTGAAGCAATAGCACGCCGTTATGTCTACTGGAACGCGTCAAATTTGCTATGGTGTTTGCTTTCTGTACATGCCTTTTTTTTCTTCCCTGTGTATTACTTCTTTTTTTTTTACTGTATCTTTACGTCACATCTGAAGTCACACCCTTTTATTTTAAATCATTGTTAAAAAATCTGAACCTCTCAGTTTTTGCAACCTCACTGCTTTTGTATTTGTATTCCTATTTGCTTCCCCCTCCACCCTACACTAATGCCCTTGTAGGCGATGTAGGTATGTGTAAAATAAATAAATAAATAAATAAATAAATAAATGAAAAAACAATCAATACATAAATATTTAAGTTACACTGATGAAAAGGAATCTCGGTCTTCAATCGCTGGAAACAAGACGCGAAATTTCTAGGCTTACATTTTTTCATGAGCTCTACCATCACCCTAACAACCTCAGTGCCTCAAGATTAAAACAGCGCAAAATATTTCCGCACGTGTAGACCACCCTAACAAAGTGCAGTCAGAATTTTCACGTACCGACCTGCACCGCCTTTCTTTCTGTGTCTCAGCCATTAATGAATGGAATGCTCTCCGAGAGCATATTGCCACAATTTCTAACTACGAAAAATTAATTGAGAAAATTGTTCAACTGTTTCAGTGTGTGCAATAAAATACAAACTATTTCTGTTTGTTGCCTAGGTCCTACTTTTGACCGGACCTACCCCGTGTATATTTAGTTTGGCATTTCTTCTGTTACTCAAAGTTGTAATACTTCCTCTTGTTTTTGTATGCGGTTTTACCTGTTTATTGTAACTTTCTGAGCACTTTTTTGAACACTTTTTGTGATTGTACTTTCTGCTGCTTACAGTGCATTGTGCTAATCTGTTGTCCTCCCCTATGCAATGCCCACAAGGGCCTTTAGGGTAATAAAAATGAAGAAAAAGAAAAAAAAGTTTAGCGAGAGTTGCAGAAAAACACGCGTTCCAGTCGTTTCACATTGCCACGACGCGCCTGCGATTGGACCCAATGTATTGACACAAGGCAGCAGCTCCTGAGTGTGTACCACTTCATGATGAACTAGCCAAATATGACGAAAAATATATGAACACGTGATATACCCATTGGTGCAATATAATAATTAACCCACCCGGGCACCGTAGAGTACTACCGCTAGTACATATATATATATATATATATATATATATATATATATATATATATATATATATATATATATAAAGTAAGAAACCTCGGTAACAGCAACAGCGGAGGGTTTATTTCGACGTTTCGACTTCGAGACAAGTCTTCTACAGGAATGATGGCTTCGGTCGTTTCGGAAGAGAGCATATATGTCGAAAGTGGAAAGCGTGTTTACGAATGGCCACACACAAACATACGTGAACAACACAAACATGAAGCGGGAATCTTCCTTAATGGAAGAATGAACAAAAAAATGATCAACGAAGAGAGAGACGCCAAGATAGTTGGAGGGAAAAAAAAAAAAAAGGCAGAAAGGGAGATGAAAGAGCACTGAACAGGAATTCGGGTGGTGGCGGAAACGCGAAAAGCTCAACAGCGTCCGAAAGTGGGGTTGTAGAACAAAGGAGAGAAGGCAATATATCTTCCGCCGCTTGCCGTCACCATGCTAACGCCCAGACGCTCCGAGGGTTCGCGTTTCCATTGATTGAAAGCGAGTGTCCCGCCATATGTTCGGGAAGTGCGAACAAGGCATTTTACAGCCCGTTTATGGGCCCGTTCCCGGAGCTGAGACAATTAAAGGACGTTTTGTGGTCGTGCAGAAGGAAACGGTCCGCCACCATTCCACCGTTCCCTCGCCGGACGGACGCCTTCCGAGAACGGGGCGCTAGGCCGAGTTTTCAGGTCTTTGTTAAGAGCTGCCACTTTGCAGTTCAGCGACAACCCGTGCGTCGTCGGTGTCTCCTCTCCGCTGATAGGGGGATGGGGGGGGAAACAGCCAAACCAGAACGCAAGCTGCTCAACGGGATGGGGAGGGGAAGGGGGGGGGCGGGGAACGAAGAAAATAAACCCCGATGGTTCGGTAGCCGGGCGTAGAAGACGACTGTAGGTGCAAGGGAGGGAAAAATAGATTTGCAAGCCGTCAAAAATGTAACCAGTCCGCGGGGGCGAATAGTGATAAAAGCGGCAAAGATATGTGCGCTCGAGTAATAACGCAGACCCCAGAATGGTATTGCTTATCTTCCGGGTTATGCGCCATATCCAAACGTGTAAATCCCCCAACCAATTTTCGAACACGTGTTTTGGGGAGAAGGTAAACAGAAGTTATTGCTGAAACAGCACCCACACTAAGCAACATTACTTAATTGTAAGATTGTGACGGAGATTTAGAAAAGGTTTCCAAAGTTATAACACAATATTATAAAAGAGAGAATTAAGGAAAAAAAAAGATAGGAGTGAACACGAAGAGCGGAAAAGGAGAGAAGGAATAAAAATGAAAACAAAAACGGAACGGAAAGACATCAGCAATGTGGGAAAAATCCACTGAACAAACGCTCACGTGCATGTGATTTCGAGAGTCCGGCTCCGGCTACACCCACAGCGCCACTGATACGGTTAGGTAGATGACAATGTTTTAATCGCTGCAAGTGTGCCTGGGTCCTCATTTATACCTTTTTTGATTGTATTGAATCGGTATATGAGGTAGGATTCACGTTGTTCTCGTTCGCGGTTTGACCTGAACCCCGTCTCTAAGAGCGTGACGCTTAGTTTATCGAAAGAATGATTTGGAAGGCTGAGGTGTCTGGAGAGGGGCAGGGTCGGGCGCGTTTTGGCGTGCGCTTTGTGATTATTGAACCGGAGCCTGAAAGAGGTCCCTGTTTGCCCTATATATTGCATTCGACACACATTGCATTCAATCAAATAAATCACATTGGAAGTGTCGCACGTCATGTTCCCGCGAATTTTTAAAGAGTACTCTGAGTTGGAGCTTTGAGCAGTGCTTGTCTGTTGCATTGCCTTGCAGACAAGGCACCGCGGTTTCAGGCATGGCCGGCATTCATTATGCGCGGACAATGAATTTGTCCTTGCGTTCACGAGTGTGTCTTTGAGGTTCTGGGATCACCGGTAGACGACGCCTGGAACGGACGGAAACGCCCGTTTGAGGCGTTCACTTTGTTCGAGAATGTTGTAGTGCCGCTTCAAGATGTTTTTTACGTTAGGAAAGTTGGTGCTGTACGTTAAGCATAGGTCTGTTCGTTGTAAGTCGCGTTGTGGGGGACGGTTCGCAATTAGGTCCGCGCGGTTGAGTGCTTCGGCCTTTTTTATGGCGTCATCAGTTACACGCGCTGGGTACCCCTGCCCCTCCAGCATGGTTTTTAAATTTTTGGCGTTGGTAGTGAAATCTTCCGATTTTGAGCAGATTCGTTTGAAACGGTGGGGCTGGCTATAAGGAATGCTATTCTTACAGTGACGTGGGTGATCGCTTTGGTAATGTAGATATTGCTGGCGATCTGTTGGCTTCCGATACAGCTTTGTCGTGAGTTCACCGTCTTCAATTGTCACGGTCACATCCAGGAAGTTTATGCTCTCTTGAGAGTAGGTGTGAGTAAAATTGATGTTCGGGTGTGCAGAATTGTAACAGTCGATGAAGTGGAGGAGCTCATCCTCGTTGTGGGTCCAAATAAAAAAGATATCGTCAATGTACCTTTTGTACAGGAGGGGTTTTAAGTGGGATTCAGACAGGAATGTGGCCTCTAACTTCCCCATAAACAGATTGGCGTAGCTTGGTGCCATCTTGGTTCCCATGGCGGTTCCACTAACTTGCCGAAAGTACTCGTTGTTGAATTCAAATGAATTTAGTTCTAAGACGAGGGCCGCTAACCTAGCAACTACATGGCAGTCTGGGGTATCTGGCTGTTTATGGAGCGCATACATGCTGGTTAGTGCGGCTATCCCTTCGTCATGGGGGATGTTAGTGTAAAGGGAAGATACGTCAAGGGTTACTAGGTACGAGTCCTTTGGTACGCGAAGATCCGAAATAACTTTGAGGAAATCCGTGGTGTCTTTTATGTACGAGTCCAGGACGCTGGGAATGTGCCTTATTAGTTTGTCCACAAACCCCGATATGGGTTCGGTGATTGTGCCAATGCCGGATATGATTGGGCGCCCTGGGTTGCCAGTTTTATGGATCTTAGGAAGCATGTAAAATCGGCCCGGACGGGGTTGCACTGGTCGCATTAAACTGTGCTCACTGGAGGTTATTTTTCCCCCGTCCAAGAGATCTTTTAATACCGAAGTTACGATTTTGGTGTGCTCAATCGTGGGGTCCTCCGCAAGGCGCTCTGCTGGCCCCATCGCCAGCATGCCAGATATATATATATATATATATATATATATATATATATATATATATATATATATAGCAAAAAAAGAAAGACACACGTCGAAAAAAGAAAAGGTTTAACATTTCGGCCGAGGGACCGCCCTTCGTCAGAATATTCTGACGAAGGCCAGTCCCTCGGCCGAAACGTTAAACCTTTTCTTTTTTCGACGTGTGTCTTTCTTTTTTTTTGCTACGACTTGCCGGTGTCCAAGAAATATTTTCCTGCAATATATATATATATATATATATATATATATATATATATATATATATATATATATATATATATATATATATATATATATATATATATATATATATATATATATATATATATATATATATATACAGGGTGTCCCAGATATCATGCACCAAGATTTAAAAAAGAGAAATTGCGTAACACGAAGAAAACCTAGTGCATAATGTTTGCAGTACTGTCCCAGGCAGCACAGGACTGTTCGGCCTAAAACAGGCCGGTGTACTTTGGCCGGTGATTTTCTGTCCGGCCGTTTTCCGGCAGCCATGTTCGGCCCATGTCCAAATGTGGGCCTTTTGGCCGTATACGGCCGTACTCCCATGGCTGTCCAACGGCCAGTGTCCGTCGGCCAGTCGACCGGCTTACGGTCATACGGCCAGATTCCAGCCGTAGGGCTCCGGCCATTCCAAAGCCACCCGTGTACGGCCGAAGTACGTCCGCCGGAGGACAGCCGAGATGCGGTCGTCGGACTCCAGCCGGACTACAGCTACCGGAAATACGGCCGTGCTACGGGCATTGGAGTTCAGCCACAGTACGTTAGCTGTACTGAGGCCGGTCACTGCATGTCGCGCACGCAGATGACTCATTCGCGCAGTGCAGAAGCAGCACGAACCCAGCATTTTGGGTCCAATGCAGCCACATCAAAGTGAGCTCGCGCGCAACCACCAGCCGTCTAGCTTTCAGCGCAGCCTTGCTTAATTACCAGCCTCAGTTGACAGCAAAATTCATTTATTAAACAGTGCTCACAAATTGTCGTTCCTTTAAAATTGCTGTGCCTCATTTACTGCCGAACACAGAAAATATTCAGTTCTTTGTAGAGCTTGAATAGTTGTATTGTCCAGGTCCTGATATCCTCTGTGGGGCGGCTTACCAGTAATAAACGGGGAAAGAAGAGAGGGGGGGGGGAGGGGGCATACTTTAGTGGGTTGAATTTCAGAGAGATAAATTGCGCCGCTTTTAGCCAATTTCTTTTAGGGCAATATTCCGGAACACTTTCATGCTATGCCTACATAAACTATTTTTATAACAGTTGCTTGACCAATTTTGATGTATATAAAACCGGCGTGAATGCCTTTACGAAGCGTTTTGGTTCTCAACAAAACACTCAGGAGCATTTAATATAGCTCCTTCGCAAAAAAAGTATGTCCAGTTTTTGCCCATTTTTCTTGCAAAGACATTTCCTACTCGATCAACTTTTCTGGTGACCTTGCGCAGGGCTGATCCTTAGAAGGAGGGAACAGGTACTTTCATTTTCAATCAATTTTAATGTTGTTTTCATGAGTATACGTCCACACCACTTACTAGTCCAAAAGAACTCAATTTTCTTCTAATGTCATACTACGTTCAAAAAATCCTAGACGCGTTGCGAATGACGCCCTGCTTCAGGTGGCTGCAGTTGTATCCCTTTGTGTTCGCGCAAGGAAAGGCGTAAAATTAGAGTTACATAATTTGTTTCAAACCAATAACATAGCAATGGTAGCATGTATACAGGAAACCTTGCATACTGCAACGAATAGGGCAATAAATATTTTATTGGTCAAGGTTGAATGCGTTAGGTTCTCAACCCGTCGGAGGCAAACTTGCGCCTCTGGAAGTTTATTTATTTATTTATTTATTTATTTATTTATTTATTTATTTATTTATTTGTTTATTTATTTATTTATTTTTATTCATTTATTTATTCATTGTTTTATTTGTTTGTTTATTTATTTATTTATTAATTTATTTATTTATTTATTTATTTGTTTGTTTGTTTGTTTGTTTGTTTGCTTATTTATTTTTTTATTTATTTATTTATTTTATTTTTTTATTTGATGCCTGCATGCATTACAGAAGGGAGATACATAACACTAAGCATTAAATATGAGACAAAATAACAAAATAATTCTACAAAGTGCGCTGAAAATCGTCAATATGAACAGTTAATGCAATCATACGTCGAAGATAATTACACTGCAGTATTGATGTAAAATAAAATGAATCGCGCAAGGCGTCACCTTTAAAGGAAAGTTAATAATTTGCTTTAAGCTAGCGGTCCCACTTTGCGATATGTAGAATGGCGCTTGGACATGCTTCTCCCCTTCTAGAACAGTTTTCGAATGACAGATATTACGAAAAAAGTTCAACCTGTGGTTTCGTCTGTGATCTTTCACGTCCTGCCATTTCAGTTTACTTTTACTTTCTCTCATGCTAAGTTGAGCGTGGCAACAACCTAATATGAATTGCACTGACATATTCTCTATGTTTTCGAGCGTATCAACGAGCTCTTTGGTGTAGGGATCCACGAAAACACATGCGTACTCCAAGATTGAGCGCACATGAGTGAAATACGGTTGTTCTTTTCAGTTAGATGGAGGTTCACTGAAATTTCGTCCCAGAAAGCCAAAAACATATGCAGCCGTAACTTTTATGGTGTGAGCCTGCCTATTTAACCTCTAACCACTCCCTAAATAAACTCCTAGGTATTTATATTCCTCGGCCGTTGTCACAGCAGCATAATTTATGGTATACGTATCCAATTGGAATGAAGGTTTTCTTGTAAAGGTGCCGTTAACACACTGTTTAACATCCAAAAACTTTTCTGAATCAGCACACCAGGATGTTATTAAATGCGAATAAAGCTGCAGGTATACGGAATGACGTTCATTCGCTATAGTCCGGTTAACTACACAGTACTTTTTAACAAAGCTATAGGGCCAATAGTAATAACAATGCAAAAACCGATTCATTCAGTTCATAGGATGAAATGTACTACGCAGAAGGTGATATGCAACACCATCATTTGCTTTTCTGCAGTCCAAGAATATACAGTCAACCACTTTAAGCTTATCTATTGCAAGAGCCAAATCGTGCGTGAACTCAACAATCTGCGTTGAGCAAGAAAATCCTGACAAAATCCGTGTTTGATAGGATGCTGGCGATTAGGTTTACCCAAATGAGTCATATCCCAAGAGTAGCTAAGCTCACCTTCAAACATCGGAACTAAATTAACAGCTAGGCTTCGTCAGTGACAAGTCTCTGTTGTTATCGCAAATTTAAAATAATTTTTTTTCTAAATAGGCAGTCGTAAAATCCCCTGAAGTAACATAGTGCAGGGCATGAAGTTGATCCTACCAATGCACGAGCGAGTCTCTTCTACGTTTATAACCAACAACATAGTGCAACATTGCTTGTCGCAGTTCAATTGTAAGCATAATAACTTGCGCTTTTGCTCGCACTTGCCTTTCTTTGGTGGGGAGTCCTTGACATGGTGGCGGTTTAGCTCCTGCGTGGTTGCCGCTTGCTCGACGCCCTTGAAGGTCAGTTATTTTGGTGAACCATCTCCATCTCGGATCGGACATCTCTGGCGGATCGATGTCTCCAATGCTCTCCATTTCTTGAGCGGGCGAATAGCCTCGAGATGATGCGTCGACGAAGCCGGAGGCAGAAGCGTGGTAGCGGCGATGACTGGCGAGGCTTAGCTCACCCGTCGGTGTGGCACAGTCTTCTTGTGGCAATAAATGACATTTCGATGGCCTAAAAGGTTCCCTGCTAATGTCCAGTGAGTCCTTGCACCTTGCCCGTTCACCGAGAACACTCATTACTGTTTGACAAACGATGTTCGTTCATTTAAAACGTAGAAACACGGAGCGGATGAAAAACGCGTCTCCGTCGTTCGGCTCCCTAACGGCTTTTTGTCACCCCAGGAAAAAACCGGTCGGTCTCCTTCCAAACACGTCTGTGCATGAATTCTCGGCGCCCAGGCGCGAGCCGTTGTTCGGCTGGATGCCGTTTGCCGAAAAAAAGGACGTATAACCAGATACCTTACTTAGGCCGGTCTCCTCTTGAACACCGGTTGCCAAATATTCTGGGGCCATTCGCTTGCCGTAATTCGGCCGAGGACAGCTACCCGAATGCAAAACGTATATTCTGGGGCCGTACGTCCGCAGGACGCGCGGTTCACCGTTGAAACAACGAATGCACGGCAGCCGCGCTCCGGCCGGGCTCCTTTCGAACACCAACTGCCGCAAGAATACGCATATTCTGTGGTCGGTCGCTTGCCGTGCTTCGGCCGATTACCGCTTCCCGAAGAGAAAACGGATGCCCTAAGGCCGTACTTCGGCCGTTCTCTTTCTCAACATCGGCAGCCGTAAGAGAAGTGAATATCTGGCAGCCGGTTAGCTGCCGTTGTGCGTCCGGACATGGGCGGACGGAAAAATGCCGAAGCGCTGGTTGCCGAATGTTGGCCGTTCAACGCATGATCAGTGGCTGCCAGAACTTGGATGCTGGCCGGACATGCCAGAAAGCGGCCATAGACGGGCCGGTCTTGGGGCACACTTTCTGTGCCGCCTGGGGTGAGGAAGCGGAGAGTAATTTTTTCGTTAATGAGACTTAATTAATTACCTGTACTTAATTATCTAACTCGACAAATACTGTCCTAATCACTAAAGTGTCAATGAGGCACTTGTAGGTAACCACGAGGGGCATCTAACTACTCTATTTTCAGCGACGAACTAATTGCGTACTCATTTATTCTGACTGATAAAGGAAACCCGCGAAATATGGAAAATACCACGTGAGGGCGCTTACGCGCGCATTGTAAAGCAATGGGTGCCGGCATCGCGCCACCCACACCAGCTGCTGTTCTGCCCACGTACGTGACCTCAGTTCAAACACTACCTGTTGCCGGACCTCTAACCTACGCCGACGCCATCTCCAGGCCCTTTGCCGAAGCAGTCACAAGTCAGCCAATCTTCCCGGTCATGCCGCAACAGCCCACTGAGCTCCCAGGAAGACCAACGTATCCCAGCTATCTGCCAATGCCGCCTGTGTTGCAGAGGCCGCCACGCGTATGGCTTGACCCGTCATCTTCGCCCACCGCTTGGCGCACGCTGGACAATGGCCCAATCTGCTTTGTTTGCTTAACTCCCGGACACGTGGCGCGTTACTGCCGCCGCGGGGGGATGCCTGCACGGCAGCCTTCTTGGAACGTGCCGTATGTCTCGCCGCAGTCGATGCCTCGTGCTCCGACCAGTTTTGCCGAGACGACTCCGCCCGCCAACTCGCGTGACACCACCAACCGTCACCCATCCCCGCGACGCCGTTCACTTTCGCCGATGCATCGGTGCCCCTTGCCTCCTGAAGCGGAAAACTAGGCGCCGCAGTTCCGGAGGCAAGAGGTGCGTCATCGTCGAACTGTTCACGACCTATCTTCTCACCCAATAACGTCGTCGACATTATAATAGACGGAGTCGCCACTCATGCGCTTGTCGACACTGGAGCCGCCGTTTCAGTTATCCGCCTAGAGCTTTGCCGCCGCCTGAAAAAGGTTATGACGGCGCATTTTGGACCACCCTGTCGTGCTTCAGCACGTTCGATCGAACCAGTCGGTACGTGTACTGCACGGGTGTTCATCCAAGACGTTCTGTACATTGTTCAGTTTGTTGCCCGTTCTTCATGCTCACATGACGTCATCCTGGGATTGGATTTCCTCTCCCGGCACAACGCTATCATTGACGGCGCCCGAGCCGAAGTAGAGTTGTTTTCGCCGCTTGATATACCATCAGAAATTTCTCCAACAGCTCTTTCTGGGAAAGTTTCTGTCGCCGACGACACCATTATTCCTTCATGCTCCACCGTCCCTGTGCCGTTGATCTGCCATCTTCCTTCCGACGTCAATGCAATTTTCACGCCGTCGCAATTGTTCTGCCAACACCGATGTATGTTGCTTCCTTTCGCCTTACTCAGTATCCGCGATGGCCAAACCGCCCTGTTCGTTTCTAATCCTGGAGCTAGTCCTCGCTCTTTGCTCCGCGGCGAGTACCTTGGACACGCCGAGTCAGTGGAGTCCGCCGTTTTCATCGCCGCTTTAGACGACCTGCCGCACGTTGAGGTGACCGGACTCTGCCCACCTCCTGCGAATGCATCTCGGGTATCCCCGGAAGTTTTCGATCGTGCCATCGACGCCGACCTTACGCCGCCCCAACTAGACCAACTAATGAAATTACTGTGTCAATTTCATTCGTCCTTTGACTGTGCGCAGACGTCGCTTGGTCGCACCACGACGGTCAGCAACCCTATCGACACCGGCTCCCACGCGCTTTTACGCCAGCGACCGTACCGCGTTGCCCCTTCCGAAAGAAGCACAATTAACGAACAAGTGGGTGACATGCTGCAGCGCGGTATCATTCGACAATCGAACAGGCCCTGGGCGTCGCCGGTAGTACTCGTGCGGAAAAAGGATGGCTCCATCCGTTTTTGTGTCGACTACGGTCGCCTAAACAAAATAACTGGCAAGGATGTTTACCCGCTACCACGCATCGACGACGCCCTAGATTGCCTTCAAGGAGCAGAATATTTCTCGTCCCTTGACCTACGCTCCGGATACTGGCAAATCCGGATGGCAGATGCGGATCGTCCGAAAACAGCCTTTGTTACTCCAGACGGTTTATATGAATTTAACGTCATGCCGTTCAGCCTGTGCAACGCGCCCGCCACATTCGAACGGATGATGGACAATATTCTTCGCGGCCTCAAATGGAAAATATGTCTGTGTTACCTGGATGATGTCGTAGTGTTCTCACCAGAATTTTCCACGCATCTACGGCGCCTCGAGCACGTTTTAGCTTGTATGAAGGACGCAGGCCTTCAACTAAACCTAAAGAAGTTTCGATTTGCTGCTCGCCAGCTGACGATCCTTGGCCACGTCGTTTCCAGAGATGGCGTTCTTCGTGATCCGGACAAGCTTCGTGCCGTGGCTGAATTCCCGAAGCCGACCACCATCAAAGAACTTCGTAGCTTCATCGGGCTATGCTCGTATTTCCGCCATTTTTGCGTAACTTCGGCTCCATCATCGCGCTAATGACACAACTTCTTGGCAACAAGACGGGTCTTTTGGCACGGTCATCGGCTTGCGACAAGGCCTTTACAACCCTACGTCACCTCCTCACGTCCCCGACAATTCTTCGTCATTTCGACCGGTCGGCCCCAACTGAAATCCACACCCATGCGAGTGGAGTTGGTCTGGGTGCTGTTCTGGCTCAAAGGAAAAGCGGGTTTCACGAATACGTGGTCGCCTACGCGAGCCGCACACTCACAGCTGCGGAGTCGAATTACTCTGTCACTGAGCGGGAATGCTTGGCAATTGTGTGGGCCCTTTCGAAGTTTTGTCCTTATCTGTACGGCCGACCTTTCGACGTGCTCACCGACCATCATGCGCTTTGTTGGTTGTCGTCCCTGAGAGACCCTTCTGGCCGACTGGCACTTGGGCACTTCGCCTTCAGAACTTTGACATCCGCGTGGTGTATCGCTCTGGCCGCAAGCACCACGGCGGTGACGCCCTCTCCCGGTGTCCGATGATGCCTGACGAGACGACTAATTCCCCCTCTGAGTGCTTTGTATCGCTCCTTGACGTGACTTCCATGCCATCTGAACAGCGAAAAGATCCGTGGGTCATGTCGCTTTGCAACTACCTTTCGAACCCGTCGAACTCGTCGGTACCTGAGCAATTCGGCGCCAAGCGTCCCACTTCGCTATTCGTGATGGCTTGCTCTACAGGCGGAACTACCACGCTAATGGGCGCAACAGGCTGCTCGTCATTCCCCGCCAGCTGCGCTCTGCAGTGTGCGACCAGTTTCACAGTGAACCTCAGTGTACTCATGCCGGCGTGCTAAAGATCTACGAACGCCTTAGACTGCGATATTACTGGCGTGGTATGTATGGCGGCGTTCGTCGTTATGTTCGCTCTTGCACGGACTGTCAACGGCGCAAGCCACCACCCCCTCGTCCGTCTGGCCCGATGCAGCCTTTGGCGTGCCCGATTCAACCTTTTGACCGGGTAGAAATCGATCTCTACGGACCCCTTCCCTGCACCGCGGCTGGCAATAGGTGGGTCATCGTAGCCGTCGCCCACCTGACACGGTACGCCGAAACCGCTGCGCTGCGAGCCGGTACTGCCAACGCCGTTGCAACATTTCTGCTCAACTGCATCATCCTACGTCACGGCGCTCCTCGGGAACTTCTAAGTGACAGGGGGCGTGTCTTTCTTTCTGACGTCATTGAAGCGCTCCTAAACACCTGCCGCATCGTCCACCGCACGACTACTGCATATCACCCGCATACGAATGGCTTAACCGAACGTTTTAGCCGCACCCTGGCGGACATGCTGGCAATGTATGTATCATCCCACCATTCCAACTGGGATATGATTCTCTCATTCGTAACCTACGCTTACAACACTGCCAAGCAAGCCACCACGGGTTTCTCTCCCTTCTTCCTTGTGTATGGACGCGAGCCGTCGTGCCTGCTTGACACGATCCTCCCCTACAGTCCCGACGTGTCTGAAGCCTTGTCAATCTCTGACGTCACCCGACGTGCGGAGGAGTGTCGCCAACTGGCTCGCTCGTTCACGTCAGACGAGCAAGGACGCCAAAAGTTCCGCCATGATGCGTCGACGCCTACCCCAGAATTTTTGTCCAGGTGATCTCGTTTGGCTCTGGATTCCGGCCACGACTCCTGGGCTGTCGAGCAAGCTCATTTCAAAGTATCACGGACCGTATCGTGTACTCGAAAGGACGTCCCCTGTTAATTATGTGGTCGAGCCTCTGAATCCTTCCTCTGACAATCGCTGCCGTGGCCGAGAGACCGTTCACGTCGCACGCCTGAAGCGATACTTCGAACCCGCCATACTTTCGTGCCCATAAGTCGCCAGGATGGCTCCTATTCGTCCCGGGGAAATTGTAAAGGAGATGAATGGTACAGGCGCTAGTGAACGAAACACGATAGTGCGCCAGACTCCGCCGCCGCGAAAGCAGCATCGACAGTGACAACAAAACGAAAACCACCGACGACGAAGACGACAGGCGCGTGTCTGTGAACCGGCTCCATCTTGGATAACGGTCATTAAGGCCTTTCGTCAGCTACCTTGCGTTGAGCAATACGTCCCCTTAGAATATATATATATATAAGAAAAAGAAACTTTGAACAAGGTAAAAGCACGATTGTAGCCAACGTTTCAGCAAAGAGACTTGCTTTCGTCAGGGCAATCTCTCGCCTGGCTGGCACGCTTTATATAGGGGTAGGTCCCCAGGTGAGAGGGGAGAAGGAAAGAAGGAAGCGAAGTGGAGAAAGCAGATGGGTTTGGGATTATGTCGGGGGAGATATTGATGGGAAAAGAAGGTTGTATACAGGGCAGAAATTTGGGCTAGTTGGTGATGGGACTTCGACATGGTAAAAAAGCGCAAAGAACGAGGACACAAGAAAAAGGCGGTGACACGGGACGAGCGCTAGACATCAACTATGGCTTTATTCACAAGAAAGGCTATATATACACACATACAAATGCGCAGAAACGCAAAAAGATACACAGGGCGCAGCTTTCACAGAACATGATATTGACGCTCTAGATAGGCTTTCTCTTTTGTGTGCAGGGACAGCGACGGAGTGCTCACGCAGTCATCTTTTTTTTCCCTTGAAAATACAAAACGCTTTAAAGATTTTCCTTTGTAGTTGCGTCCTAAAGCTGCGCAGGACGCGGGTATTATGAAAGTCAGGCGTGCAGGTGCACCGCCGGCAGTGATCTGCCAAATGTCCTCCCCCCACCAATGAGTTTACGGCTGCGCGGTGCTCTCTCAGTCTATCATTAATGCAGCGTCCCGTCTGGCCGACGTAGCATCTTCCACAATCTAGTGGGATCCTGTATACCACACCTAATTCCCAGGCAGCACAGGACTGTTCGGCCTAAAACAGGCCGGTGTACTTTGGCCGGTCATTTTCTGTCCGGCCGTTTTCCGGCAGCCATGTTCGGCCCATGTCTAAATGTGGGCCTTTTGGCCGTATACGGCCGTACTCCCATGGCTGTCCAACGGCCAGTGTCCGTCGGCCAGTCGACCGGCTTACGGTCATACGGCCATATTCCAGCCGTAGGGCTCCGGCCATTCCAAAGCCACCCGTGTACGGCCGAAGTACGGCCGCCGGAGGACAGCCGAGATGCGGTCGTCGGACTCCAGCCGGACTACAGCTACCGGAAATACGACCGTGCTATGGGCATTGGAGTTCAGCCACAGTACGTTAACTGTACTGAGGCCGGTCACTGCATCTCGCGCAAGCAGATGACTCATTCGCGCAGTGCAGAAGCAGCACAAACCCAGCATTTTGGGTCCAATGCAGCCACATCAAAGTGAGCTCGCGCGTAACCACCAGCCGTCAAGCTTTCAGCGCAGCCTTGTTTAATTACCAGCCTCAGTTGACAGCAAAATTCATTTATTAAACAGTGCTCACAAATTGTCGTTCCTTTATTTGCTGTGCCTCATTTACTGCCGAACACAGAAAATATTCAGTTCTTTGTAGAGCTTGAATAGATGTATTTTCCAGGTCCTGATATCCTCTGTGGGACGGCTTACCTGTAATATACGGGGAAAGAGGAGGGGGGGGGGCGGCGGCGGGCGCATACTTTAGTGGGTTGAATTTCAGAGAGATAAATTGCGCCGCTTTTAGCCAATTTCTTTTAAGGCAATATTCCGGAACACTTTCATGCTATGACTACATAAACTATTTTTATAACAGTTGCTTGACCAATTTTGATGTATATAAAACCGGCGTGAATGCCTTTACGAAGCGTTTTGGTTCTCAACAAAACATTCAGGAGCATTTAATATAACTCCTTCACAAACAAGTATGTCCAGTTTTTGCCCATTTTTCTTGCAAAGACATTTTCTACTCGATCAACTTTTCTGATGATCTTCCGCAGGGCTGATTCTAAGAAGGGGCGAACAGGTACTTTCATTTTCAATCTATTTTAATGTTGTTTTCATGAGTATACGTCCACACCACTTAAAAGTCCAAAAGAACTGAATTTTCTTCTAATGTCATACTACGTTCAAAAAATTCTAGACGCGTTGCGAATGACGCCCTGCTTCAGGTGGCTGCAGTTGTATCTCTTTGTGTTCATGCAAGGAAAGGCGTAAAATTAGTTACATAATTTGTTCCAAATCAATAACATAGCAATGGTAGCATGCATACAGGAAACCTTGCATACTGCAATGAATCGGGCAATAAATATTTTATTGGTCAAGATTGAATGCGTAGGTTCTCAACCCGTCGGAGGCAAACTTGCGCCTCTGGAAGTTTATTTATTTATTTATTTATTTATTTATTTTTATTCATTGATTTATTCATTGTTTTATTTATTTATTTATTTATTTGATGCCTGCTTGCCTTTTCATGCATTACAGAAGGGAGATACATAACACTAAGCATTAAATATGAGACAAAATAACAAAATAATTCTACAAAGCGCGCTGAAAATCGTCAATATAAACAGTTAATGCAATCATACGTGGAAGATAATTACACTGCAGTATTGATGTAAAATAAAATGAATCGCGCAAGGCGTCACCTTTAAAGAAAAGTTAATAATTTGCTTTGAGCTAGCGGTCCCACTTTGCGATATGTAGAATGGCGCTTGGACATTCGAATGATAGATATTACGAATGATAGATATTACGAAAAAAGGTCAACCTGTGGTTTCGTCTGTGATCTTTCACGTCCTGCCATTTCAGTTTACTTTTACTTTCTTTCGTGCTAAGTTGAGCGTGCCAATTACCTAATACGAATCGCACTGACATATTCTGTATGTTTCCGAGCGTATCAACCAGCTCTTTGGTGTGGGGATCCACGAAAACACATGCGTACTCCAAGATTGAGCGCACATGAGTGTAATACGGTTGTTCTTTTCAGTTAGATCTAGGGTCACTGAAAGTTCGTCTCAGAAAGCCAAAAACATATGCAGCCGTAACTTTTATACTGTGAACCTGCCTATTTAACCTCTAACCACTCCCTAAATAAACTCCTAGGTATTTATATTCCTCGGCCGTTGTCACAGCAGCATAATTTACGGTATACGTATTCAATTGGAGTGAAGGTTTTCTTGTAAAGGTGCCGTTAACACACTGTTTAACATCCAAAAACCTTTCTGAATCAGCACACCAGGATCTTATTAAATTCGAATAAAGCTGCAGGTATACGAAATCGCGTTCATTCGCTATAGTCCAGTAAACTACACAGTACTTTTGAACAACGCTATAGGGCCAATAGTAATAAAAATGCAAAAACCGATTCATTCAGTTCATAGGATGAAATGTACTACGCAGAATGTGATATGAAACACCATCATTTGCTTTTTTGCAGTCCAAGAATATACAGTCAACCACTTTAAGCTTATCTATTGCAAGAGCCAAATCGTGCGTGAACTCAACAATCTGCGTTGAGCAAGAAAATCCTGACAAAATCAGTGTTTGCTATACGATACTGGCGATTATGTTTAACCAAATGAGTCATATCCCAAGAGTAGCTAAGCTCACCTTCAAACATCGGAAATAAATTAACAGCTAGGATTCGTCAGTGACAAGGCTCTGTTGTTATCGCCAATTAAAATTTTTTTTTCTAAATAGGCAGTCGTAAAATCCCATGAAGTAACATAGTGCAGGGCATGAAGTTGATCCTACCAATGCACGAGCGAGTCTCTTCTACGTTTATCACCAACAACATAGTGCAACATTGCTTGTCGCAGTTTAATTGTAAGCAGAATAACTTGCGCTTTTGCTCGCACTTGCCTTTCTTTGGTGGGGAGTCCTTGACATGGTGGCGGTTTAGCTCCTGCGTGGTGGCCGCTTGCTCGACGCTCTTGAAGGCCAGTTATTTTGGTGAACCATCTCCATCTCGGATCGGACATCTCTGCCGGGTCGATGTCTCCAATGCTCTCTATTTCTTGAGGGGGCGAATAGCCTCGAGCTGATGCGTCGACGAAGCCGGCGGCGGAGGCGTGGTAGCGGCGATGACTGGCGAGGCTTAACTCACCCGTCGGTGTTGCACAGTCTTCTTGTGGCAATAAATAACATTTCGATGGCCTAAAAGGTTCCCTGCTAATGTCCAGTGAGTCCTTGCACCTTGCCCGTTCACCGAGAACACTCATTACTGTTTGACAAACGATGTTCGTTCATTTAAAACGTAGAAACACGGAGCGGATGAAAAACGCGTCACCGTTGTTCGGCTCCCTAACGGCTTTTTCTCCCCCCAGGAAAAAACCGGTCGGTCTCCTTCCAAACACGTCTGTGCATGAATTCTCGGCGCCCAGGCGCTAGCCGTTGTTCGGCTGTAGGCCGTTTGCCGAAAAAATGACGTATAACCAGATACCTTACGTAGGCCGGTCTCCTCTTGAACACCGGTTGCCAAATATTCTGTGGCCATTCGCTTGCCGTAATTCGGCCGAGGACAGCTAACCGAATGAAAAACGTATATTCTGGGGCCGTACGTCGGCCGGTATCCTTCATAACACTGGTTGCCCGAAGAAAAGGAATATTCTACCGCCGGACGCGCGGTTCCCCGTTGAAACAACGAATGCACGGCAGCCGCGCTCCGGCCGGTCTCCTTTCGAACACCAACTGCCGCAAGAATACGCATATTCTGTGGCCGGTCGCTTGCCCTGCTTCGGCCGATTACCGCTTCATGAAGAAAAAACGGATGCCCTAAGGCCGTACTTCGGCCGTTCTCTTTCTCAACATCGGCAGCCGTAAGAGAACTGAATATCTGGCAGCCGGTTAGCTGCCGTTGTGCGTCCGGACACGGGCGGACGGAAAAATGCCGAAGCGCTGGTTGCCGAAGGTTGGCCGTTCAACGCATGATCAGTGGCTGCCAGAACCTGGATGCTGGCCGGACGTGCCAGAAAGCGGCCATAGACGGGCCGGTCTTGGGGCACACTTTCTGTGCCGCCTGGGTTACATTCCATAAAGCGTGTGGCGTGCTTAGTTGTGCAGGCAGCCTTCCCAGATTCATTATTCACGGCTTTGCACATGCGTGCAAGCTTGCCTGGGGCCGAAAAGACAACCTGGGTGCCGCACCTTCCCGTCACTTTTTTGAGCCGGTGGGACAGGTTGTGCACGTACGGCACGATCACGGGCCGCACCTTCAGGCGTTCGTGTTGATTGGCTCTGGGCTGGTTCTCTCAATTTGCTTCTTTTATCAGGCTTCCAGCTATGGAAGCCAGCAATTCTGCAGGAAAACCGGCATTACTCCAGCGTCGAGCTTGGTGCTGAAGGCTGCATGCCACCTGGTGACAACACGACTTTTTGAGAGCAGCGCGCATGCAATGTTTGGCAATACCTCTTTTCACAATTTTGGAATGGGCCGAATCGTAGTAAAGGACTGGTTTTTTGGACCTGGGTTGGTATCTCCAGCACACCTGACCGTCATGAAAAAAGATGCTTAAATCGAGGAACTGAAGGCATCCCTCTTCAGGTAACTGAAAAGTGAATTTGAGCCCTTTGCCACATGAATTAAAAACGCCTAGAACTTGGCTCACGGTTTCAGTCAAATCCTCAGCACTCACATCCTTCAACATTACCAGGTAGTCATCTACATACCGAAAGACGTTTAAAACCTTTGCACCGCAGACTGTGTCAAGGTACGTGTTAACATGCTTGTCACAAAAGGATAAAAACAGATCACTTAAAATTGGGGCAATACAAGAACCAATACAAATCCCTTCCTTTTGAAGAAAGGGTGTGTCATTAAACGCAACTGTTGTAGAGGACAGGTAAAATCGTAATAATTTCATAAAATTGTCAATATTAAAACAAATAGAATTTTGGAAGGCAACAGGGCCAAAGTCGTCGATGCTTTCACGAACGGCACAAAAAAGTTCCCTTTGTGGGATTGAGTAGAACAGGTCTACAACGTCTATAGAAAAGGCATGCAGCGGCTGCTGAGGATATTCGTACTCTGTAATAACGGTCAAAACACTGTCTGAGTTAGGCACGAGGTAAGGGTCATTCACCTTAAGCAGCTTAAGATGCCTTTTCAAAAATCTAGAGAGGGTTCCTTGCCATGAATCCTTCTCCGTCACAATCGCCCTGAATGGAATACCCTCTTTGTGCGTTTTTGCTGAAAAGAACATATCTAAGAAGTCTTTTTTTGCACCAGCGATGGTTTTCTTCAGGCTTTGCAAGTTAATCTCATCACAGAGAGCCATAGCCTTATTCCTTAATTGTTTCTTTGAGCACTTAACTGAAATAAAATTCTTCGTTATAGCTTGCTGTGCTTTCTCAGAAAAGTCACCCTTGGGGAGCACTACAAATCCACCCTCTTTATCAGACACCATGAGCGCTAAGTTATTATTCTTCAAAAAGTTTACGGAGTCCCGAACTTGGAGGTTAGCGTTGCTGCTCGGTTTTCTAGACAAAAGGCAGTCGGCACCTTCTGAAAGAACCCGGTTTTGTTCATCTGGCAGAACTCCATTAGCGACATTCCTTACTACAGAAAGCAGTTCTACAGGACTTTCATTGACCTCGGTGCAAAACTTAGGTCCCCTGTCCAACACATTTTTTACATTTTCAGGCAAAGCACAATCTCCAAGGAGCGTCACCTGTCCAGAACGCAAAGAAGCAAATTCAGAGAACCAGCCCAGAGCCAATCAACACGAACGCCTGAAGGTGCGGCCCGTGATCGTGCCGTACCTGCACAACCTGTCCCACCGGCTCAAAAAAGTGGCGGGAAGGTGCGGCACCCAGGTTGTCTTTTCGGCCCCAGGCACGCTTGCACGCATGTGCAAAGCCGTGAATAATGAAGCTGGGAAGGCTGCCTGCACAACTAAGCACGCCACACGCTTTATGGAATGTAAAGTAGGTGTGGTATACAGGATCCCACTAGATTGTGGAAGATGCTACGTCGGCCAGACGGGACGCTGCATTAATGATAGACTGAGAGAGCACCGCGCAGCCGTAAACTCATTGGTGGGGGGAGGACATTTGGCAGATCACTGCCGGCGGTGCACCTGCACGCCTGACTTTCATAATACCCGCGTCCTGCGCAGCTTTAGGACGCAACTACAAAGGAAAATCTTTAAAGCGTTTTGTATTTTCAAGGAAAAAAAAAGATGACTGCGTGAGCACTCCGTCGCTGTCCCTGCACACAAAAGAGAATGCCTATCTACAGCGTCAATATCATGTTCTGTGAAAGCTGCGCCCTGTGTATCTTTTTGCGTTTCTGCGCATTTGTATGTGTGTATATATAGCCTTTCTTGTTAATAAAGCCAAAGTTGATGTCTAGCGCTCGTCCCGTGTCACCGCCTTTTTCTTGTGTCCTCGTTCTTTGCGCTTTTTTACCATGTCGAAGGTTGTATAATTTAAGCCGCGAAGTAGGTCACAGGGAAGTCAGCTGGTGGTTGGTGTTCGAGGAATGTTTGGAGAAAAAGTATGAGAGGGTGTTTGTTGACCCGCCGCGGGGCATACGGAAAGGTTCTGAGAACCGCCGGAAGCAGACCAGGAGGTGAGAGTGGGGTCCTTATCAGAAACTATCTGAATGGTGTTGTGCCGCGTACGTCACTCTAAGTGTATCTTTTCGTTTTTGAGTGTCAGGACAGGCCTGTTCCAGGAATGTTGGCGTGGGTGACACGTGCCATTTCAGTTGCTGGGTTATTGCTTTTTCTTTTGTCTGTGGGTTTGTGTGGTTTCCCTCCGTGTTTTTTTTCTTTTTCCATGACCTAGTTATTTCCCCCCTTCTCTATCCTCTTCTTTTGACCTGAGGTTTGCAGATAGGGTCTGATAAGGACCCCACTCTCACCGCCTGGTCTGCTTCCGGCGGTTCTGAGAACCTTTCCGTATGGCCCGCGGCGGGCCAACAAACACCCTCTTATCCTTTTGCTCCAAAAATTCCTCGAACACCAACCACCGGCTGACTTCCCTGTGACCTACTTCGTGGCTTAAACTATAAAACCTCCTTTGCCCCTCAATATCTCCCCGACATTATCTCAAACTAATCTGCTTTCTCCATTTCACTTCCTTCTTTCCTTCTCCCCTCTCACCTGGGGACCTACCCGTATATAAAGCGTGCCAGCCAGGAGAGAGATTGCCCTGACGAAAGCAAGTCACTTTGCTGAAACGTTGGCAACGATCGTGCTTTTACCTGGTTCAAAGTTTTCTTTTCTTGTGTTCTCTACCATCTTCAAAAGTTCAACTGCTCTCTCTCTCTCTCTCTCTCTCTCTCTATATATATATATATATATATATATATATATATATCTTTGTGATCTCTTTGTGATCTATTCATGTTTAACCTTTTGTGACCCTACCTATTTCCTGTTAAATTGCTAGCTTCTGTGAAATGCTCGTTTGTGCCCCCTATTTTTTCTCTTGACCAGCGGGGGGCCCACCCATCTTCGCTTCCCCCCGAACCAGTCGCAGCAGTCACTGAATACCTCAGTGTATACTCTTCCCTTTCTTTCCAAACCACAGTTGTCCAGTTTCCCCCATTGTCTGAACTTGCAGCCTGCGCGGCATACGTTGACCCGTCATGGTGCAACCTTGAACGCTGCATTGTTAACATGACCCCTTTTTCTCCCTCTCGCTCCCCCCCCCCTTTTATTTTTTTTTTCTTGTTTGTTTGTTGGTGTTGTAACATAGGCGTAGCCTGACTGTATGCACACTCCCTATTTCCGAAACATTTTCCGCTCTTTCTCACAGTTTTATGCAAACCTATATAAGAAATGTGTTCAAAATGTTTGCGACAGCAAAATCATGTAACTTTACTCTGATGAAGGCAAGTCCCGTTGCCGCTACCTAAGTAAACATTGTTTGTTATTGTTCTTGCTGTGTATCCGACTCTTTACTTATACTATTTCTGCGCGCTTTGTGAGTTTATCTTTTTATAGATTTATAGATATATATATATATATATATATATATAGTCGTGAAGTAGCGTCCTTAGTTGCTGCAGGAATACGCACAAAGTAATTCCTGAGGAAGACCTGTCTCAGGTCGAAACGTTGGAAATAAAGTCTCCGAAGAGCGTACTTCTACTTTGTGTATATATATATATATATATATATAGCGAATCAGAATAGGAAATGAGGGGCTCGTTGAAAATAACACAGAAATAAGGGTTGGCAGTCGAGAAAACCTCGGAAAGCAAAGGGGAGGATGTGGTAGATCATTGAAACAGATTAAGAATTTGGAAAGAAAGAAAGAAAGTGAAGAAAAAATGCCCGCCAGGTGGGATCCGAACCCACGACCTCCAGAATACCGGTCTGGTGCGATAACCACTACGCTACCGGCGGGGCGATTTTCCCATTCACTTTCTGGGGTATTTATGTTAGGTATGTTTGTTTCCTGTGCTTGGGGGTGGTAGCTAGCGCAATTCGGACTAATCGGGGTGAAGGGGACCTTCTTTTTAACCCCCGGGTCGTGACTCGAGTGTCTACGAAATGTCCAGAGTGGTCGACCAGCTTTGAACCCTCTTAAGCTTCCTTTGGCAACAAGACTGCCAGAACAGAGGCCCTCGCTATGCATGTAGCGAATCAGAATAGGAAATGAGGGGCTCGTTGAAAATAACACAGAAATAAGGGTTGGCAGTCGAGAAAACCTCGGAAAGCAAAGGGGAGGATGTGGTAGATCATTGAAACAGATTAAGAATTTGGAAAGAAAGAAAAAAAGTGAAGAAAAAATGCCCGCCAGGTGGGATCCGAACCCACGACCTCCAGAATACCGGTCTGGTGCGATAACCACTACGCTACCGGCGGGGCGATTTTCCCATTCACTTTCTGGGGTATTTATGTTAGGTATGTTTGTTTCCTGTGCTTGGGGGTGGTAGCTAGCGCCATTCGGACTAATCGGGGTGAAGGGGACCTTCTTTTTAACCCCCGGGTCGTGACTCGAGTGTCTACGAAATGTCCAGAGTGGTCGACCAGCTTTGAACCCTCTTAAGCTTCCTTTGGCAACAAGACTGCCAGAACAGAGGCCCTCGCTAGGCATGTAGCGAATCAGAATAGGAAATGAGGGGCTCGTTGAAAATAACACAGAAATAAGGGTTGGCAGTCGAGAAAACCTCGGAAAGCAAAGGGGAGGATGTGGTAGATCATTGAAACAGATTAAGAATTTGGAAAGAAAGAAAGAAAGTGAAGAAAAAATGCCCGCCAGGTGGGATCCGAACCCACGACCTCCAGAATACCGGTCTGGTGCGATAACCACTACGCTACCGGCGGGGCGATTTTCCCATTCACTTTCTGGGGTATTTATGTTAGGTATGTTTGTTTCCTGTGCTTGAGGGTGGTAGCTAGCGCCATTCGGACTAATCGGGGTGAAGGGGACCTTCTTTTTAACCCCCGGGTCGTGACTCGAGTGTCTACGAAATGTCCAGAGTGGTCGACCAGCTTTGAACCCTCTTAAGCTTCCTTTGGCAACAAGACTGCCAGAACAGAGGCCCTCGCTATGCATGTAGCGAATCAGAATAGGAAATGAGGGGCTCGTTGAAAATAACACAGAAATAAGGGTTGGCAGTCGAGAAAACCTCGGAAAGCAAAGGGGAGGATGTGGTAGATCATTGAAACAGATTAAGAATTTGGAAAGAAAGAAAGAAAGTGAAGAAAAAATGCCCGCCAGGTGGGATCCGAACCCACGACCTCCAGAATACCGGTCTGGTGCGATAACCACTACGCTACCGGCGGGGCGATTTTCCCATTCACTTTCTGGGGTATTTATGTTAGGTATGTTTGTTTCCTGTGCTTGGGGGTGGTAGCTAGCGCCATTCGGACTAATCGGGGTGAAGGGGACCTTCTTTTTAACCCCCGGGTCGTGACTCGAGTGTCTACGAAATGTCCAGAGTGGTCGACCAGCTTTGAACCCTCTTAAGCTTCCTTTGGCAACAAGACTGCCAGAACAGAGGCCCTCGCTATGCATGTAGCGAATCAGAATAGGAAATGAGGGGCTCGTTGAAAATAACACAGAAATTAGGGTTGGCAGTCGAGAAAACCTCGGAAAGCAAAGGGGAGGATGTGGTAGATCATTGAAACAGATTAAGAATTTGGAAAGAAAGAAAGAAAGTGAAGAAAAAATGCCCGCCAGGTGGGATCCGAACCCACGACCTCCAGAATACCGGTCTGGTGCGATAACCACTACGCTACCGGCGGGGCGATTTTCCCATTCACTTTCTGGGGTATTTATGTTAGGTATGTTTGTTTCTTGTGCTTGGGGGTGGTAGCTAGCGCCATTCGGACTAATCGGGGTGAAGGGGACCTTCTTTTTAACCCCCGGGTCGTGACTCGAGTGTCTACGAAATGTCCAGAGTGGTCGACCAGCTTTGAACCCT